>NC_143582.1:87590885-88840885 GCF_048544385.1 Mastigoproctus giganteus | reverse complement strand
GGGGGGGCGATAATTAAAAAAAAGGTTGAAAAACACTGGTTTGGATTATGGCCATAACCAATTACTCTTAGGTAAGAAATATTCGCCTTACTTTTCAATTTTTCATTCTTTTTTTTTTTTTTTCAGCATCGTAGCCAACTATCACGCTGCAGTTCACTTTATTTTATTCTTTTTTGTATAACTAGTTTTCCCTGAAAAACGATCTCTGAGTTAATGAAGTACCTCATTAAATTTTGATAAAAAGAAAATCTGAATAACAATCCATTCCTGAGACAGAAATGGCACCACTTTATTTCAGAGGTTTCTTAAATCATTTTATTACTCTCACATCAACAGATCGCACGTGGGCCAACGCGATTTCTATTTCTGATGAAGCCAGGAACTGATTAATACTTTAGGATATCTACCAATTCTACAAATGATGGTTTATTACCATAGATTTGAAATAATGATCCTTCAATCGACGAAATTCTTTAAAATTCGATCTGAATTTCCAAGATAAATTCTTTGATCCATTAAAGTTCACATCATTCAACTTTTTTTTTTTTCCCATGAGAATTGCTTGGAGACATTTTTTGTGCAATTTTAACGGAAAGAAATTCACAGGGGGAAAAAAATCAGGAAACTTTCACCTTGAACGAATGCTGCTCGCTTGCATTTAGAGTAATTTATCAACAAGGAGAGTGCCGAAAGTGCACTCTCCTAAAATGCATCCTGAACTTTATAAACACCACAGAAAATTCTTGGATTTCACATACCCGAAATTGGAATTCCGAGTGTCTTTGACCATTTACTGCAACAATAATGGCATCACTTAAATCAAAAGATGGCCGCTATTTTAAATTTGGCTCATATGACACAACATACAAACTCTCATAAGCTCTGTAATGCGATCATATTTTCTGGGCTTCATAGCGTCATAGATCATGTTACAGCTTTAGCTTCCACAGTAAAAGACAAACACTTGGTGAATGCAATTCTCAACGAGCTACTTAATGCGTTACATTTCAGGTGCGTTAGCAAAAAGTAATAATTGATGATTTATAACAAAAAAAAAAAAGCAAAGTGCAACGACTTATGCGCGAACTAAGAACATTTTGTTTCTGCTCATTTATTCCTCCAATCAGCGCATGGCAATAATATGCAGTAGCTGGAGAGCCTTCCTATTAATTTCCGGCTTTCTATTGGTGGGATTTTAAAAAATTCGAAAACGCTCGACAAATCGTTCTAACAGATCGAAATATAAAAGTTCACGAAAATCCATCCACCAACCCACCGAGAGTTGATTTATTACATGCAAACGGACGAACGGTCATGGTAAAGACAATAGGCTTGTTATGCATATATGCTACGCGCATAATAAAGTAATGATTAGCCCCATGGAACGTTTTTGTAATCTTGAACCATCACACAGCTGAATAAATAAAATAAACGTTTTCAGTATTGTTTTTGATGCAGATTTTTTTTCGGTTATAGTTCAGCTTAACTCTGACCAACAATATTATTTTCTTCCCTCGTTCAATTCTGGTTCGATGCTCATATAACAATTATAGAAAGTGCAAGCTGTTACATTCAAACAACTGTAATCTCAGTATCTTTTTAAACACGTAAAAATAAAGTTGACTGGTTGTCCTAAAATAAAACCGAAGAGATGGCAAACTGGACGTGTTAGTAAAATACGATTTACCAACGCACATTTCCCGAAACTGTACAACCCCTAATGCAGACTCGAATTCTTCCAAACGATGTAATTTATTCCAGTTTTAAATTACGGCACCATTTCAGCAGTGTAAACTGATATCGCTACAATAAATTTGCTTTTCTAGCTTTTCAATCATTCAGTAAGTTGAGAAAGTACGTAGCAGAATGTTAAATGTTATTTCATTAATGAGGCGTGAAATGTTAATCAATAAACCAGATATCAGCACTGCAGCCTTGAATATTTTGACAGGAGCGTGGACTTCCCTTTCTCAAAGAAAACGCTAACATATTGGATGATTTTTCAGGCCTGCGACTGCAGGAACAAAGCGTCATAATGAAGCATTAAAGATGAAATGAAATGTGCTTAATTAATAGAAGCAATTAAACATTGACTTCTATTCAAATAAGCCGTATCTCTTCCAACGAATTCCCTTTTCTCCTTGACAAGAATACAAATCATTTAATTTAAATAGTGTACCACAAGAATCTTAATATCATGAGCAAGAAATGAAAAGGCAACCCACTTCGTATGTCAAATTAACTCTCAATGGACAAAGTTTACTCATATTCGTCTTCATCCTCAAGTGGAGGAGGCTAGAAGATATTTTTATTAACGCTGATAAAATGGTCTTAACCCTACTTACAATATGTGTCATTACAACAATTATAAATTACATTTAAAAGATTTTCCAATGAATATTTCGATTTTATAAAAAGACTTGGATGACTTAACATTACAGAATACTTTTCAGACTATTTCGTCCTATTTATAACACAGAAAAATACGTTATGTAAAAAAGGTATCTAAATCTAGGTCTGTCTTTCTTTGAGCTCTTTCAACTCATTAAAAATAATTTGCAAGTGAAATAAGTGTGGGGAACGTCTTCGAAATGAATCAACCCAGTGATTCGAGAATGAATCATTGGGTCGTTACATAATGCATATTCATGTGTATGAATGGGGTTTATAAAGATTCGTCGATGGATAAATTACAAAACCAACAAACAGACGTTCTTATTATTAATAATTTATGAGACCTTAAAAATGAAATTATACAATCATAGTAACGAAGCACACTACTTTAACAGAAAGAAAAATTAAATTTGGTATAACTTGAATATCAAATAAAAGCTTAACGAACTTACGAGTAATTGGGCTGCAGCTCGAATAATCAATTGCATTTTTATGAGGGTTTCAAAATAATCACACTTACGTATAAAAAAAATCTAAACTTAAAAATGGACCAAATATCCCAAGAACTAAACGCAATCTGAGAGCTTGTAGAGTTGCGCCGCCTATTTCAAAAAATTGTGCAATGGCGAATTCTTACAGAAATAGATGTATAAACGAACAGTTGGGCGAATTCAATTATAAAATTAAAGAAATGCAGAAGCCAAAAGAGTTGGCTTTCCTCTTAAACCTATTCGTGCCTAATCTAGGTAGTCAGCGTTGTACTAGTTGTTATTTTATTTTAATTTTAGTGATAATGGATTAATTATAGAAAAAACAAAATTCAAAGGCAAAGCCCCACAAATAAAACAACCTCGAAGTTACATAATTATGATAGCAGAGCTGTCCTTAAGTCTTTAAATATATTGTTAAAAATTTTTTTAAATTATAAATTTGCCTCATCTCCTGCTCAAGTCGTGCCCTTAGATCCATATAATTTGGACCCATGATGTGAAGGCCAGCTTTCGGTTTTAACACATACACATAGATCAGTAAGAAACAGACCCAGTTCCCACAACCTGAGGCTTAAGCCATGTCCGATCAGGAGGAAGCAAACAGCCAAATTAAACTGCAACCACGGCTTCTTAAAATCGACTGTTGTTCCATGAGGAAGAAAAGAGAAGGTAGTTCTCTTTTCAGATCAGAATTGTTCCACTTTATTTGTCATAATTTCACTTTCATCATGCTTTCTCTCCCTTTCAACTTTAATGTTAGCATCTTCTGGCGACATTCAACAATCGGACACAACCGCACTCCTAGTACCTCATAAAGAATATTCTTCTTTAGTTTATAGCATAACTCTGACCGAACCACAAGAAGTTCAGCAGGCATCTTATCTGCAAAAGTCTGCAGTGTAGTAGTCGACTGTTCTATACGTCAGGATAACAACTAAATGAGCGAAAGGTTGTGATGATAATAAAGGTCTGGACTATAACAGCTCTGTTCACCAAGTTCCGGAGGCATAGGTGCTAATAGGCACAATTACACATTCGTAGATTTAACGGGCAGAGTTTCATTCCAAACTCCACTCTTCAAGTACTTAACATATTCTGTCTGTGAAGTACAGTCGCTCCTCTAGACGTACGCAGAGGCACCTCACAAGTTAGACATACTTAACTGAGGTATCCCTGAATTAAACTCCTGGAGATCTGGTAAAACTGAACTTGTTTTTGAGTAAAATTGCCAGTCTTCCAAACCATTCATAACAGCATTTAATCTGCCTTAAATTTTTTTTTCTGGGATTACCATAGATGACAGAACTTGGTCATCTGCATATGTTATTACATCTAAGCTCTAGATACTTAACTCCAGAAACTCGTCAAGAATTATACTCCAAATAGTGGGCCCGAGAACAGAATCCTGTCTGTAGGGTTCGGTTCTACTGCAAGATTTGGTTTCAGCTCTCAGGGCTTCTTCCATAAAACAGGTCCTAACAAAGAAAAGTAATCACTTATAAATTAGTATAAATTCGCAGGAAAGTTTGATACAGGCTATCAAAAACTCCTTTAAAATCGATGAACAAACCCAGCTATATAGCTCATCATTCATTTCTACTTGACTTAGCACAGTTCTCGTCAGATCTCCCTTTCTTGAAACCGAACACCAAAATTCGGAACTTAATCCTCTAACATTATTTCTATTCATCAACCTTTTAATTAAAGGTCTTTCATATACGCGTATCTTTCAAAGAACAAGAAGTAAACGATACGGCGATACGAACCAAGTTCATTCTCTTGTTTCTCTGGAATTGTGAGGATCACTCTCAGGAAACATCTATCCAGCCGCGATCCCGCCCTCGCAAATAGATCATTGGTGCGAGAGGTCAACGGAGGTTGACAAGGCTTCGCGCAGGGTAACAGAAAGGCTACAATCAGCCAAATAAAAGCCCAGTATTTTTTAAACCACGTTGCCTGCTATTTCTTCCTCTTGTTAGTGCGATGATATCTTCTAATTTTTTTTTTTTTTTTGGTAGTTGTTGGCGCATCGGCTTCTGTGGCCATAATGCACCTCCCAAGGTTTTTGCAGTACTTTGATCCAAGCCCGAGGCGGGATTCGAACCCGCGACCTTTGGGTTGCCAGGCAGGCACTTTACCCACCTGGCTAGCCCGGTCGGCGATATCTTCTACCGATGGGCCATCAATCTGGCGAGTTAGCAGCTTGGTGAGTGTTGACAAATTTTTTTTGAGCATAGTGAACTTCCAGGAGGTCATGCCTAGGTTGACTAGGAGAATGGCTTTCGAGATGGTGAACGAGTTCCCTCCCAAACGGTTCAGCCACCGCAGAATTCAATTTTCCATTGACAGAAAATTGTTTTGTTACATCGAGAGGTAGATGCAGAAGACCAGATTTCTGAAGTATATAGTGGTATAGGTGTGAGACAGCTATTCATGTATTGTCCGATCAGTTTGATGTTGTGACAGCCTGCGAGCTCCTGGCGGATAGCCCAGAAAAAAGCATAGGTCTTCTTCTTTGCCTTTAGGAAGTGTTCCTTGAAATTTAAGTCCTCATCCCACGTTAGTCCCAGGTCAGTATGAGATGAAAATTTGGGGACTGTCTCACCATTAACTGTAACTCGAATGTCATTCCTGACCTTCCTCTTCGTGATTATCATGTGGGCTGACTTGGCATTGTTTAGTTGGAGTCCAGCTCGCTGTAAAAAGTCAATTAACTGTTGAATTTGCTTGGAGGTGTCATTATTAATTTCTTGTATCTGTTTGGGGTCTTTTGAATTGATAAAGAATTTTAGATCATCAGCGAAGGAACTAAAATTTGGATTTTTTGCGAGGAATGGTTCAAGTAGGATTGCAAAGAGGGTTGTCGACATCACCCCACCTTGAGGTACACCCCTCGTTTCATAGGTTGTTTTCTGGTGAGTTCCATTGGCTATAATTAAGTGTCTTCTTTCGTCTTCTCAACCTCCAACCATGCACGGTACTAAGTACTATAGGTTCTAATACCTCTCATGTTTGGGATTTTCATAAAAAAAAAAAGTGGGACAAGAGCAGCGGCTCTTGTGAGGCCGCAATTCAAAATTTGATTCTGATGCACCTATCGTTAATTTTATCGATTCAATATAAGAATGTCAAGGGCGTTAGATATCCCCTTTGACTGGAGACCAAGATCATTTCATCGGTGCGCTACACCGCTGTGCAAGAAGATTGGATCTTTGTTGCAGATGATGCCTAAATCATTATGTTGAATGAATTGTTAGATCGGATAGTTTCTCATTATAATTGTTAATGTCACTGATGTTTCTCTACCTGGTAAAAATAATCTGAGCGCTTATCTCTTTGTTTATCGAGGGCCCATTAGCATAAAAACAATCTTCGAGATCTTGTGCTGTTGGTTACACACTGCAGGATGGAAAAGATGTTAGAGAAATGGTCTTTCGTGACTACACAGTATTTCAAGTCGTCAACGTATATGGTAAAGTTATCGTTATTAGGAAGGAAGGTTTCTTATAAAGAAGTTCCTTTACTGGCATTTTCTCTCGGAAACTCGGGTTTGTTGTCAAAAACAGGCAAATCAACCATAGAATACACTGAAGCTTCATGATCTCAGCTGCCTTGATGATTCTATTTTGCAGTGTGCAATCTAATCCGTAGCTGAGTGGTCAAGCGTGAGGGCGCATAATTTCAAGAACACCGTGGTTCTAGCTGCATGACTGCTAAATAATGTGTTGCTTCTTGTATTCTCTATCTTTTGAACTCTTCTGACCGTGTGGTCGCCCCAGAGATGCGAGGACACAAAAGTACACGTGCTGTGAGTGATGCTGGTTCACACTCGCGTGACTACTAAATACAATAAGGTTCTTGTTCTATATTGTGAACTCCTTTGACCTTATGTGGTCATCCCGGACTATAAACAGAATTTTTTTTATGATATATGAAACTCATTTAATTCTAAGGAGTGTTCTACTTATAAATGTGATTTGCATAATAAACTTTCTTAAATAGAGACAGACTCAATAAAGTTCTTCGTATATGAGATCACCAAGAACAACAACATCAAATGAGAGAACCGACAAGGCAAAGATAAGCAAAAAAAAAATGTAGCTGAATCCGTATCGCTACTGCTGTTGCAAACTTAAGGCATTTCCACCAGGATCTAGAGGTGACCGGCATGTTTCACAGCTCACTGGAGTCACACAGTGTCGTGATCAGAGCGTTTTCCTTTTTTATTTGTTTATTTCTTGATGGTGCGTGATATTCGTGGAGAGCTCTTTGAAGAAAGAGTGGCGTGAAATTCCTTCATGCATCTGCGGCTCAGTCTAATGTGCTGGAAAAGATAAAGTATTCCTGAGAGAACAGTTTCGTTCGATGCAAAGTTAAAAGTTAAAAAAAAACAACTAAAAACGTAATTTCTGAATACTTAAGAATTTAAAACACTTAAGAAGAAAATCAAAAAGCATCAAACAATCTGCTAGAACGTCTTGGCCTTAAACATAAAGAGTGAAATGTTTATGAAGAGACCAGAACCAACTACAATGGATGGAGCGGTCTGCGAGAGAGAAAAAGTTAAAATTATGAAACATTAAAGAAAAAGAAAAAAAAAGTAAAAGCAACACATGAATAATAGTACACTGGCTGTATTGTGTTACTTGTGAAGTGGGAAGAAGAAGGTCAGGAGATGAATATTAAACGCAAATAAACTTTTGCAAAAACTTTGGAAAAAGGAAAATGGCGCCATCGGGAAAAAAAAGAAGAACTACATTCATGCTGCTTCATATATAAAAATAATTACTTTCTAACAAAAGGAAATAATAGTTATATTTCTATAAAGAGATGACCCCATTTATGGGAACTCGAATAAATCCCAAAAATCTTGAACAAACCCCAAAAATCTTCTTCCGCGTAATATGAATCGACAGTAACAATTTATTCTCTAAATAATTCATATTTAAAAGAAAAATTGCTCCGTTAAAGGATTTATTCTTTAAGTGTTTCATACCTTGGAGGAAAATTGCCAATGTTTTATTATTTTTCATGATAATCTCTACTGTGTATGGTTTCAGAAGCGAAACTATAAATATGAATAATATGTTTTAAGCATATTACTTAAAATTAGCTACGTTATGGTGGATAATTTTAATTCTGAAATGTTTCTCTTTAACTCATAATAATTTAATTTGAATACCGGGAAATTCCTGAGAATTTCCAGGAATTCAGTTGAAGGTATAAGCTGCTTGTATCCGAATTCCAGAAAAAACTCATTCTCCCCTTCCAGGTTAGGTACTGTTAGTTCCCTCCCCCTCTAAATGCCCCGAGTTTGTGCTTTCCTTCGGACAAAACAATGGGAGGTGTTTTGTCTTAAGAAGCGCACAAACGGTGGGCATGCACAAAACGGGACACATTACTCAACCTGCAAGGGCAAAGCGAGACAAACATTTCCGTGCCCTTTCCACTACACTGCGAATTTTTAGATTCTAAAAGAAAATAAAAACAAACTAAGCATAAATTTTATTTACAAGGTTGCATGAACTCATGCGAGAACTTAATTGATCAATTAAACTTGAGTAGTAACGCGTGCAGTAACATCGAGGATAATTATTGCTATAAAATAGGAAAGATGCAGGCAGATCAATCACATTTACAGCTCCAAGACCAATCTTCATTTTTAACTTGTGTGTCCTCGACCGATTCCGAAACTGGTGCTGTTTTTCTTCATACTATGACTTATTTCAATGTGCTTTCAGCATCTGAAACGATCCTTGCAAG
Source organism: Mastigoproctus giganteus (assembly GCF_048544385.1). Taxonomy (NCBI): domain Eukaryota; kingdom Metazoa; phylum Arthropoda; class Arachnida; order Uropygi; family Thelyphonidae; genus Mastigoproctus; species Mastigoproctus giganteus. The sequence goes on along the minus strand of NC_143582.1, from coordinate 88,832,237 downwards.
TTGTGCAGAAATAACATCGCTGCTCTTTTAAATCAAGTGGTGGAAAAGGCCTCGGGGTTCAATTAACATTGTCGACCGTAATCGGGTCGTTCTTCCTGCAAAAAAGGGAAAAACCGCCCATATGAAATTTACATGTGATATAGTGACACACCTTGGCCTTAGATGCCTCAATGAATATCCTAAACAATCCAAATCTAACTTTATAATGAAACAGAACCAGAACGGACGAAGAGAAGTGTACGTAAAATGCAGGTCTTCACTGCTACGAAATACCCATCTTATCAGATAATGAAAGTTTGAGTTTGTTGTATACACACACACACACACTGAACTGCTTAAAGAGATCTATCTACTACTTCAGCTACAATATACAGTATATGGATAATTAATATGATACGTATGAAAAAAAAAATTAGGATTTCTGCTGGTCCAATTTTAATCAATTTGGGAAGGCTCTACAAATCATTCTAAAAGCGCTAAATATAAACTTTCATGAAAATTATCCACTGATGATCCAAGAATGTGAGTCGACTTATGCGGATGGACAGACAGATGAGTATACAAACGGACATGGTGAAGGCAATAAACGCTTTAGCTAATGCGCCTACAAACGGCGAGTCTTTTTAAGACTCGTGTAAGCAGCATTATGGTTTTCTTTTTTATTCTATTTCCATTTTAATTTTTTTCCAGTTTGAGTTTATATGTTTCCATAATACACGTACCAATCTTTTGGAAAGAGTTATAAATACATTTTCCGGTATAACAACAACAAATAAGGCTTGTTTGGCCAAACAATCTGTTAGTGACAGTTCCTCTACAGACAGACCTACATTAAGACATGATGCATCCCCTTCCCCGATTGTCACGGATGATTCAACTTTGCAGGAAGACACTGCTACTGACACTTCTATTGTCAGGACCTTTGCTGATGCTGTCAGTTCCGCTGCAAATGTTCCTAAAGTGAAACCTGACAATGTCTTAATTCTTAGAGCTTCTGAAAACAGTGATTGTAAGTCAGGTGCTGACGTTAAGACATTGGTGGCTAAAAGTCTTAAATCAGATTTAAAAAATGTTAAGATCAAGTCTCTTAGGCTAGTGAGGAACAAAGGAGTCTTGCTGGAAACGGCCTCTAAAGCAGATCTGGAGTGTTTGTCCTCCTCGGAGTCTTTTACATCTGCAGGTATCAGCTCAGGTGTTCCTCGAAAGGGAAACCCCACTGTACTGATTTATGATGTCCCAAAGGAACTGACACGTGACGAGATACTTGAACATTTATATAACAAAAATCTTGGCGATTCGGATTTTACATTTGAGGAGGTTAAGAACGGAACTTTCTTTCGTTTCTCAACTAAAGCAAGGTCAAATTTATTTGTAAACTGGGCTGTTAGTTTTTCTCCCAAGATTTACAAACATATAATTACTCTGGAGCGCATATTTCTTGTCTGGAGTTCCCATAGACACAGACCTTATACTGTTGTGACGAAATGCTTTCACTGCTTGGGATACGGTCACACCGCTCAGTACTGCACGCGCGAGTCCCCGTCTTGCAGTCACTGTGCGCAGGGTGGTCATGTGTTTAACGAGTGTCCTAATAAAAACGAAGAGCCATCGTGTACCAATTGTAAGAGAGGAAAACGTGACTTTCACCATTCGGTGAGAGATAGCAACTGTCCAGTCTACAAAAAGGCCTTGGAAACAGCACGACTGAGGATTGCCGATGAGTAACACACCCAATTCCAGTGTATATAGTGTAAATAATTCCCCTGCTGGTGATGTTAATAGTACGAACTTGCCTAGTGTTCAGTCTATTAATCTGAAATTTATGCAGATCAACGGGCATCATTCTAGAGTTGTTTCGGACGAGATTAGATTAACAGCAGAACAAAACTCAATCGACATCATCACTATTCAAGAGCCATATTTTGCTAAAGGGCGAATGGGAGATTGTTCAAAGATCACAGGTTATTCTCTTTCCACCCGAGTAATCCAACCTGCTCACCAGCAACCGAAGACTTGTATTGTTGTATTAAACGACAAAATTGATGTAACTGTCATTAACGGTCTCTGTCACCAAACTGCAACTTGTATCCTTGTCACATATTCTACCATGACCTTTTATATCATCTCAATATACTGCCCTCCATCTGAAGACTTAAATAACTCATTAAATTATTTAGAATCCACATTGAATTTTCTGGGTCCTCATAATGTCCTTATTTCAGCGGATGTAAACGCCAAGTCTAAGTTTTGGTTTAGTGCACGCTCTGATGCTCGAGGGCAATTACTGGAAGAATTTATTATTAATAATAATATGAAGATTTTTAACAGACCTCAACAGTTCACTACGTTCTTCAGCTTCTCCGGAGAATCAAATATTGATATCACCTTCTCAAATTCCTTCTGTAATCTAGCTATCAACGATTGGACTGTACAACCTAACTGGACAACAAGTGACCATCGAGCAATTTCTTTCTCGGTCTCCATACCTTCTCCTCCCTCAGATTCGAGTATCTGTGTGCCTGAGTACGTTCGCTTCTCAATTAATAACATTAATTGGGACATATTTGAACATTCTGTAAATGCTGATTTCTCCAAACTGACTAACTCTCATTTGGACGCCATGTCTGTGTCTGAAGCTGCGATATAGATTCAAAAAATTTTGATTAATGCATCATATAAATCATCAAGGAAAAAACGTGTCAATTCCAGAACTTGTTCCTGGTGGTCGTCAGAATTATCTTTGCTTCGGAAACAGGTCCACCACGCTCGACGCACCTATCAGCGCAATCGTCATTTATCTCAGGCTGATGTTCGCATCTTTTATAATAATTACGTTGATCTCAAGAAACGTTATGTGAAGGCAATTGCTACCAGGAAGAAGCAAACTTGGACAGAATTTGTGCACAACTCTGGTATTGCAGACCCGTGGGGGCTACTTTATAAAATTGTAAGAAATAAATTATTTACACAAGAAGTGTATGGATCGATCATATACAATGGTCTGGAGACCACTAACTGGACGGATTCTGTAAATATTATTCTAGATAATCTTTTTCTACAGGACAATGTGAGCTCCGACTCTGATTTTCACACTAATATTCGTTCTGCCAACTCTCTGTACGTTTCTTCAATTAAGACTGAGGCTTTTAGTGCCATCGAGTTGGACACAGCTGTCAAACAAGTGAAAGTTAAGAAATGCCCAGGGATGGACATGCTGGAGAGTACCTTTATAGTACGGCTCGCCAAGATTAAGCCCAGTATACTTCTACAACTTTTCAACAAATGTTTAGATGCTGGGACTTTCCCAGATCTGTGGAAGACAGCCCTTATCAAGCTGATTAGGAAACCTGACAAGCCCCCCCAGGAACCGAGGTCTTATCGGCCTATAGCTTTATTGGCCAACCTTGGTAAGCTATTAGAACGTTTAATTACCCTGCGATTAAACAACTTGTTATTGGAACGGGGATTAATTGCGCCTAATCAATACGGATTCACTCCTGGAAGGTCCTGCGAGGACGCCCTTGTAGACTTCATTTCTTCTGTTGAACACTCCAGTTTCAAGTATACTCTTGCTATCTTTATTGACTTCGAGGGTGCTTTTGATTCCCTTTGGTGGGAAAGTGCCCTCGAACGTTTACGTCATGCCGAATGTTCCCAGCAACTTTATCTTCTAATTAAGAGCTATTTCTCTAACAGATTTATCACCGCCAGATCTAAGTACAGATAAATTTTGCGTCAGGTCTATCGAGGGTGTCCTCAAGGCTCCATTTTGGGACCACTTTTCTGGAACTTTGTCCTGCAAGGTTGGATTACCCGAACTTTTGACAACGTGAAGATCATGGCATATGCGGATGATTTGACAGTCCTTGTTGGTGGAAATTCAAGGTCTTCTATTGAAATATCCGCTGAGAAAGTTCTATCTGATCTTCAACAATGGACAGTTGAAAATAAGTTAAAAATTAGTTCTACCAAGACAAAAATTATGATCCTTGGCTCTAAATTGGATGTTCGTCGACCACCAAGAGTTAAAATAAACAACAGACAAATACCTCTAATAACGGAAATTAAACTTTTGGGAATAACTATTGACAGCAAGTTAAACTTTCTCCCTCATATATCCAATCTGCGAATTAAGATCAGAAATTTCACCGGCGCTCTTGTCAGAGTTTCTAGAACTGAGTGGGGTCTTTCTAGAAGATGTTTAAGAATCTACTATAACTCTGTGTTTCTCCCTATGGTTACCTATGCTGCTGGCGCTTGGTTCCATAGGGTGCGGACTGTACAATTTCAATCAAAATTGATGACAATCCAGCGTACAATGTTACTTTGTATTTTGAAGATTTGTCGAACAGTTTCAACACCTGCTTTACAGGTTTTAGCCGGGACGTTACCACTCGATCTCTACGTAATTTTCAGAGGCTTATGTTATCGCCTGAAACGTCAGATTCCCACTGAGATCCTTGGTATTTCTATTAACACTCAAGTCGATGTTAAAGCCGAACGACAAAGAATTTGGCAAGAGTTGATCAACTTGTGGCAGAGTGGGTGGGATGGCACAACACTGGGCAGTGTAACGCGTAAGTTTTTTCCTGAAGTTGACTCTCTTACGGATAAAAAATCTACAGTCTGGTTTAGCCTTGACTTGTTTACCTCCTATTTGATATCAGGACACGGATCATTAAATAAGAAACTGTTTAAATTTCGCTTGTCTCCTACGGAACTCTGCCATTGTGGCGGTGTGGAAGATTGGCAGCACGTGTTGTACTCTTGTCCCTCATACAATGAATTTCGAGTAATTCTGCAGAATGCAATTCCCAACTTTTCATCAGGATTGGAACCTAATTTTGTATCAAATGCCACGAGTTACCGCGCTCTTCAGGATTTTGCTAAGGCAACCTTCAATAAAAGGCTCGCAATTCTTTCTGCAATGACTACACATGCGAATGTTTCAAATTCAGCTCAAGACTCTTCACCTTCACTGCAATGACGTCCATTTTCTCAACAAGATCTACCGCTCTGGACTTGTGCTCTGTGTGTGTGTTGTGTTTTTTTTTTTTTTTTTTTTTTTTTTTTTGAAACTCTACAAGTGTCCTACAACTGAAACTCAATTTGGCGATGAAAATTCCTGTGCTCCTTTGTTCGGATGGCTGTTAACTGACTGTGACTTTGTTATTGGTGATTAACTGTGACTTGCTACTAATGACTGCAGGACTTACTGGATTTAACCTCAACTGTTTTTAAGGTTTGTTTAAGACTTCTGGGCTTGTGCAAAGTTTTGTCGGTTGAATGGGTACTGTTATCCTTAATTATTTTCTTTGAACTTGTTTTTTTTTTTTTTTTTTAGGTTAATATGCATGAGATTACTTTCATTGTTTACTTTGAAATTATCTGTGTTTACCTCAATCTGTTGAGGTTTTCTTTTGTACAGTTTTTAATCTTTGTATATTTGTATAAGTTAACGAGGCGGAGATGAACTAACGTTCCAGGTGCCGCCCAAGACAAATAAATACATACAAATACATATGTTTCCATCCTCATCTAGCCTATCTGCATACTAAAGTAAGAAATTACACGTCTATGATATCTCTTATTAGCAGGAGAGAATGAGCCTAAATGTCGTTCCCCAAACCCATTTGGCTCCCCAAGACTACTCTTCTCAGAAACCGTAAAAATCTAGTAACCATCCAAAGGTGTATCCTGCTGGAAATCGCTAGAGCCTGGCGTGCTGCACAGTGACTATCCCAGCTCTCCAAATTCTTGCTGGAGTTCTTCCCCTAGACCTAGAGGTTATCCGTCGAGGAGTTCACTTCCGTCCCTCCTCGTGATATTCCCACAACCATCTATGACCACACCATCAACACTTCAAATACTATCAAACAAGAAATGTAGATTCTCTTTAGCAAACTGAACTAAATCTGGCAAGCACGATGGACCAATTCTACCAAGAGACCCATCATAGAGAAGGATGGGTTCTTCATTCCAGAAATAGCACAATTGTCCATCACAAGCCTCCAATATGGTTCTCTCCGGGTCTATACACTACCTTCCTATTAAGAGGACACGGTCCCATCAACTGAAAACTAACATCTCTGGGCGTTACTGCAGATCCTACGGTCACTGCGGCCAGACAGAAAACTGACATCATTTAGTCTACATCTGCCCTCGCTACGAGGACCTGAGGACCATCGTAGCCAACTAATCACAGAAATACACGACTTTCCACAAGATACAGATCACGTTTTGATAAGAGACCAACGTTACTACCAAGCTTTTACCACAGCCGCTCAGAAACATGTAAAAGCTTGTTTCAGCTCATGAAACGTAAAATATGTTTCATGTATATTCAGTTTTTTGGTATACGGTATAGTATATTTAGGTAGATATTTCCCCCGTTATATTACAAGGCTCTTTTTGACATTTATCGAATCCTGTTTTCCGGTATTTATCCAACAGCCACATACTTTCACTGTCCTTCGTATATTCTGGAAAATTCTTTCCAAAACCAACAGCATTCTTTTACCAATGCCAAACCATTACAGCTAACAGCATCAAAGTGTATCGAATATGCATTAAAATCCTTTCCGTGGTTGCTGTTTGCCTTTGAACGAAGCAAACAACGAAATTTAAACATAGTGCTCGTGTCTGTACAAAGGACAACCAATTTAAAGCACGTAGTCAAAGAGTCTCCGAAAGCGAGGATTCATTTCTCAAGTACGAGTTATCTGTTATTCCGCAAACACAGGAAATTACGTTTACCTAAAGGAACATAACTATCGTTTTAATTAGATTTGATTTCAAAAGACGCTGTCCAGTTAATTAGTTTGCGGACCTTTCAGTAAAATCTGGGATATTCCTGAAGTAGTTAACCACCAGCTACGTGTATTTTAGCAAGATTTCACGGACAATTTCCATTGCTTCGAAGCTATCTACAGCTTATAAAGTAATGTCAAGGTTGGAAATGCTTCAATTAACCCTTTATTTGGAATCTTTGGCCTAGTGAAAATCAGTAGAGCGTACATAATGTACGTTTAATGTGTTACGTATCGTATACATGTAAACATCGAAATACGTCACGGTTCATGTTGGCGCTGATACTTTAATTACAGCAGAGTTAATATTGATATTAAGTATAGTCCAATGGCTGCTAGTTACTGCGTCCTACTAATTTAATATTAAAAAGAAGCTCTTGCTATTTTTAATATTAAAATTACAACGAAGTTATAAACCAGAACTTTCCATATTAAGTGGTGGTGGCGTCGTATTATTTTAGTCTCAAAAGATTGTTTTTATATGAGCAATGTTTTACTTTCACTGCATATATTGGCGTATTAGACTGTTTAAAATACAATTATTAATTAATACGTTAAAATTTTACATTTATTTGTTCACGCGCTTCGTGCTCTGCAGATCTGGGCACATTCTTTCTGTTAATAACTGACGTAGTCGATTTTTAGATGGCTTTGGTTAAGATCACCCTTCTGGCACAGAGCCATCCCGGGGTGACCCAAAGTTTCTTGGGAAATAAACTGATTTTAATAATAATAATTAAATTAGTACCACACTTCTTCTCCCTGTCTCAATCTTTTTTTGATATTTTTGTCACATTTTTGACCAGAAACAAAGGAAGTTGCGTATCATCGCATTTACCATTGTAATTATTTGACACTTGGTGTCAAATAATTACGAAATTCTGAGTTAGGCTGTTGAATTGTTTTGGAACTTATTATTTTATAAAAAAAAATACAAACGCCCCTGAGTCAGCACTTAAATAGTGCTGACTCAGGGATTTTTGGACCAGAGGGTACAGGGAGTACACGCAGTACCCGGGTGGCAAAAATTTCGACTTTCCTTTGGTTTTTTATTTAGAGTTTAATTGGTACAAGGGGCGGCAAAATTTTACTGTCACACCGGCAGCAAATACCATTGAAAAGTCCCTGTGCTGTTACTTTTTTAACAGTTTGTAATACATTACAAACTGTTAAAAAATTATCTTAATAGAAAATAGTGTACGTTATAGTAAAGAGTAACAAAATGACTGCAAATACTGAAGACAGCAGCGTGTCTTCATGTAACGTCAACAATTCTAAAATATTTACATGGTTATCTCACTCCAATATGCAATTGGATGCTAACTGAAAAAGTAACTGATCAGGAATATGAAATTTTTAAAAAGATGTCACCACCACGGGTTTTACCAATAACCATCTGAGGAACATTTTCTACAAGTTTTTGGAACGTGGAGGCTGGGAACTTGCTCCCCTCCTTCTGTAAATCAGCGACTAGTTCTCTACTTCGATTAGGATGTCTTTTTCTAGCTCTCAGTTACAAACCATCCCAAAGATGTTCAATGGGATTCGGATCTGGGCTGTGAATGGGAAATAGTAAGTTCGCCAACTTATTCTCCTGAAACTACCATTTCACTGGCCCAGCTTTGTGAATCGGAGCATTTTCATGCCAATACATATACGGCCTATCTCTAAATCATCACCACAATGCAGGTAACGCATAACTGTTCAGAATGTTACAACACGTAGCTGAATTTATGGTTTCACCGATGACAACAGTGAGCCAGATGCAAACTGCGTAAAGTATTCCCATACCATCACACCATCACTATAGAACTTCATTGTTGGTGTAAGTGGTAGTTAGTCAGTCCTGTACCTATCCCAGTTCTGTCGACTGTGTTCTCTTGCATCATTTGATATTACTAGGTACTAAATATGAAAAACCACATATTGGAGAGATTCTGATCCTATTGGAGCGAAGGAGATCATTAAAACTATGATCTACTCTAATCTGATTGAGGTGTTTAAAGCCTGGAATGGATTGAGTGTGCTGAATGTTAAAGATATTCTTCCACTTACTCAGACTACACACATGATGAGGGGGCATAAATTCAAATTGAGGAAGGGTGGTTGCAGGATAGATGTCTTTTGCCTTCAGCCAGCGGGTGGTTGATTGTTGTAAGAGGCTTACATCTGTTGTTCTGGAAGCGGATGGGCTGAATAAATGAATAAATTCAAGGGAGAACTAGACAAATTCTTGGAGGGTACAGATGAGTGAACTGTTTTTTTTTTTTTTTTTTTTTTATAAATACTCCAAATTTCATTGACCCGAATCAGATATTTTGCAAATTATTGTAGTTCTGTTATTTATACCATAACTTTTGCTCACCAGTATATGTATGCTTTACAAAGATTGAACAAAATTATATTTTTGAAGTAGTCTCGGAATTCTTAATTAAATAAAATAAAAATAAATCTGCAAGTTGATGTTTCTAATCAAGGGATTTAGAAGGCTTAGAAGCTTTTATTACTTCAACAAACGATCTTTGCTTTTCTAAGTTGGTGTCACTTAATTCCAAGTCGATCGACGCAGTAGGATTAGAAGATAACAGAGAACCAGAAGTTTGAAATATTCATCACTAATCAGTTCACTCGTTGTCATTTTCTATTAGGAAAAGCGTGTTTTTCAATGAAGTGTAAATTTAAGCGTGAATGAGTGAGAGAAAGGCAATTATCAGTGGAATAGGAAGCAGATTCCAATGCAGCCTGACTAGTCGAATCCTTACGCATTGAAAAGTTCAGCACTAAACGTCGACAGTGACGGAAAACCACCAGCCATCTGATTTATCACAAACTGTTTAATCCAGATTAGCACTTGTTGAAGATGCCGAAGAGTCCGAAGTAGATGAGAAACCCAACGTAGTTAATTAAAGAATTAAAGCTGTAGAGAATTCAGAAGACGAGATATAGCGAAAATTTTGGAAGTGAAGAGAAGAGATATAACACGATTAAGATATATCTCAGCTTGAGCTGTATAATTGGGGAAAAATGAAATATGAAAAAAAACAAAAAAAAAAAAAAAAAAACCAGAATTCATCAGTCTGGTTTGAGCGAACTTGTCGATGGATTTATGGAAACCTAAAGTATCAGAAGTATTGTGTCTCAATAAATGCACCGCGCAGGTGGAACAGTGCTCTATTGAGTGCGGAGAAGTCCTGGATTCGAATGTCATCAAGATGGAAGGAATTAGCAATTTTAGTGGACTTTTTTTCTCAGCCCCCTTGTAAATCGGTTTGAGCAAGGTTGAACGCTGCCCCCCCCCTGCCTCCGGAATTCGGGTTTTCATCCAACAAAGCTGCATATTGCCCACAGATAGACAGTATTCTCAGATACAATACACTGAGTCCTCATAGCCTGTGTTGCAAACACAAACAACAAAGCGGGTGTATGTTAAGCGCCAAGGCAACTCAGGCTGCAAGGCGTTACTTTATTGTAACTATAATATCGTATATTCTTCGCTTGATTTTGCCTGTTTGCTGGACAAAAGAGTTTATAGAAGGCATAATCATGCGACCCTCCTCAAGATCGACTTTTCATAACACAGAAAAACACACATAAACCTGAGCTATGTGTGAAAAGAGCCGATAAAAGTTATCCACCCCCCACTTGAGACGCGACTTGAACCCACCCTTTTCCATGCAGTGTTGAAGGGCGGTGATCGCAACCGCCAGCATAGTGATTACAATCACCGTTAGTTCAAATGTGAGCACAAAGAACTAATAAATTCCCAGTATTATTTCTGCCTTCTTACAAAGAAAGGTCATGATAGTAGCGCTGATAACAAATAATAGTTATTTACTGCAACCAGTACTAATATGAATAAAAGTTATAGAAATGCGATAAGACCATCGCAACACTCATCAGTATGAGTAAAGACGATGTACTCGCCTCCAACACGTCGCCTTCAGATTTCCATTGCTTCAGTGTTAAGAATATTTCGGAGTGAAGAGTTTGACAGCAGGGCGCCAGTGGAAGTCTCTTCTCCAAGTGGTACGACCCTCCTCCCTAAAGGATTTTACGCTGCAGGGATATTAGTACTCCCACATCGATGTGACAAGCGTGATATTTCGGAAGAAGGGGTAAGGAATTTCGTCGAGAAGGCTCCCTGATATGAAACAGATAATGGCAACATACGATCGAATATATCAAACTGTCATTGATTCTCGGTGATCCAAAATAAAACAGATATTGAGCACACAATTATTTTCCGACTTTATCCTCAGAATGTTTTGTTAATTTGATTAAATTAATAGTAAAATTTTATAATAAGTCTTAATAGAAATTGGAATATCGTAATAAAATTTGTGTGTACCGATTAAAATTTCTTATAAATTCAAAAATAAAAATAAATCAAATCTAAAATCTGAATTCCCCATCGAGAGTCCCCACCTAACCTTCCGTGTGTTCTTTCATTCAAAACTAGCAGTTAAATTTACCAGTTATTTTTGTTGCTTTTTATCAACACACACGAATACCAGCGTGTGCGCTTTAAACGCCAAAGCAACTAAGGCTAAGAGGCGTCAGACGTATCTGTAAATTGCGTGTATTGTATAGTGCAGAAATACGAACTAATACTGTTCGCCTCAATAATTTTTTGTTCTTTTTAATGAAAAATTAACATAATGAAATAATATAAAATATTAAGATTAAATTAATAATAAATTTATCCCTTACTGAAGCCAAGTACACTTTATCTATAAAAATAATCCTATATAATGTAACGTTCTACTGTTTGCAACTTTTTTTGCAGACAGTTAGGACTATGATTGAATGAGCTTTCTCATATAACGCTTGTACAGCATCGTTTCCCAATAATGAAAGAAGCTCAAATGTCCTCGTAAATTGGATAATTCTCGTCAGCGAAATGGGTTTAAGAATCCCTTGGAAACCAGCTGCTGCTTTCGTAACTGATATACGATCCTTGCCTATAAAAACCCATCTATTACTTCCCGAACCGTTGTCAAAAATACTTCCAGCAAAAATATAGAGATCGCGATAATATTAGTATTCAAAATATCCTTAATATTTTCAAGGAATTCGTGATCTTCACAATGACAAGAAGGTTGCCTTGTGAATATATTCTCCCCGTTAATCCTTTAATTACTTTTATAGCTTTTATAATTACATAATTTATGTAATATGCACTTGTAATTTCTAACGACAATATCCATTGCACGATTCATAGATATTGCAGAGCCTTGAAACTTAAATCTTATGGCACTTGCTTAAAGTCCATGCTTAATGTCATAATTTTCTTTTTTCTAATCAGATTTCTCATTTATTTATTATTCTTTCATTTATTGTCTTAAGCACGTTTGTGTGTGTTACCTGTCAAAGAAACTAAGGCTATGGAGGCATCGGACATTGTTTGTAAATTGGGTGCATTCTGTGGTTGATATGCCTGTTTGCTGGCAATCGAGAAACCAGAGATTCCGGAAGAAAACCCATGGTACAACCCTCGCCTGAGACTGGACTGACTAATTCAGATACGTTGTGAAAAAAAGACCATAAAAATTCCTCGCGTTATTGACAGGATTCGAACCCAGGCCTTTTCAGTAAGGGCGCTCACACGTGCAACGCTTACCGGAAACCATCTTGGTGAGGTGGATTCACTGCACAGCGTATGGTGCTCTTTGTTGTTTATTACAACACTTACTTTCTCACCTGTTTTACAATAAATAACACATTTTATTAATTTACAACCAAGAAAGTACTATTTTACTACAATATCAATACTTGTATATCGAATTGCTTACTGTTTGTGTTCTTGAATGCTCAAATAGCCTTAAAATAGGCATTTCTCTATTTCGGATACACCTGTCCAAGTGTCAGGCAATGAAATGAAAAAAAAAAAAAAAAAAATAGCACTCAGAAGGAAAATGGTTGCTGAGTCCAGTTCCACTGTTTGATTGATATGATTTCCATTCTCCGCTGTCCTACTGTGCGCCTCAGGGGAGGATGGTTGGTTTTTTTTCCAGGAAATTCTAGTTTTTTATACAGCAAACTGGTGAACTGATCATGGAATACATGGATTCATTAACAAACAAGATGTACTCATGGCCTTAATTGTCTCTGGGCAAAGTCTAAAGAAACAACTCATTTCTTACCTCACCCGTATTATTACTTTTATTGCTGTAAATTGTGATAATAATACTACGTTTTGTCGATAGAGCTATTTTTTTCTTGTTTGATCGTTTTTTACATTTCCGCAAGCCAACTGAAGTCGGGGTGTCAGTATATGACTCCTGATAATTCCATTGTCAGTTTGTTTTGTAGGATCAAAAACCATAAATTTCTGGGAGAAAGAGAAAAGCATAACCTTCTCGCCGGAGACCGACTGATTCCGCTTTGGTGTGAAAAAAGCCGGAAAAAAAAAAGTTTCTCCCATCTAATATGAGGCTCCAATCCAGGCTTGTACAAGGGATGTGAAAATACAGCGATAACAACCATTGTACTAGCAGTAATAGCATGTATAGGGACTAATTTGCTTCCTGCGGCATCCTCAGTAAGGGCGTTCACTGAGGATGCCGCAGGAAGAACGCAGGTAGCCGCTTAAAGGAAACCAGCAGCGACATAAAGTGGAAGCTTCCCACTGGCTATGAACACACAGAAAGCAGTTGACCAGTACAACTTCTCGGTATGAACACATAGAAAGCAGTTGGTCAATGCAACTTCTACGTGTAAGCACCCTAGGGTACTTACGCGTAGAACGCAGGTAGCCACTTACCTGGAACCAGCGGCGACATGCAGGTGAAGCTTCTCACTGGCTATGAACACAATGGAAAGCAGTTCACCAATGCAAAATTTTACCCCATTTCATACCGAGAAGTTGCGGTGGTCAACTGCTTTCTATGTGTCCATAGCCAATGAGAAGTTTTCGCTTTATGTCGCTGCTGGTTTCCGGTAAGCGGCCACTTGCGTTCTACGTGTAAGCACCCTAAGGTAAGGTAGCTCTCGCGAACCCACAACTAAATTTGAATGTGTTTGAAAGAAATGCCAGGTAGTAAATGGTTTACGCACTTTTCTCCTCTTTCCTTTGCTTGTAAAAAAATAATGTTCTGTTACTGAAAATGATAAAACTCAAACCACCTTAAAAAATTTGCCTAAAGATTTGCACGAGCAACTTTATTAAACATAGTCAATTGAAGTTGATGATGAGGCACTCTTCCCACCATGTCTGGGAATCCTACAGACCTGGTCCCTTGGTTCAATCTCCACGGATCCCCCCCCCTATGCGACCCCCTTTTTTCAGGTCCATATCTTATCTACTTTCATAGTTCCTTGAGAAAAGCCAAATAAATGCTGTGATCAGTACATATGCGGAACGAGCATCAGCCACTCGCGTTATTCGTTCTTATCATTCTACATAAAGTCGAGCTGACTAATTTCGAGGGAGTATTATTGTTAGATGATATTATTATCTGTTTATTTATGCATGCTATACATAATGCATGGGATACATAATACATGGGATACAAAAAATGCATGGGATACATACAAATTGACACGTGACACAGAAGCCTATGATAGATATAAGCTGGTCTGTTACCAAGTCACAAAGGAGATTAGGCAGCCAAAGGCAGATTATGAGAAATCTTTGGCAAAGAATGCAAAGAAAAACAGCAAAGAGTTCTTTACCTATCTAAACTCTAGAAGGAAAGGGATGAATCAGATTGGTACACTTGATATTGATGGTTCAACTGTTGATGATCCTGCTCAGGTGACTAACAAACTAAATGAGCATTTTGCATCTACATTCACCCATGAGGAGTTATTCAGGGAAGAGAATCCCAGTGGTGAAGTAAATTCTAGCAGTGAGCTAGATGATTTTTTAATAACTGAGAGAAAAGTGGAGGAGAAATTGTTGAGGATAAACATAAAAAAGGCACCCGGGGTGGATGGGATCTATCCAGTTATATTAAAGGAGGCAGCAAAGAAAGAAAGCAAACCCTTAGCCATAATTATGAGAGCTTCTTTGGGCTCAGGGGAGGTACCCATGGATTGGAGATGTGCAAATGTGACCCAAATTCACAAAGGAGAATCAAACGGCGACACAAGTAATTATAGACCTGTGAGTTTAACTTCTGTTCCAGGAACATTAATGGAGGCACTGGTTAAAGAAGCACTGCAGGATCATCTAGACAAGACTTTAGTTATAGCTCGGACACAGCATGGTTTTGTTAAGGGAAAGTCTTGCCTGACCAATTTGACTGGATACTATGATGTGGTCACAAAGGAACTGGATGGAGGGAATAACTTTGATATTATATATTTGGATCTTAGAAAGGTTTTTGATACTGTTGCACATGGAAGACTGCTGCACAAATTGGAGCAGTGTGGCATTGGAGGCAAATTGCTGCTATGGATAAAGCGATGGTTGAGTTGGAGAAGACAGAGAGTGGTAATCAATGGACACTGCTCTTCGTGGACTAATGTTATTAATGGAGTCCCTCAGGGTTCAGTGTTGGGTCCATTGTTGTTTTCTGTATTTATAAATGATATTTATGATGGTATATCAAGCTTAATGTCCAAGTTTTCAGATGATACGAAGGTTGGCAGGGTTGTTAAGGACACTAATGACAGTACGCTGCTGCAACAGGATCTAGAAAAGTTGAGCAGATGGGACGAGAGGTGGCAAATGAAGTTTAACATTGACAAATGTAATGTAAAGTACTACATATGGGAAGCAATAACCCCAGAGTAACGTAACGTATCAACTCTGTGGTACTACACTGACAGTGGTAGAGAATGAAAAGGACCTGGGGTTAATTGTGCAGGCAGATATGAAGTTTTCTGAGTAGTGCAGACGGTCTGTAAGAGTAGCTCATGGTGTCTTGTCAATGATATACTGGAATTTTTCTAGCAGGGATAAGGAGGTGATTATATAAGGCAATGGTCAGGCCATACTTTGCGTACTGTATACAAGTCTGGAGGCCTCGTTTTAAGAAGGATGTAGAGCTGTTGGAACGAGTACAGAGAAGGGCAACAAGATTAGTGAATGGAACAAAGGGTTGCTCTTACAAAGAAAGGCTTAAGTTTTACAAATTACAGTATCTGGAGACTAGGCATCTGTGAGGAGATCTGATTGAGGTGTATAAAGCCTTGAATGGTTTGAGCATGCTCAATGCTGATGGGACTCTTCCTGTTGCTCAGAGGAAGAGAGTGCATAAATTCAAATTGAGGAAAGACAGATGTAGGATAGATGTGCGGAAGTTGATAGCCTAAATAAATTGAAGGCTGAGGAGGACAGGTATTTGGAACGAACGGAGGGGTGAAATGGGAGCGTTTTTTTTTTTTTTTTTTGGCTGATGCTGCATAAGTTTACTTTCTTGCATCATATGCCTCTACTAATGCTATTTATTCATAAAATGCGGACGATGTATTATATGTTACGTGGTGGTGGTGGAAATGTTTATCGGCACAAGGGCAACTTAGGCCAAAATGTGCCTTATATGTTACGTTGTTACATTGCTGGCTTGTCGATATGTGAAATTTCTGATAGCCAAAATCATCCAGGTTCAACCATCAATGATGTTATTATGAAATAAAAGCATGACAGTCCACTACCATACAGAAACGCACAGGAAGACCACAGAAACTCACTCCACATGACCAAAGGGTATTCGTAAGAGTAGTTGGACCATCTCGTCAGACATACCTGCAAAATATCAACCTGGTGTTGAAGTTGTCAACAGGAGTTGTACTTAGTGCGTCTTCACGAAAACACTATGTACGGAGTTCCACGTCCTCGGTTTTCATGGGAAAGCGGCAGCGCATTAGTCAAACACCAACAACCGGAGGTCTTGACATGCATGGTGTAAAGAACGCCGTAATTAGTCCATAGATCAATGGAAATCCGTTCTGTGGAATGACGAATCTATCTGCACTCTCTGCCAATCAGATGAGCAGAAGTGACGTGTGGATGTGCAAGATGCTTGTAGAACATCTACTGCTGAAGTGTATTGCATTAATAATGAAGTTCGGTGCGGTATAGGGCTCTTTCTCATGGTGTGGTCCAGGACTTTTAATGGTTGTGTGAGGAACCATGAACACTGACGGCTACCCTAATATTACGGACAATTCCGTGCTCCCTACAATATGGTAGTTCTTTATTTAGACTCGTGTTATTTTTCCACAAGATAATGCCCCTTCAGCAGCTCAATTGGTCACTATTCTGCAGGAAAGATGGAGGACTGTACCTCCAGCAGTCTATCGTTCATTATGAAAAGCCTATCCAGGAGAATGAAGTATTTGCAGCGGTCCGTCAAAGGAAGGACTGACGCGCTATAAAAGTGAACGACAATAACGTCAATGCTAAACTGACGGATACTGTCCCGACCTAGTCTAATGTGGAAAAAAATAGGAGTGTGGGAAACCGTGGTTCAAGCCTATATACTCCTAAATACGGTTAACGATTATATTCATTGTTGAAATAATTAATTATAAACTCCTCTGACCTGGTAGCCGTGCAGGAGAGTCAAAACAGACCTTTTTTTTCCTTTTAGTTGGGTTCTAATTCTGTGTCTATGACTAAAAGAACTTTTAAAGGCCTTTTCAATTAGGATTGTAGTTAACAGATCTTGGGCAAAGAGAACAAGTTCCCCCCCCCCCTTTCAGTTATTCCGATTATTAAACTACATAACCTGGCGTTGCATAGAAACTAGTGCATTATAGCTACAGTTAGTATTCTTCAAGGTATTCTTAAAAATAACAAGAATACAATATCTTTGAATAGTTTGCATATATTTAGTTCATCCTGGGGTTTATGGACGAAATGATTAATGGAAAGGATGTTTCTGTACACGGTGCTGTATAAAAAAAACCAGATATACAGTGAAAGTTTTGTTGCTCGGGTTAACCTAAACTAAAAGCGCGCCAGTTAGTTTACTGATTACTGTATAAAACTGTATAAAAGTGCACGCACCAGCACACGTAGCGTCTGCGACGAAAAGGAATTAGAAATTGAGAGGGTTTGTTCAGAGGTGGTCGTCAAACAAGAGTACCAGGTCTCTGTAGGATATATGCAGATAGTGACAGGAAAGCGAAACTTGATAATAACCACCACTAAACATAGTCCATGCATCATTGTACCCGGGCGTTACTGAGAAAATTGGTAATATATTGCGAGAATGCGGCACCAGCTTAATAATCAATTATGGTAAGAGAGGACGAGACTGAGGTTAGCTGATTGTGCTTCACTTCTCTGCTATCCATTACATGTACTGCTCAGTTTGAACATTCCTTTTAAACATTTGATTTGATTTCATTATGGGGTCGTTGGTCTCAACTTGCTTAGTTCCTGTGTTCATTAAGGCAGAATTTCATTCTGAATTGTTGTTTTATTAGTTTTCTAGCCTTCGTAACAAGTGACTTTTTTGGTCACTTAGTGACCAAACAATTACAAATCTTTTGGAATTGGCTTCAACAGATGATTAAACGCGCAGTAAGAAAATTAAAGTTGTCAATAGTATATCAAAAGTTCCTTAGTATCAGATAAATACTGAACACTTTCTTTGGACTTCTTAGCCGATCCCGTCATGGGGATGACAGGTGACCTTTCCAATTTTTAGAAAGCTGTTGTTGTTGTTGTTGATACACGTTTAGCAGGTTTGGCGCATTATAGCCTTAGTTGCTGATGCGCCAATAAAACCCAAATCAAATCAAATCAAATCAAACGTTTAGCAGGAGAAAAAAATTACAAAACAAAGGAATTCATTGGCGTGTTGAAAGCAACCATCTCAAAAGTGTACAACGATTGGAAGAGGAAAGGAAACTGCAGCTCAAAAACGAAGAAATTCGACACTCAAAAAGGACGAGACCTCAGGATTTTAAAACGAATTGTGCGTCAGAATAGGTAGTCGACTGTGCAGCAAATAGATATAAATGGCATTCTGAAGGATACATGTTATGATTTTGTTAAGGATAAATCATGTTTAACTAATTTGGTAAGGTATCTTGACACAGTTCTTCATGAGCTGAATGTAGGGATTTCGAATAAATTTCGACAGTTTATTTGGATTTCAGCAAGGCATTTTACTCAGTGCCTCGTGAGAGGTTGCTATATGTTGTAATTACTGGAAAGATTCTAAAATGTATCGCAGGGTAGTTGAAAGCAGAAGGCAGAGGGTTGTGATTAATGGATATTTTTCAGATTGGTGTAACGTCAGGAGTGAGGTTGCCCAAGGATCGGTTTTTGGACCACTGTTGTTTCTGATTTTCATAAACAGTATGGAAGAAGGGATAGAGGGCGTGATTTAAAATTTGCAGACGACGAAAAGATTGGGAGAATCGTTAATGAATGGTGCGAATCAGCGCTTCAAGTTGGCTTGAACGGGCTTCAAAGAATGGCCAGAAAAATTGCAGCTAGGTCTTAATGCAGCAAACTGCAAGATATTACATTTGGAAAATAGCAAATCCGAAATAATTTATACACTGAATATATAAGAAGAAATGGATCAGGGAGTTACACTATGGGCAGATATGAAGTGTTCTGAGCAGTGTAAACAGGTGGCCAGGAAAGCCCATGGAAGACCGCACTTGAAATGCTGTGTTGAAGTATGGAGACTTCATCTAAAAAAGACATTGAGCTTCTTTAAAGGGTCCAAAAATGGCAACTCGCATAGTGAGATTGACAAAAGGATGACCATACAAGGAAAGACTTCGATTGTGTGAACTACAGAGTTTGGCAACGAGGCACTTTAGAGGGGACCTAATTGAGATCTATAAGAAGGTAAGAGAGGATAGTAAAATGAATGAAAGCGAATTTTCACTGTTATAAAGGATTCCAGAACTAGCAGCCATAAATTCAAATTACGGTGGAAAGAGGTTTTGACTAGATTGTAAAAAAGTTTTCTTTTAGTCAGCGAGTTGTTGATTACTGGAAAAAGTTGCCTCCGCAGGTAGTTGAGGCTAACAATTTGAAGAAATTCAAATGTCAACTGGACAGTTACCTACGTGAGGAGGGAAGCTGATAATTTGTTTTTCTTATCTATTTTTTTTTTTTTTTTTTTTGTCAGTGCAACAAAAGCCTGTAGCTGTCTTGCACTATATCGCTAATATTAAATGACTGAAACTTCACTTTTGGCAAAGAAAAACCTATTTCCAATAGAACAATGCAGCAATGAATTGAAGAACCTGAGGTAGTTGAGTGCCTATACAAAAAAACCACTTCTTTGCGTAAAAAATCGAAAAGATTCGACTGAAATGAAATGGTGCCACTAATATTAAGAGGGGACTGTGAACAGTGAAAAAGACCATGTGGTCTGACGAGTTTCTATTTACATTTTTCTTTCGCCAATGGTAAGTTGAAAGTGTGGTGTGAATCTCATGAAGTCATGCATCCAAACTGTCTCATATCTACCACTCAAACGGCTGGATACCATGGTATGTTCTGTAGGTACGAATTGGGTCTGCTCATACCGTTGGAAGGTCGTGTTACCCGTAATGAATATCTTTGTGTCGTGTCGGACCAACTTCACCCTGCAATGCTTCATTTTTTTTTCATTTGTACACCAATTACGATGAATTATCTCAAGACAACAACGCAACTATTCACCGTGCTAAAACTGTATTTGAATGTTTCGAGGAATATTTTTAAGATTTCCAACATCTATTCTAGCCACCTAATTCTCCAGATCAAAATTCAATTGAGAATGTCCGAGATATATTAGAAGGGAAATTCGGCGTAGTGGTTCTCTACAAGCTATAAGTTCTATACCGCAACTGACACATATCCTGATGGAAGAATGGTCAAATCTGCAGCAAGACTCCTTTATACACCTACCGGAATCCATACCACACACACACACACACACACGAGTGTGTGTGTATTTTTTTAGATTATCCTTTTTTCTGTTTTTCTTTCTATATCGGTTTCGTTCTATTTTTAGGACGGCGATGATGACCAATGGCAGGTTGAACGTTTTGCACGGTCACTGAAGGACGCCTGCTAGAGAGCCTGCTCTCTCAGTCGGGAGGGCTCGGCGAGGTCCCACACAAGGGAGCGGCCATATGGGTGGCACGCATCCACCCCTATGGCCGCTGCAGTCGAGTGGTCAAGTGCAAGGATGCATAAGTACACATGCCTTGAGTGACCAGGGTTCAAGCCCGTTAAATACGGTGCTATTTCTTGTATTCTCTTTATCTTGTGAACTCCTCTGATCGTATGGTTATCCCGGAGTATAAACAGAAAATTGATTTTATATATTTTTTAATAAGTTTTATGCATCTGTTTTATGGTCTACACACAATTTTAGCTTAGCTTACACACAATTATACAACAATAAAACTCTCGTTAGAAACTTTCAAATACTGTATGGTATTATCAATAAAGAGTATTTATTAATTTTAGCCATTGTTTCCTGTGGAACAAGAAAATTGTTATACTGTATTTTAATTTCAACTTATTTTTGGCAGACAGCCGAAAAAGTTCGCTGTTTTAATGTTTCTCCTTACCGATATCATTACTTTTTCTTAATACTCTAAGCAGAGATTTTAAAGAAATCATTAATAAGATTTCAACTTAGACCTTTCCCACACAGTGTGGGAAGGATGGTGATTATAACCAGTGTGCCACTCGCAAAAACTACAATCAAATAACTCACTACAAAAGTGTTAACTAAAGAGACATTTCAGAAGGCACAACTACTCTTATAATATCACGGATATCATATCATATCACGGATATCATATCAAGGTTCCACTTCTATCAGCAAAGACCAAGAAGGTACAACTACAGTATGTTCCAGAACATCGACAGTGGCGATTTCAGAATGTAAAAAAAGGTAGCGTAATCTGACGGATCCCTGCTGTTTCAAGCTGATGCGAAGACCAAAATTGGGTCCACTTTATACGAATGGAGAAACATCTGGATGCCACAGGTTACCTGTACATTGTTTCCGACCAGGTGCTTCTTTTCATCTGCGAATGGGTTATTCCAACAATAATGCTTCATGTCACAAGGACAGAACTGAACACAACAAGTTACAGGAACGCTGGTTGGTTGGTTAGTTAGTTGGTCGGTTGGTTGGTTTTTGTAGACTTTTAGGCGCTTCGGTAACTTAGGTCAAATTGCACCATACATATTATGTCTGTAAATTGCGTGTGTTCTGTAGTCGATTTGATGTTTGCTTGAAAAAAAAAAAAAAAAAAGTTTCCGGGAGAAAAATCTATGCTACCCTCGCCTGAGTCCGACTAACTCAGCCACGATGTGAAAAAAACCCATAAAAATTTCTCGCTTCATTGATGGGATTCAAACTCAGGTATTTTCCACCCGGTGGGGGGGGGGAGGACGGTGATTATACCAATCGTACTACCCACGGGGGCAGTTACACGAAAATGAGAGAGTGATTCAGTCTACAGAGGTAGTTGCCGTAGTCACCAGATCTCATTTCATTTGAGCTCTTGAGATGAGGTGGAACGAGCTCTTTGGAAGAGAGACTCGCAACCATCAAATTTGCAACAACAAAGCAACTGAAAGTGGGAAGCAATTGAATCAATATGGACCAGCATCCCTTCGTTTAGTCCGTGCCACGACGAATCCTGGCTGTTCTTACGACAAAAAGGGCATCTGCTCCCTACTGGGTATGTGTACCTAATAAAGTAGCCATTCAATGTGCGTATTCTTAAGATGAAAAGTATGATCAAATCTGTAACATTATAGCTTCAATGATACAACGGATACCAACAATAGAATATACACTATGGAAACGAAAACCCATGCCCTAGTGAGCATGCCGAGGCATTTGGTATAATCACCGTCCTTCGCGCACCGGGTGGAAAAGAATTAGTTCGAATCCCATCAATGACGCCTTTATGGGAAGTTTTATGGGTCTTTTTTCACAATGTAGCTGAGTTAGTCGGTCTCAAGGGAGGGTAGCATGGTTTTTGATCCTGGAAACCTGGGTTTTTCGTATAGTACTATTTAAAATAACAAGAGCTTCTTTTTAAGTAACTCAAGTTCTTTAATTTTCTTTGGCTATTTATTTTTATTCATTTTTTTTCCTGCTTCCCTTTCAATTGTGCATTTAAAATCGATTATCCAAAAAAATTGACTACA
This sequence comes from Mastigoproctus giganteus, assembly GCF_048544385.1. Taxonomy (NCBI): domain Eukaryota; kingdom Metazoa; phylum Arthropoda; class Arachnida; order Uropygi; family Thelyphonidae; genus Mastigoproctus; species Mastigoproctus giganteus. Next base: position 88,809,335 of record NC_143582.1, on the reverse strand, counting down.
CTCGGTCCCAACTGTTTCGAAAACCGGAGATTCTACTGTATATTGTTTTAAAGAAAATTCTGAGACCGGACTTTAAAAAGTAAAAAGTGGAAATTCTATTGAAATAAGTTCTCAGCGATTCATCTCTTAGGTACAAAGCGCGAGACTTAACGACTACTTTCATCTAGTCCAATCGGTGCGCTACTGATGTATAGATCAGAATTAAGTAGCGCATATATATTATCATGGCTAATAATTATCTTTATTTAGCATTATTAAAGCAGAATTATCTGTGGGTTAACAAGGAAATTTAATTTTTTTTTATTAAAAAAAAAAAAATTTCTTCCTGATTGGATTTGAAATATTTCTTCTCTTATGCTGATAATTCGAAATTTTTAGTTCTTGCTGTTTAACACAGATTCTGTTGCCCATTTATTTTTGTAACTTTTCCTTCGCGATTTCGAAATGCATCATCTATTACCTTCCTTCTGCTAATATCTAAAATTAATAAGATAGAATTCAGTGTAGTTTAAATAACTAAAATTAATATTACTGGTTGAAATGATATGTTTAGATCGGCAGGATATTCTAGTTACATTCGATCACTTAAGGAGAGAACTTAAATAAATGTGTGACATTTGATGACCGCCTGGAACATGGGTCGGAAAACTTTCCCCAGCTACAGGGTACTTTTCCTAGGATCATTATCTCAATCCTCTGAAGGAATTAAACGCGGATCCAAGTGAACCAATGCACAACTTTTGCACCTCGTTTACATCATCGGTTAGAAAATTGAAATACCCACGAAGGAATATAAGAAATGAATGTATTTTCTCTCTTAATATTGAGAGATATTCATGAACGCTAAGTCTATGTTTGTGTCTGGTTTGTGAATGCCAAATCAGAATGTGAATACCCAATCGTTTCGCTTTTTTCGCGAAATTCTCAGCCCATATTAGGTCCCAGATCAGTGTTAGGATATTATCCTTCTAATTTCGCATTCTTAAAAAACTCTGATATAAATCTTAATCCCCATTTCAGTGAAATTTGCCCGATCAGATTGTTTCTTAATATCCATAGCCAATAAATCGAAGGAAGTTCTCTAGCTATCTTCTACTTTCATTAAGAACTGCTAGAGCGCGGAGCGTCATAAGAAATGATGAATTATGGTCGGCATCAATTTCCTCCCTGAAATAATTTCGACAGATTATAGTAGGAAATATGTTCAACTCAGATATGTGCTTAAAAAGTTCTCACCGTCCTCAGTTTTCAAAAATCTTAAGTTAATGCCAAAAAAAACAAGGCCTGTCGTTAAAGCTTCATTCCTACATTCTCATTTAGACTTTTTTCTTGAAAACTTGGAAGCGGTCTCCGATGAACACGGTGAAAGGCTTCACCAAGATATTTCTAAAATGGAAAAAAAGATAGCAGGGAAAATGGAGTCCAAATATTTTGGCAAACAACTACTGTTTGGAATCTCGTACGGCAGACATCAATGGACGATTATACAAGGCATTAAATAAAAAAATAAATGTTTTATTATCAGATAAACATTTTTGTAAATAGAATAAAGTTAATAGACCCATTTTACAATATTTAATACTGTACGTAACGTTTTCTTAAAATAGACGAAATCATTTTTACTAGAAACTTAGTTTTTGATTTTAATCAATTCTCCTTCAAAATTGGTGGGCGTTACAGCAATATGGTTGAATTCAGCAACGTCAAATCTACAAGAACTACCCTGAATTTTAACAAGGAGCAAAAAAAATAATGGTTTTTTGCTCCTTGTTATTATCTAAATTATCTAAAGTTGAAGTTGACAACATTTAATGTAAACCTTGGCTTAGCAAACAAGAAAGGCTACAAAGTTGCGCATAATTGCATTCTGGAGAAAAAAAACACCTTTTTATACGACTTACCAATATACAGTGAGTCTTGTTTAGTGATTTTGGTAGATGGAATATTTGTCAGAGCGCACCCTTGAGTATATACAACAGATTTTCTTGGAATTTGGAGTATTACTCAAAAATGAGAAGAGATCCTTAACATCGGTTTTGCTGCATTAGCGATTACTGTATTGCCACTTACTATAAAGTAGTCTACTCGATATTAATGACTTAAGGACACGGTAAGGGATATTGCCGAGCGTGTAAGACTCTCCGAACACAACAGAATATTCATGTGAAGTAGAAGGTCAAGTTACGTGAAGATTGCTTTTACGCTTTCAACAACTGTAAGTAATAACAGAACTTACTGCTGGAAAGCTCTGTACAAACATCATATAATTAAAAACAACCAAGTTAGAGAACTACACTAAAGCCTAAGTAGTTCAAAGTTTAATAACTTCTGACTACTGTTTATTTTATAACTAGACTGCTTAAGCACTTATACATTCATACAGCACTTAGCTATTAATAAGCCTCAGCTTTCAAGAAATGAAACTAAAATCACTTTGTCATATTGTGGCATGCTCACCACGACTCGCCTCATTCATTACAGCACAAATAAACGGCACTAATAGATATCATTATTGTAAGACCTGACAAACTCGATTTGCACGATATTAAGGATGCCGAAACGTGTTTAACTCTAAAATCTAAGTAGTACATACCGGAATATTTTCAGGCTTATATAAATGCAAACTTATAGTTTGCACTTATATAAACAACTATTGGTTATATAACGAGGTGCCTAAGTATAGTGTTTAAGCACCTCATTATATAATTAACTGTTCGAAAACCTTGGTTTGCAAGGTTTTCTGATAGTTAATGGGTAATAATCTCAGTTTATTGTTATTACGCTAAAAGCAACATTCTTCTTCTTGAAGAGCAGTGATGGAGTAAAACTGAAACAACTCGTGTTGAATGCTTCTCAATATGAGAAACTTCTTTGAAGATGAGGTTTTTAATGATTATGTAGATACTAAAGGGCTTAAGCATTATTCCATCTTTGCAGAGCATATTCAAATGTCCTGAATGACTTCTGAACCAACAGTGGAGCCAAGATCAAAAACCTTTTACACTTCATCAATGAGCCTCCTTTCAGAGAGTGCCTTAATGGAAGCATTATTACAAGAGAATCTCTGGCCTCCCAGTGCGGCAGTGATAGGTTATTGTATGTTTACTTAGAATGAAACCCAAAACTTTAAACATTTTCTACCCTGATATTAAATTATCTCCTGGTTAGAGAAAAGGAAGTCGAAAGAGCCGCTCCAAGGTGACATCTAAGTAAAATTGATTGCCAGAAAATCAAAGGTTAACAACTTCCCTAACAATCACTAGTACAGAACACCAACTAACCAGGTAATAGCGAAATCTTCATTCTAAATTACACTAATTAATGCTGTTGTTATTGAAAGCTGCTGGTTTACACAACACTGTCGCTATCTATGATTAGACGCTCCCGTTTTCATTTACAAACTCGTCAAAACCGTTAGAAATGCTATCGTACTACCAAAACAAATGTAATTAAGCCCGTACGAATAATAACAACGAAGAAGAAAGCATTTATTAAATACCAGATGTATTTATAAATTAATGTTAGTTGTATTAACTTATTTTACTGATATCACAATTTCAGTCTGGACTTAAAAGAAAAATTAAATAACGTAAGTTAATGAAAGCAACGTAAGCAGATACTGTTCGATTTAAACACTGAGTGGCCACATTATTAGGTACATAATAGCAAGCATGGGTTCAACTAGGTGCCGAAGCGGTGCCACGGACATGCTGCTCCATGTTGGCTCAACCTTTCGCCCTTAGCTGTTGGAAATTGGTTGGTCGCAGTTCCTACTCCAAACATCTAGTGCCACCTCAACTCATGGGCTCTCAATTAAATTTCGATCATTTGACTGGGCTGGATTCGCTCTCATGTTCTTAGAATCAGTTCTTTACAATTATGACTTTGTGAGATTTATTCTGTTGAAAGAACAGAAGGACACACTGCAGCCATGAAGGGATCTGACTGGTGGGAAACAATTTCCAGATAACCTGTGGCATCTAACTGTTGCTTAATTACACCAGTGGAGCTCACGAAAACACTCCCCACACCATATGCTGCCACCACTGCATTTTTGACACCTGGCAGGCTGGATCCATGGACTCATGTTGTTTTCGCTTCCCATATTCTACGCCTCCCATCGGCATGAAACAACAGAAGTCGGGATTCGTCAGATCGATTAACGTGTTTCGAAGCTTCAAGTGTCCAGTGTTGATGTTCCTCAGCTCACTGTAACCATCTTTTCTTGTTTTTTTTTTTTTTTGTTTTGTTTTTTTCTCGACTGGCAGGACTGGAACCCGGTTCGATCGTCGGCTGCGATGTGCCGTCATAGGGTAGGGCGAGGAGTGCATTCTGAAATGCACTCTTTGTTATTTAGAGTAGACGGCAAACAGGATAAACAAAAATACATCAAAACTCGTTTAGAAATAAACAATATCCCCATAATATTATTAATACAATTATGAAAATACCATAAAATCTATAATGATAAGAGGATTCACATCTTTCTAGTCATTCCCTCTTGACTAGTGCATAGTGTGCATATTGCTAGGGTCAGGCGCCACCTGTGGTTTCCCACATCTGCGCCATATGTACGCTGTGAAGAGATACAGTACTCCTGTAAATGCCAGAAAGGTGTGTGTTGATGAATGTGTAGTTTTGTGTTGGGTTCTGTTGTGTGTCCTGGCATTTGGCCGGATGGTTCCTAGTTGGACCCTACGTTGCCAGCACACACACACCACTAGGAGGTACCCAGGATTCCCATTTTTCTCTGGCTAGTCTCCGTCAGGGTTACCTGAGCTTCCTGAGCGGAAACGAAGTGAAAAAAAAATAAATAAATAAAATAAATGATGATAATAGAATAAAAAAATAATAAAAAATAAATAAAAATAAAAAATAGATAAATAAAAAAATAAATAAATAATAAAAATAATATATATATATTTTTTAAAAAATAATAATTATAGTAGAGCACGGGGGTATAGTGCATGAAGGAAGTAAAGCTAAAGAACCCAACTATCTATAATCATCGCATAGACAGACTTCGAGAATAGTGAAAATAGCAAGACATCTAAGAAACTCAAAATTCGCCAAGTAGGCAAGCTCTAAAATCTTCTTAGAAAACCGCCCCATCTCCTAACAATCTCAATTAAAAATCCCATCGGTAAATCTGACTTGTGACTGCCGCAGTTCTTACACGGATAATTAGGGTAGTTGTAGGAATTTTTTAGGTTCATCAGCAACTTTGGCCACTTACATTTCTCTGTCATTTCAATGGGTTTACAAAAGAAAAATTATTAAAATATGAAACAAGAAGCTAAAGTACAACCGTATACAGTGAGTTGTAAACAAAGACTAAGTGACACATGGCACCAATATAACAATGCATTACAGTGTAGTGGGGTTAAGTGACGGTTAACAGAGACTGACCTTAAATAGGGTGATGGATAATCGAAGTTCTAATGTAATAATACTTCCAGAAACATACAGCAGCACTTTTACGTTGAGTGGGGTATACCGCTTGTCTATCTTCCAACAGGAAGATAGACAAGCGGTATACCCCACTCAACCTAAGCGAGGAGTGCCCTCCTACCCAGCCAGCACAAACGAAGCTAGAAAGATGGGCAAAGAAGACACTCCAGGCAGACACTATAATGACCTCCATCAAGATTACATAGCTGAAATTGCTTTCAAAGCATGTCTCACAAGTGGAGCACTCTTTCCCGAGGCCGAAGGATTCATGCTCGCCAACCAAGACCAGGTAATCAGCACCATAAATTACAGAAAATATATCGCCAAGGAGCAGGGAGTGTCAGATAACACATGTCGACGATGCCACCTAGCTTCTGAAACGATCCAACACATCACCGCGGGGTGCAATGTGATCACCCAGACTGAGTACACTCATAGACACGACCAGGTAGCCAGGATAATACATCAGAAGCTAGCGAGGAAATACTAGTTGACGAAAGAAAATGTACCATACTACAAGTACGAACCCCAGGCAGTACTAGAGACCCGAACCCACAAGCTGTACTGAGACCGTGCCATAATAACGGATAAGACCATCCCGCACAACAGACCGGACATAATCCTTGTGGACAAGATAGAAAAGGCTACGTACCTGATTGACATAGCGGTGCCCAACACTAGCAATGTCCAGAAAACCCATGAGGAAAAAATTAGGAAGTACACTAACCTAAGACATGATGTCAAGGAGATGTGGCATATGCAAGAAGTAACGATCATGCCGATCATTGTGTCAACCATCGGTATGGTGCCAAAGACTCTACATAGCAGCCTAGCAGCAATAGATCTCCCAGAGAACACCTACAAGGAACTCCAGAAAGTCGCAATCCTGAACACCTGTAGGATAGTCAGAGAGTTCCTTGACCAACAGTAACACCAGACATTACAACCACCCTGTGTACTTAGTAGCAGTACCCATTAAGGAGTGGAATCCCCCAATCAAGGAAAAATAATATAAGAGCAATAATAATAATAATAATAATAATCTATGTTCTTAACTGTGTTTGACAGTTAAGACCATAATGGATGTCGCAGTCGTCGGTGTTCGTAGAAGGCATTCCAAAACCTTGGGATGATTCTTTCGGCTGCAATCGGTCCCCCTCCTCTATCTGTTTTGGTTAAGTTAAGAGTAAGATGCGTGTTAGATGCAACCAAAGCAACTAAGGCTCTGAGGCATTAGTATATCTTGCCTGTAACTACGTGTATTCTTTGGTCTCTTTGCCAGTCCTTCCCAACACTACCAGATGGAAAAGATTCGAATTCGAATCCCGTCTATGACGGAGGAATTTTTATGGGCCTTCTCCAAAACGTGGCTAATCAAGTCACTCTTTTAGAAAACAGGCAGAACTCGCGCAGGTTTTACGGACATAATATGTACTGCGCATATGGTCTAAATCGTTAATGTGCCTAAGAGGCTACTTGAAATAAAAAAGTATGGTCAACTTGCCGATCAATAAACCCGAATTTAGTAGAATAAATGCGATCCTTGCCTGAGGCCAATTAATTCAGCCACGCTGAGAAAAAAAGACCATAAAAATTCCTCGCATCATTGACAGAATTCGAACGTAGTTCTTTTCTATCCGATGTGGGGAGAGGGTGCTTATAACTGCTGTGCTGCCAGCGACAGCCTCCTGTTTTCGAATTAGGTCTGCAAGAGTTAAAAGAGAATAGGAAAGCAGAGGAATAAAAATGTTAAGGGGTAAACAATGTCTGCTCCATGAAAACTAGAAAGTCAAGACGAATTTACCATGCGTAATTTGAGTATAAAGAAAGTGTTAATTGAGTACAGCTGACCAATCTTCTTATAACGTCGTTGACTGGTTGATCAGAGAGTGACGTGAACATTACCGTAATTACCAATTGTTACCTGACTTCTTTTTATTTTAATTTTTTTATTAGTTGGGGATATAGAAAAAAGGCTGGTAAAGGTGATGAACTATTGTACACGTTAATGAATATTAGAATCGTTCCTTGAAAAGAGATATCTTTTCAAAGCACAGAACAAACTTCTTTTTGTATTCAAGAAATACTTTCATCAGCTCAATTCTTAGTCAATTTTCCCATTCCAAAACCATCACCAACAAAAAAGTGGCAGTCACTGTGATCAGCAATGAAAGCATCCAAGTAGAACATTTATCAAGGAAGGAGATCCACGATGGAAGTTTCTATAGCATATTTTGGAGTGCAAAATGAGGGTGTGCCTTAATAAAGAAATAGATGCAACATCGCGTGGTCTCGGTTAGTTTCGTTTGTTGGGAAGAGGGGAGACCCTTCGGTAGCAAAGATTAATAACGTTCAATACCGGATAGCAAAAACTATAACGCCACAACGTTTTTAGGTTTGCACGTTTTGATAAGGGAAAGCCTTATCATTAGTTGCTGCTGAGGTGTACTTACTCTTCACTGTCGATATTTTGAGAAAGTTAAATCAAAAAGAATGACGGTGAGAAAGTCTTAAGTAGTTTCTCTAAAGTAAAATTTGGAAATTTACAAACTTCAAGCGAAAGAGATGAAACGATGCTTCAAAAACTCAGGCCAAGGTGTGACAATGCATTGTTCAGCCGGTAAATTGAGTGCAATCAATTTTTTTTTAAATTATGGTGGGTGGCATAATTGTTAATAACTTGTACTACAGCTAAAGCGCAATTTGTCCTTCCTCGGTAAGTCCAGCATACACAATTATCATTACTAGTAAGTACAGAATTAGGAAGATATTAAAGCAAAGAATTGTAAATAGTTTATGCTCAAGATTGAAAAAAAAAAAAACCTGTTAAATTCACATTTGCATGCGTGATATTGATCAGTCGGTGTTTCATTGAAATTTTTGTACATCTTATTGCATAGTCTACTTAAAGTCTAATAAATAAAATAAGTTTATGTTGAAAAGCAATAGTCTTACAGCATATTCTAGTATTCATACCCGTGTATTCATTCTAGTATTCATTCCGTGCGGATGGAAAACATGTAAGAAAATACTTGTTCGCTGTAAATTTTCTCCTCCAAGAATATTTAAACGAGTAGTAGCCAAACCCAGAACCTACAACGAGGTCGAGAGAGTGATGTTAATAGAATACGTTCAGTCATTGGATAGACTGATCTCATTAACACATACTCTGCACCAAAATAATTTTTTTTTCCTTTTTAATTATGATAGACCACCCGAAATCCGCAAAACTTCAAGACCGGCAAGAAAGTTACAAGTTTGTCAGAGGTTAGAAGTTCTCGAAGGTTAGACTGTGCAACGTAATTGAATATAACAGATTATATTGAATTGTTGAAACCGATTTTTGAATATAACCGATTGATGGACATGTGTTGTAGAACGGAAGGGGAGGATGGTATGCCATTCGTCGGGGTTTCTGTGAGCGCAGAATGACTTCAGATGGACTGTCAACGCACAGCATTAAGTTACTGAAGTAGGTGAACAACAAATAAAAACAAATTTAAATTAATTGAACAAACTGAAACCTCAATGACATTTCACATCCTTGAATGACAGCAATTCTGAGCTCTGACAGTCTAAACTCCTAAAGTGAAAATAAGTACATGGGCCGCAGAATCCTCACAAATTCCGAGCATAATTTATTGTAAAATAATCTTTTCGAGTTTGTGTTTTGTATTATAGCTTACAAAATTCCAAATAAAGGCTAAATATTACTGAAAAATCAATAAAGAAGGCTAGCATCGATTTTAATAATAGCTACCGTACCGAATTTGGAAAAAAAAAGATAGGTTGAATGGCATATCGACTCATAAATAGGGAGGTCATCCAAGTTACCAGGAGATAAGGAAATTATCAGGGGTGAGTGTGCTGGAGGGGGCTTGTATGCTGGAGGGGGTTTTGAATTATCCGGGTCCTTTAAAAAAAAAAAGTTTGAATAAAATTTAACAGATTATTTTAACCGAGGATGACCCTTAGCTGAAATTCTTCTCGAGCAAGCCCTTTGCTAAAAAATTACCCTTGGACATTGTTCTGAGTAGAAATTGTATTACATACCTATGGAAATTGTCTGAATATCAGTTTACCATCATCAGCCTTACCACATTCACTACCTTTCATGCTATTTTGCCTATTGGCACGGCCAGTTCCAAAAAAAAAAAAAAAAATCTTCCTTTGCCTACTGGTTCCCAATATCAGTGACGGATAGGATAGGTTACGTTTCAAATTAGAAACAAAAGGGGATAAAGCAAATTAGCAACATTATAGTGGCTATGAAATTTCTGAAGACGTTGTTAGTTTATGACCACGTTTAAAATCAATATTTCTCATTTTAAAAGAACATTTATATTTAAAATCAATATTTCTCATTTTAAAAGTACACGGCGTCCACAAATATCTTTTACAAAATTAAAACTTTATTCTGTAAACAGGGCGAAAAGGATATCTTCCAGATGATAGGGATAATTTCAAGGATTTATTCACCTACCGGAAAATGTGAACGCTACAGTAGATGGCGGGATTTCCCAACCCCGAGAAAGCACATTCATTCAAGATACCTCATGCTGCCCCACTGTCTAAGTCGAAGCTTATACGTAGTTTGCAACACAAGCTTAAATTATACTATGCCGTGTATAAAACATTTGTTAGTTAAAATTAATACAACTCATAACACAACTCAGACATTGCCACTGAAATCCTCGGAAATTAGGTGGCTGGGCCTGCCAGAGTACTTAAATAATCTACTGGGTGCCTGACCTGCCTCCTCGTGGAAAAGTGTGGGCAACGGTGGGTCCGTCCCAATAGGGCCAAAACGGCTAAATGGTCAGAGAAACAACAGAACATAACACTACACAACAAACCACTCCCCACACACTTTTAAAATCTCTGGCCTCCACAGAGTTCTGTGTCACACGTACAAAGAATACGATGCGTAGATGGGGGAAATCCCTGGTGCTGTCAGACAACTAACACACTTTACACTTTAACTGTTAACACAATTTAGGAGGAACATCACCACTTAATCCCTTCCAGAGGAATTAGGCTTTGGTTGGTATTAACTAACTAGCCTCAGTCTGATCCTCCTCTAAAAGACATCAGCAACAAATTTGTTAAAGTAAGCGAATAGCCTGAGCAAATTTAGAACAGGGTTTAAAGGTCTGCGCAGGTAGCTAAGTGAGTCGTCACTGTCCTTCTCCCACCAGGTGGAAAAGGACCGGGATTGAATCCGGTCAATGATGCGAGAAATTTTTATGGGTTTTTTTCGTTCCGTGGCTGAGTTAGTCGGTCCCAGGCGTAGATAGCAAGGTTCCTTCCTTCCCTTCCTCGGAAACTCGGGTTTTTCATATAGCAAATCGACTCGAGAACACACGTAATTCACGAATATATAATAAACTTGGGTAGTTGAATTAATATTTCTGGTGGCTTAGTGTGACATTTATATATATATTTTATTTATTTATTTATTTTAACACGGTTCAAAAGAAAGCCACCGAGTAGACCTACAATTCTGCAATGGTGCAGAATATTCATAAAGGATTCTTTTTTGGGCAATCATCCCGGTCATGGTTGGTGGCCTAACAAAAGTCAGTGACGGAGCAGTGGAACTGGTTCTAAGAAGTTTTACTCGAAAGCCAAGTAAATCCATACGATGTGCTAGTCGTAAGCTTAACACGCCCAGGTCAACAGATTTGTGTTACACCGCCGTCTGAGGAAGAAACCATTCAAGTTACTCCTGCAGAAGCTGTCCATCTACGACAAAACTAAGAGGTTGGAATTTTGTCGAAAAATTCGGCCGTGGTTACAGTTTTGCGATTATGTCACAATCTACTGCAGCGCTCACATTTTCCGTTGATGAATAAAAACTTGAAGATATTCTCTAGTAACTGGAAGTGGTTACATGTTTTTATCATATGCCCAATTCACGCAATTACTTTAATTAAATTTTGTAAAGGCGATTTGCGGACACCTTCTGCAGTGGAAAGAAAAACATTTGATAAATTGTAATAGTCAATAATGAAAAGGTACAGTTATCCATTGCATGAAAGCCCTATTTTTAATTTTATTTTCCCCTAATTCAAAGGCGACTTGTTCCCTATGTTTCTGTTAATAATAAGAATAATAAAAATATATATATACTATTTAAAAAATTGGTTCTATGGATTGCCACAAAGATGAAGCAAAAAAGTAAACTAATCGAAGTCTCTTATCTACGCCGGTAAAATCTGTCATTGCTGAATGCAGGTAATATTACTGCATGGTTTACTGCTGTCCTTTTTCCTTTCTTTTTTTTCTACTGTATTACCTTCCTTGATATTACCAGTGCTATATTATCAAGTCACCAGGGAGTGTCACCCGCATCCTTCAAAACCTCCCCTTAGTTGCATGTTGATCCAAGAAACGATGATAAATTTTGGGTGTCTGGAGCGAAGTTATATCTCACATGATAGTCGACGCAGGCCAGCTCTTGATTGGTTCCATAACATCTCTTGAAGTACCTCTCGTTCTGTGATATATGCTGACAGTTCTAACCTTTATTGTCCTATAACATTTGGGCCTATCGTTATTTTATCTTGAATCCGACTGTACGAAGCCTGGACCTTCACACGCGCATACCGGAGGCATAGTAGCAATCTCTGTTAGAGAGGATGGGGAGAGAGAGAGAGAGAGAGAGAGAGAGAGAGAGAGAGAGAGAGAGAGAGAGAGAGAGAGAGAGATTATATCCATGTGCTCAAGATCTTTCATTTGGAATATTTTTTAATAAGCATTATTGAGCCTGTCTCGTGGTGTCTGATTCGATTGGTCGTGCAGGGCCTTCCCTTAGCTAATCCATGTTGTTGATTGCTGAGTGCCTGTTTGACTACTGACTCAGTTATTTTTAACAGCCGGGGTTGTCAAGCTTTATGGTTTGCGGTTGCTCGCTTTGATCAATCACCCCCTTGTGGGTGAGAGATGCTCCGTCTGAGATCTCTAATGGCGTCCTCTAAATGCAAGGATGCTCTCATAGTTGTGGTTGGATGTTCGCTTACCTCATTTGCTGCTGCTTTTAAAACATTTTCCGGGTGCGTTTTTAGAGTCACAGCTGCGGTTCATTGGTGTACAGAATTTACCACTCAGGTGTTTGTAATAAACGACAAAAAATAACTGAAAATGAGAAACTTTAAAAAATTTAATTATTATCCAAAAAAATTATTTACCTTAACTGTCTTAATGTAGTTCTTGGTCACTTCTCGACCAAAAGCTCGGTGTGGGGAGGACGATTTCGCTTCTATTATTATTATTAATATCAATTTATTTCCGAAGAAATGTCCGTTTACAGCTATGCAGCTAGAGGACACGAGTTACATACAGAGATTAAATATAAATGACAGACAAATGCATTGTGTACAGAGTCCAGATACAATACACGGCCTTAAACAGCCTCTGGTGAAGATACATAAACATACAAAACATCAATAGCTGACAGCTCCATACAAAAATAAACCCTATCATTTAATAAGCCTGAATTTTTACTGCAAAAAATTAAAGAATTTATGGTTATACTTCTCCACTGAAAAAATAATTTATTATTCAAATTGTGATGGGGGTTCCATACTTGAGGAATACTAAATTTTTCATATTTTTTCGAAAATTCGCACGTTTTTTCTGCATTGGTTGACGCCATATACCAACACACTATTATTATTAGTGTGACTATTGTGACTATTATTATTATTATAAGTAGTAATAATGGCAAATGATGCAAGAAAGCAAGCAAGCATTAGCAAAAAAAAAAAAGTTCGCTCACCCATCCGTGCCCTTCAAGATTTTTTCTAGTTCATCCTTGAAGTTATTCAACCCGTCCACTTCCACAACAGATGGAAGCCTTTTCCAATAATCAACCACCCGCTGGCTGAAGGCAGACTTCCAAACATCTATTCTGCAACCGTTCTTCCTTAACTCGAATTTATGTCCCCTCATGTGTGTAGTCTCAGCAAATGGAAGAATACCAATTACCATTCAGTTTACTCAAATATTATTAGACGGATTCTATCAATTAGTATATTGTGATAATTTTAGTAATTTTAATTTAATTTTTAAGGAGGAACTTTTCAAAAGGTGTTTATTTTGATATATTTATTATTTGAATTTTTATTGTTTTTACTTAAATTATGATTTAAAAACATAACATGCCACAGGATGTCATGACTGAAGGGGAAATCGTCACTGACTGTTCCACCGTCAGTGAATTGCGTACCTTTTTCTTCGTACTTACTGTCGCACTCGCACATAGGCAGAACTTCCTTTAGTTGATGGCGATTCCTTTCTGTGTGCTTACAGAAAGCGCTACGACCTTAAATTAGAACTGTATGCACTGTTAGGTACGACCGACTCTCCGAAAACACGAGATAATGCCATAGTGAAAATTCGAGCTGGAGGATTTGATTTTGATTTTTGTGGCGCAAAAACAGCAAGGCGCACTATATTATTATTATAGTGCGCCATGGAAAGAATAAAGAATTTCCATGGCGCACTATATTATTATTATAGTGCGCCATGGAAAGAATAAAATTCAAAAAAGATTAGACTTGTTAGTTTTAAAAAAAGGTTACTCCGTCTAAAGTTGCATGTGTATATATACATATACAGACATATCAATACATAAAAGCAAATTGTATAATTCATATGAGTGTATACATATTGATCGATTTTAAAAATTTAAAAACTGCTGACACATTGTCGTTGTCATTTAAAATCTGACTGAGTGTATACGGCTCAGTCAGATGGGTAAAAGCGCTAAAACGAGCATTTATAAAACATTTATAAAACTGGCATTTATAAAACTGGAGCATTTATAAAACGAGCATTTATAAAACAATCGCATAAAATGTGTTGGACAGATAAAACGGTGTCGCATTGCTCGCACATAGGAGGGTCATCAGCCCTCACGAGCTGGAGGACTTACAAGGACCCAAGTGTCTGACTCTATACGGAATGGCACTATCCTGAGTCGGGATCCAGGGCTGAATCTTTCAGTACAGGACACTTTGGTGGAACCAAAGTGTAAATTCACCCTTTATTATCCTTGTAAGGATAATAAAGGGTGAATAGTGATGCATATGGATTCTAATGACTTAGAACATAAACGAACTGATGGCTTGGTTAAGAAACATTTGGTGTCACACTGGAAAAATGTTCTTCTTTGCAATTCTGCCTAGACACGAAGAGAGGCAATAAATGTGGTGAAATCCTTGTGGATTAACCGTAAACTTGACGGACCTTATAGAAGAAGAAAATTTTTCACAGCGCGGTCTGCCCTAGTTAATTGAAGCAATTTTTTTTTGTCAAGATGAATTCATTTGAACAGGGGATGCAAGACTTTTTGCTAGCGTCATCGAGGAATCGTCCTCGCGTGCAGCAATGGTTATAATCGCCATCCTACCCACAGCGGGTGGAAAAAGCTCGGTGTGGGGAGGACGATTTCGCTTCTATTATTATTATTAATATCAATTTATTTCCGAAGAAATGTCCGTTTACAGCTATGCAGCTAGAGGACACGAGTTACATACAGAGATTAAATATAAATGACAGACAAATGCATTGTGTACAGAGTCCAGATACAATACACGGCCTTAAACAGCCTCTGGTGAAGATACATAAACATAAAGATACCACATATAAAAGTACATACATATACAACAGAGCGAGGATAACGCGGCATCTCAGAGAGTCCACCTAGAGCATGACGAGGGCATACATGTCTGCAAGAATGGATGATCTATAGGTTCTGTCCTTGCAGAGCTTCTCAACGTCTATGGCTAATCTATTCAATATTTGGAAGGAGTTATGTGGAAACATGTTGTCCAGGAAGGACATGCTACGCAGCTTCTATCTGTATGGGGATGTGTTGGTCTGCCATCTTTTCCTGTCTGGCGATATCCCATATATCAGGTGAGCTCAGTTTTCTGGATGGAAGCTGAGAGAGGGTAAGGAGGTTCCTAGAGATGATTTGATACCTCCAAGGAAGCGTATTAAGATTGGTGGCCAGAACAGATTTTGAGATTGTATGTGTTAGCCCGGCGACCCTATTTAGCCATTTCAAAATCCAGTATTCCAGGGAAAGGAACCTGGCTTAGTATGAAAAGGGTACTGAGGACCATATAGTTGAGGCATATAAAGGAATTGGGATTATGCATTGAAGAATGTGTATTTGATGATAAGGTGCAGGTTATGGAAGTTAGAGATCTCCTGTTTTACTGCCCATAAAGCCGAATACGTTTTCATTCGGCATTAAAGTCAGGCAAGAAGGTGAGGTATTTGTCCAGGCGACACCCAAATCCTTATTTTGGGTGACTTTTTTTAACTGGAGAGTTCGCTATAATGATGTTCACATTGTTGGTATTTTTATTCTTAGTGATAGAGAATTGTGAAATTTTCTCTTTGTTAATGGAGAGCCCAATCGCATGAAGGTAATTTTCCAGTTCATGTAGCTGTCGGTTGGAGCTCACAGTAATAGACTGGAGAGACTGGGGGCATTTTGTGATGATGATGAAGAACTTAGTATCATCTGCATAAGTGGTAAAATTAGCATGATTTGCTAGGAAGGGTTCTAAAAATGCGGCGAAGAGGGCGGAAGAGAGAACACTCCCTTGCGGGGCCCTCTGGAGCAGAGAATGCGGTGATTATGGTTCTTATTTCTGATGCATAGGGTCCTGGACTGAAGTAGTTTCCTAAGAACTAGAATGTGGCCAGAGATTTTGAAGTAGTTGCAGAGTATGGCACATACTGCATGGGTGGACAGATTGTCAAAGGCCACCTTAATGTCGAGGAACACAATAATCCAGTTGCTCTTTGTTGCTTAATGTACCTTCAATTCTGAACACTGTGTCCACGAGGTTGGTGATCGTGGATCGTCTAGGTAGTACACTATGAAGGTATGGAGGTTTGTGGCCGAACATGTGATCGGTGAGAGCAGGGAGTATGGCTTTTCCCAAGATTTTGAGGGAGATGCATCCTACGGAAATTGGTCTGTAGTTTGTAGTTAGGCGATTTTGGGTTAGACTTTTTTGGAAAGGGAGAAAAATGTGTTCCAGATGGTAGGGTAAACTCCTGTTTCGAGGATGGAGTTGAATGCGTCAAGCAGGAGGTCTGTAATAAACCTCCTGACATACACTACATAGTTTAATCATGAAAACAGGGAATCCATCCGGGCCAGTGGTAGACTTGTTGGGAAGACTGTTGATGACCTCAGTAAGGCTTTCCTTTGTGATGGTTACTTTATCCAGTGATGTTTGGTTAGCTGGTGGATTAACCCGAATAAAGGGATTGGGGCAGGCAGGGGCTTAGTTTCGAGCGAGTTAGCCCACGCGAGCAAGATGTCAGTGGTCATGGGGGACTGTTGGTTCTTATTGGTGTAGCTTCTTTTCCCCAAGTTTCATTCTGTGTGCAATCCAGTCGTTCTGTGCCATCCTCCGAATGCGTAAGAAGCGTGCCCAATTTTATACAGCTGGTAGTCCGCTAGATCCCGTGTCCTTTGCCATTTCCTGTTTCATGATGAAGGCGAGTTATGTTCCTGATTTAGCGAATTATAAGTACAGAAAAATAAATTTATTAATCTTTAAGTAAAATGAAAGTTACCACAATCCGGATGTTTAAAAAAATCATGAAATAAAACTGCAAAGTGATGAACGTTTCAAGTAAGTAGAATTTATTAAATATTTATTTATAAACAATTTGCATGATTGCAACGTGTGCATATCATTATTTGTATAATAGAGGAGTGACGAAATTTGGTATACATCATTGGGAAATACTTAAGTGTTGATTAATGCAACCTTCATAAAATGTAATGGTTTTATGGGCTCGGGAGTAAGATCTATCTAACGTCGACTAGAACGGAAATCAAGGCTTTATGGGTAATACCAATTTTAAGGTTATACTAAAAACCCAAGCGCTTTCTCGAATAACCAATGTGTGTTTGTGCATATGGGAAGGGGAGTGATTTAAGTGTGGAGCCCTAGCGTACACATTCTTAGAGGCTCTAAAATTTAGATTAGAGGGTCCTGAAGCACTAGGACTTTTCCTGGATCCCTGCGATCTTGGAGCGAGTGTACCACTCTACCTCACTAAATCTAGTCTTGGGGGGAGGATAGAAGAACTCGGGACACGAAATTATAGCTTCAACGAAATGATTAATTGAGTAGGTATGATATCTGTCCCGTGAAAATTCAACCTGCATAGCAAGTTCGACTTAGCATTAGTGGAGGCATACGATGCAAGAAAGCAAGCTTATGTAGCATCAGCCAAAAAAAAAAAAAAAAGAAAAAGACACCTCCCATTTCACCCCTCCATTCATTCCAAATGCCTGTCCGGCTCAGCTTTAAATTTATTTAGGCTATCAACTTCCACAACAAAAGACGGAAGTCTGTTCCACCAATCAACTACACGCTGGCTAAAGGCAAATTAACGCACATCAATTCTACAACTATTTTTCTTCAATTTGAAAAGCTGTGCCCCCTCAGGTTAAGTCTGAGCAAAGAAGAAGAATCCCATCAGCATGGAATTCTTCCGAGTAGTAATATTAAAAAAATAAAAAAAAACTGCTTCAACATCACATAATTTGTATATTGTGAATAAATTCGGCCAATTTCCATATATACTAGCTAAAGCTTAAAAAGAGAAAAACGCGGATATTTGGACAGATTCAGAAGATAAAAGAAAAAATAAAACAAAAATAATCTGCTCCACCACGAATAAAATACGAGTATATTCAAACATTGCGCTAGTTTTTCCATCTCATGCTTAGCATAAGATGAAAAACTGGCATTTGTTCAAAATAAAAAGAAAATTAAAAATATTAGATAAAAATATAAAAATTATTACACGTGTTCCTAGTGTGAATGCAGAACCGAGATAGTCTGATTTCTTGCAGCACACAAAACTCGGTAAAATATGCTAAAATGTATATTATGTACTTAGAAAGTCCCCGTTAGCTTTGGGGGAAAAAAAAACAAAAAACATTGATAGCTGGTTGAAAACCATTGAATGATCATGAATTGATTCATTGAATAATCATCACGTACTTTGTTTCATAGATTTTTAATTAAGTTTTTTTTTTTTTAAATTTAATATACATATACGGTACTGCATGTATGAAATACACAATTTGTATTAATATTAATGTTTTCGAAAATGTTATGAATACATGTAAGGGTAATTCTGTAATTCTCTGTACTTTGTGCGTATTGATAGTGTACTTTTGAAAACCAAGTGGGATTTCTATCTGTCTCAATACTCATTTGCTATATTCAGAGTAATACAAGGCACATGGGAGAATGCCGATGTTGTCGTGACGTGGTTGATCGCCAAAAGGGACAAACACTTGCTTACACGCAAATACTTTCTCCTCCAAAAGAGAGCATGTAATTACAGAAATTAATGTCTTTCTCCAGACGACATCAACGAATGGAACTCAAGAGTATCGCCTAGGTTGTTCGAACGTACTTTTACTTTGTCACTCCTACAGAGGATGTATTGCATTCCACTGGGTAATAAACACAAACAGAGCGGGAGAATTACATGATTCGCAATTGGACCATAATATTCTCTTCACTTACAGTTGTGTGTCTCTGTATGTTTATACGAGCTTAAAGGCTGAACTGAAGTCATAAAACAAATAAGCACTCTTTTGAATTTCGTGAAAGACAATACAGCAGTAATGAGAGGTATCCTAAACTTAAATCTTTATATCCTCTACGAATGTAAACGCAAAGACATTGTGAAAAAAACCCATTCTTTAAGGTATTTTTGCTGTAAAATTACTTATATCAAGGATTAATTCATATAAGAAATCTGAATTATCCTTATATGGAAAAGTTTGGTGAAACTCAAGCAGTTGCTATTGACATTTCAAAGGCTTTTGATCGTGTTTGGCATAATGGCCTTCTAAATAAGCTTCCATCTTATGGTTAACAACTTTTTTTTTTGTATGTATTGGTTATCCAGTTTTCTCTCTGATCGCTCACTGCGGGTGACAGTAGATAACGCTCTGTCTTCTAACTTCTCCACTAATGCTGGTGTTCTCCAAGGTTCAATTCTTTCTCCTTCTTTTCCCTTTGTATATTAATGACCTACTTCATTGACCATAAATCATATCCATAGTTTTGCTGGTGGTAGCACATTGTATTCCGCCTTCCAGTTTGCCCTGCACAAACAGCTTCAACTTCTCAAATATCTGCTACCAATTCCTTAAATGCTGATCTCCAGGTAATTCTCCAGTGGGACAAAGATAACTTAGTTGATTTCAATCTTTCTAAAACGTAGTCTCCTATACTATCAAAAAGGGTTCTTCTGCTCCTATGCTTATCTTCAATGGCACTCTGGTTTCCAGGCAAGATCAAAGATCTCTACTGGGGATTACCCTCACTTCTAATCTGTATTCTCATAAACACATTACAAATGTTGCTTCCTCTGAATCTAAAAAACTAGGTTTTCTCTTTCGCTCTCGGCGTTACTTTTCTTCCAAACTGCTGTTCACATTATGCAAATCTCAAATCCGCCTTACCATGAAATATTGTTCCCACATCTGGGAAGGTGCCCCCAAAATCTCTCTCAGGCTTCTAGATTCCATTCAAAAGAGGGTAGTTAGGTTAATTAATGACTCATGTCTAACAGCGTCCCTCCACTCTCCGTCTCATAGACTTTCTGTTTCTGCTGCGTGGCTTTTATATAGATACTTCCATGGACACTGTTCTTCTGAATTGGCTTCTGCAATTTCCGCTCTCTCTCTCTCTTCCAAAGCAGTCCAAACACGTGTGCCGCAACCGGTCAACACCATTTACTGTCCAACTTCAAACTCACAGAACCAACTTTTCTTCTTCCTCAGTTATTTATTCAACTTCCATTTTCTGGAACAACCTTCCTTCGTACGTATGTCCTGAAAATTACAGTCTACAGGAATTCAAGTCAACAAGTATCTTCTTTCATCTTCTCAAACTTCGGCCCATGCACGGTACTAAGTACTATAGGTTCTAATACCTGTCATGTTGTGGGTTTTCAAAAAAAAAAAAAAAACAAGGATTACTTGAATTAATTGATTACTGTAATTAATATGAATGGTTTCTTATAGCGACTCGTGTCCGCCGAGCACGCGTGATCCTTGAGATAAGTTTGCATGGCCCTGGAATTTTTTCTGTTTTAATTTAGTTTCTATCTTACCATTAATTAAACTTGCCATAATAATAAATTTGCCATTAATTGAACTCACTATTTCAGTTTTTAACGAGCTCACAAGCTCTACAACAAGAGAAGTTTCGTAAATGCATACGGCATGATATACAGGGTGTTTCAGTTAAACGTTTCAGAACTTCTAAGAAGGGTAGGGTACATCCTGACAACTCGAAATCATATAGCAATGTGGGGTCGGAAATGCTTTCCTGAAGCGGTGTTGTACACAGAAGCACCATAAAAAGAAAAGAGACCGTAAGTGAGAAATCGTTTTAATAATACATGAAAAGAAGCAAAAGGTACATGGATTAAAGTAAGTGTTCGAAGTTTCTTCCACGGGCTACAATGCACGCCTCACATCTCCGACGCATGGACATCCGAACATTCTGGAATACTCCAGGCGAATTTCGAATTTCTTCGGCAGCTACTGCGATTCTTGCAACCAGCTCCTCAGCATTGTCAACAGGGGTGTCATAAACTAGCGATTTCATATGACCGTGAAAATTCCTTCAGAAGGGAAGGAATTTTCAACACGCATAACGACCATATCTGGGCGGTCGAGAACCCGCATGCAATACGACGTCGTGCAGCACAGATTCGATTTTCGGTCAATGTATGGGCCGGTATTATGGGAGATCACCTCATCGGACCTTACCTGTTACCGTGTCGTCTAACCGGACCTATCTACTTGATCTTTCTGCAGCAAGTATTGCCACAACTTTTGAGAGATGAACAGATTTCTGCATCGACGCAACAGACAATGTGGTTCCAACACGATGGAGCTCCTGCCCATTATAGCGGAGATGTTCGTAACTACCTGGATGTCACATTTGGTCAACAGTGGATCGGACGTGGTGGTCCCGTGCGTTGGCCTGCTCGGTCACCCGACCTATCATGTCTTGATTTTTATTTCTGGGGTCATATGAAATCGCTAGTTTATGACACCCCTGTTAACAATGCTGAGGAGCTGGTTGCAAGAATCGCAGTAGCTGCCGAAGAAATTCGAAATTCGCCTGGAGTATTCCAGAATGTTCGGATGTCCATGCGTCGGAGATGTGAGGCGTGCATTGTAGCCCGTGGAAGAAACTTCGAACACTTACTTTAATCCATGTACCTTTTGCTTCTTTTCATGTATTATTAAAACGATTTCTCACTTACGGTCTCTTTTCTTTTTATGGTGCTTCTGTGTACAACACCGCTTCAGGAAAGCATTTCCGACCCCACATTGCTATATGATTTCGAGTTGTCAGGATGTACCCTACCCCTCTTAGAAGTTCTGAAACGTTTAACTGAAACACCCTGTATAATACGGTGCAATATTGTCTAAATACTTGATACACAAAAACAACGTCACTTCAAAGGGATTTATACTCTCTTTTTAATTTAATATTCTTCATCTCTCTACCCTTTTCACTATTACTTTTTGGCTGTTGTAGTAAAAATTGCTGGGTAAAGTACTGTCATAATGATTATTATATGTTTTTTTGTCTACGATATTCTATTTTCCTTAATACAAACCCTAGAATCTGTATTATGGAAAACAGAAAAAATTCTCTTCATTGTAAAATTCTTAAGAATACAAAATTTAAGCAGCGTGAATAGCTTAAAATATATACAATTAACCTATTTCAAACAACAATAAATAATTGTAGAATAATAAGAGTAATGCAAACAATATGAAGATAAATAAATGTTCTTGCTTTTAAGAACTTACCAGGGTTTTAGGGGCACAGCAACATTAGAGTAGCGAACCAGAAAAGGAGCTCTGCAGATGTTGTCATTCATGGTCGGTTATCACCATCACATCCTGTCTCTATAACACGCAATTTGTTGGAGCAATCTGAAATACACAGGGTGTCTCAAAAATATTGGTACAAACGTTTTGGGGAGGTAGGTAACATCTAAAGGAATGTGAATCGCATAGGAACCCATAACCGGAAACGTCACGGGAAAGTAGTAGCAGAGGCACAAGAAGCAGAAATGACACAAGACAGTAATTAGTGGCAAACATTTATTTGACATAATTTGTATTAACAATGCGGTACGAGATGGATGCATTTCATGATGTTACAACAGATGCTCGAAGGTTCCACCATGAGACGCGATGCATGCGTGACACCGATGCAGCATGAATTGGCGGTCACGGTCGAACACACCTGGAGTTTCTTTGACAGTAGCAGCAGCGCAGACGAGTCTCGCCACGAGATCCATTTCCGTCTCCACAGGCGATTCATACACTATAGATTTGAGGGCCCCAACAGACAGAAATCAAAGCTCGATAAATCAGGTGAGTGGGGTCCAGGCAACTGGTCCACCACGGCCAATCCATCGACGCCTGTTCAAATGGTCACGAACACACCTTCCATAATGGGCAGGCGCCCCGTCATGTTGAAACCAAATGTTGCGTCTCACATTTGCTGGAACAGCGTCAAGTAACCCTGGTAGAACTTGTTCAAGAAAGATCCGATATTTAGCGGAGTTCATGCGGGATGGTAACAGGTATGGGCCGACTAAGCAGTCACCGACCATACCTGCCCACACATTTATTGCGAAGCGATGTTGTGCCCCATGTGGGCGCACATCGTGTGGGTTGTCGTGAGCCCACACATGAGCATTGTGCTGATCGAATAAGCCTTCCCGAGTGAAATAAGCCTCATCCGTGAACAAAACATAGGCTGGAAAATTCAAGTCTTGAACACTTTCTTGGAGAAACCACTGCGCAAAAGCCACACGTGCAGGATGATCTTGGGGGAACAGTAATTGAACTCTTTGGAGATGAAAGGGGTGTAAGGAATCGTCGTGCTAGACACACTGTGCACTGCAACGAGACACTGCTAAGGCAGAGGCAACTGCACGTGTGCTGGTAGTAGGATTATACTGGACGGCATTCAACACACGTTCTTCCATGGCGGGAGTTCGGGTCGAATGTGGTCTGCCCGCACTACTCCTGTTACCTCTAAATGACCCATAATCGCACAAATTTTGATGCACACGTGCAAACAAACAGTGGTCCGGTACATGTCTGTCTGTCTGTCTGGGAAGCGTTCTCCATAAATTCGTTGCGCGGCTCGTCCATTGCACTCTGCTAATCCATACACTAGGTGCATGTCTGCCAACTCACAGTTCGTATATCGATGCATGCTCTTCGTGCGGCGACTACTGCTTAAATGAGTAAACCAGAAATTTTCTCTCTCGCGAACTGATGAACAGCGCCGTCTACCGACTTACGGTGACGTTTCCGGTTATGGGTTCCTATGCGATTCACATTCCTTTAAATGTTACCTACCTCCCCTAAACGTTTGTACCAATATTTTTGAGACACCCTGTATATTGTGTAAATAAATAAAAAACGAAAAAAAATATATTTTAATGTATTCTAAATATATGGCGTCCATCCAGAAATATTTTTTTCGAAATTCAGCTGTATTTTGATCACTGAACAGTAAGATTTAGATGATGAACAACGAGAATAGAAATCGCAGAGAAACGGAATGAGGAGGGGCATAAAATAATAAACCACAAGTACATGTATTTGAATTTCGTGCAACATCTTCAAAGACTTTGATGAAAATATAAAATATTTTCATCAGACGATAATTATCTCATCGTAACACAAAAATTAAAAAGAAAGCATTTCTAAAACCACAACAATAATCAGCGTAAGATTTGATTATTAATATAACTTAGGCTACCTTTGATTATTATTATTATTATCCATATGGTGCTAGGAAGCCTGAGGCTTACGCTGCACCAGTTTAAAAATAAAAAAAGAGTCTGAATTACCCTGAGAGAGAGAGAGAGAGAGAGAGAGAGAGAGAGAGAGAGAGAGAGAGGAGTCAGAAGTAAAAAGGAATCACCAAAAAAGAAAGAATGATGTAGCTCAGGACCCTGGGTGTGCCAAGTCCATACTCACCAGATGTGAACCCCTGGGGTTAATGAACGTAACTTATGCCTATAAAAAAAATCAATGGTTTTTCTAATTTTTCTTTTAAACATTTTTCTTTTAAAAATTTTTCTTTCAAACGATTTGAAAATACAAATGACAAAAATGGATTCTATACAAACTATATTGTTAACTCACACTTAATATCATCCCAATTAATATATTTTTTCTCCATAATGTTGCCGATCCGTTAGGAATCTCACATCCGCATTACTTATTATTAAGTTATTTGTCAAAAGGCATTGACGCAATCTGGGGGAAAACTCGGAATTTCTTTGGCAAATCAATGCTTGAAAGGACAGTAGTAGTACAGATCGAATCCTTACCTGCCAAGTATACTTCCGGAATGCATTACGGACATCGCTGTAGTCGTACAGTTCAGTAGCGGAACGCTGGAGGTAAAAAACCTAGTGGGGGAATGACCGAAATTTCCGAAAATAAAATAATAATGGGATCAGTGCTCGAAATGGTCGGTCTCAGGTTGATAAATTTATTTTGTTGTATATATATATTTGATTAAGTGTTCGAAAAAATTCTAGAGTCATTATCAGTTAGAGGTTCGGTTTATTTTTAACTGGATGCCCAAATGTTGTAACTTACAAATAGAATTAGCGAATAAAGTTTGCATGAGTCGGATAAACTTTTGACAAAAATTATATTTATCTTAATATTATTATTTATTATTATTTTGTTACAAATTATCGCTATATTCCAATACGAGTTCTGAGTAAAATAATAATTTTATTAAAAAAATCAAATAAAAATATAAACGCAAATCCAATATAAATATAAATAATACCTGTTATTTGAGCGATATCATTCATGCAAGGTCGCACTAATTTCTATCGCTTCACAAGAAGTCAAGTCACATTTATTTATCGTATGGCTTGTATAGTACACACAAAATTAAATAACTAGCGTATACGTAACCAGGAGATCACTAGGATTATTTGGCTGCCAGATTGGACTAGTTCATTTAGCGTTATCCAGAATGCACCGCGCTGAGGAGAACTATCTTTACACCCCACAGAAATATCAGGTTACTACCATCAATTGAGAGTAGTTCGATTTAGCCTCCACTCGTATAATCAGTTCACACTTTTATTTCTCATGCTAGAGGTTAATACTAAGTTAAGCGAACAGATAGTTCTACCCTCGAATTTACGCTTCAATGTTGGTAACATTACTTATCATCAGCCCAACGAAAATTTTAGAATACTCACGCTTTACGCTAGCTAGATTGGCGAAACAAAAAAATCATATGACATTCGTGATCAGTGTCCCTAGCGGGTTATGATTCTTTTTAAACACAAATAAATAATTTTATTGTACACAATTGGCTATAATTAATCAATAGAGGATAACTGAAAAATTTAAAGCCCACCCTCCCTCTCCTTGAGTTACAGAAAAATAAATATTCATTATTAACAGTAAAGGTTTTAAAGACAAGAATACTTTCGGGACAAAGTAGACATTTGTCCAGCATATTATAATTATTATTATTATTATTAATAGCCATATAGTGCAAGGAAGCCTGAGGCTTATGCTGCACCAGCCAAAAAAAATTCCCGAGTTACCCTGAGAGAGAGAAACAGAGAGAGAGAGAGTTAGAAGTATAAAGGAATCACCAAGAAAGAGAAGAATGATGATATCTAGCGCCATGGGTTTGCCCATACTCACCAGATGTGAGCCCCTCTTGCTCCCGTATGCTCTTTATCAAAGTTACTTTATATTTATATACACTGGTGTTTAAAGAAAGTGCATCACCGCTTAAAATTATAATTGTCGTCCGAATAACATAAGCATATGGCAATATTTCTTACAGATTGTATTAGATAAGATTTACACGCGTAGGTGATAACGTAATATTGCATCAGCTGTTACTTTCAGCTATATAAGCACGCTGTGCATGAGTTGCAGTCATTCCTTGTTTGTGTGAGGATGGCGAGTTACGTGCAGTTGTCGCCACGAAGAGAGAGTGCTATTGTTGCTTTACGTGAGGAAGGATGTTCTTCCCGTCATATTGCTCATAGAGTGTCTTGTAATCAGACGACAGTGAGTAGATTTCTGTCCAAACTCAAGAATACTGGTTCTGCTGATAGGAAAAAGGAACCGGATGCAAACGAGTCTCTAGGCAGAAACAGGACCGCGTTTTGAAGCGCTTATGTCTTAAAAACCGTAAAGTTTCTTCGTCTGAGCTGAAAAGAGAATGGGAAGAACATACAGGAGTGGTAGCAAGTGTAGTAACATTCAAAAGACACCTCTTCAAAAATGGACTTATAGCCCGTCGTCCTAAGAAGAAGCCCCTCCTCACACAAAAAATTGAAAAGGCCCGATTAATTTGATGTAAGGAGCATGTCAAATGGACCCTCGAGCAGTGGAAGTCAGTTATTTTCTCGGATGAGAAGAAATTCAACCTGCATGGCTCTGATGGGAGACAAACGATTCTCCGTAGACATGGTATTCTTCACCATGTCTACGATTCTCCATAGACATGGTGAAGAATAGCATTCAGACTGTATGGTGTCTCCAGCGAAATTGCCTACCAGCCAAATGATATGGGGAGGTGCATGCCGTATCTATGGCGGAGTTGGTCACCTGCAGTTTATAAAAGGTTCCGTAAATGCCAATGGATACCTGGCTATATTGGAAGGCAAATTGCTGCCAACCATTAAAGACCATTTCAACCTTCCAAGCAACTGCATCTTTCAGGACGACTCTGCTCCTTGTCATCAGGCGAAAAGTGCATGAGTTGCAGTCATTCCTTGCTTGTGTCAGGATGGCGAGTTACGTGCAGTTGTCGCCACGAAGAGAGAGTGCTATTGTTGCTTCACGTGAGGAAGAATGTTCTTCCCGTAGGCACTTCTGTAGTTACTTTAGCTTCATTTCTGCATTAGACGTTCGACAGTAATGTGCTTACATTTGTTACAGGTGAAAAAATAGTTGGAAGAACGGTCCATTACAACTGATAGCTGGCCAGGAAACAGCGTGGACCTGAATCCTATAGAGAACTGTTGGCATCGTGTGGAATCAGTATTTGCCAGAAAGAAACCAACGACCCTTTGTGACCTTCAGGAAGCCATAATTCGTGTTTGGAACCACGAACTATCAGTTAATTATCTTCAGAATATGATCTTGTCAATGCCTCGACGGTGTGCTGCTGTCATCAGGGCCAGAAGAGGTTTAATTAATATTAGTTTGCACCTGGTGAACTTTTCATTTTGTTTATTTAAAATGATAAACTGAAGCAAACTGAGGGCTTCTGATAACATTTCAGCCATAATTGTCGTGTTTACCAAAACTGTTGTATAAAGGTTGAAAATGCTCATTTTTAAATATTTATTATTATTATTATTATTATTATTATTATTATTATTATTATTATTAGCTATATGGTGCAAGGAAGCCTGAGGCTTATGCTGCACCATCCAAAAAAAAAAAAAAAATTCCGGAGTTACCCTGAGAGAGAGAGAGAGAGAGAGAGAGAGAGAGAGAGAGAGAGAGAGAGAGAGAGAGAGAGAGAGAGAGAGAGAGTCAGAGTCAAAAGTGAATCACCAAGAAAGAGAAGAAGAAGAATGGTGATATCCAGCTCAGGACCCTGGGTGTGCCAAGCCCATACTCACCAGATGTGAGCCCCTGGGATTTGAGAGCACCTGTCAAATATTGCTGAGCTTTACCTTAACTATCTTTTATTTTCTTTTGTTTTGATTAAATATCTTTTGTTTATATTTCTATTTGTGATGATAGTCATTAATGTAACATACCATCGCGAAAAAGGGTTAGAAATGTGAAATTCCTAGGTGATGCACTTTCTTTTAATACCAGTGTATATCTGTTCACAAGCGACACCGCGTTCACCAGCCTTACATAACAATACACGGGAAGCGTGCACAGACTGTCTAAATCTAACAATTCTGAAATAAAACTGCATTCAATCTACGAATTTCGTTTTTACATACAAATAGCCTGTGCTTGTTAACATGAGAGACTGCTTCTACAGGGATGGGATACACTTAAATAGAAAGGGTGCAAGAATATTTGCTGATTCTATCGAAGCAGTGTTAGGTGGGTCGGAAAACTGCTAGCTTGGGGGATTCACAGACAATAGACTAACAGTTAACCGCAGGCAGAGATGGAAGTGATTCTTGCACTGCTTCTATTGGACTGAGCAGTAGCCTGGAAAGAAAGTTACTGGGGATTTCAAGGACTGGTAGAAGTCATCAGCAAAAAAAAAAAAGTAAATACTGTATATGCGCTGTGTTAGGTAGAGTAACTAAGAGTAAGGACAGGTGGAAATATGCTTGCATGTACACCAATTTTAGGAGTTTAGTAAATATATTTCGTGAATTTGAAGTGCTGGTCAAGACATCAAAGGTGGATATTGTTGAGATATCAGAGACGTGGTGTGACACAGATATAAGGAACACAGAATTGGAATTTGGGGAGTACAATGTGTGCAGAAAGGATAGATAGGACATGAAGGAAAGAGGGATTATGATGATAGTTAAGAAACATATAAAATCTTAGGCATCCAATTAACATTGGTGGACAGTGCAATGTTGCATCAGTTTGGTGTGCCATAAGCACTGGGAAAGCAAAAACGAATGTAGGAGTGTGTTATAGGCCTAATGACTCTGATGAGTACAATGAATAATTATACAGAGAAATAGAGTGGGCCAGTAAATCAGAATATCTTATAATGGAGCATTTTAACTTCCTAGATATTGACTGGAACTTGCGGTTTGGTCACTCGCACACTAGCAAGACTTTTGTGGATTTCTTGGATGATTGTTTTCTACAGCAGCATGTTTGAGAGGCAGCCAGAGGGAATACTACTCTTCATTTGATTATCAGCAGTGATTATACATGCATTAAGAATTTGCGGATAAAGGAACCGCTAGATGGCAGTGATTACAGTGTACTGATCTGATATTTATTTAAAGAGGTAACTAACATTAGGGGTAAAGGGAACGGATTTTGCTTTCCTAAAGGTGGATACAGTAGTCTCAAATAGTTCTTAAATTCTATACAGTGGGACCAAACGATGATGTTACCAACAGCAAATTCTACGTGGGACGCATTCAAGGAATTAATCTTGGAAGCTACTAGGCTTTTCTTACGAACTAAATACTGTTCAGGGTCAGTCCCAGATGGATGTCAGATGAACTAATGAGGCTTGTGGTAGAGACGAAAAATGCATGGGATGCTTATAAATTATCAGGCAACACAGAAGCCTATGGTAGACATAATCTGGTCTGTAATCAAGTCACAAAGGAGGTTAGGCAAGCGAAGACAGATTACGAGAAATCTTTGACAACGAATGCAAAGAAAAACAGCAAAGACTTCTTTAGTTATATCAACTCTAGAAGGAAGGGATGAATCGGATTGGTCCACTTGATATCAATGGTTGAAGCTTTGACGATCCTGCTCAGACAGCTGAGAAACTGAATAAGTATTTTCCACCTACATTCACACATGAGGAATTCTTTGGGGAAGTGAAGGACAGAAGCTAATTAAACTCTAACAGGGAGCTTAATGATTTTGTAATAGCTGAGAGCAAAGTGGAGGAGAAATTGTTGAAGTTAAACATAAGAAAGGCACCTAGGGTGTATGGGATTTATCCAGTTATATTAAAGAAGGCAGCAAAGGAAGTAATCAAAATCCACAACCATGATTATGAGAGCATCCTTGGACCCACGGGAGGTCCCCATGGACTGTAGATGCGCAAATGTATCCCCAATTCGCAAAGGGGGATCAAAAGGTGACAGAGTAATTACAGATCTCTTAGTTTAACTTCTCTTCTGAGGAAAATAAGGGAGTCACTGGTTAAAGAAGCATTGCAGGATCATCTAGACAACATTGCAGTAATAATTTAGACACAGCACGGATTTGTTAAGAGGAAACCTTGTCTGTCCAATTTGATTGGCTAGTATGATGTGGTCACAAAGTAGCTGGATGCAAAAAATAATTTTGATATCATACACCTTGGATTTCAGGAAAGCTTTTGATATTGTTGCGCACGGAAGACCAATGTACAAATTGGAGCAGTATATTATTAAGGGCAAGTTGCTAACAAATGTTTTGATAAAGTTAAACATACCATGCTTATTATTGTAATTTGCAGATGAAAAAAGGTTGGCAGGGTTGTTAATGACAATAATGATAATATGCTACTACAATAGAATCTAGAAAAGTTGGGCAGATAGGCTCAGAAGTGGCAATTGATGTTTAACATTGACAAATGCAAGGTACTGCATATGGGTAGCAGTTACCACAGAGAAATGTACCAACTTGTTTAAGTTACGAAGAAAAGAAAAATCAACGTATTGTGCATACTATACTCAGGGTAGTGAAGAATGAAAAAGACCTGGGGGGAGGGGGATTGTTCAGCCAGACAGGGTGCCAGAGTAGGTCATTGGGTCTTGTCAATGATATACAGGAATTTTGCTAGCAGGGATAAGGAAGTGATTATCCCTTGTATAAGGCAATGGTCAGGCCACACCTTGAGTACTGCATACAGGTCTGGAAGCGTCATTTTAGGAAGAGTACCGAGAAGGGCAACGATTGCTGGAACGAGTGCCGAGAAGGGCAACGATTGCTGGAACGAGTGCCGAGAAGGGCAACACTCGTGAGGGGCAAAAAGGGGTACTCTTACGAAGATTGTTCTGCAAATTACAGCGTCTGGAGACTAGGCACCTGCGAAGTGAACTGATTGAGGTGTATAAGGCTTTAAATGGATTGAGCAGGCTCAATCCTGAAGGGATTCTTCCTCTTGCTCAGATTGCAAACCTGAAAGGGCATAAACTGAAATTGAGGAAAGGTAGTTGTCGAATAGATTTACGGAAATTTGTCTTTAGCCAGTGGGTAGTTGATTAGTGGAACAAACTTCCATCTGTCGTTGTGGAAGTTGATAATGCTTAAATGAATTCAAGGAAAAAATGGATAAAATTTTGGAGTGAATGGATGGGTGAAATGGGAAGTTTTTTTTTTCTTTTTTTGGCTGATGCTGTATAAGCTTGCTTTCTTGCATCATATGCCTCTGTTAACGCTAATGCTAAATTATGTGGAACAATAATAATAATAATTGCAGGATTTCTCTTTGTCCAATTTTAATGCATTGTGGAATGATTCAGTAAATATTTCTAAAAGGCCCAAATATAAAACGTAACGAAACTCTGTCCACTTGGCGTCGAGCTGTTACATTGTGGCATAGTCTTTTGGGTAAGGTGCCACCGGTGGTTTCCCACATCTGCACCAGAGTACTTTGCAAAGAAGTACAGAATCTCTGTAAAAGTCAGAAAAGTGTAATGGCTGGTTTGTGTCAGAATAAATACTCTTATATTCTGTTGTTGTGCTTCTAGTTACTTGCCGCATGGCCTCTAGTGGGACTCTGCATTGTCCATCTGCACCACTGCGAGGTGAAGCAGGTTGCCCATGATACTCTAGCTGGCCTCCACCAGGATCACCTGAGCTTCCTGACAGATACCAAATTAAAAAAAAAAAAAGAAAGCAAAGAGAAAGGTAGAACAGAAGGGTATAGGTAAGACGGGACAGAAAGAGAGGAAAGGAGGTCGAACTGAAAGCTGAGGAGGAATCCGCCCTTTATGACGCTAAAATAGGGATCTGGGGTGGAAGTTAAAGTTGCAGGGGATGGGTGCCCCTGCATGATAAACAGAGGTCAGTGGATTCTGTATCCTGAACTTGTACAGCGCCAGCAGTATCCAACCCTTGTGGGTTGGAGTCTAAATCCCCATTCAGGAGTTCTCTGTAGTGCCAGCATCCAACACCAGAACGCTGCCAGTAATGTTCCTATCCTTAAAGGGTAGCAAGTTGTCAGGTCAGAGTCGTCTGGCTGATTCAGGACTTGGGGAGCATAGTCCAACGTTGTTCTGATTTCAGAAATCTCTGCTCGCCTCAGTGAGATTTCCTGCACATACATGATTAGGTCCTTGTAGGTGTTTTCATCAAGCAGCAGCACCAGCACTAGCGCTAGCAAGGGCTGTTGGTTACGTGGTTCCTTTCAATTGTAGCAAAGAATTTGAGCCTGCTGTTGTCATAGGCAGGAAACTCATACACGAGATCCCCCCCCCCCCCAGGACTCTTCTTCTCCACAATGGCACATCGCATCTCTTTCAATCCCCATAGCAGTAAGTTTCTGACGGAAAGCGCTGTGTACGGCGATGATAAATGTCACCTGCAAAACCCAGGCAAGAACCAGGGAGGGTACTCTGGGTGTATTTCCTTTATAGTTGGGAAGAATCGTCTTGTTATATCCCCTTTCTGTGCAATTCCCCAGCTCTGTTGTCATATTGCTTGTAGGTGTTGGGTGATTCACATCGTCTCTATCTTGGAGTAATTTGCAAGAACAAGCTGCAGATTGTTCCAAATTCCCCCAGGACTCTTCTTCTCCACAATGGCACCGCGCATCTCTTTCAATCCCCATAGCAGTAAGTTTCTGACGGAAGGGGCTGTGTCCCACGATGATAAATGTCACCTGCAAAACCAGGCGAGAACCAGGGAGGGGACTCTTGGTGTATTTCCTTTATAGTTGGGAAGAATCGTCTCGTCATGTCCCCTTTCTGCGCAGTTTCCCAGCTCTGTTGTGATATTGCTTGTAGGTGTTGGGTGATTCACATCATCTCTACCTTGGGGTAATTTGCAAGAACAAGCTGTAGATTTAGTATTTCCGGTGTTCCTTTCCTAAGAACTTGCAAGGCAGAGGTGCTAACAGTGCAGCACGGCCTGCTAATTGATAGCGGGTTGTGCTATCAATTAGCACCATAGCGGCATGAACCTTTGAATTGTATCTCGCTTCCATTTGTTTCATGCTAGTGTGCCTTGTCTGTACCAAATGGAGGCACCATAGCAAATCATTAGGACATAGACCGTTTTTGTATATGAGGGTCAGAGCGTCTGTACGTGTAGCACAGTGGTATCATCACCATCCTCTTCACACCGGGTGGAAAAGGGAGGGTCGACTCCAGTCGATGACCCGAGGAACTTTAATGCGCTTTTTTTTTCACTCCATATCTGAGTTTATTGGTGTCAGGCGTATATAGCAAGGTTTTTTCTCCAGAAACTAGGGTTATTCGTCCAGCAAAACAGGCAAATCGACCAGAGAACATACGCAAGTTACCGACAAAATACATATATGGGTATATATTAGAAATAATGGGTGGCCCTAATATAATAATTTGATTTGATTTGATTTGATGAGGGCCAGAGCTTTGTGCTGCAGGCCCAGTCTCCCCTGCTCACCCTCCTGATTGTGGTGGTGTACTTCCGGATTTTGCTGGCTAGATATTTCAGGTGGTTATGGAAAGTAAGACCCAGGTCAATGTAAATACCTAAGAATTTAACTTCTGTGTGCAGTCGGAGATGGAAGTGCAGTTTACTTTCATTGTAGGTGGTCTTTTAATTTTTAGTCTGCCTATGAGGAGAATGGATTTTGTTTTTTCTCCAGAGATCGTAAGGTTCTGCAAGGCTGCCAGATCTGGAGCTTCACAAGCGCTCCATTTGCAATTGTTTCCAGGGATGCCCTAATTTATGCACGCACCAGCAGGACAAGGTCGTCCTTGAAGGCCAAGAGCTCAGCCCCTTCCCCCCCCCCCCAGATCCAAGCCCAGGACAATACAGAGGAACTGGCAAAGCACAGAGCCCTGCACTCATAGCCCCATTTGGTGAATCTGGTAACTGTCTGATATTTGTTAGTAACTCGTACTTTTCTGTTGGTTAGCTAAGAATTTAAACTGTTATATATGTAATTTAAACTGTTTATGGGGCCAATGGCACCCTAGAAAAAAACTATTATATTTATGTCACCCGAATAATTAAATTCATCTGCCATGCATTGTGTATTAAATAAATAAATTTTTCTGCTTATACTCCGGGACGACCAAACGATCAGAGGAGCTTACAAGACACACAGAATACAAGAAACAGCACCGTATTCAGCAGTCACAGGCTTGAACCCCAGTCACTCAAGGCACGTGTACTTACGCACCCGCGCGCCTGACCACTAGGCTACGGCCCGTAAATTGCGTGCGTTCTATGGTCAATTTGCCTGTTTTGTTGGACAACAAACCTGAGTTGCCGGGAGAAAAAAAACCTTGTATCTACGCCTGAGACCGACTAACTCAGCCATGGAGTGAAAAAAACCCATTAAACTTCCTCGCGTCATCCACGGGATTCCAACCCCGGTCTTTTCACCCAGTGTGGGGAGGATGGTGACGATACCACTGTGCTAAACGCGCAGATGCCAATGGCACCCTGTAATCCCACTCACCGAGGAGCGCCAGCCTCCTTCACAAGAAGGTGCCAGCAGAATCTTACCCAGACGGATTAGCGTAGCATCCGCCCTCCAGAGGAGTCTTGAGGGCTAGCAATATCGAGGCAGTGACGGGGTCGGCAGAATCGTACCCTTGTTGGTTCGCACTGAATCCCGCTGTCTGCAGGGAGACCACAGATAGCCAGTTATCTCGCATCATATCGGTGCCAGCATTATCCTACCCCTACAGTTTTGCATGTATCCTGCTTGTCTGTAGAACAGTCCACAGAGAGCTAGCAATGGTGCATTAAGACGGTGCAGACAGTTTAAACCCTTGTTCAGGTCATGCCAATCGCATCATGATTGCTCCTATTCTAGTTGAGTTATCAAGTTAAGGGACCTTTCGTTGTCAGTCCCTTGAGCCGAATTATTTTTTCTGGTTGTGAAGACCACGTGGGGCTTTCTACGTACTTCCTTCATGAAGGAGAAAGTATTCCTGATTTCGAGGGTTACTTTGTATTGATGTGAAGAATTTGGCCTGTTGTCCTCATATGTAGAGCACTCGCACATGCCGTGCACCCATGATTCTAGTTCTTTACAGTGGCAGTGTGGATCTTCTTCTATCCTCAAGGCTGCAAGTTTCTGTCTTAATAGTCCATATCCTATAATTATATAGGTAACATGCAGTCCCAGGGAGGGGTTGTTGAATGCATCATACCTATATGAGGAAGGAAGCGCCTTGTGATTTTGCTCTTTGGGGCTGTTTCCTCATGCCTGTTGTCATAAACTAAGGTGGTTAGTAATTCTTTTCTCTTGTCTTATGTCTTTTGTTAAGTCAGGTTGCAGGTCACATAGTTACGTTGGTATGCCTCACTTCAGTCGGGAGAACAGTCCTCTTTTAACAACCTCGAGGTGTATTGGGATGCATCCTGTGATAATTTGTTAGGCCAGAGTGCTGACCATTCGACACGCCCTACTTATGGACAGCAGCATAAATCTCTGTAGGTACCCAACTTCTGCATATTCATTGCCATCATCGCCTTAATATACCACACGGATGAGCAGTAGCAGACAATTGGTAAGAATTGGATTTTGGTTTTTGATTGGTTTCAATTTTCTACTGCTTTTGTGTGAGGGCCATAAGTTCTACAGGGTCAAGCATGTTTCCAGCAGGGGCGACCAATACTTGCCAAGATTCCTTTTAACATTTTCTGATTACATTAGTGTATAAGTTTCTAATCACCCAGTATCCTTCCTCCGTAGCAGACAATTGATAAGAATACTGACTTATAAATAAGTAGGGCTTTATGTTTAAGGCCCCGATCCTCTCTGCTGACTTGTCTGATAATTGCTGCCTATTTTTGTACTTTGGTAGACAGGTACTTTAGATGAGGGTGAAAGGTGAGTCCCGAGTCTATATGAATTCCTAGGTATTTCATAATGGAATATTGTTGAGCTTGATGGTTGGGGGTCTTCTGATCTGTAATTTTCCCTTTAGGAGTATGGATTTGGTCTTTTCTCCAGATAAACTTAGGTTATGAGTGGCTGCCCACCCATGCAGTTTGCCTAGGGTGGTTTTTGCTTTCTGCACCAGGGTAGCACTATGGCGTCTGCCTCCACTGTAAGGACGAGGTCATTTTTGAAGGCTCCAGGTCCATACCCAGAAACTCGTCAAGAATGATCGACCGAAGGAAGGATCCCAAAACAGAGCCCAGGACCCAGCCCCTTTGAACATGCCTGGAGATGATCTGGAATTTATTCACTATCTGTATCTTCCAGTCTTGGAGGTATGATTTTAAAATATTATACAGATTCATTGTGACTTTTGCTAATCGGAGCCTTCGTAGGACGCTGGGCCACCAAGTGGTCAAATGCAACCGCAAAATCGATCATAACTGCTAGGAAGTAATTTTCTGTTCAGCTGGTAGCTTATGATATCAGGCTGTGAATGGCGTTATCAGTACTATGACCGGCTTCTAAACCAAACTAACATGGAGATGCCATTTGCTCCTCTGCGTATTGCGCGGTGAGTCGAAACAGCACCAGACGTTCCAGCACTTTTGCCAACACTGAGAGTAGGGCAATTGGCCTATATGAAGAAGGGATTTAGGGTGGCTTTCTGTAGTTTTTTAGTATTAGTTTTAGCTTGGCTGTTTTTTTCAGGGTATTGGAAATGTTCCAGAAGCAAGGCACCTGTTATAAGCCTACTTAACATGTGCCTCGCAGGGTTGTAGGTTGACACTCGGTCAATCTCTTGACGACATCGAATTTAAGGAGGCCTGCTCCTGGGGTTTTGCCTTCTTTTGTTTTAGGAAATGCCAGATTCATTTCTGTTGCAGTGAAAGCTACTTCAATGGTATGTTTTTCGTAAGCTTGGTTATCATCAACAATTTTTTACTGTTCTTGTGTGAGGGCCATAAGTTCTGCAAGGGCGACCAATGCTTGCCAAGATTCCTTCTTACATTTTCTGATTACATTAGTCTATAAGTTTCTAATCACCCAGTATTCCTCCCTATCAAGGGCTATTTCGCACGGTGGAAGATTAGCTCTCGCCCATTGGAACAACTTCCTAGCTTGGTGTACCTGTTTTCGTAGGTCTCCGAGGATTGGGTTCCACCATGGGATTACATACTTGTATGGCCTCATGCGTGGGATTGCAAGATCACATGGTTCTCGGGTAATCCTGGTGAGGTCTCGCACACAGGCGTCAGGCAAGAATTTTGTGTCATCCTCAGGAAGTCTTTAGGATCGTTCTGCTTAGAACCGCTGCCAATCCGCTGTCTTTTTTTGTGTTGTAAAGAATTATATCTCTTGGTATTGGGACTGTGCGTTCGACAGATCGAGTCAAGGAGAGGGTAATCACCATGTGTTCCGAAGTTCTCCAGGACTCCTGGTACAGTGTGATATTCTATTTGCTATTAGCATTAGCATTAGCATTAGTAGAGGCATTTGATGCAAGAAAGTAAGCTTATGCAGCATCAGCCAAAAAAAATAAAAAATGAATAAATAAAAAATAACCACTTCCACTTCACCCCTCTGTTCGTTCGAAATACCTGTCCAGCTGAGCCTTAAACTTATTTAGGCTATCAACTTCCACGACAAGGGATGGAAGTTTATTCCACCAACCAACCACCCGCTGGCAAAAGGCAATTTCCTCACGTCTATCCTACATCTGTCTTTTCTCAATTTGAATTAATGCCCTCTCAGGTGATTATTCTGAGCAAGAGGAAGAATCCCATCAGCATTGAGCATGCTCAAACCATTCAAGGCTTTATACGCCTCTATCAGATCACCTCGCCGGTGCCTAGTCTCCAGACACTGTAATTTGCAAAACTGAAGCCTTTCTTCTTAAGAGCACCCCTTTGTTCCATTCACTAATCTTGTTGCCCTTCTCTGTACTCGTTCCAGCATCTCTACATCCTTTTTGAAATGGCGCCTCCAGACCTGTATACAGTACTGTAGGTGTGGCCTGACCATTGCCTTATACAAGGGAATAATCACCTCCTTATCCCTGCCAGAAAAATTCCTGTATATCATTGACAATACTCCATGAGCTACTCTTGCAGCCCGTCTGCACTGCTCAGAGAACTTCATATCTGCCTGCACAACCACCCCCAAGTCCCTTTCATTCTCTACCATTGTCAGTGTAGTACGACAGAGTTGATACGTTGCTCTGGGGTTGCTGTTTCCCATATGTAGTACTTTACATTTGTCAATGTTAAACTTCATTTGCCACCTCGAAGCCCATCTGCTCAACCTTTCCAGATCCTGTTGCAGTAGCATAGTATCAGTAGTGTCCTTGACAACCCTGCCTACTTTTGTATCGTCTGCAAACTTCGACATTAAGCTTGATATACTATCATCAATATCATTTATAAATACAGAAAACAATAATGGACCCAATACTGAACCCTGAGGGACTCCACTAATAACATTAGTCCACGATGAGCAGTGTCCATTGATTAACACTCTCTGTCTTCTTCCCCCTCAACCACCCCTTTATCCATAGCAGCAATTTGCCTCCAATGTCACACTGCTCCAATTTGTGTAGCAGTCTTCCATGTGCAACAGTATCAAAAGCCTTTCTAAGGTCCAAGTATACTATCAAAGCTATTCCCTGCATCCAGTTCTTTTGTGACTGCATCATAGTATCCAATCAAATTGGTCAGGCAAGACTTCCCCTTAACAAAACCATGCTGTGTCCGAGCTATAACTGAAGTCTTGTCTAAATGATCCTGCAGTGCTTCTTTAACCAGTGCCTCCATTAATTTTCCTTTACTTCAGTCAGATCTCCCTGCAGGTTCCTAGTCTCGAGACGCTGCAATTTGCAGACTGAGACCTTTCTAGGCAAGAGCATCATTTTGTTCCCTTCACCAGTCTGGTTATCATTCTCTGCCCCCGTTCCAGCAGATCTCCATCCTCTTAAAATAAGGCCTCCATACCTGTATACTGTACCCAAGATAAGGCGTAACCATGGCCTTAAAGAAAGGAATAATTACATTATTATCCCTGCTAGCAAAGTTTATAGTTTATATCATTGACAAAACCCCTTGAGCTGTCCTGGCTGCATGTCTGCACTGCTCAGAGAATTTTATGCCTGATTGAACAATTACCCCTAGTTGTTTTTCATTCTCCACTGTCCTGAGTATAGTACCAGACAGTTGATAAGTTACTGTGTGGTTACTGCTCCCCATATGCAGTACTTTGAATTTGTCAATATTAAACTTCAACTACCATTTCTCAGCCCATCGATCCAGTTTTTCTAGATCTTGTTTCAGTAGCTCACCCTGATGACTGTTGATGGTAACTATCCTGCCAATCTTTGTATCATCTGCAAACTTGGATATTAAGCCTGATATACCCTCATCAATATCATTGATGAGGGTATATCAGGTATACTAAAAACAACAATCGGTCCATTACCGAACCCTGGGGATTTCCACTAATAACTTTAGTCTAGATGAGCAGCACCCATTGATAATCTTCTGTCTTCTTCCACTTACCCATCCCTTTATCAATAGCAGTATCCTGCTATTCATGCCACATTGCTCCATTTTGTAGAGCAGTCTTTTGTGTGCAACAATATTGAAGGCCTTCCTGAAATCCAACTATATGATGACAAAATTATTTTTTGCATTCAGTTCCTTGGTCACTGCATCATAGTAACCTATGACATTGGTTAGACAAGATGGTCAATTAACAAATTCATGCTGTGATTGCAGTATAATTGCAAAAAAAACAAAACAAAATTATGATATTAGGGTCTCCCGTAAATGAATACATCTACCCGTATATTATATATTTACATCCACTTTAAATTTTGTCTGTAAATTGCGTGTTTTCTCTTGTCTATCTGCCTGTTTTGCTGGGCGAGAAAACCTTGCTATCTACGTCTGAGACCGACTAACTCAGCCACGGAGTGAAAAAAGCCCATTAACGTTCCTTGCGTCATCGACGGGATTCGAACCCGTGCCTTTTCCACCCGGCATGGGGAGGACAGTGACGATACCACTGTGCTACACGCGCAGGTTGCATGCCTGTCCAGATGGTTCTGCATTACATCTTTAACCTGTGAATGAAGTGTACTTGCATGGTCACTGTTCGTCTGAATTAACATCTGTAATTGCACCGCTGACTGAAGGCACCTCGACCAACCCCCCCCCCCCTTAACCAGCAAGCAACCATTAACTGCCCAAATTCAAGCTCACAGAACTAACTTTCCTTTTTCCTTATCTATTCCTTCTTCCTTTGTTCTATATAGCAACCTTTGATATGTAATTTCTGAAAATTACAGTCTAGAGAAATTGAAGTCTAATATGAAGTGCTTTCTCACTTCTCAACCATAAATAATCGAAGCTGAGTACGCCGTACTTATAGGTTCTAGTACCTTTTGGGATTTTCATTAAAAATTATATATATTTTTCTCTTTCATATTTCATTTCAAACAAGTACGTGATATAATATAATACACGTTTCTTGCGTTGGAGTATTTACTAATTTGTGAGTACTTTTTAATTTATGTATTTCAGGTTTTTACAATGGCTTACTTCTGAATTTTATATCCGATATCACGTTTTCGGTGTGGGAGTGGCCAGGTTATTCTACTTTGCTTAGGGGTGAAAAAGTGGAATAAGGTTCGCGTGTTTTTGGATTTTTGCGTGTGTGCTTCCTGGTGTGTGCACTGGTTTCTCTTTTATCGCGGGTAAATAGGAAGTAACCGTTTTTCAGACTAGGTAAAAAAGCATTGATTAATTTTAAACTTTTTCATATATTACGTACCCTTTATATATTTACATACACCAAATTTTTGAAAAAAGATCTCAAAAAAATATAGTATTATGCAAAATGTCTTTCTATAGTTTTAAGTCATTCTTATGTTTTAAAGCGAACATATAAATTTAAGGGCAAAAACCTGATTTTGTTGAATTATATAGAGAAGCTCCAGAATTTTGTATTTTTCCCCCCTTTATTTTTTAAAAATGTTTTTAATTTTGGTTCTCCCAGAAGAAAACACATTTCATTAGTCGAAGGAGATGGCAAATAAGACCTCACGCGTTCTAAAGAATTAGATTGTAACATACAGTGTAGCAATAACCTGCAATTGCAGTCCATATAAAGTAAGAGATATACATGATATACGGTTTATATACATGATTAAGTATACCAAGAAAAAATAGTACAATACACATATAGTAAATAATGATCAGGGTGAGAATAACATAAAAGATTATACATTGCAGAATGGATTTGAGTAGCATATCAGCTATCCATTAACCAACAATTTCATCATCAGCTTTACTGATGAAATTATTATTGTTATTAGCCACAAGGAAGCCTGAGGCTTATGCTGCATCAGCCAAAAAAAAATTTCTGAATTACCCTGAGAGAGAGGAACAAGAGTCAGAAGTAGAAGGGAATCGCCAAGAAAGAGAAGAATGATGATATCCAGCTCCCTGGGTGTGCCAATCCCATACCAGATGCAAGCCCCTGGGGTTAATGAGAGAACATGGCAAAACTGTTTAAATGAATGCAAATGATTAGTCTCTGTAGGGATCCAATGGGGTTGTAATGAAATAAATTTATAGTACTGTAAGGAATAACTACAACAGCAGGGCCAGTGGACAGAAAAATGGGTTACAAGAAAGTGAAGCTCAGATAGTGAATCTACTTAAAATGAATCGCGCTGTAGGTAAATCACAGTGCATGTTTTTGCTTACATATGTTGAATGTTAACAAACAGAACTTCTTGCAGAGGTCATAGTAATCTTTGATGAGAGATGTAGTGGTAATAGTTAATGTGAGTGAACAAGTTGACATTAGAGGTAAGTGTATATACCATGATTCATGTATAGACAGAAGAGTGCTACTGAGAAGAGACTTGTGTTTATGATTAGAGCTGAGTAGAAATGATCCAAACTACTTTTAGTAGCCAGTGATGTTTATGAAAATCTATTCCTGTTTGTGTGCAGGGTGGTCAGCAAGTCTTGTTGCCCCTCATATTTCTTTGAAATAGTATGTTATCGGAAGTGTGGACAGTAATAGATTCTTCTTTGTTTC
Source organism: Mastigoproctus giganteus (assembly GCF_048544385.1). Taxonomy (NCBI): domain Eukaryota; kingdom Metazoa; phylum Arthropoda; class Arachnida; order Uropygi; family Thelyphonidae; genus Mastigoproctus; species Mastigoproctus giganteus. Next base: position 88,766,919 of record NC_143582.1, on the reverse strand, counting down.
AGATGGCCAACATGAGCTCCTATAAGGTGGAAGAATAGATCATTGTGGGGGTACGGGCTCGTAGACATCACACTAAAAGTGTGAAAGATGTGAAACAGCACTATTCTAAGGTTTAACAAACAATCCCTACATAAATGACAGTAATAAAGAACTTGAATAAGAGTAAGTTTGACAGGAAACCAGTGTGTTTACCAATGGGAGCATTAGTGCCCAGATCCCCTCAAAAATGCCACTATGTATTTCAGAAAACCCCAATGGACATGACCTTCATAATTCTTTAATTCAGTTCAATTCTTCAAAAACATGTACACATGATTTTCAAACTTCTTCAAGCTTGTGTTCATCAGAGCTAAGTGATGAAGACATGGAAAACAGAATTGCAGCATTTTCAAAATTTCTTCACAACATTGTAGATATTTCTTTTCATTTTATCAGAGCACCTGGAACAGGAAGGTTTATTTCTGAATTTGCCACATTATAATGAGGAGGCAGAACACATTCCATCAGGGATGCTAATTTGGGGCTTTGTTAATAAATAAATACTTTATCATCACCAAAAACAGGTTTACAATAGCCCATCATGGCTAGTAGTTAAGCACTGAATAATGATACTATACAGAGTTCATATTTAATATCAGTATAAATTTGTTACTATTTATATATTAAATAATGAATAAAGAATGAAAAAAAGATATGTAAACTGCCTACCAGACACCATTAAAAAGGATGAAGTAGCATCTGCCCTAGGCATGTTTCATTTTTGGCAGATGCTGGTGGCCTGCACGAAGTTATTATACTAGCCAGGTATTGATTATGGCAAGGTTGCAGTATCTGTACAGATCTGTGTTGAGGTTTGTATTAGTAGTGGCAAAATTATGCAAAGAAGCAAGGGAAAATAATACACCTCACATCTCTTACCCATTTATTCTAATAATTTTTTTTTAAATCCTTTAAAATTTATTCAAACTACCCACTTCCACAAGACCATGTTTCTTCTTACAATCAATCTTACAATCTTACAAAAGTTTCTTCTTACAATCAATAACTCTCTTTTGTTGAAAACAAATTTCCACACATTTATCATATAATCCTTTTCCACTTTGTACCCTGTTTATGTCCCCTACTGTGTGCCGTAAATTCCATGCCCCTGACTAGTCTTGTTCTTTTCTGCAACTGTTCCAACAGATGTGTCCTTTTTTGAAAATTAGGCTTCCAAGTCTCTTTGCAGTATTCAAAATGTGACATCTTTAATTCTGCATTAGCAGTGGCAAATGATGCAGGAAAGCAAGCTCATACAGCATCAGCCTAAAAAAAACCTACACGTCCCAGTTCATCTAACAGTTTGTTTAGTTCTTTCTTCTATTTAACTGTCAACTTCCACAACAACAGATGGAATCTTGTTCCAACGAAGGCAAACTTCAGCACATTTATTCCGCAACCGTCCTTCCTCAATTTGAACTTGTGCCCCTTTACGTATGTAGTCTGAGTAAGAGGAAGAATCCCATCAGCATTGAGCTTGCACCTTATGTGATGGGATAATCACCTTGTCAATGCTGGCAAAATTCCTGTATATCATTGACAGAGCCTTATGACCCATTTGTTCCCTATAACTCAGAAAGTAATTTTCTTATTTATTTTGTTACATGTGATATAATATGGTAAATATATGTATAGAAACCTGTAGAATTTTCCATGAGTTTCGAGATTTTATTTAATAATATAATTAATTTATACATTTTAATAATAATAAAAAATAGTTAAAAATAATGTAAATTATAAATATACTATTTAAAATGTTTTTAACCTTTTTAAAAAAGAGAATTTGCCGATCTTTTCTAGAAATTTCTACGCATTTCATGAATATATTAAAATTATATGTAAAATTATATAATTAATCTAATGTCAAGTATTATAATTAGTGTGGTGTAAAAGTGATTAAATTAAGGTGAGAATTAGTAATTTATTTATTAAATCACTAATTTGCACTAATTCAGTGCAAAGGTGTCATCTCCCTCTGTGTTAAGTGCAGTGTTAAATATAGTGTGTTATTTTTGCATTTATTTGTAATATTTATATTTAGAATTAAGAATAAAACAACAATTTTTTATTAGCAGATCATGGATAAATATTTTTCCAAAGTGAGAGCAACAGCATTAAGTGAGGATGAGAATGATTCGAGCCCATGTTGTGAGCCAGAATCGTTGTCTTTAAAACTTTACCAGCAGGTTGAACAGAGCACTGAAGGAGACTCGTTGAATTCGATGCCAGTAGCAGGCCCAAGCAAACCTCCAGAAAAGAAAGTTTGTCGACAATATATGAATAGTTGAGTCTGTCTCAGTTTCACATGGACTGGAGATAAAAACATACCTCAGCCAAGCAAGATGAAAAGACATCTGTTGTTAAAACATAAAAATCAGACAAACAAGGATGTTCACTATTTTTGAAAGAATTTTGGAACAGCAGATATTCCAACGATCATATTTTGAAACATGAATGTCAGTCTCAGATAAGACGCAGATTGTATCTTACGAAGTGGCTGAATTGATTGCTCAACAGACAAAACCACATTGTACAATAGCTGAAAAATTGATTCTGCCTGCCAGATGCACTTGGTTGTGAAAACTTTGGTAATGATGCTGAGCGAGAAGTTATGAAAATTCCTTTGTCTGATAATTCAATTTGCAGAAGAATAGTTGATGTGTCAGCTAATATTAAAATGTGTGTTTCTGAAAGTATAAAGAATTCTAAAATTTCCATTCAAGTTATGAATCAGGCAACATTAGTGGAAAAGCAGTTGCTTGCCTATATCAGATTCATTCACAATGATGAAATAATCACAGTTTTTATGCTGCAAGGAACTTGAAAAACATACCAGAGGACAAGATATTTTCCAAACCTTGTCTGAATATTTGGAAAAGGTTGAGATTTCATGGGATTCTTGTATTGGAATTTGTACAGATGGAGTCCCATCTGTGATAAGGAATGTGAGAGGCTTGGTATCACTCATCAGACAGAAAAATCCAGTATAATATAAACTCACTGTTTTTTACACAGAGAGGCATTAGTCAGCAAGACCCTTGTAGCTGATTTGAAGTTGGTTCTAGATCAGACTGTGCACATTGTGAACTTCATCAAAGCAAAACCACTAAAGGTTTGTTTATTTGCCCAACTCTGCAAAGACATGGAATCAGAACACTAATGCCTAATTCTGCACACAGAGATTTGCTAGCTGTCACTGGGAAAAGTTTTGTCGGGTTTTGGAACTGAAGAAAGAGTTGAGCGTTTTTGGAACAAGAAGGGAACCCATTGTACTGCCATTTGGAAGAGATTGATTGGTGTGCAAAGCTGGCATATTTGGCCAATAACTTTTCCCAGTTGAATGTGCTCAATGCCAGTATGCAAGGCCACGATGACAATATCCTCATGACTACAGACAAACTAACTGCATTAAAAAAAAAACTTCAGCTCTGGCTCGAAAGACCGATGCAACATAACCTCAATGTTCCTACTGGTAAAAGTTTTAAAACGAGCAATGAATTGTACAGTCATATCTTGCAACACTGGTAGAAAAGATTGATCAGTACTTCCCATTGTTGTGTACAGAAAAATTTGACTGGGTTAGAGATCCCTTTGTGAATTCCGACCATTCAGATCTGACATTAGAATTAGTAATGGCAATGTGGTGCAAGGAAGTATATGGCTTATGCTGTACCAGATTCACGCTTCTTGATTAGACCGGGGTTCGAGCCCGTCACCACCAAATACGGAGGATGCGGAAAGGTCAGGGAATGACCACTGCATATTCCCGGAGCAGTATGGCCTTAGTTGCTAATGCTCCTAAAAACCAAATCACAAAGAAACTGTACCAGATTAAATGAGGAGTAGGGAATGGCCCGCATTTCTAGTGATTGCACACAGTATCCACGCATCTCTTCAAGAGCATTATGCATTCTTCTACAGTTCTCTATGACATATTGTTGGGAACAGTGATTTTCAGCTCTGACAAATATTAAAGACCAGAAAAGATAATGGCTTATTTGTGTTGATGAGTTTGTTTGTCTCAAATTAGACCTAATATAAATGAGGTTATCCAACAAAAACAGGCTCACACCTCTCATTGAATTTGTATATTTTGTGAAGGAATCATGTTTTTATATACCTGCATTGTTTTATACTTTCTGGATGTCTCATGATCATATTATAAAGTAGTTGGGTTCAAATTAATACATATAAGGGGATAAGAAAGTCATATAACGTAATTCGGAGATAATATTCGATACCGAAATGCACATATATATATATATATATAGTGTTAAAACTGCATTGAGATATAGGTTTAGGGTTATATTTTGTATTGGAATTTTATTGAACTTCAATAGAAATCATGACTCAGACCACAGCAGCAAACAAAAGGCTCAAACTAGTGGAAGTGCTGTGGCTCAGGGGAGAACTGGGGGGGGTTGTCCTCTGAATCACAGTCTAGTGAAATGCACTGCTTGTTTGATGTTTGTGGAGCAATCAGGAACGGGACATGATATTGCCAGGGGAAATGTCTTTGTGTGTGTGTGTGTGTGCACACGATGTAAGGAGTGCTAGGAAATCAGACACCAACTCGGCATTGTTATGGGCTTACTTGAAGGACAGGATGGATGCCCTCGAAGGATTTAAATTGAAGGGCCCATCAAGTTCTCAGCTGCCCACATCAATGCCAGAGCTTGCACTTGAACATCACGCAACACAGTGGAAATCCCCAAGGCAGAATCAGCTGGTCCCAAAGAAACTAGTTGTTGTAGGTGACTCTATTGTCAGGGAAACGGGGAACATATTGTACAAAAAGGATAGATGTAACAGGACCAGGGTATGTCTGCCAGGGGCAAAGGTTGATGACGTAGGGCAGATATCATTCTTTAAGGGCACAAAGGGTGATATTGTTGTACACGTTGGCACTAATGATATTAAGAGTAGGAGACTAGCAGAATTACTTAACAAGTACAAGACAATGCTGAAAAAAAGTCGTGAGTTAGGGTTGAATTTGAAAGTGTCTGTAATTCTGCCCAGACACGATAGGAGGGAGTATACAATGAGAGCCTTGTTGATCAATTCGGCCTTGGAGAAATTGTGCAAGGCTCAAGGGGTAGAATTTTTCTCAGCCTGGTCTGTGCTTGTTAACAGAAGAGACTGCTTCTAGAGGGATGGGATACATTTAAATGGAAAGGGTGCAAGAATATTTGCTGATGCTATCGAGGCAGAGTTGGTGGGTTGGAAAACTGCTAGTTTGGGGGGATACATGGACTAATAGATTAACAGTAGCTGCTGGCAGAGGTAAAAGTGATTCTTGCACTACTTCTATTGAAATGCAATTGAGCAGCAGCCTGGAGAGCAAGGCAGTGGGAATTTCTAGGACTGCTGGGAGTCATAGTGGAACAAGTAAATACATGGGCTGTGTTAGGGTAACTAAGAGTAGAAACAGGTGCATGTATACTTGCATGCACACCAATGCTTGGAGTATAGTTAATAAATTCAATGAGCTTGAAGTGCTAGTCAAGAGATCAAAGGCAATATTGTTTGGATATCAGAGACATGGTGTCACACAGAGATAAGGGATGCGGAACTGGAATTTGGGGAGTACAATGTGTACAGAAAGGATAGACAGGACAGGAAGGGAGGAGGGGTTATGCTGTTAGTTAAGAAACACATAAAATCTAAGGAAGTGCATCCAGTTGATGTGGGTGGGCAATGCAATGTTGAGTCTGTTTGGTGTGACATAAGAACTGGGAAAGGAAAAATGAGAGTAGGTGTGTGTTATAGGCCTAATGAATCTTTTGAGTATAATGAGCAATTGTGCAGAGAAATAGTGAGCCAGTAAATTAGTGTGTCTTATAATGGGGGATTTTAATTTCCTGGGTATTGACTGGAATTTGTGGGTTGGTCACTCACACACTAGCAAGGCTTTTGTGGATTTATTGGATGATTGTTTTCTACAGCAGCATGTTTGGGAGGCAACTAGAGGGAGTAATACTCTTGATCTGATTATCAGTAGTGATTCTTTCTGCATCGAGAATCTGCAGATAAAGGAACCACTAGGTGGCAGTGATCACAGTGTGCTGAAGTGGGATTTACTCAAAGAGGTAAATCCCACTACCGTCAAGGGTAAAGGGAAGGGTTTTTGTTTTCGTAAAGGTGTCTACGGTGGTCTGAGACAGTATTTAAATTCTATACGGCAGAACCAACTGATGATGTTACCAACAGCAAATTCAAAATGGGAAGCATTTATAGAATTAATCTTGGAAGCTACTGGGCTTTTCATACCAACAGAGAAATATTGTTCAAGATTTAGGCCTAAATGGATGTCAGATGAACTAATTAGACATGTGACAGAGAAGAAAAATGCATCGGATACATATAAATTAACATGTGACACAGAAGCCTATGATAGATATAAGCTGGTCTGTAACCAAGTTACAAAGGAGGTTATGCAGATTACGAGAAATCTTTGGCAAAGGATGCAAAGAAAAACAGGTGCCTCCATAGCCTGGTGGGAAGGAGCAGCAGTGCGTAGCACATGCTTCTTGATTAGATCGGGGTTCAAGCCCGGCACCACCAAATACAGAGGATGCGTAAAGGTCAGGGAATGACCACCTCATATTCCCGTAGCAATATGGCCTTAGTTGCTAATGCTCCTAAAAACCAAATAACAACAACAACTGTCTTGGAATCTGTGCTTCTCTGTTAAGATCATAAACTCCCCCTCCCCTTTTATCCTTTCTATATATGTACTCACCATATTCATATGTCCCCCCTGCATGTCTGAGTGATACTGATGTGTTTCCGATGTGTGCATTTGATGACATAACCAGTACACCAAATTGATGAAATTTACTAACTGTGCTCTTAATATGCATACTTCTACACTAATAGTAGAAGCATAAGAAATATTGTACACCTTGTGCACTAATACATATAGTAAATATTGTACTATTTATTGTAGGAGTATAGTATTTACTATACTCCTAGTATTAGTGTAAAGCCATGTACAGTATACATACTTGTTTTTGCTCATAGTAATCCTAACATAGCCATATATTTGCTTATCCCATAAAGGCAAGCAAAGATATGGTTTGTGTTACCTTGTTTTCCACACTGCTATTACTATTATTAATATTACTATTAGTAATATACTATACATGTATTATATTATACTATATTACTATTAGTAATATACATTATTAGTAACAGTAATGTATATTATTAATGTATACTAATGTTATACAACCTTTTGTGCCCTAGATCAGTGGTTCCCAGGGGATCCATGGATAATTCCTGTAATGGCTTGAATTTTACTTATTTTTTTAAACAAATTCTAAATATCGTTCCAGACTGGATGTCGTGAACCTGACATGAGAGTTCAGTTGTCTACAATCATTCCCAAATGTAATGGACTCTGTCAGATGAAAAAATAACACCATTCTTTACACTAGTAGCCTATGAGGTGCAATTAATTGTATTCAAATAGTGACAGTTTATTATTCAGTTATTTTTATTTATAATTTTTATTTATGCGTGCAATATAGCATAAGTATCAATATTGCTTATAACAATGTAGTACTTAAATATTTTATATTAAAAATTCAGAACTATTATGACTTCAGAGAATATAGGCTTAGTGGTTCACGATAAAAATATTATGTTGAAAGGGGTTTGCAAGTCAAAAAAGGTTGGGAACTGCTGCCCTAGATGATGACTATTGTACAGAGTCATTAACATTTGCCTCTGGCATTTGTTCATTGATGCACAAGTGTAGGCCTTGAGGTTGTCACAGACATTCTCTCAGATATGCTAGAGAAGCTGTACTTGCTACCTGGGAGTCTAAAACGCTGATGGAACTGATATTCGGGTGACACTCAAGTCAAGTGGACCCAATTTCGGCGAAGTCCGGACAGTCTGTGACAGCCAAACCCTCTGCTTACACCTTCACGATGGTGGGACTGTTAGTAATCCTGGGTATAACCTCCATGCACAAGTACATGGTGGGTGACCACCCAGGTGTGAACCAACGTAAGCAGGGGTCGAGGTGTGGTGCCCACACCACATGGAGGAATGCCGCCCCTCTGTTACCAGGCAGTACTAGGTGGTAGATAACTCTCATCAACCGGTGCAATACCACTTTGCTTATTGGAGGCTTGAAGTGGGGGAACCCATGTTTAGTCTCTAGAGCTAAGTTCCGGTCAACCCTTCGCTATCTCTTCCATCATGCAGTATGATTGATGACTTATGAGGTTATGATGAACATCGTGGCGAGATCCAATATTCCTTACATTTCGAGGGTACAGCTCTAAAACGGTGTTTGCAGGCCGGCCACTAGTTAGTACACCTGGCCGAACCTATTGGTAACTCTCTAGGAAGCCGACCGGGCTAGCCGAGTGGGTAAAGTACCTGCCCGGCAACCCAAAGGTCGCGGGTTCGATTCCCGCCTCGGGCTTGGATCAAAGTACTGCAAAAACCTTGGGAGGTGCAATATGGCCACAGAAGCCGATGTGCCAACAACTACCAAATAAAAAAAAAAAAAAAAAACTCTCTAGGAGGCTTCCGGATCAGCTAGTGTATAATCTTGCTACCTCTACTCTGCCAGATAGTGACCGGAGGGAATCCGAGTAGTGTGTATGTGGGGAGCATTGTCGAGGCTATGCTTTGACAAGGATCTGGGCATATTGTTACCACGTGTACGCCATATCCAAAAATTTCATTACTTTGTACAGCATGTCCCACCCACTTTTTCTTACTATTGAATACACCATGAATTGTCAAACCAATAGAGCAAGCTTATCTGCGAAAATATCTAAACCTCCCAAGCACTTCCTAATTCATTTCACAAATATACGTGGTCTCAATTCTAATCTCAACAATGTCTATTTCCACTTGCAGTCTGCCAAACCCCATGTACTTTTCTTGACAGAATCGCAGTTATCGGTTGATTAAACTACTGCTAATCTCAGTTGCCCAATTATTCGCTGTGTGATTCCTTTCGCCTCAATGGTGGTACTTGTGCATATGTCCGTTCCGATATTTCCTGTTAGAGACTTATTAATTTGGAATCTCCTCTTTTCGATCTTCTCTGGCTTAAAATCTCTCTAACTCATTGTGTCAAATTCATCTGTTGTCTGTACCATTCTCCGAACTCCACTAATTATTTGGAGCTCTTTGACTTCCTCTCTTTGCAACTTAACTTTCTCCAGTCCAACTTTCCTAACAGTGAGGTAATTTTCCTTGTTGATTTTAACGTTCACAACTCCAGCTGGCTTCCGTTTTCTAGGCACACCGACCCAGCTGGTCGAGATGCTGAGGATTTTGCAATTACTAATGACCTTGCACAGATTGTTTATTTGCCTACAAGAATACCGGACAATCCTAATCATACAGCCAACACGCTTGATCTTTTTCTCACAAACAACCCTTCTAAGTACACGGTCGAAGTGAGATGTCCTTTAGGCACTTCAGATCACAACTTGGTGATTGTCTCTTCTCCAATGAAACCTTTATCTCATGGCTATTCCCAACCTCGTGTTGTTTGGCATTACAAGAATGCAAAATGGGATGACTTGCGAGACTTCTTTTCTTCTTTTCCTTGGTCGGATTACTGTTTCAAGACTTCTGATGTCAACGTTTGCTCAGATCGTGTCAGTGAAATTATTCTTGCAGGAACGGAATCCTTTATCCCACACTCCACTTTAAAATCTCATCGTTTATCTAAACCTTGGTTTTCCAATAAATGTGCTAAGGCTGTTCAAGAGAAGAATGTTGGATATCGTAATTAGCTTGTTTCTGATTCTTCAATTTCATTTTCTGCCTACACCAAAGCTCGCAACAATTGTAAAGCAGTTATTAATCAGTCCAAACTAGAGTTTGAACAGGCTAAGAGTAGAAAACTTGCGTCTTGCCCTAATGGTAGCCGAGCATTCTGGTCTCTTTCCAAAGCTATTGGCCGGCCGCAACTTTTGCCCATCTCTTCTCCCACCTCTGTCCAAACCAGATGGTTCTGTTGTCACTTCAGCGAAGGATAAAGCTGACTTGCTAGCATCCTATTTTTCTTCCACCTCCTGTAGTAATGATCTTGGTAAAACACCTCCCACCATTTCCAACACACTCCATTCAATGCCTCCTGTGGTTTTTTCCGTCAAAAGGATGTCAGAAGGATTTTGACGAATCTTGATGCTAAGAAAGCTCCAGGTCCCGATGGTATTTCTCCACTTGTTCTCAAAACCTGTGCTTCTGTACTTACTCCTATTCTTTGCCGCCTTTTTTCACTTTCTTATTCCAAAGGTGTTGTTCCTTCTGCTTGGAAATTTCCTCATATCCAGCCAGTTCCTAAAAAGGGTGACAAATCCCTCCCATCCAATTATCGTCCCATTGCAATTACTTCTACTCATTTCTAAAGTAATGAAGAAATCAATTAACCGCCAACTCTTAAACTACCTAGAAACCTTCCGTCTGATCAACGATCACCAGTATGGATTCAGTCAGTGTCGATCCACTGGTGATATTCTGGCTTACGTTACCCATTTATGGACTAATTCAATGGAAAGGTTCGGTGAAACACAAGTAGTTGCTCTTGACATCTCAAAGGCTTTCGATCATGTTTGGCATAAAGGTCTTCTAAACAAGCTTCCATCTTATGGTTTGCCAACTGTTTTTAGTAATTGGTTATCCAGTTTTCTCTCTGATCGCTCACTGAGGGTGATGGTTGATGGCTCTGTGTCTTCTAACTTCTCCATTAATGCTGGTGTCCCCCAAGGTTCAGTTCTTTCCCCCACTCTTTTCCTCTTGTATATTAATGACCTTCTTCCATTGACTGGAAATTCTATCCATAGTTTTGCTGATGATAGCACATTGCATTCCATTTTCCATTTTGAGGAACCTTGCCCTGCTCAATCAGCTTCAACCTCTCGAAAATCTGCTACCAATTCCTTAAATGCCGATCTTCAGGTAATTCACCAGTGGGGCAAAGACAACCTAGTTGATTTCAACCCTTCTAAAATCTCGCAAAAAGGATTTTTCTGCTCCTATGCTTATCTTTGGTGACACTCCGATTTCTAGGCAAAATGATATATCTCTTTTGGGGATTACCCTGGCTTCTAATCTCTCTTGGCACACGCACATTAGAAATATTGCTTCCTCTGCTTCTAAAAAACGTGGTTTTCTGTTTCGCTCTCGCCTTTACTTTTCTTGCAAACAGCTGCTCACTCTGTATAAATTGCAAATCTGCCCTGTCATGGAATATTGTTCCCACATCTAGGGTGGTGCCCCCAAAACCTCTCTCAGGCTTCTTGATTCCATTCAGAAGAGGGCAGTTAGGTTAATTAATGATTCATCTCTAACAGAGTCTCTTCACTCGCTGTCTCATAGACGTACTGTTTCTGCTGCATGCTTCTTCTACAGATACTTCCATGGGCACCGTTCTTCTGAATTGGCTTCTATAATTCCCGCTCTCTCTTTCAAAACAGTCCGAACACGTGCTGCCACCAGCCAACATCCATTTGCTGTCCAACTTCAAACTCACAGAACCAACTTTTCATCTTCTTCGTTTGTTCATTCAACTGCCGTTTTCTGGAACAACCTTCCTTCATACGTATTTCCTGAAAATTACAGTCTACACAAGTTCAATGTCAACAAATATCTTCTTTCATCTTTTCAAGCACATTATAGCCTTAGTAGCTAATGTGCCAATAAAAAACAAACAAACAAAACATCGTCTTCTCAACCTCCAACCCAAGCATGGTACTAAGTACTATAGGTTCTAATACCTCTCATGTTTGAGGTTTACATAAAAAAAAAAAAAAGCCCTAGCATTGAGCCAGGTAGCTGAACACCTGATGGGTTCCATTTTAATTCCTTTAAGGACATCAACTCTTTGCCTTAAGCACTGAAATTCATCCATGAAAACACTGAATTTTTGCATATCTCCTGCTAGTTTGTGGGGAAGGGGATATGCAGACTACCTTGGTAGTATCAGCAAATGATATTGAGGCAGTCCCTGACACATACCCCTAACTGCTTTGATAGCGTAAACAGATATTCTTACATTCCTTTTAACCGACTGGGCTAGCTAGGTGGGTAAAGTGCCTGCCTGGCAACCCAGAGGTCGCGGGTTCGATTCCCGCCTCGGGCTTGGATCAGAGTACAAAATGCAAAAACTTTGGGAGGTGCATTATGGCCACAGAAGCTGATGTGCCAATAACTAACAAAAAAAACAAAAAAAAAAAATCCCTTTTATTTAAGTGTATGCCATTTCTGAAAAAAACAGTCCCTCCATTTAATAAAAAACAGATCTATGTTGAGAAAAATTCTTCTTCGTGAGTTTTGCACAACCTCTCTGGGGTCAAATTGATTGACAAGGCTCTCATCATGTCTTCCTCCTATTGTGTTTGGAAAAATTCCAGACACCTTCACATTTAACCTTAAATCATGCCTTTTTCTTAGCACTGCCTTATACCTGCTAATTAAGTCCTTAGATCACCTTTGCTTAGGGCGCCTCCGTAGCAAGGTGGACAGGAGCAGCAGTGCATAGCACATGCTTCTTGATTAGACCGGGGTTCGAGCCCGTGACCACCAAATATGGAGGATGCAGAAAGGTCAGGGAATGACCACCACATATCCCCGGAGCAATATGGCCTTAGTTGCTAATGCTCCTAAAAACGAATAACAAACCTATGCTTAGTATTATTATTACTAACAGTAATATACGGCATTACTAATGTATACTAATGTTATACAACCTTTTGTGCCCTAGATGATAACTATTGTACAGTGTCATTAACTTTTGCCTCTGGCAAAAGTTAATGTTCTCTGTTGTTATTCCACCTATTCTCTTTCTAAGGCATATTTCCCCGACAATAGAATCATCAAGAATAGTTACTGTCTATAAGACCAGTGCTCTCTACCCTTGAAGATTCTGCTGTGCTGCTTGATTAACAAATGTATGCACTGGCATTGAGTTGGGCATCTAAGCACTTGATGGGTCCTGTTTTAATTCCTTCAAGGATATCAACTCTTTGCCTTAAGCACTGAAATTCATCCACGAAAACAGTAAATTTTTGCATTATCTCCTTGCATTATTTCCATTCAGGGGTGGTCCATATGGAGATGTACAACTGGATCTCCAGTCCATCTTATCAGATGGGTGATAAGAGTAATTACAGACCTGTAAGCTTTTCTTATTTTTCAAAGAAAATTATGGAGTCACTGGCTAAAGAAGTAATGCAGGACCATTCAGACAGGAATGCAGTTATATGGCATCACAGCATGGATTTGTTGAGGGGAATTCTTGTTGTACCAATCTGATTGGATGCTATAACAAAGGAACTGGATGCAAAAAAAAAAAATAAATTTGACATCATGTAGTTCAATTTCAGAAAATATTTAATACTGTTTCAATAGTATCAAAAGCTTCTGATACTATTCCATGTGAAAAACTATCTATCTTTGGCAAAGGATGCAAAGAAAAACAACAAAGAGTTGTTGGATAGATCAAAACTATTGATCTATCCAACAACCAGTGGAACACACAAAGTTTTCAGTTCCAAATGATATGGCAAAATGTTTGACTTTAATGTATTAGCTTATGTATGCATTTCATTTTGATACATTTCTTTTAAAATGACTCATTTTTTTGTTTTGAATTCTAAATTCGGTGCACTGTTGTTCAATAAGTTAAATTCTTGAGCAGCATCACTTCTATTTCACCAATACAGAGGTTCCCAAACTTTTATACCTTAGCCTTAAAAGTTTTCATAAATTTCACGTGCCTCTCAAGTTCCAGAACAAGAGCAAATAAACAGAATTGACATAATTTAGCTATGAATATACGTATTTTTTATAAATTAATATATTCTTCAATACATTTAATCTCAAAAATGTAAATAATAGAAATAAATACAAAAACACTTTGTACCTGGATTAGTGGGATGACATGTTTAATTAAAAAAGTGCTTCATGAAAACAAGTGTGCCCCAAATGTAAGCAGTAGCCTACTGCTTACATTTTGGGAACCTCTGCTCTGATAAGTTTCATTTTATCCTCAGCACTTAACCTTTTACTTACTGTGCATTGTAAAAGTACCAAACTGTATGCTGTGAAAACCACTTATTAATCTTTGCAACAGAATGGTGCCAATGAACTGGAAATCAAAATGAAAATAATTCTTGACCAGAGGTTACCCTCTGGTTAATTATGCATGTAGTTGAAACTGAATATCTGAAAATTTACCCTTAAAGTAAACTTTCAAACGATCAATTTCTTATAGCAAATATGCCTCAGTGTAGCAGAGCCTCTTTATGGAAGCCATAATAAGACATTGTTTAGAGAGAAACCAGTTTGCAGTATATTACTAAATGGGCCACAAGGGATGGATTGGTTATGTGATAAAGCCTCCTGTGTAAACAGTAACATCAGTAAGAACAGTTACATCTTCATCTGTAGGTTTTGGTTTCATGACCTTCTATGCAAGAAAATACATGTAATGTGTACTTGTAACTGCTTCCTTCACAGTTGACTGTGCACTGTAATTAAATATCAATGTAAATTTTTAAAAGAAAGCAGAAATAATTTCATCAAAAATTATAATTCTTATTGCACATTTATTTTATTATTTTTTTTTATTTGCGTTTATTTTTTAGCTGGTTTATCAAAAGTATCCCTGCATCTGGCTAATATTGTTTATTATTTATTTACTATTTATTTGCTATTTATTAATGTTATTGTGATGAAGGCATATCAGGCTTTAATGTCTAAGTTTGCAGTGATACAAAGGTTGGTAGAGTGGTTAACGGTGGTATACTAATGCAAGAAGATCTAGAAAAATTAGGTTGATGTGCTGAAAAATGGTAGTTGAAATTTAACATTGACAAGTGCACAGTACTGCATATGGGTGGCAGTAATTCCAGAGTAACTTATCAACTGTGTGGTGCACACTCAGGGTAGTGGAAAAAGAAAAAGACCTGGGGGTAATTTTGCAGTCAGATATGAAATTGTCTGAGCAGTGCAGACATGCTGTCAGGACAGCCCACAGGGACAGTGAATGATATACAGAATCTTTGCCAGCAGGGATAAGGAGGCATAAATTCAAATTGAGGAAAGATGGTTGCAGGATGCAGAAGTTTGCCTTTAGTCCATAGGTGGTTGATTGTTAGAACAAACTTACATCTTTTGTTGTGGAAGTTGATATTTTAAATAAATTCAAGGAAGAACTAGGCAAGCTGTTGGAGGGAATAAATAGGTGAAATAGGAGGGGTTTATTTATTTATTTATTTATTATTATTATTATTTTTTTTTTTTTGGCTGATTCTATATAATATAAACTTGCTTTCTTGCCTCATTTACCACCACTACCACCACTAATAATAATAATGATAAAATACCATTTTACTGTAATACATAATAATGATAAAATAGCATTTTACTGTAATACATAATAATAATAATGATAAAATACCATTTTATTGTAATACATAATAATAATAATGATAAAATACCATTTTATTGTAATACATAATAATAATAATGATAAAATACCATTTTACTGTAATACATAATAATAATAATAATAATGATAAAATACCATTTTACTGTAATACACACCACTATGTAAGATGTGAAAGGTGATCAGAAAAGTGAATCAACTTGTATAACGAATACATATTGCTGGGCAGTTAACGTTACAGCCAGGGTCTGCAATTTTGAAATGATGCTGTAACCAACGTAAAATAGTACAATTTATATGGAGATTTTTCCTAACCGACTTGTTTGTGATGTTATAGTTGGTTATAATTTTTTTTTTTTTCAATGTTGTTTTAATCAAGTTTGATTATATATGCTCCCCAGAGCCTATAAATGGAAAATGTAGTTCTGCATTTGTACCATCGAAAAGGTTAATGATTAAAAGTGAAATTCTATCATATTATTGACCATTGCGTTGGTTGTAATTTTCAAAATCTACTTAATTGGCATATGCTCATAATTTGTGTAATCAGTATCTCTTTATAGCCAAGTGGTCAGGTTCCAGGGCACATAAATACATATGCTTTGAGTGACTGTGGTGTGAGACTACTCTCCCTCATATCTATCAAGCTATCTGTCTTGGATACTCCTCTGACTGTGTGGTTGTTTCAGAGTAAAAATGTAAAAAATAATTTTGTTTATATACTTGTTTCAGTCTGTATATGAGGTGTTTCAGTTTAAAGGCACTGGGGTCTATCTCACTTATTTTTAGATTGCGGCTCTAGGTTTTCTGTATATTTTTTTCATATTTGGGCTAAATTTTTTGAGTTTAGTGCTAAAGTTGGTCTATTTAGTCTAAAAATGTCACCAGTATACTTTTGAAATGGTCGTATGTGTTCTTTAATTTGGGGGAGGTGGAGGAATGTTTAGCTGGGTAGAACAGATTGCTGGCTGTAAAAGTACAGTTGTATCACACCTTCTCATGCTACAGCTGTTGTATTTTCTGTTTTTTTTCTTCTTCAAATAAAATTGGTTTCCTTTCCTCAGAAGTACACCGATGATATTTTTAGACTAAACTGAGGACATGTAAATTGCATGTGTACACAGGGTTACCCCATTGACTCCCTTTGTCTTAAGGATGCAGCATGATTCCTATGGTCCATCCTTAAGGCAAAGCCAGATGTGGTGTCAATAGTAGTCTGTGTAGTGTCATGTCCTGTTGTGGACTGGCTGCCCTCCCAGTGACTTTTAGCCATTGTGGGGGGGGAGGAAATCACCTGGATGACCAGATGATTACTCACTGAGCACCTGTCTTTCCGCAAGAAGGCGGGCCATCTGCTGTGCGCTTACTGTGATGTAAGTGCACAGCAGATGGTCTTGCTTCCTATTAATTTCCTGGGGTCACAGTTTCTTCTTTTGTCTTTGGTTTTGATGGTGCTATATCTTCCCTTGAAATTTAGTTTCTTGCTTTCTGTCTAAACTTAGTTTTCTTGATTGTGATGTCTTTGTTTTGTGCTAAAATAGTGATTTCTCACAGTGATGAGTAATGTATCACTTCTGCTTCTTTTCATTTACTTTTCTTACCTGTTGTCTTTGTTTTTTGTCATGAGTTTGACATCTTTTGTGGCTGCAGCATTATACTGTATTACTTATCATAGGACTGTATGTTATGTCTGGCCTGTTTGTTTCTTTCTTCCTCCATCTGTTTAAGCCCTTGTATTTAATCTCAATTCTTGTCTCTGTTCCTCAGTTAGGGTTACTTTCTTGTTGCCTTTTATGTGCAGATGCAAGTTTTGCAGTCAGTGATTTCATTTCTTCCTTTTTTGTGCATGTTGTCTTTTCTTTTCTTCCTTTGCTAGTAACCTACTCTGTTCTTGCATTACTGTGTCTTGGCACTAGTTTTCTTCCACAGTTCTCTACACTTATGACCTTGGAGGAGTGACATCCTTCTCTTGAAGGCTGTTGTTGCAAAATTTGTCAAAGCTGTATAATGGTGGTGCCTGATCTGTCAGGCCCTTTTCACTTATAACAGTATAACTCCATAAAAACAATGACATATTCACTTCAAAAGTGTGTATGTATATTTATAGTATAACCAGTTTGGAAATAAATCTAAGCCAATAAATCATCCAATATCAAGCACTGTGTAGAAGCAAAGTCATCTGCAGGTAAATGAACCACTAGGTGGCAGTGATCACAGTGTGCTGAAGTGGGATTTACTCAAAGAGGTAACTACCATTAGGGTTAAAGGGAAGGGTTATTGCTTTCGTAAAGGCGACTACGATGGACTGAGACAGTATTTAAATTCTATACAGTGGGACCAACTGATGATGTTACCAACAGCAAATTCAAAATGGGAAGCATTCAAAGAACTTATCTTGGAAGCTACTAGGCTTACATAGTAGGCCTGAGTGGATGTCAGATGAACTAATGAGACATATGGCAGAGAAGAAAAATGCATGGGATACATACAAATTACCACGTGACACAGAAGCCTATGATAGATACAAGTTGATCTGTAACCAAGTTACAAAGGAGGTTAGGCAGGCGAAGGCAGATTACAAGAAATCTTTGGCAAGGGATGCAAAGAAAAACAGCAAAGAGTTCTTTACTTATGTAAACTCTAGAAGGAAGGGGATGAATCAGATTGGTCCACTTGATATCGATGGGTCAACTGTTCATGATCCTGCCCAGGTAGCTAACAAACTGAATGAATATTTTGCATCAACATTCACACATGAGGAGTTATTCAGCGAGGGGAATGCCAGAGGTGTATCCAACTCTGGCAGTAAGCTAGAGAATCTTGTAATAACTGAGAGTAAAGTGGAGGAGAAATTGTTGAAGATAAATACAAGAAAGGCACCTGGGGTGGATGGGATCTATCCAGTTATATTAAAGGAGGCAGCAAAGGAAGTAAGCAAACCCTTAGCCATAATTATGAGAGCTTCCTTGGACTCAGGGGAAGTACCCATGGACTGGAGATGTGCAAATGTGACCCCAATTCACAAAGGAGGATCAAAGAGCGACACAAGTAATTATAGACCTGTTAGTTTAACTTCTGTTCCTGAAAAATTAATGGAGGCACTGGTTAAAGAAGCACTGCAGGATCATCTAGACAAGACTTCGGTTATAGCTCAGACACAGCATGGTTTTGTTAAGGGGAAGTCTTGCCTGACCAATTTGATTGGATACTATGATGTAGTCACAAAAGAACTGGATGCAGGGAATAACTTTGATATTATATACTTGGATCTTAGAAAGGCTTTTGATACTGTTGCACATGGAAGCCTGCTGCACAAATTGGAGCAGTGTGGCATTGGAGGCAAATTGCTGCTATGGATAAAGGGGTGGTTGAGGGGAAGAAGACAGAGAGTGGTAATCAATGGACACTACTCATCGTGGACTAATGTTATTAGTGGAGTCCCTCAGGGTTCAGTTTTGGGTCCATTATTGTTTTCTGTATTTATAAATGATATTGATGATGGTATATCAAGCTTAATGTCCAAGTTTGCAGACGATACGAAGGTTGGCAGGGTTGTCAAGGACACTACTGACACTATGCTACTGCAACAGGATCTGGAAAGGTTGAGCAGATGGGCTGAGAGGTGGCAAATGAAGTTTAACATTGACAAATGTAAAGTACTACATATGGGAAACAGCAACCCCAGAGCAACGTATCAACTCTGTGGTACTACACTGACAGTGGTAGAGAACGAAAGGGACCTGGGGATGGTTGTGCAGGCAGATATGAAGTTTTCTGAGCAGTGCAGACAGGCTGCAAGAGTAGCTCATGGTGTATTGTTAATGATATATAGGAATTTTTCTAGCAGGGATAAGGAGGTGATTATTCCCTTGTATAAGGCAATGGTCAGACCACACCTAGAGTACTGTATACAGGTCTGGAAACCTCATTTCAAGAAGGATGTAGAGATGCTGGAATGACTACAGAGAAGGGCAACAAGATTAGTGAATGGAACAAAGGGGTGCTCTTACAAAGAAAGGACCTAAGTTTTGCAAATTACAGTGTCTGGGACTAGGCACCAGCGAGGTGATCTGATAGAGGTGTATAAAGCCTTGAATGGTTTGAGCATGCTCAATGCTGATGGGATTCTTCCCCTTGCTCAGAATAATCACCTGAGAGGGCATAAATTCAATTTGAGAAAAGACAGATGTAGGATAGACGTGAGGAAATTTGCCTTTAGCCAGCGGGTGGTTGGTTGGTGGAATAGACTTCAATCCCTTGTCGTGGAAGTTGATAGCCTAAATAAGTTTACGGCTCAGCTGGACAGGTATTTCGAACGAACAGAGGGGTGAAGTGGAAGTGGTTGTTTTTTATTTATTTATTTATTTTTTTTTTTGGCTGATGCTGCATAAGCTTGCTTTCTTGCATCAAATGCCTCTACTAATGCTAATGCTAATATTGAACATTTGGTACATAACCAGTTTGGAAATAAATCTAAGCCAATAAATCATCCAATATCAAGCACTGTGTAGAAGCAAAGTCAAACAAATATTCCAAGTGTAAAAATCAAACGTAAAATGTACAACCCCTTGCATTAATGTATTTTTTTTTAAAGTCTAGAATTTCTTCCAAACAGACTTCCTAGAATCTGATATCCTAATTGAATATAACAAAAATTCAACCTCCGAAATTTATGGAATTGAATGATCAACTTTGTAAATTTCATTCATCATTCTCCATTAATCAAATTGAACCAGCATTTAACTTCACACAAGAATCACTGTAATTTGAATATGTTGGCCATACCTTATTACAAGTCATAGGAGGAAAATTGCTACCTTGTTAATAACCGAAAATTGTAATCCAAAATGCTCAATCTTAGAAGAGGGATTACATCCAAAATTCAAAATCCCCACAACATTAAAAAGACATCAGAAGATGAAATTAATGACAACTACCAATTTGTAAGATCATCAAAACAAGCAGCAGTTATTGCACTCGTGCAACAGAAAAAAAACACAAACGTTACCAATTAAAAAGAGCTATTTCTTAAAAACAGTCATCACTCTCATATTCTTCCTAGTTAAATTCAAAGTACCTCCTCTCCTCTCTACTGTCTATTCAATTGACCAACTGAATTGAAAATTAGACTCCATTCTGTGAGCAGGCAACCATGTTTCCACTGAAGTGACAAAATGATACTTAGAAAACAATAAAACATCAATGAATGAATCCAATTAATTTCCAAACTATGAAGAGTCTGATAAAATACTAAAATCTCTTCAAAGAGAAATGGGAAAAAGGTGTGGCCAACACACAACTGAGAAAATGTTATCTTGTGTTTTGGTCAACTGCCTTATTTATTTATTCTGACGGAATGCAATAGGTGAATTGCTTAATCCATATATAAACTGTGTGTTGAAACCAATGTAAAAAATAATGTCATTATATCAGTTTTAGAATATACTGACGAAATACAGTAGTTGATAAAAAAAATTACTCGGGCACATACACTGAAATTCCTGTACCAAACAAATACAATATAAGAATGTGGTCAGTAGAAAAGGGCTTATGTTCTATTCATAAAGCTTATAGATTCAAGAAGCGTTTATTCAATAGATAGGGAATGGACTGGACATCAAATTAACATCATATCAGTCTGGGATATAGAGTGGAATGATAAAACTGAGAATAGAAGTATGCTATGTGTAAACTTGTTGAATGTGATGATTAGCTCTTTGTGTAAATGGGCAAGCAAATCATGACCCCTTATTATTGGTGGTTGGGGGTGAGCTTCAACTGTTTGGACACTGTTGGGACTTTTATACACTGAGTGGGCAGAAATCATGGGATACCTACCTAGTAGCAGGTAGGTCCACCCTTTGCCTGGATAAGGGCAGTCACATGGCGAGGCATTGAGTCCTCTAGTTCACGAAAGCGTTCCACAGGTATTTCCATCAATGTTTGCTGCACCGCTGTCCATAATTCCGTCGCATTCCTGTGTGGAGGGTCCAAAACACGAGCAGACATTTCTACAGCATTGCAAAGATGCTCCACAGGGTGCATGTCTGGTGAACTTGGAGGTCATTCCATGGTGGTAAAATCTGCAGAATGCTCTTCAAACCATGTTCTAGTCACCATGGCTCTGTGGGGAGGTGCATTGTCCTGCTGGAAGAGTCCATTGCCCAGTGGGTGCAGAGATGCAGATGGTCTGCAAGGATGGACACATAACCTGGACCGTTCAGAGATGCATCTAGACTGTGGTTCCAACACATGTCAGTTGAACATGCCCCAGACCATACCAACCATCCACCTGTGTGAACAGTTTTTTGTTGACATGACAGGTGCATAGCTTTGTGCAGTTTCCACCAGACATGCACCCTCCCTTCTGCTTGAAATAACTGGAAACGGGACTCATCGGACTTGGAGACCCGTATCCAATCATCCAAGGTACAGTGCTGATGTTCTTTTGCCCAGTTGAGACGTAGAGTCCTGTGTTGTGATGTTGCCAATGGGACTCTGGTGGGTCGGCAGCTCCCATAACCTATTGCAGCTAATGATCACCTGATGGTCTTGGTGGAGACGTTTCTGGCACTTCCCTTATTGAAGTGGGTGGTGATTTGTGCCGCTGTCGCTCTCTGGTTGGCTGAAACAATGCGAGACTGATATCAACGGCAAAGTTCATCCACCATGTTCTCCACCCACAGTGTTGTCTACGATGAGATGTTATCCCAGAAATGGCATATTCCTAATACACTCTTGATACAATACAGATAGTGCAATTTCTGTACCACCTCTGCGATAGTGACTCATGCATTGGGTACACATTGCCATTCCTCTTTCAAAGTTGGTTAACTCACAACATTTATCCGTATTGACATTGAATTACCGTCTGCGTGAATGCAGTGATGCAATGTACTTATATACCTGCCAAATGGTGGGTTCGTCCAATAGCAAGAGGGGGTGACAGCGTCACGTTCCCCAGGAGCCAGATATCCCATGAATTCTGTTCTTTCAGTGTATAGAACATACAAGACATTTCCTTGGATACTTACCATACTAGAATGATATGATAAGTATTCAAGGAAATTACTGTTATTAAGGTTAAAAGCTCTAATTTTCTTAAAAGGAAGTATGTTAGTCTTGGACTTTATTTGAAACTTATTCCATGGGAGCAGCAATTTTGTCAACTGTTTGGCTTTCAACTGAAATGCCAAGGTTCAATTTATACCTTTAACTGAACTTATTTTTAATAGTTTTGCAGTTTTTATGTATTTTATGTGTCATACATTTTGGATGAGAAATGGTAATTAGTATGTTATACGTTATGGTGAGATTTCCCAAAGATAGAAAAAAAACTATGGCTTTTAAGAAAGTTGTAGACAAAAATGTAATTATTGTTTATTATCTTAGTAGTGGCAAAATGATGCAAGAAATCAAGCTTATGCAGCAGCAGTAAATAAAAAAAAATAAAAAAAAAAACCTTCCCACATCACCTGTTCATCTCCTCCAACAGTTTGTCTAGCTCTTGAATTTATTCAAACTACCCACTTCCACAAGAAGATATAAGCTTGCTTTCTTGCATCATATGCCATGCTAATGCTAAGATGGAAGTTTGCTCCAAAAACTAACTACTAGGCTGGCTGAAGGCAAGTTTCTGCACATCTGTCCTGCAACTATTCTTCCTTGATTTAAATTTGTCTTCTCATATGTGGTCTGAGCAAGAGGAGGGATGCCATCAGCATTGATTTTACTTGATCCATTCAAAGCCTTAAACAATTCAATGAGATTTCCTCGCAGATGTGTAGTCTCCAGATGTGGCAATTTACAGAACAGAAATCTTTCTTGTTAAGAGTACCCCTTTTGTTCCCCTCACTACTCTTGTTTGCACCTATTCTGACAGATACATATCCTTTCTAAAATGATGGATTTTAGGAAGGATGTGATAAAAAAAATTTTTGCTATTTCAAATGGATCTTTTTTACTTCTTTCCAGTACGTCATGTAACATAAGTGGAAAAAATAGTTTTAAATTATTGTATATATCTAGAGGGGCTTTGTTAGTTTTACTTTGTTGAAAATGAATGTTTTATTATATTTTTGAAAATATTGATTTCTTAAAAGTTTGTTCTTAAATCAACATTTTTCTTAAAGTTCTGATGTTTGTTGTTGTTATTTGGTTTTTAGGAGCATTAGCAACTAAGGCCATATTGCTCCGTGGATATGCGGTGGTCATTCCCTGACCTTTCCGCATCCTCCGTATTTGGTGGTCATAGGCTCGCACCTCGGTCTAATCAAGAAGCGTGTGCTATGCACTGTTGCTCCTGCCCACTTGGCTACGGAGGCGCCTTGATGTTTGTATTTTCAAGGAAGTGTCTTCTGTTCCAAATTTACCTTATTGTTTTCCAGTAACACTGCTATTGAGTAAAGTAGCTCAATAACAGTGATGGATCCAGACACAGCTTGCAGGGGATATTTTGAATTGCTAAATTGTTGGCTGTGGTTTATGCATTTCTTTTAGAATTTTAAGAGGGAAAAAATGTGTCCCCTCTGTCTTCCCCCCTCCTTAAATAATTTTCAGTGGAAAGAGGCAGAAAAAAAAAAAAAAAAAAAAGTGTGAAGTTGGAAACATTACGAGCGGCCAAAATTCCTGTGATATACATGTTAAAAGGATAATGTAATGCTACATACCGTTTCATATCTTTTTAAAATGATGTAGCACCACTGAAGAATTGATGAAAGTGGTATTAGTAAAAAAAAAAAAAGGTCACTTCAGATATTTAATGAAGCTATGAAGATAACCTGTTCATTGTGTAATACATAAAAGCAGGTTGTAATCAGATTACTTGGGAGAGGCTGAGACAGGCTAGAGCAGATTATGAAAAGGTGTTGGCAAAGAGGTTCATGTAAGTTAATACAGAATGTTTTCATGTGCAATCACTTAACAGAAAGAAATAAACTGTGCTATCAGATACTATAGTAGTGGAATCAGTGTAAATAACATCAAACAGTTGGCTGGTGAGTTGAACAAGTTCTTTGCATCTGTATTCATGCACAATGTACTTTTCAAGGGGTGAAGAGAATTCATATAGTTTAACTATTATTCAGCATTAAATGAATTCATGATAAGTGAAAAAGCACTGGAGGAGAAATCAGGTGCCTGGATCAAATATTGTTAGCATTAGTTGTGGAAGATAATTCAAGGAAGTAGTAAACTCATGCAGCAACTTCCAAAAAAAAAAAAAAAAAAAAGAACCTCCCACATCACCTGTTCATCTTCTCTAATAATTTAGCTAATCCTTCCTTAAATTTATTCAAACTACTCACTTCACAACACCGGATACCTTCACTTAAAAAAATCATTGTAATTATAGTAGCAAGAACCCATATTTTAGATTTTTTTTCATCTTGAAAATGATGGAAAAATAATGAAAAATTATTTTTACTTTTACAATTTGTTTTGGTAAAAGTCTGCAGTTTCAAGACTTAAATATCAAAGAATGTTCAATATCAGTGCTTCATTCACTTTTCTGATTTTTAAGCAAGGGCATGTAGGGATATATCTGCTATCCCTCCAGAGTTATCTAGGTCAGTGGTCTCCAAAGCGGGGTGCACGAGATGATCCATGGGGGTGCGCGGATAATCCATGAGGTGATTTGGTAAGCAGGGTGAGCGATGCAATCCTTCCATTTGGATCAACGTACCTATATGAGGTGACTTTCTCTGCAATGACTATTATTAAAACCATGTTTAGAAATAAACTTTACTTGGAACCAGATCTTCGGGTATCTGTGTTCCAAAATATGAAACCAAGATACACCTCAATAATGAAAAATATTCAAGTACATTTTTTCCTGCTGAAAAATACTGTTGATTTGATGAATACCACTTTGTACATTAATTTCGTTTTGTCTTGTATTTCTGCATCAAATTAGATTGTGATCTTTTGTAATCTTTTAAAATTATATGTGATTTTATATATGTGATTCTATATATATTTATGAATATTATTCATTATTTATGAATGTAAATTATTTAATTATTTATGTAAATTATTTAATTATTTATGTAAATTATTTAATTATTTATGTAAATTATTTAATTATTTATGTAAATTATTTATTTATTAGGAAATTATCATTGCTTCCCTTTCTGTACTATTACCAACGATCTTTTGGGATAGGGAATATACACTCCCAGTGCCCATGTTTAAAAATCAGAAAAGTGATAATGAGATGGTGCGTAAATGTGAAGGGAAGCAATGATAAATTCTTGGTTCATTCACTTTTTTTAATTTTTGAATAAGGACATTTTTTTTTTTACCAAGGAAAAATTTTGGGATTTTACCAAAGCAGGTTAGTAAATCCTAAGGTTTATTGGATTTCAGGCTTTTATAGTAACATATGTATTATTTTTAGTACTACACCCCGGTTTTGATAGTCAAGGCAAGTATCCCTTTTGTCCACTTTAATTTACAGTTCTGTGAAGGATAATCTTTTAAAGGGGGAAAAAATGATAAATCTCTTTTGGTACACATGCATCTCATCACTTTTCTTTATAATTTGACATAATTTAGTGCAGGAATTTTCAAAATTTAGATGTGAATGATATTGTCTGTTAAATAGTTGCTTGCAAGAGCTTCAAGACTATAAATTAGATAGAGGAATTTGCCATGAAAATTTAGTTACACAAAAAGTTATGAAAGTTGGGAAAGACATAGAAAATTTAGTGTAGATTTTACCCACAGTTTATCCATAAATACCCAAAAATTGGAACAAGTTAGTAATTTTTTGTATACAGGAAAGTCTTTAAATATGGAAGGCTAGACATGAAAATAAACAATAGACTAAATGAATCAGAATATGTCAAAAGTCATTTAAATAGATTCATGTGGAACAAAAGAGGTATTATCAAAAAGGCAAAATTAGCTATTTATAAAACATATTTATATTTTAATGCCTGTTTTAATAAGTGGAGCTGAGAGGCAGGAAATGAAGGGATTGATCCAAAATTTGAATTTTCAGAAATGAAATGGAATCCATGGCAAGAATGCATTATAGATGATGAGAAATAAGGGGGGGAAAAAAAAACCTTGAGACACAAATATCCAATTAACATTAACTGAATTGAACAAATATAAAGGATGAGAGAGAGGGAGATATGCAATGCCATATGCAAACTTAACTTTGTAATTATTATATATGATGACACAAAAATAAATTCGTTATGTATTGAAACAACTGTATCTTGCAAATTTGCTTGTTGGACTTGGTTCAGTAAGTAGATTTGCAAGTTTCATATTCAATTAAGGGTTTGAACAAAAACATTTATAAACTTTGTGAGAACTTAAAGTACTTTAATATTAACACAAAATACTTTAATATTAAAGTATTTTATGACTTAAAATTACTAATATACTGTGTACTTACTGTTTTTCATAAAACTTTGTGAGCAAGTTTTATAAATAGCAAGAACTCAATTTCTTAATAAAGTACTTTACATTGTTATTGTTGGTGTTAATTAAATACATATACACAGGGGCTGTATTTCACAGTTTTATTTGGAATTTCTGTATTACAGTTGAGCAATTGCAATGTGAAATTTATCTGGCTAAAGGAAGTTTAGAAATGTTATATTTATTCTTCATGAAGAGTTGCTTCATTACTTAGTTGCTTTTGTAATCTGTGATAACATAATAATAGGAAGGAAGCAGAGTTTCTTCATAGTAAATTTGGAAAGATGAAAAGGAAACAGTTGGAAAACTGGATGTGTAAGTGTTGTTAACTTTGTTAATGTTAAAAGCTCAAATAACCCACTCTTGCAATATTTTATTATTGATTAAATAGAGAGTTCATTATTAGTTAGATTGCAAATTAAGCCCTTTCTATTTCTAATGCAGATAAGAAATTTTCATTAGTTTGTTTTTTGTAAATTAAATCTAGTAAATTAAACCTTTTATTCAGTCAGCATAATCCAGTGATTTCTGTACTGCATTAGTTATTAGAAGTTGTAAACATATTAAATTTTTCATCAAAAAATTTTTCATTTCAGATTCTTATTATGGCTCCACCATGTTTTGCAGACCTTGGTAAACAAGCACGAGACATATTTAATAAAAACTATTGTAAGTAGGCATTAAATATGTTTTTGCAAAAATATAAAATGAAAGTGAGATACAGGAAAGAGAATATTCTCTCTCTCTCTCTCTCTCTCTCTCTCTCTCTCTCTCTCTCTCTCTCTCTCTCTCTCATATATTCATATATACAGGGTGGCAAAAGTAGGTATACAGTACTGAACAGGTCATGTTTAATCTCTTAGGTGCTCAAAATGTCCTCCATCAACGTTGCAACATTCCTGGAACCTGTACTCAACACTGTGACACACAGTAACACAAATTCTGGTTAGCACCAATGTCGATAAATGCTTGAAAGATGAACTCCTTCAATTACGCCCCAAAAAAAGAAGTCCATAGGTGTCAAGTCGGGTGAACGTGGTGGCCATTCAATGCTGCCACATCGCCCAATCCAACATTGTGGGAAGGTTGTGTCAAGGTAGCTCCATACCATCAAAGCAAAATGAGGAGGGCCCCATCTTGTTGAAAGAACAGTTCGGCGAAGTCAGCCCTGGTTGCGAGTTGTGGCACCACCACATTGCGCAACATGTTTAGGTAATTGTTACCATCCACAGTTTTATTGAAAAAAACCAGACCCATGATACCATCGCTGGACAGTCCACCCCATACAGTGATGCCTGGCTGGTTCAGTTCAGTTGTTATAGTCACATGAGGATTTTCATCTGCCCAGTACACAGAGTTATGCCTGTTCATGTGTCCTGACAACTTGAAACAGGCTTCATCTGACCAGATGATCTTATCAAGGTCTGGTTGGTCAGAAATTTGGTTACACATTATCTCACAGAATTGCAACGGATGATGTGAATCGTCCTCCAAAAGGCCATGTAAGAGTCTTGGATGGTACGACTTCAATTTCAGTTTACACATTAAATGTTGCAAGGGCATTCTCGGTATGGATAGTTCCTGAGACGCACATCGTGTGGACTTTTTCGGACTGTTCACGAATGTCAGGACGACTCTCATCTCATTCTCCTCTGTCACAGATGTCCGAGAATGTCCAGATTTCAGTACATTAACCACTGAACCCATTGCATCAAATTTATCTCTGATACGATAAATTGTCAGACATGTTGGTGGAGCAGTGTCGAATGTCTCTTGCCATGCTCTGCGCACCTTTTCAACATTTTCAGTCTTCCAGTACTGCTTCAGAATCCACTTTCTTTGTTCTTCACCCAGACTCCCTGCCATTGTTCTCAATACCTGTAAAATGAAAGAAATCATAATGAAAAATAAAAATAAAATATCCTTCTTATATTACCTGTAAACTAAAAAGAAATAATAATGAAAAATAAAAATACCATGACGTGATCAGTACTGTATACCTACTTTTGGCCCGCACATATATATATATATATATATATATATATATATATATATACACACACGTATATGTATGTGCTGTTACTTACCTAAACAAAATTAAACTTATGGAATATGTAGAATATTCTTTGTGTGATGCATATCAAAATAACTAGTACTAATTATGTTGGCCACGTATTGTATACATTAATACGGAGTGGGGTAAAAAAAAAAAAAAAAAAAAAAAAGAGTAGCTATAAACGCACAAAATATCTTTTCAAATCGGTCCAGCTGTTAAGCATTATTCAGACATGATAATCAGATAATAACTACTATTCTTTGATTAACTCTTGGAAAGAAGGCCATAGCTGTATATAAACAACAGTGCACAATTAATATTGATCACTTGTTGAAGACCATAAGATGTTCGAATTTTAGAGAAAATGCCTTTATTGTAACATGATTTTCTTAGATGTTCACCTACTTTTGTGTAATGTCCATTCTCTGAATAGAGTATAGATCTGTTTGTTCAAACAGATCCAGAACTCCAAATGTGGTCAAAGCTGTTAACAACCAAAAAAGCTGTTATTACTCAAAGACATAATAAAATAACTCTAGGGATGTGCCCTTCCAAAAGGGGAAAAGTAGATATGAACTTCTATTCTAAAGAAATAATAACAACCAGAGTTTACTAATAATTACTGTAGTATTGTGCAAAAACATGGTATGATCCTCTCTAACAAATTTTTAAAGACAGAAATAAATGTAATGATAAAAATGAAGTTTTTTGAGAGAGATATGTTGTTGGAATTATGCATAAGGTGAAGAATGGTAATCAATCTGTATCATTGATGGTATGGTCGTGTCTGAGTTAAAGTATGGTCGTGCATCTACAAAGAGTTATAACTTTTGCAAAAGTGTACCTTGGAAACATTTCAAAGAAGGTTGTAAAGGCTTTTAACTAAGAATTGGAATGGATGGGAATATGCCAATGCATATGACAAACCAGGATGCTCTTCTGATTTGTCAAGCATTGGTAATGTCAAGTATATGCTTAACTGTCTTCAGTTCTGTCATCCTGACAGGCATTTTATTTCATAACATTTTCCATTTCATGTCCTGCTCTTAACCATACCATATTCCACTGATCCTTTCAGCAAGAATTGAGCTGCTGCTGATAAGGCCAAGATATCACAGGTGTGGCTTTTTAACCATGTCCAGGTTTGCTTGTCTTCAGAATGATCTTTAGGGAACCCTGATCTGAACCCACCAGGTTACACATTTTTACCATAATTGTAGACCATGACATGCTGCAAAAGACATTATCCTAATATTTACAGACTGAAATAATCACTAGTTGGAAGTACATGCCAGTATACTCTGACTAGTGAGAGTAGATGGCAGTATTTCATTGGATAGTGTATATACTGCAATAGATGATTAAGATGGTAAGTTGAAGAAGCACTATGTAAAGAATTCAGCAATTAGAGTTGAAATGGTTAGGGTGGCCATTTCAAGTAATTTTTGAATTTTGTTTGCTAGTATATCAGTTAATAAATTTTGTTATAAACAACTGTTTTTATTTCTTTTAAAGTAGTTATTGCCAAAAATTTTAGTGGAAGTAATTGTGGTGGCACTCTATATAGTTATCACTATAATTATTCTGAATTAAAATCGTTTCAATTAAATATAAAATTACTAAAAAGACTAAAATGTGTATTAAATAAAATGCTGTAAACACTGAATATGTGAAACTTTAAAGTGATGGTGGTAGTTATATAGAAACAAACCATGTGAAGTGACATGCATGCAAGAAGCAAAGGAAGAAAAGGAAAGAGAAAAAAAAAAAAAAACGAAAGAACACAGGCAGCCAACATTATGGTTAACAAACTCAGACTGGAATGAGTAATACTGTGGAATCTAGGTCAACGTGGATCCTTTTGCATAATCAGTTATTTCAACACAGGATGAATGCACAATCCTTGAATGGGACTGATGATATTGGGTATGATTCTCAAATACAGCCACTCCCTACCTTACATAATACTTGACTTAAGGAAATTCAACTTTACGTAAGTTTTTGCTGGCCGGTGCAAACTTAAAAAAAAACATCGTGGAAACGTATTGTGCATCCCGTAGGAACAAATGGAAGTATCATGAAAATATCTTAATGTGAACCCAATAACACATTGTGTTTTTTTTTTTTTTTTTTGGGTAATTCATTCCAACACCTTGGAAGTTGAAATTTTCACTACATAACTAAACTATTTATCTCTCTAAAAGGTCATTTTTATAATGGAAATTGCACTACACGTTCATCATTATCATATGTTCCCGTTGTAAGAATCAATTTTGAACGCCTTTGCGATATTTTTCTAAAACACATTTCTGGAGGTCACTACCTAAAACAATAAAAATTATTTGCACTTTCCGATTTATTCAGCTTTTCTGTTAGCGCAATCTATTATAAACAGGTAGTAAACTCGATTTTATTGTATTTGCGATAATACGGATAACTGGAATGTGTTGCCTTCACTGAAATCTTCAACAGAAAGTGCAAGTGCTAGGAAACAAAATAAAATTGATTTAGAAATTAAGATTAATTAATAAGTACGAAGCAGGACAAAGTTTGTCATCTATTGCACAGAATTAGATCTTGCTGCTTCAACAGTGAATACTATATTAAGGGACAGTACACATATAAAAAAGCATGTTAAATGATCAACAGTGATTTGTCCAAGATGGAAAAGCTATTAATAATATGGATGGAAAATCAGATTCACAAGCAAGTGCTCCAAGTCCAATGGCTATTCAAGCAAAAGCAAGAAGTGTTTAGGAAGATATTAAGGATAAGTACGGTGAACCCCAAGCCAAGTTCGTGGCAAGCAATGGGTGATTTAATAGGTTTGAGCATTGTGCTGGTTTCCATAACATTAAAGTATGCAGTGAAGTCACCAGTGCTGATTCTGCAGCTGCAGAGAAATTTTGTGATGTGTTGAGAAAACCCCTTCTAAATCTCCACAGCCCTCAACTTCCACAGCAGCGTGCTTATGAGCTGGGGAGTTAATTCTGGCAACAATGCTAAAAAGGTAAAACTTGCTGATGTTATGCCTGTCTCCTCTCTCTTTTTGTAATTTTTCCTGCCATGAGATAAAAAAAATTTAATAAATAATTCTTACATGTTTGTTGAACATTTCTTTTTTACTTCAATCAAATTCAATGAAATTTGCGAGTGCTGCATAAGCATTTAGGGAAATTTCGACATGTAGATTTCTGCAAAATGCAACCCTTACATAAGTCAGGGAGTGGTTGTATAGAGTTTCCTGACAAACATCTGTGGGAGAAGTTGTGAGATGCCCAGAATCTCAATGCAATCAACATTCACAATTGTGCTGCTCCTCCCCTGCTATCTAATTTTATTGTGAACATGTTTTATAATTCTACTTTTATAATTACTTTATTTTACTATGGTTTTATATTGTATTATTTTTAATAAAATTTCATAAAATTGTATTCACTATAGTCACAGTATTTCAGTTAATATATTATAAATTACCACTGTAAATTATCTAATGTATATTATATACAATGCAGTTTATACAAGTGAGTAGTTTCAATAAATTCGAGGAACAATTAGGCATATTTTTGGAGAGGATTGTCAGGTGATGTGGGAGGTTTTTTTTTTTTTCTTTTTGGTTTTTTTTGGCGATGCTGTAGGTTTGCTTTCTTGCTTCATTTGTCACTACTAATACCTTACACTTCTTTCCTGTTATTAGCTAAATGTTTCAAATGTGGTTCAAACATTTAAACAGATTTTTGGGTTCCTGGTTGGCCTAGGTGTGTCAGCCAATTTTTTTATTTTTTTAACAGATATTTACTCAGCTGCTGTTGAAAACAATATTTTAATACTGAATTGCAGGTCATGGGTTAAATTTATTTTTCCAGGTTTACAGACAATAATATTAAGTTGTCTGGCGACCATAGATAGGGTGACTAGATCTTCAGGGATGAAAATCAGGACAAAATGAATTCTTTTGATTAAAAAATCAGGACAAAATGCACTTTGAAGAAGAGACATTTTTTGGATCTATCTAAAAAAGCACAGGTGTGTAATTTTTACTACTTTGTATTTTCTGGATCATCCTTGGTAGGACAATCTGATGTTTGCAATGCTAATATTTCGTAAAATGGTGCCTCCGTAGCCAGGTGGGCAGGAGCGGCAGTGCATAGCACACGCTTCTTGATTAGACCGGGGTTCGAGCCCGTGACCACCAAATATGGAAGATGCAGAAAAGTCAGCGAATGACCACCACATATCCCCGGAGCAATATGGCCTTAGTTGCCAATGCTCCTAAAAGCCAAATAACAAACAACAACAAACATTTCATAAAATAGTGCACAGAAAGATCTCCAGTTTTCTTTTTGGTTAAAAATTCTCAAATATTGGTGGAGTGCTTCTGGTTTATTTTCTATTTTTATATTTTACAAATAGGCTATTTTTATATTAAAAAAAAAACATAAAAACTGAAATATCAAACCCAACTTTCTCCTGTCAAGCATAGATGCCTGCAAACTGGATCTCTTATATTCTAGAGTTTCTCGATGCAGCTAGTTTTGGTGGCTGTGCATCTTCTTAGTACCCATTAGTAGTCAGCCATCATATCAACATTCAAGCAATTGTGCAATATCCCCTTCAACAACTTCATGGAATCCTGCTTCTTTTGCAAGACTTACAATTTCATTTTGTAACCTGGTCACATTACATTCTTCATATTCACGAACAGCATTAAGATATAACTGCTTCTGCGAGCTATTCATTAATCTACATTTCTTTCTAAGCTTCTCCAATCATTTCTATAATGTGCAGAATATTATTAAAACTTTTCCAAAAATCCTCCACGTTATTTTCATTGCTTGTATCAGTTTCAGAAATCAATCCCCGTAACTGTGGGGACTCAGATACCAGGGACCACCTGTACTTATATTTTCTGGGAAATAGTTCAGATGAGAGTGCAAGAAGTGTACTTTAACACTTATGTTGCAGCCTAGTTTTCTGAACTCCATCATATCACTTCAATCTTTTCAAAATCTGGATGTATATTGTTTCCCAAAAAATTGTATACTACATTTTTAAAACCAGTCCAAGCATCTCTTTCAGTTTCATTCATGGATTCTGTGAAGAATCTAGCAGTAGCTTGTGGATTTTATGTCCAACAAAAATTCCTGCTTTAATTTTTTAATATGTATACAATGGGAGTTTAGTGCAAACACACTTCAATTTCCTTCTTTATTCACGGCTTGGAAGAACTAGGTTCATTAAACCTAGCTTTAGATTCAGAGGAGACAACAGTACTTTGTTTTTATCTACTAGTGGCTTGTCTTTAGTATTCTTTGAATCTGGAGTTAGAGAATGTTGTGGTGGTGATCACACTTTCCTTTCCCAATGTTCACTTCTTTCGTGACTATCCGAATCACAGAAAGCAAGGCTGTTTCGTGTAATAAAATTGTTGGTGAAGTAGCAGACCAATAACTTTAAAATCTCTGCACAATAACCAACCATGATTTTTGTACTGAATTTTTTACAAAAGAAGCTTAACATTTTAATGTTTTTTTTTTTTAAAGTGTGCTGAATGGGCTACAGGAATGGAAGCTTACTTGTTTCCTTTATGAACAAGAACTCCTTTGAGGCTAAGTCAATAAATTTAGCTACTGTGAAAAGGAAGGGAAAGGACTTTTGCTTTTATAAAGGTGTGACTACAGCAATCTCAAATCTCTTGTGATAGAAAATATGACTTGAGACCATCAAACATTTCAATCATTCTTTCCACTGCAGGTAGCAAGGAAAGCCATCTCTTCTTCACACTTCCTAAAAGTTGCTTGTATTCCACTTCAACAAAATTGCAGAAGGATTTCAGTGCCTCAACTCTAATAGTGAAAACATGAAAATGTTGAAACACTTTGTTAATAATTGATTCCACATCAATTGGCAACCTATCTGCACTTGTTTGCAAAGTGTTATGCATGATTTGTACAGCTCAGCCTACTCCTAAGGTGTTCATGTTCTTGCTTAACTTATGAAAGACATTATTGCCTTTTCTCGCAATGCCACCAAAGTTGGTGTTGCAGCTGTCACCACAAAATGCTATTATCTTGTTGGTTAATTTATATTTCTCCAATATGGCAGAATGTGATCCACTAATATCTCAGACATTTTTCCTATACGATTTTGGAATTCCAACAATTTCACTTGTATTCCTTTCATAGGTATAAAATACCTCACCAAAACTGGGACCAACTTCAGGCTTGAGTGATCTGATGACTCTACCATAACAGATACATATTTTGCCTCGTGTAAGTCACATATCAATTCTCGAAATGCAAAAGGAGCCAGCACATTCACAACTATATTTCCACATTTTGTTCTTGCACATGAGAATCTTTTTGAGAGTAGTTTCGTATGATGGTAGATGTTCAATCTACTGATCTAAACAAATGGTTATACCTGATACTTTGGAAAGGTAGCAATCCTTGTGCAGCAAGACATTTCCATTCACCATTTACATCTTGTTGTTTTGTCATGAAAGAGGTTAGTTTACGGCTTGCACTTTTTGCTGCAACTGCTTCCTTGTGCTTCTAATTAGCAGTGTGCTGTGTTGCTGTGTAATATCTGAATCACTATCATGTTCAACAGAAAATTCAGCTGTACAAACATTGTGTAAAACTTTACCATTAAACATTGACTTTCAGTTAGGAAAGGGAATTTTTGTTTAAATGTGTCTGTGAAACTACACTTTCACTTGAGCATCTCACAACCTACTGTCAACAAATCGAATTTATAATTAATTACTAGACCCTTCAAATAATGTTACAGAGTTTACATTATCACCAACACATCAATACTTTGAAAAACACCACAGAAAATAATAGAATTTATTCTCACATGTCTATTTGTCGGACATGCTACACACAAACTTCAACGTTTGTGTGGAGAAGAAAGAAAAGAAATATGAGATGCGTTTTTAAAAAAATGGGACATTTGGTGTCCCGTTTACGTTATCTTGGAACAGTGGGATCAGTGGCTGAAAAAGGGGTGTCTGGTAACTCTGTGCTACCCATATACAGTACAGGTAGCCCTTGTTTTGCACTGGTCCGATTTGTGCCGATCACTAACCACAGTGCCATTTTTATTTATTTATTTTTGCAATTTTTTTATAAATTGAAAGTTTAAAATCGTCAGGCAAAATTTATCGGCATCATACTGTGCTATGTATCGTGCACTCACAGTTCATGTGATTTAGGACAGAGACATATCAGAGACGAGAAAGATTCCCACCCTCAAAGTAACCACTTGTGGATGTGGGTAGTAAAGGTCCATGCAGTGAAGCATTCAGCTGGTTGTTGTTTACACTATTTACACGTGTTGGAAATTTATTACGCTAACATTTTTTTTATTAATTGTGCTATTAATAAATTAAATAATAATAATAGTGATAGCTGTGTGCAGTTTTTTATAATCGTGTTATAAAGTCTTTAATTTAATAGAATAAAGACACGCCGTGTCTGGTAAAAGTAATTGAATCCTAGTGCAATATTCGGAGGATAGAATCTGATGAGTCACCCTTTGTGTGTAGGACTATGAATACGCCTCCATCGACTGTTACTACAACTATGAAGAATGCTAATAAAATAAAACAATCGATGCAAAATAGTAGGTAAAATTTTTGGTGCCCGGAATCTAACCCTATGATTTCCAGTAGACTCCATTATATAAAGGGTTCCATTTGCACCTGCCCCCCCCCCCCCCCCAGGAACCTAACTCCAACGTAAATTGAGGGTTACCTGTAGTTTGCATTTGTCAATGTTAAACTTCAGTTGCCACCTCTCAGTGCATCTGCCCAACTTTTCTAGATCCTGTTGCAATAGCGTACCATCATTAACAACCCCGACAACCTTTGTATCATCTGCAAACTTGGACCTTAAGCCTGATATAACTTTATCAATACCTTTGATAAATATTGCCTTGTTTAACATCAGCGTTAATGTCAAAGGGAGTCGTCAACTCGTCAATTCTCACCACTGCTTTAGAACCAGCCAGGGTTGTTTGATGAGCCTAACAATCTTTGTGGGTATGCCTAAGAGAAGGAGATCATTTATCATTTCCCCTCCATTGAGGAAATCAAAAGCTTGTTTGAAATGTAGGTTAAATAAGTGTATATTGTACTTAAATGCTTTTTTCCTGTATCTGCCTCAAGATGAAAATCTGGTCAGTTGAGCGATTGGGTCTGAAACCACACTGATATTTTCCAGTGATTTTTTCTGAATATGCTGCTAGTCTGTTTTAAATAACTCCCGACAAAACCTTGTAAGTAACGCTCAGCAAAGCAGTTTATCACCCTTCTTGTAAATCGGCTGTATGATTCTAAGTGTCCATTCATCTGGGATTTTTTTCTCAGACCATATTAATAGTATCAGATTATGAAAATTACAAAAACGTTACCTCAATATTTCTTCATAGGGTGACTTCTATGCTCAACTCTCCAGCACCGATTTTTAAAATATTTAAAATGCATAAAAAACTTCTTTAAAATTATCAAATGTGTTTAATACTCTTAATACACAATTGATCCTATGCCCCAGGATCATAGTTGAAAGCCCCAGTCCGACCCCAGAGCCATCAAACCATCCACGAAACCTAGAGTGACTGAAGACATTATGTCAGATATTTAAAAATAGTTGCTGATAAAATATATCACGTAATAAACTGCTACATACAAAACATGACGAAAATAAATTACGAAATAATTTCCAAAACTTTCCTTCCTTAAGGGGACCAAATGTTTCGACTTCTGTCATGTTCACAGGTTGGAATACTAATGGGTGATATGTGCACGTTCCCCATAATATTTATGGGAGATCACTCGATAATATGCATGCGTGTAAAAGCCCATGAATCCGAGATAAGAAATGGACATCATATGTTAATTGAGTTATTTTGTATTCTCATTTCTAAGGTTTCTGCAATTAGTAATTTTGTATAATTGTGTTGTATGTTTAAAACCTTAGCCTCATTGAACAGGAAAGTATGATTCTCATTTATGGCATGGAAAGACAGTTCTGACACCATGGCTCATAAAAACCATGCTGCATCAGTTAATTAATATAATCGTATTGTATGTATGCATGCATATCGCACATTAGTATTCTGACCTGTGAACGTGATGGAAGTCAAAGCTTGGTCCGATTAAGGAACGAAAGTTTTGGAAATTATTTCGTAATTTATTTTCATCATGTTTTTTATGTAGCAGTTTATTACGTGATATATTTTATCAGCGTCTATTTTTAAATAGCTGACATTAATGTCTTCAGTCACTTGAGATTTCTCGGAGGGTTTGATGGATCGGGTTAAGGCTTTTGACTATTGAACGCATTTAATAATTTTAAAGAAGTTTTTTATATATTTTAAATCTTTTTAAAATCGGTGCTGGAGAGTTGAGCATAGAAGTCACCCTATGAAGAAATATTGAGGTAACTCTTTTGTAATTTTTCAAATATGAATAAAAATATATTAAGCTGTTGTTGCTCTTAGATTTATAGTATCAGATTATGTATTCTTCCCCATAGTGTCACTCCACCGTTCTTGAGCAACTCTGCAGTTATTCCATCAGCTCCCTGTGCTGTAAAGTTTTAAGCACTTAATAACTTTTCGAATTTCTTCGAAGCTAGGGTCTTCAATGCACGGTTCTTCTATATAGTACAAAGGGTACTAGGAAAGTTTTGCAATATGACGCAACAATGAATCACAGGAAGCTGCTTGTTGCTGCATGTTGAGACATGTTCATACGTGCATAGTAGCCGCCGCGCCAAGTCGATGGGCTCAGTTATTCATTAGTAGTGAGAGTGTAAAGTGCTTGCGATGGCATCGTGGTCACGAAATGAGATAAGGACAGTTTTGCGGTATAATTTCGTGCGTGGTTTAACCATAGACCAGTGCTTACAAGAAATGACTCTTGCACTAGATGATGATTGTCCACATCGTACAACGATATTCAGGTGGTATAGAGAATTCCAAAGGGGAAATTTCACTCTGGAGGATTCTGAGAGGCCGGGAAGGCCACGAACGTCAGTTACGGAGGAAAACGTTACTGCTGTGAGGAAAATGCTTGACGAAAACAGGCGAGTGACCTACCAACAGATAGAGGGTACTTTGGGCCTAAATGCACCAGCAATTCATTCGATTCTGCAAGATCATTTGCACGTGAAGAAACTTTGTTCTCTCTGGGTGCCGCATCAACTGACTGAAGAGCAGATGACACAACGTGTGACTTGGTGCCGGGAGATGTTAAAAAAGTTTGATAAGGGACAATCTTGGCTCAAAACAAAGTTTGGGTCTTTGATGATGACGACACACCCGTAATTGTCAGAAAATCCCGATCTGTAAAGAAGAAAATGATCGCTGTATTTTTCAAATCGAGTGGAATTGTGGAACGTGTCGTTTTGGACACGCAGAAGACAGTCACAGCTAAGTGGTATACTGAACAATGCCTGCCTAAAGTCATTGGATCTATGAAGAACCTGCGGCCAAAGTCAAGAATGGACACCTGGTACCTCCATCACGATAATGCTGCAGCTCACCGCGCCAAAGCCCGCACTGAATATTTGACCACGACAGGACTGAAACTTCTCGAGCACCCTCCCTACAGTCCAGACTTTGCTCCCTGCGACTTTGCACTGTTCCCACATGTGAAAATGAAGCTAAAAGGGAGGCGGTTTTCCAGTGATGAGGACCTTCTACGGGCTTGGGACAACGAGTGTGCTTTACTCCCTAGTGAAACTTGGCAGAACTGGTTTAAAGATTGGTTTCGGAGGATGGAGAGGTGTATTGAATGTAGAGGAAATTACTTTGAAAAAATTAAATAAACAAAGCTGTATTGCAAAACTTTCCCTAGTACCTTTGTACAATAGCTGTTTGTTGTTTCTTGGCATTGTTATTTGATTAAAAATGATATTCATAGCTGATTTGTGGATAAATGCAATTATTTTTAAAGTGAGTGCTATCCCAAGCTGTTTCACTAGACGTACAGTAGTGTCCCTAGAGTAAAGATAGGAAAACATAATGCAGAGTATCATTATTTTGCCACCTGCAATGAAATAGTAGTCCATTTCTTTACCAATTTGCTTCATTGGGCCAATGCAGCCCACTAATATAGGTTATATTATATATGGATGCCTCATATCCTTAACTACTTTGCTAACCGGAATAATATACAGGCAACCTCCCATATAACATGATACTTCTACAATACGGTTTCGCTCTAACATGATTGATAAATTGCGGAAGTCCTTGCACAACACGGTAATTATATAACAGTTTCGGTCTATCATGGTTAGAAAATTGTGGCAAACTTTGCATAACACAGTATTTTTGAGCTTTTGTGCGAGTAAAACTGTTATGTTGGATGTAATTTTTCAACTTTTTTTTTTTTTTTTTGTGAATCCTCATATTTTATTTTGTTGGGAAATCCCGGTGTTAGGTTCTGTGATATTGAACTTGTGCTTGTTTGACACCTTAAAAAATTGTTACTTTGAAACATGCAGTTTGTGACTTGTAAGGTTTTTATAAGATTATTTTGGTTTTTATTTGATCGTTTATAAAGTTTTCCAGGTATGTATTACTGAACTTTGTCAAGAACCGCATTTTGAATAATTTCTTTGTTGTGAATTAAATTCCAGCCCTAAATTATGCCTAAGGAAAGTAAAAATGCACTGCTCAAAAGAAACTTTATTTCTCTAGAATCAAAGATACCAATTTTGGATAGTCTTAAAAAAGGAGAAAAGGTGAATTAAAAACTGCTGTTGTTGTTATTGGGCTTTAGGAGCATCAGCGACTATGGCCATGTTGCTCCGTGTATATTGTCCGTGTATCTATAAATTGCATGTGTTCTGAGGTCGATTTTCTGTTTGCTGGACGAAAAACCCAAGTTTCTGGGATAAAAACCACTATCCTTGCCTGAGACTAACTAACTCAGCCACATTGTGAAAAAGGCCCATAAAAATTCCTCCCATCATCAACAGGACTCGAACTCAAAACGGCGATCCTACCAACCATCCTACCGATGAGGGCATTAAAAACCCCTTCTCGTTAAATAAGAATTCAAGGGGAAAGTGCATCGTCTGATAATGAAGCTGCCAAGAAGCATGTAGAGGAATTTCAAAAAATTATTGAAAAGCACAGACACACACCACATCAAGTTTTCAATGCTGATGATACAGGCGTTTGGTGGAAATGCCCAAAAAATCGTTTATTTCATATTTCAAAAAGAGAGAAAACCGTACCAGGTTTAAAGGCATCAAAAGATCGTGTAATGGTACTCATATGCAGTAACACATCAGACGATTGCATGATAACTCCTATGTTAATTTATAGATGCTCTACTCCTTGTGTAATGAAAGGTGTAAATAAAAACGGAAAATCATTACAATGGATTTTGGAAAAAATTGATTCCGAATCTATTGAAGTGTTGGAGGCACTGAAACATTTTTCAGTTGTGGACTGTATCGGAATCATAGCTTTATCACTCAAAGAAGTAAAACCAACCGTCAACATTAACTGAATGTTGGAAAAATGTATGGCCAGAGCCAGTTCATTCAGGGAATATGGTCGAACTGGCAGAAAACTGAATTGGTGCAATAGTACAACTTGCTAAGTCGGTAGGAGAAGGTTTTGATGATGTGATTACTGAAGATGTTCAAGAATTACTGGTAGAAAAAGGGGCTGGCAAAGCGGATTAGGTGGAAATGGCATCAGAGGTAAACTAGATCAATTCAGAGGATGATAGCACAGATGAAAATTCTGAAGTTCCAAATTTTACACTAAAAAGCATATGGGAAAGCATAAACTTAGGCGAGCAATTAGAATCTTATTTTTTGAATGCAGATCCTTCAACTGAAAGGAGAACAAAGTTCAAAAGGGAGCTTCAAACATGTTTAGCTCCTTATCATGAAATTTCCAAAGATTTATCAAGCAAAACCAAACAAATCCAGATTACTGATTTTTTAAAGAGAGCAAAAGATACATGAAATCTAGATGCCACAGAAGAAAGTTCAGAAGGTGAACATTCTGCAACAGAGAAAACGTTGTTGTTTGATTGTTTAGCAGCGATGAAGAGGAAGAAAATTAAATGAATATACATTATCTGACATATATATGTATCACAGTTTGTCAGACGTTTGTTCAATTATTACTATTTTAATAAAAATTATGTATCTGATAGTTATAAAAAAAAATGGTGTATTTTTGTTAGCTTTTGGAATGTAATCCCCCTACCTTTTGTACTGGTCCTTAGTGCCATATAACACGGTTTCGCACTACACAATATTTTGAAGGCACCTAACTGCCGTGTTATAAGAGGGTTACCTGTATTGCTGCCACAAACATGACATACAGCTTTTTCCATACAGGTAACAGATATTATACAGCAGAAATCTTGGTATAACAAATACTGTTATAACAAAATTTTCAGTATAATAAGTTTTTTCTCAGTACTCAATCAAATATAAGAATTCTGTAAAATCGATTTCAATATAATCAGTTCATTATAACAGAAAACTAACTATTATGAACTTTG
Source organism: Mastigoproctus giganteus (assembly GCF_048544385.1). Taxonomy (NCBI): domain Eukaryota; kingdom Metazoa; phylum Arthropoda; class Arachnida; order Uropygi; family Thelyphonidae; genus Mastigoproctus; species Mastigoproctus giganteus. The sequence continues at coordinate 88,724,412 of NC_143582.1, read as the reverse complement.
GCATTAGGCCTCCATTAACTGTTTTACCTGTAATGAAAAATTTTGGGAGAGGAATAATGCTGCATAGACAAACTTGCTCACTCTGATCAATTGACAGACTTTTAATAAACTCCTGAGTTCATTTGGATTGTTGATGTTATGTTGGGTTTCTTTAAATTCTCTACTATACTGTACTGTAATTTTAAGTCAGCCAGTTTATTTTTGTTTTGGACATAATTAAAACATTGCTACATAATAGTATACTGTATGGAGAAAAGAAAGGAGTGTCCTACAACTTTTTGGAATGGTTTGGTTGGGAATTTGGGGGTAGATTCTATTAAGAAAATTGTAAAGTTACAAGAGTTTAGAATTCCTTCTTCAACATTATATACAGTCTTTTCAGATTGTTACAAAATTAAAGGCAAAATAAAAGATGCTGTCATGGGACAAAATGAATAAAAATTCATAGTCCAATGTGTGATGTAGACATGATTATTGTTTCTTAGTTGCAAGATGTTTTAGCAAGTAATACTTCTGTTGTCTGAAAAAAAATCAGTGAATCTAACAAGATTGCTTGGATGTGATAATTTCCAAGGAAACATTGACTGACTTAAGATTTCACAATCAATCTTTCTTCTCCACATCATGGCTGTCTGTGGAGAAGAAAATAATGCTCCACAGAGCAGGGTATGAACGGAGAGCAGGAGAAATAAAAAAAGTTAGTAGCTAATTATAACGACAACAATTTTAACCTGGCAGTGGTAGCATCTTATTTGTATCAAAAACAGGGGAACTAAACAGTGAGTGCCCATTTTCTTTTTAATTTTTGAAAATTGTTTTTCATGTTTTTATTTTTTTTTATTCTGCTTGAACAGTGCCAATATATCAACTTTTCTTAAAGTGACATACAATGCAATGCTTATTGTATGTAACTTTTAAAAATTTTTAAATAAGCAGCATGTTTTACTCCTGATTTAAAAAAAAAAAAAAATGAAGTAAAAATAATTTTACTAAAAAATTATTAGACAAAATAGAAGCATCAGTCTTGGCTCTTCCATTTTCCAATTTAAAAGACCATTAATTAAATGCATGAAATTTCAAACTGCACATGCACACATTTCTCTTTTTTATATACATAAATATTATTACAAATTAAAAAAAATATATTTTGCATATTCAGATCTATTAGTTACTTCCATTTTCAGGCTTATATGAAATTACATTTTGTTGCTTCCTGCAGAGTAGTGAAAGAATGCTAGATTCTGTGTTGTTATCTTTATGTTGAAAACAATGATAAATATTTCAAAAACAACTAGGGTAGGATGGTAGACTTTTATTAACCTAGTGGGAGAGGAAACACAAGTAACAAAAAACAAATCAAAAATCAAACAAACACAGCATCATCACTTATCCTGTACGATTCCATTCTTCAAGCAAAATCCAAATAGTTTCAAAAATGGTGCCATGGCACCTGACAGGTTCTCATACCCAATTTCTACAAGAAAACTCTAAGTCATTTCAGAAACTATTGCAGTAAAAGTTTGACTGCGTTTAGGAAGGTAGAAAAAAATTAACTGTTAATCGATAATTTTTAATCATCGATTAACAGTTAATGCATCAACATTATTTTCGAGGTGCACCTGTGACATGCCCACTGATGACATGAGCATGTTTTATTAGTTTCATTCACTTTTGCTGTTAAAGGAAATAGGTACAGAGGAGGAAACAGTTCTAAGAAATGGTTAACTGTTATTTTGTTGTAATATTAAGAGAACTGAAAAGCTAGGCCATAGTTATTGAAAAATTAGCCAAACCATGATGCTTAAATGTTGTTTCTTCCCCTTGGTTATTGTACGAAACCAACAAAAAATATATATGTGAAATCTTGGCTGGTATAACAAATACTGTTGTAACAAAATTTCCAGTATAATGAATTTTTTCCCAGTGCTCTATCAAATATTTATAATAATTCAGTAAAACTGATTTCAATGTAATGGAAATTTCAGTATAACAGACTTTGACATTGACTCTCCATTCATTTTTTTACTTGTAATAAAAAATTTTGACAGAAAATTACGAGTGTTTGGTCAACTCATGTTAGTCAACTTTACATTCTGTGCAGCTGATCGTGTATTGCAAGCAATAAGAACTACCTTGTTTTTTTCCTGTTCTTTTTAATGTCCAGAACATTTTTTCATATACATCTAGATAATTCAGCATCCATCTTATGCTTCCTTCAGGATTCAGATTGATGGGCCTAATTACCAACAATACCTCAATGCCGAATACTGGCCCAGAGGGGCGCCTCCGTAGCCAGGTGGGCAGGAGCAGTAGTGCGTAGCACACCTTCTTGATTAGACCGGGGTTCGAGCCCGTCACCACCAAATACGAAAAATGCGGAAAGGTCAGGGAATGACCACCGCATATCCCGGAGCAATATGGCCTTAGTTGCTAATGCTCCTAAAAAAAAAAAAAAAAAACCAAACCTGGCCCAGAGGTCTGTTGGTAATGCCATACTGTGGAACACTAAAGGCCAAGAACTTATCAAGCCTGAACCCCATTCCACAACAATGCATAACTATGCCAGCATAGCTACCTGTCCTCTCTAGCGGAGTCTCCCAAATTATATCCAAGAGCAGGTGCAATTTGTGGATGTCTAACGTGGAGATGACGAGCGAAAATCTGACCGGTCGCATTCCAGTTAGAATATCCAGTAAGAGGGCACATCGAACGCAACATCAATCCTGGGACGAGATTTCAGATCATTATATGAAAAGCAAATACTATTCCGAGAGTAATCTCATCATAGTACAACCTTCTATCGAAGTAAATATTCAATGTTTCCTACAAAATATCAGCAATGTCAAAAACAAACTAGATGGCCTACTTGATTTGCTTTCCTGTGCAGAGTACGACTTCGTCATTCTGATTGAAACCTGGTTTAGAGATGAAATGGAAATTGCCGCCTTCGCCTCAAATCTTGGCTATCACATGCTGGCTGCTAATAGAATTGGGAGAGACGAGGTGGTGGTGTAGCAATCTTTCAAAGGAGTTCATTCCCCCTGATTAAGGCATCCACTTATGCAGGAGGTGACATAGAAGCTCTTCTTGGAATCTACCGAATTGCTGGTTTTTCGATCCCTGTGTGTGCCGTTTATTTCCCTCCACCAGTTTCTGAGGAATCTGACAGCATGGCTGTCATCCACAATCAATCATCGGCAAACACTCATCATCCTTAGGGACTAACCTTCAACTACCAGCCACAAAGAAGCTCCTAGATACACTTTCATTGAACATGTCGGAAATGGGCATTGGTTTTTTTTTTTATTGATTTGGTAGTTGTTGGCGCATCGGCTTCTGTGGCCATATTGCACCTCCCAAGGTTTTTGCAGTACTTTGATCCAAGCCCGAGACGGGAATCGAACCTGCGACCTTTGGGTTGCCGGGTAGGTACTTTACCCACTCGGCTAGCCCGGTCGGCCGGGCATTGGTCTTATTCATGTTCCTCCATCACATGGCGATGCCACCCTGCAGCGCATCTTCTCAAACTGTTTAGTAAAGTAAACCCTGACCATAACTGAGAACTTCCTCCCATCCGATCACGTTCCGATTGCTGCTATGATATCTCTGCAGGCACCTAAGAATGAACGTACACAAGTACCAACTACAAACACTGTCAGGAGAGTGTACAATCCAAAATACATCAACTACTGGCTTTCGAGATGGATGGAATTCATTGCAAGGTCTGCAATGTCCAAAACTTGCATCCTTAGTCCCCACTCAAAGCCATGGTGGAATGATCTCCTGACTAAGGCCTTTAGGGAAAAACAGGCAGCCCTTGCCTCCTACAAGAAGTTGCCTTCACGAGAGTCATACACCAAATTTGCCAAAGCAAGGATGGATTTCCAGAAGAGTAAACAATTTGCTATTGACAATTTCATGAACGGCCGGCTATCCAGGGGAAAACGTGTGTGGTCCACAAGTCATACTTGCACCCCTCTATCTTTAGATGTCCAGGAATGGTGTGAGCACGTGCTGCATTTTAAGCGAGATCACCGTGTGAAGCATATCATTTAACGTTTCTTCACCTGCTAGTAAAAAAAAATTCCGAAGAACAGCTAATAAAAATAATAAATTCACTACCTGACAAGTCTGCCATAGGAATTGACACAATACCTCTTTTTAGTCTAAAAATTGCTTCTTATTTCATCAGCAAAGAGCTCACTCAACTCTATAGCAAAGTACTCAAAGTTGCACAGGTGCCTTCAAGCTGGTTATCATACAGAGTAGTGGCAGTTCCGAAGAAGCCTCGTGCGAATAGACCAGCTGACTTCAAGCCAATATCAATTGCCTCTCCCTTCCTGAAATGCCTCGAGAAGTGCATCTATAATGATGTAGCACTCACAATCTTTGCGCATAGGCCAGAACATACCAATTATGCCATGCCTAATAGATCTACTGTAACGTGCCTACAGTCCTTATCACAGAAAATACAGTCCTTATCACAGAAAATACTTTATGCCTGGAATGACAACGAAGATCTTCACACCATTTTTCTGGACATGAAATCTGCTTTTGACTCAGTCCAAATAACACTCCTTCTTGCTTACTTGAGAGATTCTACGGGATATCCGGAAATATGCTTGAGATCCTCAGTAATTTGCTATCTAGGAGAATGCTTCACTTCAAAGGCGATGGCATTACAGTCACTAAAAGTGTCGTAGTAGGGATCCCACAAGGTGGTTCTCTCTCAGCCTTGCTATTTGCAGCAATATTCGTTCCACTAATGGATCAGATTCCAGCTTTCCTATCGTATGCTGATGATATTGTATGCTTGCCATGCAAACGCCATGTTGGTGATTCACAAGAAAGACAAACCTCCTCTGAATCTGTAAACAGCTACCTAAATACATTCTGTAAGTATGCCAAATTTTTTGGCCTGTCAGTCAATCCAGAGAAGTCAAACTATCTCATCTTTACGCCAAGTCAGATGACTTCTGCTGATACTGCATCTTCTCTACTTCCGGAATTGACAGGAAATGTTCTGACTCCCACAGACAGTGTCAAATTCCGAGGAGTAATCCTTGATGCCAACCACCTATAAAAAACAAATCCAAGCTCAGTATTCCAAAGCCCTGAGAGCTTTTTTTTTTTTTTTTTTTGATTTTTTTTTGTTTTTTTTCAGGAGCATTAGCAACTAAGGCCATATTGCTCTGGGATATGCGGTGGCCATTCCCTGACTTTTCCGCATCCTCCGTATTTGGTGATGACGGGCTCGAACCCCGGTTTAATCAAGAAGCGTGTGCTACGCACTGCTGCTTCTTCCCACCTGGCTACAGAGGCGCCTACCCTGAGAGCGTTCTGGGGAATGAAAATTGATCTGTGCAAAACGCACAATAAGCAAATAATCAAGAAATACCTTACAACTTACTTCTATAGTGTGCTCTCCTATGCCGTGGAAGTTTGGTTGGCGGCACCACCCACTAGCCTCAGGAAACTGTGGGGCCTCGAATTCTGGGTGCTGAAGTGGGCCAACTTGTGGTCGCACCAGATCTACTCTCTGCTGCAACCTGCAATATATGCCCATGGTTCACAGAGCCCATGTGCTAAAAATAGTCATTCCTTCATCTGTGCTCAGCTAAGCAGGATCACGAACACAGTTGGTTGGTGTTTGCCAGGCAGACATCTCCGTAGTACCCCCTCCTTGTGCTCAAGGCTCCAACGGTTACAGAATTTCAAGAGACACTTCCCTAATGTGACTCTTGACACTCAACTTGCTCAACATCGACCTGTGGACTATAGACAAGGCATATCGCGATGGCATCTTGTCCTATCTTGCTGTTTGTAAAGAACATTTAAGTGCCGATCTTAGTTAGCCGATGTCATTTCACGTTCTGCTCAACTTGTATTTCTTTTTCGCTGTAATTACTACTTAATTTTTGCATTTTGATTATCATCTTTGTTTTTATCTATTAATTATTATTTTATTTTGTTTCTTTTTTTTTTTTTTTTTCTATTATAAAATAAAATCACTTATATAAACAACGAATTGTAAGATTCCTCTGGCTTTCTGTGTAAGGAATTATTATTGTATACAATTTATGTTAATAAAGGATCTTATTATTATTATAATGATATAATTTTGTCCCATCTCCACTAAGGCATCCAAGAAATGGCAGTTTTCCCCATCTTCAAGTTCCATTTTGAGCTTAATTTTGTTAATATCCTCAAAAGAATCGTTTTAATTGGTTTCCTGTGTTTCTGTGTCAAAAAAAAAATTATCCACGTGGGTGATCGGTAATATTTTATGACCTGTAGTGATTAAACTAGTCTCTCTCTCTCTCTCTTAAATCTTCCATAAAGATATCAGTCATGAGTGGTGAGAGTAGGTTCCCATATAAATCAGCAAAAATCACAAGACATAAAAATAAAGATCAGCTGTGGAGAATGTAGTCCACTAACAACAGTTGACCAAACACTTGCAATTGGAATTGCATTATCCACCAGAAAATTAAATCCAACTAACATACTTCAGACTGAACTGAAATAGTGACATGCAAGATATGAAATCAAAGTCAAAACCTGTATGTAAATTTTCCCTTTAAATTTGCAATTCCTGGGTTTTAAAGCCAGTTGTAATAATATAATTATCATAGCATTATGGAATGTTCTGTTTGTGGAATTCACGTGAAAACTGGGTGCAGGAAAATGTATGTTGACTTGATAAGGAGGTTATTTTAAATGAGAATTGCCGAACATTGTGAACATGCAGAAAAGGGAAATACAATGAAATTGACAGTAGCAGAATATGTGTATGAATGCTCCTGCACTTTTATTGTAAAAAATTCAAAATTATGAAAAGGTAAAGAAATCTATATGTACGTGAAAATTTAAACCAGGGTGATAAACGATAGGGGTATTGTGCATATGATTACTGGCAGAAGTTCTGGAACGTGATGCCCTTAAAAAATAATGATAATCATGGTGCAGCAGTGCCTTAATTAGTAAACTCTTAATGGAAACAACCTGTGAAGGATATACTTTTTTAATGTTATATAGTTAGGAAAATGTATGAACAGAACAGTGTGAACTTTTATAGAAGAAGATAGGCTTGGTGAGAAGGATGTTAAGGGTTATCTTCAAGTAGAATTTTTTAAAGCGGGTAGAGACAGAAAACTCACTCCCAAATGTTGAAGAAAACCCTGTCAAAGAACAAATCAAATTGCATATTAAAAAGTGCAGAACTTGAACTCATTAGGAGATTAAATCTCTAGTTGGTGCATGTGAGACCTCCAGGATACCATGGAGATGTTTGTAATAAAAGCAGTAAATGAATAAAAATTGGGCACTTAATGTATTTATTATCTTAACAGTATAGTAGATGTAAGAAAAAATAATATATAATTATTTAAATTATTTTTTTTAAATTAACACTAAACCAAGAATAAAAACCATTGTAATAGCTAGTAGATAACTTCATAAGCATATAAATGCACAAAGGATATCCTGTGGAATATTATCATTTAAGTGTATATATATATATATATATATATGACAAAAATACTTTTTTAAAAGTTTTAAATTAAACTTTAAGAATAAAAATTTTAAAAGGCTTATAAACTTTGTTTTAATTTTTTTAAATGTAAATCTTTTTTAAAAAATAAAGAATTTAGAGCTAGGCATATTTGCATCTGCCACTTTCCTGCACTTGACTAAATTTCTGCAAGTCAAGCACATATATGAATAATATTGCAAATGAAATTGATAATAAATCTACAAATGAAATTGATAATATTTTATGTTAATGTAATAATAAAAGTTTACTATTTTATTTTTAGTATTGTGGACAGTAGTGACAGCCTCATGCAGAATTGAAGTGCTAATGCATTTGGAAATTTCATGAAATATTTTAAAAAATTATTTTTTTAAAAATACAGCATTTCAGAGTTGGAATCTGCGAGTACCTAGTCTCCACTTTCCTGCACTTGATTGAATTTCCGCAATCAAGTACATATGGTATGTGTATCATATTGCAAATAAAAGTTGATAATGAATCTGCAAATGATACCGATAATATTGTATGATGAGGTAGTAACAAAATAATTTTATTTTTTAGTATTGTGGACAATAATGACAGCTTCATGCGGAATTGAAATGCTAATGCATTTGGAAATTTCATGTCTCATCAGCAACCCATTAGTGACATCTGTATTTTGCGTGAAAGCTGTGCTAGGCAAATGCTAGCACAAGAGCCACGCCGAGGGTGAGACAAATGAAGCTCTTGCGTCAGGTTAAAAGCTGAAAGGGGTGCCAAAAGAAAGATTAAATAATTGCCAATGTTTTCGATTTTAAAAAAATAAGTTTTTATTTTATTTTTTTTGTCATCCATTTATTTTTTTAAAACGTGTACCAAAAATGTATTTTAAATAAGTCATATTTTTTTAAATTAATTTTTTTTTTTTTTTATATATATATATATATATATATATATATATATATATTTTTTTTTTTTTTTTAGGGGAGGGCACAATTTTTCATTCTTGCCTCAGGTACTAAATTGGCTGGGCACAGTCCTGGCTAGCATGCTAAAAAAATGGCAAGAAGACAAAAATCAGCAAGAAACAAATCAGCAAAAATCACAAGAAGGCATAAAAATAAAGATCAGCTGCAGAGAATATGAAGTCCACTAACAACAGTTGATCAAACACGTGTAATTGGGATTGCATTATCCACCAGAAAATTAAATCCAATTAACATACTTCAGACTGAAACAGTGACATGTAAAATATGAAATCAAAACCAAAAATAAATTAATAGACATTTACATCCCTATAGAAATAATTTTTATTACAAACATGGAATTCTCAATAAATGCTTATGCCCATTGTTATATGATCTGGTGCATAGGCATGTGTGGAATGCTTAATATTCAGATTTTGTTTTTTTATCGACATACTTCTCAAATTCTAACAAAATCAGGGATGCAATTTGAAAGTCAAACTGTACTACAGAAATATTAAAATCCACAGTTACCTCACTTTGATGGCAATTTAAATTTTCTTTTTTTTTTTTCGCATTTTATGTATGTCAGCACAGTCATTACTGGGTTAATAATGCAAAAAAGAACGATATTAGAATTTACCATAAACAATATTGGGAAGGACATAAATTTTTAAGAATGATTTCACAGGTAGGAAATGTGATGATGTGGCTACAGATATGTAGGATATACCTGGACAGGATTAAGAAGAAAATTGCTGAATCTTAATCACTTGAGAAGAAACTCTTTTCAGTTATGGAGTGGCAGCCTGTCTAAACAGTTTATTCTTGTGCATAGAGAGAGAGAGAGAGAGAGAGTGAGAGTGAGTGAGTGATTGATTCTATAGTTAATTTGAGTGATAGGCAGCTTCTGAAAATAATATTTTAGCGTTACAGTTAAACTTTAATGTGAACACAATGTGAGTGCGATATGGCTAAAGACACAGCTAATGTTATATTAGAGATGAGTGCAGCACTTAAAAATTATAACCATTCTGAATTGTATAAGCCAAACTTAACTGCTAATAAACAAAATTTGTTAATAAATTGAAATTAAATAGAAACATCACTGTTATAAAAGCAGATAAAGGCAATACAGTGCTGGTTTTAAATAACAATTATTATATTTGACAAATTGACAACAAGCTTAGTAACTTTATTAATCATAAATTAAGAAAGATCCAACTGTTAGTAGAGAAAGTAAAGTTGCAAAGGCTACAAAACAGTTACCAAACAACAGGATCATTAATGAAAGAACATGCAATTTTATCGGACCTACTAATATTGAAGCACTGTTAACATAAAAATTCCCAAAGAAAGTTCATTAGGCCCATCATTAGCAATAAATACAGCCCAGCACAAATTTAGGCAGATTATTATTATTATTATTATTGGCCATATGGTGCGAGGAAGCCTGAGGCTTATGCTGCACCAGCCAAAAAAAATTTTTTTGCATTACCCTGAGAGAGAGAGAGAGAGAGAGAGAGAGAGAGAGAGAGAGAGAGAGAGAGAACAAGAGTCAGAAGTAGAAAGGAATTGCCAAGAAAGAGAAGAATGATGATATCCAGCTCAGGACCCTGTGTGTCCCAAGTCCATATTCGCCAGATGTAAGTCCCTGGGGTTAGTTTCCATTTTGAACACACTCAAAGATAATCACTTAAAAAATTCATTTGACTTCATTAACATTATTGAGAAAGAAATTTAATAACACTGTCATGGCAAGTACGGGTGTAGTAGTGGCGACTGATGCAAGAAAGCAAGCTTATATAGCATCAGTAAAAAAAAATTTTAAAAAATCGCTACACACTTCACCCATCCACACCCACCAAGAATTTGTCTAATTCTCGCTTGAATTTATTTAAGCCATCCACTTCGACAACAACAGGTGGAAGTCTGTTCCAACAATCAACTACTGTCTGGCTGAAGGCAAACTTCAGCACATCTGTCCTATAATCAATATTGAAGCAACTTAAGCCATTATGTCCCCTCTTGTGTAGTCTCAGCAAGGAGAAGAATGCCATTAACATTTAACTTATTCAGTCCATTCAAGGCCACAAACACCTCAATCAGATCACCCTGCAGGTGCCTAGTCTTCAGAAGCTGTAATTTGCACAACTGAAGCCTTTCTAGGTAAAAGTGGCCTTTTGTTCTCTTCACCAGTCTAGTTGTCCTTCTCTGCACCTGTTCCAAGCAGATCTACATCTTTCCTAAAATGAAGCCTCCAGACCTGTATACAGTACTCAAATTGCTGCCTAACCATGTCCTTGTACAAAGGGATAACACCTCCTTATCTCTGCTAACAAAGTTTCTGTATATCATCAACAAAACTCCATGTAGAATACATGTTTTTGAATGTCCCAGTGAGAGAAACAATAGAGATAGTAAAAATAAGAGGGTGGGAGGTTAGAATTTCACAAATTAATGAAGTACTCTCTCTAACACTATGATAATTAATTACAATTAGCTTTAGAACCTGGATATTTCAAATTTGAAGGTAAAATTTGCACACAGACGTACAGGTTCAGTATGGGGAACCCACTCATTGTTGGATATCTTTGTAGAATATTTTTAAGGAGGAGCCATTACTTTGGTCACTACAAGACCCTCCATATAGATCAGATATGTGGATAATATTTTTTTGACATGGGTGCATGGGAAATCACAAAACAATTTTTTTTGAAAACATGAACAATAGACAAATTTAATTTAATTTAAAATGCTAACATGCAGGGCAATAATAAATTTTGCAATTTGGAAAAATTAAAGGATGAAGTTAAACAACCTCAAAATCCTTACTAACAGTGGGTTTCCATGGGGAATGGTCAACAAAATCATATACAAATAAGAGGAAAATTATGGTATTCTCATAATTTTCTTCAGGGGAAAAAAAAAAAAGTGTAGGACAGAGACAGACAAAAAAAAAAAAAAAAAAAACAGACTAAAAGGGAAGGGGGAGAAAGCTAAGAATTTGTAACAAATACAGACTGTGGTTTCAAACAAATAAACAAAATGAGCAATATCTTATGTGACACGATTCCCCCAACTAAGGAAAGATGTATTATATATAAAAACACATGAAGGTGCAGGAAAATGTATCTCAGTGAGAGAGGGAGGTTATTTGAAATGAGAAATGCCTAAGAATTCTCCAGTATAATTAATTTAAAAATGGGAGGAAAGGAATTTTATCAGAATAAAAGTTAAAAGAAGCTACTATACAGGTATAACATGGTAGTTTTGTTCCTACAAAATCTCATGTAATGTGAAACCGTGTTATACGGGACTAAGAACCAGTACAAAAGGGGGGGGGGTTACGTTCCAGCAGCTAACAAAAATAAGCCATTTTTTTATAACTATCGGAAACGTAATTTTTATAGTAGTAATAACTTAAATAGTAACAACTGAACAAATATCTTGCCTTACAAACTGTGATACTTATATGTGAGATAATCTACATTCATTTAATTTTATTCCTCCTCATCACTGCTAAGCATATCTCTTCTGCAGCATCTAGATTTCGTGTACCTTCTGCTCTCTTTAAAAGTTACAAACTGCACTCTTCGAAGTCACAATTTTTTATGGTCTCAAACAAGCTCAATAGCACAGAACCTAATGCAGGGATCTACCAACAAAATACAGTGGACCCCCACTTTAAATAATATGTGAAAATCTGAAGAATTTTCCAGGTAGGAAAATAAAAATAAATTTACGCTTACATACATAGCGTAATTAATACGTACTGTAATAATGTATATACTAATTGATATTTCTGTTCACTGACTTTTTTTTTTTTTTTTGGTTTTAAAATTTAAAACAGTAATGATAAGCAATTAATAACAAAGAACATGGCATGCACAAGTTGCAACAAATACGATATGGAGTAATGAGTTTCTGAAAATTTATTTGTTTTTTGTATGATTGATTGAATATTTCATGCAAGGGAGAAATACATATCATCATAATAACGTGAAAACCCACAGAATTCCAGCTATCGGTACTATCACAAATGCAAGAAGATCGAGTTTACTACCTGTTTATAATTGATTACACTAACAGAAAAGACCAATAAACCAGAAACTGCAAATTGTTTGTATTGTTTTATGGTAGCAACCTCCAGAAATGTGCTTTAGAAAAATATCACAAAGGCGATAACAACTAGCAAGTCAACAGCAGCGATTCACAAAAAAAGGAATGAAAATGTTGAAAATTACGTCTAACATAATAACAGGGTTTTCCCCAGCACAAAAGCTCAAAAATACCATGTTATGCGAGGTTTCCAGCAATTCTCAAACCTTGTTAGAGCGAAACCTTGTAGAAGTATTGTTTTGTGTGAGGATTGCTGCAATTTATCAATCGTGTTAGAGTGAAACTGTGTTGTAGAAGTACCATGTTATATGGGGGTTGCCTGTATATAAAAAAATTTAAAGATAGGACTTTAAATTTTAAATAGGACTAAAAAATATAGGGATATAGAGGCATTATGGGTATATCTATTTGGCAACAGAATATAATTTATAAAATAAAATCTTTGTTTGTTTGTTTGTTTAGGGATTAAAATCTACGTATATAAATACAATGGAATCTTTTGAGGCGAGGGTGCCGGTTATCAGGTTCCTCTAAATCAAGGGTTCCCAAACTTTTTAGACATGTGGAGCCCCACATCAGAAAGAAAAAACATTCTGGCGCCTTAATAAAAAAAAATACACTAAAAACGGAAATAGTTGGTCACTAGCACCAGATAAAGGTTACATCAAACTTTTAGAATAAAAATTCATTAAAAATATCAATATTTAAAGAAAAATTTTGCTTCTTGTTCAAAAATTTCGGCTTGCAAAATTTATATCAGTGTAATCAGTTGAAATTTCTATAAGCTGTTCTTTCTCTTTCAAAGGCAAATCATTGTTATTTGCAGAGTCAACAAAGGGATTTTGAATCTACAGTAATTTTTCTAAATGAGGAGCGAAGTACTCCCCAATAGTTGTACACAAATCAGATATGTGCTGCAAGACAAACTTTTGTATCTTCACTTAAGGAAATTTCATTCATAAGTAAAAATCACTGAAATTTTCAAAGCAATCAAGTTCTTCCCTAAGTATACATTCACCCCAAAGTTTTAGCTTATGTTGAAGCGCTTCCATTTTACTCTGAGCTTCGAAGTGCATTACCCTGGTATCCCGCATTGTAGCATTCACTTCATTTAAATAGGCAAAGACATCTGAAAGGTAAGCCACTTTCTGTATCCAGCATTTGTCCCTTAATTTGTATGCAAATTCAAAATGGCATTCAGATAAAAAGAAACCTATCTCTTCATGCAGTTCGTAAAACTCGGTGAAAAACAAGACTTCAGTATGAAGCAGCAAATTTTTATGCAAACTTCCCATATCCTCACAGAGTAAACTGAAGATTCTCCTGAAGATTCTCGCATTGCGTGGTCTTGATTTTATAAAATTAACTATTTTTATGACATTACCCATTACCTCAAGTCTTCTGACATTCGTTTCATTGCAAGTGCATGACGATGAAGATAGCATTGGTTACTTTCGATTTCTGGGTTTTTCTTTTTTATGCGTGCCACTGCACCTGAAATTTTTTCAATCATAGTTGCAGCCCCATTAGTGCAAATACTTGAGCAAAACTGCCGTGAATATACTTTTGAAAGTATTTTCACGAACACCTGAAAATATGTGACCAATATTTATATGAAATTTAGCAATAAATATACCAATAAGCCTCTATTTCAACATTAAAAAGAGTATGAAATCCTTGAAAAATGAGGTGTTTTGGTTCAAGGTCACGTGTACCAAGCATGTGCGTGATCTTTGCATATATAAAACGCACATTAACAGTCCAGGGTTACTCAGAAAAGGCAATTTTTACTTTTGTGCACAGCGTATTCTGATTCAATTTTATAGTTTTAGAAAAAAATATTAACATTCTAAAATTCCCAAGAGCTCCGTGGACTAAATTTTAGAAACGTTAATATTTTTTTAGAATGTTAATCTGTGGAGGAAATTTTAAAATTTAGAGCCTAGTTTTTCAAACTATGCTCTAAATGACCGATCAGGGAAGAGTCGGTTCACATCTCCCTCATCTTTTTTTCCTGGTCATTCTGATCATTGGGAATTGCTCATAGGATCAAGGGACTGGCAGAAGTCCAAAACATGATGCCATTATGCAGTTATCTGTATAATTATGCCGATGTTAACATAAAAAATGGTTCTTTATTTATTTTATTTTTTTTGCTAAAAAAATGTAGAATCAATTTAAATATATCAAGATAATTTGAAAGGTCATTAGTTTGTGCATAATCTTCATTGGTAACAGAGCCTTTGACAGAATTGCTAAGATCTGGACATGACTTATGCCACGAACTTTGAATACATTTATGTGGAACTTCACATCATGCAGCATCAATGAATTTTAAAGCATCTTTTATATTGAAGGCTTGCCAATATTGTTGCACAATCTGTTCATGGTCGGTCTTGTCAATTAGATCAGCCAGGATGTGCTTTAAATAAGAGTCTTAAAAGATTTAAATCCATGTTGGTCCATATGCTGGAGTATTGAGGTTGCATTTGTCAAAAAAAAAAAAAACAGTCTTTATATTAGAACAGTCATCAGCAATACTGAGTGGATGGCTTGTGGCATTATCAAGAATAAGTAAGATGTTGAATGGAATTCCTTCTGCCTTGCAATATACTTCTGCCTTGCAATACAATTCTGGCCATAATTAAGATCCAAGATAACTTCAGTAAATAACAGCAGTCATCCACCCTTTAGAGTTTGAGTACCAGTACACGGGCATGTATGACCTGTCATAACCTTTAAGGGCACAAGGGTTTTGATAGCGGTAAATGCACACAGGTTTCAGTTTATGACCCTCCATATTAGCACCAAACAGAAGTATTAGCTGATCTTCTGCCAGGCGCAGTATTTTCAGCAAAAGAAATGTGCAATCAGGCTTTTTTCTTTCTTTTTTTTCTTTTTTCAATATAAACCTGTTTCGTCGAGGTTGAATATGTGTTTGAGTATGTACTCCCCCCCCCCTCTCGTGGCACTTTCTGTAAATATGATTAATGGTTCTGTGTGTTATTTTAAATTTGTGTAATTTAAACACAGATAAAGTAAGAGGTCACTGTATCAATAAAAATAAGGGCAAATGATTCTCCACTTCTGGGCACCTCTGCGGGCAGGAGCAGCAGTGCGTAGCACATGCTTCTTGATTAGACCGGGGTTTGAGCCCGTGACCACCAAATACGGAGGATTCGGAAAGGTGAGAATGACCACTGCATATCCCCAGAGCAATATGGCCTTAGTTGCTAATGCTCCTTAAAAAAAAAAAATAAAAAAATAACCAAAATAACCTCCACTACGGATATTCATACTGATATAGAACTCTAGCTCCAGGCCTTTTCAGCAAGCAAACCAACCAACACATAACAGCCCAGCAAGTTCCTGCACAAAGCAGAAAAGCCCAGAGATTTCCACAGTTTTTTTTTTTTTTTTTTTTTGGCACTTCAGGTCTATAGCCAAAGAGAGCAACTGCTCACAGAACTACAGTTCTCATAGGACATACTTTCACTGACAGAATGGTGCTTTGAAATTTATATAATAATATCTGAAAGAAAATCAAGGATAAATCAAGAAAATAGGTGAACTTCATTGGTTTCTTTTTAAAAAAATTATATATATATGTACTAAGTTCTTCATTAAATCTTCTCACCTTTAGTATTTGCAACATCTTGAACTTTTTACATTACGTCCAATCATGTGTCTTGATTATTACTTTACATTTCTTCCTCTATATTGCCTAAGTGCATTTTGGTTGGTTAACTTCTTTTCTTTAGAAATTTTAAAAGCAGTCAACAGTCAGAAGTCATGTGACATTGACCTTGCTGGCTCATTTGTCTACATGATGGGAAATCACTTAGTTAGCATTAGCGGGGGCATATGGTGCAAGAAAACAAGCTTATATAGCATCAGTCAAAAAAAAAAACACACCCTTCCCATTTCACCCATCCATTCACTCCAAATGTTTGTTTAGTTCTGCCTTGAACTTATTTAAGTTGCTGACCCCCACTACAACAGATGGAAGTTTGTTATAACTATCAACCATCCACTGGCTAAAGGTGAATTTCCACACGTCTATTCTACAATCGTCTTTCCTCAATTTGTATATATGTCCCCTCAGGTGAGTAATCTGAGCAAGAGGAAGAATCCCATTACCATTGAGCTTGCTCAATCCATTCAAAGCCTTATACACCTCAATAAGATCACCTCACAGGTGCCTAGTCTCCAGAAGCTGCAATTTGTAGAACTTAAGCCTTTCTTGTTAACACCAACCCTTTGTTCCACTCACCAATCTTGTTGCCCTTCTCTGTACTCATTCCAGCAGCTCTAAATTTTTCCTAAAGTGAGGTCTCCAGACAGTACTCAAGGTGCAGCCTGACCATTGCCTTATACAAGGGGACAATAACCCCCTTATTCCTGTTTATCATTGACAAGACACCATGAGCTACTCTTGCAGCCTTTTTTGCACTGCTTAGAAAACTTCATATTTGACTGTTGTTGTTGTTGTTGTTATTTGGTTTTTAGGAGCATTAGCAACCAAGGCCATATTGCTCTGGGGATATGTGGTGGTCATTCCATGACCCTTCCGCATCCTCTGTATTTGGTAGTCACAGGCTCGAATCCCAGTCTAATCAAGAAGCATGTGCTACGCACTGCTGCTCCTGCCCATCTGGCTCCGGAGGCGTCCCATATCTGACTGCACAGTTACCCCCAGTTCCTTTACATTCTCCTCTACCTTGACTTTAGTATAATCCAGTTGATACTTTATTCTGGGGTTACTCCTACCCATATGCAGTAATATTCAGTTGCCACTTCTCAGCCCATCTGCTCAACTTTTTCAGATCCTTTTGCAATAGCATTCTATCATTACTGTCATTAACAACCCTGCCAACCTTCATATCATTTGAAAACTTAGACATTAACTCTGATATACCTTCATCAATATCATTGATAAATACCGAAAACAACAATGGGCTCAATACAGGGGACTCCAATAATAACATTAGTCCATTGATAATTCTCCCACTCAACCATCCTTTTATCCATTGTAGCAACTTGCCCTTAACGCCATACTCCTCCAATTTGTACAGTAGTCTTCCATGTGCCACAGTATCAAAAGCTTTTCTAAAATCCAAGTATATGGTATCAAAATTATTCTTTGCATCCAATTCCTTTGTGACCACATCATAGTATCCAGTCAAATTTGTCAGACAAGACTTCCCCTTAACAAACCCATGCTGTGTTTGAACTATAACTGCAATCTTGCCTAGGTGATCCTGCATCGCTTCCTTAACTAGTGACTCCATTATTTTCCCTGGAACAAAAGTTAGACTAACAGGTCTGTAATTACGTTTGTCACCCTTTGACACGGGTAATTCCACGGGGACCTCCCCTGGGTCCAAGGAAGCTTTCATAATTATGGCTAAATTCAGAATTACTTTCCAATATCTGTATCATGGATTTCATATATGCTAAGTGGCATGATTCTGCCGAAACTAAGAATTCTGTAGGCCTTTATCCTTGAGAGTTAAACCTAGGAAGTTCTGTGTTTCTTAACTTTCTCTATTTACATACGAATTGTTGCTGTTGCTTTCAAAAAACAGCAAGATCCAATTAGCTGAAATCCTTTACCAAACAGTTACATCTTTGTAGATGCAAAGGATGTAATCTGGGATTTTTACAGCAAGTAACCTTGTTTACTCATGTAATCATTAAGGTTTAAAGTAACCATCACTCATTAGCATGCATAACATGAAGTTCTAGTAAATTCCATGAAACATATACTTATCTGTCATTATCAGTAGGTTACAACTTCTGAACTAACTGAATTTTATACATAAAACAATTTGTCATTTTTCAAGACAAAAGATCTTTTTGACAATCAAAATATCAAACATTTTCTTGTCAGTTTCTTTGGACTGTTTGGCACATTCATTCAGTAGGTACAGAAAAGAATCGTTTTTCAGATAATTGTGCATCTCAATAAATGAAGTATTCTTTTAAAACTGTGTATGGTACAGTGGTACTGAGCCATCTTTAGTGTAGAATTCCATGACAGAACATTATTGAATGGACTTACTATAAGGGTCCATATAACCATCCATAAAAATTAAAAATAAAAAGAATAGAGTTCCAGATTAATAAAAAATAATAAAAATAATTGTATTACTTTTTCCATACCTAATGTTTCTGCTTCATTAAGTTCTTTTTTTATTTAGTCTATAACTAGATAATTTCATTCAATTTTTAGTTTATTCACTGCTGAAACTTGATTGCAAGTCCAAAACTAGTACTGGTGTAGAACTGAATGCTGTTGGAATTTCTAACAATGACACTGGAAAAGTGACAGGTTCCTTGGAATCTAAGTATAAATGTAGTGAATATGGTAAGTGAATTTTTTAAAATTTAACTTATAGTTAAATTTAAAGTCATTTAACTTATAGTTAAATATAAACATTGTTAAATAATCGTTTATATTTTTTACTAATTTTTGTTCTGTTAATAATCTGGATAGCAAGATGGATAACAGTTATCCCACCTTTGTTTCATTTATTTATATTTCAGTTAAAAATTACATGATGAAGAGAAAATCTCCCAGCACACTTCATGGTGGCTATTTATTTAACTTGTAATTTTTATGTTTTACGCCACTGGTGACATAGAACAATCCGGGCTCCAGAATATAAACATAAACTGATACATGACATTGAGATGTGTAGTGCTATTGGATATTCAATTTTAAGAAGTGGGAATGGATGTGACTGTAGCAGATCTTGCTGGTCTCTCATATAGGTGATCTCTGTTAGTGACCATCTGTAATGAAGGTGGTTGCTAATAGCAAATTTCTCATGAAACTTCAATAATGTATTGAATCTGTGAGCATAGATTCAACACAAGCTGTTATTGAAATTAAACTTCCAAATAAATGGGTAATGAAAGTTATAAGAAATATATGTATCTTTAATCCTTAATGCTGGGCTAATTTTAATTAACCACTAATTTTCTCTGTACTGCATAGAGAAAAAATTAACCCTTCTCTATACAGTACAGTAACAAGGGTTACATGTTATATTTCAGTGCATACACTAAATTTTAAAATTGCATGCATCTCTGCATTCAGTTTCTGTCTTTGAATGCTTTAGTCACTCAAGTGAAGGACACAGACTTTCAGTCATCAAGCGTTTGGCTTTGGCTTACTAGAGATTATAGCATTATCTGCAGACCATCCTGAATTATTATTATTATAATTATTATTAGCCATATGGTGCAAGGAAGCCTCAGGCTTATGCCGCACCAGCCAAAAAAAAAAAAAATTCTGAATTACCCTGAGTGAGAGAGAGAGAGAGTCAGAAGTAGAAGGGAATCACCAAGAAAGAGAAGAATGATGATATCCAGCTCAGGACCCTGGGTGTGCCAAACCCATACTCACCAGATGTGAGCCCCTTTTTTGATATTGTTGTTCTTGCACTGGATGGCAGTGATCACATTATACTGATGTGGAATTTACTTAAAGACAACTGCTGTCAAGGATAAAGGTAAGGGCTTTTGCCTTTGTAAAGGTGACTACAGTGGTGTCATACAGTTTTTAAATTCTACACAGTGGCACCAACTGATGATGTTATCAACAGCAAATTGTAAATGGGAAGCATCCAGGGAAGAAATTGTAGAAGCTACTAGGCTTTTCATACCGACTAAGAAATGCTGTTCGGAGCAGTTAAAGAAGTAGTGCAGGACTAGCTTGACCTAAATGGTTGTCAGATGAACTGATAAGGCTTGTAGCTGAAAATAAAAATGCATGGGATGCATATAAATCATCACATGATACAGACGCCTATAGTAGATATAAACTAGGCTGTAATCAACAACAAAGAAGGTTAGGCAAGCTAAGGACACTTACAAATAGTTTCTGGCAAAGAATGCAAAGAAAAGCAGCAAAGGTTTCTTTACTTATATTAACAGTAGAAGGAAGGAGTTGAATCATATTGATCCACTTGATGTTGGTGATCCAGCTCTTCTGTTTGTCAGGTTGCTGATAAACTGAATAGGTATTTTGCATTTACATTCACATGTGAGGAATTCTTTATAGAAGTGGATGCCAGAAGTTTATCAAACTCAAAGGATGCTAAATGATTTTTTGATAACTGAGAGGAAAGTGGAAGAGATTGAAGCTAAACACATAAAAGGCATTTGAAATGAATGGGATCTGTCCAATTATATTAGGAGAAGCAGCAGAGGAGTTAAGCAAACCCTTAACCATAATTGTGAGAGCATCTTTGGATTCGGGAAGGTCCCTATGAATTGGAGACGCACAATTGTATCTCCAATTTATAGAGGGGGATTGAAATGGTGACGTGAGTAATTACAGACCCTGTAATGTAATTATACTGCAGTTACAGCATGGATTTGTTAAGCGATGACCTTGTCTAACCAGTCTGATTGGATACTCTGATGCAGTAACAAAGGAACTGAGTGCAAAAAATAATTTTGTCATCATATATTTGGACTTCAAGAAAGCTTTTGATACTATTGTACATAAAAAACTGACAGATTGGAGCAGTACTGCTTTTAAGGGCAAAATATATAAAAAAAGCAGCAATGACATTTGTGTGTGAACCAAGGAAATATTGTTTCTGTTCATCTCTCACATTGTCCAGTGTGCAAACAGTCTATATTTTCCTTGTTTTTTTTTAATCGTATAAGACAGTTCCTTCTTAGATATCAAACAACAGGCACAAAAGTAAATAATAATATTGTCATAGGTTAAAAAACTTATCTATATATAAAAAATAAACAATGTTGAGATTAAATTTTATTACATAATAGTATGTGGATAGCCAATGTGATATCTCAGGAAAAAAAAAAAAATGCCATATTAGTCCAATTTTAATGAAATTTGGGATTGCCCAACAGGTATTTCTAAGAAGCCTATAAAATTTCATGAAATCTGTCCACTGGAGATTCTATCCATGTGCATATGCTAATACACCTAAAAAGAGGTTGTTCTAGCCCGACTTTGTATTGGGCATAATCATTCCTTTTTTGTTTAGGGTTACCGATTTTCCCCTTCTTTTGAATATTGTGCAACCTTTAACTATTCAACATTTACTTATTGATTGTCAGCATTTTATCAGTGGCCACTGTTCATGTTTTACCACTTTGAACATCTACCAGAGTCCTGTACGCTCGGGCAGATTTTATACGATGATGATAATGTGCTTGATGTTTTAACTTGGAGCAGTGCTGCAGTCTTTGTTGATTCTGATGTTTGCTAATGATATTATTAGCAAACATCAGGCTTAATGGCATAGTAATCAAGATGGATAAATTTAGTTCTGAAAAATAGCAGTAAACGTACAATACTGGCTGTGGTCTTGGGGTAATAGGACCACAGCCAGCGCTGCATTGAGTATCCACAGTACAATAGAATTTTATTTCTTTCTAGTAAGTACCAAGTATTTCATCACAATTAAAACATCCAAAACTAGAAACAAAGATGCAAACATGAAAGAAAGATAAAAGAATTAGAGCTAATGGCACAAAAGTTATCTGCAGTTCAAATTGTGGTTCCTGGCTCATCCCTAATTTTGAATTTTTCTGAATGTTGCATACATAATCTTTCATTTTCATAATTTCTAAGATATAATCCAGCAGATTTTATTTTATTTTTACAGCCATTTGTTTTTTTGCATCTAGTATTATAGTTTTATTCACGTCCTGTTTAAAATTTTAGTTTTCCATCACGTAGTCACAATTGCTGCTATGGTCAGCATAGGTAACAGTTAAACATCATATTCTCTATTTAATTTAATAAATACATGATTCTTTCAAGTTACAGTAAACCCTTGATTTTATGGACTTTGGATCCAACTGACTAAAAAAATTTGACTGCCACCGGAGTGTGTATTTTGAGTGTGTTCGGTTGACAGAGAAAACAGAGCTCATGTGTCATGATAAACAGCCAGCATCCAGTTGGTTTATAGATATGCTCAGTAGCATATTGTTTATTTCTTTATGCCCTATTTCTTTATTATAACCTCACAGTACACCTCACAGTCTGTGAGGAATATTATTTGAAAAACCAGTGTCAGATATTGTAAAAAAACAAGGCCAAACTTAAGTAGTCTGACTGTAGATTCACCAGTATCTCAACTTTAGCTTCTTAGATCTGACTGAATAAAGCTTTTCTAATCATGGTTATGTTAAATCATCTTCTATGTACTATGTATCAACAAATAAAAGCTTAATTTCTGTTACTATTTTACTGTTTAAATTTATTTCTAATTTGTATATATATATATATATATATATATATATATACGGAGTAACTGCTTAAATTTTCAATTATTTTTGGTTTTGAAAAATACTTTTGATTTTACTGAACCCCTTATAAGTCCATAAAATTGAGGGTTTATATTTGTTGTATTTGCTAAATTATTTTCTGATATTTAACTTTTTTTTTTAATTAAGGATTAACTTTAAAGGAAAAGTGGAACACTGACAATACTCTGGCTACTCAGCTAACTATTGAAGACCAGTTACTTAAGGGCTTGAAGCTGACTCTGGATTCGAGTTTCATTCCTCAAACTGGGTATGTTATGTAGATAACTTATATGACCCAGCATAGATTTTGAACTTTAAAGCATCAATTTGTCACCATAAAATGGCTGCGAAAACATTCACTATTTCTGGTGCATGACCATGAAAGTGAAATGATTCAACTTCCTTTCATATATATCAGTAGAGCTAACCCTGTTTAAAACATTACATTTGTTTCACAACAACAACAATATTTTCTAACAGTATATATTCAGATCTCTGTAAGCATTTTCATAGCACTTCAAATGAGCAGGGGATCATAGAACGTTGAGTTTTTGTGAAACTGCTCTTT
This sequence comes from Mastigoproctus giganteus, assembly GCF_048544385.1. Taxonomy (NCBI): domain Eukaryota; kingdom Metazoa; phylum Arthropoda; class Arachnida; order Uropygi; family Thelyphonidae; genus Mastigoproctus; species Mastigoproctus giganteus. The sequence goes on along the minus strand of NC_143582.1, from coordinate 88,700,939 downwards.
CACTAACCAAAGCCTGTTGATTGCATACTTCATTATCGAGCACAGCAGTGTCAACACCAACAACACTCCTGCAAATGGCTGCATATCTCATCTGCTCTCTCAAGCCTGTTCATATTATGCAACCTGTTTCGTAAATGGAATTGTTTTCTCATTTCTTTCAGATGGATATTCCAGATGTGCTGCCAAGGAATTACTATACTTCCCAAAAGGTAAATAGAGCTTTACCAATAATGCAGAGTACCATATTAACTTTGTGCCTGTTTTCATGAACACCACTTATAACCTTTTTTCAAGGGCACATTGTGATATCTGATTTTCAGGATTAACTCTAGGCAAGTTCAAGAGCTGCACTCACCTAGTCCTGCTTTTGAGTCATTGATTTCAATTTCAAGTTTGAATGTGAAATACACAAGAGTCTTGTCCATGAAGCATTTTTCCACTGGTTATATTCAAGGCTACATATGGTGGAAGTTCATGAGTATACATGAATACTGGCAGGCAACACCTAGGGGCAACCTGGGTATAGAGTAGACCCTCAATAATTTGGACATTGATATGTCGAATTTATCTATCTTGAAATCCAACAATCCCTTTTAAATCTCATGAATAATGCTTTAAAATTCTCATTAACTTGAACTAGACTTGGTGATAACTTGAAATGCAGTTGTTGTTAACTTGATATTTTTGTGATTAGCTCCCATCAAAACAGCCTTTTATTAAACTTTTTTATTTTTTTTTTTGTCATTGAACTGTTTAACTGAACCCTTTTGCATATTTGTGGAGTTAATTAAATCATTAATGTAATGATTAATTATTATAAGCTTAATAATTAATCAATAATATTAAAAAAAGGCCTTGATTTTAGCAATAATCATGTTAAAATAAATAATGCAACAACCAATGGAACATTTAAAATACAATTAAAACTGAAAAATTAATATACTAAAATCAATAGACAAAAATGATAACCTATTTATACAAAGAAAGAATAAAAGCAATAAATAAATGCACCGAGAAAATTAAATCGTTAAAATACATCAAGTAGCTTTTGAGGCGGTGTGCCTCTGTCAACAAGATATACAACACCAAGTCATTATATTATGCAGAGGCAAAGCCTAACCAGGTGCAGATCGTGGACATCAAAAATAAAAATGGGAAGGGGAGGAGGTAAAAGGAAAGAAAGATGAAGACAATTGTCAGGCTACAGAAACAGTGCAGTGTACATTAGCCATATTGTTCACTTGCCATCCTCATCAAGTTGCAAGATAATGGCTTCCATAATAGGATCTATGTGGGTTCCAGCATTGTGATTAATGGTGGAACCCGCCACAGCTATATGGAGTGCCTCCAGCCATGAGAGATGGTGAGAATCACGGGCACAATCTAATATTTCAACATTGGGTCATGGATTGTAATTGACATGCTGCCCACACTAATAATGCTCTGCAATGGGCTGAGCAGGCAAAATCAGCCTGGCTCAGAAACACGATCACAGGGTCTACATTCAGACTCACCAATGAAATTAACCTTACAATCCTGACAAGTAACACAATAAACCACATTTGCATAACATAATAATGGAACAGTTGGTTTAACTTTAGACAGCATCAACTGTAACTCCTACCAGGGAGCTGAACACAACCAGTACAGTCATGTGATGGTGCAACACCCTGGATGATGAGGCATATAAGCTGTAACAATAAATGCATTGCCCTGACTAGAATGAGAACCAGCTCCATTATCATATAATTGAAATCTATCCAGAATGGGATGGGGAGAGTAGCTGTATCTGGAAAGATCCATCCAGCACCTCCGTAGCCAGGTGGGCAGGAGCAGCAGTGCATAGCACATGCTTCTTGATTAGACCGGGGTTCAAGCCCGTGACCACCAAATATGGAGGATGCGAAAAGGTCAGGGAATGACCATCGCATATCCCCGGAGCAATATGGCCTTAGTTGCTAATGCTCCTAAAAACCAAATAACAACACAGATCCATCCTGATTTGGCAATCTCAGCCACCCTGTCAGTAAAGTATTCACAATGTGACCATGCACGATCACGATTGAACAACACTCTTGCTGTTCTATAAAAGTACTCTGGGGCAGGTGCAGATCTATAATTGATAAATTGCAAGAGAAAATGCCCAATGGCATCTTCTCTTGAAACCTTTAAGCATGTAGGACTCCCTCAAAAAACTGTGGAAGAATAAAAATAATAATGCACTGTTATGGTAGGTTTAAAAATTGGAGTAGCAAAGGTATTAAAAGTGGAGATTATCACTTGGTAGTACTAGGCTATCATTGTCATCTTATTATTTTTTTTGCTTAAAAGGAAGCTGCATGCCTTCCAGCAAAAGTGAATGAATATTTTCTGCTCATTTACTACTATTGAGAAAGAAGTGCTAAAAGTAAAAATAGATTTAAACAATTTTGACTGATGCATGCCAGTGAAGTAAAAAAGATTTTGAAGTGTGTGTGTGTTGGTTGGCTGTCTCTAGTTAAATTTATAACTAGACCAGAATAATGCAATTTTTGAAAAGCCATATGAACACTTTTCAGAGTTACCAAATTGAAAAGTAAAACAAGTGATCACTAGTGAGTGGCTCAACTCATGTCTGAATCCATTTTGTGATCCAAAAAGATCTGAAAGAAGACAAATTGATGAAATCAAGAAAAAGAATTTCTGAGTCACAATCTTCTTGGAATGCTCTTAACCTAGCCAAGCTTGTTATCCTCACTTGTTTAGAAAGTCTGTTCATATTTCTCTCTTTTGGCTTGAATAAAGCAATTTGCTACTTTCTTTTAAATGGTATGCCAAAGTTTGGAAATCTGAACACAGCTCTTCAATTCAGTATATCTCACATCATCCATGTACATCTTAAATGTGTTGAAGAATATTATGTGCAAATTTGTTATGCCAGTAGGTATTAAATATTCCACTTCCATTTTGAAGTGGATTGCCATAGCAGCCTATGGTACCCCACAAGGTGAAGGAATCTTAGTCATAGACATTTCTTCTGCCAAGGTTGTGGAAGGACTAAAACAAGGGAAGAAAATTCTGTCATGAATTTTCTTCCCTTGTTGTTGAATTTGTTGTTGCATGTGACTATGGTTCACAAGTTCCCATTGAAAAATGATGTTCTTATAAATGGAGAGGTAGCACAAATTTCATTGATTGATAATGCATCATTTTCAAATTTAAACTATTTTTGTGGGGAAGATTCCAGTACCTCTCAGTATTATTGAAGATAAATATGTGAAGTAATAGATATTTGCAGTATCAATTCTGCCAGTTTCATGAGAGAACCTAGAAGATGCTGTTATGAAAGAAATACAAAACTTTCCCAAATTGTACTTGGCATTTTTAACAATTCCTTATAACAGTGCTGAGTGTAAGAGGATGTTCAGCCAGGTGAGAAAAACAAACACTGAATTCTCTTTTTAGTAAAGCTTTGAAATGCTCTTGACAGCCAGGTCTAGAAATCAGGACCATTGTTAAAAGAAAACTTTGATTTAGCATTTCTGAAGAGAATAACATCTGCAACAGTATCTTTCTTAAAGCAATCATAATCAGTTGATGTCTAATATGCAATCCAAGCAAAAATCCACAGACAGAAACATCCCAGGTAAGCTACTGATGGAAAGCATAGTTTACTGGTAAACAACCTTAAGGTTATATTTTAATATAAAATGTATGTTGTCAGTGAAATTTAATTTCGTGTCCAAAATCTGGATTTTAAAAACTTGCCTCTCTCCAAAAAAATCTCCTGTTTTCTTCCTGCCTACGATTACCTAATCTCCAGCTTTTCAAAAGTCAAAAGTTAGCAGGTACGGTTTTAACTTTTTTCATTTCCATTGGAATTTGTGGGGAAGTTAGACTATGAGTCTTTGTTTGCTGTTTATAGTAGTTGGGCAGAAAGGAGACTGCTCATAGGAATAATTGTGTAAGCAGGCTCAAAATTACCTTCTGTCCCCAAATTTTTGCCATAAAATAAAGTAGGGTGGTGCAGAAATTAATCCTTGATTTCAAATGTTGTGCACCTTCCTTGCTGAACTAGTGATTCTTTACTTGTCTTGGCACCCTGTCATGATAAATTTTTTTATACTTTTGGTTTTGTCTTGTTTAACAGACTATATAACAAGTCATTTTCATTTGTTTACAATGCTCATTGGATTATCTTTGCAGGAAGCAAGACAATTATTCTTTTCAGCAGTCAGTAGTTCCCTGGATAAAATTTCTAATCTCTCTATACACCTTGTAGGTAATATTATTTTGCTTCTTGAGTCTGTCATTCCATCCATTTGACTTTTTTGAATTGCTCGCCAATATCCACATTTCCAGCATTCATCTGCTGGAAGAGATAAACTGCTAGTGCCTGTAACCAATATTTAATAATGATTTTCTTATTTGCTTAAATTTTTATTTGACAAATTACATGCTTAGAGACTATTTCCATGTTTCATTACCTCTGAAGTCATTTCATGTTCTTTATCTCATTGCTTTTCTGAGTTTTTTCTCCTTGTTATTGCAGCAGTAGAGAGCACAAGGGTCTATTTTAAGAGTTTTGCACATGAGCAGAACACAACTTTTCTATTGTCATTTACTACATAATTAAACAAGTTTTTAAAAACATTGTTAATACATAACCTTTCTTCAATATGTATTTTACCAAAAAATTAAACTTTATTTTTGAACTAAAATGTACCTAAAACTTCATGCAATTTCATGTTTCAGTTTTAAAAGTTACATCTAAAATGGTGGTAAAACTTAGAACTGTGGTACTCATAAATTTATTATTTAGCTTATGTTACTTGTATGGAACTTCCAGTGGGTTAATTAAAAATATAAGGGATGGTCTAAGTGTGAAATAATGATGTCTGTCATATGGTTTTTGTAATTAAATAGCCTCCTTTTAAATATGTTTACAAAATTTCAAGAGAAAAGAATTTCCCCCCCCCTCTTTTTTAACAGTCGAAAAAGTGAAGTTGAAAGCACTTTTGAAAAATATTCTGTTTTATTAGGACATTTAGAATCTGTCACACATTGGCAGTGACTTATCATTGATCATGGCTTTGAATTTTAGCAACTTCCCCCCCCCCTCTCCCATTTACTGGATTTAGCACTCTGACTTTTTTTTTTGTTCATATTAATGAAAAATTTTTGAAAGGAATGGAATTAGTTCCAGGTGCAAAATTTTGAAAGTGATGATGATGTCATCAGTCTGTGGAACTCTGTGACCCAAGCTGTGGCTTTCTGCAAACAAGGGATAACAGTGCTGAAAAATCACTATAAAAAAGTGTACTGATATTAGAGGAGACTATGTGGAAAAATAAGTATTAATTTTTGATGATATTACTTTCTTTCACTTAACTGTGACATTTTCCTGGTAAATGTCACGCTAATTAAATATTATTCTGAAATTTAAAACATAAATTTCAAGGGAAACAAATTCACACAGTTTACACATATTACACATTTTAGTTCTTGCTGAAACAAACTTAATTTTGTAATTCATATAAAATATACTTTATATTTTCAGGAAACTTACTGGAGCATTAAAAGCAGTCTTTAAGACTGACAATATGCTTCTCTCTCTCTCTTTCAGGAAAAAGACAGGTGCACTGAAATTAGCTTTGAAGAGTGATAATGTTCATTTTAACAGTGACTTTGATTTCGAGGATATTAAGCCAGTCATCCACAATGCAGCAGTTCTTCAGTAAGTTACTCTTTTATATATAAAAAAAATATATTAAAAGGATCTTTCTATATGTCATGGTCAGTGAATTATTGTGGAAATTCTTATACATTTCATATGAATTCTGCTTGATTTAGTTTACATATGGGGAAGTTTAATTTCAATATATTGTATAGGTTCATATGATATATTAAAAATTGGATAATCTCACTATGAAATGAAGTTCAATCAATTTCTAGATTGAGATGCAAATTATAAGCATTTTGTACTCTCTCTCCTATTTTGGCAAGTAAACAGATTTCTTATTTTCCTTAAAATATATGAGATATGGATAAATCTAAAAAAAACTTATTCTGTTTTATAGATTTATCTAAAAGAAGATAGGTGTATTTCTGTATGTAGGTTTACAGAGCAGAACAAACTATAAGACATTTTGGGCTGATTCTGCTGTGGTTTTTCTATTATGTATATTTACTGAAAATGGATTAAAAACAAACAGGATGGCAAAATTAGGAAGCATTGAGTTTGGAGGTTATTGTGCTCTCTCTTGGATAAGCTGTCCCTTTTTGTCTACCTGTTTTTGCAAGAATTTACTAGTCTTTTTCTTTTCTTTCTTTTTTTTTTTTTTTCACTTAATCTGTTTGCTTTTCATTCTATATATCATGTGTGTTGATCATCAATACATGTATATAATGGATGGCCTGTTTATCCTATTAAAATTCTTTTATCATGTCTGTATTGAGCATGGGAGTTCTCCCTAACTATTTTAGATCACAAGATTCTGAGTAGTTATTCACTTTGACAGTTATTATAATTTTAGGTACTCTTCAACCTATGGATGTAGAATGGGCTGTTGGTGTAACTGGTTAATCTTTGTTCTGGATAATTGTTTTTGAACACGCAATATTTGTCTCTTCTTTGTTGGAACTCAGCATGTGTTTGTTTGTTATTTGGTTTTTAGGAGCATTAGCAACTAAGGCCATATTGCTCCGGGATATGCGGTGGTCATTCCCTGACCTTTCCGCATCCTCCGTATTTGGTGGTCACGGGCTCGAACCCCGTTCTAATCAAGAAGCGTGTACTACGCACTGTTGCTCCTGCTTACCTGGCTACGGAGATGCCTTCAGCATGTGTTGATAGTCCTCAAAGTGAATGGTCTGAATGACAGCAGCTAAAGTTTAGTGGTACTAAATGTAGTCCTGTACCCAGGGAACAAAACCTAAAAATAACCTGTAGAATGGGGAGGGGTGAAAATAGTTCAGGATGAGGACTTAATAGATTACAATGCAAATAGGCATGTTTTTACTGTGGTGTAATTCCAACATTAGAGATGCAGAATTTGAAGATGGTGATTATGATGTGCAGAGAAAGAACAGAATTGCCATTCTGAAGGGTCTTTTCCATGATGTTTTCCTTGCAGCATAAACAGGTGGCAAGCAAGAACATTGTGTCCTATTAATGATTTATTAGACCTGTGCAAGTAGGGAGAACTACGTTATTATTCCTCTGTATATGACAATGGTGAGACTATCCTTGGAATATTGTACATATTCGGGTCTGGATTGCACACCAAAAATGATGTAACTTCTAGAGGGGTCAAGGAAGAGTGTCCAGATTGCTAAGAAATGTTAAATGCTGTCCGTACAAAAAAGTGCTTTAAGAGGTGTGGTTTGCAAAGCTTGCAACTGACATCTAAGAGATGCCATCCATTTACCCTTATTGCAGCATATATTCCTATTTCTGTTACAGTTGAATCTCTAAATGATTTTCTTGCAGAACCAGGTTATTTTGCAGTGATTGATATCCACTCTTGGGGTTCAGGCTTGTATCATTATGAAATGTGAAATTAGACATCTAAGTCCGTTGAGGGCCCCAGTTAGATGTAACTAGAGCATCAGCTCATTTCTCGGAAAACTGAGTCTTTTCTAATGGTACACAGGCTTTTTTATTTCATGTTGTCATATTTTGTGCATCAAGTATAGAAATTAATTGCTATCAACTCAAGTTTAGCATATCGCTTGTGCATACAATAGCAAGTACAAACAATATGCTGTAATCCATAAGTGAACTGAAAATTTTGTCATGGTATCTAGAGACATCAGCATAGACATCATTAGATTTTGCTGCACTAGCCAGAAACAAAAGAATTAAAAATAATAAGTTAGTTAATTAAAAAAAAATAATAAAATAAAATAAACTACCTATTTGACTCTCTCCTCATGTAAGTATCTGTTTTGCCGACCTTTGAATTTCCCCAATGTATCAACCTCAACCACCCACAGAGGCAATTTATTATAGTTATTAACAACTCACTGGCGAAAAGAAAACTTCCTGCAATCCAGTCTAACCATCTTGTGTAATTTGAAATTTATGGTCCATAGCTCTGGAATTACTTATAATGGTAAAAATTTCATTTCTCATTCATTTTACTTTCACTTTTCAGAGCTTTACATCTCAGTCAAGTCTCCTCTGAGGTGCCTAGTTTCCAAGCTCTGTCCATACAAAAAATACTTTAAGAGGTGTGGTTTGCAAAGCTGAAGTCTTTCTTTGAATATATTTATTTGAAGTCTTTCTTCATATGGACAGCTTTTTGCCTATCCTATCAAGCGTGTTTCTTCTTTAGACCTCTTAAGAACTGCAATGATTTTTTTTAAGTGCAGTCACCATAACTGAGCTTGGTCTTACAATTGCCTTATACAATTGGATTATAACCTCCCCATCTCTACAAGTAAATATTCAATAAATCATCAGTAGAACACCACTGCCCTTCCTTGCCATCTGTCTACACTACTTGGAGAACATTGTGTCTAAATATCATATTCTTTTTGATATTTAGACACAATGTGTCATATTGTGTCTAAATTCAAATCTTTTTCTTCAGCTGTTGTTTTCAGTTCAACTCTGCAGGTGTATAAGTTACTATGAAGTTGTTTATTCCCTAAATTTAAGATCTTGCATTTTTGCTGTGTTAAAACATGGCTGCCACTTTTCTGGTCATTCCTGAAGAAGCTCTGCTTGGCACTGATCATTAACTACTCTACCAATCTTTACATCATCTGTGAATTTTGATATCATACATTCACTCTGTTCCTTCATCAATGTTATTTAACCCAGTGGTGGCCCAACTTTCTTTTTAATTTTTGGAAAGTATTCTGGGTTTTGAATTTTGCTTAAATATGGCAGTATTTCATATTTTCTTAATGGATTGCAGTTAAGTTTTAATGAATCAGCTGTATGTTTTGTGCTTTTCTTTTCAAAAAAATAAAATAAAATAAAATAATTCTGCTGAAAATTGCAAAAGAACATATTAGATATAAAATAGAAACATCAATCTCTCATTCTCTTCCATTTTCCAGTTTAAAAGACCATTAAGTGTGCAAAAATTTTTAAATGTGCACATGCACATATTTCTGCTTATTTTGTATACAGATGTTACTAAAAACATAAAAAAATGTATATTATATATATTTGATACTGTTAGTTACTTATGCCTTCAGATTTATTTCAAAGTTTGAAACTATGTATCTTGCTTCCTGCAGCTAGCAGCCATCTAGAGAAAATATCAGATTTTGTATTATTCTCTTTATTCTGTGAAAACAATAATAAATCTTTCAAAAACAACTAAAGTAAGAGGTGTTTATTGAACTAGTGGAGAAGAAAAACAAGTAACCTGAAACCTTAAATGAACAGTATTGTCATTTGCTTTTAGCAAAAAGCCAAATACAGTCAGTCCTCGTATAGCACGATAGTTGTGTTCCTGGAAACCCTTGTGCAATATAAACAGGCCCTATGGGAAAAATAGGGTTAGGTGCCGACCACCCAAGATTGAATACACATTTGTAACCAAAACATTAACAAACACAATAAATAATCGTAATAAAATACTTGTCTTTTATTACGACTATTACGTAATAAAATATTGCTAATACTTTTGCTTCTACCGTAAGCAAACTTATTTTTTGTTTGATTTTCTATCCAAACAGATGACAGCTGTTCCATCTCTTCCAATTCTTTGTGTCTTGATCCAATGGATTTTAATTAGATTTGAGTTGTTCCTCCTATGAAAGTTGTTTTTATTTTCTCTGCACATTCTTTCTAATTCTCAGCGATGCCTCATTTAGGCCTGTAGCATGTGCAATATCGCATGGTCTTTCATTTCACTCAAAGCATTTCACAATTTCATATTTTTTTTCTATCGACAGAGACGGACTGGCCATAAGCCCTACCGTGAAAATCCCAGTGGACCAGAGGCCAGTGTGATTTTGGCCATAAACCATAGTATGAGGGCACTACAAATTTTCCCAGGTAAGAATTTTTGACCCAGTCCACCTCTGTTTATCGATATTGCTTTTCTTTTTCTCTCTGCATCTGTAGTGTCTTCACCAGGATGCTTCCTTTTCACGCCTTTTAAGTATTTTACTAATTTTTAGGGAATAAAGCACAATTACAAAATGAGAAGGCATGCTTGATACACATAAACAAAGCTGCATGCGTGTAGCAACTGAATAAACAACACTGTAAAGGCAGAGATACATTTTACTAAAGCACATTTCTGGTGGTTACTACCATAAAACAATAAAAACAATTTCCAGTTGCGTTTCTGCTAGTGGAATCTGTTATAAACTGGTAGTAAACTCGATCTAATGGCATTTGCGATAGTACCGATAGCTGGAAATGTGTGGGTTTTTACCTTATTATGGGGAAATGTGTTTCTCTTTCACTGATATAAAAAAACATAAATACATTTTCAGAATCTTCTCTTCATTCCTATTGTGTTGCGTTCAGTTCGGGTGATTCCGCGTTTGGCTGTCATTTCTTGTAAACACAAAGACGAATTATGCATAAGCGAATTCGGTTCGTGTTATATACGATATCATTCCCCTATTTATAAATCGTGTATGATCGAATTCGTGTAGTGTAAACACGTGTTATACAAGGACTGACTGTACAGCCTTTCCACAGAACTTTACACGAGTCGAATTTTACATAAGTTTGAATTTCCCTAAATGGTTATGCAGCACTCGCAACTATGCATGCTGAATTTGAATTATTGAAAAATTATTGTTGATCTTAAATGTGTTGATCCTTTAACATGTTCTTTTATACACACTCTGTCCTTTAAATATTCACTGTTGAAGCAGCGAGACCTAATTCCCATGCAGTAAATGACCAACTTTGTCCTGCTTCATACTTCTTAATCATTTTATCTGCATTTCTAAATCACTTTTTTTTTTTGTTTCCTAGCAATTTCACTTTCCTTTGGTCACTTTCCCTTCATTTTAATAAGTACATGGGAATGTAAACATGTATAATATCTTCTGTACAGTGGCTCTGGAACATTAGTTCAGCTCCGCCATTGTGTTCTGTGAAGATACAAGAATGGCCAGAAACGTGTGTAGTGTTATGTTTGTTAGTCTGTGTGTTATGTTGTTCAGTTGTTTCTGGCCACTTTGCCACCAGGATAGCCAGATCTCCTGGAGAGCCTACCCGGTGCCCATCCATGGGACTAGGGACAACTATGTATGTCCCTCGTCCCATGGAGGTTGCTCATTGCAATCTTGGTCTGCCCTAGGAAGGGCAAAGTCCCACACCCATTGGAGGTAGTGGACCAGTGGGTGCCAGCAAAATCTTATACTCACAGCTGCCCAAGCTGAGGGTACCAGCAAATAAAAATAAATAATAATAAAAAAATAATAATAATAAATAAATAAATAAATAAAACAAAAAAGGGGGAAAAATAAAAAAGCAAATAAAAAAATAATTAAAAAATAAATAAAAAAAATAAAATAAAATACTACTAATAATAAATAAATAAATAATAATTAAAATTAAAAAAATAAAACAAAAAGGGGAAAAATAAATGCAAATAATTAATAATAATAATAAAAAAAAATAATATATATATATGCTTGAAAAAAAAAAGAAAAGTGAGGTGGGAAGATGGAAGTCTTCCCACCTCACTTTTCTGACTCTGTCTTCCACAGAGTGACAATCTTCGTGTTTTAGAGAAATGAGATCCCCTATGAATTGAAGGCAAAAGGTTCTTAAAGGTCCATAGTTTAGATTCTTCATAGCAAACAGTGGTAGAAAGGGTCTCTGTTATTCTGGGCATCTTGATTTGAATTTGTGACTGGTTGGTTTGCCAGAAGTCGTTTTCTTCTAGAAAATAGCTCAGTTGAGAACTGCTGGAAGGCTTTGAAATTGGTGATGGATTCTACTAAGAATGTCTCGTTCCCTGGAGAAAGGCTGGCAATTTGTGCCCTCACAATGTTTCTAATTTCTGTGTAGAGGGTGCAGTGGTATAGGATGTGGATCCAATCTTCTGTTTGTTGACATATGCAGGAATCAGTGTTAGCTAATCTAAACTGATACAGTTTTGAGTTCATTGATCCATGGCCAGTGAGGAGAAATGATGTGTAGATGTTAGTAGTAGTGAACCAGGAGAATGTTCTTTGGTTTGCAGTGAAAGAGACTTCTGGGATGAAGTTGAAAGTCATTCTGCCTTTGGTTGATATGTTCCAGCATGTTTGCCCTTGTTTCATCAATTCTGTCCAGACTCGGGTCTTCTCAGATTTTATATCTGCAAGAGTGTTAATTGTTATTCCTCTGAAAGTCATGGGTTTCGCATGCTTGATAGAATAGCAAAATGCACAGAATGCTAGATGGAGGTCTAGAGGCATGACCCCTGCGATGGCCTGTAGGGCATCGGTTGAGACAGTTCTGAAGGATCTAAGCATGGTTAGGATTGTCATTCGTTGAAGCGAGAGGAGTTTAGATTGAATTTTTGTATTTTTAGTTCTGTCGTACTGAGGCAGCGTAGATTGCTGTGGGGATAGCGACTGCCTTATAGTAGAGCATAAGGGTTTTGCGCCCTAGTCCCCAGTCGGTTTTTGTAATTCTAATGATGGCCATGGTGAACTTTTTAATTTTATCTGTTAGGTGGGTTATGTGGAGCATGAAGTTCATTTTGTTGTCTAACATCAGGCCCAGGTATTTAGTGTTCTTGACGTAGGGAATTTGTTTTCTGTAAATTTTCATGAGTGGGGGATGCTGTAGATTGAGTTGTCCCTTAAAGGTCATCATTTGCGTTTTGGCAGTTGATAATTTTAACTTATTGTTGATTGCCCATTCTATAAAGTTTCCAAGTACTGAAGAAGCTCTTACTTCTAATTGGGATCCTGAGTTCCCAGGAAATATGAGAACCAAATCATCCACATATGCTATAGGATAGGTATATTCAATTTTTTTGGACAGCCAGGAGTTCAGTACGATTTTCCAGAAGAGGGGTCCCAATACAGATACTTGGGGGCACACTCTTGAGATGGATTGGGCGATGCTGTGGTTCTTTGTTAGGACCTGTATATATCTTTGTCTGAAGTATTCACAAACTACTTGGTATAGCTGGGGGGAGTTGGTACAGCGGAGGCTATCAAGAACGATCTCCCACCAGAGGGAGTCAAAGGCATCCTCGAAGTCTATAAAAATAGCCAGTTCATATTAGTTTTAGAGTCTTGGACATGATTTCTGAATGTAAGAAGAACATTCTCACATGACTTGCCTTTGACAAAACCAAACTGCTGCAATGAGAGTAGGTTCTGATTTTGGAAGAGGTCCATAATTCTGACTTATAACAAACTTTCAAAAAGTTTTCCCAAGTTGGGAAGAAGGGATATGGGTCTAAAAGCTTTTGGATCTGGTAGTGGTTTGTTCGGCTTCTTTATTAGTTTTACAAGGACTTTTTTCCATAGGCGGGGTAAATTGCCATTGATTAGACATTTATTGAATAGGTTTAGCAAGAAACAGTTTTTCCAGGATTGTATTGACTGTGTCCTTTCAGTGTTGTTGTCCTCAATGGAATTGTAGATTTCATTGGTGGATAGTTTGTCTTTACTAATTTTATAGAGAAGGCCCCAGAGATGTGAGTTACCAACAGAAGAAACAAAAGTCTGCGAAGTGGTGCTTCATGGTGCTTTTTGCTGGGTGATTTCTGCATTGCATTGATGTTTCAAGGTACAGTAGTCATTCCTATATCTGTCAACTTCAGCTTGAGGCCAGGAATGTCTACATTGGTAGAGTTTTCTAGCTTGATGTACTCTTTTTCTCAGCTCTGTCAGGTAAGAATTCTATCAGGGGACATATGTATTCCTTGGTGTATTGTGTTTGGTTGAGTTGGCTGTGGCCCTTATTAGTGCTGCTTGTACGTAAAATGCGTACTCTTCTGTATTTAGTTGATTTAAGGAGTCAATCAGTTCTTCATGGAAATCGTGTTTTATGGAGTTTCTGAAAGATGTCCATTTTGTGTTTAATGGAAAATCTTAATTCTTGAGGAAGTGGAATCCTGGCAGGCTGGTTGGCAGAAACTTTGAAAGAGATGGCCCTGTGGTCACTACACCTGTAATCTTCATGAACAGTCCAGTCCAGTCCAGTCTGAAATCTTGTTGGTTAATCCTGGTGTACAGATTGTCAGGTCAATGTTTGACTCGCCTAGAATGGTAAAGAAGGTGCTTCGTTGGTTGGGTTGATTCAGGATGTGCAGGTTGCGAGTAAGGATAAATTCTTCCAGTTTACACCCACGGGGATCATAGGTTTTGCTGTTCCATAGTGGAGATTTGGCGTTCAGATCTGTTGCGATTACTATTTGAGACAGCAGAGTTTATCAAAGGCAAGTTCTAGATAGTTCAGGGAATTTTCAATGTCATCAGATGGTGGGCAGTAGAGAGAGATTATATAGAAGGTATGGGAAGTGGATGAAATGTGAACACATGTAGCATTCTGGGTGCATAGGGAGGATATTGCAGTAACATCGAGAGAATCATTGAAGACAACGATGGCTGTTTTTGGAAGACCCTGTGCTAAATGTATGAATATTGAGGAAATTGGAAATACCATGGTCTTTGAATTTCATCCATGGATTTGTCTGGAGAAATAAGGCTCCTGTAGACATAAAATGTCGTAGGAGTGTTCGTTGATGATAACTCTGGCCTTGTTGGTAACTGCTCTGGAGCACTGAGCATTCATTTGTAGAACAGAAAGATCAGCAGCAGTTGTGATGACCTTGGCATGGGCAGAGGTCATTGAAGGATTTGGTGAGTTATTCATTGATGGTCCTTGTTCTTGCCTGGTCCAATGCTCTCAGGTATTCCGGACAGGTGGGAATCCCGGGCAGAGTGATTGTGGTCTTTATTGCATCTCTTACAGTCGATGCATTTGGGGCTGTTTGCTTGTTGGGGCAATCGGTGTAGATATGGGTATGGGATGAATGTCCATACCCAAGGCACCGAAAGCATTTGTTCACTATGGTGAATTTGCAGAACTTGTGAGCTGAGTATTCCAGATAGATTCTGTCCCCTTCCAAGATGTAGGAAGCCGTAGCCTAGTGGTCAGGCACGTGGGTGCATAAGTACACGTACCTTGAGTGACCAGGGTTCAAGCCCGTGACTACTGAATACGGTGCTGTTTCTTGTATTCTATCTATCTTGTGAACTCCTCTGACCGTTTGGTCGTCCTGGAGTATAAACAGAAAATTTATTTATTATTATTATGTGTTTTATTAATTTGGCTGAGATGCTTATAACCAGTTGGTGGAGTTTGCCTTTGATCGTGTGTGGAATCTCAGGTTAATAGCATTCTTTACTTCTTAAAAACTGTAACCATAGTCATGCAGGGAGGTTCTTATGGTAAAGGTATTTAGAATGTCATCTTTAGTGAGATCCTTTGGGATGCCATATAGTATATGGGAATAAAAAGAACACTGATGGCACAAAGGCAGGTCTCCAATCCAAAACAGTAGTAAAGTAAGCATTCATTCGACTAATTCATTATCGGCACCAAGAGGCACCAACTACTGGTGAACTGCTGACAGGACAGGAGTATCATATGGAGCGTATTCAGCATTTCGTTTAAAACAGAGATGAATTACAATATACACACAATGAATATACGCACAATGAAGTTATGCTGTCTACATATTTTTGCTGTCCTAGCCAGTTCCTCGATTTATTTCCTATGGGAAGCAAAATATATTTCCATGATTTTTTTTAAGTTTGCACTGGCCAGTAAAAATTTACTAGTATGGACCAGAGTTGTATTCATATTCATCATATTCTGACGCTGTTGAATGAGAAGCACGAACTGAGGCTGCATCTTGATTAACACGAAAATTTCAGTTAGCAACTCATCATACCAAGGTGCGATGAGTTAGCAAGAAATTATGTATACTAGGTGATTTATTTGTGTTGCAAACTAGGAAAGGCTAAAAGTGAAATCTGGTCCTGTGATAGCATATACGAGGAAAGATTTGTAACCTGTTAATATGTCAGTTCGTTCAATGTTGGGTGAGAGGGTGTTCGCAAACTAGCTGACGTTCAATGTGGTAGAAGGTTGGGTGGTAGCATGTTGTGTGTATGCGCAGGGGGGTCATATGTGGTTGACTATTTCATTCACTTCCTTTCTCTCCATTTATAACCTATCGATGCACACAATTATGGGGTGTTTTTTGAACAGCTTGGTGCAAAATTACATTAGATTGACACTAAGATAATCGGTCCAAAGTTACCATATTTCTTTTCTAAAATATTGTCTTCAAAACAACATCGTTCCAAAGTTTGTCAGGTCAATTTAAATCATAAAATTTCCAGCATAAAGCAATTAGCACTTGCCACATCGCGTAATGTAGTTAAACTTGCCTTAAGATCTTGTTATTCTAATAAATGAAAATACCTTTCCCAGGTTAGAAAACTTGGCAACAAATAAAAAAAATTATCTACATCCTAGTGATTGGTCGGTATTGAAGACCTCCTTAGATTTGCAATGGGAAGCACAGGCCTCAGAAGTAAAAAAAAAACAGATGTTAAAAAATTTAATACATTATCAGGAGGGTCAAAACACGTTCATGCAAATTCTAACACATTGTCGCAGGCTTGTGACCAAGTACATATGAGTTGGATGCCCCCCCTGCATACACACAACATGCTACCACAGAATACACCAGCTAGTTAGCGAACACCCCCTGCCCAACATTGAATGAACCAATATATCAACAGATTACAAATCTTTCCTCGTCTACGATATCGCAGGACTAGATTTCACTTTTAGCCAAAGGATTAAATTATAATTTACCGCCTCGAAAACTACCTAAAAAACAGTGCATAATAGATATTGAATTTGGACTTCGTAATGTTCCACAAAAAGATTTATTTATTCAACAAGTTAAACAGATGGCGAATAACATAAAAGAAATGCGACTTCCTAAATTGAATACACATGACAGTTCAGCTTTACGTGAACTTCGTGAAAATAAAGACATTATTATACAGAGGGCAGATAAAGTAGTTACAGTTGTAATACTCACTAAACATGATTATATTAATAAGTTAGATTCAGTTGTTTCAGATACCTCCACTTATCTTGAAGTAGACCTGGCACTATTTACCAATTTGGTCAATCAGTACAATAAAGCATTAACAACGTATCGAAAAATTGACTACATTACTAAGGCTCATTTAAAGGAATTGAAGGCCAGAACATACAATATTCCTGCACTTTTCAGTCAGGTAAAATTACACAAGACCCGATTTCCTATACAGCCTATTGTTTCCTACAGAAACTCGGCATTTTCATCCTTGGCCGCAGATGTATATAGCATTATAAAAGCCTTTAGACAGGCTATACAATTTGGGATTAAGAACTACGATACATTATTTAATAACCTTAAGGACTGTAGACTTGACGATAATGATAATTTATTCTCACTAGATGTTACCTCATTATATACGAATGTGGGCCGACCAGGCTAGGCAGGTAGGTAAAGTGCATGCCTGGAAAACCAAAGGTCGTGGGTTCGATTCCCGCCTCGGGCTTGGATCACAGTAAAATGCAAAAACTTTGGGAGGTGCATTATAGTCATAGAAGCTGATGCGCCAACAACTAACAAGAAAAAAAAATATATATATACGAATGTAAACGTTGAATACTCATTAGATATTATTTGGGATATGTTAAATAATAATTCTATACCGATTAATTATATGAAGCTTCCTATTAAAGAAATTTTTCACTTAATTAAACTCTTAGTTGGGGCCAACTATATTACCTTTCAAGACAAAGTATACAAGCAAATTTTTGGTGTGCCAATGGGATTGAGCTTGAGCGGCTTAATATCGGAGTTATATCTGTCAATGATTGAGCATATACATTTGACACCTTTTCTACCCCATATCACTTACTATTTGATGTATTTAGATGATATTCTAGTTATTACTGATAGTAGTACTATCCAAGACATTTTACATTTGTTTAATAATATTCACTCTTGACTCAAATTTACATTGGAAAAGGAGGGTACTGATACAAAGTCATTAAACTTTCTAAATTTCACACTTACTCTGGACTCGAATAAAATCCATTTAGCATCTGTCGTAAACCTACAAATATTAACCAGCAGATTCTTAAACAGGGGTTATCCCCTTGCTACAATAAACCGAATTCGGGTACAAACTAGGGATAGGATACAAAATAATACTTCAATCAACAATCGTAATATTAAAAAATACTTTATTTCTGTCCCATATGTTGAACAGTGGCACAAGCAACTTAACAGATTCTTGAAAGATATCGAATTTAAAATTCGGTATCTTTAAAGTCACTCAGTCTAAAAAATCACTCAGTCCTTTCCTCATTTGCAACACAAATAAATGACCTGGTATACAACATTTCTTATGGTGATTGCAACTCGTCATACAAGGTGCTACGCATTTTCGTCTGAATTTTTGTGTTAATCAACACGCGGCCTCAGTTTGTGCTGCTCGTTCAACAGTGTCAGAATTAGCTTTTAATGCCGTTAATGAAAAACACTTTTTTATTTAATGAGGCCAAAATACTTAGTGTCCAATGTAATTATACCAGACTATTAATGAATTGTTGAGGAGGTTTCCATCCTGCAGTGGGTTGATAATGGCTGCAGGTTTTTTTTTTTTTTTTTTTTATTAATTAAAGAAACTGCGAAATTACATTACACAAGAATTCTCTTAATATTTGCTGGCCATTTTTAATCTCCAATTCATGGCCTTTTACGCGGGTGCACGAAGTCAAATAATCCCTATTTAAGTTTCGTGCTCACCCCTATTCGGTAATTTTCGTTCCTGTGATCAAGACATACGGTCGAAAAGCGTTGTCAGCTTCTGGAAGGAAAATCGTTTTGCATTTTTTTTTTCATTATATATTTTGTAATTAATCTATTTAATTTTTAATTGTGTTAGATTGATTTTTAATTATTTTTTACTGTTATGTAAGATTTTCGATTTTTTTGTTTTAAATTTCTGGAGAGTATCATACGTTTTCTATGTATTATATTGAGGTAAACTTCTCTTATTATTTTACAAAGTAAAAATTTACATAAAGTCGGGGAGTAGCTGTAGTTGCAAAGATAACAGCAGGACAAATCCCTTGACAGCTTCTTATACTCAATTTCTGTATGAAAATTGTGAAAAAAAAAAAAAAACCTTCAGAAACTATTGCAGTAAAAGCTCAACTATATTTAGAAAGATAGGAAAAACTTGAGATTTTAATCATCGATTAAAGTGCAGACAGTGCAGTGCAGACAGATCGAGCAGTGCAGACGGGCTGCAAGAGTAGCTCATGGTGTATTGTCGATGATATATAGGAATTTTTCTAGCAGGGATAAGGAGGTGATTATTCCATTGTATAAGGCAATGGTCAGACCACACCTAGAGTACTGTATACAGGTCTGGAGGCCTCATTTCAAGAAGGATGTAGAGATGCTGGAACGAGTACAGAGAAGGGCAACAAGATTAGTGAATGGAACAAAGGGGTGCTCTTACGAAGAAAGGCTTAAGTTTTGCAAATTACAGTGTCTGGAGACTAGGCACCGGCGAGGTGATCCGACAGAGGTGTATAAAGCCTTGAATGGTTTGAGCATGCTCAGTGCTGATGGGATTCTTCCTCTTGCTCAGAATAATCACCTGAGAGGGCATAAATTCAAATTGAGAAAAGATAGATGTAGGATAGACATGAGGAAATTTGCCTTTAGCCAGCAGGTGGTTGGTTGGTGGAATAGACTTCCATCCCTTGTCGTGGAAGTTGATAGCCTAAATAAGTTTAAGGCTCAGCTGGACAGGTATTTCGAACGAACAGAGGGGTGAAGAAGTGGAAGTGTTTATTTTTTATTTATTTATTGTTTTTTTTTTTTTTTTTTTTTGGCTGATGCTGCATAAGCTTGCTTTCTTGCATCAAATGCCTCTACTAATGCTAATTAACAATTAATGCAGAAACATTATATTTGAAGATTATTACATGTCAGGTGACCTGGCACTACTGCTGGATTAAAAAAAGCTTTGACCTGTGGGACTGAGTGAAAGCTTTGCTGAAATCCAAATAAGCAAGGCTGAAATGATTTCCAGCATAACTATGCCAAAATATCTAATCAGGTTGGTTAAACATAACTTCATAAAACCATGCTGTTTCTGTCAAAATTTCATTTATGTGTAAATGATCCTGTAATGCAAGCTCGATCATATTCTGCATGATTTTGTGTAGTACGTAAGTCAGATTGACCAGTCAGTAGTTACCCACTTCACCCTTAGAACTCCTTGATTTATTAGCAATAAATTGGCACTTCTCCTATATAAGGGAATGTTTCTCAAGTCCAGTGATGCCCTTAATGATTCAATGCATGCTCTTGTCATTTACTTCAGATTTACTGGGTGTATGCCATCAACTCTAATTATTAATCTGTTTTTTATTCTTTTTATTTTATTAATTTGTTTTTATTCTTATTATTTTATATTAAAAACACTTCATATGTTTTTATTTTTATTATTTTTTGTTTATTTATTTATTTTTTATTTTTTTGGTTGGTGCAGCATTTTTATTCTTATTATTTTATTTTATTTTATTTATTTTTTGGCTGGTGTAGCATAAGCCATATGCTTCCTTGCACCATGAGGCCATTACTAATACTAATACTAATTCCAGGAGGCAATACTCACCATTAGGCTCAAATGTTTCTCTAATAAATAATCTTCTGAAATTTCCATATTGTTAATTTCATGCTTTTTTTACAGTTTTACTCTCACAGTTTCTCCATACCACAAAGGGCTTTCCATCTGTAAATATCGATACAGAATACCTGTTCATTTCATCCACAATGTCAGCCAATTATCCAAGAATTTTCCACACCTATTACACAAAGGATCCAATCTGATTCATTCTTATGTTTGTGTCTTTGTATTCACATATGTTAAAAATGCCTTATACCTGCTCTTTTCTCTTTCTGAGTCAGAAATTTCTCATTTGCCTTTGTCAGCCTAACCTTTTCTGTGGTACTGTTACATTACTGCTGCATCCCCATTCCTAAAAAATTCCCTGGGTCTAAATGAAGATGAAAAATGCCTCAGTTTGAAAGCAACCTGAGCAGGATCATCAACAGTTATACCATTCATGTCTATTGTGCCAATGAGATTCATCTCATCTCATAATTAAAAAGTCCACATTATTTGCTAGAGATTTCTCATAATCTTTCTTAGCTTCCTGTGCACTTCTTGACTTGATTGTAGACTAGTTTATATCTGTTGTTGTAGATTTTTGTATTTCCTGATAATTTATGAGCATCTCATGCATTTTTGTACTCTGCCATTAGTTTCATCATTTCATCCAACATCCATTTAGGTCTAAACCTTGAACAGTATCTCTTAATTGGACAAAACCCTATTAGCTTCTATGATTACTTTAGAATTTGCTGTTCGTAACAACACCAGTTGGTCATGCTGAATAGATTTTAAAACTCTCTAAGACCATCGTAGTCACATGGACTCTTGTGACTACAATGGTCGTGATATGGGGAAGAGTCATATGGACTCTTCCCCATATCACATAAATTCTTTCGAACTTCTGGGAACGAATTCTGGAGTGAATCAATCTTGAAAAATTTGCTTATCCACCCAAGCATTGACCCCGGGGGCTCACATCTGGTGAGTATGGGCTTGGCACACCCAGGGTCCTGAGCTGGATATCATCATTCTTCTCTTTCTTGGTGATTCCCTTCTACTTTTGACTCTCTCTCTCTCTCTCTCTCTCTCTCTCTCTGGGTTACTCGGGAACTTTTTTCTTTCCTGGTGCAGCATAAGCCTCAGGCTTCCTTGCATCATATGGATATTAATAATAATAATAATAATTTTTTGGGCCAAAGTCACTTGCAAATGCATAATTCCCTTCAAGACTAGTGGACGATGATATATTTACCAATTCTAAAGGTTTAATTCTGTGTTGGTCTGATGCATTTGCATATAGTAAGAACTGTCATTCTTCCTTTATTTTTTTAAAACCACTTGCACTTTTTTTTTTTTCTCTTTTGCAACCTGCCAGTGTTTTTCATAGCAAACATTTCCAGTAGAGACCGGTTTTGTCAGCATTGTATATTTGATTAGCCATAAAATTATTGTCATTAACAAACTTCTCAAATGTCACACTGTATTCTTTAGCCACCTCTGTGACTGTTTTTCTCCCGCAATGTCTAAGACAATGGTTGTGTTGAACGTACTTTGTGGCAAAGAAGAAACACGTTTTCGTGATCCTGCAAATGCATCCAGGATTGGTCTGAAATGTGCATTTAAGGATTCGAAAGATTTAATATGTCATAGTATTGGCTTTCTTAGTGAAAGGTGTATTCATTATCAAGCCTTACATTTTAAGTGTGGAAAAATCGGGGATCATTTTATTTTACTGCAGAATATGGCAATTTCAGAAGGATTGATCAGTGGTACGAGACTTGTAGTCAAAGTTATGAATCAGAATTGTTTGGATCTTGAAATAATAACAGGAGAAGCTATACAAAAATGGGTACTCGTACTGCGTGTAGATTTGACTTTGCCATTCTCATTTAAGATTCTTGCACTGCTTCTATTAGAATGAGCAGAAGCCTGAAAAACAAGATGCATGGTATTTCAGAGACTGCTGGGAGCCATTGCGGTACAAGTAAACACATGGGTTGTGTTAGGGTAGCTAAGAATAGAAACAGGTGCAGGTATACTTGTGTGTACACCAATGCTAGGAGTTTAGTAAATAAATTTGATGAATTTGAGGTATTGCTCAAAACATCAAAGGCAGATATTGTTGGGATATCAGAGACGTGGTGTCACACAGATATAAGGGATGCGGAACTGCAATTTGGGGAGTACAACGTCTACAGAAAGGATAGACAGGATAGGAAGGGGGGAGGGGTTATGCTATTAGTTAAGAAACACATAAAAACCAAGGAAGTGAAGCCAGTCGACATCGCTGGACAGTGCAGTGTTGAGTCAGTTTGGTGTGACATAAGCACTGGGAGATCAAAATTGAGAGTAGGAGTGTGCTATAGGCCTAATGACTCTGATGAGTATAATAAGGAACTGTACAGGGAAATAGAGTGGGCCAGGAAATCAGAGAGTCTTATAATGGGAGATTTTAATTTCCCAGATATTGACTGGAATTTGGGGGCTGGTTACTCACGCACTAGCAGGGCTTTTGTGGATTTATTGGATGATTGTTTTCTACATCAGCATGTTCGGGAGGCAACTAGAGGGAGTAATATTCTTGATTTGATTATCAGCAGTGATTCTTCATGCATTAAGAATCTGCAGGTAAATGAACCACTAGGTGGCAGTGATCACAGTGTGCTGAAGTGGGAGTTACTCAAAGAGGTAACTACCATTAGGGGTAAAGGGAAGGGTTATTGCTTCCGTAAAGGTGACTACGATGGACTGAGACAGTATTTAAATTCTATACAGTGGGACCAACTGATGATGTTACCAACAGCAAATTCAAAATGGGAAGCATTCAAAGAACTTATCTTGGAAGCTACTAGGCTTTACATACCAACTAAGAAATATTGTTCAAGGTTTAGGCCAAAATGGATGTCAGATGAACTAATGAGGCATATGGCAGAGAAGAAAAATGCATGGGATACTTACAAATTAACACATGACACAGAAGCCTATGATAGATACAAGTTGATATGCAACCAAGTTACAAAGGAGGTTAGGCAGGCGAAGGCAGATTACGAGAAATCCTTGGCAAGGGATGCAAAGAAAAACAGCAAAGAGTTCTTTACTTATGTAAACTCTAGAAGGAAGGGGATGAATCAGATTGGTCCACTTGATATTGGTGGGTCAACTGTTGATGATCCTGCTCAGGTAGCTAACAAACTAAATGAATATTTTGAATCGACATTCACACATGAGGAGTTATTCAGCAAGGGGAATGCCAGAGGTGTATTCAACTCTAACAGTAAGCTACAGAATCTTGAAATAACTGGGAGTAAAGTGGAGGAGAAACTGTTGAAGATAAACACAAGAAAGGCACCCGGGGTGGATGGGATCTATCCAGTTATATTAAAGGAGGCAGCAAAGGAAGTAAGCAAACCCTTAGCCATAATTATGAGAGCTTCCTTGGACTCAGGGGAGGTACCCATAGACTGGAAATGTGCAAATGTGACCCCAATTCATAAAGGAGGATCAAAGGCTGACACAAGTAATTATAGACCTGTGAGCTTAACTTCTGTTCCAGGAAAATTAATGGAGGCACTGGTTAAAGAAGCACTGCAGGATCATTTAGACAAGACTTCAGTTATAGCTCAGACACAGCATGGTTTTGTTAAGGGGAAGTCTTGCCTGACCAACTTGATTGGATATTATGATGCAGTCACAAAAGAACTGGATGCAGGGAATAACTTTGATATTATATACTTGGATCTTAGAAAGGCTTTTGATACTGTTGCACATGGAAGACTGCTACACAAATTGGAGCAGTGTGACATTGGAGGCAAATTGCTGCTATGGATAAAGGGGTGGTTGAGGGGGAGAAGACAGAGAGTGGTAATCAATGGACACTGCTCATCGTGGACTAATGTTATTAGTGGAGTCCCTCAGGGCTGGGTCCATTATTGTTTTCTGTATTTATAAATGATATTGATGATGGTATTTCAAGCTTAATGTCCAAGTTTGCAGACGATACAAAGGTTGGCAGGGTTGTCAAGGACACTGCTGACACTATGCTGCTGCAACAGGATCTGGAAAGGTTGAGCAGATGGGCTGAGAGGTGGCAAATGAAGTTTAACATTGACAAATGTAAAGTACTACACATGGGAAACAGCAACCCCAGAGCAACGTATCAACTCTGTGGTACTACACTGACAGTGGTAGAGAGTGAAAGGGACTTGGGTGTGGTTGTGCAGGCAGACATGAAGTTCTCTGAGCAGTGCAGACGGGCTGCAAGAGTAGCTCATGGAGTATTGTCAATGATATACAGGAATTTTTCCAGCAGGGATAAGGAGGTGATTATTCCATTGTATAAGGCAATGGTCAGGCCACACCTAGAGTACTGTATACAGGTCTGGAGGCCTCATTTCAAGAAGGATGTAGAGCTGCTGGAACGAGTACAGAGAAGGGCAACAAGATTAGTGAATGGAACAAAGGGGTGCTCTTACGAAGAAAGGCTTAAGTTTTGCAAATTACAGTGTCTGGAGACTAGGCACCAGCGAGGTGATCTGATAGAGGTGTATAAAGCCTTGAATGGTTTAAGCATGCTCAATGCTGATGGGATTCTTCCTCTAGCTCAGAAAAATCACCTGAGAGGGCATAAATTCAAATTGAGGAAAGACAGATGTAGGATAGACATGCGGAAATTTGCCTTTAGCCAGCAGGTGGTTGGTTGGTGGAACAGACTTCCATCCCTTGTCGTGGAGGTTGATAGCCTAAATAAGTTTAAGGCTCAGCTGGACAGGTATTTTGAACGAACAGAGGGGTGAAATGGAAGTGGGTTTTTTTTTTTTTTTTTTTTTTTTGGCTGATGCTGCATAAGCTTGCTTTCTTGCATCAAATGCCTCTACTAATGCTAAATGCTAATGCTAAGACACAGCAGTTTCCTATTTGGTTGGCTTTAAATAAAAGTCAAGGACAAATGCTTGATAGAGTGGAAATTTCACTTACTAACCCTGTATTTAGTCACAGCCAATTGTATGTAGCAATGTCTCAGATCATAGAGACACTACATTTTGTATGTGTGAAATTGTTACGCAGCGTGCACATTTTGAATAATCGGAATGATGGTGAAACGAAAGAAAATTTGTTTCCTCAGATACAAGGAATGAGAAAGAATTCGACGCATACTGGCTTACCTGCTCATGACAAAACACCGACTGCATTTCTTTTGGACAGCTAGAGAAAAACTCTGCTACCAGTTGCAAAATTTTTGCAATGGGTACAGCTAGTTATTATTAGTAGTAGTAGCAGTACTGGCAAATGATGTGCGAGTACTGTATATTGTTATACATAAACACTTAAATTTCATTTAAGTGTTTATGTATAATCATTTTTGTTTAGATTGCTAGTACATTTTTATTCATATTGTTTCATATTTGTTTGTTTATAATTTGGTGTGTTGTTTATTTCGTTATTTATTACTATCATTACTAGTCCTTTCTCTTTTTTTTCCAATTCCACTTGCACCTTTGTTAGCTCCTATTGCTATTCTGTGGCTGTATCAAGGCTTGCATGCTTATCTTTTGTTTGTAGTTTGTCACTTTAGTTTCATTATCTCTCTCTGCTTTTAGGCACACTTTGGCAAGACTGCTGTTGTCTGATCTGTGCTTCTGGCTTTGAGACTGTAATGTGACTAATTGTTTTGTGTCACCCTTTTAGAGAGTAAATAGATATTGATTGATTACTTCCCTGAACCCTTTGCATTTGTTAACAAATTCAAATGCTCTTACCTTTTCAAAAGCAAAATTTCTTCTTTTTACCTTTGATAGCAGTAATTTTTATATAAACCCACACCAATTCATTATGGTTGCTACCACTTAGTGGTTCCTTTACCTGACGATTCTTAATACATGAAGAATCACTGCTGATAATCATATTAAGGGCATTGCTTTCTCTTGTTGCATCTAGCATAGAAAACAGCTCCAGTAAATTCAGCACATGTTCTGCTACTTAGTGAGTGACTAATTGTTGAGTTCCTTTTGATATCTGAAAAGTTAAAACTCCTGGTATAAGACGTTCTGAATTCCTTACCAATATTGTTTGTCTGTACAGTTGTTCATTATATTATACTTGTCATAGCTATTTGGCCTTATAACATACTCCTGCTTTTATATTTGTTTTCCCTGTGTTTATATCACCGCACAGACTCAAAATTACACTGGCATCCATGTTAATTGTGTGTACTATTGCATAATCTGCTTCCCCGAACTCCATCCTGCCTGACCTTTCTGTATATGTTGTACTGACTATTTATACGCTGCATCCCTATGTCACAGTGGTACTGCTGTTTCTGATATTATTATAATATCTGCATTTGATGACTTAACTGGTTATTAAAATTCATCAAATTTATTTACTATGCTCTTAGCAATAAATGTCTAAGCAAGTAAATGTGCACCCTATTTGTGCTCTTAGTAATTTGACACAGCCCATATAATTGCTTATCCCATTAGGACCCACTCCCCGCCATGCCTTGTAATAACCCTTCACTTTGCTTTTTTTTTTTTTTTTGCTTCTGCTTGCAGCTGCTACTAAAATGTTAGGCTGTGTAACATCCACCCCAAATTAGCAGTTATCTGACCCACCTTACACCACCTTGACATGATCCACAAATATTCCTTACACACTCTTCTATTTGAGTGTGTCCAGTCCCTGTAAAAAACATTCCATTATATTAACAGCACAGCCCATTGCTGGTAAATATTGTATCATGTGAATCATGCACAGTCTAGGGCCAAATCTGCCTGTTTTAAAGAAATGCAACTGTCACCTACTCTCTACCAGAGACCAATTAAGAATGGTTTAAACTGAATACACATATCTCAGTTGTTTTTTTAATGGTAAAAAAGTTTTTACAGTAAAATGAAATGGAGATAAGTGAGAAAATTGAGTATTTCAGCCTACATAAAGAAAAATCTGCCTTTAATTTCATATAACCATAATAAAAGAATATTGGTCTCTCTAACATTTTCAACATATCTCCAAGTATCAACTTCCACTGGTGTACTATCTGGCACAATATTCTTGGCATCACTCAAGCTGTAGTAAAATGATTGAAAGTAGAATTTTCACTGTTATAAAGAATTCCAGAACTAGGGGCCATAAATCAATCAGGGGTTAATTTTTAGATTAGATTGTAGGAAGTTTTTTTGGCCAGTGAGTCATTGATTGCTAGAACAAGTTGCCCTTGCAGGTAGTTGAGGCTGACAGTTTGAATAAATTTGAAGGTCACTGGAGGGAAGCTTATAATTTGTTTTCCTATCTATTTTATTTTATTTTATTTTTTTCCCCTCTAGTGCAGCAAAATATCACTTATGCAGATGACATAATCTTCATCTCCATCAAACAGTCCCATTGCCAACTTAGTCAGTATCTACAAACCTGAAATCTTTATCTACATTAACAAGTCAGCTCATCTTATCCTTCCCTCCCTCTCTCTTTTTTCCAAAGAACCCAAAGCTGCTGAATCTTTTAATTCAGGATAAGCCAATAAATACCAAGCATAACATCATACAGAGACTATTTTAAGAACAATCTTACAAGAATCCATCAAATGGACAGGCAACTCATAAATCACTTCAAAATTGATTGTCCTTGTTATCTGCTTTGCTGTTTTCATCAATAGAAAGAAATGAACAGTTTGGAACTAGAAAGAGTAGATCTTCTAGCACACAGCTAAAATACAAGTTTTCAAGACAATGAAGCCACCTTAAACAACCGTTTTGCAGATAATAACTTGACTCTAATCCTTAGGACAATGAAGGGCCTCTACCTTTACAGAATTAAAATGATTATATTTGTCAGATGTTTTGTGGTGACTCCTGTAATACCTTCTCAGTTACTGTAAAGATAACAAAACAGGCAAGTAGTAGTTATCATTAAGGTTATTTGGTTTTTTTAGAAGCATTAGCAATTAAGACCATATTGCTCCGGGAATATGTGGTGGTCATTCCCTGACCTTTCCGCATTCCCCGTATTTGGTGGTGACGGGCTCGAACCCCCCGTCTAATCAAGAAGCGTGTGCTACACACTGCTGCTTCTTCCCACCTGGCTATGGAGGCACCGCAAGTAGTAGTAAAGGCATTTGATATAAGAAAGCAAGCTTATGTGTCATCAGCCAAAAAATAAAATAAAAACACATTTCACACATCCATTCCCTCTAAAAGTTTGTCCAGTTCCTCCTTGAATTTATTTAAGCTATTAACTTCTGCAACGACAGATGGAAGTTTGTTCCAGCAATCAACTACCTGCTGGCTAAAGGCAAATTTCCACACACCTGTTCTACAATTG
The DNA here is from genome assembly GCF_048544385.1 of Mastigoproctus giganteus. Taxonomy (NCBI): domain Eukaryota; kingdom Metazoa; phylum Arthropoda; class Arachnida; order Uropygi; family Thelyphonidae; genus Mastigoproctus; species Mastigoproctus giganteus. Next base: position 88,671,923 of record NC_143582.1, on the reverse strand, counting down.
TCTTTCCTCAATTTGAATTTATGCCCCGTCAGTTTTGTAATCTGAGCAAGAGGGAGAATCCCATCAGAATTGAGCCTGCCCAACCCATTCAAAGCCTTATACACTTCAATCAGATCATCTCGCAGGTGCCTAGTCTCCAGATGCTGCAATTTTCAGAACTTAGGCTTTTCTTGGTAAGAGGGCGCTTCCGTTGCCAGGTGGACAGGAGCAGCAGTGTGTGCACGCGCTTCTTGATTAGACCGGGGTTCGAGCCCGTAACCACCAAATACGGAGGATGCGGAAAGGTCAGGGAATGACCACCGTATATCCCCGGAGCAATATGGCCTTAGTTGCTAATACTCCTAAAAACGAAAATAACGAAAAATAACATCTTGGTAAGAGGACCCCTTCGTTCCGCCTCATCAATCTTGTTGCCCTTCTCTGTATTCTCTCAAGCAACTCTACATCTTTCCTAAAATCAGGCCTCCAAACCTGTACACAGTACTCAAGGTGTGGCTTGACCATTTCCTTATACAATGGGATAATAATCACCTCATTTTCTCTACTAGCAAAATTCCTGTATGTCATTGACAAGATGCCATGAGCTATTCTTGCAGCCCGTCTGCACTGCTCAGAAAACTTGACATCCGACTGCGCAATTACTCCCAGTTCTTTTTCACTTTCTACCACGCTAAGTGTAGTACCACATAGTTGGTACCTTTCTCTGGGGTTACTTCTACCCATATGCAGTACTCTGCTTTTGTCAGTGTTAAACGCTGACCGGGCTAGCCGAGTGGGTAATGTACCTGCCCGGCAGCCCAAAGGTCGCGGGTTCGATTCCCGCCTCGGGCTTGGATCAAAGTACTGCAAAAACCTTGGGAGGTGCAATATGGCCACAGAAGCCGATGCGCCAACAACTACCAAATCAAAAAAAAAAAAAAAAATCAGTGTTAAACCTCAGTTGCCACTTCTCAGCTCATCTGCCCAACTTTTCTACATCCGGTTGCACCAGCACACTACCATTATGTCATTAATAACCCTGCCAACCTTAGTATCATCTGCGAACTTGGATATAAAGCCGAATATATCGTCATCAATGATTAATAAATATACAAAACAACAGTGGGCCCAACACCAAACCCTGGGGACTCCACTAACATTAGTCCACAAAGAGCAGCATCCATTGATTACAACTCTCTGTCTTCTCCCACTCAATCACCCATTTATCCATTGTAGCAACTTGCCCTACTCTCCAATTTGTACAGCAGTCTTCCACATGCAACAGTATAGTATAGTATAAAAAGCTTTCCTGAAATCCAATTATATGATATCAAAATTATTTTTTGCATCCAGTTCCTTTGTAACCACATCATAGTATCGAATAAAATTTGTTAGACAAGATGAAAGTCTGTTCCACCAATTAACTATCCGCTGGCTAAAAGCAAATTTCCGTACATCTATTCTACATTTATCTTTCCTCAATTTTAATCTATGCCCCCTCAGGTTCTTAATCTGAGCAAGAGGAAGAATCCCATCAGTATTCAGCTTGCTCATCCCAATCAAGGCCTTATACATCTCAATCAGATCACCTTGCAAGTGCCTACTCTCCAGGCACTGCAATTTGCAGAACTTAAGCCTTTCTTGGTAAGGCTTATGTTCCTCCCTTTGTTCCCCTCATCAGTCTTGTTGCCCTTCTTTGTACTTGTTCTAGCAACTCTACATCCTTCCTAAAATGAAACCTCCAGACCTGTACACAGTACTCTAGGTGTGGCCTGACCATTACCTTGTATAACGGGATAACCACCTCCCTGTCCCTGCTAGCAAAATTCCTATATATTATTGACAAGACTCCATGACCTCTGCCCTGGCAGCCCATCTGCACTGCTCAGCGAACTTCATATTTGACTGCACAATTACCCCCGGGTCTTTTTCACTTTCCACTTCCCTAAGTATAGTACCACACAGTTGGTATGTTTCTCTTGGGTTATTGCTGCCCATGTGCAGTTCTTTGCATTTGTCAATGTTAAACTTCAGTTTCCATTTCTCAGCCCATTTACCCAACTATTCCCGATCCTTTTGCAGCCGCATACTATCTTTACTGTCGTTAACAACCCTGCCAACCTTTGTATCATCTGCAAACTTGGACATTAAGTCCTGATATACCTTCATCAATATCATTGATAAATATACAAAACAACAATGGGCCCAGCACCAAACCCTGGAGAACTCCACTAGTAACATTTCTCCATGAAGAGCAGTGTCCATTGATTACCACTCTGTCGTCTCCCACTCAACCATCCCTTTATCCATTTTAGCAACTTACCCTTAATGCCATACCTCTCCAATTTGTTCAGCAGTCTTCCATGTGCAACAGTATCGAAAGCTTTCCTGAAATCCAAGTACAGGTGGACTCTGCTTAACGCTGATGATTTGTTCCGGAAACACAGAGCACTAAATGAATCCGTGCTAAGTGAGCGCCGCATTCCTATAAGGTAACATATGTATTTATGAGTTGCAGTCAGTGCCATAGGATATTTCCTAATCAATAATAAATGTTAGTGAAAAGATGTACAAATGTCGGTTAAAATATTTAATATTCAAATATTTGTACATATAAAATATTCTGCATTATATACGTATATAATTATGTGGTAACTACTTACATATCAAAATTGGACTTAAAATTCCAATGAAAATCATGGATTGAATTGATGAATTTAAACATGAAAAATGTGTCGATTTTGGGTTATACTTTGGCCCTCTTCCTGGTAAACTAAAAGGAGTTTTAATTTTAAATCTCTGCAGCATTACCACCCAACAATAAAGTCAACCGCTCCTTCGCCGCTTTGAAACCTGGCGTGTTTTTTTTCTTCTTTCAATATGAAACTTCTTTTAGGCATTCGTTTCCCAAAAAAAGTCCTGCTTCATCCATGTTAAAAACTTGTTGAGAGGTATAACACATAATACCCCTCTTCAATAATTTTAACAAGTTATTTTTTGAAAGTTTCGGTTTCTTGATCTGGACTTGCGGCTTCTCCCTGGATTTTAAATCTATTCAACCAGCCCTTACTAGTTTTAAATGGTTCCACTTTTTTTTTTTTTTAGATGATTTTTCTTCAGATCATCATATAGGCTAATCTCTCTCTCTCTTTTATATAATATTTAACTTAACTGAATTCTGCATCAGATATTATCTTCAATACATGTTGACAGAAAAGATGTTAGCTTGGGAGAATATACGGACTAATAGATTAACAATAGCCACAGACAGAGTTCAGAGTGATTCTTACAGTGTTTCTATTGGCATGTGCAGCAGCCTGGAAAGTAAGGTGCTGGAGATTTCAGGGCCTTCTGTGGGTCATCATGGAACAGGTAAATACATGGGCTGTGTTAAGGTAACTAAGAGTAAGAAGAGGTGCATGTATATTTACATGTACACTAGTGTAAGGAGCATTGTTAGTAAACTGGATGAATTTGAATTGCTGGTCAACAATGCATACATTGTTGGGATATCAGAGGCATAGTGTTACTCAGATATAAGGAATGCCAAGTTTGAATAAGGGGAGTACAACGTATACAGAGAGGACAGAAAGGGGGGGGCGGTTATGCTCTTAATTAAGAAACACATAAAAATCTAAGGCAGTGCATCCAGTTAATATGAGAGGCCAGTGCAATGTTAGTCAGTTTGGTGAGAGAGCAAAAATGAAAGTAGGAGTGTGTTTATATGCCTAATGACTCTGATGAGTACAACAATCAACTGTACAGAGAAATAAGAGTGGGCCAGTAAATCAGAATGTCTTATAACAGAGAATTTTATTTTTCCAAATATTGACTAGAACTTGTGGTTTGGTCACTCACACACTAGTAAGGCTTTTGTGGACTCTTGGCCGACCGGGCTAGCCAGGTGGGTAAAGTGCCTGCCTGGCAACTGAAAGGTCGCGGGTTCGAATCCCGCCTCGGGCTTGGATCAAAGTACTGCAAAAACCTTGGAAGGTGCATTATGGCCACAGAAGCCAGTGCGCCAACAACTACCAAAAAAAAAAAAAAAAAAAGTGGACTCTTGATCTGATTATCGGAAGTGATTATTCATGCATTAAGAATCTGCAGTTGTATAAAAGAACCACTAAGTGGCAGTGATCACAGTGTATTGATGTGGGATTTACATAAAGAGGTAACTATCATGAAGGGTAAGGTTTTTTGCTTTCATGAAGTTGACTACAGGGACTTGGACAGTTTTTATATTTTATACAATGAGACCAACTGATGATGTTCCATCAGCAGATTCTGAATGGGAAGCATTCAATGAAATAATCATAGAGGTTACTTACCTTTTCATACCAACTGAGAAATACTGTTCAAAGCTTACACCTAAATGGATTTCAGATGAAATGATGAGCCTTGTTGCAGAGAAGAAAAATGTATGGAATGCGTATAAATTGTCAAATGATATAGAAACTTATGGTAGATGGAAACTAGGCTGCAGTCAAGTCACAAAGGAGATTAGGCAAGCTAAGGCTCAGTATGAGAAATCTTTGGCAAAGGATTCAAAGAAGAATAGCAAACACTTTTCTCATGTAAACACTAGAAGAAAGGGGATGAATCACATAGATCTACTTTGTCGATGGTTCAGCTGTTGACAGTTGTACTCGGGTTGCTGACAAGCTGGATAAGTATTTTGCATCTATATTCATACAAGGAATTATTATTGTTATTAATAGCTATATGGTGCAAAGGAAGCCCAAGGCTTTTGCTGCACTAGCCAAAAAAGAATTTTAGTTACCTTGAGAGAGAGAGAGAGAGAGAGAGAGAGAGAGAGAGAGAGAACAAGAGTCAGAAGTAGAACAGAATCACCAAGAAAGAGAAGAATGATGATATCCAGCTCAGGACCCTGGGTGTGCTAAGCCCATACTCACCAGATATGAGCCCCTGCAGTTAATTTTCTTTAGCGGAAGAGATGCAAGAAGTTATATAAAACTCTATCAGGAAGCTAAATGTTTTTGTAATAACTGAGAGTAAAGTGTGGGAGACAATTTCTGAAAGCTAAATGTAGGAAAGGCACCCAGGGAGGATGGGATTAATCCAATTATATTAAGGGAGGGTAGCCTATGAGATAAGCAAACTCTTAGCCATATTTATGAGAACATTCTTGGATTCAGGGGAAGTCCCATGAACTGCAGATGTGCAAATGAATCTCATATTCACAAAGGAGAGATGAAAGAATGACATGAGTAATTACAGACTTGTTAGATTAACTTTTGTTCCATGGAAAATAATGGAGTCACTGGTTAATAAAGAAGTAATGCAGGACCATCTAGGCAGGAGCGCAGCTATATATTTCAGTCACAGCACAGATTTGTTAAGGGGCAGTCTTGTCTGAGTAATTTGATTGGATACTATGATGCAGTAACAAAGGAACTGGATGCAAAAAATAATTTTGATATTGTATACAGTGGATTCCGGTTATTTGGGCCATCGGTTAATTGGGGCAGCCGTTTATATGTGGCAAATCTTAAAAATCAGAACCCAATCGAGAAAATTACTTCGCTTAATTGGGATAGCATGCTGTTTAATTGGGGCAGGAGACCACAGCACTGGAGATTACCCTATGATTGTCTCTGACGGTACCACGTGGTTCAGTTGAAATTCTTTAGGTCAAAACCATAAAACAATAAAAACGATTAGCAGTCACCTGTTTATTGGGCTTTTCTGTTAGTAAAATCTATCATAAATGGACAGTAAACTCGATCTTACTGAATTTGCGATAATACCGACAGCTGGAATTCTGTGGGTTATTATGGTGAAATGTGTTTCCACTTCCATGAAATCTTCAATCATATAAAAAAATTAATTTTCAGATCTTCTCTTCATTCCTATTTTTAAAGCTTTGTAACTCGTTACTCCGTTCTCACTTGCGCATATCGTGTTACTTGCAATTTGTGTGTGCCGTGTTCTTTGTTATTGATTTCTTATCTTTTTACTGTTTTAAATTTTAACCCCCACCCACAACTGTCAAGTGAACAGAAATGTCAACTAGTTAGTATGTACATATTACAGTACATATTAATTATTCTGATTATCACGTATATTCTTCCGATTTTCACATATCATTTAAATTTTTAATTTGTAAGGTAATAAAGGGTAAATTTGTGCTTAATATATTTTTGTTTTTATAGCCTGTGGATAATATTCCTCCTATTTTTGCTAATTAGAATTAAAATTCAATTAGCATTAGCATTAGTAGAGGCATTTGATGCAAGAAAGCAAGCTTATGCAGCATCAGCCAAAAAAAAATAATAAATAAATAAAAAAAAACCACTTCCACTTCACCCCTCTGTTCATTCGAAATACCTGTCCAGCTGAGCCTTAAACTTATTTAGGCTATCAACTTCCACGACAAGGGATGGAAGTTTGTTCCATCAACCAACCACCCGCTGGCTAAAGGCAAATTTCCTCATGTCTTTCCTCAATTTGAATTTATGCCCTCTCAGGTGATTATTCTGAGCAAGAGGAAGAATCCCATCAGCACTGGCGCCTCCGTAGCCAGGTGGGAAGGAGCAGCAGTGCGTAGCACACGCTTCTTGATTAGACCCGGGTTCGAGCCCGTCACCACCAAATTCGGAGGATGCGGAAAGGTCAGGGAATGACCACCGCATATTCCCGGAGCAATATGGCCTTAGTTGCTAATGTTCCTAAAAACCAAATAACAACAAACCCATCAGCACTGAGCATGCTCAAACCATTCAAGGCTTTATACACCTCTATCGGATCACCTCGCCGGTGCCTAGTCTCCAGACACTGTAATTTGCAAAACTTAAGCCTTTCTTCGTAAGAGCACCCATTTGTTCCATTCACCAACCTTGTTGCCCTTCTCTGCACTCATTCCAGCATCTCTACATCCTTCTTGAAATGAGGCCTCCAGACCTGTATACAGTACTCTAGGTGTGGCCTGACCATTGCCTTATACAAGGGAATAATCACCTCCTTATTCCTGCTAGAAAAATTCCTATATACCATCGACAATACACCATGAGCTACTCTTGCAGCCCATCTGCACTGCTCAGAAAACTTCATATCTGCCTGCACAAACACACTCAGGTCCCTTTCATTCTCTACCACTGTCAGTGTAGTACCACAGAGATGATACGTTGCTCTGTAGGCGCCTCCGTAGCCAGGTGGGAAGGAGCAGCAGTGCATAGCACACGCTTCTTGATTAGACCGGGGTTCGAGCCCGTCACCACCAAATACGGAAAGGTCAGGGAATGACCACCGCCATATTCCCGGAGCAATATGGCCTTAGTTGCTAATGCTCCTAAAAACCAAATAACAAACAAACATACGTTGCTCTTTGGTTGCTGTTTCCCATATGTAGTTTTTTTTTTTTTTTTGATTTGGTAGTTGTTGGCGCATCGGCTTCTGTGGCCATATTGCACCTCCCAAGGTTTTTGCAGTACTTTGATCCAAGCCCGAGGCGGGAATCGAACCCGCGACCTTTGGGTTGCCGGGCAGGTACTTTACCCACTCGGCTAGCCCGGTCGGCCCCATATGTAGTACTTTACATTTGTCAATGTTAAACTTCATTTGCCACCTCACAGCCCATCTGCTCAACCTTTCCAGATCCTGTTGCAGTAGCATAGTGTCAGTAGTGTCCTTGACAACCCTGCCAACCTTCATATCGTCTGCAAACTTGGACATTAAGCTTGATATACCATCATCAATATCATTTATAAATACAGAAAACAATAATGGACACAATACTGAACCCTAAGGGACTCCACTAATAACATTAGTCCACGATGAGCAGTGTCCATTGATTACCACTCTCTGTCTTCTCCCCCTCAACCACCCCTTTATCCATAGCAGCAATTTGCCTCCAATGCCACACTGCTCCAATTTGTGCACCAGTCTTCCATGTGCAATAGTATCAAAAGCCTTTCTAAGATCCAAGTATATAATATCAAAGTTATTCCCTGCATCCAGTTCTTTTGTGACTGCATCATAGTATCCAATCAAGTTGGTCAGGCAAGACTTCCCCTGAACAAAACCATGGTTTTGTTCAGGGGAAGTTTTGCCTGTGTCTGAGCTATAACTGAAGTCTTGTCTAGATGATCCTGCAGTGCTTCTTTAACCAGTACCTCCATTAATTATCCAGGAACAGAAGTTAAACTAACAGGTCTATAATTACTTGTGTCGCCCTTTGATCCTCCTTTGTGAATTGGGGTCACATTTGCACATCTCCAGTCCATGGGTACTTCCCCTGAGTCCAAGGAAGCTCTCGTAATTATGGCTAAGGGTTTGCTTACTTCCTTTGCTGCCTCCTTTAATATAACTGGGTAGATCCCATCCACCCCAGGTGCCTTTCTTGTATTTATCTTCAACAATTTCTCCTCCACTTTACTCTCAATTATTACAAGATTCTCTAGCTTACTGCCAGAGTTGAATACACCTCTGGCATTCCCCTCGCTGAATAACTCCTCATGTGTGAATGTCGATGCAAAATATTCATTTAGTTTGTTAGCTGCCTGAGCAGGATCATCAACAGTTGATCCACCGATATCAAGTGGACCAATCTGATTCATCCCCTTCCTTCTAGAGTTTACATAAGTAAAGAACTCTTTGCATCCCTTGCCAAAGATTTCTCATAATCTGCCTTCGTCTGCCTAACTTCCTTTGTAACTTGGTTACAGATCAACTTGTATCTATCGTAGGCTGCTGTGTCACATTTAATTTGTATGTATCCCATGCATTTTTCTTCTCTGCCATATGTCTCATTAGTTCATCTGACATCCACTTAGGCCTAAACCTTGAACAATATTTCTTAGTTGGTATGTAAAGCCTAGTAGCATCCAAGCTAAGTTCTTTGAATGCTTCCCATTTTGAATTTGCTGTTGGTAACATCATGAGTTGGCCCCACTGTATAGAATTTAAATACTGTCTCAGTCCATCGTAGTTGCCTTTACGAAAGCAATAACCCTTCCCTTTACCCCTAATGGTAGTTACCTCTTTGAGTAAATCCCACTTCAGCACACTGTGATCACTGCCACCTAGTGGTTCATTTACCTGCAGATTCTTAATGCATGAAGAATCACTACTGATAATCAAATCAAGAGTATTTCTCCATCTAGTTGCCTCCCGAAGATGCTGATGTAGAAAACAATCATCCAATAAATCCACAAAAGCCTTGCTAGTGTGTGAGTGACCAGCTCCCAATCTCCAGTCAATATCTGGGAAATCAAAATCCCCCATTATAAGACTCTCTGATTTACTGGCCCACTCTATTTCCCTGTACAATTTCTTATTATACTCATCAGAGTCATTAGGCCTATAGCACACTCCTACTCTCAATTTTGATATCCCAATGCTAATGTCACACCAAACTGACTCGACACTGCACTGTCCAGCAATGTCGACTGGCTTCACTTCCTTGGATTTTATGTATTTCTTAACTAATAGCATATCCCTTCCTCCCTTCCTATCCTGTCTATCCCTTCTGTAGACATTGTACTCCCCAAATTCCAGTTCTGCATTCCTTATATCTGTGTGACACTACATCTCTGAAATCCTCACACTATCTGCCTTTGATGTTTTGAGCAATACCTCAAATTCACCAAATTTATTTACTAAACTCCTAGCATTGGTGTACACGCAAGTATACATGCACCTGTTCTTTTTTTTAGCTATCCTAACACAACCCATGTGTTTACTTGTACCCCAATGATTCCCAGCAGTCTTTGAAATATCCTGCATCTTATTTTCCAGGCTGCAGCTCATTCCAATGGAAGCAGTGCAAGAATCACTTTCACCTCTGCCAGTGGCTACTGTTAATCTATTAGTCCTTGTCTCCCCCAAATCTAGCAGTTTTCCGACCCACCTAACAATGCCTTGATAGCATCAGCAAACATTTTTGCACCCTTTCTATTTAAGTGTATCCCATCCCTGTAGAAGCAGTCTCTCCTGTTAACAAGTACAGACCAGGCTGAAAAAAATTCTACCTCCCCCCTTGAGCCTTGCACAATCTTTCCAGGGCCGAATTGATCGACAGGGCTCTCATCATATACTCCCTCCTATCGTGTCTGAGCAGAATTGCAGACACTTTCAAATTCAACCCTAATTCACGGCTTTTTTTCAACAGTGACCTGTACTTGTTAAGTTAAGCAATTCACAAACATGATCACAATGACCGGCGCTTACCCTCACATCGTATAGTGAACGGTACTTTACTATGGCGAGTTCTTCGTAATGTGATTTGATTGTACAGTGGATCAATTGTAAAGGGGAGTACATTGTATTTTTAACTATTTACGTGAAACTTCGGATAACTGGGGCAGCCGCTTAATTGGGCCAAAATGCACTAGTCCCGATGTGTCCCAAATAACCGGAATGGACTGTACTTGGATTTCAGGAAAGCTTTTGATACTTTTTGTGTGCAATGGACTGCTATACAAACTGGAGTAGTGTGGTATCGAGGGCAACTTTCTGCTGTGGATAAAGGGATGGTTGAGTTGGAGAAGATAGAGGGGTGTTATCAATGGAACTGTTCTTCGTGAACTAAAATTATCAGTCTAGTACCCCAAGTTTCAGTGCTGGGCCCATTCTTGTTTTCTGTATTTATTTATGATATTGATGAAGGTATATCGGTCTTAATGTCTAAGTCTGCAGATGACTGAACTTGGCAGCATGGTTAATTACAATAATGGCAGTATTCTACAATAACAATATCTAGAAAAATTAGGCAGTTGGGCTGAGAAATGGCAACTGAAGTTTAACATTGACTAATCCAAAGCACTGCACATGGGTAGCAGTAATTCCAGATTAATGTACCAACTGTGTGGCATTATGAAAAGTATAATGTATAATAAAACTGTATAATGAAAAGACCTGATATAATTGTGCAGATATGAAGTTCTCTGAGCAGCGCAGACTGGCTGCCAGGTCAGCACTTGGAGTTTTGTCAATTAAATACAGGAATTTTACTAGCATAGATAAGGAGGTGATTATGCTGTTGTACAAGGCACGGATCAAGTCACATCTTGAGTATAATCTTAAGGGAGGCGGCAAGTGAGTGCATTGAACCATTGTGGCTAATTATGAGAGCATCACTGGCTCAGGAGTGATGCTGTTGGATTGGAAAAGTGCACCAGTGTATCTCCAATACATAAGGGTGGTTCTAAGAGTGAAATGGCAAATTACCAGCCAGTCAGTCTAACTTCAGTAGTAGGGAAAATCATGGAGACAATAATCAAGGGTGGAATTCAGGATCATTTAGGTAGAAATGGAATTCTAAAGGATACTCAGCATGATTTTGTAAAGGGAAAATCATGTTTAACTAATCTGGTTAGCTATTTTGAGAGGGTCACTCAAGAGCTTAGGGAATAATTTCGACATTGTTTATTTGGATTTCAGCAAACCATTCAACTCAGTCCCACACGAGTGGTTTCTTTATAAGCTAGAAAAGGTTGGAATCACAGGGAAACTCCTTGCTGGATGGCTTCAGGGCAGGAGGCAGAGGGTTGTAATAAATGGTTATTCCTCAGATTGGGTTGATGTAAGAAGTGGGGTTCCCCAAGAATCAGTATTAGGGCCACTGTTGTTTTTGATTTTCATAAATGACATCGATGAAGGGATAGAGGGCGTGGTGTCTAAATTTGCAAATGACGTAAAGATTGGTAGCGTAGTTAATGATCACCACCAAGTAGATCTTCTTCAGAGTGACCTAGATAGACTTCAGGGATGGTCAGAAAAATGGCAACTATGCTTTAATCCAGAAAAGTGTAAGGTATTACACCTGGGGAACAGTAACCTCAAAATAACTTATACACTTTTGGTGGAGTTGTGTGGGCATGAGTAGTGGAGGAAAGGACTTGTGTGTTACGATACAGTCAGACATTTAAGTTCTCAGAGAATTGTAGACAGGTTGCAAGGAAGGCCCATGGTGGCCTGTCGATGATTTATCGAACAATTGCTAGTAGAGATAAGGACGTCATAATCCCAGTATATAATGTTAGACCACACTTGGAATACTGTGTTTAAGTATGGAGACTGCACCTAAAGAAAGACATTGTGCTTCTTGAAACAGTCCAAAGACAGGTAACTCACCTGGTGAGATGAGCAGAAGGGCATCCATATGAGGAAAGACTTTGAATATGTGGGTTGCAGAGCTTGGAAACTTAGGTACCTTAGAGGAGACTTGATTGAATTGCTTAAGACTTGAGAGGCATGAGTAAAGTGAATGAGGATGACATTTTCATAGTTATAAATGATTCTAGAACTAGGGGCCATAATTTCAAGTTACTGAGGTGGAGGAAGATATTTAGATTGGATTGCAGGAAGTTTTATTTTAGCTAGCGAGTTATAAATTACTGGAATAAGTTACCTACATGTGTGGTAGAGGCTGACAGTTTGGGGAAATTCAAAGGTTGGCTGGATAATTACCTATGGGAGGAGGGAAATGCATAGGTTGTCAATTTCCTTTTCTCTTATTATTTTTTATCATTATTATTATTTTATTTTTATTATTATTATTATTATTTTTTTTTTTTGGCTGGTGCAGCATATGGCATAGGCTTCCTTGCACCATGTGGCTATTGCTAATACTAACTATATACAGGTCTGGAGGCATCATTTTAGGAAGGATGTAGAGCTGCTAGAAGTACAGAGAAAGGCAATGAGATAGGTGCAGGGAACAGAGGAATACTATTACCAAGAAAGGCTTCAGTTCTGCAAATTGCAACATCTGGAGACTAGGCTCCTGCAAGGTATTCTGATTGAGGTGTTTATGGCTTTAAATGGATTAATGAAGTTCAGTGCTGATGGGATGCTTCCTCTTGTTCAGACTACACACATGAGGTGCCATAAATTCAATTCGAGGAAGGATGGTTGCAGATTAGATATTCGGAAATGCGTCTTTAGCCAGCAGGTGGTTAATTGCTGAGACAAACTTCCATCTACTGTTGTGAAATTCAAGGAAGGACTAGACAAACTATTGGAAGGAATGAATGGGTGAAATGGGAGGTTTTTTTTTTTTTTTTTGCTGATGTTGTATAAGTCTGCTTTCTTGGATCATTTGCCGCTACTAATGCTGATGATATCAATCCTTCAAAAACTCAGTCCTGTCTTATATTTCACAAAAAGGATTCGTCTGCTCTTACGCTTATCTTTGATGACACTCAGATTTCTAGACAAGATCGCATATTTCTATTAGGGATTACACTTCTAATCTCTCCTGGCATAAGCACATCACAAATATTGCTTCCCCTGTATCTAAAAAAATGAGTTTTATCTTTCGCCCTTGACATTACTTTTCTTCCAAACAGCTGCTTTCTCAGTACACATCTGAAATCCACTCTACTATGGAGTATCATTCCCACACCTGGGCTGGTATCCCCAAAATACTCTCAGGCTTATAGACTATTCGAAAGAGGGCAATTAGGTTAATTAATGACCCATCTCTAACAAAGTCTCTCCACTCTTTGTCTTGTAGACATTGTTTCTGCTGCCTTTTCTATAGATACTTCCATGGGCACTGTTTTTACAAATTGGCTTCTAAAATTCCTGCTCTCTCTTCCAAACCAGTCTGAACATGTGCCACAACCTGTCAGCATCCTTTTACTGTCCAACTTCACACTCACAGAACCTGCTTTTCTTCTTCCTCATTTATTCCTTCAACTTCCATTTTCTGAAACAGCTTCCCTTTATGTGTATTTCTTTAAAATTACAAACTAAAGAAATTCATGTCTAATGTCAACAAATATCTTCTTTCATCTTCTCAGCCTTCAAGTCGCACATGGTACTAAGTAGTATAGGTTCTAATACCCTTTATGCTTGTAGTTTTCATTAAAAAAAAAAAAAAAAATCTTAGCTTTATATTTTGATTGGATGTAGATTCAGTATATAACTTGCCTTCTGTATGGATTTTATTGAGCAGATTCAAGTGATATCTCTTTAAATCTAATTCACACATTAATATCATTATTGTTCTCTAACAGGAATTTCCATTTTCCAACTTTATTAAGATAATTTTCTTTCTGTAGCATCCTCCGTAATGGTATAGTGGTGTCATCACTTGTTTTAAGAGATCCAGGTTTGTATCCTATCAGAGACAGGAGGAATTCTATGGCCTATAAAAATGGGGCTGTAGTTAGCCATTCCAGGTTTTTCTGACCACACAATATGCAAATCATGTCATGGATACACACTTTGTTGTAGGCCATAATAAACTTGTATTATGGCCTTAGATGAAAATCCACTGTGAAAAATCACAATACCCCTTCATTAGTATTTTTTATTTTATTTTATTTTATTTTTTTGCATTTTCCAAGGCATTTCTTTCCAAACATTAGCTTTGAAAAATTTTATCTCCTATTTAGCATTACTAGTAATTTGCACTCTTAATGATGTACTTATGTTGTTTTTTAATTTATAAGTATTCTGTTTATTCGGTATGAAACAGCTAAAAGATCAATAACGAGACAAGGCTGAATAATTTGTAAAATAAACATATCGCACTTTTGTATGAATACTGTCCTTCTAATGCAGTGTAAGCTGCTTATTTTACAATATATTGTGCTTAATTTTATTCTCTCAGTTCACTCTACTTCTGATTTTATGTTCATTTATTCTACAGTTACACTTCACTGGATTTGTTAACATATTTTGGAAGTTAAGATATACTAATGAAATAAAATAATCTTATTTTATTAAATAAGATAAAATATATTAATTTTTTTTGATAAAAAGATATTAAAATATGAACTAGGAATGATACTTAAAGCTCATTACTAGTTTATATTTTATTGTATTTCAAAAAAAATGTAAAAGAATTTTTGTTATATAAAAACTGTTATATATTACAAACTTGATGTCTCAGATACAAGTTAAATTAATAACTTCTTTTTCAGTTATGAAGGATGGCTAGCAGGTGCCCAGCTTTCATTTGATACAAATAACAAAAAAATTTCCAAATCAAATTTTGCTGTTGGATTCCAGCAACATGATTTTATTGCTACTGCAACTGTGTAAGTTTTAATTCATTGAATCACATACTGTATTACTTAATATTCTGTATATTCCATATATACTATTATGAATTGTCCAAGTTCTTTAATAAATGCCTTTACTCTATGGTACTGAAAGTATACATTGCAGAAAAGTAATAATTTTGCTCTTATTAGATCATTCAGAAGAAAAGTAACATCATTAAAATGCTTACATTATTCCCACTTATTGAGATAACATAAGAGGGATGTGGCATTTAATACAAATTTCAGGGTATCCATTTTTTTTTTTCTCTCTTTTTAAGCACGTTCACAAGTATGTATGCTAAGTGCTTATTGTCTTCGCCATGTCCATTGGTCCATCCATCCAGGTGTAACAGGCACCTCCATAGCCAGGTGGGTAGGAGCAGCAGTGCGTAGCACACACTTCTTGATTAGACCGGGGTTCGAGCCCGTGAGCCACCAAATATGGAGGATGCAGAAAGGTCAGGGAATGACCACCGCATATCCCCCGAGCAATATGGCCTTAGTTGCTAATGCTCCTAAAAACCAAATAACAACAACCAGGTGTAACAGAGGGACTTTCAGTAGACGGAAATTTTGTATTTTGGCTTGTTAAAAATATTTTCCAAACTAAATTACATTAAAATTGAACAAATAGAAATCTGACAATTATTTTTTTTTCATAGAGTTTGTACGGTGTTTGTATTTCTACATTTAATTCATAGATTAAATGTAGTTTTAATGAAATAAATACAAACCTCATAAATGTGACAGTGCTTGTGAAAAGATACATATATACAAAGAGAAAAGAGACTTAAAAAAAATGGAGGAGGAGAGTAATAAATATTATACAATTGAAATTAAATTAAATGCCTAACTTTAGAGAATGTAAAACCTTCAAAAGCTGTAAAGTTTTACTAAGTGTTCTATAAAATTATTATCTTTGTAATTAATTGATAAAGAGATAAATATATTTACTTTTCATTTCTATTTATCAGAGAAAATGGTAAAAATCATTTAATTTAAGAAAAAAATTGAACGGGCCTGAAATGTAATGCAGTATAGCACATTACTGGACTGGAGATGTGCGATTGTATTCCCAATCCATAAAGAGGGATCAAAAGGTGACGCAAGTAATTACAGACCTGTCAGTTTAATGTCTGTTCCAGGAAAATAATGGAATCACTGGTTAAAGAAGTAATGCAGGACCATCTGGTGGACAGTCATGCAACTATACTGCAATCACAGCATGGATTCGTTAAGGGGTGGCCTTGTCTAACCAACCTGATAGGTCACTGTGATGCAGTGACCAAGGAACTGGATGCAGAAAATAATTTTGAATCAAATACTTGGATTTCAGGAAAGCCTTTGATACCATTACACATAAGCCTGCTGTGCAAACTGGAGCAGTGTGGCATTAAGGGAAGTTACTGCTATGGTTAAAGGGATGGTTAAGTGGAAGAAGACAGAGTAGTTATCAATGGGCACTGCTCTTTGTGGACTAATATTATTAGTGGAGTTTCCCAAGGTTTAGTATTGCTGGGCCCATTGTTGTTTTCAGTATTTATCAATGATATTGATGAAAGTACAGTTAGTTCTGCTATAAAGTGCATTTTGGCAATGTGAATTTGCTCCAATGCAACTTGATATATTAGGGAACAATGCAAGTATAACGCAATTTTCACATTGCCTCATGCAGGATTTCATCTGCAAGTAACACCAAGCTTAACATAGTGACTTGCACAGCAATATATACAAGCTTATGAAGCTTTAAAAATGTCAAATGTTTGAGAGCTATATTTTCCATTTACTGTAGTTGTGTTGGTCAGAGACACACTGTTGTCATTCACTGTATTCACAAGATAACAGGTTATATTGTAGGCCGACTTGTGTTTTCAAGAGCTCACATTTTTCTCTTCGAAAGAAACTTTGTGAGGTGTGAGCAGAGGAGCACATTTCTGGAGGTCACTATCATAAAATAATAAAAACAATTTTCAGTTCTCGGTTTATTGGGCTTTTCTGTTAGGGCAATCTATTATAAATGGGTAGTAAACTCAATCTTATTGCATTTGCAATAATACCGATAGCTAGAATTCTGTGGGTTTCTACGTTATTATGGTGTTTCCCCTTCAATAAAATCTTCAGTCATATAAAAATACTTAAATAAATTTTCAGAATCATCTTTTCGTTCCTATTTTTATGCTTCGTAAACTTGTTATTCTGTATCTCACTGGTGCAACTTGTGCATGCCATGTTTGTCGTTATTGATTGCTTATCTTTTTTAGTGTTTTAAATTTTACAATAAAAAAAAAAAAGTCAGTGAACAGAAATATCAAGTAGTATGCATATATTACAATGTTACCACACGGAACTTTTTTTTTTCTTTCTTTTTTTTTTATTTCTTTTTTTTTTTTTGACTGCTCTGTACCTATCCCTATTTTTCCCATAAGCCCTGTTGTTTTAATGCTCAAAATACCATAACGTGGAGATTTTTAGGAACACATGTACCAAGTTATAGTAGAACTGACTGTATATCAGGCTTAATGTCTAATATTGCAGGTAATGTCTAATATTGCAGGTGATACAAAGGGTGCCTAAAGGATATTTTTTCTAGACTGCTAAGGAGAGCTTACTGACATATGGGTTAGCGTATTTTGCATCATTTCTATACATGTAGGTGTAAAATGATCATCTGCCCAGGTAGATGAATTGGCATAATTTAATTATATCTCATATAGTTACTTATTCTCAGTGGATATCACCACCCAGACTGCACTGTTTCAAGGCTTTTTGGCCTCCCTTCAGTGGGTGGACAGGTACCTGGTGTTGCAAAAGTGACAGCCGAGTTATGAAATATAACTGGGTTGTCTTGAAATGGTACTGTATACAGATCTGGAGGCCTCACTTTAGGAAGGATGTAGATCTGCTGGAATGGGTGCAGAGAAGGGCAACCAAACTATTATGAAGGACAATGGCAACCCAGTTATATTTCGTAACTGGGTTGCCATTGTCCATTGGTGAAGCGTTACTTATTCGAGTTAATGAAATACCATGGCAACTTGTGAAGGTGTTTACAATGTGAGATATAATTAAAATTATGCCAATTCATCTACCTGGGTAGGTTATTTTATACCTACACATATAAACATGATACAAATTGCACTAACCCATATGCCAATATAAAGGGTGGTTAACGACAGTCATCAGGGTGAGCTACTGCAACAAGATCTAGGAAAATTGGGTTGATGGGATGAAAAATGGCAGTTGAAGTTTAACATTGACAAATCCAAGTTACTGCAAATGGATAGCAGTAACTCCAGAGTAACTTATCAACTGTGTGGTACTATACTACTCTCAGGTAAGTGGAGAATGAAAAAGACCTGGAGATAATTGTGCAGTCAGATATGAAATTCTCTGGGCAGTGCAGACATGCTTCCAGGACAGCTCACTGGGTCTTGTCATTGATATATAGTAGGGATAAGGGGGTGATTATCCCTTTGTATAAGGGAATGGTTAGGCCACATCTTAAGTACTGTATACAGATCTGGAGGCCTCACTTTAGGAAGGATGTAGATCTGCTCAAACGAGTGCATAGAAGGGCTAGTAAAGGGAACAAAAGGGTGATCTTGCCTAGAAAAGCTTCATTTCTGCAAATTACAATGTCTCGAGACTAGGCACCTGCACGAAGATCTGATTGAGGTGCTCAAAGCCTTGAATGGATTGAGTGACCTGAATGTTAATGGCATTCTTCCACTTGCTGAGACTACACAGATGAGGGAGCATAAATTGAAGTTGAGGAAGGATAGTCGTAGAATAGATGTGTGGAAGTTTGCCTTCAGCCAGCAGGTGGTTGATTGTTAGAACATGCTTCCATCTGTTGTGGAAGTGGATGGATTGAATAAATTCAAGGATGAACTAGACAAATCTTGGAAGGTATGGATGGGTGAACTGTGTAGGTTTTTTT
The DNA here is from genome assembly GCF_048544385.1 of Mastigoproctus giganteus. NCBI lineage: Eukaryota > Metazoa > Arthropoda > Arachnida > Uropygi > Thelyphonidae > Mastigoproctus > Mastigoproctus giganteus. Next base: position 88,652,987 of record NC_143582.1, on the reverse strand, counting down.
TTTTTTTTTTTTTTTGCTGATGCTATATAAGCTTGCTTTCTTGCATCATTTGCCATTACTACTACTACTGGCCCCGGGTGCCAAGCGAGTGATTATAGCGTTTTTCGTAAAGAGCAGCAGATACTTATAATATTATTTTTCATTTTTTACAGAGTTATTTAATTTTGTCTTCTAAAGTAAAGAAGCTAGCGTACCTAACAGAAAGGAAAGACACCTTTCTTCTTGTACATAGGACTAACTTACTAATGCACTAACAAATAACCTTACTTTATCGCTTGGTCACTGGTGGCACTGCTCCTGCCTCCACATGGTGGGGCTGGAAACCTGGGAGAAGAAAGACATCCTCCAAGGGCAAAAAGGAGCAACGATGGACAAAAATAAACAGTCCTCGTGTGGATCTTATGATTCAGAATTAGACAAGCATAATCCAGATCATGACGACACAAATGTATCCCGTGCTAAGAGACAAAAAAAAGAAGGAACGGATAAGACCACCCCTCTCTTTTTAATACTACACTCCTCCACAGACCAACCATTGAGTAAGCTGTCCCAATTTTTGATACAGAAATGTCTCGAAAATGTGGCTGGCCCTCCAAAAATGGTTCAGTGTTTAAGATCCGGAGATTTATTAATCGAAATGACCGAACATATGCTGAGAGGCTATTGAATGTATCCACTTTTGGTGGAATTCCCACGAAGGTTACCCCACATGCCACCTTAAACTCCTCTAAAGGGATAATATCAGAGTGGAATCTATTAAACGTAACAGAAGATGAGCTTGTGCATGAACTAAGAGATCAAAATGTGGTACAAACCAAAAGAATTGTTATTAAAAGAGATGGAGAGCCTGCCCCCCACACGGACGGTGATACTAACATTCAAAACACCAAATCTACCTACTTCTATTAAAGCTGGTTATCTTTGATGCCAAGTAAGACCATACATTCCAAATCCAGTCCGGTGCTTTAAGTGCCAAAAATTTGGTCATTCCCAAGCTGTCTGCAGAGGTGTAGCCACTTGTGCCAACTGCAGATCAAAAGAGCATACACACACAAACTGTAACACTGAAATTCAAATTTGTCCTAACTGCCATGGTAACCACTCTGCCTTCTCTAAGGAATGCCCTCAATGGAAAAGAGAAAAGAATATTCAAAAATATAAGATTGAGCAGAAAGTATCCTATCAAGAAGCTAAAAACATTTTGCAGTACCTGCTAAGTCACCTACATATGCTTCAGTTACCCAACGGCTATGCTCAGTAGAAATTCAGACAGACTGCTCAGTCTCTCCAAATATCTCTATATCTGGTTGGGCTAAATCACTTCTCTCCTCATCAAAGAAAAAACCTATTCCTAAATATGCTGCTCGAGAAGCAAATACTCCTTTAACAATACCTCCGGATAAGAAGCCTAATGAGAAACCAAATGAACGAGCCAAGACCCCTGAAAGAAGCAACACTACTAAATTTATATCTGATACCATGGATATTGATGAAAAGATAGATGAAGATGATTCAATTCTTGAGATTCATCCAGAGAATGACATTGACACAGGTAGGCCAATCTTCCCGAAAAAAGAAAAAGCAAAAGTAGACAAGCACAAACAAAAAAATCCGCCGTAAAAAACCAAACAATGCACACAGTGATTCAATGGAATTGTCGCGGATTTTGTGCAAATTTAGATGACCTCTACGATCTCCTAAGTGAATATAAGCCTGTCGCAGCATGCATACAAAGGGTACTAGGAAAGTTTTGCAGTACAGCTTTGTTTATTTAATTTTTTCAAAGTAATTTCCTCTACATTCAATACACCTCTCCATCCTCCGAAACCAATCTTTAAACCAGTTCTGCCAAGTTTCGCTAGGGAGTAAAGCACACTCGTTGTCCCAAGCCCGTAGAAGGTCCTCATCACTGGAAAACCGCCTCCCTTTTAGCTTCATTTTCACATGCGGGAACAGTGCAAAGTCACAGGGAGCAAGGTCTGGACTGTAGGGAGGGTGCTCGAGAAGTTTCAGTCCTGTCGTGGTCAAATATTCGGTGCAGGCTTTGGTGCGGTGAGCTGCAGCATTATCGTGATGGAGGTACCAGGTGTCCATTCTTGACTTTGGCCGCAGGTTCTTTATAGATCCAATGACTTTAGGCAGACATTGTTCAGTATACCACTTAGCTGTGACTGTCTTCTGCGTGTCCAAAATGACACGTTCCACAATTCCACTCGATTTGAAAAATACAGCTATCGTTTTCTTCTTTACAGATCGGGATTTTCTGACAATTACGGGTGTGTCGTCATCATCAAAGACCCAAACTTTGTTTTGAGCCTTGGTCGGCAGATCGTAATAGTACAGCCAAGTCTCATCACCTGTCACGATGTTGTTCACATACCGAGATTGTCCCTTATCAAACTTTTTTAACATCTCCCGGCACCAAGTCACACGTTGTGTCATCTGCTCTTCAGTCAGTTGATGCGGCACCCAGAGAGAACAAAGTTTCTTCACGTGCAAATGATCTTGCAGAATTGAACGAATTGCTGGTGCATTTAGGCCCAAAGTATCCTCTATCTGTTGGTAGGTCACTCGCCTGTTTTCGTCAAGCATTTTCCTCACAGCAGTAACGTTTTTTTCCGTAACTGATGTTCGTGGCCTTCCCGGCCTCTCAGAATCCTCCAGAGTGAAATTTCCCCTTTGGAATTCTCTATACCACCTGAATATCGTTGTACGATGTGGACAATCATCATCTAGTGCAAGAGTCATTTCTTGTAAGCACTGGTCTATGGTTAAACCACGCACTAAATTATACCGCAAAACTGTCCTTATCTCATTTCGTGACCACGATGCCATCGCAAGCACTTTACACTCTCACTACTAATGAATAACTGAGCCCATCGACTTGGCGCGGCGGCTACTATGCACATATGAACATGTCTCAACATGCAGCAACAAGCAGCTTCCTGTGATTCATTGTTGCGTCATATTGCAAAACTTTCCTAGTACCCTTTGTACAAGAAACAAACCAGACGAATGCAGTATCTATAACAATTAAACACTTCACCATGTATAGAAAAGATAGAAACTGCTCTAATGCAGCACACAGAGGAGTAGCACTGTTAGTAAACTCTTCAATTCCCTCCAGACCTGTTCCCTTGCAAACATCATTGGGGGCAGTTGCAGCCCGTACCACCATTGGCATAACGATAACATTAGTCTCATTGTATCTGTCACCAAACCACGCTTACACCCTTGCTGATTTAGATGACCTAGTAGGACAAATACCCTCTCCTTTCTGTATTCTGGGTGACTGGAATGGCCATAACCCCCTATGGGGTTCTCAACAACTTGACTGCAGAGGACAACTATTTGAGAAATTCTTGGATAAACACAATCTAACTATTTTAAACACCGGTGATCACACATATGTTCATGTACCATCTGGCTCAAGCTCTGCCATTGATCTAACAGTATGTTCTCCAACAATATTTCCTCTCATAGACTGGACAGTTACTGACAACCCTCTTGGTAGTGATCACTTTCCGATCATCTGTAAATTCTGTAGTTCTCCTCCGCTCAACAGAATTAGAACAATTTGGAAATTTGACAAGGCCAACTGTGCTAAATATCAAGAAATAGCTCATTTAGATTCCACTTTCATTGCAACTGACAATGATTCTGCAGTAAGCTATATTACACAACGAATAATGACAGCAGCTGAATCCACTATCCCGAAATCATCATTTAAAATCCAACTCCATCCAAAAATGTGGTGGAATGAAGCATGTAGCATTGTTAAAAGAGAAAGAAATAAATCCTGGAATCAGTTTAGAAAACATCCAACCACAGCCAACTTTCTACAGTTTAAAAGAGCAAGGGCTAAGGCTCGTCATGTAAGACGAATGAGTAAAAAAGAAGCATGGGCATGCTATGCTGCCACAATAAACAGATTCCCAGATACTGCTACAGTCTGGAAAAAAATCAAACGTATCAATGGCAAATACTCACTTGCTACTTCTCTGATTCTATTTCTGAAAGGAAAGGAAATTTCTGAATCTGAGGAACTTGCTAATGCATTCGGCTCGTATTTTGAATCACTCCCAGCCGTTTCCACCTATGAACCAGCCTTTCAGATGCTAAAATGCAGTACAGAAAAGTAGATAGTATGAATCAGAGCTGTACTGCTCAATATGTTCTACGTTGATAATAATATTAGTAAAATAATAAGAGGAGTTTTCAATATAGTGCGTAGAACCCTTCCGTATGATACCCTCCAGAAATTAAAATGGAAAAAACGAAAAAATCGACAACTTACCGGTACATTAGAGTAAAATATAAATAATTAAATAATCAATTTAAAACAATTAAAAATCAAATTAACGCAATTAAAAGAATCTAATGAAAATATCTAAACTAGATAAACATGATTATATTAATAAGTTAGATTCAGTTGTCAGATACCTCCACTTATCGTGAAGTAGACCCGGCACTGTTTACCAATTTGGTCAATCAATACAATAAAATGTTAACCACTTATCGAAAAAACAACTACATTACTATGGTTCAGTTAAAGGAATTGAAGTCCAGAACATACAATATTCCTGCACTTTTCGGTCAGGTAAAATTACACAAGACTGGGTTTCCTATTCGACCTATTGTTTCCTACAGGAACTCGGCATTTTCATCCTTAGCCACACATGTATATAACATTATAAAACCCTTTAGACAGGTAATACAAGTTGGGATTAAGAACTACGATACATTATTTAATAAGCTTAAAGACTGTAGACTCGGCGACAATGACAGTTTATTCCCACTAGATGTTACCTCATTACATACGAATGTAAACATTGAATACACATTAGATATTATTTGGGATATGTTAAATAAAAACTCGACACTGATTAATTATACGAAGCTACCTATTAAGGAAATTTTTCACTTAATTAAACTGTTAGTTGAGGCTAATTACATTACCTTTCAAGACAAGGTGTACAAACAAATTTTTGGATTACCAATGGGTTTGAGCCTGAGTGGCTTAATGTCAGAGATCTATCTCTCAACGATTGAGCAGATACATTTGACACCTTTTCGAACCCGTATCACATACTATGGGATGTATTTAGATGATGTTCTAGTTATTACCGATAGTAATACTATCCAAGACATTTTGCATTCGTTTAATAATATTCATTCTAGACTCAAATTTACATTGGAAAGGGAGGATACAGATACAAAGTCATTAAACTTTCTAAATTTCACGCTTACCCGGGACTCGAATAAAATACAATTTAGCATCTATCGAAAACCTACAAACACCGGTATGCTTCTACATTATAATAGCTATCACCCGTTCACCTACAAAAGATCGATTATCTTTAATCAATTTCTTAATGCCTATAAATATTCAACGACTGATTCTGCTTTGGACTCAGAAATACAAATATTAACTAGCAGATTCTTAAACAGGGGTTATTCCATTACCACAATAAACCGAATTAGGGTACAAGCTAAGGATAAGATACAAAATACTACACCAATCAACAATAGTAATATCAAAAAATACTTTATTTCTGTCCCATATGTTGAACAGTGGTGCAAACAGCTTAACAGATTCTTTAAAGATACTGAATTTAAAATTGTAGCTAGGCCAATACGGAAGTTACACACTATACTGAACAATCGCTCGGTTCTTTCAGCATTCGCAACACAAATTAAGGATCCGGTATACAACATTTCTTGCGGTGGTTGCGACTCGTCTTATCAAGGTTCGACCCGATTTTCTCTTAATATTCGTGTAAATCAACATGAAGCCTCAGTTCGTGCTTCTCATTCAGCAGCGTCAGAATTAGCCTTTCGTGCCATTAACGTAAAACATACTTTTTTTATTTAACGAGGCCAAAATACTTAATGTTCAACGTAATTATACGCGACTATTAATTGCAGAAACCGTTGAAATTAAATTACACGAGAATTCTGTTAATGTTCGGTGGCCATATTTGATCTCCGATGCATAGACCTTTACGTGCATGCGCAAAGACAAATAATCTCTATTTAAGTATCAGGTTAAACCTGATTCGGTAATTTTCATTCCTGTCATCACAACATACGGTCGAAAAGCGTTGTCGGCTTCAGGAAGGAAAATCGTTTTGAATATTTTCGTTAGATTCTTTTAATTGCGTTAATTTGATTTTTGAGTTTTAAATTGATTTGAATTGTGTTAAATTGATTATTTAATTATTTATATTTTACTCTAATGTACCGGTAAGTTGTTGATTTTTTCGTTTTTTCCGTTTTAATTTCTGGAGGGTATCATACGGAAGGGTTCTACGCACTATATTGAGGTAAACTATATTAAACTATCGACCTACCTCCCTAACAAGTTGCTTGGGAAAAACAATGGAAAAAATACTTAACACCTGACTAGCGTGGTATTTGGAGACTCAAAATATTCTGAGTCCAAGCCAGTATGGTTTTCGGAGAAGTAGATCGACGCTTGATCTCATTATCAAAGCAGAAGCAAATATTCTTAACACCTTTCTAAGAAATGAACACTTTTGTTATGATATGTGTTGACATCGAGAAAGCATTTGATACAACTTGGTGTTATGGGATTCTTCAGGACTTACGTAAATCTGGTCTTCGGGGTCATCTCCCGAAATTTATTCAGAACTTCCTATCTAACAGATTCTTCCAAGTCCTCTACCACTCGTTACTTTCTGGAACATATGTTCAAGAAGAGGGAGTTCCCCAGTGCTGAGCGACAAATTCTTCTCCTAAATTATGCCGCTAAAATCAGCAGCGGCATAATTTTAAAGATCCTTCTTGCAGATTCTGTAGCTTACTGCTAGAGTTGAATACACCTCTGGCATTCCCCTCGCTGAATAACTCCTCATGTGTGAATGTCGATGCAAAATATTCATTTAGTTTGTTAGCTACCTGAGCAGGATCATCAACAGTTGACCCATCAATATCAAGTGGACCAATCTGATTCATCCCCTTCCTTCTAGAGTTTACATAAGTAAAGAACTCTTTGCTGTTTTTCTTTGCATCCCTTTGCCAAGGATTTCTCGTAATCTGCCTTTGCCTGCCTAACCTCCTTTGTAACTTGGTTGCATATCAACTTGTATCTATCATAGGCTTCTGTGTCATGTGTTAATTTGTAAGTATCCCATGCATTTTTCTTCTCTGCCATATGCCTCATTAGTTCATCTGACATCCATTTTGGCCTAAACCTTGAAGAATATTTCTTAGTTGGTATGTAAAGCCTAGTAGCTTCCAAGATAAGTTCTTTGAATGCTTCCCATTTTGAATTTGCTGTTGGTAACATCATCAGTTGGTCCCACTGTATAGAATTTAAATACTGTCTCAGTCCATCGTAGTCACCTTTACGGAAGCAATAACCCTTCCCTTTACCCCTAATGGTAGTTACCTCTTTGAGTAAATCCCACTTCAGCACACTGTGATCACTGCCACCTAGTGGTTCATTTATCTGCAGATTCTTAATGGATGAAGAATCACTGCTGATAATCAAATCAAGAGTATTACTCCCTCTAGTTGCATCCCGAACATGCTGATGTAGAAAACAATCATCCAATAAATCCACAAAAGCCCTGCTAGTGCGTGAGTAACCAGCCCCCAAATTCCAGTCAATATATGGGAAATTAAAATCTCCCATTATAAGACTCTCTGATTTACTGGCCCACTCTATTTCTCTGTACAGTTCCTTATTATACTCATCAGAGTCATTAGGCCTATAGCACACTCCTACTCTCAATTTTGATCTCCCAATGCTTATGTCACACCAAACTGACTCAACACTGCACTGTCCAGCGATGTCGACTGGCTTCACTTCCTTGGTTTTTATGAGTTTCTTAACTAATAGCATAACCCCTCCCCCCTTCCTATCCTGTCTATCCTTTCTGTAGACGTTGTACTCCCCAAATTGCGGTTCTGCATCCCTTATATCTGTGTGACACCACGTCTCTGATATCCCAACAATATCTGCCTTTGATGTTTTGAGCAATACCTCAAATTCATCAAATTTATTTACTAAACTCCTAGCATTGGTGTACACACAAGTATACCTGCACCTAACCTAACCTGTTTCTATTCTTAGCTACCCTAACACAACCCATGTGTTTACTTGTACCGCAATGGCTCCCAGCAGTCTCTGAAATACCATGCATCTTGTTTTTCAGGCTTCTGCTCATTCTAATAGAAGCAGTGCAAGAATCTCTTTCACCTCTGCCAGTGGCTACTGTCAATCTATTGGTCTTTGTCTCCCCCCAAGCTAGCAGTTTTCCGACCCACTTAACACTGCCTCGATAGCATCAGCAAATATTCTTGCACCCTTTCTATTTAAGTGTATCCCATCCCTGTAGAAGCAATCTCTCCTGTTAACAAGTACAGTCCAGGCTGAAAAAAATTCTACCCCTTGAGCCTTGCACAATCTTTCCAGGGCCGAATTGATCGACAAGGCTCTCATCATATACTCCCTCCTATCGTGTCTGGGCAGAATTGTAGACACTTTCAAATTCAACCCTAATTCTCGGCTTTTGTTCAGCAGTGACCTGTACTTTTAAGTAATTTTGCCGGTCTCCTACTCTTAATATTATTAGTGCCAACGTGTACAACTATATCACCTTTTGTGCCCTTAAAAGATGATATTCGCTCTACAACGTCATCAACCTTTGCCCCTGGCAGACATACCCTGGTCCTGTTCCACCTATCTTTTTTACAAAGTATGTTCCCCGTTTCCCTGACAATAGAGTCACCAACAACTACTAGTTCCTTCGGGACCAGCGCATTCTGCCTTGGGGGTTGCCTCTGTGTCACGCAATGCCCAAGTGCAAGCTCTGGCATTGATGTGGGCAGCTGAGAGCTTGATGGGCCCCTCAATTTAGTTTCTTCGAGGGCATCCACCCTGTCCTTCAAGCTCTCATAGAGGCCCACAAGAACGCCGAGTTGTTGCCTGATATCGATACACTCCTTGCATCCCGCACACACAAAGACATCCCCCATGGTTCCTTAAGATCATTACTCTTATAATGATCTTAAGGAACTATTATTACAGCTACCCTCCCCTATCTGCCTGCTAGGGGATTTCAATGGCCACCACCCTTTATGGGGATCAACTAAATTAGACAGACGCGGCCGACTGATCGAAACTTTACTGGAAAAACAAAACCTCACTCTTCTTAACAGTGGTTCGCACACCCATATACAGTTACCAAATGGACAGACTTCTGCCATTGACCTATCGATTTGCTCCCCGATACTGTTTCCAGTCATGCAATGGTCCGCTCTGGATAATCCCATTGGCAGCGATCATTTTCCAATTGTTTGTAATCTGATGACTACTCAACCACCATTAGATGAACCCTGCAGGAAATGGAAATTCTCTAAAGCTAATTGAGACAAATTTCAGTCAGCAATCACACTGGACAAAAAAATTATACAACTACATCCCATAGATGAAGTTACCGACTATATCACTTCCTGCCTTTTATTTGCAGCTAAAAGCTCAATTCCAATATCAAATTCCAAGATTCGATGCCATTTCAACTGTTGGTGGAATGAGGAATGCACAAAAGCTAAAAAAAAACAAAATAAAGCATGGAATTTATTTCGTCGAACTCCAACTACAGTTAATCTTATTAAATACAAGAAACTAAAGGCAAAAGCTCGTCTCATTCAAAGACAAGCGAAGAAAGATTCTTGGATTCGGTTTGCATCGACTATCAATAGAAACACGAACCCACGATTAATATGGAAGAAAATTAGGCAGCTTTCCGGGAAGTTTCCAACTGTTCCTTCCCCAATTCTCTCCTGCAGTGGTCTAGACGTCTCTGCTCCTCTGGATATAGCAAATGCCTTAGGCAAAACTTTTGCTCACGTCTCAGCTGTTTCCACCTACTCTCCGGAATTTCAGAAAACCAAGAGCACCACAGAACAGAGACACATCAACTTTCGAACTTCACTGCTACTTCCATATAACCAGCCACTCCAAAAATGTGAACTTATGCAAGCCATCAGAACAACACGCAACAGTGCCGCTGGGCCAGATGGGATATATTATGTTATGTTACAGCACCTTGATGAGGAAAACTTACAAATGCTGCTAGCCTTTTTTAACCGAATCTTCCTGGGAAATGTTTATTCCACTTCTTGGCACCATGCTACAGTTTTGGCCTTTTTGAAACCTGGGAAAGACCCCTCCAATCCTAATAGTTACAGACCAATATCTCTATCCAGTTGCCTCGGTAAAATTCTTGAAAAAATGATCCACAGTCGACTCACTTGGATCATTGAAAGCGAACATCTACTAATAGTCAGCATGGCTTTTGCCAAAACAGGTCCTCCTTTGATCTGATGATCAAGGCTGAATCCGAAATTCGCAATGCCTTTGTTAAAAACGAACACCTAGTTATGGTCTCCATAGATATAGAGAAGGCATTCGATACTACCTGGCGTTATGGAATTCTCCGTGACCTCCATAATCATGGTCTCCGTGGCAACCTGCCTATATTCATTAAGAACTTCCTCAAGAGCAGATCTTTCCAGGTGCGATATCAAAATTCCCTTTCTACTACATTCTTGCAAGAAGAAGGAGTACCACAAGGGTCAGTTTTGAGTGCAACCCTGTTTGCCCTCAGAATTGATTCTATCACAAAAGAACTTCCAAATACTGTAGAGGCGTACCTTTACGCTGACGATCTCTCTCTTTCTTGCCATTCACAGAATATGAGATCTATTGAAAGGCAATTGCAGATGTCTCTCAATAAAGTACAAAAGTGGGCTGAGCGCAATGGATATCGTCTTTCCCAACAAAAAACAGTTGCAATCCACTTTTGCAATCAACGCAAACTGCATACGGATCCTGAACTTCGGATATCAAATACAACCATTCCGATTGCCAGCAATATCAGATTCTTGGGACTAATCCTGGACAGTAAGCTGAACTTCTTTGAGCATGTTAAATTATTACGTACTACCTGTCTCAAAAAGATCAACATGCTAAGAGCTTTATCTGCCCATTCTTGGGGAGCAGACCGTACAACTTTGCTGCTCTTATATAGAGCATTGATCAGATCCCGTTTAGATTATGGTGCTCCAGTTTATGATTCTGCCCGAAGGAGTGTACTACGCTGGCTGGATCCTATTCAACATAATGCACTGCGGATTGCAATTGGTGCGCATAGGACATCTCCAACTCATAGCCTATACATTGAAGCTCATGAGCCCCCTCTGCATCTCCGCAGAAAAATGCTGTTACTTAAATATGCAGCCAAAATACAGACTTGCTCTTTGCATCCTATTCAGCCATACCTTTTTAATCAACCACTAGTTAATCTCTATAGAAATAAACCAGGTAAAATCCGACCAGCTGGCCTACGGCTTCTTGAAATATCACAGAACTGGAATGTTCCTCTCCACAATAGGCAACAGATAGAGAATTACTCTCATCCTCCGTGGACCCCGTTTCCTCAACTAACTTGTGATACTTATTTTCTCCAATGGGGAAAGAATCGCCTACCGACACTGAATGTGCAACAACTCCATGCTAGCCATCTTCAAAGCTGTGCTGACTTCTTGCCGGTATATACGGATGGTTCCAAATCTCTTTCAACTGTTGGAGCAGCAGCAGTGTTTCCCTCTGCTATCATATCAGCTTCTCTTCCACCTGAGTATACCAACTTTTCAGCAGAACTGTATGCAATACAATTAGCTCTAGAAAATTTGACTCTACACCCATCTGCAAAATATATAGTTTACACTGACTCTCTCAGCTCAATCAGAGCACTGCAGAATCCCTCTCAAAAGAATCACCATATTTTAGTTAAAATCAGGAGTTTGCTTTTGCAAATTGACCACCGTCAACAACTAGTGAAGTTTTGCTGGATTCCGGCACATTCAGGCATAAAAGGAAATGAAATAGCTGATATATCTGCTAAAAATCCATCAACCTTAGACTTAACCTCTGCCTTCATTCCAGCATCTGATTATAATATCATAATTCAAACAGCATACCATGCACAGTGGACAGCGCTATGGCATAAAGAAACAAATAACAAACTCTTTCAATTGAAACAGGACCCAAAATTATGGCACTCATGCACCCAGAAAGTTCGGCGAGAAGAAGTGGTACTCTCACGGATAAGAATAGGGCACACCCATCTGACTCACCTCCATTTACTCACCGGCAATGATCCTCCGCAGTGTTCACACTGCTCTGAACATCTAACAGTCAAACATATTTTGATTGACTGTCCACACTATCAACCACATCGTACTTCAACACTTCAAAATCTGGCTAATCTTCAAGAACCGCTGACACTACATCATATCATAGGAGAGGAGGCAAATATTAAGGAACTTTTCTGCTTTCTGAAACAAATTAGAGTGTATAATCTTTTATGAATAGCTCTCAGAACTGAAATGAATTTGAATTGTTACGTTCTTTATTATTTTCTGATATAACTACGAATAGGCGCACTATAGCCATAGCAGCTGATGCGCCAATAAACACCCATACCACACACACGCCAAATGATACATCAGCTAAGCAAAAATAAAAGCCTAAGGTTACCCACTACTTTTCATAAATTCTGACAGTTTGTTTAATCCTCCTTTAAATTTATTCAAACTACTCACTTCACAACACTAGGTTTATTTCTTCAACCCTCTGTTCTTCTGTTATTCCCTGGACAATTAGCCATTCTGAGGATGGTTCAAGATACAGTGCAGTTTTTTGCACTTGTTTTAATGTTTTTGATTTTTGTCATCATTAAAAAATAGAATAAATAAACCTCGAAAAAAAAAACAAACATTACTTTATAATAAATTGCTGCCAATCAGGGCCCAGCTGAACAGGATTACTGTATGCACATTTGAGTTTGTAATTCTAATTATTTCATTTATCTTGAAAATAGTGTTTGTAAGCAACAAATATATATTTATTGAATACAGATAAGTTGGTTATTATGTGTCAGTAATAATAAATGCTTGCAATTTTAATATCTTTCTAGCAATGATGGACAAGAATTTGGAGGATCATTCTACCAGCAAGTTAATGACCGACTGGAAACTGGAGTTTTGTTGTCATGGGCTGCAGGTTCCAATACTACAAGAATTGGTATGGGGTGTGTATATAAATGGGATGATGACACATTTGTCAGAGTAAGTAACTTTAATGGAATCATAGTTTCACTTAGAATTAAAAATTTTCTGTGAGAAAACTTTCTAGAGCATGCTATTTAGATTTTTAGAATGTATTAAATTTTCTGATTTGTAATTGATTGTCTTTTTTTTATGTACAAGATTATTTCAAAATAAAACGGCTAAATGTAAATAAAAGTTGTATTTCACAAAGAACAAAGAAACACTTCCTCAAGAGAAGTTTTGTGGTTTATGTTGAAGCCATTTGTGCACCGCTGTCTTGACTTCATTAGCTGATGGGTAATAATGTAATTCTTAAATTCTCTTGGTCACATCAATAACAAAACAAAGTGGCAACAAAAGGTGATAATCACATGCAGGGCGGCTGCAAGCGCGTAGTCAAGGTAAGCGTCTCTTACAGATGGCAGTTTAGGAGGGCAGCAAATAAATTTTTGACCTATACAAGTTGGACCTTTCTTTAATGAACATCTTTATAGCAAACTTTTCTATTTAGTGATATTTTTTGAATTCCCCTTGGTAATTACATTTAAAATAGTTTCCATAGAATAAAGAAAATTTCCATATAACGAACGGATTGTGAGAGGCTTAACTGGGAATACATTGTTCACACCTCTGGCTTTCAGGCAATTAATGCTTGCTACTAGGCATGAATTAAGAGTCAAAGGGATTACCATTCTGCAACTTATTGTTAATCATAAAACCTATCCAGGGCCCCGAGTGCCAAGCGTTTTCCAAGTGATCAAGTGATTTAAAGTGATTCTAGAGTGCGCTTCTCAATTATACTTAGTTTACTATATTTATAGCGATCTTAATTTTTTAGTGCTCCATAAGTAAGTTTTGCTAAAAGGATCTAGCAAACTAACAGAAAGGAAAGTCACCTTTCTTTTTTCTCTTATCTCAAACTAACCACCAACCCTACTAACTTATAGCAGCTGCTTGGTCACTTGATGGCACTGCTCTTGCCTCCTCGTGGCGGGGCTGGAAACCTGGGAGTTGGAAGGTACGCTCCCAGGGCTAAAAGAGCAAATCATGAGTAGTAAAGTCACTACTTCCCAAGGGACTTCAGAAAAGATCCCACCAAATCGGCTTGATGAAGAACCAGAAAATACTGCCAAAAGGCAAAGAACAGACGGCTCCAAACCATCACCGATTCCTTTGTTCCTAATCATCCACTCCACTGGAGAGGAGACACTAGGAAAGAAATCCCCATTTTTCATCCAAAAAGTCTTGGAAGGACTAGCCGGAACACCAAAAACGGTCAGGCGACTCCGATCTGGGGATTTATTAGTCGAAACGTCTAGTACTAGACATTCAGAAAAGCATCTTTATAGCAAACTTTTCTATTTAGTGATATTTTTTGAATTCCCCTTGGTAATTACATTTAAAATAGTTTCCATAGAATAAAGAAAATTTCCATATAACGAACGGATTGTGAGAGGCTTAACTGGGAATACATTGTTCACACCTCTGGCTTTCAGGCAATTAATGCGTGCTACTAGGCATGAATTAAGAGTCAAAGGGATTACCATTCTGCAATTCTCTTAAATTGGTGGCACTGCTCCTGCCTCCTCGTGGCGGGGCTGGAAACCTGGGAGTTGGAAGGTACGCTCCCAGGGCTAAAAGAGCAAATCATGAGTAGTAAAGTCACTACTTCCCAAGGGATTTCTTAAATTCTCTTGGTCACATCAATAACAAAACAAAGTGGCAACAAAAGGTGATAATCACATGCAGGGCGGCTGCAAGCGCGTAGTCAAGGTAAGCGTCTCTTACAGATGGCAGTTTAGGAGGGCAGCAAATAAATTTTTGACCTATACAAGTTGGACCTTTCTTTAATGAACATCTTTATAGCAAACTTTTCTATTTAGTGATATTTTTTGAATTCCCCTTGGTAATTACATTTAAAATAGTTTCCATAGAATAAAGAAAATTTCCATATAACGAACGGATTGTGAGAGGCTTAACTGGGAATACATTGTTCACACCTCTGGCTTTCAGGCAATTAATGCTTGCTACTAGGCATGAATTAAGAGTCAAAGGGATTACCATTCTGCAACTTATTGTTAATCATAAAACCTATCCAGGGCCCCGAGTGCCAAGCGTTTTCCAAGTGATCAAGTGATTTAAAGTGATTCTAGAGTGCGCTTCTCAATTATACTTAGTTTACTATATTTATAGCGATCTTAATTTTTTAGTGCTCCATAAGTAAGTTTTGCTAAAAGGATCTAGCAAACTAACAGAAAGGAAAGTCACCTTTCTTTTTTCTCTTATCTCAAACTAACCACCAACCCTACTAACTTATAGCAGCTGCTTGGTCACTTGGTGGCACTGCTCTTGCCTCCTCGTGGCGGGGCTGGAAACCTGGGAGTTGGAAGGTACGCTCCCAGGGCTAAAAGAGCAAATCATGAGTAGTAAAGTCACTACTTCCCAAGGGACTTCAGAAAAGATCCCACCAAATCGGCTTGATGAAGAACCAGAAAATACTGCCAAAAGGCAAAGAACAGACATCTCCAAACCATCACCGATTCCTTTGTTCCTAATCATCCACTCCACTGGAGAGGAGACACTAGGAAAGAAATCCCCATTTTTCATCCAAAAAGTCTTGGAAGGACTAGCCGGAACACCAAAAACGGTCAGGCGACTCCGATCTGGGGATTTATTAGTCGAAACGTCTAGTACTAGACATTCAGAAAAGCTGCTGAATGTATCAAACTTTGGAGGTATACCAGTAGTGGTCACCCCCCATAACACTTTAAACTCTTCGCGGGGAGTAATCTCCGAATGGGACCTCTTACACGTTACTGAAGAGGAAATCAGCAAAGAACTCCAAAATCAAGGAGTGACAAATGTAAGACGGATTTCTATTCGGAGAGATGGAAATGTAATACCTACCAAAACCTTAATCTTGACATTTAACACACCAAAAATCCCATGCACTGTAAAAGCAGGATATTTGAACTGCCAAGTAAAAGTATATATTCCAAATCCTTTGCGCTGTTTCAAGTGTCAACAATTTGGACACTCGCAAACAGCATGTAGAAACACACCGACATGCGCTAAATGTGGATCCAAAGAACATCAGATTGACGAGTGCCCAGCCACAGCCCCAAAGTGTCCAAATTGTAAAGGAGAACATCCCGCATACGCCAGAGCATGTGATAGATGGAAAAAAGAAAAAGAAATACAGACATACAAAACAGAGCACAATATTACATACCAAGAAGCAAGAAAAATGGTCCAGCCAACCATAACCAATAGACCAACGTACGCACAAGTAACAACTAAATTTAAATCAGTGGAATGTCAAACTGAAATCTCAGTTCCTCCAAATGAATCTTTTTCTCCACAAGTCAAACACTTACTCCAAGCAAAGCAACAAGATAAACAAGAGAAAACAGTAAACACACCCATCTCAATCCCCTCAGATTCTCCAACCTTGCAACAGTGTAAGAGTAATAGCAGACCACAAAATCACGAACCTAACTCAGAATTTATGGAATTTGAGAAAACGGGAAATCCATACGTTGGAAATCCATGCCGAAGAATCAGAAGAAGATATGGATACCGGAAAACCGATATTTCCCAAAAGAGACAGAGTAAGGACAGAAAAACAAAAGACAGTCACCCAACGAAAACAGCTTGAGGGGCTGAGCAAATATAAATAATGGATAAAATTATCCAGTGGAACTGTCGTGGATTACGTACTAATTTTGATGACGTACTGTATCTGATCACCCATTACACACCAATCTGTATATGTCTCCAGGAAACGTACCTCAAACAACAAGATACCCTGAATATCAGGAACTACTCAATGTACAGAAGAGACCGAATAACTCAAAGTATAACACATGGAGGAGTTGCTATATTAGTAAATGACAGAATACCAACACAACAGGTGCATTTAAATAGCCCATTAGAAGCGGTAGCAATTCGTACAATAGCAAGGTCCCTATTAACCATACGTTCATTATACATTCCACCAGGAGATGATGTCTCTTATGAAGACCTAGACGCATTACTACAACAACTACCACCCCCAATTTGTCTGATGGGAGATATGAATGGACATAACCCTTTGTGGGGATGCTCCGACTACAACAGAAGAGGACGCATCATTGAACAACTGCTAGATAATCATAACCTCTTACTTCTTAACAGGGGTAACCACACCTACTTCCATTTTCCAACTCGGACCACCACAGCTATAGATCTTACCATATGTACCCCTACACTTTACATAGCATTTAATTGGGAAGTTTTTGAGGATCCTCTTGGGAGTGATCATTATCCAGTAATTTCCACACTGGTCAGTGAATATCCATATCATACCAGCAGGACTCCTCGTTGGAAAATAGAAAAAGCTAATTGGGAAGCATTCAGGAGGAAAGCAGTTTTCAACACCAATATCATTGAGCAGGAAACAGTAGCTGTTGCACTAGCACATGTCACAGAAACCATACAAAACGCAGGCAAGCTAACAATCCCTAAGACTTCATCACGTTTTCCAAACTGTCCGAAAACATGGTGGAATGATGACTGCACTGAAACAAGAAAACAACAGAATAGGGCATGGAACCGTTTTCGCAGGTATCCCACAACAGAAAATCTGATTCAGTTCAAAAGAATGCGTGCTATAGCGCAATTTACCAGGAAGCAGAGTCGAAAAGCAGCATGGATAAAATTCACATCTACAATAAACAAAAAAACAAATGCACATATAGTCTGGAATAAGATAAGAAAAATGACAGGTAAATATAGAAATAGGCCATCACCAATACTGATCTGCAATGGAAATAGTTTGACTGAACCTACCGTTATTGCAAACACATTAGGCGAGACCTTCGCCAAAGTATCAGCGAAAGATTCATACCATCCGGAATTTCTGATCCAAAAAGAAAAAGCAGAAAAGCATAAGATCAAATTTAAATCAAAAGGTAATGAACCCTACAATCAACCATTCACAATAAACGAACTACACGAAGTTTTGTTCACAGCCAGGCCAAGTGCAGTAGGCCCAGACGATATACATTACGACATGATCAAGCACCTTAACAAGACTGAATTAGAAAATTTATTGAAACTGTATAACAGAATATTCCAAGAAAATGTATTTCCAAACACATGGTGCCATGCAATAGTACTAGCTTTCCCGAAACCTGACAAAGACCTGACAAATCCATGCAACTATCGACCAATAGCCCTCACCAGCTGTTTAGGAAAACTATTAGAAAAAATGATAAACAAAAGACTGATTTGGTATCTAGAGGAAAATAACATCTACACAAACACGCAATGTGGTTTTAGACATCATAGATCTACTCTGGACCACCTAGTCAGAATAGAAGCCAACATCAGAAATGCATTTATCAGATCACAACATATGGTTACAGTATTTTTTGACATCGAAAAAGCTTACGATACCACTTGGAGATATGGGATCCTGCGAGATATGCACCATGCTGGAC
Source organism: Mastigoproctus giganteus (assembly GCF_048544385.1). Classification (NCBI taxonomy): domain Eukaryota; kingdom Metazoa; phylum Arthropoda; class Arachnida; order Uropygi; family Thelyphonidae; genus Mastigoproctus; species Mastigoproctus giganteus. The sequence goes on along the minus strand of NC_143582.1, from coordinate 88,634,358 downwards.
TGAGAGGCAATCTCCCTGTGTTTATCCAGAACTTCCTTATGAACAGAACCTTCCAAGTCAAAGTACAAACTTCTTTCTCTAAAATCTACCAACAAGAAGAAGGTGTTCCACAGGGCTCAGTCTTGAGTGCCACTTTGTTTGCCATAAAGATTAATTCGATCACAAATCAACTCCCTCCTTTGGTTTCACATGCACTTTACGTTGATGACTTTAGTATCTCTAGTCAGGCACAGAACATGAGAACTATCGAGAGACAATTGCAATGCGCAATCAACAATATAAGTAAGTGGGCACTAGATAACGGTTTCAGACTGTCAACACAAAAAACAATATGTGTACATTTTTGTCGCAAAAGAAATCTCCATCCTGATCCCGAACTAAAATTAGAAGGCAAAAATATACCAACGCAGCCGAAGGCAAAATTTCTCGGACTAATCTTAGATAAGAAACTCACATTCGTGGAGCATATCCGAGAGCTGCGTAAAAGCTGTACAAAACACATGAACATACTTAAAATCCTTTCGTCAACAGCATGGGGAGCAGACAGATATTCCTTACTAAACCTATACAAAGCACTAATTAGATCAAAATTGGACTATGGAGCCCCAGTTTACGATTCAGCACGGAAAACAGCTCTGAAATGGCTCGATCCAATTCATCACAATGCACTGCGTATAGCTACTGGCGCTTATCGTACCTCTCCCATATATAGTCTCTATGCTGAAGCCAACGAACCACCTTTAACTCTTAGGCGACAGCAACTCGCATTGTATTATACATTTAAAATAAAATCTATGCATGGACACCCTACTTGGGAGACCCTCTTTGATCCACGATGCAGAAACATATATCAGAATCGCCAACAAGCAAACCGACCCCTGGGAATTAGAATGCAAGACTTTCTGGCAGTACATAACCTTAATATAGACAAAATAGCACACATGCCAGTTCATATCCCACCACCATGGGATTCGCATATCCCGATATGCGACTTCTCCTTTCAGAAATGGAATAAAAAAGCGATACCGTCAACAATCTTCCAACAGTTACATGCAGAGCACAGAATTCAATTTCCTGGCTATATTCCAATATACACAGATGGTTCAAAAACAGACACTTTAGCGGGAGCAGCAGCGGTATTCCCAGATATAACTTTAACACAACAGCTACCGAAAGAGTGCAGTGTATACACAGCAGAATTATACGCAATAAAAATAGCCTTAACTCATGTATTAGATAAACATTACACGAGAAGTGTAATATATACAGATTCCTTGAGTTCCTTACAATCCATGCAAAACATAGGTACATCCAAACACCCAATCCTTTGGCACATACGGCAAATATTAACTAACTGCGCCAAAAATGAACAGGATATTTTTTTCTGCTGGATCCCAGGACACACAGGGATTGCGGGAAACGAAGCAGCAGACAAGTCAGCCAAAGAAGCCGTGCTACAGATCGGAGAGGATATATCAGTCCCGTATTCCGATTACAAGCCTGCGATATGGCGTATTTGCCAGTTGAAATGGCAAGAAACCTGGAATCAGCAAACTGCAAACAAATTATACCAAATAAAGCCGAATATTGAAAACTGGATTTCTAGCAGTCGAAGGTCGAGAAAAGAAGAAACAGCACTCACCAGGCTAAGAATCGGCCATACCCATCTTACGCACTCATTTTTGTTGCGAGCAGAGCAACCACCACGATGCCAGACTTGTCACACCGTTCAATCAGTAAAACACATATTAATAGACTGTCCTACATATACAAATGAACGTAAACAAGTCTTCAAAGATATTTATGAGACACATGACGCCATTACACTAACAGATCTCTTGAAAAATAAACATGACTGCACAGATGTTTTCAACTTTCTTAAAGCTATCAATTTATACCACCTCCTCTAAGGAAGTGAATATAAGCAACAGACTAACACAAGAACGTATAAATCAGGTTAAAATGAACAGTTGAAATCGAAAGTAAACACCCTTGAAACACATCACACCGTATGAACTGGCGCATTATGACCCCCGTAGTCCATGCGCCATTAAACCTCAATACAAACAAACAAACAAACCTATCCAGTTGCCTGTCCCACATACTCAGAAGCCGCGCTGGTCATCTGATTGGTTAAACGTTTACCAGTATTCAACACGGCAGGCAAATAATTCATTTGAAATAAATACAGTACATCAAATTGCAGGCTTATGTTAATTTGCTTATTATCTGGATCCCTGTGTTATATTTATATTTTGCAGGGTTTTACTCCAGAACATGAGTACAACCCCTTACTTTGGCAAGAAAGAGAGGAATAAGGCAGTGATAGGATGTGAAGGCACCTTCCACTCACTGCTTTTCCCCCTCTCCTCCTCGCCTGCATGTTAGTGGGGGATTTCATGTGACATCATGATATGTTGGAGCTGAAATGAAGAAAAATAAACAGTAATTTTGTTTTTTTTTTAAACAGCCTACAAAAATTAACACCACATACATCCACTGATTCTTCTTGCCTGACTGCATTACTAGATGGCTTCACATGCATTAATAATGAGAATTGCTTGTGCACATCAACAGAAATACTTCTTTTCTTTTCTTTTTTTTTTTCTGTGCTGTGGGCTGCTGCCCCACATCCTGTGGGGCAGCAGCCCACAGCACAGAAATGATATAAAGAGAACCTGATACTAATGACTCGCACAATTACTGCAAAAAACATCAGATTGAAGAGAAACTTGAAAAAAAAAAAAAAAACGGCTCATCAGTCCTTCCATGCCGGCTGATAAACTTCATCAAGCATCCCAACTGAAAACACTTGTATTCTGAAGCTATCAAATTCACCTCGTACACCATTCTATTACAGTCTTACATCTATCCTTTTTCAAATGGAATAACAATAACTGAGGACAGCTGAGACATCGACTAAATGACAGCATGATACTTTCACATTTGCTGGTAAAATCAGAAGTGAATTTGTATCCAATCAAATAAATGAGGTAATTACACATTCCCAATATTCAGCCAATCACAGAACTCGACTGGACAATCCTCTATTCTACGGCCATTCCTGCAGTGGAGATACCCATGTTCTAGAGTTCAGCCAGAATAATATATATGATACTATTTTTAGCAAGGCAATGTATAGCGTTCAGGGGATGTTCAAAAAGTTTATATGAAAATGACAATGATAACTTTTTAAAACTTGCTGAAACAATTGCTAAATTTGATTCAGTTAAGGCCGAACATATTTGCCGTATTCAGAAATCTGAATCAAAAAGTATCGTGCATTATTTGGGTGATCAAATACAAAATTAAATTATTGAAATAATTTAACAAAATATTACAGATAAAATACTGGAAATGACTAGGGAAGCTAAATATTTCGCTGTGATTTTGCTATAATCACTGATGACAAAAACAAAGATATGGATACAAGGAATCATGCTAAATCAATAGCCTTAAAAATAATATCTTATAAGTTTCTTTGTTCAGTTATAATTTGGCATGATATTTGAAATAAAATTAATCTGGTAAGTAACATACTCCAAAAAAAAAAGAAGAAGAAGAATTCTGAAATAGGTGAAGCTCTTGAATGTTTATAAAATATCACAGAATATTTTAAAGAAAATAGAACAGAGAAAGCAGTCCCAAAAAATTCTCGATTTGGCTAATAATATGGCTACTATTATTGGCATTGAAAAAACATCATTTCGAATATGAAAGTAGAGATGAAGCTATTCAGGATCCTCAACAAAATTTCAAAATTAATTTTTTATTTCAAATTATGGACACAACAATTTTCTTGTTAACTGAAAGGTTTACAAATATGAAAGAACATGTAGAAATATTTAAAATGTTTTATAATATTTCTGAATTAAAAAAATGGTCAGATGATGATTTGTGAAATCATTGCAAATATTTACATATTAAGTTAAGTGACATTGATCATAATGAGTCCGATATTGATGGTTTAGCATTATCTGAAGAACTTAAGAGTACTTCAAATTTATATTAAAGACAATATTACTCCATTTGAAGTTTTACAGTATATTTTTAAAAATGATTTTACAGATACTTTTCCAAGCATAGCAGTTGCATTAAGAATTTTTTTCTAACTTTACCAGTTTCAGTTGCCTCAGGTGAACGGAGTTTCTCAAAATTAAAATTAATCAAAAATTATTTATGATCGACAATGTCTCAGCAACGAGTCTCTAAATTCACAATAATTTCAGTTGAAAATGATCATTTTGAACGAATAAATATAAATTAAATAATTAATAAATTTGCACATCTTAAAGCTAGGAAATATAAATTTGTATACTTTTTTTAACATTATAATTTTCCTTTTATTTTATTATTGTGAGTACAATTATCATGATTTAGAATTTTAAGTTTATTTCCAGAATTTCAGAACGATTTTGTTATTTTTGTTTGTTGTTTCATTATATTATATATGAAATATGTTGTAATTCTTTTCTTTTTCAATAAATTAATAATAATTTACGCCTTATTTTATTTTTTAATCCAAATATTTTGGTGTGGCAAATTTGATTTTGTTTACTGGCGACATATAGGGTCACAGCAGCCCTGATCACATGAAGCCTGATGAATGTGGAGGCTGGGGTAATACCTCTAACTTCATATCCTATATCTGTTTTCCTGAATGTATGTGGTGAGAATAGGTGTTGTCTTGCTGTAGGCATACAGGTCTCCTAGTTTGCTGTCCACACATCTGAGGACAGAAAACTACATTTCTTTTGTTTGAATTTCTGGTTTTAAATAGTTCAGAAGCATGTCACAGCATTTTTCACTTATCACTATTTCTCTCTCTCTCTCTCCCTCCCTCCCTCCCTCCAGATGTTCCAGAATCACTCCTTTATGATTCAGAAATACACTTTGGTGTTTCTTCAGTCATGATGAGTCTGTCTGGGGCCACTCTGATCATGTACCTCTTGTTTCTGAGGTGTAATAATGCACTTAGGATGCATTCATCTCCAGTCTGTGTTCTTAGAATGCACAGCAACTGGAGATGAATTCTAGGTACACTATTACACCCCAGAAAGATATATTTGAAAAATTTGTTTGTAGCTGAATCTCCAAACTGGCCTGTACGCTTAATGGCTGTACTTGAAAACTTAAAATGTGATTTAGCCATCCCCATGTTCTCTGCCCATTTAAAATACAAGTTAAGCAACTATTATGAGCTCTAAATGTATCATTTAGTAAACAATAGCTTTAAAGTAATATTGCAGATATACCAAACAATATTTCTTCCTTCCTTCTGGGCCTTAACTCTTCAAAGTGAGACAAAGGATTCGTGCTAGGGGTGCGCAAGTGAGGCACTTGCATAGATGCTACTAGATGCGCTACTGCATATATATGCATGTTAAGATACAATATGAATTACGTGCCGTGACAAGGTTTAGCCTCAGGTGCCAGAAATTCTAGCATTGGCCCTGGTGAGATGTACAGTTTTGAACTTGTCTCATCTCAGAAAAAATCAGCATATGATGTTTTACTATATAGGCAAATGGATCCAAGAATAATCACATGTTGTGGAGATAATGTCCATCCTACCCATTATATCTCAACAGATATTGACTGAAAATGTAGTAGTTTATGCTACAGAAATAACAGCTGCATTTACTGCATCAGGATAATTGGCCACTGATACTCATGAATCTAATGGTTAAATATCATTTTCATTACTATTATTTATTTATTTCATTACTAATATATTTCATCATTATTATTAGCTATTTTGCATTTGATAATACAGTATCCTGACCAGGTTGGTGTTTTGGGAAATTTTGATACCTCAGAATTAAAAATCAGTAGCACAGCAGTGAAAAATATTTCTTGTCGAATTTTTTTTTTCTATTGATAAAGAACAGAGTAAAGAATCTTGGAGAATTTATAATACTAGCATTGCCCATGCACATTGTGCATCCATTTAAGTAACAACAATATTAAACCTTACAACACTTTTACATCACACTTCTACATTACAACATAACAAATCACACAACACTTCTTTATACACTAGGCAATGACATCAGTCATTTCCTTTGAAACAGGCAATTTCAGCTTTCTTCTTCCAGTCACATAATCACCTGAGGAGCTGTTGTGGCCACCAACAAAACCCTCCAACTGCATCAATCATATGCTATACAAGCGGCATTGCAAAATGTCACACCCAAAAGTTCACTGATCCCATCCTTCCACCTAGTTGCAGGTCTTTAACAGCAGCTTTTGGAGTTGGTTTTGTTATGGTCTTTGTGGCATCAGATAATGTGGTGGTATGCCATTGCCTACCACATGGCCGATTTTGAAAGGGGCCGGCTTTAATCATAGGAAGAGTCATCATGCATCCCACAAGATGCTCTTGAAGAGGAAAGGTGACTACAGCAGAGCCCCACTTAGTGCAGAAGGCTGATTACAACTGGTTTTCGTCTGGTTTCCAGAGGTCGTCTATGTATATAAACAGATATATATTATTCATTAGATTTGCACCAGTAGTTATTATATACAGTCAATGAATTTATTCATAAGGTGACGCTATTATACCCTCTTCTTCCTTCTTCGATGTCCAATTAATGTCCAATATTTATAATTAATTATGTTGAATATATTTTAAAATAATTTTCTCCAAAATCATAAAGAATGCAACATTCCTTACCATAAACATATTTACATGCTGATTCGCACAGTCTTAACCCCCAATGAATACATTTCTTACGTTTTAAAATATTCGTTCCTGTATTTCAAATTTACACTCCTTTCGTATGGCATTAACTGCTGCGTAATCTTCTGTATTCTTCGAATGCACTATCCGTTAAACTGTTATTTTAATATTTACCACACAGATATGAAATAAATGTCTAATGAATCTGTTGTACCTCTTCTTCTGTATGGTAAGATATATTTTAATTTTTTATACTTCAACCACCAAATTTTAATATAATTGAGAGTACATTTTAACACAGCCACTACATGCAGTGCCACTACACGTAGCTACCATCTTGTAATACTCAGCAAACAGCATTCATTACTGGGAGGGCAGTTTTAGGAATGATAAATGTACTTTATGGCAACTTCATTTGCAAACAACACGGCTATACACCACTCTGTGGCTGCTGATAAGGTCAAAGGATGTGGCATCTGCCTGGACGTAACCAACCAACATCAGCTACCATCTTGCAATACTCAGCAAACAACATTTATTACTGGGAGGGCAGTTCTAGGACTTTCAGATGTAAATTCAGCCTATCATTTTTATGTATTGTGTGCATAATTTATTTGTAAAAAAAGTCATTTCAGGAGGGGGAATGCATTCATAGATGGATATCATCCAGTCTGTCAATAAAGAGCACTACACTCATTAATATACACAACAGGAGATGCTACTAAACTGGTTAAAATACTTATTTCCAGTGCTTTTTTTAAATAAAAAAATAGGTGCCGGTACCACAAGCGTAGCTACTCTATTCCGGGCCCTTGGGCAAAGAACATGTTCGGGCCCCTACTGAATTAATTAAAATTGCAAAAACAGGAGACAGTCAAAGACACTGTGCCCCTAAAGGGTCCAGGCTCTTTGTTTGGTTTTTGGGAGCATTAGCAGCTAGGGTCATATTGCTCCGGGGATATGCAGTGGTCATTCCCTGACCTTTCCGCATCCTCCGTATTTGGTGGTCACGGGCTCAAACCCCGGTTTAATCAAGAAGCATGCTATGCACTGCTGCTCCTATCCACCTGGCTACAGAGGTGCCAGGGTCCAGGCCTGGAGGCAATTACCTTTCCTGCCTACATTGTAGCTACGCCACTGGCTGGTATTCATTCTTTGCTATCAGGAAAAATTGAAAATTTCCTGATATTGTTACTTAGTAGTAATGTTTTTTGGAATAAGAACAACAAATTAAGTATATTAACACACAATTTATTAAGCATAAATTTATTATTCAAGTAAATAAAAAATAAGTAAATGTTTAAAAAATAAATAAAAATAATTTCATAATAGTTTTTATAGAATATTGCAAAATTTTATTGCATTCTCATCCAACACACTATGCCGACTTCTTACTGTTTGTCTGTTGCTGAATGACATTTCTGAAGCAGCCATGAATCGACATATTTTGCTGGATCGAAGCGTATCAGCGGTGGCCACAATTTTAAGAAACAGTAGTGAAGAAACTGTTTTTGTCATCAATGAAGCTCTGGTTGGGCTGACGAGCAGATTCATTTGTGAAAATCCTCATTTACATTCACTCGATGAAATTGGTATTGTACTCAGCGTTCATCAAATGCTCTTAAATTTTTCCAAAAACCGTATTTTTGATTAGGTATTCCCAAAATGGACGAATTGTATCTCTTTCATTTAACTTAATCCTAATTGACAATTTTCTAAATTCATTCTCACCAAATGCAAACATTTCATGTTTAGAAGGTTTAATACCTTTGTTGTCCTAATTTTCCTTATCTTGTCATCGATATTGTCACTAGTTCTTAAATTTGAATTTTTTTTTTTTTGAAACTGTCCAAAATGTCGGTGTCATTTGGATATTTAGCTACTGTGGTCATGTAAACAGAGATAGAGAAAATTTACGGAAAAATGTGGGTAACGCACTTCTGCGAAACAACAGATGATTATTTGTCGAGGTAAAAGAAAATCACTCCCTCCTAATTCTCGAACGGGGCGCTTACAGTTGATTCCCAGCAGTGTCCAACCTATGGCCCATGCAGAAAATGAATTAAAACAGCATTTTAAATTTTGCTAATTATCAAAAAATTCTCATTAAGTGAGCATTTAAAGGCAAAAGTAAGGTATTTTTTTTTTTGAAAAACAAAAGAAAGTCATATTTTTATAATTTTAATAAAATCTAAAAAATAAATTAGTGACATAGATTTATTACACATAAAAGGATTGGGAATTTGCATTTTTTATATATAGCCTGAAAATAAAAAACGGTAACATGAAAACAGAAACTTCCTTTTACATGTAACAAGATATGGAAAAAAATATGACACACTAATTTTTCTTTTTATCACTCAGAAGTTACTAGGTACCACTAAGTTGTAGAATGGTAATCCCTTTAGCTCTCTCAATTCTTGCTTAGCAGCAGCATTAATTTCCTAAATTGCCTGAAGGCCAAAAGTGCGAACAGTGTATATGCAGTTAAGTCTCTCCTAAGCCGTTCGTTATATGAAAATTTTCTTCACTCAATTGAAACTTTTAAATGTAATTTCCAAGGGGATTCAAAAAAAAATTGCTCTAAAAGGAGCTTGTTAAACAGAGGTCCGACTGAGTAATTTAGAATTCTAAAAATGGTTATAAAGTTTTATCTTAACAGTAGACAGTGAGATGCAAATCTAGTTAAATAACTTTAAGCTTATTTGAGAAGTAGATAAACATGCGAAAAAATTTACGGAATATTACAAATCTCGAAGTGTACAGCATCCAAATGTCACAAGTCACTGTTAATAAAGGTGCCAGTACACCGTACCATTGCATACCATCTCAAAAAAGCACTGCTTATTGCTATACATTTCCATGCCATAATACTCAGCTAACTTGCAGAACTCTTATTGCCATTCCAGAGCATTTTATACATCTCATTTAATTGTATAATTTTATAATGAAGTTTTTTTTTTTTAATTATTATCATAAACTTGATTCCTTATCAAGAACTTTCTGAATGATATATGATTTGAATAGAAAGCTTTGGTGAGATAGTGGAGAAACATACACCGATGAGCCAAAGCATTATGACCACCTACCTAATATGATGTTGGTCCTCCACGTGCAGCCAAAACAGCTCTTACCCGGCGAGGCATGGATGCTACAAGATTTCTAAATGTGTCTTGTGGTATCTGGTACCAACATGTAACCAGCAGATCCTTTAACTCCAGTAAGGTCCATGGTTGAAATGCTGCAAATCGGAGTTGCTGTTCCAACACAAACCACAGATGCTCAATGGGATTGATGTTCTGGAAATTTGGAGGCCAGGGCAATACCTGGAAGTCTTTCTCTTGTTCCGCGAACCAGTCTCAAACAATCTGGGCAGTGTGGATTGGCACATTATCCTGCTGAAAGACGGCACACCATCAGAGGGGAAGACCGTTGCCATGAAAGGGTGTACCTGGTCAGCAGTGATGTTTAGGTAGGTGGTAGACGTTAGAGTGCCCACACATGGATGACTGGACCTAGGGTATCCCAGCAGAACATCGGCAAAGCTTGTTTTCGTCTCATGGTGCATCCAGGCGTCATCACTTCCCCAGGTAAACAGCGCACATGTACCTGGCCGTCCACATGGCGCAACAGGAAACGTGACTCATCAGAAGGCGCCTCCGTAGCCAGGTGGGAAGGAGCAGCAGTGCGTAGCACACGCTTCTTGATTAGACCGGGGTTCGAGCCGTGACCACCGAATACGGAGGATGCGGAAAGGTCAGGGAATGACCACCGCATATCCCCGGAGCAATATGGCCTTAGTTGCTAATGCTCCTAAAAACCAAATAACAAACAACGACTCATCAGACCAAACAACCTTCTTCCAATCACTCAAGGTCCAGTTTCAATGCTCGCGTGCCCATTGTAGGCACTGTCGCACCGTGGTTAGCATGGGCACTCACAACACACAGTACATCAAATACTGCTGAAAACGGAGCTGTGTAGCCCCATTTTCAGCAGTATTTGATGTACTGTGTTTTTTGTTTTTTTTTTACTGCCATCACCAGCATTCAAATTACTGGCAAGTTGTGCCACAGTGGCCCTTCTGTTGCTATGTACCATCTGGGAGAGCCTTTGCCCACCTTAAGCATCAATGGGCCGTGGTCATCCAACACCTCACTGGCGGTTTGTGGGTTCCCCTCCTCGGACCACTTTCAATAAGGTCTAACCACGGCTGACCGTGAGCATCCCACGAGCTGTGCCATTTTGGATATGCTCTGATCCAGTCGTCTGGCCATTACAATTTCGCCTTTGTCAAACTTGCTTAAGTCTGCGGCCTTTCCCATCTGAAGAACAAGAGTTACACTGATTAACGGAGCTCAGTATCACTTGTTTTTTTATACCGTGTCCCGACCTGCGCGCACACACACACACCGTAGTTCACATGCAGTTGCTTCAATTTGCATAACGACTTGCTGGTCATAATGTTTTGGCTTATTGGTGTATTTTCAGGAACAGTTTTAAGTCTGCGGCCTTTCCCATCTGAAGAACAAGAGTTACACTGATTAACGGAGCTCAGTATCACTTGTTTTTTTATACCGTGTCCCGACCTGCGCGCGCACACACACACCGTAGTTCACATGCAGTTGCTTCAATTTGCATAACGACTTGCTGGTCATAATGTTTTGGCTTATTGGTGTATTTTCAGGAACAGTTTTGATAATGTATAATGGATTGTATTTATATCTACAGTAGTTAAAAGAACTTTTAAAAATACAACTTTCAAAATGTGTATAACAGCAGCATATGAAGATTTTTTGTTCCTTTTTTTTTTCTTCAGAAAACGCTTCTTTTTTTTTTTTTGTTGCAAAAATCATTTCATATGTTTTGACAAGTCTTTCACCTCTCATTTCTTTCACCAATTCAAAAATTTCCTGTAGTTTCCCTTTCTGCACTGTTTTGTCTTTTTCCAACCTTAGCATTGAAGTCCCCCATAATAATGGTGTAGTGAGTTTTCTGTTCATCTAGAAGTCTCTCAATTTTGGTGCATATATCATTATAACCTTTAGTGTGTACTTCTTAGAAATCCTGAGTAGTAGTCTTGACAACCTTGGTGATGTACTTTTGAATTCCAAAACACTGTTTTGCATATCTTTATGGACCAGAAAGCCAACTCGAACTTCGCTGTTTTCACTGTTTTCCAGAGTCAGTTACCTCTATATTGCTCATTGGATATCAGCAAAAAAAAAAAAAAAAAAGATTTTTGTTTTTATAAAACTTTGCTTTACTGCTTGACTTTTTCCTAATGAATTGAAATACTTTATTAAATAATTTTTATTAATTCTGTTAGGGAAAGATATAAACTTAAAATATAAAAATGAAGCTATTAGTCGTGTCCATTTTTAAGTTCATAAGACCATTAAAAATGAAAAGAATTCAAACAAACAGATGTTGCGTGCACACATGCGTGTGCGCACACACACACACCTTTATGTTTTGAAATTTTTGCTGAATAACCAAGTAAACAACACATTATTTCCAAAACAACTCATGTAAAACTATATATTTAAAAAACTAGTTAGAGTATGCGCCACTATGTGCAACAGATATGTCACATGGACTTGTAAAGCCTTGCTGCTACTGAGCTGCTGAGTTAAATGCTACAGGACCAGGGTATGTCTGCCAGAGGCAAAAGGTGATATTGTTGTACACTTTGACTCTAATGACCTTAAGGTTAAGAGATCTGCAGATTTACTTAACAAGTACACGTCAATGTTGAAAAAAAGTCACGAGTTAGGGTTAAATTTGAAAGTGTCTGAAATTCTGCCCAGACACCAAAGGAGGGAGTATTATATGATGAAAGCCTTGTCAATCAATTTGACCCTGGAGAGATTGTGCAAGGCTCGTAGGGTAGAATTTTTTTCAGCGTGGTCTGTGCTTGCTGACAGGAGAGACTGCTTCTACAGGGATGGGATACACTTAAATAGAAAGGGTGCAAGAATATTTCCTTATGTTATTGAGGCAGTCTTAGGTGGGTCAGAAAACTGCTAGCTTGAGGGGGGATTTACAGACTAAAAGATTAACGGTAGCCAGAGGCAGAGGCGAAAGTGATTCTTGCACTGCTTCTATTGTAAAGAGCAGCAGCCTAGAGAGTAGATTGCTGGGAATTTCAAGAGCTGCTGGGAGTCATCATGGAACAAGTAAATACATGGGCTGTGTTAGGGTAACTAAGAGTAAGAACAGGTGCATATATATTGCATGCAGAAGTATAGTAAATAAATTTGAAGTGCTGATCAAGACTTCAAAGGCAGATATTGTTGGGATATCAGAGACATGGTGTCACACAGATATAAGTAGTGCAGAATTGGAATTTGGGGAGGGGTTATGCTGTTAGTTAAGAAACACATAAAATCTAAGAGAGTGCATCCAGTTGATATGGATGGACAGTGAAATATTGAGTCTGTTTGGTGTGACATAAGCACTGGGAAAGGGAAAATGAGAGCAGGAGTGTGTTATAGGCCTAATGACTCTGATGAGTACAATGAACAATTGTGCAGAGAAATAGTGGGCCGGTAAATTAGAATGTTTGTTACAAGACATTTCAGCTTTCCAGATATTGACTGGAACTTCTGAGTTGGTCATTCACACATGCTAGCAAAACTTTTGTGGATTTATTGGAGGATTTTTTTCTAAAGCAACATGTTCTAGATGCAACCAGAGGAAGTAATACTCTTGAACTGATTATCAGCAGTGATTATTCATGCATTAAGAATTTGCAGATAAAGGTACCACTAGGGAACCTTGATCACAGTGTACTGATGTGGGATTTACTTAAAGATGTAACTACCATCAAGGGTAAAGGGAAGGGTTTTTGTTTTTGTAAAGGTGACTACAATGGTCTCAGACAGTTTTTAAATTCTATACAGTGGGACAACTGATGATGTTTGAAACAGCAAATTCTAAATGGGAAGCCTTCAAGGAATTAATCTTAGAAGCTTACTAGGCTTTCATACCAACTAAGAAATGCTGTTCAAGATTTACACCTAAATGGATGTCAGATGAACTAATGAGGCACGTGGCAGAGAATAAAAATGTGTGAGATGCATATAAATTATCAGGTGACACAGAAGCCTATGGCAGATATATGCTGGTCTGTAATCAAGTCACAAAGGAGGTTAGGCAAGTGAAGGCTGATTATGAGAAATTTTTGTCAAAGGATGCAAAGAAAAACAACAAAGGCTTCTTTATGATGTTGGTGGTTCGGCTATTGATGATCCTGCTAGGTAGCTAGCAAACAATGAGTATTTTGCATCTACATGCACACATGAGGAATTCTGTAAGGAAGGGGGAGGACAGAAGTTTACTAAACTCTAACTAACAGGGAGCTAAATGATTTTGTAATAACTGAGAGCAAAGTGAAGGGGAAATTATTGAAGATAAACATAAAAAAGGCAGATGGAATCTATCCAGTTATATTGAAGGAGGCAGCGAGGGGAGTTAGCAAACCCTTAGCCATACTTATGAGAGCATCCTTAAATTCAGCGATGGTCCCCATGGACTGGAGATGTGAAAATGTATCCCAAATTCACAAATGGGGTTCAAAGGGTGACACAAATAATTATAGACCTGTTAGTTTAACTTCTGTTCTGGGGAAAATAAGAATCACTGGTTAAAGAAGTGATGCAGGATCACCTAGACAAGACTGCAGTAATAGTTCAGAAACAGCATGGGTTTGTAAAGGAGAAGTCTTGTCTGACCAATTTGATTGGATACTACAATGTGGTCACAAAGGAACTGGATGCAAAAAATAATTCTGATGCTGTTGCACATGGAAGACTGCTTTACAGGTTGGATCAATATGGCATTAAGGGTAAGTTGCTACAATGGATAAGGGGGTAGTTGAGTGGGACACGGCAGAGAGTGGTAATAAATGGACACTGCCGTATGTGGACTAATGTTATTAGTGGAGTCCCCCAGGATTTGGTGCTGGGCCCATTGTTGTTTTGTGTATTTATCAAGGATATCGATGAAGGTATATCAGGCTTGATGTCCAAGTTTTCAGATGATACAAATGTTGGCAGGGTTGTTAATGACAGTAAAGGTGTAGTATGCTACTACTACAACAGATCTAGAATTAGGCTGATGGGCTGAGAAGTGGCAACTAAAGTTTAACATTGGCAAAGTACTGCATATGGGTAGCAATTACCCAACAGAAATGTACCAACTGTGTGGTACTACATTCAAGGAGGTGGAGAATGAAAAAGACCTGGGGTCTTTTTCATTCTCCACCTCCTTGAATGTAGTCTGATGCAGTCAGATGTGAAGTTCTCTGAGCAGTGCAGATGGACTGCCAGAGAAGGTCATGGAGTTTTGTCAATGATGTATAGGGATTTTGCTAGTAGATACAAGGAGGTGATTATCCCCTAGTATAAGGCAGTGGTCAGGCCATACCTTGAATACTGTATACAGGTCTGGAGGCCTCATTTTAGAAAGGAAGTAGAGTTGCTAGAACGAGTACAGAAAAGGGCAACAAGATTTGTGAGATGAACAAAGGGGTGTTCTTACCAAGAGTGGCTTAAATTCTGCAAGTTGCAGCATCTGGAGACTAGGCACCTGCAAGGTGATCTGATTGAGGTGTGTAAGGTGTTGAATGGTTCGAGCTAGCTCAACGCTGATGGGATACTTCCGCTTGTTCAGATTAAGAACCTGGGGGGGGGGGGCATAGATTCAAATTGAGGAAAGACAGTTGTAGAATAGATGTACAGAAGTTTGCCTTTAGCCAGCAGGTAGTTGATTGGTGGAACAGACTTCCATCTATTGTTGTGGAAGTTGATAGCCTTAAATAAATTTAAGGCTGAATTAGACAAAAATGTGATCGTGTGGGTGAAATAGAAAAGTGTTTTTTTTTTTTTTTTTGGCTGATGCTATATTTCTTGCTTTCTTTCATCATGTGCCTCAACTAATGCTAATGTATAAGTAACTCTGCTGACCTTTGAGAAGCTTTTTTAATAATTTAAAAAAGTTTTTTATTTTTAAAAACTGAGGATCTTATTATCAACAATAGGATTCTTGAAAGTGTATTGATCAGAGTTGATGACAATGCTCCAAAATCTAACAAATGATCTTGCACATTTGTTGTTTATAAAGTTGACATTTCTTAGCAATGCATATTGTGTACCTGTGGGAAAAGTTGAGTAAGACAATCTGTAAAGTGGGTTCCCTATGTTTTGAATGGTAACCATTTTGCTACCAAGTGCCTCTCTGCAACAATTGAAAGTTTGAAGGTTATACTCTCCTGGACCACATGTTAATTATCAAGGAATATACCATGTCATTTTAAAGACCTCCTCAAATTTATCAGCATATGATTATTTTGTGCCCATACCTAAAAATGATTCTGTTACACAGCTGTTTGACTCTGAATGTTTTCAGGAAATTATGGAAAGTATCAATCTTATATCTGTATATTGGTTGCAAGGGATGTTAATCTTGACATTACTTATACAGACTGGTATGGGGATGTGATTTTGAAATGAACTGTAGTGTATATGTATCATGATTATGTAGATGTTGCATACTGAATGCATACCGTACACTTCTCTTATTGCTATTGTAACAAGTTTTACTTTGGCAATCTGCACTAATAATCCTTACTCTAATCAAATGCACTTAGCCATATGTATTATTGCTTCTAAAATAGATGCAAGAAAGAAAATTTTTGACAGATTTGATTTTGATATCCAGTGAATGAGTGACATAAAGTTTTATATTTGAGCATTTCTACTTTACAAAATGGAAATTCATCATCATCATCATCATCATCAGCCATTTTCAATCCACTGCAGGATGAAGGCCTCTCCAGCAACTTTCCAGTTCCTTCTGTTCTGAGCACTGGCCATCTATTTACTATCCACAAACTCATGAATTTCATCTATTCATCTCCGCCTTTATCTTCCAGGTTTTCTTCTAGCTCCTCTTGGATACCATTCTGTTATTTTCTTAGTCCATATGTCATCATGTCTTCGAGCTATGTGTCCTGCCCAAGACCATTTTAGTTCTTTAGTTTTGATAAGAATGTCCTTTACTTGAGTTTGCTGCCTAATCCATGTGTTTCTCTTGTTATCTAACAGTCTGATTCCCAATATGATTCGTTCCATTCTTCCCTGTGTAGTTCTCAGCTTCTCTTCCATTCTTTTGGTGAGTGCTCAAGTTTCACTTCTATAAGTCGTGGTGGGGAGTATACACTGGTTCATTATTTTACGTTTCAGACAAACTGGGATATTGCTCTTCAGTATGTGACTATATTTCCTGAATTCTATCCATCCAAAATTTATTCTTCTCTTGACTTCCAGCCATTTATCATTATTGCAGCTAATAACTTGTCCCAGATAAGTATATGATTCCACCTTTTCAATTACTGCTCCTTCAATTACTATATCCTTTTCTGTGGCATACTTGTTCATCATTACTTTTGCTTTAGCCATATTCATCTTTAGTCCAAAATCCTTACTAGCTGTGCATAACTCATTAAGATTTTCCTCTAATTCTTTGGGATCGTGGCTTATGACCACAATGTCATCTGCAAATCGTAAATGGTTTAAGTACTCTCCATTCACATTGACTCCTTTCTGCGACCAGTCTAATCTTCTGAAAGCTTCCTCAAGGGCAGCAGTAAACAGCTTCGGAGATATTGTGTCTCCTTGTCGAACTCCTTTGTCAATTTTAAATTTCCTACTGTCTTTGTCTAGTCTAATAAAGGAGGCAGCACTCTCATATATTTTCTTCAAAATCATAATATATGGGGTATCATGCTTTGTCTTTCCAGTGCCCGAAACATTGCCTTATGCTGTATGGAGTCAAATGCCTTTTCATAATCCACAAACGCCAGGCATAATGGTGTTTTATATTCATTTGCTTTCTCCATTAGCTGTGATATTACGTGAAGGTGATCCATAGTTGAGAATCCTGTCCTAAAGCCAGCTTGCTCTTTCGGTTGATTCTCATCAAGTATTCTTTCTAATCTGTTAGTAATGACCCTTGTGAACAACTCGTAGATGTGTGATAACAAGCTAATTGGTCTATAATTTCCAATTTCTGATTTATCTCCTTTCTTATGCAGCAAAACTATGATTGCATTATTCCACTGCTTAGGCGTCACCTTTTCTAATGCACTTTGTGAAGAGCCTTGCCAGTTTTTGTGTTATGTCTCTTCCTCCCAATTTTAACAACTCTACAGTAACTTCATCTTCCACCGGGGCTTTCTGATTCTTCATTTTCTTCAATGCATGTTCTACCTCATCAGGAAGAATATCGGGTATGTTGTATATGTTGCTATTTTGCAATCCATCTTCCCCACTGCTGGCATCATTCCCCTGCTCCTTGTATAATTCTCAATAGTAGTCTTCTGCTATTTGAATTATGCCTTCTCTGCTGTTTATAAGTACACCATCGCTATTCTTCAGTTTCAGTATCATTTGTCTTTCTGTATTACTGCTCATGCCTGCTGATTTAAATCCTTTGTTTTCCCTTAATGCTTGTTCTACTTTTCTTGTGTTAAATCTTCTTATGTCCTCTCTGAGTCTCTTTCTAATGGCTTTGCATAACTCAGTATACTCAATTTTCTCCCTGTCAGTGTTTTTCTTGCTTTTCATTTGTTGTCTTCGGTTCATCACGACAAGTGTTTCTTGACTAATTTTTTCTTCTTTGGATTTCTTTTTCCCTATAGGTTTCCTGGGCTTTATCACTTTCAAAAAGTTGTAATATTCCTCGTCGATATCTTGGTCCTGAGCAGTCTGCAGAAGCTCAAACTTGTTCTTAAGTTCCTGTACATACTGCTTTTTCTCCTCTTCTGTTATCTCAAAGGCCTTTGTATTATTTACTCGAGTCAGTTTTTTCCTTTCCTACATCTATATCAAGTGTACATCTTACCATTCTGTGATCACTTCCAACATTTACCTTATTTAGGACGGTAACATCATTCACAATATATCTTCTGTTAGTGAGGATGAAGTCGATTTCATTAGTAGTTAATCCATTTGGACTCTTCCATG
Organism: Mastigoproctus giganteus; assembly: GCF_048544385.1. Classification (NCBI taxonomy): domain Eukaryota; kingdom Metazoa; phylum Arthropoda; class Arachnida; order Uropygi; family Thelyphonidae; genus Mastigoproctus; species Mastigoproctus giganteus. The sequence continues at coordinate 88,615,647 of NC_143582.1, read as the reverse complement.
TCCACTTTCTGTTCACCCTTTTCTTGAAAAAAGTGTTCATTACTGACTCTGCAAATTCCACAAGTCTTTCACCAATTCCAAAATTTCCTATAGTTCCCCTTTCTGTGCCGTTTTGTCTTTTTCCAGCCTTAGCATTGAAGTCTCCCATAATAATAGTATAGTGGGTTTTCTGCTCATCTAGAAGACTCTCAATTTCGATGTACATTTCTTCAACCTCTTCATCATCATGGCTCGATGTTGGTGCATAAATCATTATAATCTTTAGCTTGTACCTCTTAGAAATCTTGAGTATTAGTCTTGACACCCTTGTGATGTACTTTTGAATTCCAAAATGTTGTTTTTAAAATCTTTATGGACCAGAAACCCAACTCCACCTTCACTCCTTTCACTGTTTCCATTGGTGTACAGCAGATTTCCACTTGATAAACTTATAAGTGTTTCATTTCTTTTTCTTGTTTCAGCCAAACCAATGATATTCCAATTCATATTTTCTAATTCCTTTTCCAGCTCTAATATCCTGTCTTCACCGATGAGTGATCTTACGTTATAACAGGCCAAGTTCAGTTTCCGTGTATGGGAGCCTGGTCGTACCCAGAGATTCTTAGCACCCTCTGCTTCCACTCTGATCCTCTCACTGCCATAAGAGGGAGAGTGAAAGCTGCTGGGGACTGAGGGCCATTTGTTTCGTGGAAATTAAGAAGCTCTTTATTTGAACTAAGTGAAGATTAAATCACTTTTTCATTCATATATTCTATTTTATATTAATTCTTACAGGGAGTTTGGATTGGTGTAGTTTTATAGTCAGTGTAAGCATAAGCTGAAATACTGGCATCATAAAGTATAGACTATAAAACCAGTATACTGTAAAAAATAAATTAATTGGAAATATTCATAAATGTCCACTCTGTTGTAAGCTTCTCTTTAAATCCCCACTAAACTATCGTTGCTAGTTTCTTTCTTGTAATTAGCTTTCACCCATTTTAACCCATCAGTGGTTTTGTTACATGTTCTCTTATAATGCATAATATAAATTGGAATTATGCAAAGTCTGTGATTGGTCCATGCTTCTTTATTTTGCTCAATTAAACTGTTAACCTCACCTGTCATGCATTTTGACATCTTATGTTTTACAGAATTTTATTACTGGAACAAGTACTTTTGTGTCTTCAAAGATAAATTTCTTATCCAACAGCATACAATAGTCTCTCCTTAACTAATCAAACCACAGAATAGGTCCCTCTTTAGAAATTGAAACTTTTGCCTTTTCCCGTGTAGGCTTCTAACACATGACCCAGTTTTTGGTTGTGATCACTGCCCACTATTAGTACCCACCACTATCAAGGTTTTGATATAGTTAGGCTCCTCAGTGAAAACCAAGATCTAGGATATTAGGGGCCCTTGCTCTCTCTCTCTCTCTCTCTCTCTCTGAAATGCTGGAAATGGTTCTTGAAATCACTCATAATGAGATGAGTGATTTCAAGAACCATTATTTACTCATATTTACTAACCCACTCAATCCTTGAAGAGATAAAGGAATCCAATCCATCAGTTTTAAAAAGCCAAAAAATGCAAAATTTAATATCTATTTTTTGTAGTGCCAAGAGTAAATAAAAAACAAACATGATCATTTTGATTAGGTCGCCCATTGCTGATATATTGGGAATAATGGAGATGTGGCACCATCCAGAGATGAGGGGTAAAGGGTTTCATTATGATGAGCAATGCATGTTCAGGAGAGAGATAGAGAGGGTTGCAGGGGAAAGGAGTCATGCTTCTTATCAAAATATATCTGAAAGCAATGAGACTGAACCAGACTCTCACCAAAGCCAAATGAAGTTCAGATGGATGTTGAGTTTGCATGGTGGAAGATGACTTACAGTAAAGGGAAAATGATAGCCGGGGTATGTTACAAGCCAGATATTGTGAGGATTGTGACAAAAATCTCTTTAGGCAACTTGAATGAGCAGCCAAGTGTTGATTGCCACGGCTGAAAACTGTTTCTACGTATGCTAGAGAAAGTACAAGGGTCTCTAATAGCCAAGGATCCATGCTGCATCCAGAATTTGACAGTGCAAGAGCAGTGTTTACAGTCTGCCAAGATGTATCTCTTGTGGAAAGCACAAGAACCCATTTGTTGAACCCATTACTTCTTTTAGACTTAAGTCAGCTAACATGGATTCTTCTTTGTGGTGGCATCTTCGTTAAGTCTGAAATTCATCAGTGTGCACTTTTTATAATTGATGGACTGATGGCATTTTAATGAGCTTCCTATCTAGTGGGGTTGTAGTTCCTGAGCATCTTTTACTGGACTGGACTAATTAGATCTGTGTTTTAAATATATGTATTTATGTATATTGTATAAGTGGATTCATATATCTATGTCTCTAAGTATGGTATTGTATGATTGGCGAGGATGCCAGTTTTTGGCAGGAAATGCCTAGTATAATAAAAACAGTCGATTCTGGTTATTTGGGACACATCGGGACTAGTGCGTTTTGGCCTGATTAAGCAGCTGCCCCAATTATCCGAAGTTTCACATAAATAGTTAAAAATACAATGGACCCCTGCTTTACAATTGGTTCACTATACGACGTGTGTAGTAAGCGCCAGTCATTGTGATCAGGTTTGTGAATTTAATTTTAATTCTATTAAACAGCGATTCTAATGAGTGAAAATAGGAGGAATATTATCCACAGGCTATAAAAGTAAAGATATATTAATCACAAATTTACCCTTTATTACCTCACCAATTAAAAAATTAAATGATATGTGAAAATCGGAAGAATATACGTGATAATTGGAATAATTAATATGTACATACTAACTAGTTGACATTTCTGTTCACTGACATTTGTTGGTGGGGGTTAAAATTTAAAACAGTAAAAAGATAAGCAATCAATAACAAAGAACACGGCACACACAAATTGCAAGTAACATGATACGTGCAAGTGAGAATGGAGTAACAAGTTGTGAAGCTATAAATATAGAAATGAAGAGAAGATTATGAAAATAAATTTTTTTATATGATTGAAGGTTCCATGGAAGTGTAAGCACATTTCACCATAATAACCCACATAATTCCAGCTGTCGGTATTATTGCAAATTCAATAAGATCGAGTTTACCACCCGTTTATGATAGATTGCACTAACAGAAAAGCCCAATAAACAGGTGACTGCTAATTGTTTTATGGTTGTGATCTCCAGAAATCCGATTGAACTATGTGGTACGGTCACAGACAATTGTAGCTTAATCTCCAGTGCTGCAGTTTCTTGCCCCAATTAAGCGGCATGTTGTCTGAATTAAACAAAATAAAACCTGGCTATTTTCTCGATTGGATTCTGTTTTTTAAGATTTGCCCCAAATAAACGGCTGACCCGATTAACCGGTGGCCCAAATAACCGGAATATATATATATATAAAAAAAAAGTGCAGAAACCAATAACGGGTAGTGACCATATTGTCATAAAATGAACATTGTCCAAAACTGTGGTCAATGGAAAAAGTAAGTAAAAGTAGCCATTGAATTACAGCAGGATTAGTTTCCTGGGGGGGGGGGACAGGTGCAAATGGAACACAGTTTATACCATGGGGTCAATGGGAATTCACATGGTTAGGTTCCGGGCACGAAAAATTTTACCTACCCTTTTCAATACTGGAGTATTTAAAGCTCAGAAATAAACTTTTTTTAATTAAAAAAGTGTTTATTTTTAACTTACATAAATATAATAGTATGTGCATGTAAATAAAAAATAAATTAATACATACATGAAACATTTTGACAGTGGCATAATGCTAAAGTTTTAGTTGGCTTTTGAAGGTTCTGGTTGAGGATCTTCTGTTGACAGTCCTAGTTGAGAAGATTTCCTGTTTTTTGAAGAAAGGATCAAGTGTTGATTGCCAGGATTTCTTCCTCCTTCTTTAAGAATTTCAAAATAAGGGCTCAAGGTTGATATGACACCCCTTGTAACTGTGGCGCTCCTCTCCCAGTCGTGGTCATTGTCACATAGCTCATTAGTGAGGGACCCTACACTTGCAAGAATCTGTTGTTAGAACTCTGGTCTCCATAATTTTTAGAGGAGAGACTTCTTTTTTCTCTTCCTCCTGCTGTCATCGGCTAAGTTCTGCAGCTTAGTCTTCATTTGAAAGAAGTTCTGCATGACTTCAAGAGCTTACATCTTCAGCTATAACTTCTTCTAACCCTGCCTCATGTGCCAGCCTGCTGATGTCTTCTACAACATTCTGTTGTGGCTCGAATCCTCTAAAGTCATGCATGAAATCTGGGAGAAGTTTACACCACACCCCATTTAGACAATTGACAATCACTTCTTGCCAGACTGTGTTAATGTGATTGATGCCCTTTAAGACATCAAACAACTGCCAATATTCTCTGATGGTTGGACATGCCAGGCAAAGGCAGATTACAAGAAATCTTTGGCAAAGGATTCAAATAAAATCAGCAAAGAGTTCTTTACTTATCTAAACTCTAGAAGGAAGGGGATAAATCAGATTGGTACACTTGATATTGATGGTTCATCCGTTGATGATCCTGTTCAGGTAGCTACCAAACTGAATGAGTATTTTGCATCCACATTTACACAGAGTGCTAGAGCAAAGTGGAGCAGAAACTGTTGAAGATAAACATAAGAAAGGCACCTGGAGTGGATGGGATCTATCCAGTTATATTAAAGGAAGCAGCAAAGGAAGTAAACAAACTCTTAGCCATAATTATGAGTGCTTTGTTGGACTCAGGGGAGGTACCCATGGGCTGCAGATGTGCAAATGTGACCCCAATTCTTACAGGAGAGATCAAAGAGTGACATGAGTAATTACAGACTTGTTAGATTAACTTCTGTTCCATGGAAAATAATGGAGTCACTGGTTAAAGAAGTAAAAAGGACATTAGTCCTCTTCATGGACTAATGTTAATAGTGGAATCCCCCAGTGCTCAGTGTTGGGTCCATTGTTGTTTTCTGTATTTATAAATGATATTGATGAAGGTATATCAGGTTTAATGTCTAAAGGCCATTACACACGTTCAGGTAAACCTGTCAGTTATCCACATGCTCCAGTTGCCTGTACAGGTCTACCGGAGTGTGTGGATTATAAAACTGCACAGTTATTTTGACCTGTACAGGCGACCAGAGGAAATATGAAAAATCATTCGATTTACCTGAACAGAGTAACAACTGCAGGCAGACCGGAGCATGTGTAGCGATGTGGCAAGTGCACTGCCATGGTCAGCTGACCGAATGAATGGCATGTGGATGCATTATGGGCATCTGGTAGACCTGTAGCGTGCCTGTGCAGGCATAACTGACAGGTTTACCTGAACGTGTGTAGCAGCCTTAAGTTTGCAGATGATACAAAGGTTGGCAGGGTTGTTAATGACACTAATGACAGTACGCTACTGAAACAGGATCTAGAAAAGTTGAGCAGATGGGCTGAGAGGTGGTAACTGAATTTTATATTATTGACAAATGTAAAGTACTCATATGGGTAGCAGTAATCCCAGAGTAACATATCAACTGTGTGGTACTACACTCAGAGTGATAGAGGATGAAAAAGACTTGGGGGTAATGTGCAGTCAGATATGAAGTTTTCTGAGCAGTGCAGATGGTCTGAAGAGTCGCTCATGGTGTCTTGTCAATGATATACAAGAATTTTTCTAGCAGGGATAAGAAGATGATTATCCCCTTGTATAAGGCAATGGTCAGGCCACACCTTGAGTACTGTATACAGATATGGGGACCTCATTTTAGGAAGGGTGTAGAAATTTTTTTTTATTTTTTTATTTTTTATGAGCTTTAGCAGTTAAGGCCATATTGCTCCGGGGATATGCGGTGGTCATTCCCTTACCTTTCCGCATCCTCCGTATTTGGTGGTCACGGGCTCGAACCCCGGTCTGACCAAGAAGCGTGTGCCATGTACTGCTGCTTCTGGCCACGGAGGCACCAGGATGTAGAACTGCTGGAATGAGTATAGAGAATGGAACAAAGGGTTGCTCTTACAAAGAAAGGCTTAAGTTATGCAAATTACAGTGTCTGAAGACTAGGCACCTGTGAGGTGATCTGATTGAGATGTATAAGGCCTTGAATGGTTTGAGCAAGCTCAGTGCTGATGGGATTCTTCCTCTTGCCCAGATTAATTGTCTGAGGGGACATAAATTCAAATTTAGGAAAGTCATTTGTAGAATAGATGTGCAGAAATTTGCCTTTAGCCAGCAGGTGGTTGATTTCTGGAACAAACTTCCATCTGTCGTAGAAGTGGACAGCTTAAATAAATTCAAGTCAGACATTTGGACTGAATGGATGGATGAAATGGGAAGGGTTTTTTTTTTTTTTTTTTTTGGCTGATGCTGTATAAGATTGCTTTCTTGCATCATATGCCACTACTAATGTTCAAAGCTTTTACCATTTCTGTAAATGTTTGCCATAGGTAATAAGCTTTAAAGGTGTCCCCTAGTCCATGGGTTGCAAAACTGATGTTGTATTAGGAGGCATGTAGACAACATTAACTTTAAGAGGCATTCTGACTTCACTCAAATTTGTTGGATGTCCAAAAGAAGAATAGCCTTGGTTGATAAATTTTTGTCATTGCTGAATTTGAGAACAGTTGGGCAAAAATAGTTGGCATATACCAATCCAAGAAGACGTCCTGATTCCCCCAAGTCTTCTTGTTTGATTTCCAGTACACAGGCAACATGGTTCTCTGGAATCAGCAGATTACTGAGAATTTTCAAGTCTTTATTTGCAAAAATTATTTCTTTTCTGCTCTTCTGAATAAAGAAGCGAGATTTCCAAAAGAAAGGAAAGATATCTTTGTTCTTGTTTGTAGAACAAATCTACATAACACACTAACCTCTTATCGCTTGGTCACTGGTGGTGCTGCTACTGCCTCCACGTGGCAGGGCTGGTAAAATGGGGGAAAAGTTATCCTCCGGGGCTAAAAGGAGCAACCATGGATATTGACAAATGCTCAGCTCTTAAGCCCAGATGCTCATCTCATCACTTGAATGAAACCGGTCATGACATATCACAATCCAAGAGACTACGTAAAAATGAGAATTAGCAGGAATATCCAACATTCCTTATACTCCATTCTCTTTCAACAAAATCTATGAGTGCACTTTCACTGTTTATAATTCAGAAATGTTTAGAAAGTGTGGCTGGTTCACCAAAAATGGTGAAAAAACTCCTATCTTTAGCTGTGCTAGTTGAAATAGTTAAGCATCAGCATTCTCAGGCCCTTTTGAAAATATCAACTTTTAGCGAAATACCTATACAGGTCACCCAATATGCTACGTTAAATAGTTCGAAAGGAGTAATCGCAGAGTGGAACCTGATGAATGTCACTGAAGATGAGCTAGTTGAAGAACTAAAAGAGCAAAAAGTCGTCCAAGCAAAACGAATAATGATTAAAAAAGATGGTGAACTTGTTCCCACTAGAAGTATTATTCTAACATTTGACACACCAACCTAACCATCGTGTGTCGAAGCTGGATACCTAAATTTGGACACTCGCAAACAGTATGTCGAGGAGACACTGTCTGCCTGAACTGCGGCTCTAAAGTCCATACACAAACAGACTGCACCACAGAAATGCCACGATGCCCACATTTTAAAGGCCAACATCCAGCATATTCAAAAGCATGCAAACAAACTCTGGAGGATAGAAAAAAAGATTCAAAAATACAAAGTCAAACAAAAGGTTACCTACCAGGAAGCTAGGAAGCAAGTTACGCTCACCATGCCATTAGTTATTTATGCTGCGGGAGCAATCACACTGTCCCCATCCATCTCAATAGCCGACTGGACTCAACAGTGTTATCATCCCCACAGAAATCGCCTACAGAACAACTCAAAGTAACTTGCACTAGCAATTCTCCTCTAACAGTCCCACCAACTGCTTCTGATACTCGGCAAGAAACTGTAAAACTAAAAGCATCAGCCCCAAACATTGAAGATAAACCATGCTCAGCAAATATGGATACCGATGCTGATATCCTACAGGATGAGCCTATATTAGATTTACATGTAGAAGATGACATGGACATTGAATAACCTACCTTTTCAAAAAAAAGGAAGGTCGAACCTAGATAGATACAAACAGGCTGGATACAAAAAACAGACAGAACCATACACAACTGCTAAATCTAAATCTAAATAATGCAAAACATTTTACAATGGAACTGTAGAGTTCTACGAAGCAACTTTTTGATATTTATGACCTAATCGAACAGTACAGTCCAATAAGCTTCTGCCTGCAGGAAACCAATCTAACTCCACAGGTGACTCCAGTGATTAAAAACTGTAGTGTTATCAACAAGACAGAAACAATGGTAACTCAACACAAGGAGGCAGTGGTGAGCTATAGTGGGCTCGCGAGAGCCCATTGTTATTTTTTTTTAAATTTGCGAGCCCATTGTTGAGATAATCATTTATTTTACAAATGAAATCCTGAATGCAATTATCGAATATCCAGAGCCGAAACTACGGTGGGGCGAGGGAGGCCCATTCCCAGCATTTTAAAATTGCTGCATTTTTTATTTAATTAGTCGGACTTCTGTTTAACGAACTTCTTTATAGCGAATTTTTTTTATTCCCCCTTGGTAATTACATTTAAAATAGTTTCTGTTGAATGAAGAAAATTTCCATGTAACGAACGGATTAGGAGAGACAACTTTGTATGCATTGTTCTCACCTCTGGCCTTTAGGCAATTTAGATAATTAGAAAGTGCGAATTAAGGGTGAGAGGGATTACCGTTTCACAATGTTAGTGGTGTTCGTAAAATCTACGCGGTCACATACCAAGAAGTCGCACTAGTCAATATGCTTTCCATAGTCAGTCAGAGGATTAAGAAGATTCCGACACGGATAATAGCCCCTGTCAACTTATGTTGTGGTTCTCCTTTACTCGGACAAACGGGCCTGATGGAATATACTATATGATGCTTAAAAACCTAAACAAGAAAGCACTGAATTCACTACTGATATTTTTCAACCGGATATTCTCTGTTACTTCCCTCGTTCTTGGTACCACTCAATAGTCCTAGCCTTTCCTAAACCCGAAACGGATCAGTCACATCCACGAAACTATCAGCCAATATCTTTTAGCAGTTGCCTTGGTAAGACATTGGAAAAAATTATTCATGCTCAATTAGTATGGTACCTAGAATCTCATTCGGTAATGAACCAGTACAGCTTTAGAAAAAATCGGTGAACTCTAGATCAAGGCAGAATCCAACATACGAAATGTCTTGGCGCCTCTGTAGCCAGGTGGGCAGGAGCAGTAGTGCGTAGCATACGCTTCTTGATTAGACCAGGGTTCGAGCCCATGACCACCAAATACGGAGGATGCAGAAAGGTCAGGGAATGACCACCGCATATCCCCCGAGCAATATGGCCTTAGTTGCTAATACTCCTAAAAAAAAATTACAAATAACAGAATGCCTTTATCCATAAAGAACTGCCTGGACATTGAAAAAGCCTTTGATACAACCTGGCACTATGGCATTCTTAAAAATCTCTATGCCACAGGATTACGAGGTCAGTTGCCATTAATCATACTGAGCTTTCTCCAAAATAGAACCTTTCAGGTGCGTTACTGCAATTCACTATCCCAAACAGTTGTCCAAGAAGGAGGGGTCCCACAAGGATCAGTTCTTAGTGCAACACTCTTTGAAGTTAGGCTAAACAGTGCTACAGACAATATTCCGTCTAATGTCAACACTTATCTATATGCAGACGACCTTACAATATCCTGCCACTCACAAAATATGTGCTCTATCGAACATCAATTGCAGCTCTCAATAAATAAAATAGAATCATGGGCATCCCACAATGGCTATTGCCTCTCTGCAACAACTGCTATCCACTTTTGCAAAAAACATCAGCTCCACCCAGATCCTGAGCTAAGGTTAGGAACTCAACCAATAGCACTTAGCAAAAATATCTGGTTCTTGGGCCTAGTACTCAACACTAAACTTAATTTTCTGGTGCATATAATGCAAATGCAAAATTATGGACCCCAGTTTATGATTCCGCACTGAAGACAGCGTTGGCTTGGCTCAATCCAGTGCAACATAGTGCTCTCAAGATTGTTTTAGGAGCCTTTAAGACATCCTCAGTGCAAAGTCTGTATATAGATGCCAATGAACCTCCACTACATCTTGGAAGAAAAGTATTGCTTCTTAGCTATGCAGCCAAATTACATAGTATCCCTTCTCACTCCATCTGGACATATCTCTTTGAACCTCAATGGGCAAACTTAAAAAAAAAAATAAACCCAATGAAAACAAACCTGCTGGCATCCAGCTACAGGAGCTAATGCAATGCTGCAACATCTATCTTGGAAATATATCTCATGCTGAAGATGCAGCACAAGCACCATGGGCAATGTATATACCTCTATGTGATAACTCCTTTCTTTGGTGGAGAAAATACTCCCTATCAAATCAAAATCTTAGACAGTTACATGAGGCTTATGCATTGGGCAATGCTCATAGCTTTCATATATGTACAGATGGCTCAAAAACTGATATATCCATAGGAGCTGCACTAATCCTTCCTACATGCACTGTCTCTGTCCAGTTACCAATTGAATGCAGTGTTTTTACAACTGAACTCTATGCTATAAAAGTGGCTTTGAATCGCCTTAATGACCTATTAAATACTCAAGTCATAATATATACAAACTCTTTAAGTACAGTGAGTGCCTTACAGAATAAATCACAAAACTCCCATCCACTTCTCACACAAATGAGATCACAGTTATGGAACCTCGATGAAAAGAAGCTGACTGTCAAATTCTTCTGGATACTCAGCCACGTTGGAATTCCACTAAATGAGCGTGCAGACAAAGCAGCAAAGTGCCCTGCTTGCTTTGACTTCATATCAGTTCCTTACTCTGATTTCAAACCACTCATACAACAAATATGTACTGAGATGTGGTCTGAAATGTGGCATACCCAAACAGGAAACAAGCTTCTTGAGATAAAACAATTCACAGTTGTGGAGATCCAGTTTCAGATTAAACAGGCACAAAGAAGTCGTGCTTGCAAGAGCAAAATTGGCCATACGCATCTAACGCTTCTCTTTTTACTGCTAGGAGAAGATCCTCCACTTTGCTTACACTGTGGCTCCCTACTTACCATTAAGCATTCTAATTTGAGAGTGCACATTATCATTCAGTTAGAATAGCATGTTTAAAATCACAGCTTAACTTACAAAACCTCTGCAACTGACCCATATACTTGGAGATGATAGCAATTTCTCAGAACTTTTTACTTACCTGAAAAAGATCAACATTTACAGTCACTTCTAGGCCTATTTCTTATAACCTATACAGTCAGTTCTAGACCAAAATAACAGGCGCAATTTGGCCATAGTAGCTCTTGCGCCATTAAACCCCACTCCAACAACAACTGCATTTGGTTCTTGCTTTAAATCTCATGAGCCCACCCTTGCTAGCCAAAAATATTTCATTGCACTGACCTCCCTCCTTCATCTTTAAGTCTTCAAAAATTGACTTAGCCTTTTCAGTTATTGCAGTGAAGGGGATGTTTTTTTTTTTTTTTTTTTTTTTTTTTTTGTTCAAATCATCGATCCAAAGTGTCAGCAATTGCTCCCTTTTTCTAAAAGCTTACTTCTGCCGTAACTAGCTTGTGTAATACTTACTCTGGTAGCACTGCATTGATTTTATTTTATCAGCATTCTTCATAATTGTAGTAATAGTTGATGGAGGCATATTCGTAGCCCTACACACATTAGGGCCACTTTCACCAGCTTCCATCCTCCTAATAACTTCCATCTTATTTTCCAATGTGAAAGATTGACTGGCCTTTTTCACTCTTTCATTTGCACTAGGATTCATTGAACTTCTTTTACCAGACATGGCATCTCTTTATTCTATTAAATTAAAAACTTAATAACACAATTGACAAAAACTGTACATGGCTATCATTGTTATTTAATTTATTAATAGCACAATTAATAAAAATGTTAGCATAATAAATTTCCAAACACTTGTAAATGGCATAAGCAACAACCAACTGAACAACAACAAGCCGCATCCACAGTGGCTACTTTGAGGGCTGGAAGTTTTCTTGTCTCTGATTGGCTGTGATACGGATGTGCTAATCACTGATTGGCTCAGATTGTTCTTGTTCATGTGAACTTTGTCTGGCGATTTTAAACTTTCAATTTATAAAAAAAAATTGCAAAAAGAATATTTTTTTTTTGCAAAATATTATTATATTATTTTTAAAAAAGTTATTTTTATACATCAATACAAAAAGGAGTCAATCAGAGTCCTCTTAGTCTTCCTACTTGATTGCAGTAGAAGAATCATAGAAAGCACAACAAAATTGACTGATGAGTTGAATAACTATATTGCAACAATCTTTACAGTTGAATAGGCATGTTTCAACAATATATTCTTTGAACAAAGGTAAGGTTTGCAGAGTTGTTTGTATACATCCTGTTGAACTAAAATAAATGCTTCATGTGAGTGCATCATCTTGTTTGGGATGCTAATGAGAACATCATTAGATGCGTGGACAATTCCACTTGGACTACAGAGGTGCTAATATATCTCCAATCCATGGAGGAAGTAGGAAGGATGTGATGAGCAACTGTAGACCTATGAGGATTGATCAGTGGTTAGGGTAATTTAAGGTCATAGTGGTTAGGGTAATTTAAGGTCATACTGGTCATACTCCCATGTAAGATGTAAGTATCATTTGTTCCCATGCCATTGACCTGAGTCAGCCCTTTCCTGATTTCCCCACCTCAAACAAGCAGTTCCCCCAAACCCTTATTACTTCCTTGATGGCATCAGCAAAAATGTGGTTTATTCAAGCCACAACACAAGATGAGGTTTATTCCAACAATCAGTTACTGTCTGGCTGAAAACATATGTTAACAGATCTGGCCTGCAACCAGTATTTTCTATTTAAATTTTTGTCCCATTATATGTATTGTTCAAGAAAGCATTAAGGTTCTATCAGCCTTTAGAATCAATCCATTTAAAACCTTAAGCAATCAGTTCTTGCAGGTGCCTAGTTTCCAGGCACTGAAATTTGCAAAATTGAAAATCAAAGACAGTACCTCTTTTTCAGTAAGAGGTACTGTCTTTGATCCATAACTCTTATTTAATCTTATTTTGTGATCCTGCCGTCTTATTGCTCCTCTCTGCATCTGTTTCCAGTAGATCCACATCTTCTTAAAATGAGGTTTTCAGCACTCAAGATGCTGCATAACCATTGCCTTATATAATATTATAACTGCCTCTTTGCCCTTCTGGCAGAATTCTTGTATATCATTGATAGAACCCCGTGAGCCATCCTAGCAGCTTGTCTGCACCTCTCACAGAACTTCATGTTTGACTATCCAATTAACTTTGATCTTTTTTTGTGTGTGGTACCACACAGTTGGTATGTTATTCTGGGATTACTGCTATTCATAAGTAGCACCCTGATTTATGAATTTTAAAACTCAGTTTTTATGGGTCTGTTTCAGTAGCATGCCTTGATTTCTATCATAACCACACTGCCAACCTTCATATCCTCTGCAAGAATTCACATTAAGCTTGATGTGCAGTTGTCAGTATTGCTGATAAATATTTAAAATAGTAGGGGTATATAATGAACCCTGGGGGACTTCAATATTAATATTAGTTCAGGGATAGCAGCACCCAGTTTAAATTCTATTCTTGTTATTGAAATAATTATAATGTACAGTTTTTAAATTGAAGTTTCAAAGAATATTCATCAGTTTACATTGATTTTTTTTTTTTTTTTTAGTGTGCTAAACATGAGCAATCTGTTTAGCACACTTAAAAAAAAAAAAAAGAAAGAAACCTGTATAACTTTATATAAATTTCAAGGTAATTTTATTATTTAATATTATTATTAGCTGGATGGTACAAGGAAGCCTGAGGCTTATGCTGCATCAGCCAAAAAAATTCCTGAGAGAGAGAGAGAGAGAGAGAGAGAGAGAGAGAGAGTCAAATGTAAAAGAGAAGAATGATGATATCCAGCTCGGAACCCTGGGTGTGCCAAGTCCATACTCACCACATGTGAGCCCCTGAGGTTATAATAGTGAATCAAAATCCTTTCTGGTTAGAAGATGGGATGTGATGTGATTGAATAATGACATATCAAATTATCCCTTCCCTTGTGCTGCAAAAGTAATATATTTTCTACCATTTTGTAGCTTTTCTCCTTTTGGTCATCTTTTCTTACCCGTAATTTCCATGAAGTTTTTTTTTGAAATGTCCCTTCCTATATATGATTTGAGTTCAATATCCACCCAGAGACCAGAGGAGGGTCCTGAGCTGGATATCATCATTCTTCTCTTTCTTGATGATCCCCTCCCCCCGCCCTCTCTCTCTCTCTCTCTCTCTCTCTCTCTCTCTCTCTCCCTCCCTCCCTCCCTCCCTCCCTCCCTCCCTCCCTCCCTCCCTCCCAGGGTAACTCGGGGAATTTTTTTTGGCTGGTGCAGCATAAGCCTCAGGCTTCCTTGCACCATATGGCTAATAATAATTATCCAGTAATTCATCAGTATGTTCAAAGCATATAATACATAACAGTATACTGATTTTTCATGGCCTTAATTGCTCTGCTACTTACTTTTAAAAAAACTATCCTGTTTTGTAGAATGCCCTACTTGTTTATAATTTGCTTACTTATATCATCATTGATTATTTGATTATCTTCATTTCTATGCTAGCTTATTTCATTTCTCTCCTAATTTATTGTACATTCTTATTTATGAATAGCTTTTCTTCCATATTACTTCAATGTCCTTTGAGAATACTGAGTTGCATTTTTTGCATATGAACTCCTAGTCATTTTATAACTTCCTAACATAACTTTTTTTTGTAGGCAAAAATAAACAATTCCAGCCAGATAGGCCTTTCCTTTAGTCATAGAATTCGACAAGGTAAGAATCAAATATGTCATATTGAATATAAAAAAATGAAAGGAAGAAATTTAATATTAGGTGGGATAATTATTTTTTAAAATATTGAAATAGTTTTTTTGAGGTTTTATGCAGTTAATGGATTCTCTTTTTTATAATTTTAATATAACTTTATTAATTAATGATGATAAGGCTTTACAATAATTGGAAAATTAGCCCATAGCTTTATTATTTAAATAAGTTAATAACATTGGATAAGTATCACAAATATACTGTCTAGAAAAGGCTAAAATGGTTCCACTTCAGGATTATTTATGAAAATTAAAATCAGAATATGTTGATGAAACTGCATTTACAAGATAAGAGGCGCCTCCGTAGCCAGGTGAGCAGGAGCAGCAGTGCGAAGCACATTCTTCTTGCTTAGACAGGGCTTCGAGCCCGTGACCACCAAATACGGAGGATGCGGAAAGGTCAGGGAATGACCACCGCATATCCCCGGAGCAATATGGCCTTAGTTGCTAATGCTCCTAAAAACCAAATAATAACAACAACAAGATAAGAAAATGAACTAAAATATATAAACGGGAAGGTGTGTTTTTTTTTTTTTTTTTTTTTTGACATGCTATATAAGTTTGCTTTCTTGCATCATATGCTTCTAGTAAAGCTATTGCTAAACTAAAACTATTAAACCACACTAAGATAAACATGCTTCAAGGAATCAACTCTTTTATTTATTTTATTTTTTTCATTTGTGGGAATGTATATATATTCAGAACACCACGTCTGGCCTTTACATTAACTAACATAAATTTCAAATTTTAGTAATGCCAGCAGTCAAAGATTAAAACTGGATTTAAATTTATGCCCTGGCTACATATATATTAATTTTGCAAAAATTAGAAAAAAACATAGACATAAAATAGAAACATCAACCTCACAGTCTCTTTCATTTTCCAATTTAAAAGTATGTCAAATTTCAAACTCCACATGCACATATATTTCTGCTTATTATTATATGTAAATATTGTTGAAAGATTAAAACATGTACAGCAGACTCTCAATTAACCAGGATCGGATTAACCGGGACACTTGAAGACTCCAATTAAAAAAATAAATCAACCAGAAATCAAAAAATTCAAGTAATAACTAGAATAGGTATAAACAGATATTTTGCAAGTCATAAATAAGTGACATTATAAGTCGTCATTGGGAGATTAGTGTACCTATTATCTTGCAATTCCCTCCGCTCAAAAAAAAAGAGACCAAATGTTTAGTTTGTTTTTAGTGCGTTGCGTCGATTGTTGTGTTCCGTTGCAGCACAAGAAGACAAATTTTGTTCCGTTATTTATGTCAGGGATGTCAGAATTTTTTTTATAGTATTTTTTTTTTTTTTTTTTTTTTTTGTTTAGAAATCTTGAAAATGATGGGTAAACGCAAAAGAGTTGCGTTTTCAGTTAAACAAAGACTTGAAATTATTCAAAAGTTTGAAAACTGTGCATCCGTTAAATCTCTAAAAAACCATTATGATGTTGGTGACCAAACAATATGCAACATCGTAAAAAATAAAAGGAAGCTATTAGATATAAAATTAGATATAAATCGACATATAATTAGAATAAAATCGACATCGTAAAAAAAATATAGGAACGTTATTAGACTTAAAATCGACATCCCAAAAAATAAAGGGACACATCGTATTGGATACGCGAGTATTGCGTGGTAAATTTTTTCTTTTTTCATCCATTGTCATGTTTTTTACATAGGTTGCTGAACATTTTTTGATACTTACTGTATCCAACTTACGGATACAGTAAGACGACTTACTGTCCCCGACTTACGCAAGTATTTACCCAATTTTTTTTTTTTTTTTTTTAGGATTGTAAAATTTAAAAGAAAAATAATAAATAAATAAAATAAGCAATCAATAATGACAATGGGGGGAAAATAGGAAAGAAGAGAAGATTCTTACAATTTATTTATGTTTTTTTTTTTTTTTTTTTATATATATATATATGACTGAAGATTTCAGTGAAGGGGACACATTTCACCATAATAATGTGAAGCCTACACAATTCCAGCTATCAGTATTATCGCAAATGCAATAAGATTGAGTTTACTATCCATTTATAATTAGATGCCCGAACAGAAAAGCCCAGTAACCCGGAAGGTGCAAATTGTTTAATGGCAGTGACCTCCAGAAATGTGCTTTAGTAAAATGTGAGTTCGCGTAAGGTGATAATAGTGTGTTTGCCCCTTAACCCTGTGAAGTTCTTTTCAGAAAATTTCATTTTGACCGTTATCATGGTGCCGACTAAGAGAATAAGTGACAGCTAGTAAATCTACCAACAAAAGGAAAGCCATCAATTTGGTTCAGAAAATTAAACTAATAAGGATGTATGAAAATGGCCAAACATTAACAAGTATCGTGTGGAATTCAGATTTGTCAATAATGATATAGCAGCAATATGTTATTAGTCATTCCCGAGTTATGTAAAACTTGACGAAGTAAGAAGTCCTGGAACGTATCTTATGTATGTCGGGGACTTTTGTATTTTTGGATTAACCGGGAAATCGATTATCCGGGATTTGTTTTTTACTATCTATCCCTGAAAATTGAGAGTCTACTGTATATTCAATACTGTTAGTTACTTCCATTTTCAGGCCTATTTCAACATTTACTTCAAATTTGTTTCCCCTCGCAGCATGTGAAATTTGAAATTATGCATATTGCTTTCTGAAGAGTAGTAGCCATTTTGAGAGAAAACCTGATTTAATCTCTTTGTATTGTAAATAAATTTATATATTATTTTATATTATTGTAAATAATCTCTTTGTATTATTGTATTTATGCTGTGAAAACAATGAATCTTTCAAGAATAACTAGGGCAGGGGTGGCAAACCTTTTTAAGCATGGGTGCCAAAATAGGATAAATCTTTTAAAAAAACTACCTCACGTGCCTTTCGGAAGGCAATATTCAAGGCATTTGATCACTCAATTTTTTCACAGTTTTGTCAGTATATGTCACCACTCCAACTTCAACAAGTAACTGCATGAATACAGCTATTTAATAAATTTTGTGGCTTCACTACATGCCTGGCAGAGAGAACGGAGTGCACAGGTCGTGATTCAAGGTGGATTCTTGTTTTTTTTTTTTTTTTGGTAGTTGTTGGCACATAGGCTTCTGTGGCCATAATGCACCTCCCAAGGTTTTTGCAGTACTTTACCCGGCTAGCCTGGTCGGCATGGATTCTTGTAGTGATGTTGTTTCGAAGTTTGAAATTTTTTTGAGACACTGAATTCCACGTGCCCAAAAAATTTGTGTGTGGCACTTTGGGTACGCATACCATGGGTTTGCCACCCCTGAGCTAGGGCAAGATACTAGATGTTTATTGTGTTTTTTATTGATCTAGTGGAAGAGGAAAAACAAGTAACCTGAAACTTTAAACAAACACAATGTTAGTGCTTGTCTGGTAACTTGCCATTATTCAAGCAAAATCCAAATAGTTACAAAAACAGTGGAGAGGCACCCGACATGGTCTCTTGCCAAATTTCTATATGAAAACTAAGAAAAGCACTTCAGAAACTTGCATAAAAGTTTGACTATATTTAGGAAAGTAGAAAAATTGCAGAATTTTAATTATTAATTAACAGTAAATGCAACACCTGTGAGGTGCCCCATCATCACTGCCAAGTTAAAATCAATAATAAATAAATAAAATGACAAAATACACATTATTAGAAATGCAAATTGTTCACTCCCCTACCCAGAAAGTATCATCGAACAATATAGATGCAAATTTATTTATAAGAAATGTCACATTGATATGGAAATGCGGTACATCAGATTTTGCTTTTAATTTTGAAAACTTTTATCCCCACATTATTATGGAAATCCAGCTTTAGTGCAATTGAAAATATGCAATTCAATAAGCACCATGTTGAATTAAATTACTACTTCTGATACCTTCTTTTTTTTTTTTTTTTTCTTTTTTACCCATCAAGTGAGCTGCTTACAAGACATGTAAGCAGAATAGTTTAAAATCACTGAAAAAGAAGACTTGTTTCATTATATTTTAAAAATTTACAAAATAAAAAATTCTACAAATAATAAAATTTGTAATCACTCATCATTTTTTAAATTTATTTTATTTATTTATTATTTATTTATTTATTGTTTTTTTTGTGAAACATTTCTCTTGTTGTAAACTAGAAATATTTCCATAATAGTGAAAATTTTCTTAAAACAGCATTTCTTTTAGTAACAGAAATTGATAGTATATTTCACATCTGATTTCCATCTATTATAGTATTAATCTTTGTTGCGATCAAACAATAATAGAATAAACAGTCAGTGTGGTATCTTGCATCTGAATGTTACAGATGGCTACACCGTTCTGTTCTTTTTCATTATAATCTTTTCTAACAGAAAGTCAACAGTTTTTCAGGTGATTTATCCCCCTCCACCTAATATGAGAGATGTATTTACATTAAAAATATTTTTACCGGTGTTATTTGGGAAAGAGCATTACGTTACCTAGAAATCGTCACGAAACCCGATGCACATGCGCTGTACTTGTTGCTGCAGTGCCACAACAAGTACAATTGAGCAGTGACACGCTATGTTATACCGTTATATCACCATAATGATTAATACACGAGTGACTGTGCCAAAATCTACAGCCCAGAGTTCGAAAGAATATCATGAAAGAAAGAAAGAAAGAAAGGGAAGTTGGACAGAAATGTTAATCCAGATGAAATTCAACAAGAGTGTTTCATTATGTCTGGGAGTTCTCAAACAGCACCCAAAAAAACTCGAACTGAAATAATGAAGAAAATCGTGAATGGAAGAAAAGGAAATTAGAAATTAAAACTATTCTGAATAATAATGAAATTCAGCCACAGAGTTCTACTATGCCTGATACTTATCAGGAATCTAAACCTCCAGCAGAACGAAGGAATATTGTGCATGAAAAAAAGCGAAATTAGAAAAGGCTAATAATGAGATTCCTGATTTCATCCCTATAGTGTCTATATGAACTGACAGTGAGTTGTAAAACTAATATACAAAAACCCATTTGGATTTAGCTATAATGTTTGTGATCGTTTATGGTTTCAATTAGATTTGAAACCATTTCCAACAACTTCATATGAATTACTTCAAAATGAATTTCATTTACAAGAAGTGAGTACTTTCATGATGTGTAATACATGTCGTACTTCATTAAAAGAGGGACGGATAACAACTATGGCCACGTCAAATGGATTTATGTATCCAACATATCCTACTCATTTGCTTCCACCAGATGTTGTAACTGAGCATTTGATACCACCACAATTACCCTTTATGCAAATTTGTCATTTACGTTATGAACATGGACAAGTAATGAATGTACCAATTAACATAAATACGATAGTTCATCAATTACCTAGAGAATTAGATGACAATTATGCCATTAATGTACATATAAAATGAAGACTTGTACATAAATCATCATATTTATAAGGATGTGTGCAGAAGAAAATAGTGAAAATATGGTTACGGTATTTGATAAATTCACCTTTGTATAAATTCTACGGCATAAAAGTGAGTGCCGATTTCTTGGGGACAAATGATGATAGTGAACACAAACATTCAGATGAAATTGTGGAACCTGTCAACAATGATGATGAGCTATTGTTAATTCAATAACAAACATTATCATGGTCTGAAGATAAATGTTTATGTATAGCACCAGGTCAGAAATCATCTCCAACAAGTTTCATATTTGATATACATGCCGAACTTTCTTTTCCAGCTATATATTTGGGACATGCATGAAAATTTAAAAATGGATTGAAAATTACTCCCTTTATGATGGCATCTAGTGAAATTCATAGATTTAATCGTTGTGGAGTAACTCCCCAACATTTGCTATATATGGCAATGAATATTATGCGAATGTGTACTGCAGAAAATTTGCAAATTAAGTTTAAATCAGTAGGAATAACAGCTAACATTACTCGTTCTATATTGGAATTGAAAGAGTTTATAAACAAGTCATTAGAGTCTAACTTGGCATTTCTAAAATCAATTCCCAATTCAGCATATTATTGGAGTCAACATACGAGATGTTTTTGCCATGATTCGTCAGTTAGGAAAACCTACAATGTCCTTGAGTTGGGTGCATGCGAACCAACATGGCCCATATTACTATGTATGTTATACAAATTCAGATATAAAAGAGAAATTACAACTAATAAAGTTATGGATCTACCTTACATTGAAAGAGCTACATTAATAAATGAAGACCGAAGAATTTGTGCCATATATTTTAATAAAATTGTTGAGAGTATACTCAAAATTTTAAAATCTAAAAACTACAGTAATACCCCGAAGTTACGCGATAGGTGGGTCCGACGAAAATCGCGTAAGTCGGGGTACAACTTTGCATATAAATACATATAAATTTTGCTTAATTGGGACCAAGGACTAACAAAAACACTAGTTTAGAAGAAAAATATTAATAAAATTGCAGTTCTTTATACATATTAATACAAAATATGTATTAAAAAAACAAATCACTTACGTTAAAAAGTTATTTCGATGTCGATGGCTTCATAAAATCTAACAAATTCGTCTGACTACACAGCGCCTTCTTTTTTTCACGCAGAATTTCTTCGTAGCAAGCTAATAATTTTTTTATTCCTTGCTTTGTAGCTATAACGCGTTCTTCGTTGGAGTCTATGTTTTCTAAAATTTTTAAGCCCTTTACAATTGAGCCCTTTTCAATTTTCAACCTCTCAAGTTTGCAATTGTCATGTGCTTTTTGCCGTTGCTTCATTTAGGCCTGTAGCACGTGCAATATCACATGGTGTTTCTTTTCGCTCAAAGCGTTTCACAATTTCATATTTTTTTCTCTATCGACAGAGGCGGACTGGCCATAAGCCTTACCGGGGCCAGTGTAACCCAGGTGGGCCAGTGTGATTTTGGCCATAAACCGTAGTATGAGGCCACTATAAATTTTCCCGGGTAAGAATTTTTGACCCAGTCCGCCTCTGTTCATAGATAATTGCTTTTCTTTTTCTCTCTGAATCTGCAGTGTCTTCACCAGGACGCTTCCTTTTCACACCTTTTAATTAAGTATTTTACTCATTTTTAGGGAATAAAGCGCAATTACAAAACGAGGAGGCACGCTTGATACGCATAAACAAAGCTGCGCGCATGTAGCAACTGAATAAACAACACCATAAAGGCAGAGATACACTATTAACACCTCACATTTCTAGGGGTTACTACCATAAAACAATAAAAATCCAGTTGCGTTTCTGCTAGTGAAATCTGTTATAAACTGGTAGTAAACTCGATCTAATTGCATTTGCGATTATACCGATAGCTGGAATTGTGTTGGTTTTTACGTTATTATGGTGAAATGTGTTTCCCCTTCACTGAAAAAAAAAACATAAAAGCAGCAAAGCTGAATTTTGTTCATCTTTCGCTCTCATTCTCCGCCGTCGCACCGTATATCGATAACATATGAAAAACGACCTTGAAGATAGTGGGCGGCAGCATTGCCAAACGAAAAAATCAAGAACCGCGTAACTCCGAGTTCGCGTAAGTCGGGGTAGCGTAAGTCGGGGTATTACTGTATAGTCCTTTTGAGAAATATTATGTTGTGAATTTCTTTAAATGCATTGAATTTCAACTTCGAGGAAGTCCACATGCACTTATATTATTATGGATGAACAATGCACCCTCTGCACCATTAGAAGAAAAAGAAGGTGGGATGGAAGAAGCTATCCAAATGATAGATGCATTATGTTCTATAGAGAAAACTTAAGATTATTCAGATTTACAGCAACATAAACATACTTTTACCTATTATAAAAATAATAATGCAAACTGACACGGATGTTGACTTGAAGCACCTTTTTGACCAATATCGCAAACTCGTATATTGGTACCGATGGCCACAGATGACAATAGAAGATTAACTTATTGCAAAAAATATCGTAAAATGCATGACTCATTAGAATTGGATAATCATGTTAATTTCAAAGAATTCCTTAAACCAAATCAATGCCAATCAGAAGAAGAATATCTAAATATTTTGAGGGCTGATCAAACAACCGTGCATATTTCTTAAATGCAAGATAGAAGAGAAATTTATGAATAATTACAATTCTTGGATTTTAGAAGTGCTCAAGTCTAATTCGGATTTGCAATTTATCGTAGAAGAATATTCGTGTGCAGCATATGTAGTTAAATGTGTGAATAAAACTAACAGAGGAATAAGCAACCTGCAAAGGAAAATTATAGAGCTACAAGAAGAATATCCCGATATTGGTATAACTGATCTAACACAGCCATTAAGTGTAGATGTATTGAATTCTGTGGAGATGAGTTCACAAGAAGCAGCTTGGTATTTATTATGATACCCAATGTCCGTGTCTTCAAGAGCAATTGAATACGTGCCGACGGTATGGCCATATGAGCATCAGAAATTACATAAATGAAAAGCTGAATTGGATGAACAACAATTTGATAGTGAGTCTTTGGATATATCGAAAGATAGTATTTTTGATAAATATGAAAAATGGGGCGAAACATTAAAAGATTCTTGCACAATTTACTGCTCATTATCGAAAAGGAAATGGGAGATGGGTGAAAGACAATTACCTAAAACAATTCAGTATCGGAATTATAATACAACATGTCTTCATGAACATATACACGAAATGGTAACTTTACACATACCATTTATCAGTGAGGAGAATGAAAATAAATATTTGAACTTTATGAAACCAACAAAGAGATAATTACCTTGAGAAGAAAAGAGTTTGAATCTGATGTTCATATTGAAAAGACGCTAGCAATTTGTGGGCAACTTTGTATCGAACTTGATGAGAATGATGAAAATGGACTGGCAGTGGGAAAAAATGAAGTATTTCTTAAATCAAAAGAAATTAATGATGATTTCTTTAACGACAAGAAAACTATTGATGAAGAGATGAAAATGGCAATGATGGATAAATTATCATCTGTCATTAGGAAGCGAGAGAATGTCTTACGATCTGAAGAATACTGTCGTTTGATGAGTAGTACTAATAAAGAACAATGCGCATTATTACTTGAAGCTATCTATCGTCAAATTGATAATCAGATACATGAACCGATACAAGTATTTCTCACTGGACCTGCTGATGTGAAAAGACATTTACTTTTGAATTATTGATGGAAATGTATAATTGCTTTTGTAATGTATCAAATATTCACAACGCATATGTTACTTGTGTCTCCACAGGCAATGCTGCTGTGGCAATCGATGGTACAACAGTGCATTCTGCTTTCCGTATGTCTATCAAATAATCTTCATCTCAGTAACGAAATTCTTCAACAATATAGAATTGCATTTCAACATGTACATACTATTATAATCGATGAAGTTAGTATGATTAGTGCAGAACTATTATCGATTATAGATATGCGTTTAAAGCAGATAACTAGTATACATGAAATACCATTTGGATTGATTTGATTTTGATTTTTGTGGTGCAAAAACAGCAAGGTTATAGTGCACCAGGAAAATACCATTTGGATGTATGAATATATACTTCATTGGAAATTTACGGCAATTGCCTCCAGTGCATGCTACACCTATATATAAACGCCTGAAGAACTCATTGATTGCTTCAGAATTATGACATTCACTACAACTTCATGAATTAGTACAAGTTGTTCAACAGTCCGATAGTACGTTTTCTGAAATTGTTACAAAAATAGGCAACAGAGAAGTGTTATTGCCAGATGAACTTAAAATTAGTGGTGAAGTATCCTCCATAGCCAGGTGGGCAGGAGCGGCAGTGCATAGCACACGCTTCTTGATTAGACCAGGGTTTGAGCCCGTGATCACCAAATACGGAGGATGCGGAAAGGTCAGGGAATGACCACCGCATACCCCCCCCCCCCAGGAACAATATGGCCTTAGTTGCTAATGCTCCTAAAAACCAAATAACAACAACATAACAACTTAAAATTATAGAATCAATTTGTTACCAAAGAAGATGCTACTAATTTATGTCTGCAAGGGATTCAATTATTTTTAAGAAATAGCAATGTAAATGCCTATAATACAAATGCTATAGTTGCAGATGAAACCCATTAAATGGTTGCACAAGATTTATACCACGGATATCATTCTGAAGAACAATTAGCAAGTATGCGAAATAAAATTCATGAAATGTCAGTGACTGAAACTGCAGGACTTCCATACATTCTACCATTATTGAAAAGAAAACCGTACATGATTACTACAAATGTAGATCTGGTCGATGGATTGGTAAACTGTGCAATCGTTACTTTAGTATATTTCGAATTTTAGGACGATGAAACAGTTAAATGAGTATGGATGAAATTCCTTGAGTCGAAAAAAGGACATAACCTTCAGTCTCATTATAAACAATATGTGAAAGATAAACATTTACCTAGTCAATCCGTACCTATTATAAAATGATCAACTACGATTCCATTCAAGAACAATAGGAAATTAACATGTAGACGTGCACAATTTCCGTGCTTGTGCTTTGATTATACATAAATCTTAAGGAGGGACCTTCAACAAAGTTGTATATAATTACGAAAAAGATCATCAACAGCAACTTGTATACATTGCATTATCTCGAGTGACCTCATTGCAAGGTTTATATATTACAAATCCCCACAACGATTTCGTGCTGAACTAGATCGCTTGAAAAATAATGAGCTACCATCTCTACAGGATGAAGTGCAAGATTTCATACAAAGTGGTATATCTATATCGTCAATGAATGTACAAAGTTTACGATCCGATGTTCGAGATATCGAAACGAACACAATCGTACAGCAATCCAAAATATTGAACATATATTACTTAAACCATTCCAATGTGTGACTCAATTTAAAAGGTAAGATGTCCGTAGTTGTGGTGTTGTGATATATCAATGTGAAGGTTCAACTATCATCAATACACACATATCTTTACACAACATAATAGCAGCAATGCGACAGCGGTATCAGATGAAATTGGAGACATCTGTGGATCTTTGTGCAAATTCAGTAGTGAATCTATTTTCATCGTTGCCATATACACAACGATGAAATTATATCTAATGACATCACTCCAGGGATGTCATTAGATATAATTAAAAAATTCATAAACAAGAATTCAATGCCATATTTCATTGAAGTTGCAAAATTATTGGAAGAACCACTGGATTGTATACCTATAGTTCTCGCTGGTGATTTCAATCTAGAATTAAATTCTGAGGCTGGAAAGAAGTTTTGTAAATTTATGAAAGATGTTTTTAATTTAGATATTAAGTCAAATACTTTAGTAAATACTACACGTAATGGAACGACAGTCGATGGAGTATTCACTCGGAGATGAAAATCATTTGAGTGTCAAAAATATATATCTTATTTTAGTTACCATAAACCAATTATTTTAGTGTTATTACAATATATATTTTATGTGAATTATTTCAATTTACACTAGTACAGTGAAAAATTTCATTCATTGTATTTCATTATACTGAAATTATTTTTTCAATAAAAATAATGCAGCAATACTTTTTTTTATTTATTTTACTGTAACAGTTTCATAATGTTTTATTTTACTGTACCAGTTTCATAATGAGTTCCTGTAGTAAACATGTTTTTAACGGCTGCCGCTGTGATGCCATCAATCTCAGAGTAGAGCAGCAGCAACTCATTATGGACTTGGTGCATAATTTTTTTTTTTCTTCTTTTTATAGAATTAAGAATGAAATTTATGGCAATGTTAATAATGACTTCAACTCTCCTTTGTTTGTGAATTTTTTTTTTTTTTTAACTGTATCATACAGTAAAACAATTCAAATCAATGTTATGAGAACTTTACATGTATTCTGCATGATATGCATTTAATGTAGTCTTGAAAATCACCGCTGGGTATGCAGAAATAAAGGTACAACTATTATTTTTGCACAATTGGTTACTACCCTATTTAATACATACAGTGTTGATGAGTCTAAGGAAAAAGCCTCAAGCTACGAGAGATGCATAAAGTCATTGTACATGATGGGCAGAGCAGTGTTCTTCACAGTACTTACCTGCACATCTACAAGACTTCAGTCACAGTTAAAACCCAGGTGTGGGTAGTGTCATGCACTTTAAATAAAAAGCAGTATACTTCTCCATTCCTTTGGAGTAGTGCAATACCAAATCAACTTGTGGTGAAGTATCTCCACCATATTGAGGTCAATGCACTCAGTAGCAAACCCATTTTGCATATAAATATGAACAGGCTATGCCTGACATGCACATCAACAACTTTCATAGCTTTTTTCACTGGACTGAATTTTGAAAATACATTATTTTTTTCTTTTCTAGGTATCCAGATGACCTTATCTTACCTTATTGATGGCAAAAACTTTAACCAAGGTGGACATAAAGTAGGGGTTGGACTAGAAATTGAAGCCTAGCCCAGAACAAAGATCATAGATTGAAATATTTAAGCACTAATATAATTTTAGCTTTTGAAAAAATGTACAGAAACATTTGAGATATTAGTATTTCATTAGTTCACATTGTGCTCCTTTAGTAATATGAGAATGGGAAGTTATATATTTATTATCATGATTGGAAGATAGAATTTTTTTGTAGGCTGGATATTTTAATGCTGCTTTATATTTTTATTCTGGTGATCAAGTGCATTCTTCCTTTTTATTTTATTTATTATTTTTTTCCATGATAAGAGGTTGTAGGCTTAATAAAGCCAATCATGAAGTGGACAAAATGTACTACTCAGGTGTTAATTAAATAACTGTATCTTATGAGAGAGAGGCAAATTTATTTTGTGTTTGCTTGTTATTATGTAGTAACGGTATGTACACAATTTTTTATTTTATGCTGCTAAATGTAAAAACATTCAATTGTATAAAATCTAAGAGTAAAAAACAAAATAATGAATGTTTATTAATTAAATTTGAGGACTAAATGTACCGTAGCAAAATCTGGTTTACTACAAGGATACTGAACAGCAGCCATGGTTAGCAACAATTAGAGACATTATATTCTTTATATGATGCCACTGTTTGTTTCAATCCTGAATGACACTGCTTTGTATAGGCATGTTTATTCTTCTGTTAAAATGTATCATTAAAGGCATCATATGTGCAATGAATTGTTTACAATACTTGACAAGACAGAATCAGAAACTTTTGAAGTATTCAGAACTGTATTTGGGGACAAAGATGTCTCAGCCATTTGAAAAACATTAAAACATTTCTGTGGGTTGCTTGGTTCAAATACCCAACTTTCACCAATGATTATTTATGCTACAGCTGTCTAGGCTCACTGTGAGAAAGTACAGCCATTCCCTGACTTACTTAAGGGTTGCGTTCCGTGGAACTCTATGTAAGCTGGAATTTCTCTAAATGCTTATGCAGCACTCGCGAATTTAATTGAAGCAAAAAAGAAATGTTTGACGAACATGTAAATAGAATTATTTATTAAATTTTTTTATCTCATGCACAGGAAAAATTACGAAAGTGCACAAAATTTTAATCATCTTTATTTTGTCCCCTTCCCTTCACCATTATAAAGAGTAAATTATTTTTATTACTATTATATTAGCCATATGGTGCAAGGAAGCATTTGCTGCACCAGCCAAAAAAAAAAAAAAAAATTCTGAGTTACCCTGAGAAAGAGAGAGAGACAAAGAGAAGTAGAAGGGAATCACCAAGAAAAAGAATGGTGATATCCAGCTCAGGACCCTGGGTAGAATGAAGAGAAGATTCTGAAAATTTTTGTTAAGTTTGGACAGGCTGGCAAAAACTTATGTAAAGTCGAATTTCCGTATCAAGTATTACGTAAGCTAGGGAGTAGTTATTTGTATGGCAGACTAATGATTTGTAGTGGAAATTTGTTGCCTGTGCCATATGGTGGTTTTGACTAAAGGTTTTAGGGGTAGGCAAGTGTTAGCAGAATTCCTGCGGGATCTTGCTTAGGAACAGAAGGAATGTCACACTATCTCAGTTACACATTATTCATGCAGCAAATGCTAACTTTCTGTTGAATGTTGCCATAGTTGATGACTTGGATTCTTCACTTTATCTGTCTAAGATCCTTTCATCACTTTGACTATAGAATGCTTGGAAATTATGAGATGAGCTGAAATGTGAAGACAGTTTTGGTTGTATTAAGTGATTATTTTTTTGTCCATTCTTGACTCAAACATATCCTAAAAAATCATATGCCTCACTCATTCAGAATGTAACGTATGAACTAAATGTTGCCTCAGAATAAGTTTACCATGGTTGCTTCCACAAATGACAGGACTATTTTTTTTTTTTTTTTTTTTTTATTCTGTCAAGGTAAATTAAATCAAAATATTTCCTTTTGACCTTATCAGTTGATTATATAGTTTCCTTTAACCATCAATTAGGCACCTAGAGAAATGGTCTCTCCAATGCTATTCAGAGCATTTTGAAAACAGAGAAAGAATATTCCTAACTTGCTGATAAACTCAAATAAATTATATTAAACTTTTTTCTTAAGAGTGCCATCATATCTTCTGTCACTATGCAGCAAAATGTAGTCAGAAATAATCAACACACTGTTTTGATAAGTCCTGGTTGCTTTGAAAGAAGCCATTATCTTGTTAATCCCACAATTTTTCAGAAGCCAGTAATACAAATTGTGACAAGCCCAGCATGAAACCCAGAAGATTATGAAGGGTATGATGAGTCTCCCCACATGCAAGTGGAATGGGCAACCACAAGCACAAATATCTTATTATGGGTCACTTAAATCTGCCCCATATTGATTGAAATAAATGGGAGGGGAACTCACCTTGGAGAAAACAATTTAAGTAAACTAGATGATTATTATTTGTACCAGTGTATTAGAGAAAATACTAGGGGTAAGAATATTCTTGACCTCATAATTTCTCACAAATTAGATGATATTACAGGGGTTAAAATATGAGGACCATTGGCAGGTAGTGATCATGCAGCTGTCAGTTGGAAGATGAAGAAAGATGTTGCAGCAGTTAAAAGGTAAAGGCACGATTTTTTAATTCAGAAGAGGGGATTTGGACAGTTTAGATGCTATATGGTACCTGTTAGGGGTAGGCAAGTGGATGAATTGGGTGAATTGCAGAGTGAGGGTGAGGGTGAATACACTTGAATTATAGAATACCTTTAAAGAAAAAATCACAAAGGCCAAAAATGCATAAAATTAAGAAAATATTACAGGAGGAGGATGCCAAAATGGATGAATGCAGAGTTGGCCAGTCAAATAAAGATATCATGGGATAGTTTTAGCAATGAAAAGTACTGAAACCTACAACAGCTACAAGTTGGTTTGTAATAGTACCACAGATAAGGGTAGAGAGGTTCAGGCTTCACATGAGAAAGCACTGGTTAAGAGAGCAAAGGATGGGGACAAGACAATTTTCATGTATGTCTTAGACAACCCAGCTGATATTGCAGATGAATTGAACAGGTAATTTGCATCTGTCTTTACTGAAGAAAGACTTCATACTGAGAAGATGCTGTGCAAGTGAGGCTGAGTCATATAAAATTAATGATTTCCAAATTACAGATGACTGTTTGTTAGAAAAACTTATAAGCATAAAGGCAAGGAAGGCTCCTGGAACTGATGGCATATACCCAGTAATTTTCAGGGAGAGTATTGAAACATTGAAGTTAATTATGAGAGCATTTTTGGACTCGGAAAAGATTCACGAATACATAAAGGCAGTACTAAGAGTGTAGTCGGTATCTACAGACTGGTTAGTCTGACTTCAGTGGTAAGGGAAAATCTTAGAAACAGTGATTAAGGGTGCAATCCAGATACATTAATTATGGCTTTCTGAATAACACAGAACACGGTTTTGTTAAGAGAAAATTATGTTTAACTAACTTAATAGGCTGTTTTGACAGTGACTCATAAGCTGGATGTAGGGAACAATTTTGACAGTTTATTTGGATTTTAGCAAGGAATTTGACTCAGTCCCTCATGAGAGGTTACTGTATAAGCTGGAAAATTTTGGGATTATTAGAAAAATTCTAAGATGGGTTGTTATTGATGAATCTTCTTCAGATTTGTGTAAAGTCAGAAGTGGGATACCCCATGGATCTATTCATGGACCACTATTTCTGATTTTCATAAACGACAACAATGAAGGGATAGAAGGCGTAATGCCAAAATTTGCAGAAAATATAAAGATTGATAGAGTAGTTAATGATCAGTACCAAGCAGGATGAATTGAACAGGATTCAAAAATGGCCAGAGAAGTGGCAGCTATGTTTTAATGCAGCAAAATGCAAGGGTTTATACTTGGGGAATAGCAACACCAAAATAAATTATACACTTGGTGGGATTGAATTAAAAACAGTAGAGCAAGAAAAGGATCTAGGAATTATAATATGGGAAGATATGAAGTTTTCTGAGCAGTGTAATCAAGCAGCCAGGAAAGCCTGTGGTATCCTATCAATGATTTGTCAAACATTATGCTGTAGAGATAGAGTTCATAGTCTCACTGTATGAGGCAATTGTAAGACCCCCATCTGGAATACTGTGTTCATATGGAGACCTCATTTGAAAAAAGATATTGAGCTTTTTGAAAGGGTCCAAAGACAGGCAATTTGCATGGTGAGATCAGCAAAAGGGCAACCATACAAGGAAAGACTTCGATTATGTGGGCTGTAGAGCTTGTCAACTGGGCACCTTGGAGGTGAACTGATTGAGGTTTCTAAGGCTCTGAGAGGGATTAAGAAAATTAATGAAGGTGGAATTTTCACTGTTATAAAGGATTCCAGAACTAGGGAGCATACATTCAAATTACAAGGGAAGAGGTTTAGACGAGATTGTAGGAAGTTTCAGTACCCTGCAAGTTGTTGATTGCTAGAACATGTTTTCCTTTGCAGGCAGTTGGGACCAACCTTTGAATAGTTGACCTTTGAGAGATGCAAATAATTTGTATTTTCTTATCTACTTTTTTTCTTTTTTTTTTTGGTCAGTGCAGCAAAAGCCTATGGTTTCTTTGTGCTATATGGCTATTACTATTGTTAATTTAAAACTTCCATTAAAAATAATTATTGTAAATATGAGGTATTCAAATTCTTAGAGATCAAGCTATTCTTTACCTGGGGGGGGGGAGACAAAAATATTTATTTTAATACTATTTGCTTTAAGCTGAAGCCAAAAAATTGCACCTTATCAGAAAACCTTCCTTACAAGGGGTTTTTTTTTTTTTTTTTTTTGAGAGGAAAGAAAAACTGCTAGAAACATGAAAATGATATTTTATATCATAAACCCTCACTGGCTGAAACATTACAAACCATTGGCAATGGGCATTAACAGATAATTAAGTATGGTATGTAAATTGTCACATTATATGATTACAAGTTCCAAGGTACTGGATAAATACTCTTATACTTTCCTGAAACTTCTTAATCAATCTGATTATGGGGAGACAAGTGAACATTGATCTTTCTGATTTTCAGAAAGATGTTATTGTTGGAGCATATTTAGCAAGAGGCACCTTAGAGGTGAACTGATTGAGGTTTATAAGGCTCTGAGAAGGGTTAATAAAATTAATGAAGGCAGAATTTTCACTGTTATAAAGGATTCCAGAACTAGGGAGCATACATTCAAATTACAAGAGTTTTCTCTTCTCCAACAGTTTTGATTCCTAATATAATTCGTTCCATTCATCACTGCTTAGTTTTCAGCTTCTCTTCTTTTGGTGAGTGCCGAAGTTTCACTTCTTGGACAAGTCATTAACTGTAAAGCTAATGATTTGTCCAAGATTTGTCTGCTCCTTCAATGACTCTATCTCTTTCTGTGGGATGCTTGTTCATCATTACAGGCAGTTTCCGCTTTACGAGTTCTCAGGTTTACGAGATTTTTTTTTTTTTTTCAAGTATCAACAAAATCAAAAAATTAACATTAATTGCAAAAAAATGAATGCCAAACATTCATAAATACCACATTTCAAACCACACGCATAGCAATACAATATGGCTATACAATATTAATACGTTCCAGAGACACCATCGTATCGTAATGTGAACCTAATAACATTGTTTTTTAGTTATTCGTTCCAAGACCTCGGAAGTTGAATGGAAGGTGTCAGTGGGTTTAGGGTAGTAAAATTCCAAGCGTGATGGGTAAAAGGAAGGATTTATCGGACTTTCATAAAGGACAGTTTGTGAGAGCTCGACGAGCTGGTGCCTCGATTTCCCAAACGGCTGAACTGGTGGGGTGTTAGAGAGCCGCCGTTGTTAAAGTGTACCAGGACTGGCATCAAAATGGTCAAACAATGACCCAACGGCAAAACTACAAAGGTCAGTGAAAGGTTGATGTTAGAGGTGAGCGCCGGATCCAACGACTCGTGGCGCCTCCGTAGCCAGGTGGGCAGGAGTAGCAGTGCATAGCACACGCTTCTTGATTAGACCGGCGTTTGAGCCCGTGCCCACCAAATGCGTAGGATGCGGAGAGGTCAGGGAATGACCACTGCATATCCCCGGAGCAATATGGCCTTAGTTGCTAATGCTCCTAAAAACCAAATAACCACCAACGACTCGTACAAGTGAACAGGTGCAGCACCATTGAAGAGTTGACTACCCAATACAACATGGAACAATATCTGGCATGACCATGTGTCGCACTTATGGGCTATACCAGCAGATGACCCCTATGGCATCCTCTCCTGACCAGGGTTCATCGGTGTAAAAGATGCCTTGTGCAAAGAGCATGCAAGTTGGATGTTAGAAGACTGGAAGGTGTGCTGGTCGGGTGAGTCACGTTATTTACTCCACACTGTGGATGATCATGTACGGATTTTGTGTCAACAACATGAGGCTCTTGATCCATCATGCACGGTATCAAAAGTTGGAGAGGCATGTTTCACTGGCAGGAACTTGGACCCCTAGTGCATGTGTAACAACGTATCACTGGTCTCCGCTATCGTCAACTGCTTGCTGACTGTGCACACCCTGCTATGTTACACTTTTGTCCGAAGGCGATGGTGTCTTCCAAGATGACAGTGGACAATGACAACCTTCGGGCACTTGATGTGCAGGAATGGTTTGAGGAACACAGTTCTGACTTCCAGCATATTGATTGCCCTCTGATCTCAATCCCATAGAGTGCTTGTGGAACACTGTGGAAAGGCATATCAGGCGTCTGGATACACCAATCACCTCTATACCTGCATTGCTAGTCGCATTACACAGCTTGGTTGGTCATACCTCCCGAACGTTTCTTACATCTTGTTGAATCAGTGCCATATCGGATATCTTCTGTACTGAGGGCAAAAGGAGGACCTACAAAGTACAGGTAGTTCTTGAGTTAATTTGTTCGTAGCGCACGCTCGTAAAGCGTGAATTAAATCCCATATACATAATGTTAAAAATAGGAGTTATGATCTCAACAATGAAATTAGCTAATTAGTTTGGTTAAACAATGATTGATTTATACAAAGAAATTAAAACGTAGCCTGTAAAATCAAGCAAATTATAATAAAGAAATTATTTATGACTTACAAATTTTAAAGAATATTTATTCATCATCGACTAAATGCACACTTGTCGATCACTTATTATTGGCTCGGCACTCATTGGTTTTTTGCGCAAGAAGTCGTCTTCAAAAGTGCTTCAAGAGGCATTTGTTTCCAAAATAATCTTCTATTTTCTTTATAAGTTTCAATAGGTGCATAATCATTTTTTAACGGAATGCACAATTTGCAACTAACACGATTTGTGCAAGGTAAGAAGTTTACGAAGCTTAAAAAAACGAAAGAAGAGAAGATTCTGAAATTTTATTTATGTTTTTTATATGATATCAGATTTCAGTAAAGGGGAAAACATTTCACCATAATAACGCAAAAAAACACAATTCCAGCTATTGGTGTTTTTGCAAATGTATAAC
This sequence comes from Mastigoproctus giganteus, assembly GCF_048544385.1. Lineage (NCBI taxonomy): Eukaryota > Metazoa > Arthropoda > Arachnida > Uropygi > Thelyphonidae > Mastigoproctus > Mastigoproctus giganteus. The sequence continues at coordinate 88,580,788 of NC_143582.1, read as the reverse complement.
ATCGAGTTTACTACCCGTTTATAATTAGAAAAGCCCAATAGGAAAGTGCAAATTATTTTTATTGTTTATGGTTGTGACTTCCAGAAATGTGCTTTAGAAAAATGTCACAAAGACATTCAAAATTGGGTCTTATAACAGAACATATGATAACGATGAAAGTGTAGTGCATTTTAGTGATTTGAATTGGTAACTAATACAATTTACACTATAAAAACGACCTTTTAGAGAGTTATATAGCGGGCGCCTCCGTAGCCAGGTGGGAAGGAGCAGCAGTGCGTAGCACATGCTTCTTGATTAGACCGGGGTTCGAGCCCGTCACCACCAAATACGGAGTATGCCGAAAGGTCAAGGAATGACCACCGCATATCCCGGAGCAATATGGCCTTAGTTGCTAATGCTCCTAAAAACCAAATAACAAACAAACAAACAGTTATATAGCGTAAATTTCAACTTCCAAGGTCTTAGAATGAATTACCATCATGATACGATGGTGTCTTAGGAAGAGATTAATATCGTAAAGCTGGGTACACTGTATTGTATAGCTACGTGCGTGGTTTGAAATGCGATATTTATGAATGTTTAACATTCATTTTTTGCAATTAATGTTCATATTTTCGATTTTGTTGATATTTGATACTTTTTTTGTGAATAAAATAAAAAAAGAAAAAAAAACTCGTAAGCCTGGGAACTCCTAAAGCGAGAACTGCCTGTATTACGTAGGTGGTCATAATTCAGTGATTACTCAGTGTATATAAGTAGCTATTAGTCTAATATTCTAATCTTATATAATATGTAATAACCAGTGCTTTTTTTGTAAAAAAAAAAGGTGCCAGTACTCATTCTTTGCTATGAGTAAAAATTGAAAATTAAAAAGATATGAAAAGTACTCTAAATTTTTTTTTCTCCTGATATTGTTACTTTAGTAGTAATGTTTTTAGAATAAGAACAACAAATTAAGTATATAAAAAAATAAGTATAATGTGAATAAAATAAGTAAAAAATAATAACATAAGTAAAAATAATTTCATAATAAAAGCTTTTGTGGAATATTTTATGTTCTCATCGACACCCTATGCCAGAGGCTGGCAACCTTTTTTGAGTGAAGAGCCATTTTTGATCTAATTAAAAAAAAAAAAAAAAAAAAGAGAGAATCCGAAGAGCCACACCTCAGCTCAAGCTGGGAGGAGGAGGGGAAGGCAAAAGTTTTTAAGAAATGGAATAGAGTGGGAAGGTGTTTATTAAAAAAAAAATATATATATATATATATTTTTTTTTTTTTTTTTTTTTTTTTCTTTTTGAAATATTTATTAATACTGAAAAAACGTAACAAACATCCAATTAGGTACAGATTAATGTGACTTTTGCTGATGAACTTCTTGAGCTAGTCTCTGAACATCATGCGAGTATGTTGTAATTTTAAACATGCTCGCATTGTTCAGACGACGGTTTCTTGATTTATTTTTAATATAGTTAATGTTCAAAAATATTTGCTGGCAGAAATACGTCGAACCAAAAACAGAGAAGTCGAAACGCAAATATTTTCAAATTTATATATGGGTCCAGTAAGCTACTCTACGCATCGAACACAATTTGGTCTGCATTTTAAACTCATCTATCGCCATCCATTTGTGTAGAATTGCAAGGCAGCCCTTTTGCCTCCAAATCCCCAATTTCAGTTTTAAGGCATTGCACTCCACATCTTGATTTTTAAGTTCTCTAACTCCATTTCAAATTGTGCGTCATGTGAGCTGTAAAGTTAAAGAACCGAAGCTACATGTTAAAAGAGCTGCATTCCGCAGGTTGCCGACTCCTGTCCTATGGTTAAAAAAAAAAAAAAAAAAAAGTAAAGTGCAGCCATTATCAACCCACTGCAGGATGGAAGCCTCCTCAACAATTCGTGCTGAGGGAAATGGACCATAATCTGCCATGCTGGTCCAGTGCGGGTTGGCAGATCGACTGTATTCAGCAGTCAGGGGCTTGAACCCCGGTCTACTCAAAGAGCGTGTGCTACTGCACTCCCGCTGCTGACCACTCGGCTATGGAGGCCTTCCTCCTGTCCTGTGACGACTTCTTTTCTTCCTCTTTGTATGTCGGTTGCTGAATGACGTTTCCGAAGCAGCCACGAATCGACATACAGCAGACTCGATTAACCGGGACACTTCAAGACTCCAAATTAAAAAAAAAAAAAAAAAAAATCAACCAGAAATCAAAAAATTCAAGTAATAACTAGAATATGTATAAGGTATGTTAGTGTCTAACGGCTCCTGGGATTTCTCCCATCTCCGCGGGTGTACATTGTATCGGGGCCAGAGATTTGAAGTGTGTGGGGGTCATGTGCTGTATATTGTGTTGTGCCCTTTGTTCCTCCGGTCTATTAGCCGCCGAGCCCCTAGTGGGACCCGACGTTACCACACCATGCCACGGGGAGGCTGACCGGGTGTACCACTGTAGCTAGAGTACTCTGGCGGGTCCTGCCACCTACTTTCCTGGGATTTCAGTGGCTAGGACCAGATTTAAGAATGAGATGATCGCTGTTTCTTGAGCAACGGTTGTAATTTTAAGAGCGTAGGGTTGTTCGCTGATAACTTGTTCTAGGGCCAAATAGGTCGGGCAGTAATTTTGATGTTTTTAGATTTAGACCTGTGGGGGCATGAGTGTGTGTGTATATAAAAATATATATACACACACACCCACACACAAATATATATATATATATAAACTAAAAAAAAAAAAAAAAAAAAACGTTGTGCAAGAGAAAAGTAAGGGAGGAAGGCAAAAAGACTGGAGGGTAGGAAACAGAAGAAAGGGGCCAATAGGGAAGATGGCCCCTGATGACAGTGTGGCATGCCCAACGCCTCACCAGAGAGAAGAGTGGGGTGGCGGGTGGACGAAAACCACCTCCCCACAAAAAAAAAAAAATAATAAAAATAAAAAATAATAATAATAAATAAAAAAAAAAAAAAAAAAATCATTCTGTAAGAGAAAAATAGGGGGGGGGGGGAGTAAAGAACGGATGGCAGGAAACAGAAGAAAGCCGGAAAAAAAAAAATGAGAGAGAGATATACCCCGCAAGTTCAGGGTAGGTACAGCTAGCACGGCCAGTCAGTTGGAGCCGACAACTTGCTGGAAATCCAGCAGTGTGAGTGCTGCTATGGTGGATGGGTCATGTTCAGTAAGGTCTAGTTCAGGTGCCGTCATTGGGACTCCATTTGGTGAGTCTTTGTCGCATCCAGACTGAAGGCTGGTCCAGTAGTCCATCAGAACGAACAGTGGGGGTGGTCAAAACCGGGAGTCCAAGATTAATGGTCAAGTCCAGGGATCGATGCTAGGCCTCTTCTTGATGAGATGTGTCACGTCTGGTCGAGAAAAGTTTGTCCAGGAATCAATGATAGAATATGTATAAACAGATTTTGAAAGTCGTAAATAAACGACAAGCGGAATTATAAGTCGTCATAGGGAGATTAGTGTACCTATTATCTTGCAACCCGCCACACACCCGCCACTAAAAAAAAAAAAAGAGAGACCAAATGTTCAGTTTGTTTTAGTGCGTCACGTCGATTGCTGTGTTCCGGTGTAGCGCAAAAGGACAAATTTTGTTTCGTTATTTATGTCAGGGATGTCGGAATTTTTTTTATAGTATTTTTTTTTTTTTTGTTTAGAAATCATGAAAATGATGGGTAAACGCAAAAGAGTTGCGTTTTCAGTTAAAAAAAACTTGAAATTATTCAAAAGTTTGAAAGCGGTGAATCTTATATCTCTAAGGAATCATTATAATAAGGATGTATCGAAATGGCCAAACATTAACAAGTATCGCGCGGAATTCAGATTTGTCAATAATAATATAGTAGCAATATGTTATCAATCATTCCCGAGTTACGTAAAACTCAACGAAGTAAGGAGTCCTGGAACGTATCTCTTACGTATGTTGGGGACTTTTGGATTAACCGGGAAATCGATTATCCGGGATTTGTTTTTTACCACCTATCCTGGAAAATCAAGTCTATTGTATTTTGCTGGATCGAAGCGGGTCAGCCGTGGGCCTACAATTTTAAGAAACAGTAGTGAAGAAACTGTTTTTGTCATCAACGAAGCGCTGGTTGGGTTGCCGATCAGATTCATTTGTGAAAATCGTTAACATTCACTCGATGAAATTGGTATCGTACTCAGAGTTCATCAAATGCTTCAATTCTTCTGAAACCTTCTTATCGATTAGGTATCCACGAATTGCATGGGTGCCTCCGTAGCCAGGTGGGCAGGAGCAGCAGTGCGTAGCACACGCTTCTTGATTAGACCGGGTTCGAGCCCGTGACCAAATACGGAGGATGCGGAAAGGTCAGGGAATGACCACCGCATCTCCCCCCCCCCCCAGAACAATATGGTTATATGGCTAATGGTCATAAAAACCAAACCAACAAACGAATTGCATCTCTTTCATTTAAGTGTAACCTAATTGACAATTGTCTAACTTCACTTTCACCAAATGCCAACAATTCATGTTTAGAAGAATTAATACCTTCATAGTCCTCTTTTCCTTCTTTCGACATCGGTATTTTCACTAGTTCTTAAATTTGATTTTTTTTTTTTTTCCTTTTCTTTTTTTTTTTTTTTTTGAAACTGTCCAAAATGTCGGTGTCATTCGGATATTCAGGTACTGTGATCGTGTAAACAGAGATTGGAAAAATGTGGATAACACACTTTCGCGAAACAACATGATTATTTGTCGGCGTAAAAGAAACTGTCCACCTGCTTTATGTCGCATCGTACGAATATGTGATGCTGTTGCAGAAGAATTGCTCCATTTCATTGAAAGGGCAGGTGTACCGAACAAAGTGTTAATACACTGTTAATAGTCTATAATTTATAATACATGCTACTTTTCTATTATTTTAATAAATAAAAATGGTTATTTTAAAAATAAATTGCCAATTTTTTATGCATTCACAAATTCATCCACCATTCTATGCTATAGCAGATACACAACAGCAGTTCAAGATCACTCACTAGGCCTTCTCTTTGTGGAATTAGTACAAAGTGGGAAGTCAAGTGAATGAACTTGAGCCACAATTTGTTTTTCCTCCAGACTTTAATGCAAACTATGGACTTGGTATTCTGTACAGAACATGGAATCCTTATTTTTTACTAAATGGTTTTCACAACTCAGATTCGCCATTGGATGTGGATGAATTGTATGCTGCATTAATTGAACCACTTGATGAATGCTGCTGTTCAGTTGAAAACATTTTTTTAAAAAATTATGTAATTTGGGAACAGTCCCTATGTTCAAGCAAGGAAATTTCCCTCGCAGTTACTCGTGTATTAAACCACTGGTCAAACAGGAGGAGGTCAGTGGACTCAGATCACTGGAATATTTCTTATCATTTGATTTTTTATTCCTGAAAGTAATGCACAAGATCAGCTTTATTAAACTTCTGTCTCAACTTATCCAAATTAATCTATTTTATAAATTCCACCACCATATTTATTATGTACAGTTAATTCGGAGGTATATGAAAATAATTTCGTTTAATTTTGATATAAAATACTGTGCTTTCGAAATAATGTGATTTGCAGTAAAAAGTGCAATTAAAAATTATTTTTATTGTAAACAGTCCCTCCTACTAAATTATAACTTTCGACTCCTAAGGTGGCGCTCACCTCACAGTTGGAAAACGCAGATATTCGGTATTTTGGTGTTCAAGTAGCGAGCTTCTTCAGTTTCAAAGTGCACAGGTGTTTGCTTTTTGTTTCAGCTAAGATGAAAAAAAAAAAAAATATATATATATATATATATACAGTTTTGGTAAGCTCGACTTTATTGATTTAGTATGTTATAATAGTAGTAGATTCTCTCTTAATTAAATGCTGCAATGGCATTTGTATGTTGATGTAGTATATCAGATAAACTAGAAATTTTGGAAAACAGGCGGTAAATTAAAAAGTAAAGGTTTGATTTTTACAGTTTTAATGCCCTTTTATGCAATATTGCTTTAGACGTCGGCTAAACTTATATAACTCAGGCGAAAGTGAAAATATGTACGTATTTGCAATATTCTGTGAAAGCGGAAATTATATTCGTTGAAGCTTATCACTTTGTAGCTATTTATCGTCTGCATATATCGTCTACCCGAGCAGATAAAAATACGGTTAATTGACTTTACTGAAGGTCAAACGTTTTTTTTTAACACTACCATAATTTCTTAGTGCTGTGGAACTTTGTTTCTTAATTTGTGAATATGGATACAGAAGGGCGGAACAAAAGTATAAGTGCCCTGGTAAAAAAAGAAGATTGCCGTCTGTGCCAGTTACATTTTAATTTAATAATTTAAATTAATATTTAATTTTAATAACAAGATTACGTATTGGACGACTTACGAAAAGCAAAGGGTCTATTTCTCAGTGGTTATTTTGTTCCGGAATAGTAATACACTGCTCGACAAAAACAGAACGAGTGGAAAACGTGGTGTAACAGCTTGCGATGAAGCTACACAAAATTTGGTATGTTTGTGTACCATAGAATAACGCTGAAATTAGGAAGTAAGGAGAGAGAAGAATGATGATATCCCGAGCTGGGTATCATCATTCTTCTCTTTCTTGGTGATTCCCTTCTACTTTTGTCTCTCTCTCTCTCTCTCTCTCTCTCAGGGTAACTCGGGAACTTTTTTTTTTCCTGGTGCAGCATAAGCCTCAGGCTTTCTTGCACCATATGGCTATTAATAATACTAATAATAACTCCGGACTGGTATAAGGGACGTATATAGGTATATAAGAATTACCAAAAAGGTCACATTACAGATGTCGATACAAGATGCTCGAAATATGGTCACATGACATCAGTATGGCGTATGATACCTTCCAACAGCTAAACAAGCCTGACAGCAGTGAACCATGCTCGACATAAGAGGGTCTATAAAATTCTGTTGCAACAAATCCCATTCTTCCACCAGCGCAGACCTTAGCTCATCAAGTAACCGAGGAGTTGGCTGTTGGCGTGCAATGCGAAGTCCGAAGGCGTCCCACTCATGTTCGATCGGTTTTAAGTCTAATTATGGTGCAGGACGCGGCAGTCGCTCGATATCTTCAGTTTCAACATATTCCTCCAACCCCAGGGCTATACTAGACGGGCGCTTAAAGCGCCGGCGTTGGCTGCCTTTGTAAACGCCTTCTAAACAGCGAAGTACACTTAGCATTTCTAACGTCTGATCGTTTTACACTAGAAGGGGCGTTTTTAACGTTTCATTGAATACTCACCTTTTCAGTTGCAAGATGAATGTTGTTCAAGTTGGATGTATTGGGCATTTACGTATACAGTTGATAGCGAGTAAAAAGAGAAAACGACGATGGTGGATTCATCCAGCAAATTCAAATAGATTAAAAAAACAGGACAGTTTTATATTATGTTTGAAACACATAGGAAGTTTCCGGAGAAGGTTTTTTTTTTTTTTTTGTTTTTTTTTTCTCTCTATAGAGTTTTGATAAACTTCTAATGTTAATTAGTGAAAAATCGCAAATTTTGATATCGTGATGTGGAAATCAATACAAACTACTGTTTCACTGCAATAGACATTAGTGCTTATGGACGCGATGGAGATTCGAACATTTTTAAAAATTCAAATTTTGGAAGAAGATCTAATGAAACAACTTAATTGGCCTTTAAATACAGCTCTTCCTGGTACAGATTTGTTTTGGTAAGGGACAAAGCATTTGGACTGACTGAAAATTTGAGCAGTGAGCAAAGAATTTTCAGTTATAGATTAACTCGATCAAGGCGACTTGTAGAATGCACGTTCGGAATACTGAGCAATAAGTTGCGCGTTTTTCACTCTAGCATATTACTGAATCCTCATTTTGCTATCGACGTAATAAAAAATTGTTGCATGCATTGTTTTGTATGAAGGAATGGATATGTTTTTGAAGAGGGAATGGAAACGATGGCAGTTGGAGAGTGATCTTCAGGCGTGTCAATAAGGGATTCCTTTTCTACATATTTCAACGGTGTCGTCCCCTTTTCATGGCAAAATACTAGAATATAATTACAATAAAATTTATTCTATTTTTTTAAAATAAATATTAGTATTTAGTAGAAAATTAAAATTCTGAAAAATAAACTTATGTACAACGAATTTCAATTAAATGTATGTAGCAATCAATAGATTTTTTATATTATTTACTACTTTCCCTCGCATATAATAAATTTCAGTAAAACCCTTTGTTAATCGTCTGGGGTAATCCTTTTAATGCTGTGTTGTACAAGGCAGGCCTCATTTCCACCTCACCAATAAATTTCTCGGTTGCAAACGTCTTCTCATACAACCCTTACTGGAGGGTGCAATTATTCCAAGTGTAACTAAACACAAAGATCACGGTGTAACCTTCGACCCAAACCTTAAGTTCAACTATCACATCGAATGTGGTCTACGCAAGATCAGCCGAATGCTCTGGATTGCCCGTCAACATCCTCTTCATAACACAGATGCGAGAACTACAATTAGATATATGCAAACAGTTGTGTATTCTACTTTTCTGTATGCCTCTGAAATATGGGCCTCCGTGGTACCTTTTCTCATGAAGCCCATCCTCGCCAGCGAATACTGGATACTAAAGTGGGCAACCCCCTGCCCCCCTCCTACCCAGAGGACCACCAGCATGGCCGACCAACTTCAAATCCCACGGCTGCCTCAAATAATCCGCATGAGGAGAACTGTGACCACTATTAAAATGCTGGTTGGCAAGATCAACTCCCCCTGATTTCTAGGATATATGTCAGTGGCATGTTCCACTTCCTTCCCTAAGAGCCACCCCTCTTCTTCAGCTACAGCCGAACAGGCTGAAGATCAGTGACAGATTTCTACCTGAACAAGTACTTCCTACAAAACAAGCCCTACTAATGATCGGACTAGACCCCCAGAAATTCGCTTCGGATCGCAATTACATGTGCTCGCTGGCCGAACTTGTTCCGCTATTGTATGGCCGCTGATGTCGACTCATACTCATATCCCCATCTGCTATGATGCACAGAACGGCACCTCGCAAGTACACCGACGAATGGTTTCACAAGAAAATGCAAAACTGTATACGGAACAACTTAATACACGCCTGTGAAATATTCTGACTTAGAAGCATATACAGTGTGCTTTGTGAAAGAATAAGAGAAGTTTACCTCAATATGATACGTAGAACACTTCCATATTTCTGTAACGGCGTTGCGTTGTGATTAGCATTAGCATTAGCATTAGTAGAGGCATTTGATGCAAGAAAGCAAGCTTATGCAGCATCAGCCAAAAAAAAAAAAAAAAACCACTTCCACTTCACCCCTCTGTTCGTTCAAAATACCTGTCCAGCTGAGCCTTAAACTTATTTAGGCTATCAACCTCCACCACAAGGGATGGAAGTCTGTTCCACCAACCAACCACCCGCTGGCTAAAGGCAAATTTCCGCACGTCTATCCTACATCTGTCTTTCCTCAATTTGAATTTATGCCCTCTCAGGTGATTTTTCTGAGCTAGAGGAAGAATCCCATCAGCATTGAGCATGCTTAAACCATTCAAGGCTTTATACACCTCTATCAGATCACCTCGCTGGTGCCTAGTCTCCAGACACTGTATTTTGCAAAACTTAAGCCTTTCTTCGTAAGAGCACCCCTTTGTTCCATTCACTAATCTTGTTGCCCTTCTCTGTACTCGTTCCAGCAGCTCTACATCCTTCTTGAAATGAGGCCTCCAGACCTGTATACAGTACTCTAGGTGTGGCCTGACCATCGCCTTATACAATGGAATAATCACCTCCTTATCCCTGCTGGAAAAATTCCTGTATATCATTGACAATACTCCATGAGCTAATCTTGCAGCCCGTCTGCACTGCTCAGAGAACTTCATATCTGCCTGCACAACCACCCCCAAGTCCCTTTCATTCTCTACCACTGTCAGTGTTGTACCACAGAGTTGATACGTTGCTCTGGGGTTGCTGTTTTCCATGTGTAGTACTTTACATTTGTCAATGTTAAACTTCATTTGCCACCTCTCAGCCCATCTGCTCTACCTTTCCAGATCCTGTTGCAGCAGCATAAATTATGATATTCCTTATGATATTCTACAGAAATTAAAACGAAAACAATTAAAAAATCGAAAATCTTACATTACAGTAAGAAATAATTAACAATAATTAAAAATCAAATTTACGCAATTAAAAATTAAGTAAAAAATTAATTTAACGAAAAAAATTGCAAAACGATTTGCCTTCCTGTTGCTGACAATGCTTTTTTTCGTATGTCGTGATCACAAGAATGAAAATTACCGAATAGGGGAGAGCATGGAACTTGAATAGAGATTATTTGTCTTCGCGCATGCGCGTAAAGGACCACGAGTCGGAGATTAGATATGGCCGGCGAACATTAACAGAATTCTCATGTAATTAATAGTCTAGTATATATTGGACACTCTAAGTATTTTGGCCTCGTTAAATAAAAAAGTATGTTTTTCTTCAACAGCATGAAAGGCTAATTCTGACGCTGTTGAACGAGAAGCACGAACTGAGGTCGCGTGTTGATTAACACGAAAATTCAGAAGAAACCGCGTAGAACCCTGATGAGACGAGTCGCAATCACCGCAAGAAATGTTGCATACTAGGTCATTTATTTATGTTGCGAACGAGGAAAGGACTGAGCGATTATTCAGTATAGTGTGTAATTTCCGTATTGGCCTGGCTACAATTTTAAATTCGGTATCTTTAAAGAATCTGTTAAGTTGTTTGTGCCACTGTTCAACATATGGGACAGAAATAAAGTATTTTTTGACATTACTATTGTTGGTTGGTGTATTTTTTTGTATTCTATCCTTAGCTTGTACCCTAATTCTGTTTGTTGTAGCAAATGGGTAACCCCTGTTTAAGAATCTGCTGGTTAATATTTGTATTTCTGAGCCCAAAGCAGATTCCGTCGTTGAATATTTGTAAGCATTGAGAAATTGATTAACGATAATCGATCTTTTGTAGGTGAACGGGTGCGGATGATAGCTGTCAATGCAGAAGCATACCGGTGTTTGTAGGGTTTATGATAGACGTTAAATTGGATTTTATTCGCGTCCAGATTAAGCGTGAAATTTAGAAAATTTAATGATTTAGTATCCGTATTCTCCCCTTCCAATGTAAATTTGAGTCTAGAATGAATATTATTAAACGAATGTAAAATGTCTTGGATAGTGCTACTATCGGTAATGACTAGAACATCATTTCAATACCTCCCATAGTGTGATACGGGGTAGAAAAGGCATCAAATGTATACGTTCAATCGTTGAGAGATAGATCTTCGATATTAGGCCGCTTAGGCTTAATCCCATTGGCCAACCAAAAATTTGTTTGTATACTTTGTCTTGAAAGGTGATATAGTTTATAGTTGGCTTCAACTAAGAGTTTAATTAAATGAAAAATTTCCTTAAAGAATCTGTTAAGCTGTTTGTGCCACTGTTCAACATATGGGACAAATAAAGTATTTTTTTATATTACTATTGTTGGTTTGTGTATTTTTTTTTTTTTTTTTTTTTGTATTCTATCCTTAGCTTATACCCTAATTCTGTCTATTTAGCAAGTGGGTAACCCCTATTGACTATTTCATTCACTTCTTTTTTTCTCCATATATAACTTATCGATACATACAAGTATGGGGGATTTTTTGAATACCTTTGTGCAAAATTACATTAGATTAACACTAAGATACTCGGCCTAAAGTTACCATATTTCTTTTCTAAAGTATTGCCTTCAAAACAACATTGTTCCGAAGTTTGGCAGGGTCAATTTAAATCATAAAATTTCGGGCGTTAAGCAACTAGCACTTGCCACATCGCGTAATGTAGTTATAAGTGTGCCTTAAGATTCGGTATTCTAATAAACAAAAATATCTTTCCCAAGTTAGGAAACTTCGCGACAAATTAAAAAATATTTGCATCCTAACGATTGGTTTGTATTGAATACCTCCATAGATTTGCGACGTGAAGCACAGGCCTCAGAAAAAAAAAAAAAGGCACGTTCACAAATTGAATACATCATCGGGAGGGTCAAGACACGTTCATACGAGTTCCAACACATTGTCGCGAGCTCGCGACCAAATGCATACGAGTTGTGTGGCGACCCCCCCCCCTCACCACCACATACGCACAACGGTCTACCGCAGATTACTAGTTCGCGAACACTCGCCCAACATTTAACGAACCGACGTATCAACGTTACAAATCTTTCCTCGTATACGCTATCGCAGGAGCAGATTTCACTTTTATCCAAAGGATTAAATTACAATTTACCACCTCGAAAACTACCTAAAAAACAGTGCGTAATTGATATTGAATTTGGACTTCGTAATGTTCCACAAAAAGATTTATTTATTCAACAAGTAAACCAGGTGGTGAATAACATAAAACAAACGCGACTTCCTAAATTGAATACTCATGACAGTTCAGCTTTACGTGAACTTCGGGAAAATAAAGACATTATTATTCGGAGAGCTAATAAAGGAGATACAGTGGTAATACTCAATAAATCTGATTATATTAATAAGTTATAGTCAGTTGTATCGGATACCTCCACTTATCTTGAAGTAGACCCAGCACTATTTACCAATTTGGTCAATCAATACAATAAAACGTTAACCGCGTACGGAAAAAAACGACTACATTATTATGGCTCAATTGAAGGCCATAACATGCAATATTCCTGCACTTTTCGGTCAGGTAAAAGTACATAAGACCGGATTTCCTATTCGGCCTATTGTTTCCTACAGAAATTCGGCATTTTCATCCTTGGCCACAAATGCATATAGCATTATAAAACACTTTAGATAGGAGATACAATTTGGGATTAAGAACTACGATACACTATTTAATTAACCTCAAGGACTGTAGACTTGGCGGTAATAATAATTTATTCTCACTAGATGTTACCCCGTTATATACGAATATAAACGTTGAATACACATTACATGTTTTTTTGGAATATGTTAAATAATAACTCGATACCGATTAATTATACGAAGCTTCTTATTAAAGATACCGAATTTAAAATTGTAGCCAGGCCAATACGGAAATTATACACTATACTGAACAATCGCTCAGTCCTTTCCTCGTTCGGAACACAAATAAATTACCTAGTATACAACATTTCTTGCGGTGATTGCGACTCGTCTCATCAGGGTTCTACACGGTTTCTTCTGAATTTTCGTGTTAACCAACACGCGGCCTCAGTTCGTGTTTCTCGTTCAGTAGCGTCAGAATTAGCCTTTCATGCTGCTAGAGAAAAACATAGGCCAAAATACTTAAGTGTCCAACGTAATTATACGCCGGCCATATCTAATCTCCGACTCGTGGTCCGTTACGGGCATGTGCGAAGACAAATCCCTATTTAAGTTCCACGCTCACCCCTTTTCGATAATTTTCATTCCTGTGATCACGAAATACGGTCGAAAAGCATTGTCAGCTTCAGAAAGGAAAATCGTTTTGCAATAAAAATTTTTTCGTTAAATTAATTTTTTACTTAATTTTTAATTCCGTAAAATTGATATTTAGATGATTTATAGATCCGTAAAATTGATATTTAGATGATTTATAGAGCTTCTTAATGTACCGTTATGTAATCGACCTAATAATGAAAATAGCAATAAGCTTAATTGACGGTACTGTACTCTCAATTTATCTGCTTAGTTGTATGGTATGGAAGAGGAAATGAAGTTTAAAAAATAAGTTAAAATAAATAAATGCGGAATTGTTAAAACCTGTAATTAAAATTTGCTCACGGAAGAAGTGCACTACATTGTCCCTGGTTGTCATTTATAAAATATTAATATTTTAATTTGGCTTCACCTTGTTCTCATATTAATATTTTATAAATAATAACCAGGGACGTGGTAGTGCACTTCTTCTTCCTTGAGCAAATTTTAATTATAGGTTTTAACAATTCCGCATTTATTTAGTTTAACTTATTTTAAACTTCATTTCCCCTTCCATACCATGTAACTAAGCAGATCAATTGAGGTGAGTACCGTTAATTAAGCTCTTATTGGTATTTTCATTATTAAGTAAAATTGATATTTAATGTGTTCATTCGATTTTTAATTATTGTCAATTATTTCTTAAATAAATAAATCTTTATTGTGAAGTAGAGTTACAGCACAATATCCCATCACGGCGACAAGCGCCAGGGGTTCACATATAAATAAGATAAGTACGGCGTACAAATACAAATAGCTACAAAATACAGCGAACTCGTACAAAAAGGCTACAAAATACCGATCACAAATGCAAAAGAAATACAAATAGAGCATAAAAACACAGAGCTAGATACAGAAGTAAATACAACTTTACAATACATCAGGGTTCAAGGGCTTTGATAAAGTTGTGTCTGTCCTTCTTACTTATTATGCTGTCGATGTCGGCGTCTACACGGTTGAGGGCGGGGGGGGGGGGCATCTGCTTGGAGAGAAATCTCTCAGTGAGTGCAAGCCTGTTGTGGTGAGCCACGAGTGCTGGTACCGACCTCAGACTTAGCTGTGGAATCCTCCAAGAGCAAGCATTCCAAATATTTGGAGATGATATCTAGTCTGTGATGAGTTTGGCTGTGAAGACCAGCCTCTTTTCCACGATCAGGAACTTCAACCTCGGGATGTCGAGTGCTTGTGCCATCATGGTGGTTGTGGTAGCGGGAGGTAGACGAAGCTTGTTATTGGCCCATTTCAGTAACCAGTATTCGGCGGTGTACACCCGCTTAAGGTTTGTAGGTGCAGCAGAGGCCCATATTTCTGCACCGTAGAGAATGGCGGGGTAGACGGTGGAGATGATGAACCTTTTAACAGTGACAGGATGTCGGACGTGTAGCAGCTGCTGCTTTGAGGTCCACCGTAGACGAGAGAATTTGGTACTGATTTTGTTGATCTGGTTGAGAAAGGACAACTTTTGGTCAAACAAAACGCCAAAGTCTGTGTGCGAGGGTACATTTGGTATTCGTACCCCTGCGAGTGAAACGTTGAGTACTGTCGGCATGGATTTACGGGAGAATATAACGTGGGCACTTCACTGGATTGATTTTTAGATTGAAGTTTGCCAGGTACAATTCTAGATCCTTAAGTTGGGAATTGATCTTGTTGCTGAGATGAACGGGATTGTCGCCAGGGTTAATTTGAGTCAGCAGTTTAAGGTCATCGGCATAGCATAGGAGACCATTCGTTGAGGCAATAATGGGCACGATGATAGCTGTGAACAGGACACCGGATAGGACACCCCCCTGCGGTACTCCAGCAGTAATGTCGCAGGATAAGGTGTGTTGTTGCCGATGGAGAATAAGTACCCTGTGACAGAGAAGAGATTCCAAAAAGCACAGCATATCACCTCGAATGTGAAATTTCTCCTTAAGTAGGAGGAGCAAAGCCGGGATTGACACGGCATCAAAGGCTGCGCTTATGTCTAGATACGTGGTTGCTAGCTCAGCTCTTTGTTCGAATGCTCAGAGAATGCGTTCAGTGGTGGCTGCCAAGTTAGTGATTGATGATTTTCCTGCGATGGCATAGTGGATTTCAGGTGGTTTCGTCTGGAGGATTTGTTGAGTGATTGTGGGTAGCAAAGCCTTTTCAAGCTATAATATAAGATTTTCGATTTTTTAATTGTTTTCGTTTTAATTTCTGGAGAGTATCATAAGGAAGTGTTCTACGTATCATATTGAGGTAAACTTCTCTTATTCTTTTACAAATATTGATATCAACGTAGAACGTACTGAGCATTATAACTCTGGTTCATACTGTCGAAGTATGTGCTTTGTACATATGAACGTGTATATATATCTTGGCGTACTGTCTGCCTCAGAACTATATATATACTCTTAGCTATATATCTGGATATGTCTATAGAATGGTTTAATGCCACGTTTTTAATTTAATTTCATGTCATGTTATGTCATGTTATCTAGTATTACATAGATAACATGACATATATTTCATGTCATGTTATCTATGTAATACTGTACATGTTTTTATATTACCCCATAACCTTGTCAAGCCCCTGTGGCGGGCACATTTTTGTACCTTTACTGTACAATAAAGATGTCTTCTTCTTCTTTTCATAATTTCTCCTCAAACAATATAAGCGTCAAGACAATATTACACCATGAATTGTGAAACTAATAGAGTAAGCTTATCGGCGAAAAGCTCTAAACCTCCCAAACAATTCCTAGTCCATTTCACAAATATACGTGGTCGCAATTCTAATCTCAACGATGTCCATTTCCACTTGCAGTTTGCCAAACCCCATGTACTTTTTCTGACAGAATCTCAGTTATCAGTTGATTCAACCACTGCTCATCTCAGTTTCCCAAATTATTCTCTGTATGATTCCTTTCGTCTCAAAGGTGGTACTTCCGCATATCTCCGTTCCGATATTCCCTGTCGGAACTTGGGAATTTGGAATCTCCTCTTTTCGATCGTCTCTGACTTAAAATCTCTCTACCTCATTGTGTCAAATTCATCTGTTGTCTCTACCGTTCTCCCGACTTCACTAATCACTTGGAGCTTTTGACTTCTTCTCTTTGGAACTTGACTTTCTCCAGTCCAACTTTCCTAACAGTGAGGTAATTTTCCTTGGTGATTTTAATGTTCACAACTCCAGCTGGTTTCCGTTTTCTTGTAACACCGACCCAGCTGGTCGAGATGCTGAGGCTTTTGCAATTACTAATGACCTTGCACAGATTGTTCATTTACCTACAAGAATACCGGACAATCCTAACCATGCAGCCAACACGCTTGATCTTTTTCTCACAAACAACCATTCTAAGTACACGGTCGAAGTGTGTGGTCCGTTAAACACCTCAGATTACAACTTGGTGATTGTCTCTTCTCCAATGGAGCCATTATCTTATGGCATTTCCCAACCTCGTATTGTTTGGCATTACAAGAATGCAAAATGGGATCACCTGCTAGATTTCTTTTCTTCTTTTCCTTGATCGGATTACTGTTTCAAAACTTTTGATGTCGATGTTTGCTCAGATTGTGTCAGCGAAATTATTCTTGTAGGAATGGAATCCTTTATTCCACACTGCATTTTAAAATCTCGTCCTTTATCTAAACCTTGGTTTTCCAATAAATGTGCTAAGGCGGTTCAAGAGAAGAACATTGCATATCGTAATTGGCTTGTTTGCAAATATTCAGTTTCATTTTCTGCATACACCAAAGCTCGCAACAATTGTAAAGCAATTATAATCAGTCCAAACTAGATTTTGAACAGGCTAAGAGTAGAAAACTTGCTTCTTGCCCTAATGGTAGCCGAGAATTCTGGTCTCTTGCCAAAGCTATTGGCCGCAACTTTTGCCCATTTCTACCCCCACCTCTGTCCAAACCAGATGGTTCTGTTATCACTTCAGCCAAGGATAAAGCTGACCTGCTAGCATCCCATTTTTCTTCCACCTCCTGTATTAATGATCTTGGTAAAACACCTCCCACCATTCCCAACATGCTCCATTCAATGCCTCCTATGGTCTTCCATCAAAAGGATGTCAGAAGGATTTTGACAAATCTTGATGCTAAGAAAGCTCCGGGTCCTGATGGTATTTCTCCACTTGTTCTCAAAACCTGTGCTCCTGAACTTACTTCTGTTCTTTGCCGCCTTTTTTCACTTTCTTATTTCAAAGGTGTTTTTCCTTCTGCTTGGAAATTTGCTAATATCCAGCCAGTTCCTAAAAAGGGTGACAAATCCCTCGCACCCAATTATCGTCCCATTGCAATTACTTCTACTCTTTCTAAAGTAATGAAGAAATCAATTAACTGCCAACTCTTAAACTACCTAGAAACCTTCCGTCTGATCAATGATCGCCAGTATGCAATCCGTCAGTATCGATCCACTGGTGATATTCTGGCTTATGTTACCCATTTATGGATAAATTCAATGGAAAAGTTCTGGGAAACACAAGCAGTTGCTCTTGACATCTCAAGCTTCCATCTTATGGTTTACCAACTGTTTTTTGTAATTGGTTATACAGTTTTCTCTCTGATCGCTCACTGAGGGTGATGTTAGATGGCTCTCTGTCTTCTACTAATGTTGGTGTCCCCCAAGGTTCACTTCTTTTCCCCACTATTTTCCTCTTTTATATTAATGAACTTCTTCCATTGACTGGAAATCCTATCCATAGTTTTGCCGATGATAGCACATTGCATTCCACCTTCCATTTTGGGCCGACCGGGCTAGCCGAGTGGGTAAAGTACCTGCCCGGCAACCCAAAGGTCGCGGGTTCGATTCCCGCCTCGGGCTTGGATCAAAGTACTGCAAAAACCTTGGGAGGTGCAATATGGCCACAGAAGCCGATGCGCCAACAACTACCAAATCAAAAAAAAAAAAAAAAAAAAAAAAATCAAAAAAAAAAACCTTCCATTTTGAGAAACCTTGCCCTGCCCAATCAGCTTTAACCTCTCGAATATCCGCTACCAATTCCTTAAATGCCGATCTCGAGGTAATTCTCCAGTGGGGCAAAGATAACTTAGTTGATTTCAATCCTAAAACTCAGTCTTGTCTTATATCTCGCAAAAAGGATTCATCTGCTCCTATGCTTATCTTTGGTGACACTCCGATTTCTAGGCAAAATGATATATCTCTTTTGGGGATTACCCTGACTTCTAATCTCTCTTGGCAAAAGCATATTACAAATATTGCTTCCTCTGCATCTAAAAAACTTGGTTTTCTCTTTCACTCTCGGCGTTACTTTTCTTCCAAGCAGCTGTTGTGATTAAGGTGGCGGACGCCTCTGAAAGCTTCGGTATTTTATCTCGTGATCTAAATTGTTTTATTTCACTGTATATACACGGTGTATTTATTGCTAAAATAAAGGCTTATTGGTGTATTATACACCAATAAGCCTTTATTTTAACGTTAAAAGAGTATGAAATCCTTGAAAAATGAGGTATATTTTTCAAGGTCACATGTAGCAAGCACGCGTGCGTTCTTTACATATACTGTATAACACTGACATTGATAGCCCAAGGTGACGGTCACTCAGAAAATGCCAGATTTACTTTTTACTTTTATGCACAGCGTATTCTGATTCTATTTTAAAATTTTATTTAGATAGTATGAATCAGAGTTGTACTACTCAATATGTTCTACGTTGATAATAATATTAGTAAAATAATAAGAGGAGTTTACCTCAATATAGTGCGTAGAACACTTCCGTATGATACCCTCCAGAAATTAAAACGGAAAAAACGAAAACATTTTTTCGTTTTTTTCCGTTTTAATTTCTGGAGGGTATCATACGGAAGTGTTCTACGCACTATATTGAGGTAAACTCCTATTATTTTATTAATTTAAAATTTTATAAAAAAATATTAACATTCTAAAATTTCCTCGTGGAGCCCCCAAATAACTACGGCGGAGCCCAAGACCTCCGCGGAGCATAGTTTGAAAAACTATGCACTAGACAAGAGTACTATGACTTTGCTTGGCTATGACAAATATTTTATCGTATTTTGTAGTCGCGGGCTTGAACGCCGGTCCACTCAAGAAACGCATGTTATGCATTCTTGCTCCTGACCACTCGGCTACGTCACGCCTAGATTTTATCTATATGGATCGAAGATTGTGAACGAAATCGACTCAACATTATGATAGTCAACGCGAAAACATTGTCTCTTCCGAACTGAAAGAAAACGGAACAAAAGTTCGATTTAGTGAGTTTTATAATTTGGCACCAAATTCGATTATGCGCTGTTTCAGTTGGACAGTCGTGCAACTGAAAAATATATTGCGCAGCAATGGGAAAAAAAGAGAGGAAAAAAAAGAGAGGAAAAAAAAATGGGAGAAATAACTTTAAAATACCTCCCATCAGTTAAACCAAAAAAGGTTCTCCTTCCACCTCGATATATAAAGCTTGGATTAATGAATAATTATGTCAAGGCTCTTGATAAAGAAGGGCGTGGAGCCTACTACCTTAGAAACATATCAAGGGAAGGGTTTCCAATTTAACAGATGCAAAACTGAAGGAATTTTCATTGCTCCTCGAATAAAGAAATATCTTAAAGATAATGTATTTGAAACAAAGCCACAGGATACTGAACTAACATAGTGGCATAGTACTTAGGGTTAGGCGCCACCTGTGGTGTCCCACATCTGCGCCGTATGTACTCTGCAGTGGAATGCAGAACTACTGCATAAGTCAGAAAAAAATGTAGTGTCTGATTTATGAAGTGTTGTGTTATGTCCTGTTGTTGTGTCTGGCTACTTGACCGCAGGGCCCCTAGTGGGACCCTACGTTGCTCGCCTCTACCACTGGGAGATGAGCCAGGCTGTCCTCATCTGGCTGATCTCCGTCAAGGTCGCCTGAACTTTCTGGACGGAAACCAAATAAAAAGAGGGGGAGAAGAAGTGGGGAAATAGTACAAGTAGTGGGGTCAAAGGAGGCAAAAGGAGGAGGATGAGGAAAGAAGGCATCCTCCAGCTGAAATAAGAGGTGGGCAGGGAGAAGTAGGAATCACCCCTGGTCTGGGAGCCCACCGAAGGCATCTTGCAGAACAAGGGAGGTCTGCAAATTTGGGTAGGTGCAATGGGAAGTGTGTGAATTTGATTGCTTTCAGTTCAGTGCCGTCATTCCAAGTTCATTCAGTTCTGATTGTGGCTGGTGATGATGGAAGAGCACGTACGAGGAGAGATCATAGCGGTTTCAGGAACGTCTAGTCTGGATGTCTGTGTTGTGGGATCAGACATGGAGAGATGATACCATCTCTTGAATACCGCCTCTTGAAGACTGCTGAGTCATAACTGCTAAAAGCTATTTTCTTTTTGATTTTAACAGGTTGCTCTCCGGACTAAGTGTGGTTAAATTTAGATCCAGTAACAGTTGATTAGATCCAGGTAGATGTTACACGAGTGCATTACGTGGTGCCAGTTCTCTACATACACAATGGACATCGTTTACAAGCCCAAAGTCCTGAAGACTTTTTGTATGACCCATGTCTTGTCAGAAGAAAGGTAGTATGTAAATTAGAGAAGAACCAGCCAAGTCTTTGTTTGTTGAAGTAGGAGACAGATACTGAACTATCATGTATTTATGTAAGGGGCAGCTCCTAGAACGTCAGTTCAACTCCGCCTCGTATCTCTGTGAAGAACAATATCACTACAAATAGGCCAGATATGTGTGTGACCTAGGTTTGTATGTATTATGTGTGTGTTCTATTGTAATTTTCTGGCTGCTTGGCTACCCAGAAGCATCAGTCACCTGGACAGATGATTCTGGGTACTCGTCCACACCACGGGAAAGTAGGCCAGTTCCAGTAGGTGGGACACCTATGGTCTCAGAATATGAGAAAAAAAAAGAATAATTCCTTCTCTGGGGGCCCACTCCAGAGGGGGGGGGAACCCCGAAAGGAGGAGAAAGAAAAGAATAAAAATAAATAAATAACTAAGATAAAAAAAAAATATATATATATATATATAATAAAAACCGAAAGAAACCGAAAGGAAAAAAGAGAAAAAAAAAGAGAGAGAGATAAAGAAAAGAGATCTTCCAGCTGTGCAACCATTAGAACGGCAGCATCAGCCAGATGGATTTGATCAACCTCGTATCACTGGAATCTACTTTTTCTTAGTTCAAACACTTCTTTAGCAAATACCTGGAGCATCTGAAACTTACTACGGCCTCTTAAAAATATAGCTTCTTCTCCTGGAGCTATACTCTCAAGAATTTCACGTATCGCTGTCCTGGCATTGTCATATATTCGACAATCATATAGTATGTGTGCTGCCAGCCTTCCATGGTCCCGCAAAAACAAAGGTCCGTGTTACTTGGTCCTAATGGCGCCTCCGTAGACAGGTGGGCAGGAGCAGCAGTGCGTAGCACACGCTTCTTGATTAGACCGGGGTTCGAGCCCGTGCCCTCCAAATACGGAGGATGCGGAAAGGTCAGAGAATGACCGCATATCCCCGGAAAAATATGGCCTTAGTTGCTAATGCTCCTAAAATAACCAAATAACAAACAAACTTAGTCCTAATGCATATAATTTCTCATTCATTGACCCGTGCCGTGTTAACAAAAATGGCGACTGTAAACTAGGTGTAAACCAATTGGGAACTTTTTTTTTTTTTATAATTGAGAAAAGTCACGTTCGGAATAAAAAAAGTTGGTCACTCTTCCAGTAGGTATGGTATCCCATCTTATCTGCCATAAATTGATTACTTCATTCATACATCTTTTCTCTTCTACAGTCAGAGCGAATATTGATTTCGATACCAAAAAATTCTGTACGAATTTCCCTCTTAATACGGCAGCAAAAACCACGATACAACAAATGTAGATCCAAGGGTAGCTCTCCGGCCAACACCTGCATCGCGGCAGTGGACACCGTTCTGCACACTCTTAGAATACCAAGAAGCATGATGCGCTGTGTGGAATTTAGTTTAGCTCGAAACGTAGCTATTTTAACTCTATGGAACCAGGCTCCTGCAGCGTACGTAGTTATAGGAAGGAATACTGCCTTGTAATACAGAAACAGTGTTTTATGTGATAGGCCCCAGTCAGACTTTGAAATTCTAATGATAGCACCAGAAAATTTCCTGATTTTATTGCTTAAATATAATAAGTGCTGGTGAAATGATAACTTACTGTCCACAATAATTCCTAGGTATATGGTATCAGGGACCATAGGAGCTGTACACCATTCAACTTGATCTGAGAAGGTCGATTTATATCCAAAGCTGTTTTAAATAACATCATTTTAGTTTTGTAAGGACTAAACCAGTGGTTTTCAACCTTTTTTTAATAACGGTACCCCTAAGTAATTTATTTTATTTTGCGGCACCCCTACTCAATTTTCTGCCTGTTTGATCCGATTCTCTCTCTCTCTCTGTCTCTCTCTCTCTCTCTCTCTCTCTCTCTCTCTGTATATATATATATATATATATATATAAAATATTAAAAAATATATATGTTATATGATATTTATTACAATAATATAATTATAAAAATTACATTTTATAATACAAATTATATATTACAGTGTATAATTTTATTCTTTACCTAGAAGTAGTAAGTAAACGTCAATAGATCACCACAAAATTAAAAAGATACTGTACACCTTTTCATAATGAAATAAACATATAAATTAAAAAATAATAATAAGTTTAAGTAACTTAAACCCAAATTACGTGGCACCCCTGGAATGTTGTGTCGGCACCCCAGTTGAAAACCACTGGACTAAACTATCAGCTTGGCGATCGTTTAAAGCAGTTGTGCACTGATTTTTTGGAAGAATGATAGAAGATAATTATGAATCTCGTGTGATCCTTACGCCAATGTTAAGAAGATATTGGCTA
Organism: Mastigoproctus giganteus; assembly: GCF_048544385.1. Lineage (NCBI taxonomy): Eukaryota > Metazoa > Arthropoda > Arachnida > Uropygi > Thelyphonidae > Mastigoproctus > Mastigoproctus giganteus. Next base: position 88,557,476 of record NC_143582.1, on the reverse strand, counting down.
CCGAATACCTTTGAAAATTCGTTTTCTCCATTCTCATCTCAATTTTTATCCTCAGAATTTGTGGGATGAAATGATGAGTAAGGAGAAAGCTTTTATCTGACCATATCCACAATGGAAAAGCGGTACCACGGTCGCTGACATACTGCCATGATGGGAGATTGCTGCTTGGTTTCTTATGAAGGAAAAAAAAAAAAACTTTTCAGTGGCGAACATTTTCAAAGAAATATAACGTATTGAATTATACTGTATGTTTGACTGAAGCATTTTAAAATGAATGACTCATTTTTAAGATAGCATATGAATTATTGTATTATATTCAAAGTTGTTTGTTTATTGAGTTACTAAAATTTTATCTTTGAATGGTGAAGTGACAGTGATATAATTTTAGTATTTTTTGTAATCAGAGAATCAATTTTCTGTAGAAACTACAAATTTTTCTCCTAAGATACGTTTTTATATATATATATATATATATATATATATAAATGTCAATAATAATTGTGCGTGGCGGAGGGATCCAAAGTTGGGTAGGGATCTTACGAGTTTGCTATGACTATGAACCTTATGAAGAGTTTTTTTTTTTTATTTTCCCACGGTAGAATTTTTGTTGTGTGCTATTTGATTAGTTGCGCATCTTTTCACATCAGTATTTCACCATACATTTACAGAAGATGGATTGGCGGCGACTGATTCTTATTGCTTACTTTATCTTATTGTATACAATAAATGGTAAAAAAAAGTTATTAGCCTACAAGCATTATCCTACTTCTCGACTTATCCTCATGTATACTACCCACCTAAAGTATTCTGATACGCGTTGGTAGCCCTTTGTTGTTACTGCTATTCATTCATTATCGTGCCGGTTCCCTTTTGGTCCCCCATATTTTTACCTCATATCGTCCATTCTCCTAGGTACAACGAACAAGTCGTCATTCGTAGTACAGCAGAACAGCGACGACCATTTGCGCGACCATTGTGGAACGTGATTGTCTAGCCCTCGCCCGATGTTCCAGTTCATTCTTTTTTTTTTTTTTTGTATGAAAATCCCAAACATGAAAGGTCTCAAAAACCTATAGTACTTAGTACCATGCATGGGTTGAAGGAGAAGTATGGGGAAAGGGGGATGCCGGAAACTTTGCTCTAGAGACTAAACATGGGTTTCACCACTTCAAGCCTCCAATAAGCAAAGTGGTGGTATTTCACCGGTTGATGAAAGTCATCTACCACCTACAATAAACATTCTGTAGGTTTCAAATCGGAAACCTACGCTGGTTATTCCAGCTTTTGTACTTTCATGTCCGTAAGCTGTTCTCGAACAGCACCGTGATAGGCGGCATTATTGGCAGTTATAAAAAGTATTATCCTGTTGAAATAAACATGGGTGCATGCCAAAAAACTGCTGCACCTTAGGGAGCATGGAATTGTCCAAAATGATAAAGTAGGCTTCGGCATTTATCATTTCTTTGTACAACCACCAAACTACAACTATGAGAAACCGCTCCATACCATAACCCCACATTCTCCGAACTTCATTGTTAGCACAGTACGATTTCCGTTGCTCTATGGGATCACTTACGGCGTTCGTTGTGCCATGCAAGGCGTGACTGCACATTGTGGTTGGGGACGTTGGTACGTGCGCAGCCGCTCTCCCATGATAACTGAAGCGTAGAGCTCCGTGCGTAGTGTGCTCGTGCAGACCTCAGCCCCCTGTTGGTGCCTTAAACTTTTGGTCACTGTTTTGCAAGGATGTCTAAGAAGACATCCTTGCAAAACAGCTTGTCATACTATCTTTTCTGAATCCCCTCTGGTTACGTAGATTAACCTTCCGTGGTCTTTCTGTGTTTCTCGATAGTGTGTATTCGCAAGTGGATTTGCATGTTGTGTCCTTGAAAAACCCAGAATGGCTCACGGGGGGGGGATCACTATCCCCTCATCCTGAGATCGGCTAACTACATTTTTCGAATACTTTTTTTGGAGGGTAATGTACTATATATATATATATATATATATATATATATATATATATATCAAAAATCAGTCCTGCGTGTTATCCATATTAAATGATGGGCACATACCAAAATAAGTATTGCTTCGTTGTGTTAGAATGTATCCAGATACAAGAAAGAATGTTTAACATCCGCTCAGTAATGTTGTTAAACATTACATTCTCTAAACATGGCCTCCTCCCTAAAAGATATGTTTCTGCTTTCTACCAGCCATACCTTACTGAAATAACGCGAAACCGTTCGATTTCCCCAATTCTTATTTTTGGAACGGGTTTATGGTTGCTGAATAAACTTAAAAAAATGTAATCTCAAAAGAAATTGTCATACAGTTTTGAGGTGATTAAATGAAAAACTTTTTCCGCATTAAATCTTCTAAAACTTTTTCCGTATTGTTTTATTTGACTTTCTTGAAATGTTACGCTTAATTAAGGATTTCAGGGGGAAATAAATGAAATGCCGTGTAAAAAGAAATAGTAAATAATGCATATATAAAACCATAATCCAGTAATTACAATGTTTTCATACACTACTCATTACACCATTATCTCAAGGAATTGTTTGGTAAACTATTGATTTAATGCTTTACGTACAACAAATTTCCAGTAGCTTTTTAACCTCGCCTTCTTAGCAAGGAAAATAAGTTACAGTGTTTACTATATATATATATATATATATATATATATATATATATATATATATATAAGGAAGGAGTTATCATACATAGTGGTTTACTGTTCCTGAGAGGAATATTGACTAAACAAAAATATTTTGATGGAATTCGGCAGATTATCATATTTGTTGCAGAAAATGTCACCTGCATGTGAGAGTTCCGCATTTATATTATTTATAAGAACTTCTGTGTATCTCTGACCAACGCTCAGTGTTCAAAATGCTAACGTTGCTACTACAAATACAGTTTACACACCACATGCTTAGCGTGCATACATCATTGCTAAGGAGCAAGTATTCGAAGACTTCAAATAAAAAGAGGATTTTGGTGATATGTGGAAGAGTAAGGAACTTCTGAATAAGACTGTTCTTCCAGCATTGTCTCATGAGTACGTTTTCCGTTGTAATTAATTTCAAATATGCCTTTTATTTCACTTCTCACTCGTTCCTTTTATCTCCTTTTCAATTGTCATGATTCCATTATGCAGTTTAGGAAAAGTGGTGTGTTCAGTGACATCCACAACTGGCTGCCACCATGTCATCGTATTGCTTCAAAATCACATTCTCGTGCTCGTCAAAATATAGCAGTGTAACAGATTGTAACTTGTTCGGAACGCAGCATGGAGTAGCAATTCCTGGCGTTAAATTTAATTCATGAACAATACTCTGAACTGTGGCATGATTAGTTGGCCACTGGTTCTGACCTAAGGGGAAAGTGCATTCTCCCTTGCAGTAAAATGCATTGTAATTTTTAGGGGAAATTATCCACGTGGACCAGCCAATTTTTTCAAAGTCCACTTGAAGAGAGTGCCGTGTGCAGCTAGTTGATTGCTTTGCACCACCACTTTGATCCATCAGAAGCACTTCGTCATTTCCCGTAGAAAATCGACGTCGACGAGAATTAGAAGAGGTACCATTGATAGTACTAACGTGGTACCTTCGACGATTTTTCTCGTTTAGCTTTAAACCCTTCGTCCTGGGATCAGAGGGTAAAAATCCATAATACGACAGTTCCGGAAAACCGTAGTCATGGAAATCTGAAAGATAAAGGAAAGAAATCTGTGAATATAGAACAAAATTATAGATTGTGAAAAGAAAGTAATAAATAATATAAAGAAAATAATAATAAGTAACTGCTATTTCAGGAATAGTAGTTACTTATTAGACATAATCATTGCACTACACCTGTCTACACATAATCATTGCACTGCATCTGTTTCGATTATTCGCTTTGGTGTCATCTTTAAAACAACGAATGTTTAAAACAACAACGTCATTGACAGGATTCGAACCCAGGCCTTTAATACCCGATTTGAGAAGATTGTGATTATAACCACCGTACTAACAGCGAAGAACACGAAATGTATTTTTAATATATATTTTTATATAACGCGGACTTTTCATATTACGCGGCTCGGTCAACATATTCTTAAAAACCAGTAAAAAAAGCAGCATAAAGAAAGTAGAAAGTGAAGAAACATTCTAAAGGACAAAAACATCATGACCGCATTGCCCTCCAAGTATAATAAGAATAAAATACGATGTCTAGCTACGTGATAGCGAAAAGATGCCCAGGGAGACCTATTGCCCCTAAAAAGGGAGGGTTTGAATTCCAATCAAGTAGTATAGTAATTTTCTTGTAGGGTACGTGACACATGGCTCCCTCGTGAACATGTCATTTTCTGCCCTCGAGACAAGCAGAACACACGTCCAACGGAGGATCATCATATGGATATGTGGGTTAACAGGAAATATAACCCAAAAACAGAAACGCGATTGTAGGAAGAGTCTTAACAAATGAGTTCATCATACTAGTATATGAAGCATTCAGAATGTTCGTTAAATGTTTATTATTCTGTTGATGCGTGATTAATTTTAATATCAGAAATCTGTTTCAATGCTCTTAACTAACTGTAAAATAATGAATAAACAATTTCATTTCAGTGCTCTAACACAAAGAAAAAACAATTATCTGTTGGCGAACGACAACTCGTCCCTTGAATATTCAAGCGCGGCTTAAAAATGTTCATTAGAAAGAGCAGTAACATCGTGATGATGGTAGCACATACAACCACAACACACATTTGTGTGTTGGTGTCCCTGGGCGGAATTAGAGCCGTTCCACGAAGGTCTAATTGCATGTTAGTTTCTAGGAAATAACTGCAAAGAGGATGTAAATTAATCGGTCAAGGGACAGGTATTTAATACGCAGTATTAAATACCTGTCCTAAATCGATATAATTTTTTTCCTCAATCGATATAATCTCAAGACTGCGAAATTCATTATGCTGCTATTCATAGTTACTCGCGATGTTTGCGCAAGACAAAGAATTTTATAATGATAACATTCTGTCGTCTCCTAAGTTGGCTTTACTACCACCACTTGGAAACTGGAAAAAACCTTAAAAATGTGGTATCTAATTCTTTTTCCCTTCCATTCTGTGTGGCTGAAATAACAAATGGTTAAATCCTTGAACACCGCGTTGGTTGCTAAATGCACTATGAGTACTTTAATTATATCCTGTACACTTGAATACATGTATACAAAAATTAAAAACTTAAATAAATTTTTGTCCCAAACGGTACGGTAAATGTACTTAAAAATCAGTACGTTTACCGTATCATTTAAGCTGTTATGCTAGCAACCTCCTTTGACTAATGGGAACAAATGACTGAAGTCACTGGTGTCTTTAGGGAAACGCCTGTCTCCTCTGTACATAAAGAATGGAATAGGCCTTCGTTAGTGGAAACACAGATTATAGCCAGGTGGGAAGGAGCAGCAGTGCGTAGCACACGCTTCTTGATTAGACCGGGGTTCGAGCCCGTCACCACCAAATACGGAGGATGCGGAAAGGTCAGGGAATGACCACCGCATATCCCGGAGCAATATGGCCTTAGTTGCTAATGCTCCTAAAAAAAAAACCAAATAACACAGATTATAGAATGAATCATCCAACTGTTATATCATTGGAGAAGCTAAGAGACTGAGAGAACTAAATTATGATAGCTCGTTCTGCCCTTCGTTATCATCTGATTCGTCCACCGCGCTCATGTCACTTATAGTGCCAGAACTCCTGTACTGGGAAGGATTACCTTCTTTTCTCCTTCTTCTTTTCCTAAGCTTTATCCCTCTAACTGGAGTCAACTTTCCCTTTCCTTTTTCTCTACTCGTTCTTGGTCTGGACGAAATCTTCATCCACTCCACATTCTTCCTTATTATCTTCCACCATGTTTTCTTCGAGCTTCCTCTTCTTCATAATCTTTACACTGGCATCCCTATGATTCTGCTCACTGTAGCAGTCTGTAAACATCGTTTTATGTAGTCAAACTTCAACTACTTTCCTGCATTTTTTTTTAAATTAATAAACTCATTCTTCGCATTATTTTTCCTTGTAATGCCTCATCTTCCACAGCATTCGCATCTCTGCTACAAGCAACTTTTGCCCCTGTTGTTTCTTTCCTGACCAACATTCTTCTCCAAACATCAGTGCTCTAACCATCTCTCATAAAATCTTCCCTTAAACCATACTGATATTCACCGATCGCACAGCACCCCACTTGCTTGCCTACACTCGATCCACTCTAATATCGGAACTATTTGGGGCCCTATTCAAGTCCCGTTCCCAAGTGAATTGTGTCCACTTCACCCCACAACCCGAAGGGCTGTCCCTGGGCCATGTGATTCTCTATTGCAATTCTGGAATTGACAACCCATTGATTATCACGATGGATTGTTATGCTTCTGGCCGGGGTGGCCATTACGAATATTTTTATTGATTATCATGGATGGAGACCTCAGAGGTCTCTGAAACCCACTGCAGTAGAGTAATGAACTGAGTATGTAATTTAGACTTTACTTTTAGATTGTGCCAATAATTTATTGACAATAAACATCCATAATGTGTCTCACCCATAGCGCACTCTTACTGGATGACAGATGTACTGTCAAAGCTTATGAAATAAAAATACTGAAGAATGAAGCTACCTGTCTTGTAAACTTTCCATGCAGCATTCTGTGTGACTTTTTACAAATCTACTCGTGCGTGCCTTTTTTCTGTGCTTGCAACCCAAGAAATTTTTGGCATTAATTATTATTATTATTGACTAACAATAACTTGATTAACATAGAAAAGAGAAAAGCATTTCTAATTAAATATAAACTCCTTATTACCTGAGCAGTAATTAAGATAAAAGTTATTCTTATCTAACCTATGTTATAATTAGAGCAAACTGACTACTTGAACTTCTAATTGGTCTTAAAGAAATCATGAGTATATCCTGTGATTTTAAAGAATTATGGAGCAGAATAGTACTTTGACGATAATTAATAGAATTTGGCTAATTTGAATTTTTTTAAGTTGATATCAAATTACAAATAATGGAAATTAAATTATTGGCTTTGAGGGGTATAATTTTTAATTATATTTTATCTTATGTTTCTTTTTTGGTTTGATGAAGCGTGAAAAAATATGTTTAATTTCATTTTTTGTTTATATTGATTGTCATAGGCAATTAACTTGTTGACAAGGGTTTTGTTTATCCCTAACACGTTTTCATTATTGCTCTTTTCTTTTTCATTTTTGTACCGATAAAGATTTTACTGTATTTATTATCTCTCTATACATTAAAAACGTTTCCAGCTAGTGATATTTATTCGAGCTAATAGGAGAAGAGGGCGGGACAATTGCGTCGCTACAAATACGCAGGTAAATAATTACATTGTTGCTTTCCATTGAAAGACAACTGCCTCCATAACGTTCACCAACGTCTTGCACGTGCTTCACTGTCTAAAACATGATCACACCCGGCATCATTTGATGTTCCATTGTAATGTCAGCTGATGAAGGGACTTGATATAGTTTGTATATTTGTAAATATTTTAGTTTTGATCTTTCGGATGCAACAGTATTCCTCATGCATTATAGAACCCGAAGCAAAAGGCATTTCCTACGTGACCTATGTAAACGCAGGTAAATACAAGAATTTACATAGCGATATTTATTCCACCTTGAGAATGCCGTGTAGTGGAAGCTGAGGTAGACCTGTATCTCCTCTTCCCCAATGGGGGGGAGAGGAGATGCAGGTCACGTGGTACAAGTGGGCGGGGCAGTTGCGTAACTACAACTGCACAGGTAAATGATTACATGGGTCATTTCCTGATTAGATATCGATCAGTGCGTTTCGACAGGTGTGTCGTTTACGTAGAAAAGATTTGACTTACTCCGTCATCGGTTCCGCCCAAAATCCCGACATACCGATTGTATTTCAGAAAAAACAAAGTTAGAGTCCATATCTCAGAAATAAATTGTTTGCGAAAAAAAAAAAAATGTTTTTCATGTAACCAAAACGGCCGCTAAAAACATTAAAATTTTACTTGGGCACATGGAACATGTACATTGTATATGATAAACAGTACATGATAATGTTAATATTGTATGTCATATTAATGAATAAACAACACACACATTTTATATATATACAAATATGCATAAAATAAAATAATATTTATAAAGATACATTGTGTGCAATACAGCGAAGGTAATCCATTACAGATCTATTTTCACGATCGTTCACAACCGTCGTTTCTCTCTCGACTGTCGCCTTCTTGCGTTTTGGACAGGATTCACCACGAAGTATGCATTCAGCTTGGTTATCGACCTGTTGCTATTCTTTCTGAAATTCCTCGATGTTCCTATATACGCCAATATGTGCTTGTCCAACTATACACTCCCATCTTCTGTGCCATTCCTCAACACTGTTTTGGGTGCATGGAATTCCCAGTTGAATGGAATCGTATACAGACCTGTAGGTATTCGTTGGGAGACCTATTGCTGCTAGGCTGTTGTGTAGGGTCTTTGGCACCATACCTGTGGTTAACACGATGATCGGGATGGTCGTTACTTGTTACATATGCCACATCTCTTTGATCTCCTGTCTTAGGTTCGTGTACGTCCTGATTTTTCCCCATGGGTTTTCCGCAGGGTACTTACTGCTTTGTCAATCAGATAGGTAGCCTTTTCCTTCTTGTCCACAAGAGTTATGTCCGGTCTGTTGTGCGGGATTGTCTTATCAGTTATTATGGCGCAGTCCCAGTACAGCTTGTGGATTGGGGTTTCTAGTACTGCCTGGGGTTCGTACTTGTAATATGGTACACTTCCTTTGATCAACTGGTATTTCTCTGCTAGCTTCTGATGTATTATCCTTGCTACCTGGTCGTGTCTACGAATGTACTCAGTCTGGGTGATCACCTTGCATCCCGCGGTGATGTATTGGATCGTTTCTGAGGCCAGGTGGCATCGTCGACATATGTCATCTGACACTGTGTTCCTTTGCGATGTATTTTCTATAGTTTCTGGTGTTGAATACCTGGTCTCGGATGGCGAGCATGAATCCTTCAGTCTCGGAGAAGAGCGTCCCACTCGTAAGGTATGCATTGGAAGCAATTTTATCTATGTGGTCTTGATGGAGATTATTATAATTATTAAAGATTAAAATATGTACTGATGACATAATCCTTTATATTATTGCGAAAGAGTTTCAGTCTATATCAATAGATTGACAGTATGAATTTATAAAATTACAGTAAAGGGTGTATATTAATTACGTCACAATTAGTCAGTAGAAATTATGTTACTTTTTGAATGAGCCGTATCATCAATTGTTGATATGGCTTATGTTGATTGCTGATGACACTTGCTTAATTAAATTTCGTTTACATAATTGCTTTCAGATATTTAAATTTAAGGATTGTATCTGCCAGAATATAGAATTGCTTGAACACCATTGTTATCTTGGCCATAGTTTGAATTAAACTTCAGGTTGTTCCAAACACAACTTTTCTGGTAATTAAAGTAGAATGTCACATTTATTAATTTAATTGCATTAAAGACAAATTCATTATGTTCACTAAGGTTGAAAATATATATCTTAGTTGACTCTTTAATTAATTATTCTTCAAATACATGGTCTGGATTTAACCTGTCGTATTTGAACTTAATAAGCTGTAAAAGGAATTTTGAAGCTGAAATTAGGAAAAGATAGCTGGGAAAATGTGCATAAAAGTAAACAGTTACTTCAGAATTCTATGCTTAGTAGGATGTTTGGTGTTTGGTGCAGTCACTAATAACAGACTTATTTAAAACTTCAGAAAAGGAAAAATTCTACGTTGAAGCATCCTCAATGTTTAAATAAACATGGATAAAGGGACATTTCTTTCTTATATAATTATTAATATAATATATTAGATATAATTCATTTTAAAATAAGGAAACATTTGTCTATCTTAAAGGTGAATTTTTTATTAAGAAGGTTCTTGATTTCTAATACTTCAATACCTGTTAGGGCAATGGATTTTCTCCCCTCTACATGTGATGGAAACAAGTATTTGAAACTCCAACCCCTTGTTATTTTTTATAGAGTTGTCTCTTTTAATATTTTCATTTGATACTTATCTTGTATCTATTTGATCGATATCTTTAATTATGCCCACCTTATATTATGTATTAGTACTCAAAAATCGTTTTGAATATTTTCGTTAGATTCTTTTAATTGCGTTAATTTGAATTTTAATTGTTTTGAATTGATTTTGAATTGTGTTAAATTGATTATTTAATTATTTATATTTTACTTTAATTATTTAATTATTTACATTTTACTTTAATGTACCGGTAAGTTGTCGATTTTTTCGTTTTTTCCGTTTTAATTTCTGGAGGGTATCATACGGAAGTGTTCCACGTACTATATTGAGGTAAACTCCTCTTATTAATTTACTAGTATTAGTACATAATATAAGGTGGGCATAATTACAATTCACAACTTGATAAGAGTATCAGTTGTGAATTGTATTTTTGGTCTGCTGAAAAAACTCTATATATATATAGAGTAGTAATATATAACAGTTAAGAAGCAAAATAATAAGCAGAAAAAGGAAAATAACAAAAACTATAGTATATATATTTATTTTATTTATTTATTTTTTTTATTATTATTAAATTTTAGAAAATAATGACAGGGATAATATTTTCAGGGAAATGTAGAGATTTGGAAAAAAGTTACCAATAGGTGGCCCGACTACAGTGGATACGGTCCTACAGTATTATGTATGTATATGTATAAAATACGATGTATATTCACATTGTTCTGTACAGCATTATATTATTATTTATTTTTAGATTGCATTTTACCTTTTAAAAGCCAATTTTCTTTCTGCATTCTAACTGAAATTAATATAAATGTTGTTGAAATTCAGAATTATGGCTTAATTAGTTCTGCTAATGTGTACACTTCAAGTAGTGAAGTATACGCAGAAGAGGTCGGAGGATTCAATTTTTTAAATGCCTATATAATAAAAAGAAAAAAAAAAGCTCTTAACTTTTTGAAAACAAATGGTTGTTCCATAAGTCTCGAACTATAGAAAAAAACTGTTGCAATATATGTTCAATATGTGGACCATTCACACCCACATTGCCAGTTCAAGAGAACAGCATGAATTGTTTGAGGCGACGTTATTGTGCCCACTGACAGTTCTTCTTTTAGGATGTTCGAAATTATGTATTTAGACAGCATACGCCTGTGCACTATTTCGCAGAATAATTCGGCAATGCTCTTGCAATACCGGTTGAAAAATAAAATTGAAGCACCCGTGCAAGGTATAACAAAAAAAAAATAAATAAATAAAAAAAATAATAAAAAATAAATAAAAACCAATAACACGATAAGAAACCAACTAATGTGTTAAAAGCAAAATTCGATTATGACTAGACTATTTTAATTGTTATAATTAAGTTTTTGTTAATCTGTGAAAGGAATGAACGTGATATTGAAAAATATGAAGGGCAGATTTACCCGTGTACTCGTAACAAAAAAACTTTACTGTATCAGATGTGTTTGAATAGCAAATAAATCACACATTTTATTTTTGGGTAAGTACAGTATTTTCAAAAATAATATTTACAATGTGAATTCCTATTTTTGCTGTAAATGATTCGCATTACTGCTTCATTCACTGTCCTGACTGCTAATTAATAACAAGCCACCTCCGTAGCCGAGTGGTCAGGAGCGGGAGTGCAGTAGCACACGTTCTTTGAGTAGACCGGGGTTCAAGTCCCTGACTGCTGAATACGGTCGATCTGCCAACCCGCACTGTACCAGCGTGGCAGATTATGGTCCATTTCCCTCAGCATGAATTGTTGAGGAGGCTTCCATCCTGCAGTGGGTTGATAATGGCTGCACTTTACCTTTACGTGTGACTTTTTATCGATAACGAATTTGGTGTTGCGAACGCCAGCTGGCTAAAGGCATTCATGTTACTCTTCATTTTTGAACATATTCACAAAACGAGAAAAGAATAGATAACTTCAACAGCAATGCTTTGGAATTCGACGGGAAACAAACAAGTTAGATAATGTACGTATTGCATTACATTTCTATTGCATTCGATTATCAGAATAATGTATCTCAGGGAGTTAACTTCTGTACTGTACTCAAGATGTATTTACAAAATTTCACACTATCGTACAGCAAAATTTCACACTATCTTAAAATCTTTTGAAACTTAGTCTACAGAGAATCTGCCAACACTATCAACTTTTGACATATTTAAAATGACAGCAAAACATTACATACTGATAAAACCTACAGATCAAGAACTGTTGATCTGTAGGTTAACTTAACTTAGATGTTGACACCCTATTGATAACACAGAAGAGAAACACGTTCTGTGAATGTTTTAGTAAAAGATCAACTTATTATTATATGCCTCTCTAAATGTTTGTAAATTCTGAAAGAAATATAATGAAATTTCATTTCATTTTTTTCCCTGTGTCCTTGTGCAATTTTTAACTTGTTGGTTTGAAAAACTTGTTTAGAAGTGCAAACTGTAACTATTCAATACCGACTTTCTACATACGAAAAAAAAATGGGTCCCTTAAGATCAAATGTTATTGCAGGGTACTTCGAGGATAACTATGTTGGGCGTAGAAGGCGATTGGTCTTCTGACTTTTCCGACAAACGTCTATAACAATTATAAGCGTGTTTGGAATGATTTACCTAGTTATATAACGCGGTGGAAGTGTGTTACAGATTATTCCATTCTACTATGGCAGCCATTAGTTTGTCTGGTGTTTGATAAAACAAAAGACGACCAGTATTTCCATAAATGACAAGTGGAACGGTTATTAGCAGGATACGATGAATAATGGCCGGCCCAAAACATATGTGAGTCTAGAACAAGCAGATCATAACCGTTGTAAGTCAGTTCCATGAAACTGAACCGACCATTGTAGTATTTGCAAAGAATCGTTTACAACCTAGCTATTTAAATTTTGCAGCTGCCTAATCTGGATTCAGTTATACGACTTGCTCAGTTAGTCCATTTTAACAACTTTCATGTCTTTGCTGAAATTTCTTTCCACTGGCACTGTTTTTCTGAATTGGCATCCAAACGCATAGTCAGCCAAACATTGGCCATTGTCTTCAACAGCCTTAACACATTTATTGGAAAACCAAGATTTAGATAAACGACGAGATTTTAAGGTGGAATGTGGAATAAAATATTTCAACTCTACAAGAATAATTTCACTGATACGATCTGAGCAAACGGTGACATCAGATGTGAAACAATAATCCGCCCAAGGAAAAGAAAAGAAATCTCTCAGATCATCCCATTTTACATTCTTGTAATGCCAAACAATACGAGGTTGAGAATGGCCACGAGCGAAAGGCTCCATTGGAGAACAGACCATCACCAAGTTGTGATCTGAGGTGCCTAGAGTGGTGCCGCTTAGCAAACCTCACTAGTCCATTTTTTTACTGAAGATCCGGTGATGGTGCTTACAGTGAGAAGTAACCCTGACTCACCTCGACTGTGTACTTAGAAGGGTTGTTTGAGAAAAGGAACACGTGTTGCTGCATGGTTAGGTTTATCTGGTATTCTTGTAGATAAATGACCGATCTGTTGTTATTTATCTAATTGCAGAAGCCTCAGCATGTCGACCAGCTGGGTCTATGTGACTAGAAAAGAAAAGCAGTTGGAGCTGTGAACATTAAAATTACTTCACTGTTAGGAAAGTTGGACTGGAAAAAGTCACGTTTCAAAGAGAGGATGTGAAAGAGTTCCAAGTGATTAGTGGAGTTGGGAGAACGATAGGAGCAACAAATGAATTTGACTGAATGTAATAGAGAGATTTTAAGCTAGAGAAGATCGAAAAGAGGAGATTCCAAATTACTAGGTCCCTGAGAAAGAATATCTGAACGGACACAGGTATCCAACTAAGATCAGCAGTGGTTGAATCAACCGATAACTGGGATTCTGTCAGAAAACGTACATGGGGTTTGACAGATTGTAAGTGGAAATGGACATCATTGAGATTAGAACTGAGACCACGTATATATGTAACCAATTAATTACTTCGTAATTAATTGGTAACAAGATAATTAGTTATTTATTTTTCGTGTATATTAATCACAGAAATTTAAAAAAAAATCAATTAATTTAAGAATTAAAACTAGCGCGCGCCTGAAATGTAACACACTGTATATTAACTAATTAGAGACACAATATAATTAGAGACACAATTACAGACATATACACTGGTGTACAAAGAAAGTGCATCACCTAGGAATTTCACATTTCTAACTCTTTTTCGCGATGGTATGTTACGTTAATGACTAGCATCACAAATAGAAATATAAACAAGAGACATTTATTAATAGGTAAGGCAAAGCTAAGTAATATTTGACAGGTGCTCTCAAAATATTCCAAAATGAGCATTTGCAACCTTTATACAACAGTTTTGGTAAACACGACAATTATGGCTGAAATGTTATCAGAAGCCCTCAGTTTGCTTCAGTGTATCATTTTGAATGGAAAACAAAATGAAAAGTTCACCAGGTGCAAACTAATATTTAGTTGAACCGTCTCTGGCCCTGATGACAGCAGCACACCGCCGAAGCATTCACAAAATCAATTTCTGAAGATAATCAACTGATAGTTCGTAGTTCCAAACACGAATTATGGTTTCCTGAAGTTCACGAAGGGTCTTTGGTTTGTTTCTGGCAACTGCAGGTTCCACACGATGCCAACAGTTCTATATAGGATTTAGGTCCGGGCTGTTTCCTGGCCAGCTAACAGTTGTAATAAACCGTTCTTCCAACCATTTTTTCACTTGTAACAAATGTAAACACATTACTGTCGAAGCTCTAATGCAGAAATGAAGCTAAAATAACTGCAGAAATGCCTACTTACACTTTTCGCCCGATGACAAGGAGCAGAGTCGTCCTGAAATTTGCAGTTACTTTGCAGGTTGAAATGGTCCCTAATGGTTGGCAGCAATTTGCCTTCCAATATAGCCAGGTAACCATTGGCCTTTACGGAACCTTTCATAAATTTCAGGTGACCTACTCCGCGATACGAAATGCACCCACATATCATTTGGCTGGTAGGGAATTTCACTGTAGACACCATAGAATCTGGATGGAATTCTTCACCACGTCTACGGCGAATCGTTTATCTCCCATCAGAGCCATGCAGGTTGAATTTCTTCTCATCCGAGAAAATAACTGACTTCCACTTGACATGCTCCTTATCTTTCTCTTGTGGCAAAAGTCCTGGACTTGACAATCTTGAGGTCTCTATCGTAAAACGCACTTGGAAAACTAAACCCTGTCTCATTGCTACCTTAATGAATACTTGTTTGCTTTATGGTGTCTTCCCAGATCGTTGGAAGACTGCCAATCTTAAACTGCTAATTAAGAGTCCGGCTAAACCCGTTGACTCACCTTCCTCCTATAGGCCAATCTCTCTTCTTCCTTTTCTTGGGAAAATTCTTGAAAAACTTCTTTTTGCAAGATTTAAAGACTACTATGTTTCTAGGAATCTCTCCTCTTCTTCCCAGTTTGGTTTTACGAAGGGCAGATCAACTACAGATGCTATAAATCTTCTTTTAAATACTGTTAGAACATCTCCTTCAAAATACGTTCTCGGTCTCTTTGTGGACTTCAAAGGGGCCTTTGACACCTTGTGGTGGCAGAGCGTCC
Organism: Mastigoproctus giganteus; assembly: GCF_048544385.1. Classification (NCBI taxonomy): domain Eukaryota; kingdom Metazoa; phylum Arthropoda; class Arachnida; order Uropygi; family Thelyphonidae; genus Mastigoproctus; species Mastigoproctus giganteus. The sequence continues at coordinate 88,541,765 of NC_143582.1, read as the reverse complement.
TGGAGAGGTTCCGAAGGGCCGAGGTTTCCTGTCCTATCTATACCCTTATTTCCAGCTACTTTCAAGATAGGAACCTTGTGGTCTCGTCGGGCTTCTGCTCGGTTTCAAGACCGGTTTCTAGGGGTTGTCCTCAGGGATCCGTTCTTGGCCCTGTCTGCTGGAACGTGGTCCTTGATGGATGGCTAAATGCCCCTCATGGCGATATTGTTAATATTGCCTATGCTGATGATCTTGCCCTGCTGATCCCTGGGAATTCTCGCCTTGAGCTTGAAACAAAGGCTAACCACATCTTGGATGATCTACACATATGGTGCTCACTTCATAAACTTTCGATTTCTATATCTAAGACGAAGCAGCTTCTCTTAAAAGGTCTGTTAAATCGCAATCGGCCTCCTGTGGTGAGGCTTCTCAACCAGACAATCAAGCTTGTACGTGAATTTAAATACCTTGGGGTGGTGATTGATGATCGCCTTTCTTTCATTCCACACTGCAAATTCCTAAAGGAAAAAATTAAATCAACTACTGGCTGGTTAATTCACATTGCCAGATCTCTTTGGAACCTCAAATCTAGAACATTGGGTTTATACTACAAATGTATATTCCTCCCAATTGTTACATATGGTGCGGGTGCGTGGGGTTCCCGTGTCCAAAACTCTCTCATCCTTAAAATTCTTCTACAGACGCAAAGATCCTTCCTTTTGGCCACGAGCAGGGCATGTAGAACTGTTTCTACTGATGCCCTGCTAGTTCTGAATGGGCGCCTTCCCATTCATTTAGAAATTATCCTTGCATTTCTTAAATTTCACAGGAGGCATCTTACCCCTGCTTCCATTGGTGTTTTTGAAAATAATTATAATAACTCTACCGACCTTGAAGTTTCTCGACTGCTCAGTTTAGCCCTTGATGAGTGGCAGCTCTCTTGGGATGACTCTTCCGTTGGCAGAATTACTTTCTCCTTCCTTCCTAAAGTCTTTGTAAAATCTAAGAATCTTTCCTGGCTTCAACCTGGACTTTTTTCCTCTTTTCTTCTTACGGGTCACGGCCTTAACTCCCGCCTTTTTAGGTTTGGACTGGTCCCCTCTCCTCTTTGTCATTGTGGAGCTGAGGAGACGGTGGAACATTTAGTCCTAAATTGCAACATATATTTAGATTTACGTTACCAGCTCATGTTAGACACTAATGTTTACACCCTAGATGATTTCCCAAAATTTTTGGAAACATCAGAATCCTTCTCAGCTTTTTGTAACTACGCTAACTCTGTGTTTAGAAGACGAAAGATGCTAAACACAGCTCATCCTGTTTAACTCAAAATTTTGGATAAAAAAAAAAAAATATATTATTGTTTAGAATTACAACTTCCTCTTTTATGTAATTGTGATCTTAATTTTATTATGACTCTCGGAGTTAATAGCCTTGTTAAATCTCAAGTTTTCCTCATTGTGTGTTAAGATACTAGAAATGCAGTTCTAACAAAATCACTGAAAAGGTTATTAGATTGCTTGTTATTTAGTGTAACTGTTTAAAACTTTTACCAAATATTGTTCAGACAAGTTCTTCTGGGCTTCTCAGAAGTCTTGTCTTCTCACTGTAAATTTTTGGAAAATTTTGTAATTAGATGCTAAGTTAAGTTAAGTTATTTTCTTGGTGTCTCAGACACAATTAAATTTGTTTCTTGAGTTTTCCTTTCTCTGGCTGGCTGAGGGTGGGCTCCTCTTCCAGTCGGAGAAAACCTAACTTTCCTCTCTGTTCTTAGTTGTTAATTCATCCTACCGTTTTCTGCTCCTTTCTTAAGAGAATATCTCTCTTCTTTCTTTGTCCTACTTCTCCTTCCCATAACTTTCATGGGTTTATCACTGGTTGGAAACCCCCTTTGCGGTTACTAACCCCTGGAGCGCCTCCTCGTGGCAAGGTACGGGAGTCTAGACGCAGGTGGCTTCCCCCCTGCCTCCAGGCTGCAAAGTCTCCAGGGCCGGCAAACAACACCCAACAGAACCTACACTAAAACATACACACATACATTTATACACACTTGCCGGCTATAAATAAACTACAGAAGATACAGCGGTATATAGGGGAAACCCTGGAGGCCGCAACCATTACACGAATACCTTGTACCTTGTACCTTGTAACGAAATTAATCGGGCCCTTTTCATTTTTTGCGTGAGGAGGGGCTTCTTAGGACGACGGGCTACAAGTACATTTTTGAAGAGGCCTGCCTGTTACTGCACTTGCTCCCACTCCTGTATGTTCTTCCCATTCTCTTTTCAGCTGAGACGAAGAAGCTTTACGGTTTTTACGGCATAAGCGCTTCAAAACGTGGTCTTGTTTTGGCGTAGGGACTCATTTGCGTCCTGTTCCTTTTTCCTATCAGCAGAACCAGTATTCTTGAGTTTGGAAAGAAATCTACTCACTGTCGACTGATTACAAGACACTCTATAAGCAATATGACGGGAAGAACATTCTTCCTCACTTAAAGCAACAATATCACTCTTTCTTCGTGGCATTAACTGCACGTAACTCGCTATCCTGGACACAAGCAAGGAATGACTGCAACTCTTTGCAGAGCGTGCTTATATAGCTGAAAGTAACAGTTGATGCAATATTACGTCATTACCTACGCGGGTCAATCTTATCTGATGCAATCTGTAAGAAATATTGCCATATACTTACGTTATTCGGACGACAATTACAATTTTAAGGGGTGATGCACTTTCTTTGAATACCAGTGTATATACTTACACTTCTTAGCCTTAGTTTCTGGTGCTTAACACACTCGTAATCTAACCACAAAATGTGAGCGAGTTAAATTTCTCATTCTGTGAGAACGTTGCCAGATCAGTGCTTTTGAATACAATTACAATTCAATTCAGTTCCTTACCTATTTTAGGATGAGAAGGATTCTGGTTCTGTCTTCCATCGTCTGTAAAAAGAACAAGGATTGGTTGTTTATTAACGTGGTGCTGGTGCCGTTTAGCAAACCTCACTAGTCCATTTTCTACTGAAGTTCCGGTGATGGTGCTTACAGTAAGAAGTAACCCTGAAAGAAATGCAAAAAGTAATAAAAATAAAATAAATAAATAATTCAATAAAATCAAAAAAAATTGCAAATATTTCAAGGTATCACACACAAATAGTATGTGCTCACAGATTATAAAGAGTAGTGATGAGTTTTTATCGCGTGCATTGAAAAAAACATTCCTAGAAAAAAAATTCATATCCTGATACCTGTTTACCTGCTAATACGGGTCAAAGTAATGCTTGCACGAATCTCAAAAGTTTCTGTATGATGCTTCAGAAGAGAAATAGCTTTCTGGTGGTGGAAAGATATACCGATGGCAGAGAAATTTTAAATGAATGTGTAGTTAAAACAGGAAGGAAAGTTCCTGGAGAAAGTACTCACAACGAACATGAAAGCAGATCCTCGTGTGTTTTCACACTAATACTAAGAGTGTAATTAATGTTTGATGAGTTTGAGGTGCTGGTTGGATCAGAGTGCAGACATCATGGAAGGTTGGACGCACGATCATTCTGATGTACTGGATGCAGAGTTTGAATTATGTCAAATACAATATGTACAGGAGGGATAAATTTAATAGAGGTGGAGGAGGAATGCTTTTACTTGCCAATCTTATAGATACAGGACAAGCATATCCAGTAAATAACTATATAGAGTCAGTGTGGTGTGACACTTGGGGGAAGGAGACCTAGGGCTCATAACAGTTGTAAAATTTTTGCAAGCGGCTAAATCAGATAAAATATTTTTTTAGTCTCTAATCAGTCTCTAATAGATAAAATGCTTTCAGAATTTTATCTGATTTAGCCCTTGCTAAAAGAGGTTGGACGTCTCTTTCGCTTGAGTGTATAATCAAGTATACATGTACCTGTTTGTGCTCTCTTAGTAACTTAATGAAAGCCCATATACCAGGGGTGTCAAAAACGATCTGTATTCACCCAGAAGTAGTTTTGATAGAAAGGTTGAAACAAACACCGTGTATTACACTTTTTCAACATAGTCACCAGACAAAATAACACATTTTTGCCACCTCTCAGTACACTTCCGCAGGCCAATTTTGTAGAAGTCCTCTGACTCTCCTTCAAACCACGACTCGGCTGCAGAAACCACCTCATCATTAGCAGCAAAGTCTTTTCCACGAAGAAAGGACTTCAGGACAAGAAAGAGAAAGAAATCCGAGGATGCAAGGTCGTAGGAATAAGCAAGATGCGGCAATATTTCAAACCCACATTGGTGGGCACACCTCACTACAGCATGCGAAGAATGCACAGGAGCATTATCGTGGAGTAGGCGCGCACCTTATGACAGCTTTCCCCATATTTTTTCTTTTATAGCAGCACGTAGCTTTATGAAGAGGTTGGAATAATAGTTCGCCGTCACTGTACAGCCCTTTTGAAGGTAATCTGTTAGTATTACACCAAAATGAATAAAAAAAAAAAAAAACTGACAGCATCACCTTGTCAGCATTTAATTTCACCTTTGCATTTTTAGAGGATGGTAATTTTACATGCTTCCATTCTTTTGACATTTGTTTAATTTCGGGATCATAGTGATGGATCCAAGTTTCATCCACGGTGACAAGCTATGAAAACTCCTCTTGCTTTTCCTGGCATATTGTGCTCTTCCCTTCTTTTTGTAAGGATTTAGAAGTCTGGGAATCCAGCTAGGAGACACTTAACTCATATGCCGCTCTTGATGGATGTTTACCACCTACCCTATCCTAATTTGGGGCTCTGCACCTATTCTTTGACGCTAATACGGCGATATTCCAGGATTAATTTCTCAATTTTTGTAACATTCTCTTCTGTTATAGCAGTTGCTGGGCGTCCTGGAATTTTTTCATCATCCACTGAGGTTCTTCCACATTTGAATTGTTTATATCAATGTGCAACAACACTTTAACCTGGACAGTCTTCCCATAAGCAGCGACCACATCGTGGATTGTTCCCCTTGCAGAATGAGGACCCAAATCACTGATCTTATTTCACTTTATTCAGTGTGATACTTCACTTCATTCAGCGCTGCAAATAAAAAATGATTTGTGATATCTAAACCAAAATTTGTGTGGTTGCTATAGAGATTTCAAGGTATCAAACAAAAAGAATTTTCATCTTTCTATCAAAACTGCTTTTTTTTTTATTTCAATCATATTTAGGGATGCACCCTGTCCCAGAAACGGCTTACACGCCAGGGGATAATACAATTTTTTTGAATCTCACTCTCATAATTGCTTGACCCATGAGGGGCCCTGAACACACAGGGCCCCTCATGGGTCCCTGTGTGTGTTCAGCCGCTACCCATAAGGGGCCTAGACCAATGGTTCCCAAACTACTGAGATCTACGGACCCTATATATATATATATATATATATATATATAAGGTAAAAGTAATAAATCTATTGAAAAGTGCATTGAGGCGTGTATATATATATACAGTATTCTTATTACGTTTCGCTGACCCCCTGGAACTGGTCTACGGACCCCAGTTTGGGAAACGCCGATTTTTTTATTTCATATTAATTTCTCTATAAGAGAAATTAATACGAAATAAAAAAAATTAAGGCTTTGACTGATGACAGCTACGCTGTAAAAATCCTTTTTTTAAGGAAGAGTTTTTTTTTTTTTTAATGACAACATATCTCTCGCAGAATAAACATGACGCTTTTGGATGGGATGGGGTGCTGAGATCAAGTCTATAAAAGGAAAAGTATGGCCAATTACCGGACATAGTGACGTGGAACGTAGGGTGGACAGAGAGCTAGAAGATGAATTGTGCTCTGGAGTAGTGTGGTGTTGAGGTATGAGGTATGTGGTATGTTGAGGGTCTAACGGCTCCTGGGATTTCTCCCATGTCCGCGAATGTTCTATGTATCGGTGACAGTACCCTGTCAGAGCCACAGATTTAGAAGTGTGTGGGTAAGTAAAGTGTGTTCGTGTCAAACGGCACCAGGGGTTTCCCCCATCTCCGCGTGGTTTTCTTTGTGGGTGTAACAGATCACTGTTAAGGCCAGAGATTTAAAAGTGTATGGGATTTGGAAGTATTGTGTTGTGTATCGTTGTTCCTCTGGCCATTTAGCCGCTAGACCCCTGCTGGGGCCCAACGTTGCCCACACTCAGCCCCGTGGAGGCAGACCAGGTACACCCAGCATAATTATTTACTCTGGCAGGCCCTGCCACCTAATTTCCTGAGATTTCAGTGGCTAGGGCCTAAAAAAAAAAAAAAAAAAAAAAATAGTAATAATAAATAAAATAAAATAAATAAAAATAATAATAATAACGCGATTTTAAGGGGTGGTTCGCTAATGAGGTTAAGTTTTGGAACTGATGCACGATTTGGCTGTTATAATTTGGAAGTTTAAGTTTTTGTCGTGTGGGGCGTACACTGTGATGTATAGAGAGAGAGAGAAAGTGGGGAGAAAGACTGAAGACTGGAGGGGAAAGACAGAAGTATGAGGCCAATAGGGTAGACGACCCCAGATATCAGTGTGGCATGCCCATGCCGCACCAGGAGAAGTAAACGGGGGAGACGGGGGAGGGGACGGTCCCGGCCCCTCCCACCGCCAGGATATGGAGAGAAAGTGGGCCAGGCTAGGTGTCCAACCCAGATCGCCAAAAGGCGAGGCAACAGCGTAGCTGCGGTCACAGTCATGGTTTTTGGATGTTCAGTTCAGTGTCACTTCAGGTAGGTCACAGTCTTGGTTCAGTCTCAATTGTCTCGTGTTCATCTTATGGGATCAGGAAGAGGAGTGATGACTCTGGTCAGTTTGTAGTACTGCTTTGATGTCAATTCAGGTAGTCATATTCGTTGAGAGCATCAGTCCTGGCCATTTGCACCAGGTCATGAATGGAGAGTTATCTTTGTTGGTAATTTCTTCTGATCGGTTGTAGTCATGCGGTATGTTCATGCTGTAGTCTCCTCCTTGGTTAGTTTCAATGGAGTTCTTCTATTCAGATGTTTCCATATTGTTGCTGATAGCGATTTCTGTTCTCCTTCTGTTAAAGATGTCTGGGTCATGTGTAGTGTTATATGTTGTGCCCACTGTTATCCGACTTATTGGCCGCCAGGCCCCTAATGGGACCCGACGTTGCCCACACCTCGCCACGTGGAGGCTAGCTGGGTGTTACCAGTGAGACATTTGTACTCTGGCAGGTCCTACCAATTACTTTCTTGGGATTTTAGTGGCTAGGACCTAAAATAAAATTGAAACGAGCGCCGTTGATTTTAGATCAGCTACATTAAGGCGCTAACATGGGGTTTGACGCTGAACGCCTGTTTGTAAAGTGCCTCAAAGGTGGGGCGAATTTTTTTTTTTTTTTTTTTGTGTATTTTAAATTTGGACATGTAGGACTATGCGCTGTGCAAGAGAAAGTGCTGGGAGGGGAGAGTGAAGGCTGGGGGGTGAAATAGGAAGAAGAGGATCGATAGGGTAGGTGACCTCCTATTATTTAGTGCGGCATGCCCATGCCCCACCAGAAGGAAGGAAGGATGTGGCAGGGGAGAGAGGAGACAGCGAGCCGTCATCTCCCCCCCCTGCCGGGTGTGAAAGAAAATGGGTAGCACCGCACAAGAGAGTGCAAAGCCTTGGGCCAATATGGCTCCGTCAAGGCGGCAACTTGAAGTTTCTATGCAGTATGAGATCTTCGTCGGTCTTCTCTGTCATCGGTAGCCTTTAGTATCCAGGTTTGTCTTCCTCAGCTATGAACACTGGTCAGATCCATTGTCTGTCCGTTATCAATGGCTGTGGTTCTCTTCATCATGGGAAGATCCACATCTGTCTCCATTGGGTTATTCTTGCGTTCGCTAGTTATTAGATATTACTAGTAGTGAGCAGGTTCCTGAGGGAGGTCCTCTCCACGCGTGTTCTGTTTCTCATTTTTTTTTATCTGTTTCTTCTGTTGCTATCAGTGTTTTACGCCTAGCAAATAGTTTTTGTGCATATTCCTTTAGCGCCCTATATTTCTTTAGTGATTCCAGGTTCTTGGGGAGGTAGTGTATCGCGGTGATCAGTCTGCACCTGAGGTCCTCATAATGTGTGCAATCTTACATAATGTGCTCTCGGCACTGAAGCTCCCCCACAGCGCAGCTCGGATCCTCCTCAATTCCCAGCGCTGTCAGCTTGGCTTTAAAGGCCCCGTGTCCAGTCAGTAAATAGGTGGTGTATAAGCCGGGTTGAAACCAAGTTGGGGGACTGGGGTACATCCTGTTGATGTTCGGAAAGAATTTCCTGGTGATATTTCCCTTGTTTGAGTTGGCCAGCGCTCCTGCCAAACTTGCATCAGGTGTTTTTGTAGTCTTATCTTTTCATTTTTGCGTGGTGCATTAACGTCCACAGTATAGCCATGGTATGTACAGGGTATTCCTTTTTCTATGTGATAGTTTATTCCCCTGCGCGTGATCTCTAAGTCAAGGGGGAGAGCCCGGCCAAGACCAGCAGCTCGTGGGTACTGGTTGTTCTACAAGCACGTGTAACTGTCAGTAGGATGGTTCTTTGTGTTGAATCAAGAATGCGTCGGTTTACTACAGTTGCTGTTTTGGGAAACCATATCGCTGAGGTATAAATGATAATCGGTAGATTATCACATATAGATGTGTGGTGTACACATGGTGCTATTTAAATGCGCCAGTTGTGCATTATGGTTTCAATTTTTCTCAAGTATTACTACAGTACAAAGTACATTATCTTTATTTGACAGATTTTTCTCTGTTTTCTGAATCAAACTTTTTTTTTCTCGTAATCTATTGATAAAATAGTCGTGTTTGAATCCTGCGTTGTACTTTGACTTTCACTATGTTACTTTCAAATCTGTTGCTGTTACTTCACCAGAAACAAATTGGAATTTATGTTGTTCCGTGTCCTACATGATTCTGGTCACTTATTGCCCAACATCAAATTTCGCTGTGAAGCTTTCGTGAAATTTTCTTACCAAAATGTTTTGGAAGCATAGGCAGTATTCACGACGTCCACTTCGTAATATTTTTGAATAAACTTTGAAAACAATGATATTAAAAGATTCAATGTCTATTTTCCATAATGTTCGTCTCCTTTTGTTGCTGTAGTTCTCCTTCCGAGCCTTCGGAATCCCATTCCTATTCTTGTCAGTGTTTTCAGCTGTTCATTCGCCACACCAAACTGCTCACTGGTTTAAACTTTTTCTGTCACGTCCAAAACTGTTTTACGCCTAGTGTTTAACTCATTTGACGTCTTTTGTCTTAAGCTTATCGTATAATTTTATTAACTTTTTGGTTTACATGCGCTTAGAATCTGTAGCCTCTTGGAAAAAGAATTATGTGATGAGACTAAACACACAAAAGAGCAGTGTGGCCGGACTTTGCTTGAAAAATCAAAAAATTCCTTCCTTTACAAAGGCTTTTGGCTGCGAACAATTAATGGCAAAATAGGACAAGGATCAAGCGAGATTTACGCTTCTCGGAAATTCCAACCGTTGCTATCATACGCTCAAGTGGGCATTAGGCAACGCCCACATGATGCATTGGTCTATTTCGTACTCCATTTAATTTTTTTAAAATAAAGACCATAAATACCGTTTAAACTGTGCACTTCACAACACAATCCATTATTTTAACATAATAAGGGATGCAGTTAAGAAATATGATTATTTATTTATTGCAGCAGTACAACAGAGCTCTAAAATGACAACCATCTTTGTGAGAACGTGGCATATTTTATACGCATTTCAGCTTATCCTTTTGAAAAATAATCAAGGATAAAGCAATTCGAAACAAAGTCGATTGTGTTATATATAATATCTGTTTAATGGATTTAATCGTTGATATATAGTCCGAAACTGATCAGACAGCCGAATGGTTATTGCGGTAGTCCAGTATACGCATTTGAGTTGACCGTCATTAGATTCCATATGACGGCCAAATAAATAAAGGCTAATGATAAATCCTTGTCAAATAATTAATTGTAAACTTCTCTGACCAGTAGTGTATAGTGTATAGTGTGTTCGTGTCTAACGGGGTTTCCAGGGGTTTCCCCCATCTCCGCGTTGCTTTCATTGTAGGTGTACCAGTTCACTGGGAAGGCCAGAGATTTAAAAGTGTATGGATTTTGTAAGTGTTTCGTTGTTCTTCTGGCCATTTAGCCGCTAGACCCCTGCTGGGGCCCAACGTTGTCCACACTATGCCTCGGGGAGGCAGACCAGGTACCCAGTAATTTTACGTTTTCACTCTGGCAGGTCCTGCCACCTAATTTCCTGAGATTTCAGTGGCAAGGACCTAAAAAATAAATAAAAATAAAAATAATAAAATAAAAAATAAATAAAATAAAATAAAAAAAATAAAAATAAATAAATAAAATAAAATAAAATATAAAACTCCTCTGACCAATGTGCTGTTGCCAGAATGAAAACAGAAACCTCTTTTGATGTAACTGATTTTCACAGTTTTAGATAGCCATGCATAAGATTTTCCGCCCCGTTTTCGATATTTAAATAATTGTATGTTTTATGCATTCTTCATTTAGGAAAGTTTCCGACCTTATTCCTCCGCACAATGTTTCTGATTTCCAATATATAACATGGTGTCTACAGGAATACCTATTTTAGTCGACATCGTTTTCAGTAGCATCACATTTTTCTGGAACCAAACTGTGACGTTAAGCGGAGCCTTTCTGTACTCAGACCTAATTGTTTCAAAATTAGTGATAAAAACTGAAAAATAACTGAAATCCTTCATTAAGATAAATGAGGGCTGGAGAGATTCTTTCATATTGGTTTTACCACAGAAAAAAAGGAAAAAAGTTTTTAATGTGGCACTGTGGGTAGCCGTCAGAACAAGAATCACAGACTAATGTGAACAATCACTTTCAAAGAAAATTACATACTAATCGCCTAACAGAAAGTTTTCAAATATGCTGCAACCGATAACTGGAATACAGTATACTATTTTGGAACACTTGAACATTCCCACCGGCACTCGGTTAATTTATTGAGGGAGATGCTAAGCGATAAGAGAGAATTTAAGAAGCATAGCACTCCTACAGAGGATATAATGTCATCAATGGGTTCTTTAAATCACAACTATATGGGATGAGGTTACCTATGTAAGGTAAGTGCACGGAACTTTTCAGCAGACGACCTGGCGAATTCATGTGGGTTAACTCCAGAGTGATGAACAAGGTCGGCTGAAAGCCGAATTACTGCATGCTTCTCCTGTCCCCGCATTTAGAACGAATGCACAGCTCAAAACGAGTTACTACCGTGCGTATCCATACACAGAAACATGCTACTGAATGGCAGAACTTCTCCTCAGTGCAATAAATTACAACAAAATTGGAGCGTTTTATACCCGCAACGTAAAATCGGGTGTAAGATTATTCTGCAGCCGCAGTTTCGTTTTCAACAGAGAATGTTACAACAATTTTAACATATTTTTTAATAAACAAAAAATGTCTTGACATGACAGTAATATTTTATTTCAGTAATGATTACAGTGTTGTAAGAGCTGTAGTAGCTGCTTCTCTCCGTCCCCCTGCAGTCTCCCCACTTTTTTGCAGGTAAGAAATTCCTTGATGAGGCATGCCTTGTGCAACAAATTTGTTCTCTCCTCATGAATATGCGTATGTGTAGCAGCTGAATGTTCTGTTTATTGATGGCTACAGGGACTGTATATTGTGTTCATAACTCAACTACTTGCTCTGTATACTGTAAATGAAAACGTGTAAAGTTCTAATTCCTTCGATGACTGGAGAACGTTTTCCTATTTTCTCATTTTTTATCTCAGAAACTGCTATATTCTGTTAGTGATACGGGAAAAACCTAGTTTTCGAACATTTTATAGATGGAATCAGCGTAAATCTTAAAGATGTGCATACTTTGACTACGTTCATGCACGTATACATGGTCAGGCACAACTTATAGTAATAGTACATCTCGTCGGCGACACGTTACACCTTGTGAAAGTTATGTTATCTAAACTATGATTTTTCCAAATATGCCAAGACTATTCAAGTTAGATTATAGCATATTGCACTGGCTTATATGCAAATCTCCAGCTTTATTTTTTGCTTACACTAAAGCTCGCAACAGTTGTAAACAAGCTATTAATAATCGAAATTTGAGTGTGCAAAAGCTAAAACAATTCTTCTTCTTATCTTGTGAATGTTATTTTGAGCCTTCTAGTCTCCTTTCATTATTTAGGTAAAGATCCAGAAGTTCGAATAGAATGAAGAATATTTCATTCCGTAAGAATAATTTCGTTGACACGATCCTAGCATTAGGATGAGATTAATTAAAACAGTAGCTCAATCAAGGAAAAGAGGAATAGAAGGCACTCAAATTATCCGGTTCGGCATTTCTTTTGATACAAAACGATAGATGAGAATGAACATAAGTCAGAGAAAAGATTGCCGACAACAATTTCTGATCAGAGGTGCTACAAAATAACTAACATTAACTGTGTACTTTTGAAGAGTTATTGGTGAGAAACGAATCAGAAGTGTTAAGTGGTAGTTAGAATTCTGGTATTCCAGTAAGTGTTTATTGTGAAATGGTCGAGGCAGCACCGAAAGTTTCTTTCAGCTCAACATAAATATGCCTTGTGAAGGTACAAAACACTGTAGAGCAATGTGTCTAGTGAGAGAGTGTGTGGATTTGTATGTTGTTGTTGTTGTTGTTGTTGTTGTTATGTTGTATGACTAGCGTCTTAGCTACCAGAGACCAGCAGTCACAAGCGAGCTAACTGGTACCTGTCCTAAGCCACGTGGAGGCGGGCCATTGTCTTTAATACGGATGGAACGGCCCTCCGTTTGCCTGGTAAAACGGTGGGAAACTCACCCATCCCATAAAAAAATGCGGAAATGCAAGAATCAGGTTGAAGGTGAGGGAATGGGTGGAGTATAGAGTAAGCAATAGGAGAGGTGGGAGAAGGAGGCATATTTTCCAAGACGAATCCGGAAGTGTGAGAGATAAAAGAATCCAATGCAGGGAAGCCCCATCCGCCTGAAAGAAGGAGAGAAATATAAGTCAGATTATTAAGTTTGCCGTCTGCAGGGAAAGGGGAAAGCTGGAATTCAGAAGGGCCTGAAGCGCTCAGGAGCATAGCTCTGGAGGGTGGTGACTCCACCGGCGGAAGAATTCCACACAAGACTCAAAGAGACGTGTGTCAGCAAAGGAAAAAGTAAGAGAGTTCCACGACGAACAGTAATAATAACAATAATAATAGTAACCGGACACAACCAACCGCCGCATGCACTTGATACAGTACCCGTCACGGGGCGGGAAAAAAAAACCCCATAAAGGAGAAAAAGTTGGGTTTTTTTATAATAATAATAATAATAATAATAATAATAATAATAGAAAGTCAATCCGACAGTGACAAATTCATAGAAGTAACCATGGCGAGATGTAGTACCATCGTCAAGATCGAGAACCTCACAACCAGACCAATCCCATCAGGGGAAGAATCTTATCTTTCAGGAAGGTGTCCTGAGTCCATTATGGTTCTGTCTAGCACTTAACCCGCTATCAACAACAGCAAATAGTGTCAGTATAAGTGTTTTTGGATCAAGCGGCACCAGGGATTCCCCCCATTTCCTCGTAGTTTACTTTGTGGTATATTACAGTACTCTGTAAATGCCAGAGATTTAAAAGTGTATGGATCTTGGATCGTGTAATGTCGCGTACCGTTGTTCTTCTGGCCATTTAGCCGCTCGACCCCTGTTGGGATCCAACGTTGCCCCACTTACGCCCCATGGAGGCAGGAACTCCATATACTTAGTTTACTCTGGCAGGTCCTGCCGCTTAGTTTCCTGAGATTTCGGCGGCTAGGACCAAAAAAAAAAAAAAAACTTTGGGTGGCATATTCCAATGGTCATCAAGAAATAAAGTGATTTTTATTATTTGCGTTGACGTGGGGATATTATCGCTTTAATTTTTTAGGCCGAATGCTGAGCGTATGGCGGTTTTGATGTATTAATTTTGATGGTGGGACTTTCGCTAGCGTGAAGATAGAGGGGAGGGAGGCAGAAGACTGGGGGGAAAGGCAGAAGTATGGAGCCAATAGAGAAGGCGGCCCCAGTTTCAGTTGGGCATGCCCATGCCCCACCAGAGAGGAAACCGGGGATGGCGAGAAGGGGGGACCGTGTAGCCGTCCCCGCCTCCCGGGGAGTTAGGAATTATAGGTGAAGAGGGCTAGAGTGCCCTCTTCAGGTCTCCAATATGGCCTTTGTCTCACGTCTGTTTCTCTTCATTGTCACTCATGGGGCAAGCCGCATCCTTGTGTTCCTCTTTCTTTGGTTCAGCACCCTTCTCTGATTGTGTGATAGCTTTTTTTTTTTTTTTTTTTTTACTTCCCTATCAGGTGGGTTCTGTTATCTTAAACGGGTAGCGTTCCGTTCTCAACTTTGGGTGGCATATTCCAATGGTCATCAATCATTGGTTGATATCCCCGTCCTTAGTTTCTCGTATTCCTTAGTGTCCATATTTGGTTTCATTACTCCTGTTGGCCTTGGTGGATGGCTATTTGTAGTTTTCTTCTGGAGAAGACGTCCTGGGCAAAGCGACTAAAGGCCGCAAATTCTTCTGGTGTATCCAGGAGATGGTGTTCCTGGGTGTTAGGGATGTATTTAATTCTCGTGATAATTTGACATCTGATGTTTTCGTATATTTCACACTGATGCATAACGTGATGCCATGTTTATAGTTCGCCGCAGAGAGTGTGATTCTTCGATTATGCCCAAGGCATTAATTTGGCCTTGCGGGAGCCTTGGGATACAGCTTGGTTACTTGGGGAATAAATTTTTTTGTTATCACTCCTTTTTCCACGTCTGTCCATCTTCTCTGCCAAATTTGTACAAGGTGGTCCACTATTTTTTGTTTCTCGTTTTTCCTGTTATTGGTGATGTCAATGGTAAGACCGTTGTAGGTGGTTTTAGATACATAAGTCCGCAGCGGGTTACCTCTAAATCCAAGGGTAGGGTCCCCGCAACAACAGCAAGTATGGATATACCCTCAAGGAAGGAAGGAAAAACCTTTACATCCTCTCCCAACTGATGTACATGGTTGGATGGCATCACGCTCTACGCGGAAACCGAGAAGCAACTCCATCAGCTACTCCGGATCACCGAAGAATTCAGCCATGATATCAGAATGGAATTTAGACTACAGAAGTGCAACACCCACGGATTGCATTAGGAGAAATGAATCACTCGAAACTACCAGATCCAGACTGGTAAAGAGATCGAAGGCATGACAGGGAAAGAGACCTACAAACTCCTGGGCATAATGCAGGATTAGCAGTTAGAGCATAAGAGATCGAGGCCTGCCTGCCCGAAAAATATCATCAGAGACTCAGAAGTCTGCTCAAAGCAAAACTGAATAGAAGGGAGCACAGTAAAAGCCATACACACATATGCAGTCTCAGTGCTAAAAAAGAAAAAAAATTAAACTATTTTATTAGGGTCACCTAGAAAGTTATTGTATTGTGTCTGTAAATTGCACGTGTTCTCTGGTCAATTTTCCTGCTTTGCTGGACGCAAAACTCCATTTTCCCGGATTAAATACCTTGCTATCTACGCCACTGAGTCGCTGAGTTAGTCTATCTTAGTTCCATAAAATTTCCTGGCGTCATCGATGGGATTCGAACCCTGGCCTTTTCCACCCGGTATGGGGAGGACGGTGACGATACCACTGTGCTACCGCGCAGAATCCCAGTGCTAACATACTTCTTCGGGATCATAGATTGGACTAATACCTAGTTGGAGGACAAGCACAATAATGAACAAGATCCGCCAACATCACCTGAATTCGGCTAGGTTGAGACTGACTACGTCGCGGAAAGAATGAGGAAGGGGCTTGATAGACCTCATTGAGCAACAGAAAAAAAGCGAAGCGAACTTGAAGGATTACTTCCAGAAAAACAAAGTACCACTCTACCAGGCCATAAAGATGATAGACAAGCGGCAAATCCCCACTCAAACTAAGCTAGGAGACCTCTCCCTCCCAAACGGAACAAACGAAGCTAGAAAGATGGGCAAAGAAGACACTCCATGGCAGACACTACAGTGACCTTCGTCAAGACCATATTGATAAAATGGCTTCCAGTGTATGACTCACGAGTGGTACGCTCTTCCCCGAGACTGAAGGACTCGAGCTTATCATTCAAGACAAGGTAATTAACACCAGGAATTATAGAAAAGACATCGCCAAGGGACCCGGAACGACAGATGACACATGTCGACGATGCCACCTCACCTCAGAAACGATCCAAGACATCACTGCAGAATGCAGGATGATCATTCAGACCGAATGTACTCATAGACACGACAAGGTAGCCAGGATAATACATCAGAAGCTAACGAGGAAATATCAGCTGATCAAATAAAGTGTTCCGTATTACAAGTACGAACCCCAGGCCATACTAGAAACCCCAACCCACAAGCTGTACTGAGACCGCGCTATAATAACGGACAAGATAATCCCGCACAACAGACCGAACATAGCCCTTGTCAACAAGAAGAAAAAGGTTACCTATCTCATCGAAATAGCGGTGCCCAACCCCAGCAACCTTCAGAAGACATAGGAGCGAAAGATCAAGAAATACATCGACCTAAGACAGGAGATCAAAGAGATGTGCAAGATGTAACGACCAACCCGATCATCCTGTCATCCACCGGTATGGTGCCAAAGATCCTGCACAAGAGTCTAGCAGCAATAGTTCTCCCAGAGAACTCCAGAAAGTCGCGATCCTGAACACCTGTATGATAGTCAGAGATTTTCTCAACCAAGAGTAACGCTGGACATAACAACCAACCTATGCACTTGGTATCAGTGTCTGTCACGGGATGGAACATCCCCCATCAGACAGAAATAATATAATTACAACAATAATAAAACCCAGCTATTTTACAGTATTATAGCGTAGCCTCGGCAGTGTTCGCTACATACACACTATTCGGTTGTCATCCAGTCACAACTGGTGAGGCTCGCCTTCCTACGAGAGGTGAAGCAAGGGTTCATTGAAGGTCAGAAAAAGTCACCAACAAAATACACAAAGTTCTTTTCAAATTTCAGTTTTTCTGAAATTTGGTTTGTGGCGATTCGATTAATTGAATTCACTATTGCACCATTAGTTTGTTTGTAAACATGAAGAGGGATTCTCATTATGAGAATAATAGATCGTGAGTCGCTCTTTTCTCCAGTGCATTACCAATGGCAGAAGGAATAGTGGGTTCAGTGAATAAGATTGACTAGATGGAATATACCATTCAGAAGCGAATTGCTTTAGGTGGTGAAGGATTTTATCCACTTCATTGATTCTCTACGGGATTCCAGTATTTTTATAAGATAAAATGAAACATTTTATTAAAATTAGTTGATAAAAAATTTGTACAATTCTACTTACATTTATGTATTTAGTGCACTCTGTCCTCCAACACGTATTGGGACACCTCATCCCTACGAAGTAATGGTTAATTCCAGGACATACATCGAAATACCAAACAAAAGCAGTATATAAAAGGCATGTAGTAAATGACAGGGGATGAGAAGAGGTTTGTAGATTCTTTTATAAGATGTGCGCTAGTAGGTTGTCACAGGGGCGTATTCAGGGGTGAGCAGAAGGGACATATTTAGTATCCCCCTTTAAACAAAAATTTGAAATTAAAGAAAAAAGGACGCAGGAGGCATTCTAAAAAAAAAAAACCTCAAAACCTTGACCGCCATGCTTCCCCCTTACGATGACACCTGGATACGCCACAGGGTTGTCACATAGTGGGTAAAAAGAATGGGATCCAAAATGAACTGCTGAACAGCGTGCACCAAGGGGAGTCAGAAGGTAAAGCTATCATTCATCTACAGCCAGAACAGCCATTAACAACTCATGGAGTATATCGTCACTTGAAACGGATATTGAGAAGAAATCGGAAAGGCACTCTTAATGATCTGACATTATAAAGTTAACAGAAATAGGATAAGTGTAGGACCAACATTCATTAGAAAAGCAATTCAGAGCGTCCCAAAAAAATTTCAAACTTCATGCAGTGATATGTAAGTCGGAGTGGTGAGACATACTAACGAAATTAAGAAAAAAAATCGTAATATTTCACATTTATTCAAAACATAAGTTATTGGTAAATAAGTATTTAGTGTAGCCTCCTTCATTGTCAATTACGGTTTGTATGTGGCGTGGAGATTGGAGATTATTCTTCATTAATTCCCATAAATTCTCGTAAATATTTTAATTGCTATTTGCCCTTTACAGATTGTTTAGAATGTCAGCTCAACCAGCAACGAAACAAAAGCGTTCAAATGAAAAGGGGAGTAGCAGAGAATTTCAAGAATCTTGGAATGACGGATTTAGTATGATTAAGAAGGATAATAAAGCATTGTGCATTTTGTGTTCTGGGCACGCAAGAGTAGTTTTTTTAAAAGATTTGGCCAATTTTGGAACGCATCCTGGTACATACCATACCATGGTATTGTATGTACCTAAAAAATGGTTTTATCCAGTTTGTGTAACGCTGACCATCACTGTCGGTAGGGATGCTATGGGCCTATTTTACGTGGTTTCGACTTGGTAGATGGTAACCCTGGCTGTCATCGATGAAGTCATAAAGTACCTCTATACGTATTTTGACAGTGCCTTTCTGTATTATGACAGTTCTTTCGAGAGGGTGCGTATTTATGTCAACATGACAACGCTACGTGTCACAAAGCACGGTCAGTATAGAAGTCGTTTGAGGAGAATATTGTGGTGCCACTTCCAGCCTGAAGTCCACATCTGATTCCAACTGAACATATTTGGAATGTTTTTGAACAACACTTTAGCGCAAAACAAGACGTCCTAGTTCAAGCAGAGAACTAGCCGCAGCCTTACGGAGGAGTACAACAAGTCTTATCATGCCAAAAATTTGTAGAAAGTGGCTTCAGAGGGTCAAGGCTGTTGCTAAACCTCATTAAGGTTATGTTTGATATTAAATATTTATTTTTTTTTAACCTGATGTTTCTTCATTTAGTATCCGAATATCTGTTGGAGAACGGTGTATTTATTACTACTTATAACTGACTGGTAGTTATGTATTCCATTAGTTTGTTTATTTTCTGGGAAGCTTAGTTAGTGTCTATATTATAGTTTCACACTGGCTTTTGCCACCGGTTCCTTTGGCTAGACAGCAGACAGGTAGATAAAGGATATAGCATGTTATCTGTCTGTCTGCTACCTTCAGCTGGTCGTCAGTTTTAGACGAGCAGTTTATTATTAGGCGAAACAGAACATTCTGAAAAAATGCCATCTTCCCAAACTGATTATAAAAGAAACTGATAGCAAATTGACTTCCTAGTATGGCCTTTCTTGTGATGCAATAAGGAGCAATTGATTTCCCAGCAGCTGTTAAATTGCCTGTCAGTGGTGACGTGAAATATGAACCACATGGAATACAGTCAGGCATCGCCTTCCTTGATAGCACAAGTCCCGCGACACTGCTATAATGCAATAGCTGTACATACAAAGGTGTTCGAATTCTTTATTTAGCCCGCGGGAACTAGCAAATTACGTCAGTGGCATGTGTGATAATCGTTTATTCCCAGTGGGTACGTATGTCAGACGCACGTGCTGCTTTTGTGAATTTTCTTTCTTCGCGTAATCTGCAGTATATCTTGTTTGCAAAGAAAAACTCCTGCATTTTAATTCAGCAAAAGGAAACGCTATTTGGGATTTTTCCATGGTAGGCAACTGACTTTCATACGCAACTCTGTAAGGAAGGTAACTGTCAGAACTCCATCTTTTCATTCTAAATTATGACTGGGCGCAGGCCCAAAAAAAGGGGAGGGGAAGGCAAACTTTTCAGGATCCCACAGTAATGAAGCTAATAACGTTAAGTGTACAAAATGTTATCCTCTTTTTTGTTTTTTTTTGCGCCAATGCGCATTAGGGTATGAGGCATCAGTGTATTCTTTTGTATGAATTGGCTGTATTCCGCGGCCCGTTTAACTGGATAAACTCATGTTTCCAAAAGGAAAACCGCACAATTGTCACCTGAGGCCGATTAACCCGATCATGGTGTGGAAAGAAAAATTTCTTCGTATTGACGGGATTCAAACCTAGGCCTTTTCCTTCAGACACCTCATATCATAGAAGGACAACGTATTCGAGCTATATGAAATTCTGATAATACATGCATTGTAAAATTTATCGAATCCTTTCAGTGATGCCCCCCTCGTAGCACAATTGTTAATGTGTGCTTTATCAACCGTCTCGAAAAGGTCTGAGTTCGATTTCCGTAGCTGGCCAAATTTAGAAATATATTCGGAAGGACGGAAGGAACTTTATTTATTTTAATGAGTTTTTCTTATAATGCCCAAAATTTCATTCCGCAATGAAAGACCATAAAATTCCAAAAAAAAAAAAAAAACCCAAAAAAAACTGAGCATTTTCAGAATGGTGGCGACACTGTTCCAGGGAAAACATGAAAATGCATGTTTTTCCCAATCATTCGATCTGAATGCAGATCTGCCACTTAGATCCGCTTTCAGATGGAACAAACAGATGGACATTTCAGAGTGCGAAATCAGACCTATAATGGGGGAATACAGTTTGAGCTTATGGAACACCAACAAAGAACAGCGGAGGATTGGAAAAACGATACTGGGTCTGACGAATTCCGGTTACTGATCTCTCACGCTGATGGGAGCACCAGAATATGGAGAAAACATCATAGACCCATGGTGCGTCAAATACGGGTTGCTGGTGGCGGTGTAATAACGGAGAGCGTTTTCATGGTCCATTGGGCTCCTTTATACCATTGTACCAATAATTTGAATGCTTCAGGGTTATCTGAAAATTGTTTCCGACCAGGCTGAATTGTACTCATCGGTGAAGGAAAAAAAAATAATAATTGTCGGATTTGTGTTTGTCTGATTTTAATAATATTTTTGATGGCTCGACAGATCTTTCATAGGAACTAAATATAAAATTTCATGAAAATTCGTCCATTGGGAGTCCCTCTGTTACATGCGCACGGACGGACAGACAGACTGACACAAGGACGGACATGGTGAAGACAATAGGCGCTTATGCATATATACTAAAGCGCCTAAAAATGATGCAGAGAAGCAAGCTTATACAGCATTGGCAAAAAAAAAAAAAAAAAAAAAAAAAATATATATATATATATCATTTGTCCGTCCCTTTAATAATCCATCTAATTCCTTAAATTTATTCAAAAGTAAGTGCACAACTCCATATGGTAGTTTGCTACAACAATCTTTTACTTTGGCTGAAAGCGAATATTTTCATATCTATCCTGCAACCAATCTTTTCAATTTAAGTTACGCCGCCTTATGTGTTGTCCGAGAAACATTAAAGATGCCATCATCATTTAGTTCACGAGTACTTGTAATCTTCATTTAAAGCTTTAAACGGCTCAATCAACTCTCCTCTCAGGTATCCAGTTTCCAAGCGCTGCAATTTGTAGAACTGAAGTCTTTTTTGATAAGAATACCCTTTTGTCCCCCTAACTAATCTTGTTATTATTCTATACATCCATTCCAACAGATCCATATCCTTCCTAAAATGAGACTTCCAGACTTGTATACAGTATTCAAATCGCATCCTAACCATTGCCTTATACAACGGGATCCTCCTTGTACCTGCTGGCAAAATTCCCCTATATCATTGACAGAGCCCCATTTACTGTCCTGGCAGGCTCTCTTACACTGTTCAGTTATCCTTAGGTCTTTTTCGTTCTTCCCTACCTTTATTGTGGTACCATCCAATTGGTATGTTATTCTGGGATTATTGCTGCCCAGAGTATTACTTTGGATTTATCAATGTTAAATCTCCATTGCCACTTCTTACCTTGTGATTACGGACTGAGAAGTGGGATTTGAGATTTAATTTACACTATTCATTTAATAAATCGTTTCTTCTAGATTAAATTCAGAATTTTATAACACTAATCCGTCGATTTATGTATTCAAAGATATATTAAACAATTTTAAACAGAAAGTTACATTAAATTGTAAAATTTAATGTAATTATCGTAGCTACCCCGATAATTGTAAAAATATCCGGTATATACCAACGTGCCTGCCCACCCACCGATGAAAGGCGAACAAGCCTTGAAACGGTGCCGTCTGAGGTGATGGTGTCACTGAGAATAAGTAACAATAGTCTTCTCTATTAGTGAAGCGTTACTTATTCGAGGTTGTGCAATACATGGTAACTCGTTGTGAAGGATGAGCACAATATGAGATACAGTTGGAAATGCCCTTTTACACTAGTCTTTGTCCTTTAAGAGTTGTCTATGGTGTTTTTACACCGATATTATATAGATAATTATAACTCTTAAAAATATTATACCCAGTTGCATTTAGTCTTACTTAATAGGTTTATGAAAAAAAAATTGTGTGCATGCCCGTGCACTGCTGACCTATTATTCTTTTACTTAACCGTTAGATAAAATTTGGGATAGCAGTGTACGTCGGGTGCCAAGAGAGCCTTCTTGCGTGCGGAAGCGTTTCAGTGCATTAGGTTCTCCAACTTGTTTATTTGTTATTTGGAGCATTAACAACTAAGACCATATTGCTCGGGGATATGCAGTGGTCATTCGCTGACCTTTCCGCATCCTCCGTATTTGGTGGTGACGGGCTCGAACCCCGTTCTAATCAAGAAGCGTGTGCTACGCACTGCTGCTCCTTCCCACCTGGCTACGGAGACGCCTGGTTCTCCAACCCTTATCTAGAAAGACACATAAGGAATCCTTCAGTGGCTTGTCCTTTAAGAATACAGAATAGATTGACTCAATTGAAGATCCATTTGACTGTCTAACGCCTTTTCTATGTCTTTGAGAGATGATGCCTTACTATTGATACCTAAATGTGTATTTCAAAGGCCATCTGAAATTTCTTGTAAAGTGTTCTTTAGAGATCACAGCCAAGAAATCTCCTAATACAGTAATTTTCTGGTGTTCCTGAACTCATGAGAAGGTACTATGCTAGATCGCAAAGATATAAGAAACAAATCAGCCTAGCTAGTTTAGTGTATAATTTGAAAAATATTAGAAATGAGAGAGAGAGAAATATCTTTACTGCAACTAATAACACAGTGAAAACTGAATTACAGTATATCCCTTCCTATCACTAACGATAGGATTGAACACAACATCAGTACTTTAAATAAAAGAGGAAAATATAAATAAAAAAATAAACGTGAAAGAAAAGGGTATTAAGAGGTAAAGGGTATGAACTGTACATCCTATTCTGACGGAAATGTTCTACACATGTACAATAATGATAATACATCAATAAAATTAAATTAGTTTCCAACGTTCATTTTAATTGATATCATTTAGTAAAATCAGTGTTTGAGGATTAACTGTGGTTATAAGAGCAGTCTTTAGTTTTGGGCATTTGGGATAAATAATACTGTAAATAATAATAAAAAAAATCGCTATGTGGAAACTGTTTCTGTTTACTTTTTTTCCTCTCACAGCTGTGTATTGGGCAGAACCCTTGAAATTGTCATGAAATATTTGGGGATTTTGATAAGAAAGAATACTGTAGATCCAATTCCATTAAATAACATTACGCCCATTATGTTATTTTTCAAAAATAGGCGCATTAACAAGTTTGTGACGTGTTCTAGTAATAATTGGCTGTTCATATCACCACCATGAAAGTCGGTGCTCGATTCTTACATTTCAGTAACGTTATTTTTCGTTCCTAGTAGTAGAGTGAAATCAGTTTTCCGAATTAATTCCATATGTAGCAACAGTACTTGGAATAATTAGCTGCTGAGTGGATCGCTCTCTCTCTCTCTTCCTACTGGCACATTGCTAGGAATGCCTAGTTAATTAAAATTATCGCAAATGCATGTATAGTGCCGGTTTTACTTACTGGAGAGAGGAATGAAAAAAATTGTTTACATTTAATCTGTCACAGAACTCCTAAGACCTGTATGTTGGTTGCCATGATTACTTTGGAAACGCATGATGTGTTCTGATCTCAGAATAAGACAGGCTGGTAATCGTTCATACTTCTGTTCAGATTTTACGCCACATCTTTAGTATAGTGGAACATCTTTAGTATAATTCCCGCAGTGTGGGAATTACATTTTAAAAACTACGTGCGGTACCCTCCCCTCCCCAGAAAAATATTACCTTCAAGATATAACCGTAGTCGTCTGCACATGTCAGTCTCAAGAAAAAAAAATTACACTGATCCAACATAATAATTATAAGAAACAATATTAAAGTGGTTGTTGTCAGTTGTAATAGACACATTATTTAGCAGGACAAAGTTTGCTGTCGGGGCTGCAACGTTTACGTATCGGTGCACTAGGAGTGCGCCTAGGGCCCAATATTTGAGGATCTCCAAATTTTAAATCACTCTTCCAAATTAATTTATTTCGTATATAGCAACCATACTTGGAATAATTAGCTGTGGAGTAGACTGATTTTTTCCCCACTGGTAAGAAACGTTCAGTAATTAAAATTATCACAAATGCGTGTACAGTGCTTCTTTTGGCTCACAGGAGAGAGGAATATGAAGTGTTCACAACATGTACTTTGTTACAGAACTCTTAAGACATGTATGTGGTTTCCATAATTATAGTGAGAAGTCATGATGTGTGGTGATGTCCCATAATAGCATTTTATGAGCAACTAAATATATAAAATTTTGTAGCAATAGGAGCCCCAGAATCCCGCCTTTGAGTCCCAGCTGATTTGAATGCATATCTGTATTTGAAGAAGACATTTGAAGAGCTTATTACAAAACTATTTACACTGACAAAAAAAAAAAAAAATTAAAAAAGACCTGAGACGCAGTCAGAGCACAAGATTTTTACTTCGAAGAGAAATTCTTGTGTTATTGCCGTCGATTCACTGGTGGTATTCTGGCTTACGTTACTCATTTATGGATAAATTAAATGGAAAAGTTTCGTGAAACACAAGCATTTGCTCTTGACATCTCAAAGGCTTTTAATCGTGTTTGGCATAAAGGTCTTCTAAGCAAGTTCCATCGTATGGTTTGCTAACTGCTTTTTGTAAATTGGTTGTCCAGTTTTCTCTCTGATCGCTCACTGAGGGTGATGGTAGATGGTTCTCTGTCTTCTAACATCTCCACTAATGCTGGTGTCTCCCCCAAGGTTCAGTTCTTTCCCCTACTCTTTTCTTCTTGAATATTAATGACCTTCTTCCACTCACTGGAAATCCTATCCATACTTTTGCCGATGATAGCACGTTGCATTCCACTTTCCATTTTGAGAAACCTTGCCCTGCTCAATCAGCTTCAACTTTTCGAATATCCGCTACCAATTCCTTAAATGCCGATCTCCAGGTAATTCTCCAGTGGGCAAAGACAACAGTTGATTTAAATCCTTCTAAAACTCAGTC
This sequence comes from Mastigoproctus giganteus, assembly GCF_048544385.1. Lineage (NCBI taxonomy): Eukaryota > Metazoa > Arthropoda > Arachnida > Uropygi > Thelyphonidae > Mastigoproctus > Mastigoproctus giganteus. The sequence goes on along the minus strand of NC_143582.1, from coordinate 88,516,395 downwards.
TTGTCTTATATCTCGCAAAAAGGATTATCTGCTCCAATGCTTATCTTGGGTGACATTCAGATTTCTAGGCAAAATGATATATCTCTTTGGGGGATTACTCTGACTTCTAATCTCTCTTGGCACAAGCACATTACAAATATTGCTTCCTCTGCATCTAAAAAACTTGGTTTTCTCTTTCGCTCTCGGCGTTACTTTTCTTCCAAACAGCTGTTCACTCTGTACAAATCGCAAATCCGTCTTACCATGAAATATTGTGCCCACATCTGGGGCGGTGTCCCCAAAACCTCTCTCAGGCTTCTAGATTCCGTTCAGAAGAGGGAAGTTAGGTTAATTAATGACTCCTCTCTAACAGAGTCTCTCCACTCGCTGTCTCATAGACGTACTGTTTCTGCTGCAGGCCTTTTCTACAGATACTTCCATAGGCACTGTTCTTCTAAATTGGCTTCTATAATTCCTGCTCTCTCTTTCAAAACAGTCCGAATATGTGCCGCCACCAGCCAACATCCATTTACTGTCCAACCTCAAACTCACAGAACCAACTTTTCATCATCTTCGTTTATTCATTCAACTGCCGTTTTCTGGAACAACCTTCCTTCATACGTATTTCTTGAAAATTACAGTCTACAGAAGTTCAAGTCAATGTCAACAAATATCTTCTCAACCTCCAACCCAAGCCCGGTACTAAGTACTATAGGTTCTAATACCTCTCGTGTTTGGGGGTTTCATAAAAAAAAACAAAACAAACTGCGAGAACCTCAATTTATGATTGCAGACCTTGAATTCTGAAATCCCCACCTCAGTATTTTTTTTGTAATGAATAGTTTTTTTATAAGTTTTATCATTGGAAATACTAAATGATCTAGAAATGTCTGTAATAAATTTTCTTCAGAATTTTTTCTTTCTTTTTTTTTTTTTTTTTTTTTTCAATGCAGTAACTTAAATTTCTCGCTTTAAGTCCACATAATTGCGTAAAAAGCACCCGTATGTCCAACCAAAAACTGTGTCCTTCCGCATATAATAACTCGAATCCCAGCCGATGGATTTTCATAACACAATATTTGGCTCTTAATGAAAGATTTGTCGAGTCCTCCCGAATTTCATTAAAATCGGACCAGTAAGAATCCGACAATTATTTCTCTTTTTCATACATATCATATAGGTTAGCCATATATCATATATAACACTGTAGCTGAAGTACTCGACTCGATATTACGTTTCTTTTCTTGCGATGATTGGATGCCGTCTGCTATATTGCCCATACATTTCTAGAGAAGTGAATGGGCAATGTGGCAGATTTGCAGGAATGAAATATTCTGGGTTCGCGCATAAAAGTCATTGCGTTTTGCTGTTTTTTTTTTTTTTTTTTTTTTTTTGTGTTTGCTAAATACATAAATCACGAATCATTACTATTTTCTTATATTAATTACAGTAGAAACGTTATATAGGTATTGTGTTTCAATTGTTATTAAAATCCAGGAAGAAATAAGTAAACTTTGGTCATTGAGTATTAGACTCCCATGGCATGCAAACTGGGAGTCTAAAAGGCTGATGGAACTAATCAGGTGACACTTATGAATCAAGTGGACCTAATTTCGGTAAAGTCTGGACATTCTGCGACAACCAAATCCTCTGCTTGCACCTATGCTATGGTGGGATTTTTAGTAATCCTAGGTATAATCCCCCCCCTCAAGAAATGCTACACCTAGTGTACTGGAGGTGACCACTAACATAAATAACAGACCAATTTAAGCAGTAGTTGAGGTATGGTGTCCACAGAACATACAGGAATGCCGCCTTGCTGTTTTTCACAGGCAATACTAGGCGGTAGATAACAGTGATCAACCAGTGCAATACCACCACTTTATTTATTGTTTGATGTTCATTGTCTTATGTTTAGTCTCCAGCAAGATCTAGCAACCCACATATCTTCCATCATGCAATATGATTAATGCCTTTTGAGGTTATGCTGGGCATCATGGCGAGATCCAATCTTCCTTACATTTCGAGGGTATTGCTCTAAAACGGTGTTCGCAGCCCTCGTGGGTAGCATAGTTCATTGTTCTGTGGGTAGCATATTTTTTTTTTGTTCGGTTGTTGTTCAGTTCTTGGGTTTGGGCGGCCCAAGGCTGGACAGCTGGCGCTCAACAGTCTAGCACTCTCTCTGTTGAGTTTTTAATTGCGCTTTGGCGCTTCAGCTTTTAAAGATAGAACCAGGTCCGGCTCCACGTGCCAGGGATGGGCATCAGATTGCAGTTGAAGAGTTCAGCTGCTTTCTGATGGCAAAGTGACCTGACATAAACAACATACTACACTCACAAACATTTCTCTTATATTTACTTTTATTCTTTTCTATTCAAAATTTCTTGTTTATACACTTAACTTAACTTAGATTATGAACTTAACTTAACTTAATTTTTTTTTTTTTTTACTTTACTTCTCTTTTCAAAAATATCTTTTGTCTTCTTATTTCTTAGCTATCTTTTTATTTATCAGGTCCACTTTACAGATTTTCTGTTTTAAATGATTTAGGTGGAGATGGGCATTTGCCTGGGAACCACCCTGAACCAGTACACACACACACACACACACACACACACACACACACACACACACACACACACACACACACACACACACACACACACACACACACGTCCTCTTCACCCTGCAGGTCCATTTGTAGAAGTTATAATTGGATATAGAATATACAGGTGGAAATTAGTCTGGGTGCCACCCTTGACATGTATACAATATAATACAAAATACAATACGTCCTCTCCACACCGGTGCTAGACCAGTGGCTCACGAAAGATAGCGAATGATTGATCAGAGTTGCATATGCCGATGACCTGGTGGGAAGAATTTGTCCCTGCACAGCAGGTAGGATCAAGACAAATTCTCGAATAAAAAAAATTCAATCTGTTTTGAATGATTTATTGGCATGGGCTGGTTTAAATAAACTAAAGATTTCTGTCACTAAGACCAATTTCATGGCGTTTAAACACCACTTCGATTATGGAAGACCGCCAAAGGTAATCCTATATGGTACTCAAATTCCATATGTATAGAACGCCAAGTATTTGGGTTTAACTTTGGATGATCGTCTCAGGTTTCATGTACATGTCACTAAAATCAGTGAAAAAATCAAAAAGTTTGCAGCTACAGTAGTTAGAATTTCCCGCAAGGAATGGTGTTTATCCAAAAAAAAAAAAAAAAAAACAAACTCTGGTATTATAGTACAAGACAATATTTCTTCCCATTGTAGTTTATGGTGCTGGTTTGGTGCATTTTGGTTTGCAGCTGCTACAAAGGTTACAACTAAAGCTAAACTTCTGTCCCTGCAACGTACAATGTTGTTTACAGTTATACACGCTCCCAGGACAGTGTCAACAAACGCCTTGCAGGTTATTGCAAGTACCATCTCCTTAGATATGCACGTTATTTTCCACGGTATGGTATATAACTTAAAGAAGGGAAGACCGTCACAAATACTGAATATTACCTCTAATCCAAATAGCAGCATTAAAGAGGGAAAATGTAGAATTTGGGGTGAGCTTGTGAATTGCTGGTAGTAACGTTGGGATGTGAATGAGTTTTGGACCATTATGAGATGGTCATTCCAACTGTAGGCTTTGCAGTGAACAAGAGGGTGGCTTCTTGGTTTGCTCTCACCATGACCACGAGTTACTTAATCACTGGACTATTTGAAAAACTATTTGAAAAAGGATTAGAATCTGACCCCTACTGTTCGTGAGGTGAGATTGAATCTTGGAAATATGTCATCCTTGACTGCGGACTATGCCTCAGACAAGCAGGAATTATTAAATCGGTTACCAAATCTAACGGAGAATAATTTACCTCTCTTGGTTCAGAGCCAGGACATCTTTGCTTTGCTTCAGGATTTCTCAGCCAAAGTTTTTAAAGGAAGGCAGAAGATAAGAACTCTATTGCAGGATAGAAGTTAACGGAAGTGTTGCACATTTGACGACAGAATGCTTGCTATACTGTCACCTTCATAGGATGTTTCTGAATTATAGTGCAAGTTGATCTTCCGCTTCTGGAAACCCAAATGCAGGCTTCCTTCCATTCTTGGATGGACTCTGAGTTTTTTTTTTTTTTTTTTATGAAAACCCCAAACACGAAAGGTATCAAAACCTATAGTACTTAGTACCGTGCATGGGTTGGAGGAGAAGTATGGGGGGGGGAAGGGGGATGCCGGAAACTTTGCTCTAGAGACTAAACATGGGTTTCACCACTTCAAGCCTCCAATAAGCAAAGTGGTGGTATTTCACCGGTTGATGAAAGTCATCTACCTGCTTTCATTTCAACAAGTGTATCTTGTTCCTAGTTGGAAACTTTTTTTTTCCCCGCTGGTCCCCAGGTCTGAGCAACCTTGGGGAGGGGATTGCTGGCACCTACTGGTATAGCATTTCATCCGGTGGATGCGGGATTTATGCATTATAGTACACACAGAGAATGGTTGATCCAGGTGTTGGTTGCTCCCTGGTGGCAAAATGGCTTGACACCACAACATTTTTTTTCAGGCCTGCTTCGCAGAGGTTCTGAGCTATCACAGGAGTACTAGGTAGAGATGGGCTTTTGTCTAAGAGCCACCTTTTTTCATACCAGGACACACACACACACACACACACACACACACACACACACACACACACACACACACACACACACACACACACACACACACAAATGTCCGCTCCACACCGGGTGGAAAAGAACTGAGTTCGAATCCCGTCGACGATGTGAGGAAATTTTATGGGCCTTTTCACAATGGCGCTGAGTTAGTTGGTCTCAGAAGAGGGTAGCATGGTTTTTTTCTTCCGGAAACTCTTGCTTTTCGTCAAGAAAACAGAAAATCGACCTTAGAACACACGCAATTTACAGAAAATATACAAGCAACATGGCCTTAGTCACTAATGCTCCTAAAAGCCCAATAACAACAACTACAACGTGCTCACAGGCCGGCCGCTAGTTGGTCCACCGGACCGAACCTATTGATAACTCACTAGGAAACTTCTGGATCAGCTAGTGTATAATCTTACTGCCTCTATTCTGCTAAGCAGTGACTGGAGGGAAACCGAATAGTATATATGCGGAGAGGAGCATTGTTGAGGCCGAGTTATGTCAAGCAGCTGGGCATATCCTTGTTGCCCTCGTGTGTAGCACAGTTAGTAGGATCACCGTCTTCCCCCCACCGGGTGGAAAACACTTGAGTTCGAGTCCCGTCGATGACGGGAGGAATTTTTGTGTCCTTTTCACAACGTGGCTGAATTAGTCGGCTGAGGCGAGGGTAGCATGTTTTTTTTTTTTCTCCCAAACAAAAATCGACCACAGAACACACGCAATTTATAGACAGTGTATACGGAGCAATGAGGGGCATGTATACGGATAGTATATATGGCCTTAGTCGCTGATGCTCCTAAAACAACGCTACAACTGCAACAACAAATCCTTGCTGTGCGTACGCCATGTCAAAATAATATTTCATTACTTCCTATAACAAGTTCTCCCCACCTCCCGTTTGTCTGTTGTAAGTTTCCAAGCCCATCAGCAACTAAGACCATATTGTGCTATATATTTTCTGTAAACTGCATGTATTCTTTGGCTGAAAAACCCGAATTTCTAGGAGAAAATAACCATGCTACCTTCGCCTGAGACCAAATCACTCAGCCACGTTGTGAAAAAAGTCCATAAAAATTCCTCAAGTCATCGATGGGATTCGAACGCGTCTATGCCTCCTGGTGTGGTGAGGACTGCGATTCTGTCAACTCTGCTACCCAAGGACCCTACTTTACTCCTGCATACATCATGAATAGTCAAATAATAGAACAAACTTAACTGCCAAAGGATCTAAACCTCACCAAAATTTCCTTATTCGTTTCACAAATATAACTGGTTTCAGTTCCAATCTTAATGATTTCCACCTGCATGCAATCTGTCAAGACTCATTTACTTTTTTTGGCAGTCCCAATAAATTTATCTATAGCCTCTATTGTTCTCCAAACTTCACTAATCACTTGGAAGCCTTTGACTTCCTTTCTTCGAGACTCCATTTTCTCCAATCCAACTTTCCCAACAGTGAGGTAATGTTCCTTGGCGAATTTAACATTCACAACTCCAGCTTCTGTTTTCTAGTCACACGGATCCAGCTGGTCAAAATGCTGAGACTTTTGCAAATAATAATGACCTCATACAGATTGTTCATTTACCTACCAGAATACCATACAATCTTAACCCCACTAAACACTGGATGTTTTCTCACGAATATTCCTTTCAATTATACGGTCAAGGTGAATGGTCTTCTAGACACCTCAGATCACAACTTGTTTGTGGTCTCTTCTCCAATGCAGCTTTTCTCTAATGGCCATTCTCAGCTTCCTGTTGTTTGTTATTCTCATAGGAATGAAATCCTTTATTCCACTTTCCACCTTAAAATTTCATCCTTTATCTAAACCTTTGTTTTACAATAAGTATGCTAAGGCTGTTCATGATAAGAATGTTGCATATCGAAAATGGCTCACATAAAATCTTCAGGTTCATTTACTGTCTGCACTACAGCTCGCGACAAATGTGAAGTGGTTATTAATCGTCCCATTTCTTCTAATTACCTACTCTTAGTAAAGTGTGTTTCCTGGACTTAAAATCTATCCACGCTTAAGGTGTAAGGTACATTGATGTCATGCAGCACCAGAGGTTCCCCCCATCTCCGCGTTGCTTTCATTGTGGGTGTACCAGTTTTCTGGGAATGCCAGAGATTTAAAAGTGTGTGGGTATTGTACATGTGTAATGTCATGTACCGTTGTTCATCTGGTCATTTAGCCGCTGGACCCCTGCTGGAGCCCAACGTTGCCCCACCTTCGCCCCGTGGAGGCAGACCAGAAACCCAGTAGAATTAGTTACTCTGGCAGGTCCTGCCGCTTAGTTTCCTGAGATTTCGGCGGCTAGGACCTATACAAAAAAAAAAATATATAATATGTATATACTCATTTCACTTGTCTGCATACACCATACGTTGTATGCCTATACACACCGCTGGGGGTTTGATATTACGTAGATGGATAGGCCGAGACTGGGCGAAGATTATTTTGAGTGTTGTTAAATTTAGTGTGTGGGGCGTTCGCGTTATATATAGATAGAGTAGGAGGGGAGACAGAAGACTGGGGGGGGGTAAAGATAGAAATATGGGAGCGATAGAGGAGATGCCCCCAGTTGGTCAGTGAGGCATGCCCATGCCTCACCAGAGAGAAAAGGGGAGGGGGTTCGGCGAGGGGAGACAAGGAGTCTCCGCCCCGCCGTGGTAGGGTTGGAAAGGAATCGAGTCAGGTGCTCGATTCTGGTCCCCAACGAGTCTTGATGGCAGTGAAGCTGCATGGTTCAGGTCCGTGTGGCCCTTTTGCAGATTCAGGGTTCAGTCAGTGGCAGAATTGTAGACCATGTCCTTTTATTCTCGTTGGAGGTATGGAATTTATTGTGGGAATAGTAGCTTGTCCCATTTAGTTTCCGGTTGTGTTGTTATTTGCTTGTTGGGCTAGTGTGGCTCGGCGTCTGTTAAACAGTTTCTGTGCAAATTCGGTGAATGCCATATATGGTCCTTTGTCATCCAGAATGAATTGCTCCTGGTCCTTGGATGAATATTGTAGTCTTGTCACCAGCTGGCAGCGGATGTCGTCGTATTGGTGGCAGTCATACATTAGGTGCGACCAAGTTTCTGGAACGCCACAAGTGCAATTTGGATTTTCAATTATTCCCAGAGTTGTTAGTTTGGCATTTAAGGCACCATGTCCTTAAATGCCAAACAGACCAGGTGCGTACCAGGTTGGTATTTTAGTTTGGAATTTATCTATATTTGGAAAGAATTTATTTGTTATCCGACCTTTGATGGAGACATCCCATCGTGCCTGCCACGCCTGCAGCAGGTGGGTCTGGAGTCTTCTTTTTTCAGCAATGCGGTTATTTCCTAGATCTCCGTTGAAGTCAAGGTGTGTACAAGCATTGCCTTTAGCGAGCCTTTAGGTGGTGAGGATGCCTCTCCTCACCACCTCTAGGTCTAAGGGGAGGGTTCCTGCGATGACTTGCAGAGCGTGTGTGCTCACTGTGCTGCAGGCGCGAGTAGCAGTGAGTAGTATGATTCTATGTATGGAATCAAATATCCACGCTTAATATCACTTTTGCCTAACACTGTAGTTGTTCTCTTAGCCTCATGCCACCTGCAGGCCCTCGTAGGTAGCACAGTTGGTAAAATCGCCGTCCTCCCCATACCAGGCGGAAAAGACCCGAGTTTGAATCTTCGAGTTCAATGACACGAAAATTTTTAAGGTGATACTCCACTATCGAAAGATAACTCGCAACGATACGGTACACAGTGACGCCAAACTTCTATAATCACTGTTAAAAAGACACTCGTTTCAAATAAAGTCTTCGTAACGTAAAAACTGTATAATATAAAATTTGTAGGCATAAAATCTCATATTTACTCTATAAACGATATGTACATTTCACATAACACTGACAGCACTTCATCTTCTTGCAAATGCATCATCCACACACTCAATGAACTTCAAATAATTTTCCTTGCTCCTAAAGAGTGCACACAGCTCCCTACTCTCAATATGCCTGTCTAGAATCTTAAATGAGTATAGCTCTCACATTCCCATAGAATGTGCTGCGAGCTTTCAACTTTACCATGTATAGAATTAGGGTTTTGCACCAATCCCAACGTAAACAATCTTGTCCTTATCTATTACATGTTACCATTATAGCGGTACACAACCCCATTACTGACCAGTCTTTTGTTTTAAAAATCATGTCCACGTTAAATATGAACTCAAACGTGAATCGACCCATAGCAGAACCCGGCAAACGTGCTTGCCACAAATGCTGTACTTATTTGAAATCTTTCTTTGACATGATCTCACTCCATCGACCCATTGGTTTTCGTAGCAAATTCCAACTTCTTCCTCATAATCACCAGGTCAAGGGCTTACGTCCATCAACTACTTGTAAGGCATCGTTGGACACAGTTCTTGCATGCCCGGGACTTCAAAGGGCAAACCTTTGAGCAGATATCATGCACCCTTTAACAAGAAGTGCGGCGTTAAGCATTCAGCAAGAGTGCTGAATGCACAAACATAAATAGCTATGGGAATAAAGATACACTTATATAGCGTATCCAGGACTTTACCCTTACTCCATCGCAGTCTTGATATTTAGAGTATACAGCTGTTATTTTGACTTTCACATATTTTGCATTTCAACGTTTCATCAACAACTACGTCTAGGTACTGAACCCAGGAGCGTATATGATACTGCACTTCCAAAATTCCGGATCCTGGGTGTCTCCCAAAACTTAGGGCCCCTTTTGATAAAACCATTTTTGTCTTAGCCATGGACATTTCCATTTTATGGGTTTCAACCCATTTCTCCAGATTTAATATAGGTGACTAACCATTATTTTCCCGTTGGAGCCTGAAATTTCCACGTACTAAAAAGACCATCGGTATAGGCTATAACTTCATTAGATTCCCAGTCACTTTATAACAGCTCATCCATTACATATGTCCATGCACTTGAACTCATTATAGAACCTTGAGAAGCACCTCTTGAAACTTTCTTAACAATCTGCTCATATTTTGTTCTAATTGCCTATTCTTCTTTTGCTAAAATATCTTCACATCACTTTATATAAGCTCTTAGGGCACTCATTTAGCTTTAGCTTTCGTATAACACTTTCCCACCAGAGTCCATCGAATGCCTCCTTGAAGTCTCTAAAGATACCCAGAGCGTACTTGTCCTCTGTCATCTATACTATCTCTCAATCTTAGCAGCTATAGCACTCGCTGTAAATTTTCCTTTCTTAAAACCAAACTGTTTTTCAGAGCTCATATTCTTAGCTTGATACATAGCGTCAACTCTTTTGATCAAACACTCAAAAATCATACCCAGCATAGGCAACAGGGCTATAGGCCTATATGAACAGAATCTTTTTTTTTAGAGACTCTTTCCAAAACTTAGAAAAAAAACTTATCTAAGGCAAGAGTTATACATATCCAACAAGATTGATCCATTTGTTTTTGAAAAACTTTTAATGATCTCAGCTTCTAACAAATCTTTTCCTGGAGCTTTACCATTTTTTCTCAACCTTGCTGCCTCCTCTGATTCAGCAATTGAGAAATTATCGACACACTCCTCACCCATATACACCGTATTTTCCTGTCTGAATTGCAACTGTGCCGGGCTATCCGACCCCTCTCTCTATCTGAGACAAGGAGGTTAATATCTCCTCCATTCTCCCACTCTAACTTTTACTGCAGGAGTGCCAGGCTTCTTAGTTGCATATATGACTTTTTCTAACTTTAATTTGTCAAACAAAATCTGGTAGGGAATACGCCATGGGGTTTTCGCTGCCTTTGGTTTCAACATAATTCTGCCACGATCTTGTCCTCCTATGTAGCACAGTTTGTATAATCACCGTTCTCCCCACACCCGGCGGAAAAGACATAAGTTCGAATCCCGTCAATGACGCAAAGAATTTTTATTGGTCTTTTTCACAATGTGACTGAGTTACTCTTTAGTTGCTGAAGAAATAGAATAGGAAGTACCACGAAAGGTCTCAGAATAATCTATAATTTTTTAAGAAATTGAAGGCAGATTACACTCCATGCAGGTTTTTGTGCCCATTATTTCACCAGTTTCCAAAGCCTGTGCTGAGCTTACTCCTGTTCTCGTCGCTTTTTATATATTTTATTCCACTGGTGTTTTTTCCTTCTTGGAAATTTGTTCATATCCGGCGAATTCTTCAAAAGAGTGACACGTCCCTCCCATTCAGTTATAATTCCGTTGCACTTACTTCTACTCTTTCTAAAGTAATGGAGAAATCCATTAACAACCAATTCTTAAACTACTTTGAAACCTTCCATCTGGTCAATGATTGCTAGTATGGATTTCGTAAGTGTCGATCCAGTCAATGGTGATATTATGGCTTATTACCCATCTATAGACAAATTCAATGGAAAACTTTGGTCAAACACAAGCAGTTTCTCTTGACATTTCTAAGGCATTTGATCGTGTTTGGCATGGTCTTCTTAACAAATTCCATCTTTCGTATTATTTACTATTTTTTTTTGCAGTTGGATATCCAGTTTCTCTCTCTCACCACTCTCTGTGAGTGATGATAGATGGATCCTCGTGGGTAGCACAATTGGTAGAATCGCCGTCCTCCCCCACACCGTGTGGAAAAACACCTGAGCTCGAGTCCTGTAAATGACGTGAGGAATTTTCATGGTTCTTTTTCACAACGTGGCTGAGTTAGTCGGTCTCGGGCGAGGGTAAGCTTTTTCTCCCACAAACCCGGGTTTTTCGTCCAGCAAATAGAAAATCGACCACAGAACACACGCAATTTACAGACATTATGCACGGAGCAATATGGCCTTATTCGCTGATACTCCTAAAACCCTACAACAATAACAACAACAAAACTTCTGAATTGGCTTCTGTAATTTCGCATATCTCTTCCAAACCAGCCGCAAACTAGTCAGTATTTATTTACTGTCCAATTTCAAACTCACAGAACCAACTTTTCTTCTTCCTAATTTATTTCCTGAAAATTATAATCTAGAGAAATTCAAGTCTGATTTTAACAAGTATCCTCTGTCTTCCCAACCTTTAACCCATGCAGTACGTGTTGAAGGTTGGGAAGTACTATAGGTTCTACTACCTTTCGTGTTTGAAAAAAAGAAAAAAAAAAAAAAAAGAAATCAACTGCATTACGAAAGCGTAATGCAGTTAACGTAGACAGTATACTACGATTATTTATTTTATTAAACAATCGTTGTGTACCGTCACCTGAAATACGCATTATGTTTTAAGGTATGTGCATCGAAATGAAAAACAGTTGCTTTTATATATTATTTGTTAATAATTTAATAAGTAACTGGTAAACAAGATAATTAGTTATTTACTTTTCTCTTCTCATTAATCAGAGAAAAGGAAAAAAGCGATTTAAGAATAAAAATCTAACGTGCCTGAAATGTGCTTATGTTTCTGTAGGGATCCCATCTCAAGATAAAATCGTCGAAGTGTCATTCTTCGTGAAGTTACAATTTAGTTAATGTAACGTATTACGTACATTAACTAAATTGTTTTTGTTTTAGGATATTATGAATATTCTTTTAATGCTTTATTTTTTACTCTCATATTAGTACCAAAACCATGTGAAGCACTGTATCCAGATGTACAAGTTTCCCTTATTTGTGTTTTAAAATTGTCATTCTTAACTCTACAACAGTAGCTCTGTTGTATAAAATAAGGATACTAGTGGAAATTTAATATACTTGTTCGATGTAAAACTGTTTAAGGTTTTAAATGTAAATCCAGGCATGCTCGTGTGTTCTATATTCAGTTTGATTTAAAATCTAAATTTTTTTTTGGTTTTAGAAGAATTAGCGACTAAGGCCATATTGCTCTCTATATACTGTCTGTAAATTGCGTTTGTTTTGTGATCGATTTTCTGCTTGCTGAACGAAACACCATGATACCCTCACCTGAGACCGACTAACGCAGCCACGCTATGAAAAAGCGCCCATAAAAATTCCTCACTTCATCGACATGACTGAACTCAAGTCTTTTCATCTGGTGTGGGGAGGACGGAGATTCTATCAACTGTGCTACTGCGAGGGATAAATTATAATCGCACCCGGCTAAAAAATAATGAACCACATTATACCTCCAAGATAAAGTAGTCTTTATAGAAATATTTAAGCACACTACATTCCAAAATTCTGAAATATATATATATATATTTCACTTATCTCTACAAATACAGTTACAATTGAACCACTGACTTCTTTGTGAGGGTGTAGCTGCTGCTACGAAAATAGCATCTTCACGTAGAAGAAAAGAACGGAATTACAATTCGCCTTTGAAATTGGAAAGAAAAAATTATGGCATAGCCAATGCGGCTCTTTTTCGTTAGAGGAGCTCACGAATTCTTTGAAGAAGGTGTGGATACCACTAGCTTTTATTAGAAATTAGGTGGTCTTTCATAGAGCACTGAAGCAGTCGTTATGGCCGGGGGAGGCAACATACTATTGATTTCTTTGAATAAATACATGTTCTGTTCATAACTACATTTCCCACGACATGTACCATGTTGTTTTCATTGCTCATCAGTTATTACTGTATTAGAAAAGTTTTTGTTTCCAACAACTTAGTTTATTTATTATATTTTTTTCATTCTTGCTTATGATATCATATTTAATTTCCTATTGTTTATGCAATTTTTATTGATTTTTTAATTTAAGGCAGTGGGTAGGGCTATCACTGTATTAGGAGTTAGTAACGGAACGTGGCAGGGGATGGCATGTTTTTTTTTTTTATTTTTTTTATTTTATTATCCAGTGTGGATGCCTCGGTATTTCACTATTCATGTTAAGAAGGAAAGTTGGGAATAGATATGTCATGAAGTGAGAGCGGAGGAAATTGCACGAAGAATGGTAACGTGATAATGGGAAAATGGTTAAATGTTAAAAGATGTATTACGGAGGATAGGTATTCAGAAAAAGCTCTGTAATGATAAAGTGACTGGTACTACCACGCTGAGTTACCGTCCTTATTGCATTTAAGAAGTTCAGGATGTCAGATAAAATGGTACAATCTAGAATTATTTGCATTCATAATTTTTTCTGCTCGTCATGTGAACGATTTACATAATTTTTTCCGTCAGTTCATGAGAGTTTATATAATATTAGAAAATAAAAAGATAGCACAGGACACATAAGACGAGAATTATGGTATAACCTATCTGGTACCTTTCAGATATAAGCACAAGAAGTAATTCCTACCTAAGTTTTTTCGTTCATCTTTAAGCCAGTCAATTACTGCAGATTTTATATAAAACACTTCCCATCCAACTGAATAGGCACTGATTCGACGAATATCTAATAGCTTCTTTCCTTCTCCCTGTGCAGATGTAACTTGGTACACTCGAACCTAAAGAGAAATTTCTAGATTACAGATGCTGAATGAAAGATAATATTATGTATTCTATACAGTTTTGTTGTTTTTGTGCCAAAAATTAATTATGTAAATAAAATACGTAGTTGGTTTATTTTGCTGGTTTAAACCTGAATTTTTGGGTGACCATTTAAACTTCCCTTACTCGACTAACTCTGCCACGGTGTAAAATGAAGCTCATAAAAATTCCTCTCGTTCTGCGAAGATTCGAGTGCATGCTTTTTTCAGCATGATGTTGAAAGCAATGGTCGTAACCACTGAGCTACCGCGGCGCCTCTAATAGCCTACAAAGAAACAATGAACAAACCTGCTCGTATGCTCTCCATTATCGTTGTGCATTATAACAGTTTTGGATTTGAATTTAAGTTGTGGCTTAATTTCTGTAATATTTTATCTTGTATATTGTAAATTTAATTGATGTAAATCTCACATTTTGAAAATTTTAACATTTTAAAAATTTTATTTCTCTAATTTTTAAAAATTATTATCATTTTTTATTTTATTTTATTTATTTTTTTTGTATTTTGTAAATAAAAGTAAGAAATAAGAAAAAAAAAGGTGATTAAAAGTAAGAATTAAATAAACAGTTCTTACCTGTTGTAAAGTTAATGTAAGATATTTTATTTTTTGTATTCTATACAGTACTGTAAGTTTACATTCTTTTAGTTTCAGTAGTCGTTTAATTTTTGGCGACTAAGCGTCACTCAGACTTCCCAGATATTTGGGACGTTTTTCGCTCATTTTTATGGTTCGTCATACACCTCATTGCGATTAGATTTGGAATCCTCAGGCCATGTCGGCGGTTCTGGCCAATCGGAAGGAGATAGAGGTAGCTCTTATAGATCATCCATAAAGTCCAATATTTGGAACCAACTAATGGTTTCGGTTTCGGTAGTGCGGGAGATGTCGAAGCTCAGATTTCTATACTGTATTTTTATTTGAATGTATCTGCTAGTTGTTTTGGGGTGGGGGAGATCACTGCACAGTCTATTGGAATAATCTATTGTATCGATATCTGTGGTGGCCGAAATGGCAGCACATGTTCACTAACTGACATGCAGATATAAATTACCAAGTTCTGCAACAAATGCTGGGCGACTTTATGCAAATTCAAGCGTTCGACCGTTTCGTTAAATACTGGACCATGGCATAGACGCATTTCATTCGTGAACTGCAGCTGCAAAAGACAACAGACCCTTTCGGTTGTGTGTCAATTGTTGTAAGTAGTTTTCTTTGCTAATTCCTGTGGGGTAGGATATGCAGACCCATCTTGTTGGGTGCAATTTTCAGATGCCTCGTAAGAGGTGTGAGATTTTTCGGTGGTCTATTTTTTTTTTTTTTTTTTTTTTTTTATGGTGAATATGCTCGGTTTTTTTTTTTTTTTTTTTTTTTTTTTTTTCGAACCAGGGCTTTGGAATTTCACCGGCGTGTGTCATTAGGGAGATTATTCGTGGTATGATGAAGAGAATATCAATTGATAAGGTTCAGAACTCTGTTGGGAGGGGATGTTACCGACACTAAAATTAGAGATATGTTTTGTAGGGATCCCACCTCAAGATAAAATTGTCGAAGTGTCATTTTTCTTGAAGTTACAAAGATCGAAATATACCATTGGAGGTTTCGGATCAGTTGGTTTAGAATTCTTGAAACAATATAGTAAGGTTCGTTTAGAGAAGCGTAAGTTAGAGGAGTTCCCGACAATTTAGTCAGGAAAGTTCGAAACTGTGATGGAAATGAAGGTTCCCGTGACAAGTATTTTAAATGTTGCAGGCTATCGACTAGTGGCAAAGCACTTAGCTGTAGAAAGTGATCTCGATTCGGAGGAGAGGAGAGGAGACTAAGGATCCTCTGGAGTCTTACATTTGTGTAATTAATGGAGCTTAAAAAGAGGAGGAGATATTACAGTGAAACTTCCCTTTAACGGACAGCCATGGGGAACGAAAATGTGTCCGTTAGAGAGAAGTGTCCGCTAACAAGAAGTCTGAGGGAGAAAAAAAAAGAAAGAAAGAAAAATCGTTAAACGTTTAATGTAAAATTAAATTAAAATATATACAGATATTGCACAATATTTTTGTAAATAATATACATACAATTGTGCTATGCATATTATGACTTTATCTTAAGAAAAATACATACAGTAATCACTTATTTTCTTCTGCACCTTCTTCCGGCTGATAATTTTGTTTTCAACATTTGTTTGGAGTGAAGAAAGCGGCGAAAAACATTTTTAAACGATTGATTTGTATGAGCGCTTCTTCTATTTTCATCGGTGGTTCGTCGTTAATATGTTCTTCGACAGAATGACCTCCTTCCATTTCTTCATCCTCATGAGGAACTTCTTGAAAAATATCGATGATAATGTCGTTGATATCTAGAGCACCATCTTCTGTAGTGAGGTTCGAGTCTATATCTTTGTAGCCAGGGTTACTTGTAGCGGAAGTATCGTACATTATCAATAGATGTTGAAGTTCTTGTTCTTCTTGGTACGTACTCCACATTGCTGTTCACAACTTCAATTTTTGCGTTTGAGAAGCCAGACTTTACAAAACAGTTCACGACAGTTTGTTTTCTAATTGCGTTTACTGAAGAGGAAGTCTATTGAATCGCATCTAGGATGCTGATTTTCTTTGCAAGGTCACTCGCACATGTTACATCGTTCATGTTTGCAATGAGATGTCTTAAAACAGTAGTGAAGTTTAAAATTTTTTATTATCCCTTGATCCAAGGGCTGACACTCTGCAGATGTGTTTGGTGGCAGAAAAACGATTTGAATGTTGGACAATTCAATGGTGCGGGTGAGATGCAGCATTATCCATGAAAAGAATAATTTTTCTGTTTTGACGAATCATGTTTTGGTTAAAGTCGCTCGTGATATCTCGTGTCATCCACGCTTTTTTATTAGACTTCAAGTCAACATTCAAAAGATTCAACTTTATGCCCTTGAAACAACGAGGATTTTGTTGTTTTCCTATAACAAGAGGTTGTTCAAAGTCTCCCAGCATATTTGTACACAATTGTACAGTCAAGCGTTCCTTAGAAATTTTTCCGCCCTGGCACTTTTCGTTTTTTAGACTCATTGTTTTTTCAAGAAGAGCTTTAAAAAACAACCCTGTTTCGTCACAGTTGTAAATATCCTTAGCTTCAAAATCATGACATAAATCTTCCAATTTGACGGTCCACTCTGTTACAACCCCAGTATCAACAGATCCACCTTCACCACTTACGGTTTTCCAAGAAATTTTATGCCGAGTTTTGAACTTGTCTAGCCATTCCACAGAAGCTTTGAACTCATTTACTCCCATAGATTTCGCAAGCTCCAAAGCCTTTTCCCTAATAATAGGCCCATTAATGGGAATTTTTTTAGCACGTGCGCGACAAAACCACTCATACGTAACATTGTCAGTTTGAAGTCCAACAGTTTTCGGGAATGATTTTTGAACCTGATCATTTCAGTGTTGCCAAAATTTTTCGAGCAGTTCATTTTTTTTTCTTTAGGATGTCGCTTACCTGCGTCTTCCAGATTTTGAATTTTGCAGCGAGATTGCGAACACTATTTTTTTGCCGATCATACGCATTAATGAGTTCGACTTTATCTTTTAAAGTTAAATGTTTACGAGAAGACATTGTGCACTTCACACGAAACTGAACAAAACTGAAAACTGAAACTGAAAAGACGAAAGGCCGACCATATACCCCCCTCCCCCCGCACACACCGAATTCATCAGAAGTTTTACACGTGCCTTAAAATTCTTGAAAAAGGGATTAGAACCGCGACGTAAACCTTGATAAAATTCAGAGAATCGGAAATAGAAAATAGATTGAGGCAATATGTGGAAGAAAAGTTCCTAGAAAAAGGGCCGTGAGCTCTCCCGCAGTCCGTTATGGGGAGATCAAATTAAGTGCTAATCTGAACGAAACAGTGCAGATTGCCTGTCCGCGTCCGTTACAGAGAATGTCCGCTAGACAGAAGCTGCAAACACGTTAAAACCAATGGAGGTGAGTTGGGGAATTTGAAAATGTCCGTTGTAGAGAGGTGTCCGTTAGGAGAAGTTTCACTGTATATGATTTTCGTTAGCGTTGCGAGGTGCGTAGCATAAGATAAACTATTTAACTGAGAAGGAGAGGCATCATTCGGCAGCACTCTAGGTAGAGATGTCAGTGTAGTTTGAAATTTCTGTATGGTCAGATCAGAAGTCGTATAAATTGCAGGTTTTCTGGCTTTTTAATTTTAAGGATTTGTTTTCTATGACAGTAAATGATATTTTATGGTCTTGGCTAATCCATATTCAAACTGGCATAAAAGGGAGAAAAGTTTACTTGGTAAGGTCGTAGACAGATTCAGAGAAGAAAATCTGTAGCCGAGCTGCGCTTTTTTAAAAATATTATCTGCGTTCTTTGTTGCTACTCGTAATATTAGGGGATTTCAGAAAACAATGTAAAAATATATCTGTATGGAAATCGGTTCTAACTTTTTTTATGCAGTTATTATTTTTTGCAGTAGATACACGTTTGTTGGAAATGAAACGATAAGTTAAAAGCTTGTTCTTTTGAGTTTTTGGGTCTGCTCAGATTTGTGTGGGAAGCTGCACCTTTATATTTCCTCTAAATATTGAGGTTTTCAGTAATTTGTAAAGAGATGAGGAGAGCAGAATTATTAGTATTGACTAGTATTAGGAAGGAGTGGTAGATCAGCAATATTTATCAACATTTATGCCTCGAGCTCTCCTAGACAACATAGTCAATTCCTTAGGCGATTGAGAGATTATCCAACTGTGGTACTCTGGATAGTGTTAGGTGGAAATTTCAGTTATATTCAGGACATTGTTCTCCATTGAACAAGATTTGCGTGTGGAGGCGGGTTGTAATAGCATGGTCGGAGCGGATATATTCCGTGAAATCTACAAAGAAGGTGGGTTAGTTGATGTGCATAGATTTTGTAACTCCCTACAGCACGGCTCTACTTGTCATTGAGGGTCACTCGATACCAGGGTTGATTGTATACATGATTCCGCAGATTTAATTGAAGTTTGTTCAGCCTGGCATCTTAGATGTCTCATTCAATCGTGGGTTTACAGACCATCACATGGTCTTGGTTCATATGAATGTGTTTTGTTTAGTGAAATGGGGCCCTGGGGAACAGGGCTCCACAGATGAATGATAAAATACTATCATGAAATAATACCTTGATGTATTATTTCATTATTAATATGATATGATAATCATATTATTTTATGATTTTCCACGGCTCCCTAAATGAGACGACCTTAAATTTGCCCTTATTAATAATAAAATTTTAAGTTAAAACCCCCAAATGATGATAATATTTAATGAATTTTGCAAATAAGCGCAGTCTGCTTGTTATTTGGTTTTTAAGAGCAATAGCAACTAAAGCCATATTGCTCCGGGGATATGCGGTGGTCATTCCCTGACCTTTCTGCATCCTCCGTATTTGGTAGTCACGGGCTCGAACCCCGGTCTAATCAAGAAGCGTGTGCTACGCACTCCTGCTCCTGCCCACCTGGCTACGGAGGTGCCTAAGCGCAGTCAGTTTGGTTCTTATGGTTTATATCATCCACATAAATTAATAATTTTACTTTGTCAGTAAGAACGATCTAAGCTAAATAATTGACATAAATATCGAATATGGTCACAAAGATGTTCTCTGCGATATCCTCCTTCTGAAAGAGATTTCTCTGGTATGTGACAGAGATAGCTAATTCTGTATAGCCTGTTCGTAACATTAATCCGTTAACAAAATTTCTAATAATAGTGCACTAACACCAGATGACTGCAATTTTATTTTCAACATTTCATAATCAATTAAATCATAATCAAAAGATAGGTCTGTGTATATGACATCCACACACACACACACACACTCAGTAAATTCGTCACGACATCCATGAAGTACGGGGCATATTTTAGGTTAAAAGAACAAATAATTTCTGATGGACAGCAGCGTCCAATATCCAAGAATAACTATTCTGTTCGGTAGGATTTCTAAATTCCCGACATTTTTTAGTCTTCGGGAACCGGGAACGGGAAATTGCTGTTCCCGAAAATTTTATTTTATTGATTAAATGTTTGCTATCTTTTTTTAAAAGAATTTTTTTCCTTATTTTAGTCATAAAACACAATAATAATGAACTGTACATTGTGGTGTATAAGTAAAAAACTAAAATTTAAGAAGAATTAGATATTAAAAAATGCGACTCACAGTTTGATGAATGTAAACAGAAAATTTTATTACATTGATACAGATAGGCAACATTATTCTATACATTTATTCGAAAACACTAAGTTTGAGATTAGCATAAAAGAAATCCTAACTAAACACTAATACAGAAACAAAACAAATAATAAGCAAAACTAATATTCGCATTTAACATTTACAATTATTGTTAAATTGAAATTTAAAAAACATAGTGCATTAATTGTTTGGTCGGAAAGTCTATACCTTTCCTTAGTTACAAATAAGCCTGGAGTAGAAAAATTTCTTTCATTTTGGGTTGAAGTAGGTCTAATTGTTAGAAGTGCATCTAATAAAATTTTTAGATTCGGTGTCAGTGTACTTATCGCTTTATATAAATTAATCTCACTTTTAAGGACCCTTATAATGTCACTCGGTTGTCTGTCTGTCCGTCCGTCTGTCACAGCGTTGTATCTCTGGAACCACTCAACCTATTGACATGAAATTTTGCATGGGTTTGTACATCATGTGGGCCAACATAACGCTTTATTGATCGTTGTTGACAAAAATTTGTCTGAGAAATGGGGGGGGGGGGAATGTGGTGGGACAAAAAATGTCAACAACCTACAGCTGATTATACACCGTTGGAAAGAGTTGGAAAGCACTCAACGACTAGATTTAAAATATAATTTTAAAATATTTTTAAAATTAAAAATAGCGGCGCCAGACAGGAAAATATGAGTAATTCTCGCCCCCCCCTCTATTTGCGTCGCTAATGGAGCTAAAAATTTAAAAATCAGCTATGTGTTATTCGATGCATATCAAGGGAAAACTATTCCGATTGAAATCTATCATTTACTTTTTGGATTAAAATTAAAAAAAAAAAAAACAACAATTTTTTATTGCGCTTCGATAGCGCTTTTTTCTACTAAGTAACTCTCCTTTTGGTGACAGAAAGGTTGCTAAATAGTTAGTTAATAATTCTATAAAGGTCATTTATAAATTTTGCGATGAGAAGTATTTTTTGACAATTTTCAAAGCTGGAGTTGTTCCGGCAAGGAGGTACTCAGAGCCAGTGTTGAGGCTGCGGTGGTAGGGAGGAGTCTGCGCGGAGTCTTGCACGGCCCTCACCTGCCAGTCGCTTCTCCCCCAAGACTTTAATCGCTTCTCCAGGAAGAAGTCGGAGTCGCTTCTCCCCCAAGACTTTAATCGCTTCTCCAGGAAGAAGTCGGAGTCGCTTCTCCCCCAAGACTTTAATCGCTTCTCCAGGAAGAAGTCGGAGTCGCTTCTCCCACCCTTGTCATTCACAACAACTGGAAAGACTCAAATAGACAACGTTTTCGTTAGTTCCTCAGTTTTAGGCCAAGCCACGGTACTAGAAACTTTTTTCAGTTACCATGAAGCTCTCTATTTGAGATACTACACTAACGACCATTCGTGACTACGTACCCTTCATCCTGAGTTCCCGGCACTCAGTAGTTGACTGATTTATTTTAATATACTTCCATTTTTGGCTAGTAAAAAAAGGTTAAGTTAAGTTAGTTTACGCCAGTAATTCTGGACGGATTCAAGCAAAAGAAGCCACTTTCTCAGGAGGTGTACCCATAATCGGGAGTATAACCCTATTTGGATCGCTGAAAATATCTAATAAGGGACACTTAAAGACTTTATCTCTACGTTTAAAAAGCTGCTGTTTAATTTCCTTTAAAAGCTTATTACTTAAAATAAAATTTTTATTTTCGAAATTACGAAAGAGGAATCTAAAATGACTTCGCTTGTTAGTAAATTTATGATTTGTTAATGCTTCAACTGGCGCACTGTTTTTAAGCAGTTTAATATATCTTCGGCGATTTTTGGATATCCGTCGTTCCATTGATAAGAGAGCTTTAATTCGTGTAAAGCAATTTTTATCGGTGTTAAAATCCTTAAAAATCTCACTTTCTAATGAAATGATTATTTGCAACTATATTTAAATAAAAATTAAGCGTTTTAAAATAAACTACGTAGTAGTATGTATATTACAAAAACCAAAAAAAATTCTCAATTTATCGGGAAATGTTTTTGCTTTTCCCAGGAATCAGGAATTTTAAAGTTAGGATATTTTTCCGGGAAGAAACCCTAGTTACTGATCTATAGTTAGTTACCTCTCATTTAGAACCTTTTCTTGAAAGTACCATATTTCCTTTCTTATAAAAGGAAATAGATATGGTACTTTCAAATGACAAGAAAAATACTCTTTTAGAAGGACTTAATTATTATATATTAGGGTTACCCGTAATTCATTACATAAACCCGTATTTGTGTCTGTAAATTGCGTGAGTTCTGTGGTCAATTTTTTTGTTTTGCTGGACGAAAAAAACCCATTTCCTGGGGGGGGGGGAAAGGCTTGCTGTCTACGCCTGAGACCGGCTAACTCAGCATCGGAATGAAAAAAGCCCATTAAAGTTCCTCGCGTTAACGACGGTTTTCGAACCCGGGGCGTTTCCACCCTGTGTGGGGAGGGCGGCGAGGATACCACTGTACTACTGGGCAGACTTTAGGACTTGTTAAGAACTGAATTAATCAACTGATTTTTCAAAGAATGCAGGAAAAGTTGCCAAAACGACAGTAGTACATATCAACTCCGCTGGCATGTTCATTGCATAGGTGATGAACTTCTGATATTAGATCGTAATCTTTTATTATAGTAAACGAAAATGTACGTATATTTTCGTAATTTACGTAATAATTAGCGAAAAATTTACTGTAGTCTATTTCCTCAAAAATAATTAACAAATATATCAATTATTTTAAACGATAAGTACGCTGTGTTATTTTTATATATTAAATGAGATATATTATTGTACGAGACATGTTGCGGATTGCTGGGAAATATCATCATCATCAGCCATTTTCAATCCACTGAAGGATGAAGATATTCCATTAATCATGGTGGGGAGTATTCTTTGGTTCATAATTTTACATTTCAAACAAATTGGGATATTGCTCCTCAGTATGTCACATGTTTCCTGAATGTTATCCATCTGAAATTTATTCTTCTCTTGACTTCCAGCCATTTATCATTATTACAGCTAATGACTTGTCCAAGATAATACCGTATATGAAACCTTCTCAATTTCTGCTTCTTCAATAATTATATCCCTTTCTGTGGAATACTTATTCATCAATCCTTTTGTTTTAGCCGTATTCATCTTTAATCCGAAATCCTTATTAACTCTGCATAACGGATTAAGATTTTCCTCTAATCCTTCGGGATCGTGGCTTATGATCACAATATCATCTGCAAATCGTAAATGGTTTAGGTACTCTCTGTTCACACTAACTCCTTACTGCGACCGGTCCAATCTTCTGAAAGCTTACTCAAGGGCAGCAGTAAACAACTTCGGAGATATTGTGTCTCCTTGTCGAACTCCCTCCTTTTTGTTGATTCTCATCAAGTATTCTTTCTAATCCGTTAGAAATGATCCTTGTGAAAAACTTGTAGATGTGGGACAACAAGATAATTGATCTATAATTTCTAATTTCTGATTTATCTCCTTTCTTATGCAGCAAAATTATGATTGCATTATTCCATTCCTTAGGCATGACGCCTTTCCTAATGTATTTTGTGAAGAGTCTTGCCAGTTTCTGTGTCATGTCTCTTCCTCCCAATTTCAACTACTCTACAGTAACTTCATCTTCACCTGGGGCTTTTTGATTCTTCATTTTCTTCAATGCATGTTCTGCCTCATCAGGAAAGATATCGGGTATGTTGTATGTGTTACTCATTTGTGATCCATCTTCCCCACTGCCGGCATCATTCCCTTGCTCCTTATATAATACTTTATAGTAGTTTTCTGCTATTTGAATTGTGCCCTCTCTGCTATTTATAAATACACCATCATTATTCTTCAGATTCAGTATCATTTGTCCCGTATTTCTGCTCGACTGCCGATTTAAGTCCTTTGTTTTCCCTTATGCTTGTTCTTCTTTTCTTGTGTTAAATCTTCTTATGTCCTCTCTGAGTCTCTTTCTAATGGCTTTGTAAAACTCATTATACTCAATTTGTCCTTGTCAGTGTTTATCTTGCTCTTCATTTGTCGTCTTCTGTTAATCGTGACAAGTGTTTCTTGACTATTTTTTTCCTTTGGATTTTTTTTTTTTATCTGTAGTTTTTTTGGGCCTTTTATCACTATCAGAAAGCTGTCCTATTCCTCGTCGAATCTTGGTCCTGAAAGGTCTGCAAGAAGCTCAAACCTGTTTTTAATTTCCAGTACATACTGCTTTTCACCCCTTCTGTTGTCTCAAAGACCTTCGTATTATTTACTTGAGTCAGTTTTTTTCTTCCTTTTCTTCCATCTATATCAAGTGTAGAATTTACCATTCTGTGATCACTTCCAACATTTACCTTGTTCAGAAACATCATTCACAATATATCTTCTGTTAGTGAGAAAGAAGTAAATTTCATTAGTTATTAGTCGATTTGGGCTCTTCCGTGTCCACTTTCTGTTCACCCTTTTCTTGAAAAAAAGTGTTCATAATTGACATTCCTCGAGATTCTGCAAATTCCACAAGTCTTTCATTTTTTTCACCAATTCCAAATTTCCTATAGTTTTCCTTTCTCTGCTGATTTGTATCTTTCCGACCTTAGCATTGAAATCTGCCATAATGATGATGTAGTCAGTTTTTTGTTCAACTAGAAGTCTCTCAATTGCATTGCACATTTCTTCAACCTCTTCATCATCCTAACTCTATGTTGGATCATATATCGTTATAACCTTTAGTTTGTACCTCTTAGAAATCCTGAGTAGTAGTCTTGACACCCTTGATGATGTACTTTTGAATTCCAGAATGTTTTTTATATCTTCACCCTTTTCACTGTTTCCATTTGTGTACAGCAGATTTCAACTTGATAAACTTATAACTGATTCATTTCTTCTTCTTCTTCTTGTTTGAGCTTAGCCGATGATATTCCAGTTCACATTTTCTAATTCCGTTTCTAGCGCTGATATCCTATCTTCACCAATGAGCAATCTTACATTGTAACATGACAAGTTCAGTTTCCGTGCATGGCAGCCTGGTCGTACCCAGAGATTCTTATCACCCTCTGCTTCCACTCTGATCCTCTCGCTGCCGTAAAAGGGTAAGTGAAAGCTTCTGGCGACTGAGGGCCACTTGTTTCGTCATGTTGTCATATTTAATAAAGTGCTGGAGGGTTAGGTCTTTTCCTCTTCATGCTGACCAGGCACCTTGAAGAGAACCACGCTACAGTTTCGTTCCCATAAAAGTGACGCAACAGAGCTTACCATCGAGAAGGTGTGCATAAGTGGATTTTAGGGAGGCAGGCCAGTGGGACTTCATCTAAATCTAATAATATAACAAGATATTGGATCCATCAGTGTTTTAGACTGAGTGTCTGATAACACACATGATGCCTGTTCCCATCTAAGCTGGGAAATATACACCATGCCAAATTCATTATTCGGGCAGCACATACCGTCCGCAACAATGAGAACAACTGTTCCTACAAGATTACAGTACTTTTCTTTTGATATGTCACGTTCCAATAAAGCCAATTACCCTTCACTCCAGAATTGCGTTGGGTTTTTGCAACATACGCTGATTGGATCCTAAGTTCAACTACTTCACGAAGTACTTATATCATCTTATTTACGAGAAGCATCGTTTACACATACTGTGATCTACTAATTGTTTTGACCAGTGCACTTACCTAAGATTTTTTATGACATTTAGATTATAAGTTATTTCAACTCCTAGCGGTGGTTTCGAAATTGTAGGTGCAGAGAGAGAGAGAGAGAGAGAGAGAGAGAGAGAGAGAGAGACCATTATTGTGACAGTTCTGTCCCAGTTAAGGAAGAGATTAACTGTGCAAACTTTAAGTATGCATCCAAATCATCAAGCTTCTGCTGGGTTTGTGTCACCACATTTCCAGTATTTACTCGTATTCAATCGTGGTAGATCCGTACACTTAAGCATTATGTATGCATTCAAAAAAAGCTGTATTTTAAAAACCACGAAGAGGAAGCCCAGGAGGTCACCCCCCAACTCTTGTGGGATCCTTGCAGTTATTTTTATATTTGACGGTTTGTGATACAGATGTACTGATGTCCACCCCACAAACGGCAATATGTAATTCCACAAATAGTGAACGTACTTTCAAACACATTAATGAGCTGCAGTTAGACTGTCAAAGACCATCTGTTTAGTATAACCAAGAAGGGAAACCCTATGAATTAGTAGTCATTTCTCATTAGCATAACTTAGCAGGTTGTTATAATTCGTTGAGAATATTTGTTAAACTTGTGCTTAAATGCGCCCGCTAGGACTGATAAGACAAGTCGTT
The DNA here is from genome assembly GCF_048544385.1 of Mastigoproctus giganteus. Lineage (NCBI taxonomy): Eukaryota > Metazoa > Arthropoda > Arachnida > Uropygi > Thelyphonidae > Mastigoproctus > Mastigoproctus giganteus. The sequence continues at coordinate 88,489,831 of NC_143582.1, read as the reverse complement.
CAAAAAACACAGAGCATTTTATAAAGACAAACGCTCGTTAAAATTAATCCTACCCAAATTAATAAGACTAATCTTTGGTCCCAATAAAAACATCGAACCGTCGTGGGACACTTTCGATCAGTTTCTTGTGGTCGGCAGCAGGAATTTGTGCCCATTCATCCTCCAGTACATTAGCTAATTTAACAATAGAGAAAGAGAGTACTGACCACACCCCGATTCGTCATTCCAATTCATCTCAGAGGTATTCAGTCGGATTCGGGTTTGGGATCCCAGTCAGTTATTCGAATTGTTGGACTTTATTTTCCTCAAATTAGGTGTGTATAGAACATATAATGTTTTTCATGATCATATACTGCTCGTATGGTGCCCTTATCGTGCTATGTGGAGTAGCCCATTTCCATAAAATTGCTTGAGTGTGGGTAACCAACTGAAACCGAACCCATGCGAAGAAGTTCCCCAATATGACCCAGCTTATTCCGAACTTCGCCATGGGCACAGTGAACTATGGTAGATGACGTTCCGAGGCATTCATTTTACCTACATTCAAGGTCTGATTTGAAAACTCTATTCAAACTCATCACTTTTCTATTATTTCGCTGTCACCACAGCATTATGCTACAGTGGTGTGCAAAATTTAAGGACCAACACTATTTCTAAAGGTTACAACCACAAAACCTTTACATAAGATACTCTTTACTGATGAGAGTAGATTCAGTCTCAGCAGCAATTCTGGAAGTCAGCTGATCTGGCGAGAGGTTGGCACACAGTATCATCCCGCAAACATCACTGAAAGGGATCGATATGCGGTCGAGGTGTTCTCATCTGGAGAGGCCTTATCTTGGATGGACGTACACAACTCCAGATACCGGAAGGCGATACTGTAACCGGTGCACGCTACTGTACTGAGGTAATCCTTCCCCATGTGCGTCTGTTCCGAGGTGCCATTGGCCCCGAGTTCGTGTTTATGGATGATAACTTCACACCCCATCGCACTGCAGCTGTTGATATGCTTTTGGAAAGTGAAGACATTGTTCGTATGGATTGGCCTGCCCGTTCCACTGATCTAAATACCATCGAACAGATATGGGACGCTCTGGGGAGACGCCTAGCGGCACGTCCACACCCACCAGAAAATGTTCACCAGCTGAAGATGGCGCTGACAGAGGAATGGACGATGTTATCGCAAGAACTTATCAACAACGTTGTTCTAAGTGTGGGCAGGCTGTGCAAAGCCTGCATTGACATTAAGGGTGGCCATATCTCCTACTGAGGACCACCTCTTCCCTTTGTTCCATCTTTGGCCGTGATGCATCTGTATCATGGCAACCAGTGCTATGTTGCCATTTTTGAATAAAGTCCCTCTGTACCGTTTTGTTTCCGTTGCTTCACCATTTCTGTATCTCGCGAGGTTCGTTTGGTATGCTTTTCTCATATCCAGGCCACTCCTATGAGAAGCTACAGGTGAAAACCTGACTGGTCCTTAAATTTTGCACACCAGTGTATCACCACAGCAAACGATGTTTGACGTTAATTTGATGTGTGCCTTGTTATGTGCAGCTCTGCCATAAAAATCAGTGCTGTGTAATTGCCTACGGATGAGGACGCACTCCCGTGGGCATCGGCAGCTCCAATGTAACGTTTTTGAAGGATGTCTCTCGATTCGCTTTTATCACTTTCTTCAGCGATCGGTAATTCCTACCCAACAGTTTTTTTTTATTTATTTATTTATTTTTTTTCCTAACTAGCTATTTGTGTACACTCTCGTTCATGTTTTACCTAATCAACTATGGGTGACTTTGCGAGGTGTTCAAACTTGTGGCGTAGCGTTTAGTAAAAAAATACTGATAATTTTGCATCGGAAGACACAGCCTCTTTGAAATACTGTAAACATGTGTCGCTTCTCATTTTGTTTGTCTATGATACTTTACAACTCACGATGTTATCAATTGGAAGGGTCCATATTTTATATGCATATACACACTAAACTATCAAAATTATTCAGGCGTCTCCCCCGGTTTAGTAAACGGTGCGAGCAAGAGGTTTGCTACTTTGCACATACCGGTTTTAATGCAGAAAGAAGTTTAAAAGTGTACGGATTATAACAGACGTTACAAACAAGCAGAATAGTTGACTGTTGTGTTGTTATTGAATTTTAGGAACATCGGCAACTAAGGCTATGGTGCTCCGTGTATATTGTCTGTAAATTGCCCGTGTTCTGGACGAAAAACTCGAGAAAAAATCATGCTATTCTCGCCTGAGACCAACAAACTCAGCCAGTTTGAAAAAGACCCATAAAATTCCTCTCGTCATCGCCGTTCCTCAGGTCTTTTCCGGTGGAAAAGACCTGAGGAACGGCGATCCTACCAACTGTGCTACTCACTATGACAGAATGGTTGGCATCCTTTTTAAAATAAATTATATTATTCGATGTATTTTGCTTATCAATAAAGACACGTATAATGTATTTAACTACGTTATTAGCTTGAAATAGACTAGCTTTCAAGTGACAAGTTTTCATCAGATAAAAAAAGGTGAATATTATTAGAAATGATGGTCAGAAGGTAGAGAGAGAGCCTGTATGTTCCAGAGTGCTTTTTGTTCCTTTTATATTCTGTTCGCGTGTTAACCCGTAGATATTTTGGAACTTTCTTGTCCTCCCCACACTCTTACAGTGTTACGTTGTTCTATGCTACGAACACAGCTCAGATAAGCGATCATCGCAGACCGTTTGAGGGTTTCCGACTTTCATTCCTTATCTTCGACCACCGGTTGACTGTCATGTCTCATTCGGTCGAAAGCGCTATCTGTCTGTGAAATCTAAACCACCCTTATCCTCGGGCGCTCCAGCGTCTCTCAAGAGACAGTAATTCCCTGCTTGATGGAGAGAAGCGATAGAGATTTCGCAAACTACCAAGAAACAGACGGTGTGAGAAAGATTGCTTGTTCGCTTCGCGAACCATTTTTAAGGTTTGCAACAAACATATATGCAGAAACACGCATAGAGAGAGAGAGAGAGAGAGAGAGAGAGAGAGAGAGAGAGAAAGAAAGAGAGAGAGAGAACGCCATTTGGCAGAAAAATTAAGCAATTCTGTTCGCAACTGAATTTGTGACGATAGGTGTAAATCCGCATTCTTGGTATTTCTAAATACCTGGAAATAGAAGTATCGATCTGCATGCTTCATGTAGCGCCTTTCAACCTCTAAAAACGATAGTACATCTGTAGCTTAATAATACTTTAAAGAAGCCATGTTCGGGGCTTGTCGATATCGTTTTGTTAAATTATCTGATATTTTCTCAAATGTAAAAATTAAAATATTGTTTATCAAGTTCACTGCCATGGCAGACACCGGTGTCTGCTCCAGAACTTTTGCTTCGCTTTTATAGAAGACAGCGTCTGCTCGGATATACTTCGGCAAGCTTTTTTTTTTTTTTTTTTTTCCAGTGTTCGTAAGCCCATGTTTCTTCATTCCGAGAAGTCACAACTTGATATGCCAAACATATTAAAATGTTCCTGCGTTAAATCTAATTTATTTGTTTTTAAAGAAATTCGAAAGGATTCTATAAATTTAGTGCTTAAGTTGTTTACACGGACAAGTACTAACTTAATACAGTATGAACTTTGAGGACGTTATTAATGATTTTGCTAACGTAAAAAGCCGAAAAAATAATTTATCTTGGAAATCTTTAGTTAAAAATTAATTAGTAGAATTTTGTTAGAAGCATTGAATTCTGTTTCAATTATATTTTAGTCCCCTAATTTTTCGAAGGCTAGGCTAGCCACAGTGCTTACTTGTCTAATGGAAAAAGAAAGCTCTCTGCTTTGCTGCCACATGTACGCTGTTGGTGAAAAATCTGCAAGCGAATATACCTACTGTGATCTGGATATTAATATTACTATTAGGAATGGCCACATGGTGCAAGGAAGCCTATGGCTTATGCTGCACCAGCCAAATAAAAATAAATAAAATAAAATAATAATAATAATAAATAATAAGAGAAAAGGAAATAGACAACCTATGCGTTTCCCTCCTCTCGTAGGTATTATCCAGCTAACGGTCCAGTGGTTTTCAACCTTTTTTTAATAACTGCACCCTCCCCCCCTAAGTCATTTATTTTATTTTGGGGCACCCCTACTCAATTTTCTGCCTGTTAGATCCGATTCTCTCTCTCTCTCTCTCTCTCTCTCTCTCTCTCTCTATATATATATATATATATATATATATATATATATAATATTAAAAAATATATAGAGGTACTAAGTAAACATCAATTATAGATTACCACAAAATTAAAAAGATACTGTACACCTATTTATAATGAAATAAACATTTAATTAAAAATAATAATAAGTTTAAGTAACTTAAACCCAAATTACATGGCACCCCTATAATGTTGCGGCACCCCGTTTGAAAACCACTGACTACTAACCTTTGAATTTCCCCAAATTGTCAGCCTCTGCCACCCATATAGTAACTTATTCCAGTAATTTATAACTCGCTTGTTAAAATAAAACTTTTTGCAATACGGTCTAAACATCTCTCCCCGTAACTTGAAATTATGCCCCCTTGTTCTTGAATCATTTATAACCGTGAAAATTTTGTCCTTGTTCATTTTCACCTGAATCAAGTCTCCTCTAAGGTGCCTAGTTTTCAAGCTCGACAACCCACATACTCGAAGTCTTTCCTCATATGGACGCTCTTTTGCCGACCTCACCAGGTGTTTTACCAAACTTTGGACCCTTTCAGAAAGCACAATGTCTTTCTTTAGGTGCGGTCTCCTTACTTGAACACAGTATTCCAAGTGTGGACTAACAATAGGCTTATACACGGGTGTGCAAAATTTAAGGACCAGTCAGATTTTCACCTGTAGCTTCTCATAGGAGTGGCCTGGATATGGGAAAAGCATACCAAAGGTACCGCGTGAGGTACAGAACTGATGAAGGAAACAGTACCGACACAACAACAGAAACAAAACGGCACAGAGAGATTTTATTCAAAAATGGCAACATAGCACTGGCTGTCATGATACAAATGCATCACTGTCAAAGATAGAACAAAGAGAAGAGGTGGTCCTCAGTAGGAGATATGACCACTCCTAATGTCGATTCAAACTTTTCACCGCCGGTCCATACTTAGAACAATGTTGTTGATAAGTTCTTGCGGTAACATCGTCCACTCCTCTGTCAGCGACGTCTTCAGCTGATGAACATTTTCTGGTGGGAGTGGACGTGCCGCTAGGCGTCTCCCCAGTGTCCCATATGTGTTCGATGGGATTTAGATTGGTAGAACGGGCAGGCCAATCCATATGGCATTTGGAAAGTGAACAATGTCTTCACTTTCCAAAAGCATATTCAACAACTGCAGTGCAATCGGGTGTGGCTGTTTGTTGTTGTTTGGTTTTTAGGAGCATTAGCAACTAAGGCCATATTGCTCCGGGAATATGCGGTGGTCATTCCCTGACCTTTCCGCATCCTCCGTATTTGGTGGTGACGGGCTCGAACCCCGGTCTAATCAAGAAGCGTGTGCTACGCACTGCTGCTCCTTCCCACCTGGCTACGGAGGCGCGCCATCGGGTGTGGCGTTATCATTCATAAATACGAACTCGGGGCCAATGGCACCTCGGAACAGATGCACACGGGGAAGGATTACCTCAGTACAGTAGCGTGCACCGGTTACAGTATTGCCTTCCAGTATCTGGAGATGTGTACGTCCATCCAAGATAACGCCTCCCCAGACGAGAACACCTCGACCGCCATATCGATCCCTTTCAATGATGTTTGCGGGATGATACTGTGTGCCAACCTCTCGCCAGATCAGCTGACTTCCAGAATTGCTGCTGAGACTGAATCTACTCTCATCAGTAAAGAGTATCTTATGTAAAGGTTTTGTGGTTGTAACCTTTAGAAATAGTGTTGGTCCTTAAGTTTTGCACACCAGTGTATAAGGGATTATGACGTCCTTATCTCTACTCGCAATTGTTCCATAAATCATCGATAGGACACCATGGGCCTTCCTTGCAACCAAGCCAAACTATTATTTTTAGGCCACCCGAATAATTAAATTCATCTGCCGTGCTGTGTGTCTTATGTCTATTAATTGCATGTGTTCTATGGTCGATTTGTCTTTTGCTGGATGAAAAACCCCAGTTTTTAGTGGAAAAAAACCTTGCTATATACGCCTGAGACCGACTAACTCAGCCATGGAGTGAAAAAAGCCCATTAAAGTTCCTCGAGCCATCGACGGTATTCGAACCCGGGCCTTTCCCACCCTGTGACGATACCACTGTGCTACCAGCTCAGACCTTCCCTGCCACCGAAAAAAAAAAGAAAAGAAAAAAAAATTGTGATATTAGGTTCCTCTGTAAATGATTACATCTACCCATATTTATTTTGTCTGTAAATTGCGTGTGTTCTCTGGTCGATTTGTCTGTTTGCTGGACGAAAAACTCCAGTTTATGGGGGGGGGGGAAACCTTGCTATCTACGCCTGAGACCAACTAACCCAGCCGCGGAGTGAAAAAAACCCATTAAAGTTCCTCACGTCATCGACGGGATTCGAACCCGGACCTTTTCCACCCGGTGTGGGGAGGCCGGTGACGATACCACTGTGTTGCACATGCAGACCCTTGCAACCAGGGGATATTCAGGGGATATTCATGTGTTGTTGTGGCGGACCCCAGGGTTTCCCCCATTAGCCGCTACTACTTCTTGTTTTGAGGCTCACGCCAGAACCGGCCATTTGTATGTAGTGTGTTGGGTGTGTAAATGTTATGATGTGTTCTGTTGTTATGTAGTCGGCCGGTACCTGGCTCTTAGCAAGTGGGAAGCAGCAACACCTGGTCACAGCTTCCCACCCCCCCATCCCCGCCACGTGGAGGCGGCCAGGATCTACTACCTTCATGCTAGTCTATACCGGAACAAAGTTCCAGGATAGGCAAAGTTCGGAAAAAAAAAAAATAATAAATAATAAAAATAAATAAATAAATGAATAAAAAAAAAATAATAATAATAATAAAAAAATAAAAATAAATAAATAAATAAAATAATAATAATAATAATAAAATAAAAATAAATAAGAATAGCTGGAAAAGTTAGGGTGGTGCGGAAGTAAAGAAGTGCAGCGGGGGGTCAGAGAAGGGACCCGCCGTAATAAAAGGAAGTTAAGAGAAATTGACAAAAGATAAAAGTGAGAGAAAAAAAAAAAAAAAAAAAGGTGGAGGCAATTTTCAGCCTTTGTAGTAGCCACATGTCGCGGTGCAATCCTATCCTAATTTAGGATTAGCAGTTCCTATCCTGTGAGCAGGATTAGGAGATGTCGAGGCGCATCCTCAATAGATCCTTCAGCTTCAAGGGAAGCTCTTTCAACGTTGAAGATTTCTTTGGCACTCCCATCGTTTGATAGGAAATCCTGTTAGAACAAAGGCATATCAGAACTCTACAACGGACCAGGAGAAGGTTCGGTAGTTGCAGCAATCGCTTAATTTCATTGTTAGATAGGTATTCAATGGCATGGCACAGCTGAAGCACTAGAAATACACTAGAAATAGAGTCAAACGACATACTATAAACACTATTTACGATTTCTAACACAGTAGGTTTGTCATTCCAATCAATAAGGATTTAGTTTCCATCCCGATGTATCACCTCAAGTTCGTGAGACAAAATGCAGGAAGTAGCAGTTGAAGCTTCTTTGAAATATTGAAATACTTTATATTAATGAATTCCTTCTGGGTAGCAGTTCTTGTGAAAGTCTGAAAGTCTTCAAAAATAATATCAGTCTTTGATCAAGTCTTCAGAAATAATGCAGTCCTTGTTCAAGTCTTCAGAGATAATTTCAGTCGTTGTTCAAGTCTTTCTCTTGATCCGGGTTCAGGCTATCTCAGGGCAGCAGCTCTCGTTTCCTCTCGTCGCTTAAATGCTCGTGTTGCAAATAAGTTAAAAGCTTCAAATGCATCTTGTGATTGGATCAGAGAAGGCTTATTCTCCCTGTCATAAGAACCAGTAATGAGTTGTAGTTCATTCCGTAAGTCGGTATAATAGTGACACTCCAAGAGGATGTGATCTGCATCCTCTTCACCTCCACAGAGACAAAGAGGGAAAGGAGACAGTCCAAGTTTATACAGCTTGCTATTGAGGCTGCCGTGACCTGACAAAAGGTATGTTCCATATAGTCCAGGAGCAAACCACAATAATTCCCTTTTCCTGAATTCCCTTACATTCGGCAAATACTCTCTTGTCACCTTTCCTGTCTCCGATACAGACCAGTCAGCCTGCCACTTATTTACATAAATAGTGCGCAATCTTTCCTTTTCTGTTGTTATTGGGACATTCAGGTCAAGTTCCACGTTATCAAGAGAAGTAGGATGTGCCTTTTTCAGGTGGTATCTCAAATATCTATACTGGACCTCATATTGTATTGGCATCCTTCCTGTCAGGAGCTGTAAAGCTGCAGTAGAAATTGTCCTACAAGCTCTGGATAACATAAGAAGGGCGGCACGCTGTGCTTGTAATAGCTGTTTGACAATGGCACACTTGGTTGCCCTATAACCCCAGGCACCAGCACCATATGTGATAATGGGCAGGAATATACAGTTATAATACAATCTCAGTGAGTGACCTTTAAGGCCCCACTCTTGTCGTGTTACTTGTCTCAATCTAGATAATAATGACTTGCATTTTTCTTTAATGTATTTTGCATGAGGTATAAAACTCAAACCATCATCCAGAATAATTCCCAAGTATTTTGTGGTTGAACTGTATTTAATAGCTTGTCCTTTATATTTTATTTGAGGGGGACGGCCTCTGTCTAACCTGCCTTTAAGTAACATCTGGGACGTTTTACTTGTAGATATCTGGAGTTTATGCTCGTCAGACCACACAGACAGCTCTTGCAGTACCCGGTTGGCAACATCTTCGAGAGACTTCCTGGAGTTTCCTTGGACCATGATGGTTAGGTCGTCTGCATATGAGATCATGGTTGTTGCATCAAAATGTTTATTTAACCAGGAGTCGAACACTAAGTTCCAGCACAGGGGCCCAAGAATAGACCCCTGTGGACATCCTCTGGTAACTTTTCTTGACACTTGAATGGAACCACTCTTAATAACTAGCGAGCGCTGCGAAAAGTAGCTCATCAGCAACCGGTATATAGGTGAAGACACTTCGGCCTCCCGGAACCTCTCCAGGGCACTTTGCCACCAAAGAGTGTCAAAGGCCCCTTTGAAGTTCACAAAGAGACCGAGCAGATATTTAGTCGTGGTTTCCCGCTGTATTTCTAAAAGAGAAGCAATGGCATCTTCGGTTCCTCTACCCTTTGTAAAACCGAACTGTACAGGCGAAGAGTGTCCTTTCATAACATAAGTAGTCAGAAGTCGACTCGCAATAACTTTTTCAAGAGCCTTGCCCATAACTGGGAGCATGGCAATAGGTCTATATGACAGTGGATCAGATTCTGGCTTCTTTGGATTTTTGAGAAGAATTTTTAAGTTAGCAACTTTCCAAATTGCAGGGAAAATACCTTGATTAAGACACGAGTTGAATAATGTTGCAATAACTACAGGAATCGTTTTCCATACGCGCTTGAGCACTTCCACTTCAATGCCATCAAGTCCAGGACATTTGCCCGAACGCATAGACTGGATAGCAATATCAATCTCCTCAAAGGTAAAAGAGGGTTCAACAGGCGAGCCCAAGTAACTAGCGTTTTTCACTCTGATGTCTATCTGTTTTGGATCCGTACATTCTTCTTCTTCTTGATATGTAATAACATCTAGGATCCTGTTCATAGTGGGTACCCAAGATATGGTTTCTTGATCATCAGTAGTTGTAACCGCTGCAAACACTTCACCAGTTGGAATTTTATTGTTTATTAATCTGTAGACGAGCCCCCAGGGAGAACTGTTTCCCTGGGTGCTCACTAGTTGCTCCCATGAAGCTTTTTTCCTCTTGTAGATTTCCTGGTGATAGTTTCTACGGGCTTGTTTATATCTGTTTTGCAAAAGTACAACCTCCAAAGTGGGACGAGATCTGTCTCTCTTCGCTTTCTGGAAATCTCTTCTTGCCTGTTTCGTCAATGATTTTAATTGTGTCAATTCTGAGGACCACCACGGCACATGGTAGGGCTTCCTTTTCCTATATCTCATGGACTGTCTACAAGCAGTAATAATTATGTTTTGAACTACTCGTGCCCGTTCATCTGCAGTGAGAGTGGTCAATTTTTCTATTTGGTCTTGTGTAAAGGAGTCTTTAAGTGAGGAATCAAATTTATCCCACTTTGCTTTCTTTGTGTGAAATCTTGGTATGTCGGTAGGATCAAATCTGGATCGCCTATGATCACAGTTAAGTTGAAACGTCATGATGTTATGATCGCTGGTAGACCAACTAGTGTGCAACTTCCAGTTGGAAAGTCTCGGACTAATAGCAGAAGATGCGAGAGTGATGTCGATGTGAGAAGAACCCATAGGTGTCACACACGTTGGTGGATGGCCAGGGGTGTTTAATATAGTTAAGCGGTGAGATAAGATTAGGTCTTCCATTAATTCACCCTTTTCATTTGTAGTTGCAGCACTCCACAGAGTAGACTCAGCATTTGCATCCATCATCACAATAACGTTCTTCCCACGCAGAATATTAAGTGTCATATCCAGGTAGTCCACAAATGGTTGTATAGAGTCTCTGTATTGGGAGCATTGACAGTATAATGAGATAGCATAGACTTGGCCAGACTGGCCCTCCAAACACACACAGACAGCATGGGTGGAGCAGAGACTGGGAATTCTTGTAACTGTGAGACTTGGATCTAAGATGACAATTGCAGCCCAGATCCGAAATCGGGTATTTCCACCAGTTCTAACCGTATCTGGATTGGATTGTACTAATCTATAGTGAATGGGAAAACCCTTTAGAAGGCCCTTATGTGAATAGGGCTCTTGAAGAGCCATAACCTGAATAAAATGTTCTTGCGACACTTTTGTTAAGTCATTTGTAACTGCAATGGATCGTTGGCAATTTAGCTGCAAAAACCTGATTTCTGTTGATCGTGAAGTACTGGAGTTAATACCTGATGTTGTGTTTCTATCCATAGAATGTCTTTGAACGAACAGCATCTACGGCTTTTAAGTACTCTTGGCATTTGGGATCTCTGAAGGAGTGGGTGCAGTTTTTCTTTCGCTTCTTACAGTTTGGACATTCAGCTGGTTTCTCCTTATTTGGGCAATCTATAAAGTTGTGACCGATTAGACCACAGTGCCCAGATGTTTGTGCTTCTTGATGACATGATCTTATTGAGTGGCCATATCCCAGGCATTTATAGCACCTGGGAACTATGGTATAATCCTTAACCGTGTGAGATGTCCACCCTAGATAAATTCTACGAGCAGACAATAGAATCTTGCGAATCGTTCCAGTGACTTCTAAAATCCAATTTATGTTGGACTTATTAGGTTTTGGCTTTGTTGGAAATCGAGGCTTAATTTGCTCTTTTACATCCTCAAGTGTAAAATCATAATCTTTTAAATTTTTCTCATAGATATCTTCTATTATATCCTCAATCTTGGAGTCTTTGTGAACATCATAAATCGCAATAGTTGGGCCCAACTTTCTGGGCAATTCAGGTTTTAACCCACACTCTTGTAATTTGACACAGTTTTTGATCTTTTCAAGATCTTGAGGGGTCGCAGTTTCAATTAATACCCCGTTTGCCCGAATTTTCCGCATATATTTAACCTTGACATCCTTTATGTCTGAGGTTAATTTAGCTTTAATCTCTTGTTTTACCTCCTCACTTGTAGCACAGGTGCTGCCCTCCTGCGCCTTAATCAGAATTACGTGTTGCTGCTGTGTAGGTTTACCCGCTATTGATCTTACTGTCTGAGTCGGAGTGTATAGCTGCGTGGTTTGAGCATATGTTAAAGATGGCTGAGAGAAACCAGGATGAGAATCCTTAGGCGTTATGTAATTCTTTTGTATTTTATTCAGCTGGAATTCTTTTTCATCCAGCTTGGTTTTAAGGCGTTCGTTCTCCATGATCACATTGATTAGTATCTGCTCCATAGCAGACCAGATGTCTTGTATTTCAGTGGTTACTTGTTTTGTTAGCCTGCCCCCTTCAGAAAGAATGGTAGAGAGGCCAGTTCTTAAGGAGAAAACTTGCTCCATATGTACTCCTAGTGTTAGGTTGGATTGAGACTGGTCAGGAACAGAAACAGAATCTCCTAGGGCAAAGGAACTAAGATCCACTGAAGGCTGAGACAATGCCTTCTCCAAGGGTGTGGGTAAGTTTTTGCGTTCTAGGCTAGGGATTTCCATTGTCGGTTCTTTACGAGTGGAAGTAGTTACTTTGGTCACATTATCATTTCCAGCAACAGTCTGTGCAGAGGAAAGTAATGGTGGGATATCATCCAAGAATTCATTTTGATGGTCCGATTCCATTTTATATTAATGGTTCTTGAGTTTAGTTGAGCTTAAGATTTTTTTTTTTTTTTTTTAGATTTTAATGGTATCTATAGCTGCGTTATGGATTTTAATTATCCTCATTTATAAAAGAATTATGAACAACTATATTCAAGTAATACAGACGATACTATATTCAGGCTTGAGAATGTTGGCGCCCTTCAGTTGGGCAAGTTCCACCAATCAGGTTGAGGCCTTAGGGTCACGTGACCATACAACAACAAAGGCTGTTTTCATTCGTCGAAGAAGAAGCAATGGCTGCCTCCAGGTAACATAATTATTTTAGTCACTAATTCAATCACCCATAAAGCCAAAATAAGTAACTCTAGCGTTACTAAAACCGTATATAGTTGGAACGGAGTTCAAGTATGGTCATCTTAGTAAGGTTTAATCTAGTAGAAATTGTTACAAAGAGCACAGATTAACTTTAGCAACTACCAATGTTAATTAACGGCCGAACCTACATGGCGTTTCCATGTTGCAGATCGCCGGAACGAGCGACATGTAACAAGGAAATAAAAACTCTCATATCTTTTCAACGCCTTAGAAATTCAGCGTGGAATAAACGTCTGTTCACTCACCGACACCAGGAGATCTTGATAGATACAAAATAAATCCAATTTGAGCGAATAAAAGCCACTAAAATACTAAACTATACGGAACACTGAGTTCATGCAGCCTTCCAATACGTGGTCAGCGCCCCCTTGCAACCAGTCTACAATGCTCTGAGAACTTCATGTCTGGCCGTATCGTAATACCCAAGTCCCTTTACTCCACTACCCGCTTTAGTTCAACTCCGCCAAGTGTATAAGTTATTTTTGGACTACTATTCCCCGGATGCCCTTACACTTTGCTGGATTAAAGCGTAGCTGCCATTTTTCTGACCGTTCCTGAAGTCTGTCTAGGTCACTCAGAAGAAGCTCTGCTTGGCAGTGATCATTAAGTACTCTACAAATCTTTACATCATCCAAATTTAGACATCACGCCCTCTATCCCTTCATCGATGTCATTTATGAAAATCAAAAAAACAACAATGGACCACTGTTGTACTAATACTGATCCTTGGGGAACCCCACTTCTTACATCAACCCAATTTGAGGAAGAACCATTTATTACAACCCTCTGCCTTCTGCCTGAAGTAATCCATTTAGCGATTTCCCCTGTGATTCCAACCTGTTCCAGCTTATAAAGTAAACACTCATGTGGGACCGAGCCAAATGCTTTGCTGAAATCCAAATAAACAATGCCGAAATTATTCCCTAAGTCCAGCTCTTGAGTAACCCGGTCAAAATAGCTGACCAAATTAGTTAAACATGATTTTCCCTTTACAAAACTATGCTAAGTATCTTTAGAATTCCATTTATATCTATGAGTTCTATGGAACTATGAGTTCTATGGAACTATGAGTTCCACCCTTGATCATTGTCTCCATAATTTTCCCTACTACTGAAGTTAGACTAACTGGCCGGTAATTTTTTCACTTCACTGTTAGAACCGCCCTTATGTATTGGAGATAGATTGGCACTTTTCCTATCCAACAGCATCACTCCCGAGTCCAGTGATGCTCTCATAATTAGCCTCAATGGTTCAATGCACTCACTTGCCGTCTCCCTTGGGATTATAAGGTATATGCTAAAAAAAAAAAAAGCTGTCATATTAATGCCACTCGAGCATGATCTCATTTGCCCTCGTGTATTTTGTCCATAAATTGCATGTGCTTTGGTTGGCTTGCCTGTTTTGCTAGACGAAAAATCAGTTTCCGAGGTGGGGGGAGGCGGAGACGTTGCTCTCCTTGCTTGAGACCGACTAACTTAGCCAAGGAGTTAAAAAAACGTTATCAGTGGTCTTTCTGATATTGACAGGATTCGAACCCGGACCTTTTCTGCCCAGTGTGGGGAGACGATGTTTGTAACCACTGTGCTCCCCGCGAGAATATTTGAATGGTTACACACAAACGCGCTCAGAGAGTCAAGGGCAGTTTGTCTCATGCCACTGACCTAAGTCGATCGTTGGCCAACTTCCCTAAATAAACCTTGGAACTGAATCCTTAATGCAGGGTTTTATCAAACTATGCTCCGCGGAGCCCTTGGGCTCCGCCATAGTTTGCTGGGGTCCGCGAAGAAATTTTAAAATGTTAAATTTTTTTCTAAAACTATAAAATTGAATCAGAATACGCTGTGCATAAAGGTAAAAAGTAAATTTCACTTTTTCTGAGTGACCTTGGACTGTGAATGTGCGTGTTATATACGAGTATATAAAGATCTGGTGCTAGCGACCGACTGTTTCTGTTTTTAGTGTATTTTTTTTATTAAGGCTCCGGAATGTTTTTTCTTTCTGATGTGAGGCTCCGCATGTCTAAATATTTTGGAAATCCCTGCCTTATTAATGCCATATTAGCATTAACATAACGTTTGTTGCGTGTATGTTAAGCTCCATATCAACCAAGAAACAACGCTATAAGGCGTCCCAGTATAACTGCGTGCATTCTTCTGTGGTTTACTGTTTTCTGACTAATAACCCATGTTTCAGGGCAAAAAACTATGCGACCCTCGCTTGAGACGACTAACTCCGCCAAGGTGTGAAAAAAAGCCCTTGAAAATTCTTTGCATCCTTAACGGGATTCTCACTCCTTGCTTTTCCAAACGGAGTGGGAGGACGATAATTATAACCACTGTGCTACCGCGAGGGCTTAGCGAAAACACTAGTACCTCCTGTGTTTATGTGAATACCGCCTTTATAGAATAAATTCTATCTATAAATTAAGAGCAGCTATGCTGAGAAAATTCTCTCTTATTCCAGAACAAATTATCTCATATGCCTTGCAGAGTTCCCGAACACTAGTGTTAACTCAAATGTCCTTTTATCATGAAATTCCTCCTGTCATGCCTGAGCAGACCTGCAGACAGAAAAACATTTTGTCTATCTCAACATTTTCCAACATGACCGTATTTTCATAACCAATTCATCAATTCGTTTAAGCTTTAAATCATGAGTCGTCATAGATATTACCAAGCACCCATTCGAACCATTAACAGCTGAAAAATTGTTTCTTACATCGTCAGTTTTTGACCACAGTAGAGTTTTTCTGGTTCTGTACCATCTCTCTTTCTTAAAGAATATGTTCTGTTTCCCTTATAATTTAGTACCCAGTTAAGACCACCTCCTGTGCAACCAAAGCATTCCGTACCGGTTGATCCATTTCTTGTGCCGGATTTCGGATTATGTCGCCGACATAACATCTTGAGTTTCAGACACTTGAGTTTCTGACGAGCCTCCAGACTGAATTAGCTTAAGCGGATCAATCCACTTACTCAGTGGCTCAATCTCGCCTGGTGGTACGTCGACTTTTGAATTTAGTTCGTCACACTCCCGACATCTTTGCCTTGCTGAGTAGCATAGTTGATACAATCACCGTCCTCCTCACACTGGGTGGAACTGACCCGAGTTCGAATCTCGTCAATGACGTGAAGAATTCTTATAAGCCTTTTCGCAATGTGCCTGAGTTAGTCGGTCTCAGTCGAGGGTAGCATGGTTTTTATTCCCGGGAACTCGGATTTTTTGTCCAACAAACAACAAATCGGACAGAAAACATGGAATTCCGTCACATTCCTGGGTGGATCCAAAGCTCGAACGGACCTTTCCACAGCATCCCAAAGATGCTCCACAGGATTCATGTCCGGTGAACGCGAGGCCATTCCATAATGGTAAAATCTGCAGAATGCTCTTTGAATCATATTCGAGTCACCACGACTCTATGGGAAGGCTAATTGTCCTGCTGGAAGAGTCCTTTGTCCTGTGGGTGCACGATGATCATGGAGGGATACACATGCTCTGTAAGGATGGACACATAACTTGGACCGTTCAGAGATGAATCTAGATGTACCAGAGGTCCTAACGTGTGCCAGTTGAACACACCCCAGATCATTACCGACCGTACACCTGCCTGAATAGTTCTCTGTTGACATGACGGGTGCATAACGTTGATAGTAAAATTTCTGTACCACCTCCGCGATAAACGGACCATTGTGTTGGGCACCTACCATCTTCCCTCTTTCAAGGTCGGCTAACTCATGACGTTTATCCGTACTGACATCGAATTACCGTCTACATGAATGCAGTGATGTAGTGACCTGTATACCTGCCAAGCGGTGGGTTCGTCAACAAGCGAGAGGGGGCGGTGACAGATAGCGTCGCGTTGCCCAGGAAGTAGGTAACCCATGAATTCTGTCCTTTCAGTGTATGTGTCAAAGGTAAAGGTTGAGAGCTTTCAAAAGAGAGGGGACTGTAATGGAATAAGATATTTCTTGGGCTCAATTAAGTGGAGAGATTTCTGTAAACTGTCGAATACAAATATAATATGGGAATATTCAAGGAGTTTATCCTCGAAGCCGAAAACGAATTCGTACCGATGGCCAAGTTCCTTAAACGAAAGATAACAAAATGATGACAGGAGACGTTAAGAGACCCAAGAAAGAAATAGGCATGGCACAGTTACAGACAATCACGTAATGAGCATTATAAGCGAACAGGTAACAAAGCCACTGACGGAATAATACTGACGAAAGCTCATTACGGAAAGTACTATCAAAGAGAACTAAGAACGGGAACAAAGAGTTCTTTTCATATATGAAAAAAAAAAAAAAAAAAAAAATAGGTACTGTAATTAGTTGCAGTAGAAGCTTCATAGAAACCCAACAGAAATGGCAGATGAGTTGCACATATACTTCTCAACGATAATTATAGTCAAGAGGAAATTCGAATCTCTGTGAAATGTTAAGGGGCCAGATTGCCGAAAAATAAGTGATATAGTAATCTCGTTAGTTAGAAATGCTACTGGGGTTAAAGGAGGTAGAAGCTCCAGGGAAGATGGTATATATTCGGTTGTAATTAAAAAGACATCATATGAGTGTATGAAATCGGTGGTAATGTTAATTATGTCGCCATTATACTCAGGGCAAATACATTTGTACTGGACCAGTGCTAATCTTTTCTCCACTCCACAAAATAAAGAGGAGTTGAGTAACTAACTTTTCTCTACCAAAACCCTTATTTAACCCCAGGGGCTCATATCTGGTGAGTATGGGCTTGGCACACCGAGGTCCTGAGCTGGATATCATCATTCTTCTCTTTCTTGGTGATTCCCTTTCTACTTCTCTCTCTCTTTCTGTGTCTCTCTCTCTCTCTCTCTGGGTAATTCAGAATTTTTTTTTTTTTTTTTTTTTTTTTGGCTGGTGCAGCATAAGCCTCAGGCTTCCTTGCACCATATAGCTAATAATAATAATAAATACCAGTTGACGAAAGAAAGCATACCATACTACAAGTACGAACCCCAGGAAGTACTAGAGACCCGAACCCACAAGCTGTACTGGGACCGCGCCATAATAACGGATAAGACCATCCCGCACAACAGACCGGACATAACCCTTGTGGACAAGATGGAAAAGTCTACCTACTTGATTGACATAGCGGTGCCGAACACTAGCAATGTCCAGAAAACCCATGAGGAAAAAATTAGGAAGTGCACGAACCTGAGACATGAGATCAAGATGTGGCATATGCAAGAAGTATCAAACATCCCAATCATCGTGTCAACCACCGGTATGGTACCTAAGACTCTACATAGCAGCCTAGCAGCAATAGGTCTCCCAGACAACACCTACTGAACTCCAGAAAGTCGCAATCTTGAACACCTGTAGGATAGTCAGAGATTTCCTCGACCGACAGTAAAGGCCGCCGTAGCCTAGTGGTCAGGCGCGCGGGTGCATAAGTACACGTGCCTTGAGTGACCGGGCTTCAAGCCCGTGACTACTGAATACGGTGCTGTTTCTTGTATTCTGTCTATCTTGTGAACTCCTCTGACCGTTTGGTCGTCCCGGAGTATAAACAGAAAATTTATTTATTTTTATTTTAACACCAGACATTACAACCACCCTGTGTACTTAGTAGCAGTATCCGTCACGGAGTGGAATCCCCCAGTCAGGTAGAAATAATGTAAGAGAAACAATAATAATAATAATAATAATAATAGAGAAAACTATGAAATTGAATCGCATTATGGAATTGATAGTCATCACTCGCATCCTTAACTATGCTTATGGATGCGATTCATGACTTATCTCAATAAAAATGTTATCTTGAATAGATACCATCATGGGTCTTGAGGGAAGGTCATGCCTGAAGAGTCTGGTAAATTACTGTGATGTAATCATTAAACGGTTGGATGCAGGTTACAATTTTCACGTTATATACAGAATTTAGTAAAGCTTTTCATACGGTCCCTCATCGAAAGCTGTTATATAAACTGAAAGAAAAAGGTGGAGTTACTGGTAAGATCCTACGCTGGATCGCAGGCTACCTAAGACAGAGTGTTATTATAAATGATCATTCTTTATGGTGGTCAATGTAACAAGGAGAATTGGTCAGGGCTCGGTATTAGGCCCCTCCTTTTGCTAATTTTCATAAATTATGAGGACCAGAAAATCCGATGTAAGCTATCAAAGTTTGCTGATGATCTGAAGGTTGGGAGGGTGGTTAACCATTCTAGCCAGGCCGTGTTGCTTCAAAAGGACTTACATCTGTCGAATGCATGCGCAGTATTTTTAAAAGGAACATGATATATAACTGCATTTTATTGTCATTTTATGACTCAGAAACTGTTAAAAAACTTTCTGAGTCATAACAATAAAATACTAAAAACATTAAAACTTGAAAACACTAAAAATTAACACTATTCACATATTATGCAGGGCGATTTTAAGGAATCTTTATTTGGTGGTTTGCAATATTACAAAGTATTAAACAAAGAAGCAACTTTGATTTATCGCAAGCAGTTGGCTAGGGATTTCACATTCACATATTGTGGAGACGATTTAATTATTTATATCTATATAACGAGCATGCTCTCGAGTTAAGATCAGGGCAAGAGACAGAGTAATACTTGAAATAATCTTCAAATAAAAATGCTTTCTTTATGCATACCAGTGTATTTTCTTATGCGTGTGCTATTAGTTTGCTATTCGTGAAGTAGGAGTAAAATCGTAAACAGAAAGAAGCAAATTTGGGGAGGTGAAGCAATGCTTATTCGGTGGTTTTGATTATTAGCAAATCTCTTAAGGTCTGTATCCATCAGCTGGATAATATCGAGCATCAAGCCTGACGACCATGTGGTCAAGTTCAAGTATAGTCGATGCTAAGTTCAGTTTACTGTGTTTCGATTTCACGTGACCGTTAAATAGTATTAGTGACAATATTCTTGTCAAAATAACTAGTTGTAAACTCCTCTAACGTATTAAATCCTGCTAGAGCAGTGTCGAAACTATTTATTGTTCGTTTTCCTCGCAATAGTTCCGAACGGCCCAAGTGATCTTAACTTACCATACCAAACCAGCCATTCAAGCAAAAACCGACGTCTATGGGTATCGAGGCTGACCCCCGCTGTCACTGTGGTGAGGAAGAAACATGGCATCACGTAGTTTATGAGTGCCCCTCCTATGAGGATGAAAGAATCAGATTCCACACTGAAGTTCAATGTAACCCGCGGAACATAGTGTGCATACCTGCTCTAGAATGAAACCATGTACCGAGACACTAATGTATTTCTGATGCAGAAATACCTCCTGTTATTGACAGTCGCAGTCGGCATGATTTTAATGATTTTGTTTATGTTTATGAATATAGGGATGTGTAGCTCGAGACCAAGACATATCTTCGATTCAGCGTTGACTAAACATTTTTCCGCTGTCTACCTTAGAAGCCAGAATTCAGCAATAAACAAAGCGTTTGAGGATGTGTGGGGTTGTCGGACCTCAGATTTCGGTCCCATACAGTAGTGAGCAATAGGCAGCTGATGTTCGTAATATATTTTATTTTTGTACACAAATCTCAAACGTGGGCTAGATGTTGCTTAGCTTATTTACGCGAAGCAGAGCCAGGTGGCTATTGAAACTTAGTTGATAGAAAAAAGTAACACCAAGATTAGTGTGCTGCCTAACGAGAGTTGTAGACACCTTCTCGTTAGGCAGATATAATAGGTATCCTGGCATGCAGATTCCGAGTGTCCAATAGAAAACGATCTGCCTCCTTACAGAACCGCAGATTATGCAAATTATCTGCAGTTCACATCACTTCGTTCCTGTTTTTTTTGGCTTGCTCAGTGGGACAGCCATATCTCCAGTGCTCAGGATGGCAGGTCATCGTCATTTAGATGATTCTTTGAGATGACGGGCCGTTTAACGATTTGAAGCCAGGCAGTCGCAGGTGGAGGTGGAACGTTGGCTTAGTGTTCCATGCAGTGTCATCTTGGCACTATGGAAGCAGTTTCAGGCGACAGGAACCATTACAAGAAGAGCTGGCCAAGGTTGCACGAGAGCCACGTCAACCAGAACAGACCGCTATCCGGCTCTAACAGCAAGACGAAACCCTATGATGTCTGTCATCAACTGTCGCTTGAGGTTGCCGCAGCCACAGGTGAAAACATTTCCAACCGGACCGTGTTAAGAAGCTCAATTCAAGTGGACTCTAGAAAAAAAAGCCAATTGTTTGTATCCCATTAACCCCAGATCACCGCAGAGCTCATCGAAACTGGTGCTATGAACATGTGACGTGGAGCCCTGACAACTGGGGTACAGTTCTGTTCTCTGATGAATCCCGTTTCAGCCTACAAACAGATTCAACAGATTCTAGACGTTATTTCATCTGGAGACAACGAGGAATGTGGTACCATCTTTCCAACATCAGAGAATGGGACACTTACGGTGGAGGTTGTATTCTCGTGTGGGGCAGAATAATGATCAACGACCTCACCCTTCATGTTTTTGATGAAGGTAAAAAGGTAAGCTGCAGCTATTATCAATCCACTGCAGGATGACGCAGCCTCCTCAACGATTCACATTGACGGAAATGGACCATAATCTGCCACGCTGGTCTAATGCGGGTTGGCAGATCAACCGTATTTAGCAGTCAGGAGCTTGAACCCCGGTCTACTCAAAGGGCGTGTGTACTGCACTCCCGCTGCTGAACTGCGCAGAAGTATCGAAAACAGATCCTCGAACCCTATGTGCGACTTTTTAGCTGTGCGATTGGCCCAGATTTTCTTTTCATGCACGACAATGCCACTGTATATAGGGCTCAAGTGGTGGAGGAAAGTGCAAATGTTTTAAGATGTTCTTTAGATTACACACACACACACATACACATTTTTAGGTATTGTTTTCTTGTTTTTAAAAATATTTTTTTTTCTTAATACAAGTACCTTTTTTTCCCTACAAATAAACCTTGTAATCTTGAATCTTGAATATCTTGAAACTGAAGATATTCAACGACTGCTGTGGCCAGCGCGATCTCCAAACTTAAATCCGATCGAACATATTATGGGACGCCTTTCGGCGTCACATTTCACGCCGACAGCCAATTCCTCGGTCACTTGGTGAGCTAAGGTCTGCACTGGTGAAAGAATGGGATTTGTTGCCACAGGAACTTGTAGACACCCTTATATCGTGCATGGTTCACCGCTGTCAGGCATATTTAGCCGTTGAAGGGGATCATACGCCGTGCAATCCTTGATCCAAGTGCATATTC
Source organism: Mastigoproctus giganteus (assembly GCF_048544385.1). Classification (NCBI taxonomy): domain Eukaryota; kingdom Metazoa; phylum Arthropoda; class Arachnida; order Uropygi; family Thelyphonidae; genus Mastigoproctus; species Mastigoproctus giganteus. Next base: position 88,467,808 of record NC_143582.1, on the reverse strand, counting down.
TCAGTCAAATACTGGTTTGCCTGAACCTTCACTCATGACCATCGCATGTGATAAAGCAGTGGGCAACACAACGTCACCTAACGTTGCGTTGCCAATCACGTTATATGCAGCACTAATCACCCCAATTTTCCATCAGATCATAATAATGATCAAAATTGTGCCTCGAACGTAATGTATTCTCCACCTGAAGCCAGTCACTAGTCACAACAGATACTTTCCAAGACGAAGGTAATTCTCCAAGAATTAATGCCGAAATTAGTGTCGACGCCTCCTCTACAGCCAGACAGTGCAGATTTCGTGATCCACCTAATTTACCAATTGAGGATCTGAAGGATGAGGTCTATTCACTGAGGAACCAAAATAATCATATCACTCATATGCTCTCGGACCTCTGTTCTTTGGCGAGCCAAAATGGCAAGCTGACATCTCAGCCACCAATAATACTCAAAATGACAAAAACTACTCATCCAGTAAAACCTGGCTCCCACAAATGACCATATGGATGTCATCGCAGGGCAAATAGCACGTGACTTATACTGTAAATCCTCCTGGTGGTAGCTGTTCTTGTGTAGTACTTCTTAAGTTGATTCACCTACTAACCTGCAGTGGGTATCATCTGCCCTCATTTTCTGAGTTCCTTCTGTGAGACTGTCTCGCCACTCGCTCATCCGCAGTGAACTCGCCAATTCGTATCTGCTCAAATGGAGGGTAAATCGAGGAAATCGGCTGTAAACACAACCCTGCCAGTGACCAACAACCCTAAAATAGCAGAGCAACACGAAGAATCTCAAACTGAACCCCCCCATTAAGAAGAACAAAAAACCAACCGGTACCAAATTTAATCGGGAAACCAGGTCAAAATCTCAAAACAGAGGCCGAGCCCCCTAGACAAAAGGGCCCTTGTATACTGGTACTAGATGTGGACAAGGATCTCCCTCCAGAGGAATTGCAAAGCGAAATTTTCCACAGAAACCTGAAACAGGAACTCCCAGATGAAGAATCGACTTCTCACATAATCCCTAAATTCCAAACAAAAACCAGAGCTGGGCACACCATTAACTGGGTCTTTGAGCTATCACCCAAGGCCTGGAAGATCCTCTCCCAGCAAACAAGAATTTACATCAACTGGGGCAGCCACCGCTTTAGGGAGCATGTAGCCGTCCCCAAATGTTTCAGGTGCTGCCGTTTTGGCCACACCACGCACACGTGCAGGCAAAATCTGCCCACCTGTGGCCACTGTGCCGAAATGGGGCATGAGTACGCTACATGCCCCAGTAGGTCTCAACCTCCCACATGTGCCAATTGCAAGGCCCTAAAGGTGCTAGCCAACCATTCACTCCGTGACAGCAACTGCCCAGTTTATCTCAAATGGAACCCCCCCCTCTCCCAAACTGAATACACAGACATGAGACAACCTGACCTCCCTCTTGATCCCAACATGCCTGAGGGGACAGTTATCCAACAATCGCTACATCTCAAAGTAGCACTGGAGAACTTGCTCAAAGAACCAACTAACAGAGTTACAACACTTCTTAGGGCAGATATCGTCACCCTATGGAATAAACTGGAATCGCTGCTTATCCAGACTCACCTGGAAAGCGAAAAGGCAACTGCAAAATTGGAAGCCTACACTGACTGTGGAGTAAAACAAATGCGACAGCGCGACTCCACATATGCCCAAGCGCTGAGGAAGCCACCACCGGACTTTATTCCCGAATCTCAGGAACTGGGAAACAAGACAAACAATTCAGATGCCAATCTACGGACTACACTGAAGAAAATCCTATCACCCAGACCTAACCTAGTGGTACTTAAACCCCTTACCAATGAAGGTTGTTTGTCCAGTGAGCAGGTCAAGAAGACTGTCATGGACTCCTTGACAGATGACTTAAAGAACACTAAAATCAAGTCAATTCGCAAAACGCGAAATACAGGAGTAATTATAGAAACAGCCACAAAAGAGGATGCTGAACTGATTATCAAGAACCCTAAAATACCATCTCTGGGACTCCTGGCCGAGCCCCCTAGACAAAAGGGCCCTTGTATACTGGTACTAGATGTGGACAAGGATCTCCCTCCAGAGGAATTGCAAAGCGAAATTTTCCACAGAAACCTGAAACAGGAACTCCCAGATGAAGAATCGACTTCTCACATAATCCCTAAATTCCAAACAAAAACCAGAGCTGGGCACACCATTAACTGGGTCTTTGAGCTATCACCCAAGGCCTGGAAGATCCTCTCCCAGCAAACAAGAATTTACATCAACTGGGGCAGCCACCGCTTTAGGGAGCATGTAGCCGTCCCCAAATGTTTCAGGTGCTGCCGTTTTGGCCACACCACGCACACGTGCAGGCAAAATCTGCCCACCTGTGGCCACTGTGCCGAAATGGGGCATGAGTACGCTACATGCCCCAGTAAGTCTCAACCTCCCACATGTGCCAATTGCAAGGCCCTAAAGGTGCTAGCCAACCATTCACTCCGTGACAGCAACTGCCCAGTTTATCTCAAAGCCAGAAGTGCTCAACAGTCAAGAATAGATTATGGGGAGTAACAGACCAAACGTAAATATCCACACTGTGAAAATAGCACAACATAACGCTCAGAGGTCCAAGGCTGTTGCTGCACAACTGGTCAAAAAGGCAGATGAAGAGAACTTAGATGTGCTGCTTCTTCAGGAGCCATACACCCATAATAAGGAGGTAAAAGGCTACCCCTTGAGATTTAAAGTGGTCCAGGTTGATGGTGACACACCCTGGGCTGCGATCGTCGTTTGCAATCCCGAACTGACTGTCACCAAAATCACTGATCTGTATACTAGCTGGGCTGTGTGCGCCCATGTAATTTCACCACTGGGACAATTCTACTTAGTCTCGATATACTGTCGACCGGGGGAAGATATCCTTCCTGTAACCCGATATCTACAGACCATCCAGCTACAAATGCCAAATGCAAAACTCATTATAGGGGCTGATGTTAACTGCAGGTCCCCAGCCTGGCATAGCCGAACTCAAAATCACAGAGGAAATAGAAATGGCCAACGTCTTGAGGACTACTTATCTAACAGCAACCTAGTCATTCTAAACAAACCTAACTGCCTGCCAACTTTCTCAAGTACCCTGTGGGAAGCTACCATAGATGTCACCTTAGCCTCAAGCTCCATTGCTCAACACCTTGCTTCCTGGACAGTCCGTGAGGACTGGACCACCTCTGACCACAGGGTACTAACCTTCCAACTACACCGTTCACTAGTAACTCAACCAACCAACCGAACTCAACAAAGAAGATATGCCCTGAATAAGGCTGACTGGAACCTTTTTAAGGAGGAATTGACCAGTGCAGCTAGCCACTTCAATCCTAGCGGCCTCAGCCCAGACCAGCATCAACGCGCAATTACACAGCTCGTCACTAATGCTGCAAACAAGGCTATCAAAAAGAAGAGATTCACACCTAGTGCTGTCCCCTGGTGGTCACCAGAACTCCAGGCTCTTAGACGCGCAGTCATTTACCGACGAAAACGCTATCAACGTGCAAGAAGAACATGGCCTCCAGAAGAAACAGAAGCTTTACTGCAGCAATATCGAGTGACCAGGAACCAGTATACCACAACAATAAAACAGCGCAAAAGGCGCTCATGGGAAGCCCTGGTAAGCACTGAAGGGAACGCCGATCCCTGGGGGATTGTGTACAAAGTGACCACTAACAAGCTCCCCAGAGGCGAGGTCGTATCAACAACAAAATTACCAAACGGACTCTACACCAGATCGTGGCAAGATACTATCAATAATATTTTTTTTTTTTTTTTTTTTTTGCTTTTGTCCACCCCACTCCTCTCTGGTGAGGCACTGGGCATGCCACACTGTCATCAGGGGCCATCTTCCCTGTCGGCCCCCTTCTTCTGTTTCCTACCCTCCAGTCTTCTGCCTACCTCCCTTACTTTTCTCTTGCACAACTTTTTTTTTTTTTTATGTATGTGTGTGTATATATATATATATATATATATATGCCCCACAGGTCTAAATCTAAATACATCAAAATTATTGCCCGACCTATTTGGCCTTAGAACAAGTTATCAGCGAACAACCCTACGCTCTGTTAAAATTACAGCCGTTGCTCAAGAAACAGCGTTTATCTCATTCTCAAATCTGGTCCTAGCCACTGAAATCCCAGGAAAGTAGGTGGCAGGATCCGCCAGAGTACTCTATCATCAGTGGTGCACCCGGTCAGCCTCCCCGTGGCACGGTGTGGTAACGTCGGGTCCCACTAGGGGCTCGGCGGCTAATAGACCGGAGGAACAAAGGGCACAACACAATATACAGCACATGACCCCCACATACTTCAAATCTCTGGCCCGATACAATGTATACCCGCGGAGATGGGAGAAATCCCAGGAGCCGTTAGACACTAACATACCTTACACCTTACACCTTACACCCAAATCCACTCAAGACAATCACTAGGGAGATCTGCAGATACTCCGACTGAGCACATTAGCAGGGACCGATCATGCACTCATCAGAAGGACATACTCAGACACTCCGTGGCTGGTGAGCATCCACAGCTGTACGCTATTGAAGAAATATCCCAACGAGAGAACCGACCAGGAAATAACAAAGACTCCCTACTTACCCAAGACCTAAACAATAATTTTACACCTCAAGTCCTTCTAGTGATACCTACGTCCCATCTGGAGATATACAAAATTCCCTTATTCCAGCAGCCAACCCCGCCTCAAATTCCTCAGGATGCCGCCGAGCTACCAATATTGATTGCCCTCCCCATCATGCTGTTATTTCTAACCAGACCTCTTTATCCCGCCAAGTAACAGCCTCCAAATCTCATCTGACACAGGCCGAGAAATATAATATCTCCGTCGTTCCCACCAGAGCCAAGATCTTCGCCTCCAGATTTGGACCTAGAACCTCTCCTGAATCTATTAGGATAATGTTTATTAAGGAGCATAACCTTTCAGTTCAGGTTAAACGGCTTAAAAGTCGGCAAACATCCTATTCTTCCTTCCTTATAATGTGTTCACCCTCTGTCTACCAAAACGTTGTTCCCAAGGAATATATATCAGACCATTTTTTGAGGAAAACAGACCCCATTAACAATATCAACTAATCCACCCTCCTCGATAGCAATCAAGGCCTCTAGGAGACAGGTATATTCGCTCCACGCTCCAGGTATTGTCTCAAAACGTGTGCAGCATAAGTCGCAATTATACTAGTGGTGAACCACATCGGCATCATCAAACTGATTCCATCAGCCTGCAATCACCAGTGATAAACAGTTCGGGAATGCTCATCCCAACATAGGTCACGAATCGACGAACTCGAAAGCATGCCTTCAATAAAAACACTAGAGGTATGTGCCTTAAAAAGATCCCCAGGAATTATGCAGTCAGAGTCTTGTATCGGAATGTTAGAAGCTTTCGCAACAAGCTGGATACCGTTGACCAAATTCTCCTCGCCAATGATATCGATATCCTCTGTGTCACTGAGACCTGGCTCGATAAAGACCAAGATATTTTATATCCGGTGTTCCAGCTGAATATAAATCTGCTTTCACTTCTAGAGTTGAGCAAAGAGGAGGCGGTGTTGCAATTTTCTTTAAGAGCTCACAAACTTCACTTATTCATCAAGTCTCTAGCTAAACATCAGCATACGAAGCTCTTGCTGTTACTCTCAGCTACCGTAGGGTACTCATAGATTTAATTGTTATATATATACCTCCAGCACCTTCTTATGAAGCCATCTATGAAATATCTAATTGGATCAACAACCAGCTTCATCCTTCAGCCTTGCACTTCATCTGTGGAGACTTTAATCTTCCTCTTCAGCTAGCTAACCTTCAGCAAACGCTCCTATCAAAATTATCTTGTACAAGGTTACAAATGATCAACGATCTCCCGACCAGAGGTAACAACCAATTAGATCTCATCCTTGCTTCTTTTCCTTGCACACCTGATTACCTGCCAGAGACTTATTTCAGTTCGGACCACAAGCCAGGTGTTCTTTTACACATACCCACTCCAAACTTAAATGTTGTGAATTCGACTAATACCAAAATAATAGTAAGTCCCAGGTTTTTGAGTATTTCTAAATGTGTTGAGACTGCTTCTGTCATCCCATGGACAGTCTTAGAAAATTGTGATCTCGAAATTGCAGTGAATTTGCTTACTAGTTGGCTTAAGCCTATTGCGACCTTTGCAGCATCAAAGAGAATTTCCATCATGCCTCGGTCCAGAGCATGGTGGACTCTCCTTCTTAATATGAGTTTCAAGTTAAAGCAGCATCTGCACAAAATGTGGAAGCAGTCGCATAGTGTCCAAGACAGGATAGCCTACTCCAGAGCTCGCGCAACATTTAATAAGCAGAAATCTCAAGCAATTAAGCATTACATGGATAGAAAAATGCCCCTACTATGAGTGGCCTTCTGATTTCCCCCTAAATCTTGAACCTCACCAGTGGCATGTCTTCATATCTAGATTTCCCCGGAACACTTAACAATGTCCTGATCTTCATACACCAACAACTAGAATCCCGCCTGACACTCTGTCTGAAGTATCAATCTCCAGGGAACAGCTTATTGCTGCCATTAATTCTACATCAACTTCTGCTATGGCAGGTGCGGACGGAATCTCCCAATTCATTATCAAATGTCTTAGCCCATATATTTTTGCGCCTCCGTAGCCAGGTGGGCAGGAGCAGTAGTGCGTAGCACACGCTTCTTGATCAGACCGGGGTTCGAGCCCGTCACCACCAAATACGGAGGATGCGGGAAGGTCAGGGAATGACCACCGCATATCCCCGGAGTCTTAGTTGCTAATGCTCCTAAAAACCAAATAACAACAACCATATATTTTGGATCCCCTTCTAACTATTTTAATGCTATTTTGTCAAGACGTTTCTTTCCCCAACAGTGGAACATCTACCTTGTGAAGCCTATTTCCAAAATTCGATCTCCTCCACTTCTTAAGCATTACCGGCTAATCTCCAATGCCTCAAGTCTTCTTAAGCTCCTTGAGAAGGTTCTTCTCCCCGTCTCCCCATACATCAGCCTCTTCAAATCCATTACTCCCTTCCGCAAAGATCCACTGTGACTAATCTCTTAGCCACCACCAGCTCTATCCTCTCTGCGTTTGAATCCCAAGCAGAGCTTGGAGTCACCTATGTAGAGACTTTGAAGCAGCTTTCGACTCTATAAACGTTCCTGCAATGCTGAAGCTGCTTTCAGACCACTATCAGATCAAGGGAGACACTCTACAGTTCCTTACGTCACTCTTTCAAAACAGAATAATCCAGCTTACTGTCCATGCGCACATACACGAGCGAAGTATCTCTTCAGGCGTGCCACAGGATGGTGTCTTATCTGGGCTCTTGTTTACAGCACTTATCTCTCCACTTGTTGAGTCCAGGTATGATACCCTATGTTATGCAGATGATATAAAGCTCCTCACAACAATTTCTCCATATGATGATCTTCTCATGATAACAGGATCAATTAATAATACACTCACGGAAATTGAAATATACCTGAACCAGTTCGGATTAAAAATAAACCCAGAAAAATCTGAATTAATGTATTCTCTTTAAAGAAAACGCCTTCTTATATTCAGCCAATTCTGCGTAATTCTCTTATTCCCATCGTCAATAAGCATACTGATCTCGGGGTTGTGTTTGATCCTAAGCTTTTCTTCAGTTACCACATAGACAAGCTCTTCACCCTGGCAGCTCGACTCCGATGAATTGCCAAACAGCATTTACATTATATCAATGAAGCCGCAACTACTAGAAAATATTTAAAAACCACAGTATACTCTCCGCTTTTATATGCTGCAGAGGTATGGGCATCAGCTGCCACTAGCACAATCAGGCCACTTTTTTCTGCTGAGTTTTGCCTCTTAAAATGGGCCATAAACAAACATAAACTTCCTTCACAGCTAAGGACGACTGAAATGGCCAGCTTGAGTCAAATTCACAGGCTCCCCACGCTGATTAAGGTGAAATGTCTTACCACGACTATCAAAATGATGGTTGGCGAGATTTCGGCACCATCATTCTGGGATCTGTGCTTCTGGAGAGTCTCTCAGAGCAACTCCAACTCTATGCCCACATCTCAGCCGTCTCCACCTATCCGATAGGTTCCTGCCTTTTCAGCTACTTTCATGTGCCCAATCTTTGGATGCTGACCTTAATAAGTACGCTTCTGACAAGGAATACAGACGTCTCATCCTTGAATTGTACTTCCCTGTCCCTGCTCCTTCTCCTCAAAGCTCGTCTTAATACCGCAAACCAACAATACCGCCTGATGTGAAGATGGCATTATAACTTTTCAGTATGACAGTGTTGTTTGTTTGTGTGTGTTCTTATATCGGGGTGGCTCCTAGGCGTTAGCCCATCTCCACCTTTGTACTCTGTTATGGTGCAGAAACTCTGCATAATGGGCCTGAAAAAGTGTAAGTGTATGTGCGTAAATATTGATGTATATTGTTTTGTTTGTGTCAGGCTACTATGCCACCAGGATGCAGCGAACACGTGGTCAGCTGCAGCCTGGTCCCCCATCCCTAGCACCGGGCCTGGGTCAACAATCATCCTTGTGTTCCGGTGTAATTACCACCGAAAATCTCGCACAGTATGACATTGAGTAATGATGAACTAACTACTTCTGTTCAGTGCAAAGAACGTTGCCTGTTTATATTACTATTGTATATGAAATGATTTGTTTCCGCCAATATCTTCTTTATATATTGTACTGTAAATAACTGTATTATACTTGGAGTTTTGAGTTGTACTTCCATATATGCATTTCCTTATTTTCATATATTAATGCTCTCTATTTATATTGTATTATTACTCTTAACCCCTGGCCTGGTGGCCGTGAAGGGCAACATTGCAATGTACCCCTAAATGTATTGTATTATCATTATTATTATTATTGAAATAAAGATTTCTTTTTTTTTTCTACTGGTGTAATGTGACCATATTTTCGAGCACCTTGTATCGACTTCTGTAATGAAACCTTTTTGGTAATTCTTATACGACCCCTATAAATATCCCTTATACCTGTCCGAAGTTTCTCGCTTTCTCCTTATTTCATCGTTATTCTATGGTATATCACCATACTAATTTTTTCCCCATCTTCTTCGCAAGCTGCACGAGTTACACCAGGTTTTTTGCGTGTTCTGTTAATTTTGTCTAGCAGTGTAGTAAGATATTTTGCTAGGAATTTGTTAGGATGTTTTTCTTTTGTACAGAGCAGCTGGGGTTAGGTACCGGCTGATTTCCTGTAAGTTTTCTTTCTTCCTTTTTTTTCTTTTCTTATCTGAAGAAAAGGCAATGTTTTACAAAATAGATTTTAATGCAGCGTAGTGCCTTCATTGGTCTCAAATACAAATAGTGTCGAATTTAAGCATAAGGATTAAACTGGTCCCATAATTTATGGATCGCATAAAAAAATAATTTCTAAAAGTGCAAATGTTTTAAGATGTTCTTTAAATTACACACACATACACATTTTTAGGTATTGTTTTCTTGTTTCTAAAAATATATTTTTTTCTTAATGCATGTACCTTTTTTCCCCTACAAATAAACCTTGTAAGTGGTTATTTAATACGCAAAGACTAAGAATTTCCGAAGTCCGGCTTAGTCGAATAAGACTTCAGAAATTGTAGTTATCCGATCTCAGTAGAGGGAGTACAGTCTTCCCCCGTGAGTTATTCCTGAGTTCTTTCAGCGTGTACAACGAGTAAATCTGCTGGCGAACACACGTTCTCTCATACAATAACACACATTGACCACTACAGGAGCACAATGTCGCTGTCTCATGGGACGAACGTGGTCTCCTAATCCTAACAACCTGGATACGCGATTATTATTATCGAAGAGAAATATGAACTTGAAGAAATTAATGCGATTATTCTTTTTGAATGTAAATATTTTCTATCCTGCAGGTGACGATAGCGATTTGTAGAAGAAAGATTCTGCCGCGCGGTGCAACTGTGTATTTCTTATGTGCATATAACTCACTCATGGAATCATGCCCATCATTACACTGATATCCAGTGTTTGCAGGTTAATTAGACTCACAGAAGGACAAAGTTACTTGAAACTGTCACCGACGATATTTTAATGGGTATGGTGATGTGGTTTCACTTTTCTGATAATTCCAAAATGCAATCCATTTGATAAGCAGAATTAATGATTATTTTTATCAGTACCATTATGGTGTCAGAATCTGTGGCTAAATTCCAAATGTTAATACGTACCGAAACGGTTGAAAGGTAGCCAGTGAAAGTGTCGCCTAGCAACCGCTATTCTCAATTCAGTGTTATCGATGAATGGAGGATTTGTAGCGGTTGTTTTATCAAAAGAAGTCTATGAATAGAACACACTCTGAAAATAGTTTTTGCACAGTAACCTAGCAATAATAAAATCCAGTGCAGTTTGTGCCGGTGAGCAATTTCTAAAAAAATGAAATATCTGATAGGTCACGCAACTGGTTAAAAACACTGTTAATATGTTTTTTTTTTTCCTTCTAAGTTTTATCTGTCTTGCTTTCTGTCTCTTTATCAATGCTAAACTTTATTGCAATGATTATAAGTAATTACACAGTGTAATTTAATACAGAATTTTCCTTCACGGTTAGTACCTTTATTTTCCTCTAATATTTAGAAATATCAGATATAAAAGTCGTAGCCTTTGATCCATAGGTTTAAGTAGGGGTACAGAACCTGGCTTAGTAAAAATATCTAGCAATGGAAAAAATGGAGGGAACATGGAATAATTTAGGATGAACTTTATGCCTTTGCATAATATCCAGAGAAGGATATGATGTAACTGGCTTTTGTTAATTTGGCGGCTCAATACAATCTAAACGAACATTAATAGGGTGAAGCATTTACGTACAAGTAGTGCAAATTCTTTTTATACGAAGAAGCTATAACGGAAACTGTTTGGAAACATTCATATTATAAAACGGATCACCACGAATTGCTTTAATCTTGTATTATTATTTGTAATATTATTTTACTCTTATTAATCTTCCAAACACAATTCTACACCCCCACCCTTTTTTGTTCCTTATCTTTAGGCTAATGCAACGGAATGGAAGTTCCTCTGTGAAAGAGAAAAAGAGAGAGAGAGAGAGAGAGAGAGAGAGAGAGAGAGAGAGAGAGAGAGAGAGAGAGAGAGAGAGAGAAAAAAAAAGAAAGGTATGCGCGGTACTAAGTACATTATTTGCTTAACCAAGGCTAACTGAAATAGACTATGCCAGTTGTTAGCTTTAAAAGAGAAAGATCGTGTCCAAAATCCACAGGCTGCCAAGCATTTGAAAAAATAAATGTAGAAATTTTTAATATACTAGTCAATAATTGTATTTTAATCAATCAGTTACATCAATATGCGCAATGGAAGGAAATGAAAGCGAAAATTGCTGGTAAGATGCCAAAATTTGGGGGAATCCTTTTGGGATACTATGCGATACCCACTGTGGTCTAGAATCATTCTCAACCTCTGCTCCTTCGGGACAAACACAACGGACTATTGTCATGTACTTGACACACACCCTACTGAACATAAAAAAGCGGAATATTTAAAGTATTACTTTATGAACTTATTACAATTAAATCCTGTTGATCTGGAATAGTAGTGCGAAAACTGTGAGTCGCAACTTATGTTCAAAGTTTTGCGATATTCATTTTGCGCTAAGATAGCTATAAATAAAATGCCCATGAAAGAAAGAAAGTGGTGAGCTCCAGAAATTGTAAAATAAATAAATAAATAAAAATATGTATACACTTCTTTGAGAATAAAGAAGACAACTAAAAATAAAAAAAATGCGTATTCAGATTTAGTTTTTATGTTAGTTATCAGAGGAATTGACTTCGTTCTTTAAACGAGCGCGCACACGCACACATGCACACACGTTTCCTTTTGAAGTATACAGTTAGTACAGCTTACCTCAAGTAAATGAGAACGATTTTTTGGAAGTTTGTCGATAGCTTTAGAACGAGGTTTTAGTTTATATAGATGGAATTCTGCTTCAAGAATTTTTTCTGTCAGGGGAACATTATGCGTGACGTTGAAAATAAAGTGCATGTGGTGAGAAATATCTGAAAGAAAAATAATATATTATACTAGTGCAATATTTATAACCGGAATTCTAAAGGTACCAAAAATAATAATAAAATAATAAAAGATCCAAATCTAAAACTGAAAACTATAGCAAGATAACGTACAAGGAAAACAAACTTTTTGTGTTTGTTTTCCTTGTACTTCATAGATAGATCATTTTGGTTGCGAAGGCGATGCCACAGCAGGCCATTAAAGAAAAAAGAAAGTGCAGTGTGTTTTTAGCTTGATGCTACAAATTCATCGTAATTTATCGTCGGATGTTTAGGAATGATCCACCAAGTGTTCCAAACTTTTATTTGTGGATGGAACAGAAAGTTCAGAAAACTTGGAAGTTTACTGCATGATAAAGGTAGCAGATGGCCTAGAGCGTTTGTCGAAGTTGAGGAGCATATTTGTAATGCATTCCATGGAAGCCCAAGAAAGTCAATTTGATGCTCTTCATGAGACCTTCAAATTCCGAAATCAACAATACACAATGTTCATAAAAAGGCTTCAGTGGTTATTTCTGTATAAAGTTGAAGTTATAAACAACAGACAGGCCAGCACGTGAATTATTTCCCTCCACAATACTGGAGTTAATTGAAGAAGACGACGTTTCCTGCAAACAGCGTACTTTTCTGATATAGCAACTTTTCATGGTTCAGGACATATTACTCAGCACAGTGTTTGCATATGGCAGTCTAAGAACCTACATGTAGTGTGTGAAAAAATGTGTAATGGTCAGAAGGTCAGTGTGTTGTATGGACTTCCTCATGATATGATTATTGGCTTATTTTTTAACTCTGAAAAGTCAGTTAACGGAACAACCTATTTTGACCACACCTTTTAGAAAATTATGGCTTCCAAGTTGGAAGAATATCCGACTTATATATATATATATATATATATATATACCAAATTTATTTATATATATATCAAAATACCAATGGGATGGGGTCCTCCCATTGGTATTTTGATGTACATGACACTCTTGATGCCGTTTTCCCAAATCGCTAGATAACGATAAGTGGTGAACCGATTGAATGGCTGCCTCGGTCACTTGACATAACTCTGTTCAACAACAGTTCCTGATTTTCCAATATTAATAACAAGAATAATTGAAGCAATCTATTCAATTTCGCCACCTGAAATGCTAAGAAATCGTAGGTGTACATTGCTTAGCATTTCAAGAGTACAGATTTGACAACCTCAGAGCTACAAGAGGGACACACGTTCATTGATGTGCAAAAAAACCTTATGAGCTATTATTTGAATTTGTGAAAACAGTTAATGTAAATATGCATCTGTTCAAAAGTTATGGACTTTTAATAAAAGACTTTAATTGACATCCTATCCTATGTTTCTTCTAAAGCATAAAAAAAAACATACACACACACAGGATAAAAATTAAATAGATTTTTTTAATCACATGAATAATTTAATAGAACTAATTTAATCACATGAATTTTATTGCGTAAAAAAGTGTTTTGTAGAGTAAACTAAACTTCTACACGATAGAACTGCTTAATAATTGACATTTTTAGATTTTTGTTGGATATCGTTATCAGGCCTAATCAGAAAAGATTATGCGGTAGTTCCCAACTTAACTGAGTAAAAGGGTTATCTGTTTGGGAGTTTTATATAATGCTTTTTACACAATAAAATTCACTTAACCCTCCTATTGTGTCTGGTTCAATATGACCCAGTCGCCTTCTTTTAATGCCCATAAATCCTATATTTATTTAAATATTTTGTTGCCGCTCTATAACTTTTACTAATTTACTCTAATAACGGTGTACCTAGATTTACAAAAAAATTTTACAGTTAGTTTTTTTTTATAAATGTAATTGTTGCACTTATTGTGCTCTGGTCAATATGACCCGACGATTAGTTTGTTAAAATTTAAGGAACGAGAAGGGAAATATCATCATAAATTATCGTATTTTATTGATTTTGTTTTATTTTCATAGAAATAACTTACATTACCACGTTTCTTGAATAAGTTTCAACATGTGCGTTATGTGAGCGCGGTGAACGACAAGTTGATGCCTGTTGACGCTGGGGAGGGGGGGGCTTGTTGGTACCTTCTCGCATATATCTGCCAGTGTGCACTTGTGTGTCAGTTTCTTGGTAAACATCAAGCGTGGTGCTAACAGTAGGAAGAAATTGTTGAAGAAGTGTACTAAGAGATCGTTGACGGACAGTGAAATTGAGAATATTTTGTATGCTTCTGATGGTAATGATAGCACTTCTGAAGAAGAGAATCAGTTATCTGAAGCAGAGGTGCGTAGTAACTCGGATGATGAAGAAGTGTAACCTACGATTTCAGACGAAGCTATTATGGCTAATTACGTAACCTCAAAAAATGGCAGTATAGTGTGGAACTGCAACACACCTAATCAACAAGGAAGATTTTCGTCAGAAAATATTATTACGTTGAATCCTGGACCGACAAGGTACGCTACGTCTAGAATATATGTTATAAAATCCTCCTACTGCTTATTGTTTATGCCAAAAATTGTAAACTTAATTTTGAAGATGTCAAATTTAGAAGGAAAAAGAATTTATGGTGACCAGTTGCAAGAACTAACAGTAGTCGAATTAGAAGCATATTTCAGCCTACTGCTTTTAGATGGAGTGTACAAATCTCATGGGGACAGGGTGGTGGTTAATTACATAATGACGGTACGTTACTGCAACAAGATATAGAAAAATTACGCAGATGGGGGCTAAGAAATGGCAGTTGAAGTTTAATATTGACAAATTCAAGAAATTGCATATGGATAACTACAAACGCAGATTAACGAACCTACTCTGTTGTACATCATCATCATCATATGTTAATGTATATATGGTGGCACCCGGGCAAGCGCCCATCTCCACCCAGTATCATATATCCAAAAAAGAACTACTACTAATAGGGAGGGAAAGCTTTATCGCCACCAGGAGGCATAGACTCAAGCGTGACTACCCCTGGTGCTCGTCCCTTGACACCTGTAGCCAGACCTGGATCATCTCTGTCGGTATTAAGTACCATCTCCACGCCCATTGGATGTAGTGCAATTCCAATGGGCATCATCTTCCCCACCTCCTAGGGGCCTAACCCAGGAGGTCCTAAAAAACCCAATAATAATAATAATATCAACAGAAATATTAACACTATTAAGAGTAGAAAAAAAAAACCACATGAAAAAAACCACGTCAGACCACATGAAGTGGCAACAAGCAACAACATCAACCAGTATACAGAATACCTAAAAAATATCCACCAACACTTGTAACCTTCTTCTCTTCCGAAATACTAACTCACAAAAATTACTAAACTTATTAAAATTAGACTTAGTCTCTATGTAATGAGGCTCAAATCATCTTCCAAAATATAATAATTCATTCCTGAGCAATTGGCGATATTCCTCATACGATAAACAGTCGTACAATACATGATCCCAACTTTCCTTATTACGACCGCAATTACAATTTGGCTGGGTTTCCAGACTAAGATCATATAACGTACTCCTTAAGGATCCATGTCCTGTTAATATATAGGACGTCAACATATTAGGAAAACACCGCTGCTTATTCTGGTATGTAAAATGAACTCTTAGAATAAATAATCGGTAACCCCCCTGTTACACTTACATCCCATCTGTCCTGCCATATTTCCAGGAGTTTACTAACAATCTCAAATCTCATGGGGAGGCAACCTCCAGCCAAATTTCTTGGGGAGGCAACCTGCAGCCAATGGGATGGAAATGTAGGCCGCCCTATATTCAGGGCAACGATGTCCCTACAACGATTCCATGTAATTTCGCGAATAATTCGCTTTGACGATAAAGGAACTCGATCACAACGGCGCCAGGCTGATAAATTAGCTGCCATACGGGACTTGTGGGATGAATGGGTTACAATTCTACCTACGGTCTATAATGCTAACGAGATGAGCAAATGGTACCTTTTAGAGGCCGTTGCCCATTTAGGCAGTATATAGCCAACAAGCCAGCCAAATACGGAATCAAGATTTGGACTTTATGCGATTCTGTAAACGCTTATGCATATAACATGCAAATATACCTCGTAAAAAAAGAAGGTGAACCTCCAGAAAAAGGCCAAGGTAAAAGAGTTGTGCTATTTTATTTTTTTACATCTTACGAACTGGGGCAGATGCTATAACATACACATGCAGACGACAAACTGAAAGATGGCCAATGTTTATCTTTTATAATATCATGGATGTTTCTGCTTACAACGCCTATGTTCTGTGGTGCGAAGTAAAGTTTGCCAGCATTTCAACCTGGAATGCTGACAAACTTAGAAAACGTCGACTATTTCTTGAAGAACTGGGTGATTCCTTGATCACCCAGTTCTCCCTTACTGCAAGAAAGAAAACACCTTCCTCGAAGTATTCCTGCTGCTGAAATGGTTAGAAGGGCACGACCATCAACCAGCACTGCCAAAGCAAGGGAGCAGCCGACCACAAATAAATGTAAAAGATGTAATTTTTGTCCCTCTTCAAAGGACAACAAAACCAATATACTATGTTGTGATTGCTCAAAATACGTATGTAAAGCTCATGTGCCAAGACAATAAAAAACTGTCTTGGCACATAAATGTTATGATATAACTTGTTTTTCAGATGTATGTAACAATTGTTTTTCCATTACTTCCGTTCATAAAAAAACTTTTGGTCAATAAATGCTACATATATTCTTATTTATTTTATTATTTAGTAAACACATTACTGCCATATCAATTTAACACGAATAAAACGACACCCATAGACGCTTGGGTCATATTGACCCGAACACAATAAGTGTAACCAAAATGCGAACACAATAAGTGTAACCAAAATGCGAACACAATAGGAGGGTTAAACAAATTACATGGTTTAATTAGTGTTATGCACCTTTTAGTTATTTATTATTACGTCCTACTCTTTATTACGTCCTTCATATTATATTCCTATTATTTGTAAAAGAATAAGAGAAGTTTACCTCAATATGATACGTAGAACACTTCTGTATGATACTCTCCAGAAATTAAAACGAAAACAATTAAAAACAAAATCGAAAATCTTACCTTACAGTAAGAAATAATTAACGATAATTAAAAATCAAATGAACACAATTAAAATCAAATGAATGCAATTAAAAATCAATTTAACGCAATTAAAAATTAAGTAAAAAATTAATTTAACGCAATTAAAAATTAAGTAAAAAATTAATTTAACGAAAAAAAATGCAAAACGATTTTCCTGCCTGAAGCTGACAATGCTTTTCGATCGTATGTCGTGATCACAGGAATGAAACGATTTTTTTTTAAATTGTTTTCGTTTTAATTTCTGAAGTATATCATACGGAAGTATTCTACATTATCATATTATATTGCGATAAACTTCTCTTATTCTTTTACAAATATTAATATCAACGCAGAACGTATTGAGCATTATAGCTCTGGTTCATACTATTATATTCCTATTATATATCTTTTCTATTATATTCCGCCCTTCTTATTATATTACGTCCTTCTCTCAACACTTTAAAACACCGAATAATTTTTTCACGGGTCATGAAAAACACCTGTTGGTAACGCATATCTGCAAACCTATCGGATTTGAGGTGGAAACTCCATTTTTTTTTTTTTACTTATTCATGTGGAAATGTTAGATATACTGTAATGTAAATTGTATTTTCTTTATACGTGTGGTAATAAGCTACATTTAATTTATCTTTCAGTAAGATGCCAAAGAGATACGATGGATGTAGTATGTACAAACATTCATTTCCAATACAACGCGATATAGAATGTATATAATGCAAAACAATATTTATCGAAACTTAAAAAAAATTGGGGTGGGTTGTGTACGGGGACGCAACCCCAATCGTTTAACGCGTGAATCCGTCTTTGTGTTATTAGAGGAAGGGTAAGATGTAAATGAATAAAGTCTTGGTGGTTTAAGTGAAGTATAATTTTATTTTTCAAAGGCCGATGATAGGAGAAGTAAGATACATGTGGCATAGTATTTACATCGATGTTTCTTACAAAGGTTAAAGATATACAAGTGTTGCCCAGAGTAGTGGGCGATATAGAAATGTACTTCAAGTTGAACTCACGTTGAACTTTTGAATTTTTCTTTCCAATGATATACGTTTCTTACATTTCTGTTCATATTTCCTTTAGCAATATAATTTTTGCATTTTTTTCGACATTATGAAAATTTTCTTCAACTTAGCACACTTATCGACTTATAACTTTACAAATTTTATTTTATAGGTTATTATTGCTAAATAATATTGTATATCCTGTTATTCTCTACAAATCGACACCAATTTCAACGTCCTATCTCTTCATAATCCACAGTTACACTGCCCAAACGCCGCGCGGCGTTGCCATTTTCGGTGTTCACGCGCAAGCGCTACCCCTCCCCCCCTCACCGCTGCACCCCCACTACCGACCATTTTAGATACGGACATAAACCCTCTATCCAACAAAATTTAAATCATTAGATTATCATCATTACAAAATAACTGGACTTGTCAACATAAATAGACTAAATTCCTTGGCGATAGGTTTTATTTTCCTCAGCATTTGATTTTAGGAACACACGTATTTTCAATGGAAGCAGTATTGAATTTCACCTAACTTATAAGAAACCCAATTAATATGATTTAGTGGATTTCTTATATTAGTTAAGTGTTTAATAAATAAATTAAATTTTAGTTGATTTGGGAAGACAATTTTGTACTCGTCCAAAATTTTTTGTTAATATTTTGATTTTCCAAAAAGTCATTTTCCGTAAATAATTTCGCTGGTTATGATTTTAGAGAGAATATCATTAATGCAGATTTTTCTCGATTTATATTTAGAGAAAACTGTGACAGCTGTTATGCTATCAGATTTTGTACGCTGTTCATTATGGCAGCAAAGGCAGTATATGGACTGTCGGTCTCGTTTATCCGATAGAGGAACGGATTTCATCAGCATAGCTGATGAAATCCGTTTGCTGGCATAAAAAAAAAAGGATGAATGGCTGCAGAAAGAGGAGTCCCGATAGGACCCCACCCTGTGATACACCAATCTTAACTCTCCGTGTGAAGGATTTTTTATTCATGGTCATGTATTATTATTATTATTATTATTATTATTATTATTATTAGCCATTTGGTGCAAGGAAGCCTGAGACTTATGCTGCACCAGCCAAAAAAAATTCCATGTTACCCAGAGAGAGAGAGAGAGAGAGAAAGAGAGAGAGAGAGAGAGAGAGAGAGAGAGAGAGAGAGAGAGAGAGAGAGAGAGAGAGAGAGAGAGAGAGAGAGAGAAGGGAATCACCAAGTAAGAGAAGAATGATGATATCCAGCTGAGGACCCTGGGTGTGCCAAGCCCATACCCACCAGATGTGAGCCCCTGGGGTTGAATTTTCGATATGGACCGTTGCATATTGGTTCCACGCTGTTGGGAACAGTTCAGTAGTGTGGATGCCATTTAGAATCACTATGCCGCTATGATGCTGCCACTTAGGTCTTTAGTCTTTAACATAAATTGTGGGATTCCATCATATCCAGCACATATCGTTGTTGTTAGGTCACCGAGTGGCATGAATTAGCCTATTTTAGCTGCTCTATGGCATGTGGACGAATTCTCATAGTAACTCAGCTGGGTTGAGTTGCTGTGGTAATTCGTTCTGTCTTGCCTTGAAAGTTGTCTTTTCAATCCAACTTGTTTTACTGATATATGCTTTAATGGCTGCGACCTTGGCACAAGCTCTTGAGTATGTGATCCTATCCTGTGTGTCTAAAGTTGTTTTCCACTTTGCTGAAACAGTTTTGAAGACGTCAGTTTTAGCGATGAATATAAATAAATAAATAAATAACAATAATAATATAGCTGTCGCTATGAAATATGTTTCTCTGTCTAGATTTTGACTAAGTTCAGTTATTTATTATTTTAATGCTTCACCGCTTTCTTTAGTCTGCACTTTATCAGCGTTCATATTTCAAGGATTTTCCACTATTATGCGTGACAGTTTGTCGTTCGTATAGAGTAGCATATTCCGACAAGCCCACATCTTGCAGTAACCGTACACCGCATGGCTATATCGCCCTGTTCGTAAAACTACCTAACGGAAGATCTTTAAAGACAAGGGCCATTTGTTGTCGGTGAAGGCAGGGCATGTCATGTCGTAAGCAAATGATAGTAGGATGTAGAGAGAGAGAGAGAGAGAGTTGGATATTTGACACGGCTAACAGCGGTAAATGCTGAAGCAAGCCTGAGGAAATGGCCTGTATGGAAATAATGAAGTTGTATTTTCGGGAAAAAACAGACCATGTGATGTCAGCTGAGAAAATTTATTATTATAAGAGAAACTACACGCGCAGAGAAATGGAATCATCCAAAGCAATTCATCAAAGGACAAGTAATCGAAAAATTAATTTTAAAAAAACAGCTAATTGGAAAACAGTTCATTGAATAACATGGAATCATAAAAAAAAACTGAACAAGTCATCGAATTGTAAACTGGCAAAACGATAAATGGTCGAATGAAAATCATATATCCATTCAGCGAAATCACCGAACAGTTTAGCGAAACAATATATCAACTGTAGGTAAAAAGTAATGCCCGTATTACATGCTTCTTACAGTTATAGCCAACTTTCTAAAAATGGAAAGCTGGCTTAAGAGGTTACCGTATCTACATATGTTTCGCAAAGAACTTTTGTTTATTGCCGATCTAAACCCAACTGAGAGGGATCATAGTGTTTTTTTCCTCATTTTGCTGTTTTGACATAAGATGCTGCCACTCAGATATAGCGTCAGTTTAGAAACTTGTGGTCATTTATAGAATGCGTGAGACAACCTAATGTACGTGTTTTAGTAATATTTGGGATTTGTTTCAAGATGGCATCAATTCAAACTATAAACTTTACTTTTTTAAAAGTGGTCTTTACAAACTCATACAAATCAAATCTACACTATATGACCAAATTATACGAACGCTCACCACGAATATTGTGTACTGCTCCAGAAGTCTCTCCCGCGCATGCGGATCAACTAACGACGAGATGTACATACTAATATACATCTCGTCAGTCTGCCTATGCAGCAATACCCATCCACCTCAGTAAACTTTCTTCTGCGCGCTTCTGATTGTTGTTGTTGTTGTTGTTTGGTTTTTAGGAGCATTAGCAACTAAGGCCATATTGCTCCGGGATATGCGGTGGTCATTCCCAGATGATGTCTACCTTTCCGCATCCTCCATATTTGGTGGTGACGGGCTCGAACCCCGGTCTAATCAAGAAGCGTGTACTACGCACTGCTGCTTCTTCCCACCTGGCTACGGAGGCGCCTTCTTCTGCGCGCATACTGCGACTTGTCTGTTATTTAAAAAATGGAAGACCGTATGAAGATGATACTTCATGGAAAAAAGAAGTTCGAAATACCTCAAACACTGTTGGAACGTATTCTAGAGAATCATGAAATGGTTAATTCGTGCTTCACGCATAACTCTGTGATGATCTCCTTTGCGGAAAACATCACGGAGCAAGTCCAAGTGACCGCAGGAACATCCGTGAATACATAAGACGTCCAGTCCGTAGTGGAACTCATAGTCTTAAGCCCAATATCACGATGACCAATGCGAAACAGCTTTTGGAATGTGTCGTTTCCGATGCTCATGGACTCTCTATACGCTAGAGCACGTTCTCGTGAACTTGTTTTGGCGTATAGAGAGCCTGGAAAACGCTTCTTGTCGGAGTGTGTATCATCTCGATCATGCAGTTTTCTGAGGCAGTCTAATGGTATGAGGTTGGTTCAACACTTAATTTGTTTTGGACAATTATGCACTGCCTGCACTGTGGCAGTACTCTGGAAACGGGTGTCCTGTTAGTATAAACACAACAATGCTCCATGCCATACAGCAAGGGTTAGTATTCTGGTTTTTGGATAATGATATTGTAAAGTTGGACTGGTCAACTTGAAGAGCGAACCTTGATCCTATTGAATAGGTATGGAAGCGAGGAGTAAGGGCTTCTAGGTTATCTTGATTTGGAATTTTTATTTCGATCTACCATTTTTACATAGTCTGCGCGCATAGCACAGTGGTTATAATCACTGTTTTTCACACGGGTAGAAAAGGCCCTGGATCGAATAGGTTAGTGAAGCGAGGAACTTTTATGAGCTTTTTTGTTCCGTGGCTCTCAGGTCTCTGAGTCGGTCTCAGGCATGGATATCAAAAGTCTTCCCCTCCCCCTCTCCCCGGGAAGTGAGTTTTTTCGTCCAGCAAATCAAGCAAGTCGACCATAAAAGGCTTGCAATTTATGGATAATATACATGGGCAAATGTGTTAGTACTTTGGTGGCCCTCGTATGATGATGCTTCTTTTTTTTTTTTTTCTTTTTTTACCCTCTTAACATAAGATTGGAATGGGCGCTATCATTCTCCATGTTGAAAGAAGTAGCAAGTGGAAAGTGTGTATGGGAAGGGAGAGAGAGAGAGGAATGTGGGTTTCTGTGCTGTCTGATGAGGAATTTTTATTTCGATCTGCCATATTTGCACAATATTGGTAACTCCATTATAGAAACAAACAGAAAGTACGCTTTATTAGTATTATATAAGCCGTATGACGCAAGAAAGAACCAGCTTTTGTTGACAGCCAATTTTTTTTAAAAATAATAATAATAAATAAAAATTTAAAAAAAAATCGAAATTAAAATACTAAACTACATTTGTGATTTTCTCAACAAGTACCAGCTAGCTAAATTTTAAATTTCCCCAAATTGTCCACCTGAACCACGCAGGAAGATAACTTCTTCCAGTAATTAACAATTCGTTGGCTACAAAAAAAACTTCCTAATTGCCAGTCTAAACCTCTTCGTCCGCAATTTTATATATATATGGGCCGTTATACTGGAATCATTATAACAGTGAAAAGTTCTACTAAATTCAGTTTAATTTGTCCTCTCAGAGCGTCATAACTCTCAAACAGATTCCCGTAAAGTACCTAGTTACCTAGTTCTGTAACATACGTATATCAAGTTCTTTCTTCATATGGACGCCTTCGGTCGATCTGATCAGGCGAATTGCCCCTATTTCGACCCTTTGAAGAAGCAGAATTCCTTTATTATTATTAATGTTGTTATATTATTTCTCCCTGATGGGGGCTTCTACTACGTGACGGATACTGGTACCAAGTGCACAGGGTGGTTGTTATATCCGGTGTTACTGTTGAGGAACTCTCTCAGTATCCAACAGCTGTTCAGGATTGCGACTTTCTGGAGTTCCTTCTAGGTGTTCTCTGGGAGGCCTATTCCTGCTAGGCTCTTGTATACGGTCTTTGGCACCATACCAGTGGTTGACACGATGGCCGGGATGGTGGTTACCTGTTGCATATGCCACATGTCGTTGATCTCCTGCTTTAGGTCCGTGTAGTTCCTAATCTTTTCCTGGTTGGTTTTCTGTTCTGGAAGTTCCCAGCGTTGGGCACCGCTATTTCAATCAGATAGGTAGCCTTTTCCTTTTTGTCGATAAGGGTTATGTCCATTCTGTTATTCGGGATTGTCTTGTCCGTTATTATGGCGCGGTCCTAGTACAATTTCTGAGTTGGAGTCTTTAGTGCGAACTGGGGCTTGTACAGTACTTGTAATACGGTACACTTTCTTTGATCAACTGATATTTGCTGGCTAACTTCTGATGTATTATCCTGGGGATCTGGTCTGTCTAAAAGTACTATGTCTTGGAGATCACCTTGCATCCTGCGGTGATGTTTTGAATCTTTTCTGAGACCAGGAAGCATCATCGACATGTGCCATCTTACACTCCAGGCTACTTGGCAATATATTTTCTGTAGTTTCTTGTCTGTCTGCGCGGGTAGCACATTGGAATCGTCACCGTCCTCCCCATACCGGGTGGAAAAGGCCCGGGTTTGAATCCCGTCGATGACAGGAGGAACTTTAATGGGCTTTTTTCACTCCGTGGCTGAGTTAGTCGGTCTCAGGTGTAGATAGCAAGGTTTTTTCCCCCAGAAAACTGGGGTTTTTCGTTCAGTAAACAGACAGATAAACCACAGAACACATGCAATTAACAGACGTCAGACACAGCACGGCAGATGAATTTAATTATCCGGGTGGCCTAAATATAATAGGGTTTTTTTTTTTTTTTTCTTTTTTTGTAGTTTCTGGTCTTGGATAGCGAACATGAATCCTTCAGTCTCGGAGAAGAGCGTCCCACACGTCAGCCAGGCATTGAAAGCCATTTTATCTATATGGTCTTGATGTAGGTTCTTGTAGTGTCTACCATGAAGTGTCTTCTTTTCCCATATATCTGACTTCGTTTTTTCCGTCTGGGTGGGAGGGTGTCTCCTCGCTTGAGTGGGGTATGCGCTTGTCTATTTTCCTTATGGCCTGGTAGAGTGCTGCTGCGTTTTTCTAGAAGTAATCCTTCAGGTTAGCTATCTCTGTATTCGTTGCTCGAGAGACAGAACACCAAGGCAGAACAGCAGAAAGGATGCAGGCTCCTTCCTATTCCTTTGCAAAATGTTTTCAGTCTCTCCGTGCTGACTTCGGGTGTCTTTGGCGGCTCTTGGTTGTCATTGTCCTTCTCTTTCTCATGATAACTTCCAGCTCGGTGTTAGTCCAATCCATGATCCCGAAGGAGTATGTTAGCATTGGAACTGCATAGGTGTTTATGATTTTAATTGTGTTCCCTCCGTTCAACTTTACATTCAGTTGACTTCTGAGTGTCTGATGGTATTTTTCTGTCAGGCAGGCCTTGATTTATTTGTGCTGTCACTGCTGATCTTGCATCATTTCCAGGTATTTGTAAGTTTTTCCCTCTATCATGTCTTCGATCTCTTTACCAGTCTGCAGATGGTAGTTTCGGCCGACTAATTTCCCTTAATGCAATCCGTGGGTCTTGCGTTTGTCTAGATCAAATTCCATCCTGATATCATTGCTAAATTCTTCGATGATCCCAAGTAGTTGCTGGAGTTGCTTTTCTGTTGCCGTGTAGAGTGCTAAACAGAACCATAATGGGCTCGGAGCATCTTCCTGAAAATTTCCTCTCCTGATAGCAATCTGTCTGGTTTGGATGTTCTCGACCTTGATGGTGGTGGTGGTGCTCCATTTCGCATGGTTGCTTTTATAAAGTTTGTCACTGTCGAATTGAATCTGTAGATCTTCAGTGTCTCTATTAGCCAGCTATAGAGGTATTAGAACCTATAGTACTTAGTACCGTGCTTGGGTAGGAGGTTGAGAAGACGAAAGAAGAGAAAGAAGATAGTTGTTGACATTGGACTTGAACTTCTGTAGATTGTAATTTTCAGGAAATACGTATGAAGGAAGGTTGTTCCAGAAAACGGCAGTTGAATCAATAAACGAGGAAGATGAAAAGTTGGTTCTGTGTGTTTGAAGTTAGACAGTAAATGGATGTTGGCTGATGGCGGCACGTGTTCGGACTGTTTTGAAAGAGAGAGCGGGAATTATAGAAGCCAATTCAGAAGAACAGTGCCCATGGAAGTATCTGTAGAAGAGGCATGCAGCAGAAACAGTACGTCTATGAGAAAGTGAGTGGAGAGACTCTGTTAGAGATGAATCATTAATTAACCTAACTGCCCTCTTCTGAATGGAATCAAGAAGCCTGAGAGAGGTTTCAGGGGCACCACCCCAGATGTGGGAACAATATTCCATGGCAGGGCGGATTTGCGATTTATACAGAGTGAGCAGCTGTTTGGAAGAAAAGTAACGCCGAGAGCAAAAGAGAAAGCCAAGTTTTTTAGATACAGAGGAAGCAATATTTGTAATGTGCTTGTGCCAAGAGAGATTAGAAGTCAGGGTAATCCCCAAAAGAGATATATCATTTTGCCTAGAAATTGGAGTGTCACTAAAGATAAACATAGGAGCAGAAGAATCCTTTTTGCGAGATATAAGACAAGACTGAGTTTTATAAGGATTGAAATCAACTAAGTTGTCTTTGCCCCACTGGAGGATTACCTGAAGATCGGCATTTAAGGAATTGGTAGCAGATTTTCGAGAATTTGAAGCTGTTTGAGCAGGACAAGATTTCTCAAAATGGAAAGTGGAATGCAATGTGCTATCATCGGCAAAACTATGGATAGGATTTCCAGTCAATGGAAGAAGGTCATTAATGTACAAGAGGAAAAGAGTGGGGGAAAGAACTGAATCTTGGGGGACACCGGCATTAGTGGAGAAGTTAGAAGACAGAGAGCCATCTACCATCACCCTCAGTGAGCGATCAGAGAGAAAACTGGATAACCAATTACTAAAAACAGTTGGCAAACCATAAGATGGAAGCTTGTTTAGAAGACCTTTATGCCAAACACGATCAAAAGCCTTTGAGATGTCAAGAGCAACTACTTGTGTTTCGCCGAACCTTTCCATTGAATTAGTCCATAAATGGGTAACATAAGGCAGAATATCACCAGTGGATCGACACTGACGGAATCCATACTGGCGATCGTTGATCAGACTGAAGGTTTCTAGGTAGTTTAAGAGTTGGCGGTTAATTGCTTTCTCCATTACTTTAGAAAGAGTAGAAGTAATTGCAATAGGACGATAACTGTATGGGAGGGATTTGTCACCCTTTTTAGGAACTGGCTGGATATGAGCAAATTTCCAAGCAGAAAGAAAAACACCTTTGGAATAAGAAAGTGAAAAAAGGCTGCAAAGAATAGGAGTAAGTTCAGGAGTACAGGTTTTGTGAACAAGTGGAGAAATACCATCGGGACCTGGAGCTTTCTTAGCATCAAGATTCGTCAAACTCCTTCTGACATCCTTTTGACGGAAGACCACAGGAGACATAGAATGGAGCGTGTTGGGAATGGTGGGAGGTGTTTTACCAAGATCATTAATGAGCTGGAAGAAAAATGGGATGCTAGCAAGTCAGCTTTATCCTTGGCTGAAGTGATGAAGTGATAACAGAACCATTTGGTTTGGACAGAGGTAGGAGCAGAGATGGGCAAAAGTTGCGGTCAATAGCTTTGGCAAGAGACCAGAACGCTTGGCTACCATTAGGGCAAGACGCAAGTTTTCTACTCTTAGCCTGTTCAAACTCTAGTTTGGACTGATTAATAACTGCTTTACAATTGTTGCGAGCTTTGGTGTAGGCAGAAAATGAAACCGAAGAATTAGAAACAAGTCAATTACGATATGCAACATTCTTCTCTTGAACAGCCTTAGCACATTTGCCGACCGGGCTAGCCGAATGGGTGAAGTACCTGCCCGGCAACCCAAAGGTCGCGGGTTCGATTCCCGCCTCGGGCTTGGATCAAAGTACTGCAAAAAACCTTAGGAGGTGCTATATGGCCACAGAAGCCGATGCGCCAACAACTACCAAATCAAAAAAAAAAAAAAAAAAAAAAAAAAAATCTTAGCACATTTATTGGAAAGCCAAGGTTTAGATAAAGGACGCGATTTTAAAGTGGAGTGTGGGATAAAGGATTCATTGACACGATCTGAGCAAACGTAGACATCAGAAGTTTTGAAACAGTAATCCGACCAAGGAAAAGAAGAAAAGAAGTCCCCCAGGTCATCCCATTTTGCATTCTTGTAATGCCAAACAACACGAGGTTGGGAATATCCTTGAGATAAAGGGTCCATTGGAGAAGAGAGAATCACCAAGTTGTGATCTGGAGTGCCTAAAGGACCTCTCACTTCGACCGTGTACTTAGAAGGGTTGTTTGTGAGAAAAAGATCAAGCGTATTGGCTGTATGGTTAGGATTGTCCGCTATTCTTGGAGGTAAATGAACAATCTGTGCTAGGTCATTAGTAATTGCAAAAGCCTCAGTATCTGGACCTGCTGGGTCGGTGTGACTAGAAAACGGAAGCCAGCTGGAGTTGTGAACATTAAAATCACCAAGGAAAATTACCTCACTGTTAGGAAAGTTGGACTGAAGAAAGTCAAGTTGCAAAGAGAGGAAGTCAAAGAGCTCCAAGTGGTTAGTGGAGTTGAGCGAACGGTAGAGACAACAGATGAATTTGACCAAATGAGAAAGAGAGATTTTAAGCCAGAGAAGATCAAAGAGAGGAGATTCCAAATTGCCAAGTCTCTGACAGGGAATATCAGAACGGACATATGCACAAGTACCACCTTTGAGGCGAAAGGAATCATACAGCGAATAATTTGGAAGACCTTATTCAACTACTGAGGAACGACCTGATTCAACTACTGCTCATCGGAGATGAGCAATAGTTGAATCAACCGATAACTGAGATTCTGTCAGAAAAAGTACATTGGGTTTGGCAGACTGCAAATGAAAATGGACATCGTTGAGATTAGAACTGAGACCACGTATATTTGTGAAATAAATTAGGAAATGCTTGGGAGGTTTAGATCTTTTCGCAGATAAGCTTGCTCTATTAGTTTGACAATTCATGGTGTATCCAATAGTAAGAAAAAGTGGGTGGGACATGCTGTATGAAGTAATGAAATTTTTGGATATGGCGTACACATGGTGAGAATATACCCAGATCCTTGTCCTCGACATAAAGAGGACATAACGTGTCCTCGACAATACTCCCCGCATACACACTACTCGGACTCCCTCCAGTCACTATCTGGCAGAGTAGAGGTCGCAAGATTATACTAGCTGATCCGGAAGCCTCCTAGAGAGTTACCAATAGGTTCGGTCTGGTGTACTAACTACCGGCCGGCCTGCGAACACCGTTTTAGAGCTGTACCCTCGAAATGTAAGGAATATTGGATCTCGCCACGATGTTCATCATAACCTCAAAAGTCAACAATCATACTGCATGATGGAAGAAATAGGGAAAGGTTCACCTATATTTCTCATGTTTCTTGTATATTGGTCTTTATCCTTCAGATATGTGATTCATTGTGTAAGAAACTCTGGGATTGTCTCTGGGTGACATCATTCTAAACTATTATTTTAGGCCAACCGAATATTAAATTCATATGCCGTGCTGTGTGTCTTATGTCTGTTAATTGCATATGTTGTATGGTCATTTTTGTTTGTTTTGCTGAACGAAAAACCCCAAGTTCTGGGAGAAAAAAACTTGCTATCTACGCCTGAGACCGTCTAACTCAGCGACGGAGTGAAAAAAGCCCATTAAACTTCCTTGCGCCATCGTCGGAATTCGAACCAGAGCCTTTTCCACTTAGTGTTGGGAGGACGGTGACGATACCACTGTGCTACCCCTCGCAGACCGGGTGACATCATTTGGGTGAACTGCTCTGCTAGGTGCTTGTGAGTGCACGTGAGTTTCTTGCACTAGTAGTTGTGTTCGTTTTCTGTTCCTGCGGTTCGCCAGTTTTGGGACTTCGTGATCGATTGTTGTACTTCTTCCTCTTGAATCTGCCATTCTCCCATCTCTTGTACGTCCTTGGTTTCCTTCTGTTCTAGTGTTATCCAGGGTGCTCGGCTGTTACGTCTTATTTCACTGCTACATATGTTGCCCCCAGAACTCAATCGATCGCCTTCCGCTCGGGTGATCCGTTTCCGTCCTTTCCATCTTGTCCTATACTTCTATAGAAGGCTTTGGTTTTCATCGAACATTACTTGTGTTTATTTTCCTCATTATAACACCGTAGTCTCTTGCTGAGTGCAAGTTATTTCTGCTTAAGTATGTCTAAATATTATTATTATTATTGTTGTTGTTGTTGCTCTTATATTATAACTCCCTGATTGGGGGATCCATCTCATGATGGATGTTGCTACCAAGTACACACGGTAGTTGGTGTTATATCTGTGTTACTGTTGGTCGAGGAACTCTCTGACCAACCGACAGGTGTTCAGAATTGCCACTTTCTGAGGTTCCTTGTATGTGTTCCCTGGTAAGCCTATTGCTGCTTGTCTGTTATGTAGGGTCTTTCGCACCATACCGGTGGTTGACACGATGATCGGGTGGTCGTTACTTATTATTATTATTTCTGCCTGATAGGGCTTCCACCCTGTGACGGGTACTGCTACCAAATATACAGGGTAGTTGTTATGACTGGTGTTACGGTTGGTCGAGGAACTCTGACTATACTACAGGTGTTCAAGGTTGCGACTTTATGGAGTCCCTTATAGGTGTTCTCTGGGAAGCCTATTACTTCTAGGCTGTTATGTAGGGTCTTTGGTACCACACCGGTGGTTGACGCGATGATCGGGATGGTCGTCACTTGTTGCATATGCCACATCTTTGATCTCCTGTCTTAGATTGGTGTACTTCCTGATTTTTTCTTCTTGGGTTTTCTGGAGGTATACAGTGTTGGGCACCGCTATGTCAATCAGATTGGTAGCCTTTTCCTCCTTGTCGACAAGGGTTATGTCCGGTCTGTTGTGCGATATTCTCTTGTCCGTTATTGTGGCGCGATCCCACTACAGCTGGTGGATTGGGAAATATCTCTAATATTGCCTGGGGTTAGTACTATTATTGTTGTTGTTGCTCTTTTTATTCTTGTTGTTGTTGTTGCTCTTTTTATTCTTGTTGATGTTGTTGCTCTTTTTATTCTTGTTGTTGTTGTTGTTGTTGTTGTCTTTCCTTGCTTGGGCACATTATTTTAAATGCAGTCTTACAATCACTTATTATTATTTTTATTATAGTATTATTATTATTATTGCTTTTATATTATTTCTCCCTTATTGGGGGTTCCACCTCGTGACGAGTATTGCTACCAAGTATACAGGGTGGTTGCTGTTATGTCTGGTGTTAATGTTGGTCGGGGAAATCTCTGACTGTCCTACTGGTGTTCAGGATTGTGCACTTTCTGGAGTTCCTTGTAGGTGTTCGCTGGGAGACCTATTGCTGTTAGGCTGTTATGTAGAGTCTTTGGCACCACACCGGTGGTTGACGCGATGATCGGAATGGTCGTTACTTGTTGCATATGCCACATCTCTTTGATCTCCTGTCTTAGGTTCGCGTACTTCCTGATTTTTTCCTCATGGGTTTTTTGCAGGTTGCCAGTGTTGGGTACCGCTATGTCAATCAGATAGGTAGTCTTTTCCGTCTTGTCCACAAGGGTTATGTCCGGTCTGTTGTGCGGGATTGTCCTATCCGTTATTATGGCGCGGTCCCAGTAGAGCTTGTGGGTTGGGGTCTCTAGTACTGCCTGTGGTTCGTACTTGTAGTATATGGTATACTTTCTTTGGCCAACTGGTATTTCCTCGCTAGCTTCTGATGTATTATCCTTGCTACCTGGTCGTCTCTATGAATGTACTCAGCCTTGCACCCCGTTGTGATATGTTGGATCGTTTCTGAGGCCATGTGGCATCGTCGACATGTATCATCGGACACTCCAGGCTCCTTGGCGATGTATTTTCCATAATTTCTGGTGTTTATTACCTGGTCTTGGATGGTGACCATGAATCCAGTCTCGGGGAAGAGCGTCCCGCTCGTGAGCCATGCATCGGAAGCAGTTTTATCTATGTGATCTTGATGGAGATCATTGTAGTGTCTGCCACGGAGTGTCTTCTCTGCCCACCTTTCTAGCTTCGTTTGTACCTCCAGGGTGTGGGGGACTCCTCGCTTAGGTTCAGTGGGGTATACCGCTTGTTTATCTTCCTTATGGCCTGGTGGAGTGCTGCTGTGTGTTTCTGGAAGTAATCCTTCAGGTTAACTATCGCTGTCTTCTGTTGCTCAGTGAGGTCTATCAGGCCCCTTCTTCCGGGGAAATTGTCAGTCTCTCCACGGCAGCTCTCTTGTGGTGTCGGCGGCTCTTGGTCATCATTGTCCTTGTCTTTCTCATGATATCCTCCAGCTCGGTGTTAGTCCAATCTATGACCCCGAAGGAGTATGTTAGCATTATGGCTCTGTGTTCCCCCCTCCGTTCAGCTTTGCTTTCAGCAGGTTTCTGGGCTTCTGATGGTATTTTTCGGTCAGGCAGGCCTTAATTTCCTTGTGCTGTAACTGCTGAGCCTGCATAATCCCCAAGTATTTGTAGGTTTCTCTCTCTGCCATGGCTTCGATCTCTTTACCAGTCTGCAGGTGGTAGTTTCGGTTGACTAATTTTCCCTGGTGCAATCCGTGGGTCTTGCATTTGTCTAGACCAAATTCCGTCCTAATATCATTGCTGAATTCTACGGCAATCTGGAGTAGTTGCTGGAGGTGCTTCTCGGTTCCCGCGTAGAGCTTGATGTCATCCAAGTACATCAGGTGGGTGAGGGTGTACAGGTTCTTCCTTCTTTCTTTGAGGTTATATCCATACATGCTACTGTTGAGCATGGTGGATAGCGGGTTAAGTGCTAGACAGAACCTGAATAGGCTCAGGGCATCTCCCTGAAAGATTATGTAAGTTATTTTGGGTTTTTGATCTCGCAAAACGTGCAAATAGGCTTATGGGCACATAAGTCTACAGACAAATACACGTATGGACGCGAGCGATAAACGCCGGTGCTCTTAAAATAATAATTCGTTTTTTTTTTGGCTAAATCAGTGTTTCCCAACCTTTTTTTTATCATGCCCCACCTAAGTCTTTCTAAAATTCTGATGCCCCCTATGTAACGTTGGGAAACACCGATATACATATTTTTTATATTCAAAAATTGAATTATTCCCTAAATGAAGCCTAATTACAACTTGTTCAGGACACAAGACTTAGGTTTTAGGAAGAAATCATTAGGAAATTATTAAAAAAAAACAGTAAGTAAATTTTCAAAACATATAATAGACATTGTGATATCCAGTCGATTTCTTTTCTTTAGTAACAAATCATTTATGGCACTAAATCCACATTGAGCTAAATATGAAGATGGAAACGGTAACAATAGCTCTCTTGCAACGTTGGTTGAATTTGGGTATTTAATTTCTGTTTCATCACAAAGCCATGCCATCGCTTCTTTTATATTGAATAAAGTTTTAACTGACTCATCATTTTGCATTTCTGAGAATTCTTCTTGGTACTGCATTGATACATCAGACAAATCCACTAACATTGGTTGCATCATCCAGGTTGGAAAATCAATTTGTTTTAAATCAAAAAACCTTTCTTTTAAATCATCGGACAGAATTTTCAGATGATCAACAATAACAAATACAGCAGTATCAGTCACTTCACATTTTTGCAGACAACGAAACTGTTCAAACTTTTTTTAAAAATATATTTTTGACATAATTTAATAAATGTAATGAAATCAAATGTCTTCGCTTTTGCATCGACGAGAGTTTTATTTGTTCCTTGAAGTTGTTTATTTAATATATTTAGATTTTCAAAGATATCGGCTAAATAACTCACAAATGCTTTACCATCAACCGTTAACAGATGCTTCATTTTAGGTTTGTCACTTAAAAAGTCACTAATAGTATCAAATAGTTCCATAAATCTTTTCAAGCAGTTCCCTTTCGAGAGCCACCTTACTTCAGTGTGAAGTAAAAGTCTCACGTGGTCTTCATTTTGTTTTTCACAAAAAAGCTTGAAGAGACAAGTTTTCCCTAACACAGTGCACAAGAAGCATTTCTGGATTCTCATCTTTTATCAATTTTAAGCAGCCATTTTTCTTGCCCATCATATTAGGAGCACCATCTGCAGTGCAAGATGTTATATTTTTCATTGGTATATTATTGTCATCTAAGTAATTTTTTAGCTTATTATATATATCTTTGGAGATAGTGGTGCTCTCTAACAATTTACAGAATAACATTTCTTCAGCAAAATTACCTTTATCAATATATCTTACATAAGTTATCAGTACGGCTTCACTGTCTCTCAAAGTTGAGTCATCCATTTGCACTGAGAATTTTCGTGTTTTCAGCTTTCCAACAAGTTGTATTTCAATGTCTTCACTCATTTCATCTATTCTTCCGCTAACAGTATTGTTATTGAGTGGCATAGCTTTCACATTTGTCATCTTTTTCCAGAACTGTTTTAAGAAATGCTGATATTGATGGTTTGATTAAATTCTCTCCTATAGTATGATTTTTCCCAGATTCAGCAATGAGTAAAGAAATTTAATAACTAGCCTCAAGAGTACGATTGACAGTTGCAGTATGAGCAATAAACAGAGACTTTACCAACAATTCTTCTTTTGTACAAGTTAAGTCATAGTAGGCGGTTGTTTTAAACTCTAGACGAGCAATTTTTGAATTGCCCCCCTGAACAATCAAATTTCCCCCATGTGGGGCGTGGGACCCACGTTGGGAAACACCGGGCTAAATCCTCTGTAAAAATCTTTCTCACGGTTTCATTTTCTAAAATTAATTCGTCCTCCATTCGTATACTTAAATTTACTTAAACTAAATCTTGTGTCACACCCTTCCGACTCTGTGCTGCTCAGAATCAACTACTGATAACATTTACCGTTTCATTTGTCTTTCGATTTTTGCCTAACGTTGCACAAAAGTTGATGATTCGTTGTTCCTCTAACCAGGGATCGCTGAAAAAGGCTCTTTTGTACAACCAAGAACTCTCATGGTTGTTTTATAACTGAAGCATAAGCAACACAGATATACGAGGTCTGTCACAAAATTAATGAATCTGATTTTATAAAAAAATTATCGTAAAAGTTTCTACAGTACTCTCCTTCAAAATACTCGTAGCTTCCTTGGGAAGCTACACATCGCCTCTAGCACTTCTTTCGTCCCTGAAAGCAGTACCAGGTCTTCTTTCGTCCCTTGAAGCAGTGCCGGAAGTCTTCTGTGAGGTCCTTCAGTGCATCGGTTACCGCGCTCTGGACGTTGTCGATCCTCCCAAGATGATATCCTTTCAGGCGATTATCGATCTTTGATAAAAAAAAAAAAAAAAAAAAAAATACGTAGCGTAGATCAGGGAAATATGGTGGCTGC
Organism: Mastigoproctus giganteus; assembly: GCF_048544385.1. Taxonomy (NCBI): domain Eukaryota; kingdom Metazoa; phylum Arthropoda; class Arachnida; order Uropygi; family Thelyphonidae; genus Mastigoproctus; species Mastigoproctus giganteus. The sequence goes on along the minus strand of NC_143582.1, from coordinate 88,432,970 downwards.
ACGAACACTTCACTGTCCTCCCTACACCGGATGGAAAAGAGCTAAGTTCGAATCCCGTCAATGCGCGAGGAATTTTTATCACAACTTGGCGGAGTTAGTCGGTCTCAGGCGAGGGTAGCATGTTTGTTTTTTTCCTTCCGGAAACTCTGGATTTTCATCCAGCAAACAGAAAATCGACCACAGAAAACGGCCATGCCATTTGCAGACATAATCTATACGGCACAATATGGTCTAAGTCGCTAATGTGCCTTTTTAGGGTTTTCTCTACGGCCAACCAACCTACTTTTCTTGTCTAAGATTTTATACTTGTGCCCTCTGGATCTTGTCTTACTCACCAGTGAGAATATTCTTCTCTCATTCATATTACTAATACCCATCAGGACTTTATACACTTTAATCAAATCTCCTTCTCCCCAAAGTGTCTATTCTGGTAAATTCTTATTATTTTTTTCGTAGAACTCTTGACATTAGTTACTTCACTCTGGTGAATTCTACCTAGCTAATATTTCTCAAAATGATAATTTAGCAAAGCGTTGTCTACTATGGCAGAAGCCTAATTTAAAGGAAACATGGCTTACAGTATGTATTTACCCATATGTTCGGTGTTTCTCATTTGTCTCCATGAATTGCTGAAATTAATTTCACAGACCAGCAAACCTTTTAATAAGGCTCACTACAGCCCTCTCCATACGTAAATGAGAAGTGCGTGCGGCCGTAAGACGACAATTGCATTTTATGTTTCTTAATTACAGAAGCGATTAGTGGTTCCCGCTCGTAATTACCTTCGGGTGCCTTCAACATAAAGCACGTACAATCGAAAACTTCTCGTAGTTACTCGACGAATGGAGAGTAGAAAACCCTCCAAGATTTATAAGAACACGAAGTTTAAGATTTTGTTAGGGTCTGCATGACACTTGCTAGGGACTGCAAGTGTCACACACACACACACACACACACACACACACACACACACACACACACACACACACACACACACACACACACACACACGGCTGCCTTCTGTAGACTACAGTCCTCCAACACAGCAATCAGGAGAAAACTGGTTTTCTCCTGCAAAAGTAGCAGAGCAGTTCACATAAAGTATTAATATTAATAAGGCTAAATGATACAAAGCGGAACTTCTGCATCAGTCAATAATAATAAATAAAAACATATTATTCATATTATTGCCATTCCGTTCAAGGTAACCATCTATTTCCACTATGAAATTAGCCAGACTCACTGTTTCCGCTACATTGGGAGGCAACTTGTTCAACTGTTCGACAACCGTTAATTCGTCTTATATAAGGATATGATGACGTCCTTCTCCCTACTAGCAAAGGTTCCATAAATCATGTACTTTCCTAGCTATCCATTTACATTACATTGAAATTTTCATATCATATTGAATCATAACACAGGAGAATTTTATAAGATCCAATCTTTTGTTATTCTCTGAGATTTGATATTTATGCTCCCTGGTTCTTTCACCTATGAGGGAGAACAAACCTTCGTCATTAATTTTACTCAACGCTCAAAGCTTCAGTACCTTACTGTATATGACTTAATCACATTGCCCATTAGATGTCCAGTTGTGAACTTTGTAGTTCATATATTCTAAGCCACTCATCATGTGTGCATCGATTTGCATTCTTTACTAACCTGGTTGATAATAACCTTCCTTGAACAATCTCCAGGAGGGCCATGTCTTTTTTTATATATACCTCAATATCTGCCTTCGTCCAATCATCGTCTTATTATTTTTTTTTTTTTTTTTTTTATGAAAACCCCAAACACGAAAGGTATCAAAACCTATAGTACTTAGTACAGTGCATGGGTTTTTTAGGGATATGATGACGTCCTTCTCCCTACTAGCAAAGGATCTATAAATCATGTGACTTCCTCGATGTCCGTTTACATTACATGGAAAATTTCATACATATTGAATCATAACACGTAAGTCTTTTTCGTCTTGAATCGCTTTTAGTTCCTCACCCCATAGCTTATACATGTTCTGTTTCTGTTCCTCAAATGCATAAACTTATATTTAGAAGCACTAAACTGTAGTTGTCATTTTTCAAACCATACAAGCAACCGATCCAAGCATTTTGGAAGCAACATCACTTATCTTGAATTGTTAACCATTCTTCCTACCTTCAAACTTTGACATCTTCCCCTGGTACCTTTGTCAATATCATTTAGGAAAATTAGAAATAGGAGGGGACCCAACTCGGAACTTTCTTGCTACACTGAAGACTGAAGACTGATCATTTATGAAAACCAACTGTCTCTTATCTTTCATCTGGAGTAGTTTTTTTTTTTATCAATAACTCCAACTTCCTGTTTATGCAGCAGCCCTCCATGAAGAACGCTATTGAAAACGTTTTTGAAATCCAGATATTAATTGCCAAAATTGCTACTTCCATCCAACTGTTTAATAATGTCATCATAATACTTACTAGATTAATCAAGCATGATGATTAACGAACTAATGCTGGGACCTGTTCATGACTCCCCTTAACGAACTAATGCTGTGATCTGTTCATAACTGTCATGAATCGCATCCTTAACTATAAATTCAATAATCTTCCCTACCACAGTAGCTAAAGTACTTGGCTATACTTACCCAACTCTTTATTTCAGACACTGCAAGGAAAGATCTCCTTGCATTACTATTCCACTACAGGGGGATCTTTCAGAGTTTCTGACACTCTCATCAACATTACCAGTGGTTTCATACACTCACATACACCCTTTTTTACTGGATCCTTGGATCCTTAGCGGCCTCCCTGGATCCTTATCCTCCTTTAACATTTGTAGCTTTTCTAACAAAAAATATCATTATATCACTTATTTTGCAGCAGTATGACTCCTTTAAACCAGAGATTGGAGCTTGCTTTCGATTGTAAATGTCTTGGAGAAATATCTCATCTTCTTCCATTACGTTGGGCTTTCTAAGGACCTTTTGTAAAAAGGTCCTAAGTTTCTTCCTAAGGAACTATTGTAAACAAAGATATACTGAATTTAAAAGTTTTATGCAATGATTTCCTTTGGTACCATTTGTCTGGAACGTCGTGGTATAACATCCAGCAGTAGTTTTCAAACATCCTTTCTTTCCAGTATCTTTCGTAGAGATTTTCCATTGAATTAATGTCTTGATGGAATCGCTCGCCCTGCTAGTCACTCATCGTGCCGTGGTCCTCCAAAAAGTAGTCTAAATGTGAATGCAAGAAATGAAGTTTCAGCGACAATACGACATCCGATTTCTTTATATGCATTGAACAGTTTCTGAACTCCAACTTTGTATGCTGGAGATCTCTGGTTACCTAAATGTTTCCACAAAGCTACCTGATAGCCTGCTATGCTTTTAGTTCTAATACATTGAGGCATTTTTCAAAACTTTCATCTTGCAGAAGCTTTCTGATTTAAGCCCCCCCCCTACAAATATGGCCTCTTTCACTTTCGTGACATTGATCTTTGGAAAATTCTCACTAAGTAATGAAATCCTATCGAATTCACCTTACCCATCGCCTTCACAAAATTCTTCATTAGGTGAAGTTTAATGTGGAGAGGCAGAAGAAAAACATTCGTCGGATTCACTAATAGAACATGGAATATATGCTTCACAACTCTCGTTCCTGGCTCATATGTGCTTCTTTGGTGGTAGGCACGTCCGCTCGTTCTACAGCACTGTCTGCTGTACAACCATTACATCAGACGTACATAGGAATAACACATAGGCATAGGAAACAACATTTTGAAATCCCTTCTTCGCATGCCTATTAATATACCAATGACTACGAGATCACCGCAGATATTCTATTGATGAGTGCTGTATTGAGTTGTTTTCAGTACCATCTTCATGTTATAGTATGTCTCCTTTAGATGAATAGAGCATTCAGTAAGGTTGGATAGTTCCAATTACACAAGGAAACAGATTTTAAACTTTGTTGTGAGGAATCGATGACAAGGCGCCATTCAAATATAAATGTGTACTAGTAACACTTCCCTGAAATCTCCATTGATATCATGGCAGTAGCGGACCAGACCATTTATTGTAAAGCATGTCACCAAAACTTGGTTTTTTTCTTTCAATAGTGAGACACTCTGATGTTCGTCTTAACAAAGTGTTTATACTATAGTTTCCAGGCTGGAAATTCGGCTTTATCTTTGGGGGAACCAGATTTATAACAAAGTCATTCAACTCAGCTTGCATAAAACAGCTCCGGATCCGATGCCTCTTCGTCAGGTGTCTACTCAGGATCTGCTGAACTTCTCAAGTGTTCGTTATTGTACCTTAATTGCATCCCATTTCTTCTTCTAAAGAATCTAGTCCATGCTATGGAGGTACCGGAACTGGCATACTGTCATTGTGAGATATTGGTCTCATTGCAGAATCCATGTTTGGATAAACAGTCTTGTGCTAATTATTAGATAAACACTCTTCGGATAAAGTCTTATTCTCCGCTGAGAATCCAATTACATTATAATTACAAAAGTATCAATAGCCACCATGTTCTCTTGGCTCCCTCCGCATCATGGTTATGGCAAACAGCATCGACTTACTCCAGCCTCCTCTTCATTTCTCTAGGTAAGCCCCAGAGAAAGGAAGGGGAGGCTGGAGTAAAAGAGGAAGGTAGAGAGGGAAAATTAGAATAGACATCCCCAAGCAAATATGAAGCAGAGAAACATATAGCAAAGAAACCCAAAAGAAAGGCTTGTGATATCCACAAGCGAACTGGAAGAAAGTTGGAAAGCGCAAATGCGTATGGTGAATTATTGATCAGAGACCGTTTTAGAAGGTTGCCTTTCAACAAAATTGTAAACCCCCTTCTGTATCAGCTACCAACGCAATGATTATAATAATTTCTACACTTACGGATAGCATAGTGGTTATAATCAACATCCTCCCACACCTGATGGAAAAGGCCTGAGTTCCAATCCCGTGCATGGCGCTGCAAATCTTTATGGACTTCGTTTTACAACGTAGCTGTGTTTATCGGTCTCAGGCGAGGGTTCTTTGGTTTTTATCCAGGAAACTCGAGCTTTTCTTCCAACAAATCGGGTAAAGAATACATGCAATTACAGACATAATATACTGACGCCTCATAAAATTAGTTGCTTTGGCACTTAACACACACACACACACCGTCTGTATAATGAACCATATCTTACAGTTCGACCTCCATATTTTTTCAATTTCTTTCTCTGTCTTTTTGTCCTCGCGTATAGCTGTTTTTGTTGTTGGGTTTTAGCCTCATAAACAGCCTCATAAACTTAGTTGCTTTGGCACTTAACACACACACACACACACACACACACACCGTCTGTATAATGAACCATATCTCACAGTTCGACCTCCATATTTTTTCAATTTCTTTCTCTGTCTCTTTGTCCTCGCGTGTAGCTGTTTTTGTTGTTGGGTTTTAGGCACATCAGCGATTTAGACCATATGGCGCCGTACATATTATATCTGTAAATTGCGTGTCGCGGTTATAACCACAGTACGACCCACGAGGGCTCGCGTGTAAAGCACTGTGGTTATAATCACCGACTTCTCCACCCCGGCTGGAAAAGGCTTAGGTTCGAATCCCATCAATGAGGGGATTTTTTATGGGATTTTTACAATGTGGCTTAGTTAATCAGTCTCAGGCGAGGACAGCAATATTGTTACTCCTGGAAATTCGGGTTTTTCGTCCATTGAAACAAACAAACCGGGACAGATGAATATATTCTCAGGTAACCCTAATAGGACAATTTCTTTTTCCCCTCGTTTCTCTTGCTGTTTCCTCTTTATATATATATATATAGTGAGACAATGTTGGGGACAGACAATACCCTTGTCTCATTTCTCTACTTATTTCCATTTTTCCTGTATTACCTACGCCTGTTCTCAAAATTACTTTCTGATCTTAATACTGTTCCCCTATCAATCTTCTATTTATCCAATTAATTCCTTTATCAGGCTTCTATTTCTGAATTCAATTTCTAGCAGTATCTCCATCAGCTTTTTCATGTATTCTCTCTCAATTCTTTTTTTTTTTTTTGACTATTCATTAAAAGGAATATAAGAAATCTTATTCATTTATATATTTCTTTCCATCAAAATTCTCATTGTTCTTCTTTTTTCTTCCTGAAACGACATTGTTCATTTCCTATGTTCTTTCCCCCCAATATTCTGTTTATTATTTTCAACAAGGATGCATATACAGATAAATAAAGGTATGAATCAACTATCCAAGCAATTTATTTTTTATTAAGTTAAGAAAAAGTAGTCTACCATGCTTCTCAAAACATTTCTCGCATCAGTCCACAAGTTTCTTAATGCTACCTAAGAAAAACATTTTTGGCTGTTTGTGAAGCCACTTGTGCATCATTGCTTCTTTGACATTGCCATTATTTGAAAATTGACGTCCATGTAATGCTTTATTCAGAGGGCTAAAAAGGGAATAGTCTGAAGAGAGTTAAGTATCTGTATAGTGGGTAATGGACACGTTCAAAAATTAAGTTTTATAATAATTTCAATGGCTGCATCTGCTGATTGAGGCTGAGGATTGTCATACTGCAGAAAAAGGTTTATTATCAAAAGCTTTGATAATAAATCTTTTTCCTTTACTGCGAATAGCAGGCTTACGTTTCTCCTCTAATATGGCAAATATCTTGCTCTCCCCAGTCTTTCCATTGACAGTCTCTTCATGTTTCTGATAATATTCCAGAAGCGTTCCTTTCAAATCCCAAAACAACGTCAACGTGAATTTGCCAGAAGAAGACACACGTTTGAATTTTTTGGTTGTTGGGGATGACATGTGTTCCATTTCATGCTTTGTTGCTTGCTTTAGAGTTCCTACTGATCCACCTATGTTTCATAACGTTCTTCACAGTTCGTTGTAGGAAATATCGCTCCCTCATCAAAAATTGCGCACAAATCTCCAAACGCTTTCGTTTATGATCATCCGTGAGCAGTTTAGAGACACCTTGCATAAAATTTGCAATATTTCAGAATGTCGTTTATGATAGAATACGCACACTCGTAGCTAGATCTAACCTTCCGGGAGCAGCAGAAAGAGTAATTTGTTTTCTTGAATGAGAGGACTAACTTTATCATCATTTTCACTAGTTGAAGTTGTCGGAATGTCCTGAACGGTCTTCGTCAACTACACTCTTGTTCTGTCACTTCTAAACGTTTCCACCCATTCGCACACCTTTCATTCACTAATACAATTTTCAATGAGCTTTAACACGTATGCGTAATGTGCCTATTATCTTCACCGTGTCCGTCCATCTGCATATAAAAATTCGACTCCCAGTGGATGGATTTTCATTACATTCGATGTGCTATTAAATGGGAGATGATCAAGAGGAAGGCCAAGAACACAATTCTGCCAGTAAATAAATACCATCATTTTAAAGTTCTCATTCCAGTAGAGACTCTCTCTCTCTCTCTCTCTCTCTCTCCAACCCCTCCCCCCTCTGGGCCGCATCTGTCAGATATTCGATTATGGATTTGGATTTCAATTCGACAATCGAAAGTCCACAATGGATTATTTCCATTATGATCTCTCCATTATGCGCAGCACCACTCAAAACAACCAAAGTGAATAAATTACAACGATAATTCATTTCATTTCAAGCGAAAACGTCTACAAAACCCAATTTTTTTGAAATCAGAAAATTAAAAGCCGAGCATTATAAAAAAACGTAATTTTTAGCTCTCAAACACAGCGAAATGCATAGAGACAGGGACTTAGATCTTAATAATACTTGGTAACTTAGTTGCAGTAACACTGAACTGCCGAATTTCTTAGTTTCTCCAACAGCTGCTACAAATAGTTACATACTCCTTATCTATATATTTTTTTTGTGTATGAAAAGCTTTACAGACTCAAATATCTCAGAAGCTTCCACATACACAATTTGCTTAATGCTTCTGCCCTTCATGTATCAGTCGTCCAGCACTATAAGCATGATATAGGGCAGGGATTCTTAAATTACGAATCGCAATCCCTTTTCTCCCAAGAGGGAAGATTCGCGAGAAATTTAGAGGCAATGAGGGTCGAAATTTTTTATTTTAATTTTGGTTTATTTATTTATTATTTTTTTTTTGTTTATTTCTGATGAAATGGTTTTATTTTATAAATTTATTAGGGCATGTCCCTGGTTTTATTTGATATACAGATCAAAATTTAAATATTAAAAGTAAGCGATATATTTATTTGTCGTCTAGCTCTTACCGAAACGAAATTATTAGTTTTATTCATGGTACAAGGGAATTGCTTAAAATCATTTTTCATTGTAGGGTACCTAAAATGAAAAATCCTGATAGGGTATTTTTACCTAACCTATACAACCGCATATATTTCTGGTTATATGTAATGGGAACAATGTATAATTTGGTTGATGCATTAAAACCGGTTGTATAAGAAAACAATGAGTTATAAGAGATGTTGGAAGTGCTCACCATTCTGTTCTTAAACCTAGAATCTAACCACACGTTTTCTTTGAGGCGGAGTGGCATGGAGAATATCCACACTTAACTCGCTTAACTTTTACAATGAAATAATGAAATAATACATGAATAATGAATTAACAATGAAATAATACAAAATTAAATATGTATTCCTTTGTATAGTATTTCATTATCATTTTCATCCAAATGCCATCCCTGTTACTGTATTTAAAATTCCAAGAAAATTAACACATCGACCTTTTGTTAATGTTTTTGGAATGTCACGAGCATTAAGCTCTTTTCATTCAAGTGTGCTAGGAAGTATGGTTGACTCAATACTCACAGTCGCGCAGTGATAAGGTTTCAGCTCATCAAAGAAATTATGACACAACTCTTAACGTTGAATACATCCTTGAACCGGAAAAAAACATATTCCTGCAAGATGGTGTTGAGAGGTTCAACAGCAAGCCCCTCTAGATAAGTACTAAGATTTCAGTGTAGCAACTTATCTGAAAAAAAAGTATTCTAAGATTTTGACTAGTTTCTGAAAAATAGCTCAGGTTTCCGCTTTTTGAACAGTTTAAGTTAATTCTTTATAATTATTTATAAACAGTTTAAGCTTGGGAAGGCGAAGCATGTGGCTTCGCCTTCCCAATCCTATTACACGGGCATAAGACATTAATATCTTAGAGTGAAATGCTGCTGGTGTTATTTTTCAAATGGCTAGATAGTTGGTTGTTAACTGTTCTGTGTAATTACCGTCTGAAATAACGTCATGGTTGACCTGGGAGGCCATCTGTACTAAATGACGTAAGTAAGATACTGAATCCTTTCTGCAGGTTAGCGATGTACTTAATGAGGGACGATGTAGTAATGCAACGTACAGTACCACACAATTTTCATGATGGCAAACAGAAATAATCATTAATTTAAACTGCAGTTAACAATAAATTTATTTCCATCTTTACATGAATTGCTCAGCTACAGCTAATACTGTAGTTTTGAAGGCAATGTCATACAGTAGTATAATGATTACAATTAAACAAAACTTAGAGGTTCCACTGTAAAAATTTTACTTAAGGAAATGGAAAACTGAATTTTCATTGGTTGCTGTTTAAACAATAACTATTCTAAATTTCTCTCTCTCTCTCTTCGAAACAGGTGCGTTGTACTCGGCAATTATAATGATATTGTTTCATTCTGCCACCCACCAAACACAACATGATAGTGCAAAACAAGATTAATAAAAAAATCCCCCTAAAATTTACACCATACTAAGATATAATTATTTACCAATTTTTCATATGAAATATTGGTAGAATGATGAGAAAAAAAAATCTAATCTAAACATTTCCCAACATTGATATTTATGTTGGGAAATGTTTAGATCGTAAAGCAGACGTCTGTGCCAAACTTGGGAGAAAAGGGTTTGGAAAATAATTTTCCAATTATTAAATTAAATTTACAATAAAAATTGTATAAAAATAGTGTAAAAATTGCCCTGAACGAACATAGAAGCATATTCTGCAGTTAAAAATAAGAAAAAAAAATAATACTTTGTAGGTCCTCCTTTTGCCCTCAGTACAGCAGCTAATGCAACGTGGCATTGTTTCAATAAGATGTCGGAAGCGTTCGGGAGGTGTGGCCAACCAAGCTGTGTGTAATGTTATGCTGTCAGCAATGCAGGTATGGAGGTGATTGGTGTATCCAGACGCCTGATATGACATTCCATAGTATCCCACAAGTGCTCTATGGAATTGATATCGGAGGCCAATCGATATGCTGGAAATCAGAACGGTGTTCCTCAAACCATTCCTGTACATATTCGCATATTTACTGAAAATGTTTCCAAATTTATCTCATGCAAATCTGAAGGAAGGAATTTTCATAGGTCCTCAAATAAGAAAGCGCCTAAAAAAGGAAGAATTTCAAAGAAACCTGAATGATGTTGAACTGGCTGCATGGAGACCTTTCAAGGCTGTGGTACACGGATTCCTCGGAAAGAGAAAAGAAGAGAACTATGAGCAAGTGGTGACAAACTTGCTTAAATGTTACAAGAACACGGGGTGCCGAATGTCATTGAAAATGCATTTCCTTCATTCCCATCTGGATTTCTTTCCTGAAAACTTAGCAGATGTCAGTGACGAACAAGGAGAGCGCTTCCACCAGGACCTATCTGCAATTGAAAAACGATACGAAGGTCACTGGGACTCTGCCATGATGGGAGATTACTGTTGGTTGCTTAAACGGAAAAGCAGTCTGGAGTATAAAAGGAAATCGTTGAGTGGGAAACATGTCTAAGTAACATATATTGTGTGTAATAATTACAACCATGTATGCTGATATTGTATAAAAACAAGGAATTTAAAAAATGCGTATGTCTTTTGATGTAGACGTGACAGAAGTAAAATATCGATATTTTCATAATCAGGACATTAATTTTGTTCAGACTAACCAACTTTCGTTCCAGAGGTATGACGAAAAAAAATTTTGTCGGGTAGTATAATTATCTTGAAACAGGCCTATGGGGCTGGGAATTTCCATACTATAATAATTAATGATAGACACCAGCCAGGAATTAAACTAAAAATTTACTATGCAATGAAATAATATACAATGAAATATGATGCAAATAAAATAAAACACTGATTAAATTATAGTTAAAATATAGTTAAAACAATAAAATTAATTAAAATAAACTAGGTTAAAAGCGATAAAACAATACAATCTGGAGCTTTCGGAGAACTGCCGTCTCCTTCTTCAGCATACTACCAGTGCTACAACACATCCTTAAGTAGCCGGTCCATGGCACTCATGCACGTGATCATCAGACACATGATCTACATTCTCCATGCACGTATCGGAAATGGAAGTGGCTCGGGAGCGTGTCAAACAGAAACGGTCATCCCTTCTGAGGACAACTGCCTCAAACAGGGGGTGTAAACGGATCCCCCTGTCCCTATTAATAGTATTGTGACTGGATGAACCGATTCTCAAGCTCTCGAGCCACTTGCGTTCCCAAAATCCATGGGCGCGGTCGGTAATGACCGCGTCTTCAGGGGAGATCCGATGCTGCTTTTCCCAGAAATGCTCTGCCACAGCAGACCTCGCATAGTTAGCAGTCTTGATAGCGGTCGTGTGTTCCCCCAGACGGTCCTTTAAACGTCGGCCCGTTTCGGCCCGTCGGTAGTATAATTATTATTATTATTATTATCGGTGTATTTACCCAAGGTTCACCCCTCTTCAATCCGTTAAATACTGTCAGCCTGTTGGTAATATCAATTGTTGCACCCAGCGGAAACACACTCTAATTCTCGCTCCCCTCAAAAAAAAAAAAAAAAGTCTAACGGGTAACAAGATCCCAGAAAAGAAATCCGGGGACTTGTTACCCGTTTCCTTAATAATGGACTGTCCCGATAAAACTGAATACCCTTGAATCAAAGCAAGTGTGCACCTTATTGGAATTGGTTTCGCATCACCTAGTAGGTCACGAGATACTTGAGTCCCTGACAATTTCCCAGATGTGTTTTTCCTCTAGGGCAGAGATTCCCAAAATTTGCGGTGCGCTCCTCCTGGGGCGCGCGCTTGAAATTCAAGAGGGCATGTTGTTTTTTTGAAGCACATTTTTAACGCCATATGGACCAACCATCCCACTAATCCAGGTACGAAGCATATTTTAGTTCAAGCTTTAAGATTAAATGCATGGAAGTGTATATTAATTTATAATATTACGTGTACTCATAGCTTAATTTTACATCAAATCAGTTTATTTGCACTTGATCGGGACGCACGAAATTTATGAAATATTTTAAGCGAGACACAGGGAAAAAAGTTTGGGGATCTCTGCTGTAGTATTGGTTGAATCTCTGTACTTGAAGTTTCTCTCCGCATTCGAAATTACATCAAATTCATTTGTTTAAATTATTGCCCACATTTCAGATGCCAATTATGGACAGACAACCAGCTTTCACGAGGCAATTTAAAAGTGGTAGATACAATTTTTAAATTTCTTAATTTTTTTAAGGTGCAAAGCCTTTCTGTTGTCTTTCGACTATTTCAACAATTTATTTAAGTTTGAACAGCGTAGTTTCCTCGGAATATGTTTGCTTCTTGTTGATATTAATGTTTTTTCTTCTTTCATAATTGTATATTTTATCAATCTGTAGTTGTGTAAATTTATAAAAACAGGCTTTCTCTCCCTCTGTACTTCCATGTGTTGAATAAGACTGAAAATAAGACATATTTTCAGGGTTTTTTTCTTTTTTTTTTTTTTTTTTTGTTAGTTGTTGGCGCATCGGCTTCTGTGGCCATAATGCACCTCCCAAAGTTTTTGCATTTTACTGTGATCCAAGCCCGAGGCGGGATTCGAACCCGCGACCTTTGGGTATATTTTCAGTTCTTAAAACTACTTCATTAACCAATGTAAGCAGAAGAAAATAATTTTTTGCTTTCACAATCGAAGTGCTGTTGGCGCACAACAGTGAATTGTCGCTGTTGCGGACAATTGGTGACCAAATGGCTCGATGGCTAAAGTACTTTAGGACAGAATATCTCATATATATATATATATATATATATATATATATATATATATATATATTTTTTTTTTTTTTTTTTTTTCTAGATCCAAAGAGCTGAGGCACATCAGAAGAATTGTTTGTAAGAGACGGTTTCTATACATTTTCCTGGAGTCCAATGAATAGATAATAATACGAAATCAGTGCTGGCACTGACGGGGCAGAGTGGATACTGGTCATTTCAAGGGATCAACATAACAGATGCCGGACATTAAAAAATGTTGACATAGAACACCAATTCTGTAAACAATTGTTGACATTAGGAGTTTTATGAGTCATGCGCTTACACATTTTGAACGATTCGTTCACTAATATTTTACCACATAGGAGCGAATCTAAGATTAATTGATGGAACCCTTCAGCTGCAGCAATCTCAAAATGATGATACAATGACAATACAATGAACAGTCTATTTTCACTGTGATGATTATCGTCCGTACTTGAATAAGTCCAGACATCCTTTGTGTTGAATGTGTGTTAGCCACAGCAGTTGTTTATGGAGTTTATGATTGTAGGAACAGTGAATAGGTTAACAATCCTGATGTACACAGTGGTTATAAAATAAGTTTCCCTGTTCAGGAGATCCTAGTGTCAAAACGGTTTGAGATAGCTCTGTGAAAATCGGTGGGTATGTCATTTAGGGTATGAGGAAGCTATTTGTAGAAGAACAAAAAAAAAAAAAAAAAAAATTCAAATTGCCGCCGCCAGGGGAGAAATTGGCACTGTAAACATGTGATGGAATACTTAAGTTAAGATTAGATTTTAATATCAGAACTTAGAAATGTACAGATATTGTTCTATGTGCTTTCCTTCACTTGAGATGACGTTCTGAAAACGGAGGACTGCGTGCGACACAGTTTCACGTAGCATCTCATTGGGGATGTTGGCTACATGCTGTTTAATGCTTGCTCGCAAATCGATAAGCGTCTGTATGCCGCAACAGTAAACTCTGTCTTTCAGGTATCCCCATAGCCAGAAACCAGAAATCGGGCTGGCCAGAACTGCGGAAAGTCTCCAGAAATGATTTCCGAAAGTTGAACGGAGCAGTTCCTTCACTTTTCGACTAACGTGGGGAGGGGCACCATCTTGCATGAACACTACGGTCTCCAAGCATTGCCTTTCTTGCAGAGCGGGAACAATATGATCTCTTAGAAGAGCGCAGTACTGTGCACTAGTTACCGTACACCTTACGGGGCCATGAGGCGTAGACTCTTGAAAGAAAACTGGTCCGATCATAAACTTTGCTGTGAATCCACACCATACTGTAACGTATGGACTTTGTAGTGGTCTTTCATGCACAGCAGATGGACGAGAATATTCGGCAGTTTTGTGCATTTACAGCCCCATGAAGAGTGAAATGTGCCTCATCAGACCACAAGATCATTGGAGAACTTGCTGATACATGGGCTCATGTATCAATATCATGTTGTCAATACGAGCCAGAAATCGTAGAGCTGTTCTTTTCGTTGTCTGTTTCGCTAGTCTATTCGTTGTTGCTGATCACAAGACTTTAGTTCTTGCACTACATGAATCTTGTACGGGAACCAGCGTAAAATTATTTGAAGCACTTTACGTACAGTAGACCAAGGAAGGTCAAGTCTCTTGACACACCTCTGGCACTACTGACTGGTAGTGTTTCGCATTCTGACCTGGAGGCCATTGCAACCGCCACATCATCCGCTACCCCCGTTCCGATACGTGGTCGTCCCCTGCCCTGAATTACATCTAACTCCCCGGTCGCTTCAAATTTCTTTATTAGTTTTCGAAGCCCTACTCACGTCAAAAGTCCATTGCCCAAACCTTTTAACTTTCCGATATTCACGTAGTGCTGTATTAGCATTACTGTTATTCTGGTAGAACAATTTTAGTAAAAGAGCAGGTTCCTTTTTTGTAAGGACCATAATGGTTACTGATGGTGGCGTTGACCTCTCTGCGTTTATCTAACAGGATGTCATTTGTGTAAGCAGCGTGTCTTGAAGCAAATGACAACTTTTACATATGTGCAGCGCCGTTCCCCCCTGGTGGTAGAAATCCGAACTAATTTTTTTCTTCTACAAATCGCTTCTCCATACCCTAAATCAGTGTTTCTCAAAGGGTGTGCCGCGTCACATTAGTGTGCCGCAAAATTTTCCAAGTGTGCCGCGATATCTTAAAAAAAAACTAGCGTCGTTTTTATTTTAACATCATTGTCCGAAAATTTTATTTTGGTTGTAAGAATTGTTTGCATAACACAGATATAATATAAGTATAAATAAAAAAATTGTTAATATTATTTTTCGTTCTATATATTTAATTTAGAAATTTCTTCTTCTATGACTACGTAGTAATTTCGCGGCACATATGACTATGTGCCGCGAAATTTTTCTTCTTTGGAAAATGTGCCACGAGAGTAAAAAGATTGAGAAACACTGCCCTAAATGACATACCACCGATTTTCACAGCGCTGACTCTAACCGTTTTGACACTAGGGTGTCCTGAATAGGGACACTTATTTTATAATCACCCGGTACTTGACTAGGTTAATTTGCTAATTGTATTGCAGATGTTGCTTGTGCTCCGTGGAAGCTTAGCCAGCACGATACATCGCCATCTTCCACTTGTTGGAAGAGATCTGGGTTCCCGTCTGTCGTACTAGAGGAATTCCTAAAGGCCTCTTCAGTTGGAGCTGATTTCATGATCTCAGGCAGAGGGAATAGTGTTTTCCCCTGTGAGTTATTACTCTTTTTTCAGTCCGCACAATTTCCAAAATGATCTGTGAACACACACTTCTGCAGAAAAAAGTTTCCTACACATTTGGGCGACAGCGCCGGTGCCGTAAAAGCAATGATTTGATTTAATTTTGCAGATGTTTAACGATCCATTTGATTGTGTGGTATGGATAAGCAACACTTCAGGTGGCTTAGGGTCGAAAACTACTCCTAAATCGCTGTGCTCTAGTTCCCATGAGCCGCGTGCACAGCAGGCGATAATTATAGGATTGCGTTTTAATGGGAATCACGTCAATTAGTTTCAAGACAGTTCTTTGTACAGCAGTTCGGTGCACGGCAATTCGATGCATGACAGTTCGGTGCACTGGACATTTGGTGAATGACATTTCGCTATGACAAGTTGATGACATATAACTGGTAGCTACAACAATTCGGAGAGTACGACGATTCGATTAATTATTTGGAAGAATACGGTGTATGGCAAAGCAAGAACATGCAGACTTTTAACTTGCCGTGCTCTAAATGTTGAATTTCGTGATCACGATACCATTATTGATATTTTATATTTTTGTTGGAGCGTACTGTCCGCCTTCTTATTTTTTAATGTACATTCTACTATTTTTAGGAGATCTTATTAAAAACGTGCCACGGACAGGTAAAGGTTGCGATACAGAAGAATCTTGTTCGCACTTTACTTTCATTTCATAAATTGCATTTTTTTTTTTTTTTTTTTTTTTTTGGGGGGAGATTGTTCCAGAGACAAAAAGTAGAGATCATTAATGGATGTCGGTTGGATAATGCTCGTCTTCTGATTCCGTTTGCAACCAACGCTATAGTTTTTATTGAAAGCAGTTAATAGTAGGCCAGATTATGGATGAATTAACGGTAGGCGGATAAGCTTTATTGGAGATTGTGTATAGGGTTTCAATTTGAGTCCGAATCCCCTACACGGAAAAGCGCTTTGGCTCAGTGAGGCGTTTTCACCAGGACAAGTGGCGGATTCAATTGAGTAGGTATATTAAAAATAATAATAATAAATAACCTTATCTGGATTAAAGTTGTTACAATATGGACAGAGTTATGCTGAAATAGGCACGCAGTTACTTTTCAACCTGCCTATGAGAAGGAATAGTGGCATAGTATTTAGGGTCAGGCGCCACCGGTGGTTTCCGGAATTTGCGCCGTATGTACTCTGTGATGGAATGCAAAACTTTTTTCCTGCAAAAGCCAGGAAAAAGTGTCGTGTCTGGTTTATGTAGTACTCCTATTGTGCTTTGTTTTGTTGTTACGGCTCTGGCTGCTGGCCCGCAGGGCCCCCTACTGGGACCCTACGTTGCCCGCCGCCACCACTAGGAGGTGAGCCTGGCTGGTCTCCGCCAGGGTCGCCTGAGCTTTCTGGACGGAGACCAAGTAAAAGAAAAAAGTAGAGTTAGAGTGTGGGGCTTGGAAACAAGAAGGGAGGAACAGGTAGGAATATGGGGGATGAAGAGGAAGGCATCCCCTAGATACAATAGAGATAATTCCATCAGGCGAAGAAATAGGGAAGGGGGTAGAGGTTGAAAGTAACTGTTTCGATCGCCATTCGGTGTGGGGTGTCAATCCGGTTGAGAAGGTGTGTGTGTGTGTGTGTGTGTGTGTGTGTGTGTGTGTGTGTGTGTGTGTGTGTGTGTGTGTGTGTGTGTGTGTGTGTGTCGAGGATGGCTCCTAAGCAGAAGCCCATCTGCACCTAGTTCATCTGTGATGGCGTAGAACCTCTACGAAACTGCCCCGAAAAAGTGTTACTGTCAGGCCACCAGGGAGCAGCCAATACAAGGGCAGCCGCTGTCTGGCGCCCTCTCCAGGCACGAGGAGCCGTGCTCCGGTCTACCATCTCTGTTCGTGCCGAAATGCACAAGTCCCGTACCCACCTGAGGTAGTGCGATATCGGTGAGTGACAGCAATCCCCCAGGTTGCCCAGACCTGGGAGCAAGCAAAAAAATAAATAAAAATTTTGTACCAGTGGAGTGAGAAAATTCCACAATTAAACTCAGTACCACTGAGAAACAATTATTTTAAATACAACGCTCAGAGTTTCTCAGAACCAGAAAACAATATATAATTAAATTAAATACAATCAACTAAGTTTAAATACATAAATACTCTTAAAGAATATAATGTGGCAGGCAGCCGGCAGGAGACCACCTCTACTTTCTTTTAACAACCATGAACACGGCAAGTTTGTTCACTAGAATTTTCAAAGCAGCTGACCATCACAATGAGATTGCAGCTACTATCTCCTTCACGTAAATCTTCTGTTTCTGGTATAGATAATCCTATGTTATCATTGTTGATATCTGTATATCTTGTTTCATCCTAACATAAACTTCTGGTTATCATAACCATTAGATAATCCCGTCAATAGACACCACGATGAGATTGCAACTACAGAGTTCTTGTAGTCCTCTTCTGGCATTAGAATAGTTTTAATATATTTTCCAATGTTGAAGTCTATGTTTCCGTGTGTGATCTTTAATATGAAGGGGTCTGTGTAATTTCAATGTTATTTCATGATCATTGTCCACCACAAAATGAAGGTCCAAACTTATTCTTATCCGTTTATTTAAACAGTATCAAGTGAAAAATAACTTCATTTGTATGGTGTCACAAGTATCCACTATGAGGCTGCTTACACAGTTCCAAACCTTACACAATCCAAAACTCCTAGTTGCACTCGACAATTTTTGGTTTTGATTTTGAGTCCGAATTGTTTGAGGAATCCAGAAAAACCTGTAATCAAGTAAGAAGTAATTAGTCCTGTCCACAATATTCACTGCAGCTAATAGTCACAACGAGATAAAACATCCATAAACTTCACAGTTTGGGATCAATATTTCAGTACGTTTTGTACACATATTATCAATATGTATACAAAAGCAAGGCTCTGTGAATTGCGTTCCATCTCTTAAGAAATATTTTAAGTTTGTGAATTATTTGCTTACTGCAGCAATGCATTGTTATCTACCCCATAATGCTCAGACAAACAGAAATCTTGCACGTTCAATTGTTAACAGCTGGATAAAAAATGGAAGATGATTTTTAGAAGATTGATTGATTTTGACGTCCAGTATTTCAGAAACTAAATGCTAGAGGGCCCCGTAAAATTATTGAGGAATTTTTTTTTTTTGCGGTAGAAACCTTTTTGGGTAAGGAAATCCTATTAGAAGTGAAGATACAGCGTTTAGAAGTCAAAGTGATATATAGTTCAAAAATAGCCAGTTTCTTCTATTTGATCCTTGTGTGGTCAATTTACAGGATAAACTGAAGTCCTTAGCTCAATTCTCTTTGCAAAAACAGTTCATGAGTAGGTCTGCAATGCAGTAAATTATTATGGTCTTCAACTAGAATATTTACATTGTTCTCCAATAAGTTTGGAACCACAGTCATGAGATTTGCTCTTGGTTGTGAATGCAATGGACAGTTCAAAAGGACGTGAATCCAAGTTTCATTTTCTCAGCATGTGCAATACATAGTCCATGCTCAAATAACCTAGCCCGGAGGGACCCATGCTCTGTTAGCAGATAAGAAGTTGTCATAGAAGGCCTAAACCATGAAATAGTTCCAGGGGTTTTTGAGAATTCCACTTGCGTGATGTACTTTCTTGTTACTTGCCCAAAGTAACCCCAGAGTAACGTATCAACTGTGTGGTACTACACTGACAGTGGTAGAGAGTGAAAAGGACCTGGGGGTATTTGTGCAGGCAGATATGAAGTTTTCTGAGCAGTGATGACGGTCTGCAAGAGTAGCTCAAGGTGTCTTGTCAATGATATACTGTACAGGAATTTTTCTGGCAGGGATAAGGAGGTGATTATCCCCTTGTATAAGGCAATGGTCAGGCCACACCTTGAGTACTGTATATATAGAGGTCTGGAGGCCTCATTTTAAGAAGGATGTAGAGCTGTTGGAACGAGTACAGAGAAGGGCAACAAGATTAGTGAATGGAACAAAGGGTTTCTCTTATGAAGAAAGGCTTAAATTTTGCAAATTACAGTGTCTGGAGACTAGGCACCCGCGAGGTGATCTGATTGAGGTGTATAAAGCCTTGATGGTTTGAGCATGCTCAATGCTGATGGGATTCTTCCTCTTGCTCAGAATAACCTCCTGAGGGCATACATTCAAATTGAAGAAAGACAGTTGTAGGATAGATCTGCGAAAGTTTGCCTTTAGCTAGCGGGTGGTTGATTGTTGGAACAAACTGCCATCTGTCGTTGTAGAAGTTGATATCTTAAACAGATTCAAGGCAGAACTAGACAAACATTTGGAGAGAGTGGATGGGTGAAATAAGGGTTGTTTTTTTTTTTTTTTTTTTTTTGGCTGATGCTATAAAGTTTGCTTTCTTGCATCATGTGCCCTTGCTAATGATAAAGTCACTCTCGTCCCATCTGTTTTGACAGACACCCGTATGTTCCTTCCAAATCCTTTTCTTCTCATTTTTGAAGTTATTGGTTGGGTCAGTTGTAATTCCAAGCAATGTCTTAGACTGTCCTTTTTTCAGGTAGTAAGTCAAACTCCGGAAAGCAATGTATAAATCTAGAGGGATCGTACCGCCAAGTATTTGGAGTGCGTTGTTTTAAACTGTCCAGGGAATATTATTGATTGCCAATAGAACGGATCTTTGTGTGGAGATAAGTTTCCGTTTCACTTTTACTTTTGATATTTTATAGTACCAAATGCTTGCTACCTATCATATAATAGGCAAGAATATGTAGTAAAGGGACAATTTGTAGTAAAGGGACAATGTTTTCTTTGATAATCCCCAGTCTTTTTTGGAGATCCTAACGACAGAGGCTGTGAAATTGCGGATTTTGTCTCTGAGTTTTGTCACATGAGGCAGAAAACCAATTTTATCATCTAAGGTGATACCTAAGTATACAGGGTGTTTCAGTTAAACGTTTCAGAACTTCTAAGAGGGGTAGGGTACATCCTGACAACTCGAAATCATATAGCAATGTGGGGTCGGAAATGCTTTCCTGAAGCGGTGTTGTACACAGAAGCACCATAAAAAGAAAAGAGACCGTAAGTGAGAAATCGTTTTAATAATACATGAAAAGAAGTAAAAGGTACATGGATTAAAGTAAGTGTTCGAAGTTTCTTCAACCTCGTATTGCTTTCGCACAGTGGTACCTTGGAAATTGTGCTACAAATCCCCTTTTTCCTGCTGAAGTGTTGTTTTCCGATGAGGCATCCTTCACAAGGGAAGGAATTTTCAACACGCATAACGACCATATCTGGGCGGTCGAGAACCCGCATGCAATACGACGTCGTGCAGCACAGATTCGATTTTCGGTCAATGTATGGGCCGGTATTATGGGAGATCACCTCATCGGACCTTACCTGTTACCGTGTCGTCTAACCGGACCTATCTACTTGATCTTTCTGCAGCAAGTATTGCCACAACTTTTGAGAGATGAACAGATTTCTGCATCGACGCAACAGACAATGTGGTTCCAACACGATGGAGCCCCTGCCCATTATAGCGGAGATGGTCGTAACTACCTGGATGTCACATTTGGTCAACAGTGGATCGGACGTGGTGGTCCCGTGGGTTGGCCTGCTCGGTCACCCGACCTATCATGTCTTGATTTTTATTTCTGGGGTCATATGAAATCGCTAGTTTATGACACCCCTGTTGACAATGCTGAGGAGCTGGTTGCAAGAATCGCAGTAGCCGCCGAAGAAATTCGAAATTCGCCTGGAGTATTCCAGAATGTTCGGATGTCCATGCGTCGGAGATGTGAGGCGTGCATTGTAGCCCGTGGAAGAAACTTCGAACACTTACTTTAATCCATGTACCTTTTTGCTTCTTTTGTATTATTAAAACGATTTCTCACTTACGGTCTCTTTTCTTTTTATGGTGCTTCTGTGTACAACACAGCTTCAGGAAAGCATTTCCGACCCCACATTGCTATATGATTTCGAGTTGTCAGGATGTACCCTACCCCTCTTAGAAGTTCTGAAACGTTTAACTGAAACACCCTGTATAGTTTGGGAAACATAGAGAATTTGGATATTATTTGGTTGGATTCTGAAAGGTCTGTTATAGTTAAAGTGGTTCTTGAAAATCGTTAACAAATGGACCCGTTTTAATGATAAATAGCACACTCACAATTTTTGGTTTTGATTTTGAGTCCGAATTGTTTGTGGAATCCAGAAAAACCTGTAACAAGTAAGAATTATGACTTGCTGACATCGAGTTTAGTACCTTCATGTCATCGGCATAACTGATAAAGTGTGAGAGTTTGAAGAGGATCCTAGCAAAGACCTATGTAGTGTATTTGCAGCTGTCCACATGGATTTTGATCATTCTGTGCTGTAAAAGTAAAGAAAGAAAAAACTCGTCATTGTAGCAATCGCTCAGAGAACTGGATGTAGCGTTGGTAGTCCTTAGGCAAGAAGTCTTGAATTCCTGCATAATGAATTGGATCTGAAATGAGTATGCGCATCCTAAGTAGATGCACATATTCCGTGAGATGAAAGCAACAAACGCTTTCGTGTGAAGTACAAATTCCCTTCCTAAAGGCCGGTACTACGCATAGAATGGTAATCCACTACCGCTTTAGCACCGCTACATCCACTTTCATGGGACTTGGACGACCTCAAGCGCTATCACCTTGGTAACGTGCATATGTACCGGTTTGGTCTAATTAGGGTAATATCTCGGATAACGTTCACGTCTAATCGAGAGGCGACTAATGAATCGTCATGGCACTCGACAATGCATTAGGCACCAAATGATGCATATCAAAATACTGATTTGTCGAGTACATAGCAATCTTTGATACGGCCAGGGTCATGTCTAGGGCTTACAATACCGGGATCCCGGTCATTTTTTTCCGGTATTAAAATACCGGTATTGATACAAAAAATACGGATTTTTCGGTACTAATTAAAAAAAAAAAAATTGTTTATAATTTAATCACATAAAGGTTATAAAATCACCTTTATATGATTATGACGTCGTTATCTCTACTAACAAATATTCGATAAATCATCGATAGGACACCATGCAACCTGTCCACAATTCTCGAACAACTTTATGTCTGACCGTATCGTAACTCCCAAGTCCCGTTCCTCTACTACTGACTTTAGTTCATCTCCACCAAGTGTATAAGTTATTTTGGAGTTGCTGTTTCCCAGCTGTAAGACTTTGCATTTGCTGAACTAAAGCATAGCTGCCACTTTTCTGACCATCCCGGAGGTTTATCTAGGTCACTATGAAGAAGCTCTGCTTGACGGCGAACATTAACTACTCTACTGATATTTACATCATCTGCAAGTGTAGACCTCACACCCTCCATCCCTTCATAGATGCCATTTAAGATAATCAAAAACAATAGTGGTCCCAATACTGATCCTTGGGGAACCCCACTACTTACATTAACCCAATCTGAGGAATAACCATTTATTACAACCTTCTGCCTGGTGCCCTCAAGCCATCGTACTATCCATCTAAAGATTTTCCCTATGATTCCAGCCTGTTCCAACTTATAAAGAAACCACTCATGTGGGACTGATTCAAATGCTTTGCTGAAATCCAAATAAACAATGTCGAAATTATTCCCTAAATTCAGCTCACGAGACCTGTCAAAATGGCTACCAGATTTGTTAAACATTATTTTCCCTTTACAAAGCCATGCTGTGTATCCTTCAGAATTTTTTGGCGCCTCCGTAGCCAGGTGGGAAGGAGCAGCAGTGCGTAGCACACGCTTCTTGATTAGACCGGGGTTCGAGCCCGTCACCACCAAATACGGAGGATGCGGAAAGGTCAGGAAATGACCACCGCATATCCCGGAGCAATATGGCCTTAGTTGCTAATGCTCCTAAAAACCAAATAACTAACAAATAACTAACATCCTTCAGAATTCCATTTCCATTTAAATGATCCTGAATTCTACCCTTGATCATTGCCTCCATGATTTTCCCTACTACTGCAGTTAGACTGGCCGGTCGGTAATTTCCCGTTACATTCCTAGAACCGCCTTTGTGTTCCAATTTACACCAATCCAACGGAATCTCTCCTGTCCAGTGATGCTCTCATAACTAGCCTTAATGGTTCAGTGCACTCACTTGCCGCCTCCTTTAAGATTATAGGGTATATTCCATCAACCACGGGAGCCTTACTCGCCTGTAGGCGCGAAAGTTCTCATTAAATAATCATTTGAAATTTCAACATCATTAATTACATTTTTTTCAACTTCACTTCCATAATATCTCATTGACACCAAGGGGTTTTTTTTATGTAAATATCGATGCAAAGTAACTGTTGAGTTCATCTGCAACTTCAGCTATGCTGTCTAATACCATCCCACGTCCATTACATAAAGGTCCAATCTGATTTGTCCTTCTGTTCTTTGCATTTTATATGTGAAGAATTCCTTAACTGCACTCTTTGCTCTCTTCTTTATTCCTTATCCCCACTCTTTGCTCTCTCCCATACTCAGTAAAGATACTATAGTGAAAATTATACTTCGCTGCATAAAACGTCTTTCTCCTTCAGAAAATGATGAACATAATTCAAACATGGAACAGAACATCAGTGTTCCGCAAATTCTTTCCAAAATAAGAAATTGCCTGATTCCAATGAGATTTTAAAAGATGAACTTTAGACGGAAATTAATGAAATACTTTTAACTATTTTTGCTGAAAAAGTTCAAATCCTAGAAAATATGGACTGAGATCGTCTACGATTATTCAGTACCAGAATAGAATCCGAAAGGGCGTTTTCTGCCGCTAATCAAATACTGTATGTACCAAAATTAGATCCATTTTAAACGATCATACTATTGATTGCTTATGTTTCTTAAGAGCTCACTTTATTCGGACAGGTAGTGTGGATGCTGAAACATAACTAAACTTTGCAGTAACAATATGTATATTTTTTGTTTTTAGAATAACTGTATTTTAATAATTTTTTTCAGAATATTGATTATTGCAGTAAAAGGTTACTTAAAACATGAATAATTCAAATAATTACAGTACTTGTTTTTTCCTTACTTTATTGCACCTAATTGTCATCAAAATTTATTGAGAAAAACGTTTGTTACCGGTATTAATACCGGTATCCCGGTTTCATAAATAAAAAATACCGAAATACCGGGATTAAGATTTTGACCGGTATTGTAAGCTCTAGTCAAGTCTAACTAAGCGCCCGGGGCAAAAATCTCATCTTGTAATAATGATATATTCTGAATATAATAATAAAATTCTTCTCTGAATAATCACAAAAAAATGTACAAGACACGATTTCCCTTACAGAAAACTAGGAGCATCTAACAGTCTTAGAGAGATATGAAATAAAATTAAATTTGTATAACCTATTACAACTAAACGTAATAATTAACATGCTACAATACTGAATTAAAGTTAGTAGAATATAAATTATCCTATCTCTGTTAATGGTAAAAAAGATCACTCACAAAGGAGTCAATATTAATTACAGCGACAGTTATAAGCATGTTCCAGACATTTGAACAAGGATTTTTGCTTATGTCCCTGTAGATCGAGTCCACCAGTAGCGGTCGAATTCAGTGCATCGATGATGCTGTTGGGAGAATGCCTTTCTCTCTCTCTCTCTCTCTCTCTCTCTCTTGAAAGTTGAGAGCCTCCGTAAGTTTCAGCAGAGCGCTGGGGGGGGGGGGACTTCTGAGAGCTCTATCTCGTTTCTTCCAGCCCACAGTTTCCAAGAGGTCTAGTCTTTGGAGCAGAGGTCTAGCCCCATTGTTATTCTGCCCATATGCTACGTACTGGACAGGAGTGTAGCAGTGGCTGATGCAGATTTGGTGGTGGTATTAGGTATTTAAGGCCAGTTGTTGACCCACTTTAAAACCCAGTTTTAAAACCGTTTTTTTTTTAAATCGACAGTTATAAGGTTTTTTTTTACTGGGTTTAAAAACTGGGTTTAAAAAAACCCAGTTTTTTTTTTAAACCGACAGTTATAAGCATGTTCCAGACATTTGAACAAGGATTTGTGCTTATGTCCCTGTAGATCGAATCCCTGGACCACCAGTAGCGGTCGAATTCAGTGCATCGATAATGCTGTTGGGAGAATGCCTCTCTCTCTCTTGAAAGTTGAGAGCCTCCGTAAGTTTCAGCAGAACGCTGGGGGGGGGGACGTCTGAGAGCTCTACTCGTTTCTTCTAACCCACAGTTTCCAAGAGGTCTAGTCTTTGGAGCAGAGGTCTAGTCCCATTGTTATTTTGCCCATACGCTACGTACTGGACAGGAGTGTAGCAGTGGCTGATGCAGATTTGGTGGTGGTGGTGGTATTAGGTATTTAAGGCCAGCTGTTGACCCACTTTAAAACCCAGAATTCTATAACGCAAAACTTCTTTAGGCTGGAATTGGGAGCAGCAGATCTCTTTGCTCTCCTGTCTTAGGAGGTCCGTGTACTTCCTGATTTTTTCTTCGTAGATTTTCTGGAGTTTGGCAGTGTTGGGCACCGTTATGACAATCAGATAGGTAGCCTTTTCCTTCTTGTCTTCTTGTCCCGTCTGTTGTGCAGAACTATCTTCTCCGTTATGATGGCGCGGTCCCAGTACAGCTTCTGAGTTGGAGTCTCTAGTACGGTCTGGGTTTCGTAGTTGTAATACCGTTCACTTTCTTTGATCAACTGGTATTTCCTCGCTAGTCTGCGCGGTAGCACAGTGGTATCGTCACCGTCCTCCCCACACTGGGTGGAAAAGGCCCGGGTTCGATTCCCGTCGATGACGTGAGGAACTTTAGTTGGCTTTTTTCACTCCGTGGCTGAGTTAATCGGTCTCAGGCTTAGATAGCAAGGTTCCTCCCCCCAGAAACTGGAGTTTTTCGTCCAGCAAAACAGATAAATCGACCATAGAACGCACGCAATAAACACACATAAGACACAGCACGGAAGATGAATAATTTAATTATTTGGGTGGCCTAAATATAATAGTTTTTTTTTTTTTTTGTATTTCCTCGTTAGCTTCTGATGTATTATCCTGGCTACCTGCTCGTGTCTACGAGTGTACTCCATCTGGGTGATCACCTTGCATCCTGCGGTGATGTGCTGGATCGTTTCTGAGGCTAGGTGGCTTCATCGACATGTGTTGAATCCTTCAGTCTCGGGGAAGAGCGTTCGTCCCCCCCCCCCCTTTTTTTTCCCCAGAGTTTGGGATTTTTTTTGATTATTCTTATTATCCCCCCCCTCCCGAGTTTGGATTTTTTTTTTTTGTTTTTTTTTTTTTTTTTGCTGGTACTCAGGATTTGGCACCCTGAATACGGGATTGCTGATATCCACTGGTGGTATGGCATACCCACCAGTGGATGCGGGATCGTTTTGTGATTAGGATTAGCACAGAATACTGGACCAGGCTCGGCTCCACATCCCGAGGGACAGGCACCAGGAATCAGCTATCCAGGTGTTATCTGCTCCCTGGTGGCAAAGTGGCCTGACATAAACAACACATACTGCAGTACATACACGAATCCACACTGAAACACATTAATACTATGTCAGGCCCGTTTTACAAAGATTCTGTATACCATCACAGAGACATTAGGTGGAGATAGGCATATGTCTAGGAGCCACCATAGACAGGGAAACATACTCATGCACGTCCCGCTCCTGAGCCATGCATTGGAAGCCATTTTATCTATGTGGTCTTGATGGAGGTCATTGTAGTGTCTACCATGGAATGTCTTCTTTGCCCATCTTTCTAGCTTCGTTTGTTCTGTTTATTCGGGAGGGGACTCCTCGCTTATCAGCGAAGAACTAATGAAGTGATAAATGCAGACATGTATAGTAAGGTGGCACCCAAACGTCAGTTAAACTCCGGCTTAGGCACATTGTTGGAATAAAGATCTCTGTAAAAGGTCAGAAATGCGTAATTTTATGTTTGTGCAGTGTGTGCATGCCGCTTGTCTCTCTTTCTTGACAAAGTCGCCAGAAGCAACTAAACATCATAAAAAACACACTGCACAAACATAAAATTACGCACATTTCTGACCTTTTACAGAGATCTCTATTCCAACAACCTGCCTGGGCGGAGTTGAACTGACGTTTGGGTGCTACCTTATCTAAGATAGTATGCATTTATCACTTCGTTAGTTCTTCGCTGATGAAATAAAGACATCTTTAAACAAAAAGTGCGAATATAGTAGATTCCATCGTTTAATTTTGGGGCAAGAAATTAATGGCTTTCATTCGCTGTTCTTCGCAAATTCTCTCATTAGTTAGGAAGGTTGTTCCATGGTTGCCACATTATTCGATTCTCCAAATCATATAGCGTAGAGGTAGCCTACCCCTGTTCCAGGAGGAAGCTATCTCTACACTATATGATTTGGAGAATCGAATAACGTGGTTACACCATTTGGCCAGGTATAAATACTGGGTCGTCCAGAAGTGAAAACCCGACCAGTAGAGCCGTTGACGGCCTACTTTTTAGATTCCTGGAAGCTGCTTCTTACACTTAAGTAAGCTGCTTATGACGTATAGGTTATGTTAGGTAAATAGTTTATAATACTTTTCCAGATCCCTTTTGATTTTTTCTCCCTTACACTTTACATACTGTACTGTGAAATAAGCTGCAGTATAAAAATGCCCTTTTTATTTTTTTTCTATATAGCTATAATATGACCTCTACGCTATATGATTTGGAGCATCGAATAACGTGGTTATACCATTTGGCCAGGTATAAAGACTCGGTCGTCCGAATGTGAAAAGCCGACCAGGAGAGCTGTCCACAGGCTAGTCTCTTCTGCATAAAGGAGTTGACCACCTGCTTTTTAGATTCCTGAAAGGTGCTTCTGACACGTGAGTAAGCTGCGTATGACGTATTGGTTATGTTAATAGTTTATAATACTTTTCCATTCACCTGTTGCTATTACATGACCACTTGAAATGCAGCAAATTCCAAGATCTCCTTTGGGTGAAGTCCCAAGTATATACTAGCAAAGAGTCACGATTTGCAGTGGCCTACCATTTATTCATTAGGTAGGAAAGAAGAATTTTAAAATTAATGCAAAATAATGATATATAATAGCATTTAGTGATCAGAGAAAAACTCATTTACATTTTAATTCTTTAATCCAGTATTTCCCAAACTGGGGTCCGTATACCAGTTCCAGGGGGGGTTTCGCGAAACGGTGGTCGCGAAACCCCCCCTGGAAAACATATACAACATATGCATATGTTTTATATAGGGGTCCGCAAACTGTTTTTGATATTTGAAGGGGTCCGTAGATCTCAGTAGTTTGGGGACTATTCCTTAAATCAATAATCAATCAATATATAGAGTTTCTTCAATTTTTCAATTTACAGACTTAGGAATTACTTTTTGTAGTAATTGTTCATTTTTTTAATACATTAATAAATTAGTAAGGAAAAGTTTAAAATTAATAGAGAAAAAGGTCGCACAATGCTCTTTAATGTTAACACAGGAAAGGGTTGCATAATAACAGTTACGTTTATTAATATAGCTTGACAGACTTGCAAAAAAAAAAAAAAAAACACGTTTTATTAAGCCATGTTTTGTCCATTATATTGCTCACAGTTAACAAATATCCAATTCAAACTTTTAATTCTTTCATTTGCCCTGTGTGGGTAATTTAGATCTGTTGTAGCCCAGCGGCCAAGCAGTACTACAGTAGTACTCGCATTTGATTCTAACATACGTGACAAAAAATGCAGTTAAAGATAATATTCTTGTCGTATGACTAATTGTAAACTCCCCTGATTTGATCTTTTCGGAGTATAAAGCATGTTTCAACTTTTGAAAAAAAACTTGATAAAATTCAAATCATAATATTAAAATATACACATTTGTAGACTGTCCTTTGACATGTATTGGGACACTATTCAAATTATTATATTAGGGCCACCCGTAATCTCTTACATATACCCATATATGTATTATGACTGTAAATTGCGTGTGTTCTCTGGTCGATTTGCCTGTTTTGCTGGACGAAAAAAACCCATTTCTGAGGGAAAAACCTTGCTATCTACGCCTGAGACCGACTAACTCAGCCACTGATTGTAAAAAGCCCACTATAAGTTCCTCGCGTCATCGACGAGTTCGAACCCGGGCCTTTTCTAACCGGTGTGGGGAGTACGGTGACGGTATCACTGTGCTACACGCGCAGACATCGAGACCCTATTTGGGTATTTAGTATTTGGTATTTGGTATATGGAGGGTCTAGGGGAGTGCGCCTCCTGCTCGCTTCGCCCGCCAACTGATGTAGACTCGAACGAGAAAACGTTCGAGTCTACATCAGTCCTTTTCCCTCTTTTAAGTTCGTTCGTTCCATCAACGCTGCTCTATCGTCATAAATTTGGTTAAATCTTCATAAATGTAGATTTGGCCGAATTGTGGAATGTCTCTGACAGACAATAAACTCGTCGTTCCTTTCACCGTGGCACCTCCTCGTATTTGCATCGTATATGGGCCGCGGCCACCTTGAAAGATCTTGTTTTCGGAATTAAAAGACGCGAAGGCTTTAACGATTGTTATAGACTCGAACGTTTTCTCGGAAGTATCTCCCTTTTTCCGTGTTGTCAAACACAGTCTTTAAAGCGTCTGGATAGGTATCTGCCGTCGGTAAACATACCTTCCCTCCGTGACACAAATGTGCGGCTCTTCCGAATTCTCCGTTAAAAGATAATCCACCGCAATATTGACATTTATCTACCATATCACCTAAATCGCAATATGATACTTCAGTGGTTTCTTCGTTATCAAAATGTTGTGAAGATCTTATCTGAGCCGTTTAACGGTTCGCTGAGTTTCGTCCTGTGTTTCGTCCATATTAGCTACCCGCTTCCTGTAGCATTGATTTTCTACTTGCTCCATCATCATCATTGAACTTATTCTATGATTAGTTCGTAACCTTTCGCATGTTTCTTTCTATATTTCCATAAAGACTCATGACAGCTTCGTTTTCTCTCGGAATTGGTGATTACCAGTCTAGGTCGCAGCTTGTGTTAATTACTACGTTAGTACATATGGTTAGCAAATCAAACGTCACGGATTCCAGACACAACTGTTGAAACGCAATGATCGATAGCTACTCAGGAAATGATCTATGTAATGCATGAGCAATATTATTGCATCCGAAAGAGAAGGACTAAAATATTTCCAAACTATACAAATATTTAAAATACTGTATTTACAAATATACAAACTATATCGGGTACCTTCATCAGATAGCATTAAAATGGAACATCAAATGATGCTGAGCGTGGTCATGTATTAGACAATGAAGCACTTGCACGAGGTTGGTGAACGTTATGGAGGCAGTTATGGCTCGAATAAGTGATATAATTCTCATTCTTCTCCCATTGGCTTGAATAAATATCACTAGGAGGAAAACTTTTTTAATGTATAGAGAGATATCAATAATTTTTAATTTTAATATCAGTGATTTAGCACATCACACATGGGCTTTAATGACATCAGTAGGGAGAGTTTCAACTACAGGTTTTTTTGAAATACTTCTAGGCCATAACTTCCTCCACTCCTTTTGTTAAGCTGCAGCCAGCATTTCTTAAACTAGGGCACCTTTTTCTACCAACTGTGCCAAAAATCGAAAAGGTCCTCAGATGAATTTAGAAATGGGCTCTTTGCTGGAAATGGAAGGATCACCACATTGTTCTCCTTAAACTGCTATTGTACTAACTGCTGTGTCAGACGGAGTGGGAGATCTATAAGTGTTTTTAGCGTCAGTGCAATTAATATGTTAGATCAGTATGTTCTGTTTGCAATATTGAGTATTCTTCATTCGGTTTGCCCGTTTAAAGGATGAAAAACTGTTTTCGGACGAGGACGACAAAAACACGCTAATTCATTAAGATTATTACTATATTTTATACCACTCATATATCATATGGAATTAATAATATAGTTTATTAAGCTATTCGCTTAAACTGCAATTCATTAAGATGATGTTTCAGGCATCTTACCGATCATCAGCATACCATGCTGCTGACAGTTTGTTTGTTATTTGGCTTTTAGGAGCATTAGCAGGCGCTTCCGTAGCCAGGTGGGAAGGAGCATCAGTGCGTAGCACACGCTTCTTTATTAGACCGGGGTTCGAGCCCGTGACCACCAAATACGGAGGATGCGGAAAGGTCAGGGAATGACCACCGCATATCCCCGGAGCAATATGGCCTTAGTTGCTAATGCTCCTAAAAACCAAATAACAACAACAACAGGAGCATTAGCAACTAAGGCCATATTGCTCCGGGGATATGCGGTGGTCATTCCCTGACCTTTCCGCAACCTCCGTATTTGGTGGTCACGGGCTCGAACCCCGGTCTAATCAAGAAGCTTGTGGTACACACTGCTGCTCCTGCCCACCTGGCTACGAGGCTGCTGACAGACTCCTATTGCCTATGCTCACAGAAACCTGATGGTTTCTGGAAGCATTTCTTCATTAACTATATTATTATTCTGCATTAAATAATCATTATGCATACTAATTATTAATTTTAGGTGGTATATGAGTGGTATTAAATATAGTAATAATCTTAATGGGAAAACAACCACGTAACGTCCTTCCCCAACTATATTACATGCTAATTCAGCCACGTTATAAAAATAGCCAATAAAAGTTCGTTATACAAAAAAAAACTGCAAAAAAAAACATTTCAGACAAAAAAAAACTGCATCAACTTTAAAAAAAAGCAACATTTGTAGTGAAACGTATAATATATTGATGTTTGATTACAGTCATTTTGTTTGTCGCAAAGCAAAGGTATTGCAGCAGTTAACGCTTCTATTGCATCAGACAGTAATTGCAAGGTATTGCATCAGCCGTTTCTGTAAATACGGTTGTATATACGCTCATTAGTATCCTATTTTGCGGAGGTGTAAGCATCGTTCCATGTGTTCAGTTCACCTACACTGCTATCTTGGAGGAGTGCCAACAGGACCCAGCACCTTGTCACACAGCAAAATTGGTAAGTTTTATGCTATTTAGATTTAATGATGAGTTTGTCTTCCTGTCTCACAAGGCTTAAAACATACTTACACCAATGTTTTCCCTCGTTTTTCTCCCTTAAGGTGCAGTCATGTCCGCGAAATGCTGGCATTACACTATTGGACTGGTCTGACAAAAGTACAGATTTGAACCCTATTGAAAATTGCTGGTACATAATGTCGTCTAAAATTGGTCAGAAGAAGCCAACAAGCATTGTAAGGGTACCACGAAATTAGGCAACCGTATATCCAGAAGTTGATTAACTCTATGCCAGATCGTTGCAAGGCTGTAATTGCAGTTCGAAGAGGAACAATAAAATACTGAGGACTTATTCTGCTGATTTATAGTACATAATACTATTACTTTAACTTGTCATTTCAGTTTGCACACGTAAATGCAATAAAATGTATGTTTGGTTGTCATGATTGCCATTTGCATGATTTCTCATATTTCCATTAATTACGCATTTTACCCTTTGGGAAGATATTTATGGCAATTAGGTATATCAGGTGGAGTCTTTTTATTGTATTTCATTCGCAGAGATATATATCCCATATAACAAATGCATTTCGAACATTTCTGCAACTCACAATACAGCGCAAAACACATTATTTGCAAAATTCACAAGTGATGCAGTTTTTTTGTACGCCACTGTATTTCGACGGGATTTTATACAAATACGAGCCCTGCTTTTAAGAATACTACAATGCAGGTAAGAAGAACTGTTCAGGATATCGTAATAGCTTTAGTCATGTTTTCATCAATGAGAACCAGTGGACCAACTCCAAATCAAGTAAAACCATGTCATCGCGCTGGAACAGTGTCAAACACATTACTGGAATCTAAGTATATGATGTTAAAATTATTTGTTTGTATGAAGTTCTTTTTTTCCCTGCATCATAGTTGCTAATCAGATTAGTCAGACAAGATCTCCCCTAATATAGCCGAGGTACGATTGCAGTATAATTGCTTTCATATCAAGTACGGTGCATACCAAAGAACCGCTGAACCCGCAAAATGAAGAAAAAATCATTATATAGACAGTTATTTGATTATATTTGGTAACGATCAATAAACACATCACGAAATACATTTTGTAATTAAAAAGCTGCAACTATGTTCTAAGATTTACAACAAAAAAAAAATCTGATATCAGAATTTTTTTTCATTCTGTTTCTTATAGTTTACGTCTGAAAACAAATTTTAGATGATAATATAATGGGCTGGTAACTTTTTAATAATGTTTATAGTAAAATGCAAATAAACTCGTGATTAATCATTCTTGTTATTAATTTTTTAAAATTTCAAACGTTAAACTCTGAATGGCACCTCCCTTCATTAGGCGCATTTTCGCGGTGCACAATCTGCACACTCACACGTGGTGGTCCTGATTCCTGTCAAGATGATCCTGTGTTACTACTCAGACCACTGACTCCATTATTTTCCTTGGATAGAAGTCAAGTTTACAGACCTGCAATTACTCACTTCGCCCCTTTGTCCCTCTCCACCCCTTTGTGAATAGGAGATATTTTTGTACATCTCTAGCCCGAGAAACAGACTGGAGATATGTTTACTTCTTTTGCTGCTTCTTTAATATAATTGGATAGAGTTCCAGATACGTTATTTAGTTATAGCTTTAACAATTTATTTAACTTTGTTTTCTATTATCACAAAATCATTTAGCTCCCAGTTATAACTTGGTATTCTGCTGGTATTCCCATTCATCACGCGTGAATGTAGATTCAAAATGTTAATCCAGTTTGTCAGCAACCTGAATAGAATCATCAGCAGGTAAGCCATTGATGACTGAAGAACCATGAATAGAATCATCAGCAGGTATGCCATTAATATCTGGTGGCCAGTGGGGTTCGCCCCTTTCCTTCTAGTGTCACTTTCCTAATATATGCAAAGAATTGTTTGCTACTTTTAGTTGCATTTTTATCCATAGGCTACTCATAATCTGCCCTCTTAGTGAACTGACTGCAGGCTATACTTACTATAACTTTCTCTCTCTTTTGATAATTCACAATCATCCCATGCATTTTTCTCCTCTTCCACTAGTATCAGCAGGCCTCGCATTCATTTAGGTCCCAACCTTGATTGGTATCTCTTATTTAGTATAGAGTATTTAGAAGTTTTCATTTGACATCGATATTGTTTCTTCCCCACTTTTGTAGGGTTTTTTTTTTTTTTCTATCAAAAATTTACAATTTTCCGAAATGTCCATGGGGAACAAACTCACCTTAAAAACTTAACTACTTACTAGTGTAAGTAACTAATCCGTTGCCAGCGCAACGCTATCACCACTTCTCCTGAGAGGACTATATCATCATCAGTTGGTCCCAATAGAAATAATTTAAAATCTGTCTAAGATCATTGTAGTCACTTTTCCGAAAGAAAAATCTCTTCCCTTTACCTGTTAAACAAATCCCACGTCACTAGATTATAATCTAGTGTTCTAAGTGGATTTTTCTTATTTATTGATTTGAAATTATTGTTTTTCTAAAACTTTTGATTTAAATTTAGTAGCATAACATTATTTTGTGATTTTCTGATTAATTTGGTGCATTTATTCTTTACTCGGCCTTGTAATTGCATAAAAGTATCGGTAAGGGTATCCACGTGTTTGCAACTCCGCTGTTGTTTAAGAAGTTCTTTAGCCATATTTAGCCGCTTGATTGAATATTTTTTTACATCGAATTATTTCTGTAAGTAGCTTATAGACGTAGTAAGGACCGTTAGTTTATTCTGAATTGAGACAGCGAGATTTGAAAGTTAATTAATACTTAAGTGTCCGTAGATTACCGTTCGTAACTTTCCCGCCTTTGTGATACGATAGTTATATACCGTACTAGATAGCGTTAGTTGAACTTCGTTAGCAGTTAAATTGTACTTTTAAATAAATACATATAACGACTTAGATTACAAACGTAATATAATTAATTATATTTAACATAATTAATAACATAACATAATTAATTATAATTAATTAATAGAATCATGACTCAGACCAGAGCAGCAAAGCAAAAGGCTCAAGCTAATGGAAGTGCTGTGGCTCAGAGTAGAACTGAGGGGGGGGCAGTTGTCCTCTGACTCACAGCCTTATAAAATGCACTGTTTGCTTGATGTTTGCAGAGCAATCGGGTACGGGACATGATACTGCCATGGGGGATGTCTTTGTGTGTGCGCGATGCAAGGAGTGTATCGATATCAGGCAACAACTCAGCGTTCTTGTGGGCTTATATGAGAGCTTGAAGGACAGGGTGGATGCCCTCGAAGAAACTAAATTGAGGGGCCCATCAAGCTCTCAGCTGCCCACATCAACGCCGGAACTTGCACTTGGGCATCACGTGACACAGGCAACCCCCAAGGCAGAATGCGCTGGTCCCGAAGGAACTAGTAGTTGTTGGTGACTCTATTGTCAGGGAAACGGGGAACGTGCTTTGTAAAAAGGATAGGTGGAACAGGACCAGGGTATGTCTGCCAGGGGCAAAGGTTGATGACGTTGTAGAGCGAATATCATATTTTAAGGGCACAAAAGGTGATATAGTTGTACACGTTGACACTAATGATATCAAGAGTAGGAGACCGGCAGAATTACTTAACAAGTACAGTACAGGTCACTGTTGAACAAAAGCCGAGAATTAGGGTTGAATTTGAAAGTGTCTGCAATTCTGCCCAGACACGATAGGAGGGAGTATATGATGAGAGCCTTGTCGATCAATTCGGCCCTGGAAAGATTGTGCAAGGCTCAAGGGGTAGAATTTTTTTCAGCCTGGACTGTACTTGTTAACAGGAGAGATTGCTTCTACAGGGATGGGATACACTTAAATAGAAAGGGTGCAAGAATATTTGCTGATGCTATCGAGGCAGTGTTAGGTGGGTCGGAAAACTGCTAGCCTGGGGGGGAGACAAAGACCAATAGATTGACAGTAGCCACTGGCAGAGGTGAAAGAGATTCTTGCACTGCTTCTATTAGAATGAGCAGAAGCCTGAAAAACAAGATGCATGACATTTCAGAGACTGCTGGGAGCCATTGCGGTACAAGTAAACACATGGGTTGTGTTAGGGTAGCTAAGAATAGAAACAGGTGCAGGTATACTTGCGTGTACACCAATGCTAGGAGTTTAGTAAATAAATTTGATGAATTTGAGGTATTGCTCAAAACATCAAAGGCAGATATTGTTGGGATATCAGAGACGTGGTGTCACACAGATATAAGGGATGCAGAACTGGAATTTGGGGAGTACAACGTCTACAGAAAGGATAGACAGGATAGGAAGGGGGAGGGGTTATGCTATTACTTAAGAAACACATAAAAACCAAGGAAGTGAAGCCAGTCGACATCGCTGGACATTGCAGTGCTGTCAGTTTGGTGGGACATAAGCATTGGGAGATCAAAATTGAGAGTAGGAGTGTGCTATAGGCCTAATGACTCTGATGAGTATAATAAGAAACTGTACAGGGAAATAGAGTGGGCCAGTAAATCAGAGAGTCTTATAATGGGAGATTTTAATTTCCCAGATATTGACTGGAATTTGGAGGCTGGTCACTCACACACTAGCAGGGCTTTTGTGGATTTATTGGATGATTGTTTTCCACATCAGCATGTTCGGGAGGCAACTAGAGGGAGTAATACTCTTGATTTGATTATCAGCAGTGATTCTTCATGCATTAAGAATCTGCAGATAAATGAACCACTAGGTGGCAGCGATCACAGTGTGCTGAAGTGGGATTTACTCAAAGAGGTAACTACCATTAGGGGTAAAGGGAAGGGTTATTGCTTCCGTAAAGGCGACTACGATGAATTGAGACAGTATTTAAATTCTATACAGTGGGACCAACTGATGATGTTACCAACAGCAAATTCAAAATGGGAAGTATTCAAAGAATTAATCTTGGAAGCTACTAGGCTTTACATACCAACTAAGAAATATTGTTCAAGGTTTAGGCCAAAATGGATGTCATATGAACTAATGAGGCATATGGCAGAGAAGAAAAATGCATGGGATACTTACAAATTAACACATGACACAGATGCCTATGATAAATACAAGTTGATATGCAACCAAGTTATAAAGGAGGTTAGGCAGGCGAAGGCAGATTACGAGAAATCCTTGGCAAGGGATGCAAAGAAAAACAGCAAAGAGTTCTTTACTTATGTAAACTCTAGAAGGAAGGGGATGAATCAGATTGGTCCACTTGATATTGACGGGTCAACTGTTGATGACCCTGCTCAGGTAGCTAACAAACTAAATGAATATTTTGCATCGACATTCACACATGAGGAGTTATTCAGCGAGGGGAATGCCAGAGGTGTATTCAACTCTAGCAGTAAGCTACAGAATCTTGAAATAACTGGGAGTAATGTGGAGGAGAAATTGTTGAAGATAAACACAAGAAAGGCACCTGGGGTGGATGGGATCTATCCAGTTATATTAAAGGAGACATCAAAGGAAGTAAGCAAACCCTTAGCCATAATTATGAGGGCTTCCTTGGACTCAGGGGAGGTACCCATAGACTGGAAATGTGCAAATGTGACCCCAATTCACAAAGGAGGATCAAAGGCTGACACAAGTAATTATAGACCTGTGAGCTTAACTTCTGTTCCAGGAAAATTAATGGAGGCACTGGTTAAAGAAGCACTGCAGGATCATTTAGACAAGACTTCAGTTATAGCTCGGACACAGCATGGTTTTGTTAAGGGGAAGTCTTGCCTGACCAATTTGATTGGATATTATGATGCAGTCACAAAAGAACTGGATGCAGGGAATAGTTTTGATATTATATACTTGGATCTTAGAAAGGCTTTTGATACTGTTGCACATGGAAGACTGCTACACAAATGGAAGCAGTGTGGCATTGGAGGCAAATTGCTGCTATGGATAAAGGGGTGGTTGAGGGGAAGAAGACAGAGAGTGGTAATCAATGGACACTGCTCATCGTGGACTAATGTTATTAGTGGAGTCCCTCAGGGCTCAGTGTTGGGTCCATTGTTTTCTGTATTTATAAATGATATTGATGATGGTATATCAAGCTTAATGTCCAAGTTTGCAGACGATACAAAGGTTGGCAGGGTTGTCGAGGACACTACTGACACTATGCTGCTGCAACAGGATCTGGAAAGGTTGAGCAGATGGGCTGAGAGGTGGCAAATGAAGTTTAACATTGACAAATATAAAGTACTACACATGGGGAAACAGAAACCCCCAGAGCAACGTATCAACTCTGTGGTACTACACTGACAGTGGTAGAGAATGAAAGGGACTTGGGGGTGGTTGTATAGGCAGATATGAAGTTCTCTGAGCAGTGCAGACGGGCTGCAAGAGTAGCTCATGGAGTATTGTCAATGATATACAGGAATTTTTCCAGCAGGGATAAGGAGGTGATTATTCCCTTGTATAAGGCAATGGTCAGGCCACACCTAGAGTACTGTATAAAGGTCTGTAGGCCTCATTTCAAGAAGGATGTAGAGCTGCTGGAACGAGTACAGAGAAGGGCAACAAGATTAGTGAATGGAACAAAGGGGTGCTCTTACGAAGAAAGGCTTAAGTTTAGCAAATTACAGTGTCTGGAGACTAGGCACCAGCGAGGTGATGTGATAGAGGTGTATAAAGCCTTGAATGGTTTGAGCATGCTCAATGCTGATGGGACTCTTCCTCTAGCTCAGAATAATCACCTGAGAGGGCATAAATTCAAATTGAGGAAAGACAGATGTAGGATAGACGTGCGGAAATTTGCCTTTAGCCAGCGGGTGGTTGGTTGGTGGAACAGCCTTCCATCCCTTGTAGTGGAGGTTGATAGCCTAAATAAGTTTAAGGCTCAGCTGGACAGGTATTTTGAACGAACAGAGGGGTGAAGTGGAAGTGGGTTTTTTTTTTTTTTTTTTTTTTTGGCTGATGCTGCATAAGCTTGCTTTCTTGCATCAAATGCCTCTACTAATGCTAATGCTAATGCTAATCACTGCAGTGCTTTCTTTATCATCCAAATAAGTCCAGTAAAGTTCTGCTACTATGTGAATTAAATCAACCCACGAGTTCCGGTCAATATCTGGAAAGTTGAAATCCCCATGATAAGACATTCCGATTTATTAGTGAATTCTTTTTGTCAGTATAGTTGTGCACTTATACTCATTACAGGCATTTAGCCTATAACATCGCCTACTCTCATTTTGTTTTCCCAGTACTTATTTCACACTAAACTGATACATTACACTAGCCACCCACTTGGATGTACTTTTATGTTTTTCAGTCCCGGAAACTCTGGTTTTTCGTCCAGCAAACAGAAAGGCCACCGTAGTCGAGTAGTCAAAGCGAGGGTATATAAGTACACGTGCTTTGAGTGACCGGGATTCAAGCCCGTAACTGCCAAATACGGCGCTGTTTCTTGTATTCTTTCGTTCTTGTGACTCCTCTGACTGTGTAGTCGTCCTCGAGTATAAACAGAAATTTATTTATTTATTTTATAAAATCGACAACAGAACACACGTAATTTACAGACAGTATATACGGGGCAATATGACCTTAGTCTCTAATATTTCATAAACCCTACTACAACAACTAAGTTGTTTAGGGTTTCAAGCCGGTAACTACCAAACACGGTGCCGTATCTTGTATTCTTTCGATTTTGTGACTTGAACTTGGTAGATTGCCTTGGATTCTATATGCTGCTAAACCAAAAGCATAAATTCTACCCCGCTTTAACACAATCAATGATAAAGTATACGTGGTATTCACATTTTTAATCTTCGATATCTGAGTATTACTAAGTTTCCAATATCCCTATGTTGTCTATATTAAATGACAACCTATACTCCAAATTCAGGAAATTTATTTACTGTACACCTAGCATTAATGTACATGCATACATATGGACATCTGTTTTTGCTCTTAGTAACCCTGTCCCAGCCCATATATTTGCTTGTCCCATGAGTAGCTCAGCAAGCATACTCTCCTTACACGTTGTTTTCAGGCTTAACAACGTGTAAGGAGATTAAGATGCTTGCTGAGCTACTCATGGGACAAGCAAATATATGGGCTGGGATAGGGTTACTAAGAGCAAAAACAGATGTACATATGTATGCTTGTACACTAATGCTAGGTGTACAGTAAATAAATAAAAAAGCATACATACGTACATCTGTTTTTGCTCTTAGTAACCCTATCCCAGCCCATATATTTGCTTTCCCCACGTGTAGCTCAGCCTATTAATCTCCCTACACATTGTTTTCAAGGCTGCTACATGTCCCAGCAGAAAGAGTGCAAGAATCGATTTCACCTCTGTTGATGACTGCTGTTGTAAACTGCTAGTTTACCAGCAGCCGCTATTTATCCCCCTCCAAACTAGTAATTTTCCGACCCACCTAACACTGTCTCGATAGCACTGGCAAACATTTTCGCTCCCCTTCTGTTTATATGTATCTCATTCCTGTAAAAACAGTCTTTGCTATTAACAAGCCCAGACCACGCTGAGAAAAATCCCATCCCGTGAACCTTGTACAATCTCCGCAG
This sequence comes from Mastigoproctus giganteus, assembly GCF_048544385.1. Classification (NCBI taxonomy): domain Eukaryota; kingdom Metazoa; phylum Arthropoda; class Arachnida; order Uropygi; family Thelyphonidae; genus Mastigoproctus; species Mastigoproctus giganteus. The sequence continues at coordinate 88,391,758 of NC_143582.1, read as the reverse complement.
GTCTAAATTAATTTACAAGGATCTCATAATGTATTACCTTCTGTCATGTCTGAGTAAAATTCAAGCATTTTCAAATTTCATCCTAATTCGCAGCTCTTTTGAATATTGCCTTATAACTGCCAAGTAAATTTACAGATCTGTCTCCTATTTTTAATGTCATTACTACCAACTGTACAACAATATCACCTTTTGTGCTCTTAAAAGGTACTTTTCTACAATATCATTAACATTTTGCTCGTGAGAGGAATACTCCTGCTGTTTAACCCCAGGAGCTGATATCTGGCTTGGCACACCCAGGGGCCTGAGCTGGTTATCATCATTCTTCTCTTTCTTGGTGATTCCCTTCTCTCTCTCTCAGGGTAATTCAGAATTTTTTTTTTTTTTTTTTTTTGGCTGGTGCAGCCAAAAAAAAAAAAAAAAAAAAAAACCTCAGGCTTCCTTGCACCATATGGCTAATAATAATAATATCATTCTTTTTTCAGAGTATATTTTCCATTTCCTCTGATATTAGAACCACTAACAATAGCTACTTCCTGTGTTACTAGCGCTTTCTACCTTTTGGGGATTCCACTGCATTGTGTACTGCACAAGTGTAGGCTCTAGTGTTGAGCTGGTAGTCGAGATATTCCCTCTATGGAATTAACACGATGGATCGAGGACATCAATCCTGTTCTTGAAGCTCTCATATTTGCTCATCAGAACGTTGAATTTGCTCATTTCATCACACAATTTTCAATGAAAAAAGAAAGGTTTTGGCCTTTGTTTTCATCAATACGAAGCGAAATAGATAAACCGTCTATTTCGCTAGACGAAATAGATTTTCGTCTAGCGAAATAGATAAACCATTCAGAGAATACGAAATTTACGGATAATATAACGTGTGTGGATGAGGTCGTTCTCTAGTAATCGTAATATAATATTTTTCCCCGAAGCTGATTGAAGAATAACGATTAATTTTCACAAAAAAATGCTGCCAGGTGCGATTAATGACCCGAATATGGAACCACTGCTCTTTGCATATATATACCCTTTTCCCCCGTTTCTGGTAGGTGTTGCGTATCAACACCAATGCTAGTACACAGGTCCATCCTCTATGAAGACACGGGAATCCAAACGATGCCTCGTCGTCTCCTGGTAACAACCTTTTAGTCCAAAGCCAAGCCCCTGTCACATCTAATCTGTTAGCTGTTGTGATCGGTGATCAGAGCAATCGCATTAGTGTGTGATATCTTTCTTTGAGAGCCTTCGACCAGTCGTGATTTTCATCACAGTTTCGATATACATTGAGTGATCACTGAATTATGACCACCTACCTAATACTTCGTAGCTCCTCCTTTTGCTCTCAGCACTGCAGCTATCCGACGTGGCATTGATTCAACAAGATGTCGGAAGCGTTCGGGAAGTATGGCTAAACAAGCTGTGTGAATGCGGTCAGCAGTGCAGATATGGAGGTGATGGTGTATCCAGACGCCTGATATGCCTTTCCATAGTGTCCCACAAATGCTCTATGGGATTGATATTGGGGGAAGTTCGGAGGCCAGTCGATATACTGGAAGTCAGAACTGTGTTCCTCAAACCATTCCTGCACAACAAGGGCCTGATGGCTCGGCGCATTGTCATCTTGAAAGACACCATCGCCATTCGGAAAAAAGTGTAACATGGCGGGGTGTACACAGTCAGCAAGCAATTGACGATAGCGGAGACCAGTGATATGTTGTTCCACATGCACCGGCCTGCACTTTTGATACCATGCATGATGGATGAAGGCGCCTCCGTAGCCAGGTGGGAAGGAGCAGCAGTGCGTAGCACACGCTTCTTGATTAGACCGGGGTTCGAGCCCGTCACCACCAAATATGGAGGACGCGGAAAGGTCAGGGAATGACCACCGCGTATACTGGAGCAATATGGCCTAATGCTCCTAAAAATCAAATAACAAACAAACAAACAACAAACAAACATGATGGATGAAGAGCCTCATGTTGTTGACGCCAAATCCATACACGACCATCCACGGTGTGGATTAAATAACGTGACTCAATCGACCAGCACACCTTCTTCCAGTCTTCTAACGTCCAACTTGCATGCTCTTTGCACCAGCGAATCTTTTACGCCGATGAACCTTGGTTAGGAGAGGATGCCATAGGGGTCGTCTGCTGGTATAGCCCATACGTGCGAGCGTGTGAGCATGGTCATGCCAGATATTGTTCCGGGTTGGCCCATGTTGTATTGGGTAGTCAACTCTTCAACGGTGCTGCGCCTGTTCGCCGGTACGAGTCGTCGAACCCGGTGCTCACCTCTAACATCAACCTTTCACTGACCTTTGCAGTTTTGTCGTCGTGTCGTTGTTTGACCATTTTGACGCCAGTCCTGGTACACTACAGCGGCTCTCGAACACCCCCACCAGTTCAGCCGTTTGGAAAATCGAGGCATCAGCTCGTCGAACAACCACAATCTGTCCTTTATCAAAATCCGATAAATCCTTCCTCTTACCCATCACGCTTGGAATTTTACTACCTGCTGAACCACTGACACCTTATCTATGCTACGTAGGTCAACTAACTCAGCACTCTCGTACCTCACGTGGTCAGCGGGTCGTATACAGTTTTCATAGGGGTGGTGATAATTCAGTGATCACTCAGTGTACGTGCAATTACCATCGAAGTAAAAACTGTCGGACTGCTACGATGTGATTTTCCTTTTACAACTATAAGCCGGGAATCCCGTTCCTCCGAACTATGAGCAAAATTATCTGCAGTTTACAATTTACCTGAAGCGTAGCTCGAAAGAGCTTATCCTTTTGTACAATACAGATTTATTTATTTATTGGACGTTCTACCGTTCTGATCAGCTTGGCATGCCAATCGTTTTCATCACTTATGAATTCAAATTTCAGGTAAATCCGGCCATTCTTTCTTGGTGGAGCCAATTTCAGTTATGAGCAGTATGTATCCTTTTGTTTTCCTCAGTGTGGGTTTGTTTATTTCTTTTCATGTTTTCTTTTACATTGTTTTGTTTATGCTTTAATTAGTATAAAATGATCATTCACTAGTCGTGTAAATGATTTTCTTTATTCTTCGGATAGTTTAGTATTGAAACTGACTAAATCTTCCCGTGCAGCAGAAGTGACATGCCGACCGGGCTAGCCGGGTGGGTAAAGCGCCTCCCTGGCACCCCAAAGGTCGCGGGTTCGAATCTCGCCTCGGGCTTGGATCAGAGTACTGCAAAAACCTTGGGAGGTGCATTATGGCTACAGAAGCCGATGCGCCAACAACTACCGAAAAAAAAAAAAAAAAGAAGTGACGTTCTGTTTTGTTTTTTTCTCTCTCTTTTGTTGTAACTCTTTTTAGCGTTACCGACCTTTTTGAGAGGTGCAACGCAGTTTGCGATATTACGATGCAAACATCGTGGTGTGTCATTTATCTTATCTTATCTATATTCTCCCTCTCTAGTGTTCTAGAGATGGTAAACTTCCATAACAACTTGGAGATAGAGCTCCGGCACTGTAACTAACAGCGCATGGGTGATTCAAATCATTCTCGCTTCTCACCAGATCGAAGATACAGTTAGGAAAAGACTGTTCTCATGGGAAGGAACCGAAATATGACGTACATCAAACATAAAATATCTGCTGCAGTGTGAGTGTAGAGGGCGTTTTGTCGTTGCCGATCAATCTTAGTCGCGCACGCCAAAACACAGGTTCTATGCCCGTTTCATTCGCAATAATATACTGGCGAGAGTTGTACTCCATGAGCTGTTGTCATTACTGACTCGTAAGCCCTACTGCTTCAGGCATATCTAACGCGTGAGACGGCAAGGGAGGGAAGGCGGAGGGGTAGGAAAGAAAGCGGAAAAAATCTTTTATTAGACCACAAAGCCTCTATATAATAGCGCCTCCAGGTATATAGAGCATGCGCAGTGTCCATGACAACGATCCGAACACCCGGCTATCACTCCGATAACATTCGGAATAGCTGAGTTAATTAGGGGGCACTTTTCCCCCTTTGGCGTCAAGCGACGGGAGTCTGTCATTAGCATGCGGCAGCATCTCGCAGACGACAATTTGTCGACTGCTACGATCATTATAATTTTCGTCTTAATGCCTGCATTTACTTCTGATAATCGTCCAGAAACCTAATTTGCAATTCAGATTCGGGCGGCTCCTTTGCTGAATAATCCCACGGACCTCGTTCACGAGCTCTCCTTTCCTTTCGACTGTTGGTCTGATGGATCGCGAGTAGAGCAGAAGCTTCGGGGGCTTAACGTTCGTTTTAAATAGACAGTTTTATGTGCTTGTTTTCTCCACCACACCAATCTTCCCTTCACTTGAAATATCCTCTTCCGCCGGTGTGAAGTTCGAGATTTTCCTCCAGAGAATAGAATCTTCCCTAAATACGAACTTACGTCATATAAAAAATACTTAGGAAATTACGGGGACCCTTTTGGCTGATAGCAGTAAGTAACGAATACAAATTTGGAGTAGATAGATTTATTTAATTTTCACCTGCTGGTTGGACTACGCACTACAGTGTACCACTGAATGAAAAAGTAAATTATGTTAATCGACACTTTCGACATTGAAGAGCTTGGTTTAATTTGCTGGTATAAATCTTTTTATTTTCAGGTCTAATGATTTGCCGTTGTATCCTCTGATGTCACTGAGCTGTTTAAATTTATTTGTATCATTAATTGTTCGTTCAGGTGTTGAATATTTTTCATGTACAGTATATAAAATTAGCGCCAACTCAAGCCATGGTACGTCCATATGTGTTGCACCTCTAAATTACCAGGGTCATTTCAGAAGTTTCTTGTATATGATCGGTACACGCTACGTACACAAGCAGTCAATAAAAACGATATGACACAATCACTTGTGCCCTACTCACTCTTATCGCCACCAAGATTGACGCACTTCGTATCGGTGAAGCGAGCAATCAGTGTCGTAGCTTTAATAATGAAATATGTTCACTCAACATAATGATCCATTAAACAGCCGTTTTGATGACATCTGCATATTCAAACCGAAGCGGTTCCTTAACCCGATGAACAAGTAACAACAGGAAAAAAGAGATTGTGCCATCACCTCCCAATTCCATGCCTGCAGTAATTATTGAACATCCTGATGATAGTGTGGATGCTGTTACTTTGTTTTTAAAGTAAATAACACCACGTTCCAGCAGGCCATGTCCATTCGAATTTCCTTGAAATTGAAGTGTCGCAACTTACAACTTATCTGTGTAACGATATTACTGTGGTAAAAAAAAAAAAAAAAGTAATCTGCACAGAACTACTTATCATGTAGTCGGGCAGCATCGTAGTTAACTACGCATTCCTTTAATTATTCTATAGACCAAAAAAAAACAAACTATTATTTTTAGGCCACCCGAATAATTAATTCATCTGCCGTGTTGTGTCTTATGTTTGTTAATTACGTGTGTTCTATGGTCGATTTGTCTGTTTTGCTGGACGAAAAACCCCAGCTTCTTGGGGAAAAACCTTGCTATCTACGCCTGAGACCGACTAACTCACCCACGGAGTGAAAAAAGCCCATTAAAGTTCCACGCGTCATCGACGGTATTTGAACCTGGGCCTTTTCCATCGGGTGTGGGGAGGACGATGACGATATCACTGTGCTACACGCGCAGACGTTATTCTATAGACCAGGGGTGGCCAAAAGGTCGATCGCAGTCTACCAGTCGATCGCGGCTTTAATTTTGGTCGATCACGACGAATTTTAAATATATATAAAAAATAGATTAGTCAAAATCTAAATGTTATTATTATTATGCGTCCAACTTCATAGGCATATTACAAATCGGTTGAATCACGTAACTACTCTTGCCACTGCGCAGCCCCTAGGCTTGTCTAGCGAAAATTCACGCAGTTATGTTGTGGAGAGCATAGTGTATTTGTCAAATTCTTATTTAGCTTACTTAATATTAGTAACTGGCCAGTACGTATACGTTAATTTAATACCATTTGATTTAAAATGAATACTACCAAAAAGAGAAACGTATCATTTTCATCAAGAGTCGGAACTAGAATACTTTTTTGTAATCATAAAAGAAAAATGTTGTCGTTTGATTTGCAATGCTTCCGTGGTTATACCCTAAAAAGGAAATTTAGAAAGGCGTTGAACGCACTCTATGGTAAATACCAATCGGATTTTCCACCTGATAGTGACCTCAGAAAAAATAAAATTATCACCATTTAAGCTCGTATCAATAACAACAGATGGAGCTAAAGCAATGACGGGGCATCTTAACGGATTTATCGCATTGTGCCAAAAGGATGATGAATTCCCAGATTTTTTGAGTTACCACTGTATCATCCACCAACAAGTGTTAGGCAGCAAAAGATTAAACACTAAAAGTGTTATGGACATAGCTTTCAAAATCGTGAATTCCATCAGAGGACAATCTCTTAAAAGGAGACTTTTCAAAATGCAACTCGATGAAAATGAACCAGATCTGATATTACACACAGATGTGAGGTGGATGAGTCAGAGTAAGTTTCTACAGAGATTTCGAAATTTGATATATGAAATTAAAAAATGTGTTGATCAAAGGGGTGATGATTATGAGCAACTACAAGATACGGAGTGGTTGTGTGATCTGGCTTTTTTTGGCAGATTTTACCAGTAAATTAAGTGATCTGAATTTGGAATTAGAAGGAAAAAATAAAAATGTGGTTGACATGATTAGTAGTATTTCTGCATATATATATCAATTTTTCGCAATGACTAAGGATTTCAAAGAAAAAAAAAATTGATCATTTTGCAAATATGCAAGGTCATTTGCAAAAATCCGTTTTTGAATTTAATAGTGAGAAATGTTTCTGAAATTGAGAAAGTTGTGGATGATTTTGAAACCAGATTCAGTTATTTTAAAATAATTGAAGACATTATTCAATATATTTAATGTCGACTTAGATGCGAAACAAATTGCAGAAAATATTACTTGAAAATGAAATTATTACGTTGCAAAACGATATCTTCCTAAAAGCCAGATCATCAAAAAAGGACTTTTGGCATTATGTTTGCCAAGAAAAGTACCCAAATGTAAAAAAAAATGCAGTGAACTTTTAAATTCCTGTTTTGGTTCCACATATCTATGTGAATCGGCCTTTTCGTATTTGAAACAAACAAACAATCGCTCTACTCTTACGGACTTTCATACAGAAGATTCTTTACGGTTGGCCTTATCACAGTATATCCCCGATTTTGAAAGCTTGGGAAGATGACATGAAGACACAAACTGCACATAAATTAAAAATTTAAATACGTATGAATTTAAAATAAAAATTCTTAATTGTATTTAATTTTAAAATTCATAAATAACATATTTCAATGTGTTGATTAACTTTTTTAACCTTGTGCAATGAAATTCTTGAGATGGTAGATCGCGGCACATTTTGAAGAAAAAAAGTAGATCGCATCACAAATTAAGTTGGCCATCTCTGCTATAGACCAGCGATGGCGAAACTTTTACGGCTGCGTGTATAAAATAGGAATCAAGAGGACTCTAGATATGCCTCCAGCCGTCGATGTGAATCGCCGAATGGAGGAAGTTCTGATCGACGGTGGTTGTATCGTAGCGACTAGACTGACATGGTGTGCTAGATACGTAGTTTTTTTTTAAAAATTTATTTAACCATACAATACAGTGCTTTTTGGATTGACATCCATATGCGCAGATTGATACGTAGGTGATAATTAAAAAATAAATATTTCTTATTAGGGTTACTCGAGCAAATAAACAAAACCCACCCATGCGTATTATGTCCGAAAATTGGATATGTTCTCAGATCGATTTACTTGTTTTGCTGATCGAAAAAACCCGTGATTCCAGGAGAAAAAACATACGCTCCTCGCCTGAAACCGACTAACTCAGCCACGGTGTGAAAAGGGTTCATAAAAGTACTTCGCATCATTGACGGAATTCGAACTCAGACCTTTTTCCACACGATGTGGGGAGGACGATGATTATAACCTCGGACTCATATATGTAGGTATGCTATATGTATGAAATTCCATACGAGAATGCGCAAGACGAAAGATTTAAATGACTTTGAAGGCGTGCCAAAACACCAATATGAATATCTCTGAAATTGTAACCCTGCTGAAGTTTTCACGTAGGACTGTGTCTTGAGAGTACCGAGATTGTTCGAATAGGGGAAACCCTGGAGCCCGCCAAAAAATAATAAAATACTTTGACTTTGTTCGAATAACATCCAGCCAATAGCGTTTCTGTGTTCTGAAAGAGCTGGTTGATGCGAGAGGTCGGTGGAGGCTTAAGACTTGCACCAAGGTAAAAGAACGGCTACAATTAGTTGAATAACGACCCAGAAAACAGTGGTAACCAAAAAGGCATTTCAGAATGCACATGTTTAGCGTTCTCAGAAACACTAGCACTGGGCAGTGGAGGATTGGAGAAACACGTTTGTCTGGTGCAAAAAAATTGCCGTTCCTGCTGTTTCATACATAAAAGAATGGGACCAGATTACAGCCAAAATAGCATAATCCATGGACTCGTTCTGTCAGGTGTAAACAATGCAGGTTGGTGGTGACAGTGTAATATGGAAAGTGTATCGGTGCACGTTGTACCCCTTGAGCACCATTTCGATGCCACAAGTTATCTGAAAATTGTTTCCTAACAGGCGTGTCCCTTCGTGGCTGTGGTGTATCCATCTACAGATCGGTTTTTCCAAAAGGATTATGTAACAAGAGCAGAACTGTACAGAAGTGATGCCATGAATATGAGATTGAATTCAGCTTGCTGCGGTGACCTCACTAGACCTTAATCCAGTTGATCGCCTGTGGGATGAGGGGAAACAAGCCCTTCGGAGAAAAGATCCACGACTATCCAATTTACAACAACTGTGGGAACAATTGAGCCAACATGGACCAACATCTTTGCAGCACGCTTTGGATGTCTTTTTGAGGCAGGTGTACCTAAAAAGTGGCCACGTAGTGTATGTGTAATATCCGCTCAAACAGTGAAGTTAATGATGACTCAAAAGGTGAAAATGATAGACAAATGTTTATTGTACTCAGTAATGTCCAAGTGATTTTATCTTATACACCCCCTCCAAAAAATAAAAACATAAATAAATAATAATAATAAAATAAAATGTACAGTAAAGGAAAGAAAAATAATAATAGTAAGTAATTTATATATGAATGTATAAAACGCACCGTCCAAAATTTTGTATTAGCTATAATGAAAATCTTTTCACCATACGAAGTTTCTCTTGCATCACCAATTGTCAGTATTTATTAAAAATAATCTCTCCCTTCGGTTATAACGAACTTCTTTCTTATTTTCCTTTTTTTTTTTTTTTCAGCTTTATTGATTCTTGTTACAACAGGCATTAATTATATTTATTATTATTGTATTATTATTATATATATATATATATATATATATATATTTATTTATTTGATTTATTATATTTAACAAAAAATATTGTATTGTTGCTGGATTTGAAACAAACAATAGTCTTGATTTCGAATCCCAATGCATACCTTCAATGCAAGAGAATGCAGAATCTCATTCTCCTATTCATGAAAGTAGGGAAAGTTAAATTGTAGTAATCTTAGGCCTTTTGCAGTCTAAGTGGTTGTTCCTTCCAAACCTTTAAACTAACTGAAGTTCATGTACTCCCACAGAATTGCGCTGAAGGAATTTCCCAATACGCACACCCAAACACACATACACACTGCGGTTCCGCCCTCTGTCTCCTGCTCTCTCTACCTTAGCAGAACTAACCGCCGGAAGCAACCTTCACTGACAACAGTGGGGTCATTATTTCTGTAACGAAGATAAACTTTTCCCGCCCGATGTCAAACGGTCACGAGACTGTTGCGATACCTCATAGATCTTTACTGTCCTGTACTCCCTGGTTGCGTGCTTTGGACCTGTAGTGCGAGGAGGAAAGAAAGTGAACAAGCTGTTTTGCCAACTATGTTAGGGGTGGCTTACTACGTAGATTCTCTGACACAGCGGAAAACCAAATAATTCGAATGAGGTCTTTGAAAAAGTAACATTGGTCACTTAATCAGTGGCTCACAGTTTGACACATGGCAGGTAGATTAAAGTTAAGTAGGTATGCCACATCTTTTCCTGGAAGAAGGTTGTTATACCCTTTACTTCACAATATGCATTTAGCTAAGAAACTCATATCTTCCTCAATATGACGGCATGCTGGTATCTTACAAACAAGCTTGCCCAGAAACTTTATCGAGTGGAAACGGTAAAACATATCATCACTCATAAAAGTTTGGCTTCATATTTCATTTTTCTTAATTTTCAAAGTTTTTATTAAAATAGAACCAACTTGTTTAACAATTTTTATTAAAATGTTTAGTATTATATATAAAATTCAAAAACTTAAATAATATTTAAGAAATATCTTAAAAAGTTCTAGAATATTCCAGAAAGGTATAGAAAATCCAGGAACATTTATGTAGATTGTAGGAGATTCCTGAATGTGGTAGAACGTTTAAGATGATTCTAGAATATTCTAGAAAGTGGAAGTATTGTTTCAATATTATAAAATATTGTAGATAATTCTAGATTGTTTTGCAATAATACAAATTGAGGAGTAAGAGCTGTAACTTATAGAATAGAACGCCCGTCACTCACAAAAATACCGGGTATTTCATTTAAAGAAATACAAACTACCATTCGACGATTCGAGGAAAATTGCAGTTTAAAAGGCAAACCACAGTGAGAACAACCGCGCGTAACAACACAAGATAAGATCAGAGAAAGAGAATCTTTTATTTCCACCTTCAGTTGTAAGCAGTTACAAGATTGGGTGGTGTTGCAATGTCCCTTCACGGCCAAAAAACCAGGGGTTAATCATACAATGATTTCTAAATGTGATCGATGACTTATGCACCTGAAATCCGAGCCGAGTTCAATAAGAACAAAGAAACTCCCGTGTCTACATCCATTGTAAAACTCGTCTTAAACGAGGAGGATTTCATGGTAGTGTAGCGATCCGAAAACCCTTATTAAAACCGGAAAATTTAAAGAAACGATTAGCTTGGGCTATGAACCATCAACACTGAACATTTAAAGAGTGGAAAAACACTGTAGATGGATGAATCCAAATTTGAAATTTTTGGATCAAAGCTTAAAGTTTATATGAGATAATCAACTGTAGAAAAATGGTGCCACATTTTTTAGTGCCTAGAGTCGAACTCGGTGGTGGTTTCATCGTGATCTAGGGTTACTTCTGTTTTTCTGGAGTGGATGACCTCGTCAGAACTGAAGGAATTTTAAGAAGAGAAGGCTACAAAAACATTCTTGAACATAATGCAATATACTCTGGACTTCGACTTTGTGGAAGAAATTTTATATTACAACGATACAATGACCCGAAACCAGCAGTAAGCTGTACAGGGACTTTCTCGCAAGTAAACAACACGAAAGTGTATCACAAATTATGATGTGGCCACTCCAATAGCCTGACTTAAACCCAATAGAGCTTTAATGGGATCAACTTGTAACTGCCTATTAGGCCCCATATTAGAGCCTAATAGGCAGTTACAAGGTTGGACAGTGTGGCAATGTCCCTTCATGGCCAGAGATTAGGCCACCTGAATATAAATTCATATGCTGGGCGGTGTGTATTATGTCTGTAAATTGTGTGTAGTCTATGGTAGATGTGCTTGTTTTGCTTGATGAAAAACCCGAATTTCCGCCGGACAAACCCTGCTATCTACGCTTGAGACCGACTACTTTACCACGGAGTGAAAAAAGCCCATAAAAGTTCTTTGCTTCATTTGACGGGATATGGGCATTTTACACGCAGTGTGAGAAGGATGTGGCGATGCCAATCTGTTACTCGCACAGACTCAAGTCTGTGAAGTCTGCCAATCTTCAAAGAATTTTTGGAAAATATTGCAGATCTCTTGGAATAATGTTGATTAACACAGTATTATTATTATTATTGCTCTTATGTTATTTCTACCAGATTGGGGATTCCACCTCGTGACGGGTATTGCTACCAAGTACACAGGGTGGTTGTTGTTATGTCTGGAGTTACTGTTGGTCGAGGAACTCTCAAAAAATCCTACAGGTGGAATCTGTTGCCAATAGTAGATTTCAGGATCTATATGAATGGACTCTTCTTAACAAGCTAAAGATTAACCCTCAGAAGTCAAATATGATGGTATTCGGAACAAATTTAAATATCTCTCGTCCTCCTCAAGTTAAAATCAATAATGTTCGTCTTCCTTTTGTCACAGAAACTAAAATCCTTGGAGTAACAATAGACCGAAAGCTAAATTTTATGACACATGTTACTAACTTAACAGTTAAAACCAAGAACTTTACTAGACTAGAGCGTTAACAAGAATTTCAAGCGCTGAGTGGGGGCTCTCGAGAAGGACTTTAAAAATGTATTATAATGCAGGAGTTATCCCAGTGGCTACCTACGCCGCCGGCGCCTGGTTTCACAGAGCATTAATTGTTAGAATTAGAAACAAGTTACATTCTTTGCAGAGAACAATTTTATTATCCATAGTTAGAGCATGTCGTACAGTGTCGACCCCTGCCTTACAAGTCTTAGCTGGAGTTTTGCACTTAGACCTACATTTGATCTTTAAAGGATTGTCTTACAGGTTAAAGAAGCAAATTCCGACAGAGTTTATTGGAGTCACTATTGACTGTCAGCAGGATATCAAGCGTGAAAAAAAGAGAATCTGAAATGAATTGTTGAATGAGTGGCAGACCCGCTGGGACACAACCTCTTTGGGATTGGTGACAAGATGCTTCTTCCCCGAAGTGACTTTTCTTCACGATAAAAAAGTGCCGTCATGGCTTTCCATCGATCTATACACGTCTTACTTGACCACAGGACACGGATCATTAAATCAGCGACTCTTCAGGTTCAAGTTGGCTACCACAGATTTATGTCTTTGCGGTGAGACAGAGAGTTGGGATCATGTACTGTATTCATGTAACTACAAGGGTCAGAGAAGAACTCTCACAAATTATTGTGTTCTACAGCCTGGCCACAAATTTTTGCTTATCCAGAATGCTGAGATTTTTCGGGTGTTTCAAACTTTTGCCAGAGAAGTTTTTGAGAAAAGACGGCAGCAGTTATCTACAGTTTCATCTTCTGGATCATCTGGGATCGGGATCACTACCTCATAATTGTTCTCATGGTCTTGAAATGGGACCTCAATTAGGACCTCATTTGATATTGATTGTGACCTTATTTATCTTAATTTTGTATATAATGTATAACTGAACAAAAAAAAAAAAAAGAAAAGAAAAATGTGTTTTTCTCTCCTTCTGGAGTGAGCCCCCAGAGAGATCTGGCCCACCTTTTGGCTATATCAGGTGGGTCAGCGTCTCGAATTGGGACAGTACGAGCACTATTGGAACTGGTCCATCTTCCCGTGGTGGACGAGTACCCAGAATCATCTGTCCGGGTGACTGATGCTTCTGGGTAGCCAAGCGGCCAGAACAGAACAACAGAACACACATAATATACACAAACCTACGTCACACACATATCTGGCCCATTTGTAGCGATACTGTTCTTCACAGAGATCCGAGGCGGGAGTTGAACTGACGTTCTAGGAGCCGCCCTGTACATATACACTTGTCCACAAGTGATCTGATATCTTCCTAGTTATGCAGCTGGTCAGGATCTTGTACATCGTTGGGAAGCAGGTGATTGGCCTGTATTTCGTCAGGTTTCCTGTATCTTCGTCTTTAGGCTTCAGATATATGATTCCTTGAGTGAGAAACCTCGGGATTGTCTCTGGGTGCCTTATTATTATTATTACTGTATTAACAGTTTATTCAACAGAAATTATCTAGGGGCGTGGCTCATACCTACGTCCAACAACACTTGTTATATAGTAACATAGAATAAAATATCAGCAAATACATAAAAGAAATAAATAAAGAGGAATCATAACATATATACATTCATTTACGCTATGAATTGAATCTCATATTAATTCTGTTGAGCAGTATTTCCTTAGTCCAATAAGAGTCTTGAAGAAAAAAAAGTGTTAATTCCAGATTTCTAAGCGTTCAAAGGCGCTTAGGAATTTCTTTCCTGAACATCGCCAGAATGCCACGTCTGTGTACGGCAGTGATAAAATTTCGTGGAGCCCAGTTTGATTAAAAAATCAGTATAGATGTTAATATAAACCATTAATATCTCTCTATACAGGGTGGGCAAAAAGTAGGTATACAGCACTGATCGGGGGTGTGTGTTACTGTGTGTCACAGTGTCGGGGACAGGTTCCAGGAATGTTGCAACATTGATCCAGGAAATTTTGAGCACCTAAGGGACTAAACACGACCCGATCAGTACTGTATACCTGCTTTTGGCCCACCCTGTACATTAAAAAACGTTTTCCTCCTAGTGATATTTATTCGAGCCAATGGGAGAAGAGGGCGATGCAATTACGTCACTACAAATGCAATTAATTATTGACAACTGCCTCTATAACGTTCAACAACCTTGTGCACGTGCTTCCCTGTCAAACATTTCATGTTCCATTGTAACGTTTTTGTATATTAATGAATATTGTATGCAGTATTTGTAAACAGTTTAGTATTTTGTAAATATTTTAAATATTTGTGTAGTTTGTGAATATTTCAGTTAAATATTTTAGTCTTGCTCTTTGGGATGCAACAGTATTCCTCGTTCATTATGGAATCCGAAGCAAAAGGCCTTTTCCTAAGTGACATATGTAAACTCAGGTAAATAATTACATAATGATATTTATTCGACCTTGAGAATGCCGAGCACTCCAAATGCACAGGTAAATTATTGCATAGGTCATTACTTGATTAGAAATCGATCAGTGCGTCGACAGGTGTGTCTTTTACGTAGAAAAGATTTGACTTACTCCGTATACTTCTACATTTTACGTAGAAAAGCGTACGGGAGTTGGCGAGCAGGGGGGCAAATCCCCCTAGTTCATCATTATAATATTTTTTTGCTGTAAATGTTTCAATTTAATACAAAATCTTAAAATACTTTGTAGTTTTTTGTTATATTATAATTTAACCTTACATCGTCATTGCTAATTTCAAAAAAAAAATAAATAAATAAATAAATAACGAAAACTGTTGTCATTCGCTGCGATTCCAAATTTTAGGCGGGAGTGTACATGCGTAAATATCACGGTGTGAACAATGTCTGCTTAATATACCAATGCATACATTCTCGCATTAACTGAATTTCCCGATACTAAACCAGCCTACTCATTGGTCTGTAGCACTAGGTGAATAGTAATAGTAATCGTGGCATGTGATGCAAGAAAGAAAGCGAATGACCTTATGTAGCATCAGCCAAAAAAACAAAAAAATTTTCACACAGCCATTCCCTCTAAATGTTTGTCCAGTTCCTCCTTAAATTTATTTAACCTATCAACTTCCACAACGACAGATGGAAGGAAGTTTGTTCCAGCAATTAACCACCCACTGGCTAAAGGCAAATTTCCGCACATCTATTCTACATCTGTCTTTCCTCAATTTGAATTTATGTCCCCTTAGGTTCGTAATTTGAACAAGTGGAAGAATCCCACCAGAATTCAGCGTGCTCAAACCCCATTCAAGGCCTTATACAACTCAATCAGATCACCTCGCAGGTGCCTAGTCTCCAGCCGCTGAAATTTGCAGAACTTAAGCCTCTCTTGGTAAGACGATCCCTTCATTCCCTTCACCAATCTTCTTGCCATTCTCTGTACACGCTCAAGCAAATCTACATCCTTCCTAAAATGAGGCTTCCAGACCTGTACGCAGTACTCAAGGCGTGACCTGACCATTGCCTTACACAGAGGGACAATCACCTCCTTTTCCCTGCTAGCAAAATTACTGTATATCATTGACAAAACCCCATGACCTGCGCTTGCAGCTTGTCTGCATTGTTCAGAAAACTTCATATCTGACTGAACAATTGCTCCCAGGTCTTTTTCATTTTCTACCACCCTAAGTGTGGTACCACACAGTTGGTACGTTCCTGTGGGGTTACTTCTAGCCATATGCAGTACTTTGCATTTGTCAATGTTAAACTTCAGTTGCCACTTCTCATTCGATCTTCCCAAATTTTCAAGATCTTGTTGCAGTAGCACACTGCCATTACTGTCATTAACAATCCTGACAAACTTTGTATCATCTGCAAACTTCGACACTCAACCTAATATACCTTCATCAATATCATTGATAATTATACAAAACAACAGTGGACCCAACACCAACACCCTGTGGGAATCCACTAATAACATTAGTCCACGAAGAGCAGCCTTATAGTCTAGATGAACTGATGTGCTATGTGCTCGTGTGTGCGCCTAGACGTTTTGTATCCTGAGGTTCGCCAGTTGTGGAATTTCTTCATCGCCTGTTGTACTTCTTCCTGAATCTCCCATTCTACTATTTAATTTTAATTTTATACTCCGGAACGACCACACGGTCAGCGGAGTTCATAAGGTAGAGAGAATACAAGAAAAAGCATCGTATTCAGCAGTCACGGGCTTGTACGTCCTTGAGTTTCTTCGGTTCTAGGCCTATGCAGTGGGCATAGCCGTTATGGCTAACTTCGCTGCTCCACCATTTGCCTGAGAACTCCTTGAGTGCATTCTGGTCGGGGGCCCATTGCCTTTTTCGTACGATTTTTCTGTAGCAGGCTGTCTAGTTTTCATAAAACATCCAATTGTCTCCTGGTTTTTTTCTTCATTTGCCACTACTACTAATAATAATAATAATGAAAGTAACGTGTATAATAATCTGAAATGGCGCCTCCGTAGCCAGGTGGGAAGGAGCAGCAGTGCGTAGCACACGCTTCTTGATTAGACCGGGGTTCGAGCCCGTCACCACCGGATGCGGAAAGGTGAGGGAATGACCACCGCATATCCCGGAGTAATATGGCCTTAGTTGCTAATGCTCCTAAAAACCAAACAACAACAACAATAATCTGAAATAATAGTAACATTTACTTGTAGATCACCCACCTGTCACCTTTAAGGCACAAAAGGTGAGTTGTGTCATATTTTCCCCATCTCTGAATAAGCTCCCTTGAATAGCACTACACACTTTGAGCAGAAAACAATGCTTCTTCAATAATTGCCTACTCATCAGTCTGAAATCTGCAGCCTCGTAATGGTTTCTTCATTTTAGCGAGGAGGAACAAGTTTAAGGTGAGAGGTCGGAAGAATAAGGTGAGTGCTACAGATTTTGTGAGCAGCTCACAGTCTTGTGAGCAGGAAAATTTCGGCTTGGAGGCGGACACCGTTGGACAGCTTCCCGCAACTTTTCAACCTCATAGTTTCTCTTTACTTTACCAGGTTTCTCCTGATGTTTCCTCTGGACCTCTTTTCCCCCATCTGCGCGGATAGCACAGTGGTATCATCACCGTTCTCTCCACGCCGGCTAGAAAAGGCCCGGGTTCGAATCCCGTCGATACCCCGAGGAACATTTATCGGCTTTTTTCACTGAGTTAGTGGCTGAGTTAGTCGGTCTCAGGCGTAGATAGCAAGATTTTCCCCCAGAAACTGGGTTTTTTCGTCCAGTAAAACAGGCAAATATACCAGAGAACACACGCAATTTACAGACGAAAAACACATGGGCAGATGTAATCAATTACGGTGATCTTAATAGATAATTTGTTTATTTTTGGACCTCACCCCCGCCTATCGGCGAAGTCTCTTGCTGAGTGCCAGGCGGTTCTGCTTGAGGTGTCAAGGTATCCTTCGATGCTCTGATTATAGGTTTCATGTCTGATCAGCAGTGGCGCGTTATACCTTCATGGGACCCAGCACAAAATGGAATTTGGGGCCCCATCTAAAGAAAAACTAATAAAGAACATTTTCAATTTCATTTTATTATGACAACAAAACAAGCAAATTATATGACAAGAACTAAATATAAAATTTCATCGAAATCGGTAAAACCATTTTTGAAAAAAGAAAAAAAAAAACGTAATTTTCAAATTAATCTTCAAGTAAAGTTCATTGCCCTTGGCAGGTAGAAAGTTTAGTTTCCGATGAGCTCACTTAAAAATAGTAAAAAAACAGCAATGAGTTTTTGAAACAGTGATCCCCCCCCCCATCTGATCGAGGCCCTAGGCAGATGTCTTTTTTGTCTGTAGGATAACGCGCCACTGCCGATCAGACACTGAGTCAGTTGGCAAATCTTCACTCTTAGCTCTTCTATCTTCTGCTGTATCCTTCTTTCCCAGGCTGGTGGTTCCTTTTCTTTGCGTTTTGTTTTCTGTTGGTTTATGGTTTCTCTTATGTCCATCCCGGTAGCTGCTACAGTGGCACAGTAAATGGGAGTGCGGATGGAATCTAGTGTTACTTCGTTGTGGTAGGTAATCCGGAACTATTCACCGACTGAGGTAGTCTGTGACTACCACTTGGCGTGTAGTTTCATCCTGGAAATTGTCATATCGGCATCCAGCTTCGTAACATTAGTCTACTAAGATCAGTGTCCATCAACAATCACATTCAACCATCCCTTTATCCACAGTAGTAACCTGCCCTTAATGCCACACTATTCCAATTTCTACAGCTGTCTTTTATGTGCAGCAGATCAAAAGCCTTCCCGAAATCCAAGTGTATGATATCAAAATTATTTTTTGCATCCAGTTCCTTTGTTACTGCCTCATAGTACCCAATCAGATTGCTCAGACATGATCGCCCCTTAACAAATCCATGCTGTGATTGCATTCCTGTCTAGATGGTCCTGCATTACTTCTTTAACCAGTGATTTCATTATTTTCCATGGAACAGAAGTAAGCTAACACGTCTGCAGTTACTCATTTTGCCTTTTGATTCCCCCTTTATGAATTGCTGGATAAAATAACACATCCAATCTATAGGGAGGTACTAATCCAATGGAGATAGAGCAAGCAGTCCAAGAACTCCAAAACAGTCCATGCCAGCTGATAACTCTAGGCAGTTATTCTCACACACGTTTTAAATTTCTATTCTTCAAGATATAACTACGAATTAATGCATATTACACTGTGATTATTATCGCAGAAATAACCTGTAAAGAAAACGACTGTTAAAAAGTCAAGATGAGGGAATCTGTTCACGTTTCTCTTAAATATTATGCCAATTTTTGAAAATCTGTACATTGTAGAACATTTATAGCACAGCTTCAATCAAACGTGCCTCATATTTATTTACTGAGGTCATTAATATTTCTTGATATGTTGAATACTGTAAATTTGTTCGACCAATAGTTGTTAATTCTTCCGCTTTTATTTTGTAAGTTGTTACCGACTAAACCATGATTATTTTAACATATTGATAGCAAGTTACGCTGCCACGTAATCTTCGCGTTTATGGAGGGTTTAAAATAAGAGAAAAAATTCTATTCTTTTGTTCAATAAAAAAGTACTGTATTTCTGTATGTGACTGCGTGGTTCAGATTCAAACTGAAAAATGATATTCATAATTATAAATGTTGAGATAGCACGTTTTCAAATTTGAATGTTTTTTGTAGATACGTTTCTAGTACTGTACTTATCAGTATCAACAAAGATAAAGTAGGTGAAGCAATAAATGCTTGCGCTATCCATTCTGTCAATTCCAGTATGAGAACTTGCAGACAGTATGTTCAAAAAAAAAAAAAAAAAATCGGTCAACTACTGAGTGCCGGGCACTCAGGATGAAGGGTCCGTAGTCACGAATGGTTGTTAGTGTAGTATCTCAAATAGAGAGCTTTATGGTAACTGAAAAAAAGTTTCTAGTACCCCGGCTTAGTGTAAAACTGAGGAACTAACGAAAACGTTGTCTATTTGAGTCTTTCCAGTTGTTGTGAATGACAGGAGTGGGAGAAGCGATTAAAGTCTTGGGGAAGAAGCGACTGGCAGGTGAGGGTCTTGCAAGAGGCACAGGCACCTCCCCACCACTTCCGCCTCAACACTGGCTCTTTGCGTACCTCCTTGCCGGGACAACTCCAGCTTTTAAAATTGTTAAAAAAAATACATCTCGTCGCAAAATTTATAAATAACCTTTATAGAATTATTAACTAACTATTTAGCAACCTTTTTGTCACCAAAAGGACAGTTACTTAGTACAAAGAAGCGCGCTATCGAAGTGCAATAAAAATTTGTTTTTTTTAATTTTAACCTAAAAATTAAATGATAGATTTCAACCGGAATAGTTTTTCCTCGATAAGCATTGAATAACGCATAGCTAATGTGATTTTTAAATTTTTAACTCCATTAGCGACGGAACTGGAGGGGGCGAGGGATACGAAGATTACTCACATTTTCCTGTCTGGCGCCGCTATTTTTGATTTTAAAAATATTTAAAAATTATATTTTAAACCTAGTCGTTGAGCTCTTTCCAACCATGTATAATCAACTATAGGTTGTTGACATTTTTTGTCCCCCCATTCCCCCCCATTTCTCAGACTAATTTTTGTCAACAACGATCAATATGGCGTTATGTTGGCCCACATGATGTACGGACCCATGCAAAATTTCAAATCAATAGGTTGAATGGTTCCAGAGATACAATGCTGTGACGGACAGACAGACAGAAATAAAAAAAATAAAAAATAAGGAAACTTGAAATATATCAATTATCCCAAGTCATACCTGGAATTTTAACAGCAAAATGCCTTATAGCAACTGAGTATAAGAGGATATTCACCTAGGTGTGAAAAGAAATATAGTCCAAATCTTCACTTTCTAATGAAACTTGAGAATTATTCTTGACAGCAGGGCCATTGTTATAAACCAAACTTTGGTTTATCATGTCTAAATAGGGCAAAATTTGCAACGGTATCTTCCTTGAAACAATGATAATCGGCCGAGATGCCCAACAGATAATCCAGACAAAAATTTAGAGATAAAAATCATTGGTATACTAATCTGTGAAAGCATACTGTAGTAAACAATCCTATGGTCGCATCTTAATATAAAGTGCTATGTTGTTAGTGAAATTTAATTTAAAATCCGGCGCCTCCGTAGGCAGGTGGGAAGGAGCAGCAGTGCGTAGCACACGCTTCTTGATTAGACCGGGGTTCGAGCCCGTCACCACCAAACACGGAGGATGCGGAAAGGTCAGAAAATGACCACCGCATATCCCCGGAGCAATATAGCCTTAGTTGCTAATGCTCCTAAAAACCAAATAACAACAACAACAATTTAAAACCCAAAGTATATTTAGAAAATCTTCTGCTTTCGACATGTCTTTCCGATAATTTGCTGTTTTCGAAGTCAACGATTGGCAGCTAATGTGTTGATAAGAGCCATATTTGTGTATGTAGCTAAGAGCAGGCTGTTTGCCACAAAATGCCTAAATATCATATTACAGCAAGTCACCATGAGTTGCCCTGGTCATATACTTTTAAATAAATAAATTTTCTGTTTATACTCCTGGACGACCACATAATCAGAGGGGTCAAAAGATGGAGATAATACAAGAACATTATCGTATTAAACAGTCACGTGAAACACGATCAACCCAAACACACATATATATCCTCTCATTTGAACACTCGCCTATCGCGGCCTGCATTTCAAGCAGCGCTGTTCCCTAAGGAGAAATATGCTGCTACTTATTTGCAATGCGCTTCAATAGCAAGACAGCTATTTCAGAGATTATTGTCTTTTCATGAGTAGGTAACTTGGCACTGTCAGTGTTGATATCCTAGTGACGAAGTCATCCTACAACAGGAGAGATGTCAAAACCTGTCGATATCAAAAAAAAAATAAATAAAGCAACGGTTTCAGGCATATTGACATCTATAAAGCATTATCATGCAATAGTTAAAAAAAAAGAATTACTTGAGTTGTTGAAGAAGTACAATTAAATTGATCTGTATCACCAGGTTGACAGAATTATTTAGAATGCATAGAGGCGACTAATGCTAAGTTGCGTCACTATATCGTGTAAGTAAATTGTATATATTCGATTATTCCTGTTTTTGGGATGAGCTCGAACACGACTTAAAAAATAAAAATAATAAAAAATAAATAAGGCCAATAAAAGTTCCTCTCATACTGATGGGAAGTATTTTCGATCAATGACGGAATTGAACTCAGACCTAGTAACCTGGCATAAAGTTTCATCGCTGAATATGAAGTCGTTTTCTTTAGTATGAGACGGAATGGAACTGCATGTAGAAGTATATCAGCTTTCTCTTTCTCAGTAGAGAGAGAGAGAGAGAGAGAGAGAGAGAGAGAGAGAGAGCGTGCAGGATGAAGAGTGGTACTCACTGAAAGTTACAAAAAACGTAAAACAGAAAAGAAAATTACGGCGCCTTTCTGGGAAGGGGAAAACATAAAGAGATTGTAAATGTGGCCCATAAGGCAGGCAGTTTGGTAAATATGTCACACTTGGTGGATTTGAAACCTTTTAACAATGTTTGACACCGCATTTATGGAAGGCGGCACAAGAGATGAGCTGTTTGATCAACAGTCTCGTGGTGCCCTGTCTAATATTCGTTTCCTTGGCAACACATTCGTTTCCTCTATGTTGAACCTCACCTACGTGATTTTTATGATTATTTTTATTTAAGCTTAGTATAGGACATTTATTCTGACGGCATAGTTTTGTCTGAGCATCGCGCGGTAACCACCGCTCGCCCTTCGTGCTGGAAGCACTTCGCTCATGAAAATATTTAACCGGTTATAAGCTCGACTGCAGTAGATCCAGCGCTGTTTCGCATTTTCAAGTGAATCCTACTTTATTCTTTTCGAATTATTCTGTTGAATTACTCGCATTCCTTTTATTTATTTTTTCTCTGGCAATTCAACCAAAATAGCTTTGACATTAGTTAATATCGATAAACAAGTCTATTAATCAGAAAGGAAGCACCTGTCCACGGAAAACGTCAATTTAAATAATCATCAAAAAATTATTGCCCGTTTTAAAATTAAAAAAAGAAAAGAAAACACTGTTATATCAATTTATGTAAAGTAACTGCCGTATTTTATCTCGGGATTAGTATAAACCTCCTTTTCATATATATTTCTCTACAGACTGTGTACAACGGGAGATTCCGTTTCTCCTGAGCAGCGACACTGACAGTAGTTTGAAGTAGCAACTTCATTTCAACATTTCCCTATACTTTTGAAGCACGAGGAACGGTCAATAAATCTAGAAATATTTGAGTTAGGGATTTGATATTATATATATATATATATATATATTTATAATTATTGATAAAAAAGTAAGGAAAGAAAGTTAAAAGGACAATAACTGTAACTAATATGTAAATAATATTTATGAGTCAATGCAGTTGCAAGCAATCATGCAATACACCCATAATGTCTATAATATCAAGGGTAATATAAAGAACCATTAGAATAAGCAAATCAATCCAATAATAATACCATCAGGGACCTAAGAAAAAAAAAAAAATTATTATCGCTTTTTACCGACAATCTAGATGACTTCAACTGGGGCCAACCACCCAGAATGAAGGCAAAAAACGACACGAGATTCTCTGTTTCTGTGATGATCAATATATGCTAAGTAATTTAAATCTAAACCAAATATAAACCAGTATAGGCCGAATGTAAATCGAATATAAATAAATCGAAAGATGATAATAAAAGTTAAGAAAATTTAGAAATATTAGAATCAAAGATAAGAAATATAAGTAAAATATAAAAGTAAGCATATATTAATCATCGTTGACCCGACAGAGAACGTAATTTAATGATTAAAATAAGATTAAATATATAATACATACTACATATTGACCGTATCTAGGACATAATGTAATAGTCGTCAAAATAATATGTGGTGCCCCCTATGTGATGGATACGGTAAAAATAAATAATTAAATTAACGCTAGAGAAACATGCAGATAGTAAGAAGAAAAACTAAAGGAGTAGGAATAATAGAACCTGAACTCCACAAAGGGGAAAAATAGTAGTATAGATAAGAAATAGTTTCTCCTACTTCCTCGGATTGCCCTAATAATTTCGGAGAAATAAAAATAAAGAGTGCAGGACAGTTTAAAGACATTACAAGATAGAAGTTGTGGCTCGGGTATGCCCGGGATCGCAAACCCGTTCCTATAGTAGGACCCTGAGCTGAATTTGCATGTTATCTCAGCGTGAACATAAGTAAATTTAAATGAATTTAACTATATATTTAAAAAAAAAAAAATGATACACTGTAATTTGCAAGCCGGTGGGTACAAGTTTTCTACGCCGTAAGACACCAAGAATGCAAAGTGTATCCTATTTACATATATACATGGCACTAAATATAACGATTATATTGAAAATTATATTAAAACAATAGGTTCAGAAAACAAATTTTTGAAATTAATTATGTTTATCGCTTTCCTGAAATGATAATTCAGGTAAGCGATAGGGAAATTATTATTGATCAACCTGCCGTACAACGCTGTTAAGCCCGCTGAACAATTTTTATTACTATTGCAGATATGAGCAATCCTTAGACATTGCGATAAAATTATATTAGCATGCACTGATTTTGATATACTGTATTAGATTTCCAATTTGTAAGGCTGACTACGTTAAAATTAAATGCATCTCTTTTATTATATATGTTTACGTCTATATTATTATTATGGAATATTTCTATATGAAGATCCAGATAATTTGCTATAGTATCGGAACTATTAGTTTTTTCCAATACAAGTTCTACTGGATATAATTTACTGTAATCCTGGACAAAATGTGGACAATTAAAAACACATATATCATCTACGTATCTATATATAAGTAGGTTATCTTGGAATTCTCTTTCTGTATAATGTAGATAAAGGTTTGCGATTATGCTTGATGCTGGACTTCCCATAGGGGTGCCAGTCACTTGTAGGTATAACGATGTTCCGTCATATACATAATTATTAAAGATGCATAATTTTATTAGAGAATCCCAATAGGTTAAATCAACCTTTATGGCATTTTTATTTTCTAAATATAGTTTCTGGAGGACGACTTTTAAGTTATCAAGATTAATGCTCGTAAATAGACTGCTAAAGTCAAATGTTTGTATTTGATGAATATTGTTATTTTTTATAGCATTTATAATAGGTAAGTTATTATTTATTATAATAGTTTTATTTAAGTTATTTAATATAATTTTAAGTAGCTTTTCTAACGTTTTTCCGGGAAATTTAGCATAACTATCTCTACATGATGTTATGAATCTAAAAGCAATCGGTGTTTTATGAAATTTGGGTATGCCATATATAAATGGATATTTTAGGTTATTATACTTTAACTAATTTTTTATGCAATGCAATTAATTTTTTGATTATTATATTAGAGGAAGATGTTATCTGTTTATATGTATGGCTAGACTGTAGTTCATTTTTTAAAATTTCTATATAATATGATTTATGATTGCATAATAATATGATTGCATAATTACAAGCAGCTTTGTCAACGGGAGTAATTACAAAATGTTCATGTATATCTTTGAGCTGCCTATTTATTAATTTGGTATTATATAGATTATCCTGTATGAATTTCAATTGATTATATTTGCTAGATATGATATTAAGCATTGTAAATAACCACATGTGGTATGCTTCAACCGGTATATTATGGTTGTATGCTGATCTTATGCAGTATTTAAGTAAATCTAGATATAACAATTTTTTAAAGTTAGATTTATTAATAGGTAAATTAGATCAACATTTAAAACCCAGTGATAAAATATCTCTAAGTTCAGGATATGGGATTATATCTAAATTGCCGGATCTTCATATAGAAATATTCCATAATAATAATATAGACGTAAACATATATAATAAAAGAGATGCATTTAATTTTAACGTAGTCAGCCTTACAAATTGGAAATCTAATACAGTATATCAAAATCAGTGCATGCTAATATAATTTTATCGCAATGTCTAAGGATTGCTCATATCTGCAATAGTAATAAAAATTGTTCAGCGGGCTTCACAGCGTTGTACGGCAGGTTGATCAATAATAATTTCCCTATCGCTTACCTGAAATATCATTTCAGGAAAGCGATAAACATAATTAATTTCAAAAATTTGTTTTCTGAACCTATTGTTTTAATATAATTTTCAATATAATCGTTATATTTAGTGCCATGTATATATGTAAATAGGATACACTTTGCATTCTTGGTGTCTTACGGCGTAGAAAAATTGTACCCACCGGCTTGCAAATTAGAGTGTATCATTTTTTTTTTTTTTTTTTTTTAAATATATAGTTAATATATAGTTAAATTCATTTAAATTTACTTATGTTCACGCGTTCACGCTGAGATAACATGCAAATTCAGCTCAGGGTCCTACTATAGGAACGGGTTTGCGATCCCGGGCATACCCGAGTCACAACTTATATCTTGTAATGTCTTTAAACTGTCCTACACTCTTTATTTTTATTTCTCCGAAATTATTAGGGCAATCCGAGGACGTAGGAGAAACTATTTCTTATCTATACTACTATTTTTCGCCTTTGTGGAGTTCAGGTTCTATTATTCCTACTCCTTTAGTTTTTCTTCTTACTATCTGCATGTTTCTCTATGCGTTAATTTAATTATTTATTTTTACAGTATCCATCACATGGGGGGCACCACATATTATTTTGACGACTATTACATTATGTCCTAGATACGGTCAATATGTAGTATGTAGTATATATTTAATCTTATCTTATTTTAATCATTAAATTACGTTCTCTGTCGGGTCAACGATGATTAATATATGCTTACTTTTATATTTTACTTATATTTCTTATCTTTGATTCTAATATTTCTAAATTTTCTTAACTTTTATTATCATCTTTCGATTTATTTATATTCGATTTACATTCGGCCTATACTGGTTTATATTTGGTTTAGATTTAAATTACTTAGCATATATTGATCATCACAGAAACAGAGAACCTCTTGTCGTTTTTTTCCCCTTCATTCTGGGTGGTTGGCCCCAGTTGAAGTCATCTAGATTGTCGGTAAAAAGCGATAATAATTTTTTTTTTTCTTAGGTCCCTGATGGTATTATTATTGGATTGATTTGCTTATTCTAATGGTTCTTTATATTACCCTTAATATTATATATATATAAAGGCTTAGAGGGGGAACAGGTATTGTGTGTGTTATCAGACACTCAGTCTAAAACATGATAGATCCAATATATTTCTATTACTGAAGATTTTGGAGAAGTCCGGTGGGAGTGGTTCTCTTCAAGACGCCTGGTCAGCGTGAAAAGGAAAAAACCAAACCCTCCAGCATATGACAGCACGACGAAACAAATGGCCCTCAGTCCCCAGCGGCTTTCACTCCTCCCTCTTATGGCAGCGAGAGGATCAGAGTGGAAGCAGAGGGTGCTAAGAATCTCTGGGTACGACCAGGCTGCCATGCACGGAAACTGAACTTAGACTGTTACAACGTAAGATCGCTCATCGGTGAAGACAGGATATTACAGCTGGAAAAATTGGAATATCATCGGTTTGGCTGAAACAAGAAGAAGAAATCAATCACTTATAAGTTTATCAAGTGGAAATCTGCTGTACACCAATGGAAACAGTGAAAGGAGTGAAGGTGGAGTTGGGTTTCTGGTCCATAAAGATTTAAAAAACAACATTTTGGAATTTAAAAGTACATCACCAAGGGTGTCAAGACTAATATTCAAGATTTCTAAGAGGTACAAGCTAAAGATTATAATGATTTATGCACCAACATCAAGCCATGATGATGAAGAGGTTGAAGAAATGTACACTGAAATTGAGAGTCTTCTAGATGAGCAGAAAACCCACTACACTATTATTATGGGGGACTTCAATGCTAAGGTTGGAAAAGGGCAAAACAGCGCGAAAGAGGAACTATGGGAAATTTTGGAATTGGTGAAAGAAATGAAAGAGGTGAAAGACTTGTGGAATTTGCAGAATCTCAAGGATCGTCAGTAATGAACACTTTTTTCAAGAAAAGGAGTGAACAGAAAGTGGACATGGAAGAGTCCAAATGGATTAACAACTAATGAAATCGACTTCATCCTCACTAACAGAATATATATCATGAATGATGTTACCGTCCTGAATAAGGTAAATGTTGGAAGTGATCACTGAATGGTACGATGTACACTAGATATAGATGTGGAAAGGAAAGGAAAGGAAAAAACTTACTCGAGTATATAATACAAAGGTCTTTGAGATAACAGAAGAGGAGAAAAGCAGTATGTACTGGAACTTAAGAACAAGTTTGAGCTTCTGCAGACTGCTCAGGACCAAGATATCGACGAGGAATATTACAACTTTCTGAAAGTGATAAAGCCCAAGAAACCTATAGGGAAAAAGAAATCCAAAGAATAAAAAATTAGTCAATAAACACTTGTTATGATGAATCGAAGGCGACAAATGAAGAGCAAGATAAACACTGACAAGGAGAAAATTGAGTATACTGATTTATGCAAAGCCATTAGAAAGAGACTTAGAGAGGACATAAGAATATTTAAGACAAGAAAAGTAGAACAAGCATTAAGGGATAACAAAGGACTTAAATCAGCAGCCATCAGTAGTAATACAGAAAGACAAATGATACTGAAACTGAAGAATAGCGATGGTGTACTTATAAATAGCAGAGAAGGCATAATTCAAATAGTAGTAGACTACTATGGAGAATTATACGTCATACCCGATATTCATCCTGATGAGGTAGAACATGCATTGAAGAAAATGAAGCATCAGAAAGCCCCGGTGGAAGATGAAGTTACTGTAGAGTTGTTAAAATTGGGAGGAAGAGACATAACACAAAAACTAGTAAGGCTCTTCACAAAGTGCATTAGAAAAGGTGTGATGCCTAAGCAGTGGAATAATGCAATCATAGTTTTTCTGCATAAGAAAGGAGATAAATCAGAAATTGGAAATTATAGACCAATTAGATTGTTGTCCCACATCTACAAGTTGTTCGCAATGGTCATTACTAACAGATTAGAAAGAATACTTGATGAGAATCAACCGAAAGAGCAAGCTGGCTTTAGGACAGGATTCTCAACTATGGATCACTTTCACGTAATATCAGAGCTAATGGAGAAAGAAAATGAATATAAAACACCATTATGCCTGGCGTTTGTGGATTATGAAAAGGCGTTTGACTCCATACAGCATAAGGCAATGTTCCGGGCACTGGAAAGACAAGGCATAGATACTCCATATATTATGATTTTGAAGAAAATATATGAGAGTGCTACATCCTTTATTAGACTAGACAAAGGCAGTAGCAAATTTAAAATCGAGAAAGGAGTTCGACAAGGAGACACAATATCTCCGAAGCTGTTTACTGCTGCCCTTGAGGAAGCTTTCAGAAGATTAGCTGGTCTCAGAAAGGAGTCAATGTGAATGGAGAGTATCTAAACCATTTGTGATTTGCAGATGACATTGTGGTCATAAACCACGATCCCAAAGAATTAGAGGAAAGTCTTAATCAGTTATGTACAGTTAGTAAGGATTTTGGACTAAAGATGAATATGGCTAAAACAAAAGTAATGATGATCAAGTATGCCACAGAAAGGGACATAATGATTGAAGGAGCAGTAATTGAAAAGGTGGAGTCATATACTTATCTGGAACAAGTTATTAGCTGTAATAATGATAAATGGCTGGAAGTCAAGAGAAGAATAAATTTTGGCTTGATAGCATTCAGGAAATATAGTCACATACTGAAGAGCAATGTCCCAGTTTGTCTGAAACGTAAAATAATGAACCAATGTATACTCCCCACGATGATTTATGGAAGTGAAACTTGGGCACTCACCAAAAGAATGGAAGAGAAGCTGAGAACTACACAGCGAAGAATGGAACGAATTATATTGGGAATCAGACTGTTAGATAAGAAGAGAAACACATGGATTAGGCAGCAAACTCAAGTAAAGGACATTCTTATCAAAACTAAAGAACTAAAATGGTCGTGGGCAGGACACATAGCTCGAAGACATGATGACAGATGGACTAAGAAAATAACAGAATGGTACCCAAGAGGAGCTAGAAGAAAACCTGGAAGGCAAAGGCGGAGATGGATAGATGAAATTCATGAGTCTGTAGGTAGTAAATGGATGGCCATTGCACAGAATAGAAGCAACTGGAAAGTTGCTGAGAGGCCTTAATCCTGCAGTAGATTGAAAATGGCGGATGATGATAATGATATATATATTCGACGTGGTGTCAATATATTTTTTCACTCAGCCCTCATATATCTTATATGCCATTCTTCCATTTATATATTTTTCATAGTTATGTATATATGTAAACTTATGTGTTGTGTCATATGGAGCGAGTGTCTTATGTAAGGAGGGCCCCTAAACGTTAGTTAATCTCTGCCATGGTTCTCTGTGATGATATACAAAACTCTGTACTGTTCTGTACAGGCTGATTGCTACAGATCGATGGCACCCTGTTATCACTGCGCGCTGAAAGTCTGAAACACCGTCGATTGCATTCACAATCGTACTACAATACTGTCTGTTTAAAGGCCTACGAGAATATTTATAGTTATATCTGACACGTGGTGCTTGGATTATACGTGACCAGCTATCAACGGAGTCTGGAGCACTTCGGAAAACTCCGATGCTCTGCAGCTTTCTGTGTACTGTCCTTGTACTATGATCAGGTTCTGTGGGCAACTTGAACTTCTGATTGGCAGTATGAGGAATGACAGATCTAAGTACTAGTCACGATGACTCCTCGTTGAAAATCACTAAGTTCAACGCTTCGACTCATCTACATCGTGTACTTTCAGGTATGCGGATGGCGGTGAGTGTAATTCATTTATCCTAAATCTCACGGATATCCCACTTTTGGCAATATTGTGTAATATACACGAAATAAATACCATACTAAATAAATATGCGGACATTCAAGAAGCTAGATTCATTTCGCTGGAAACAAAGGATTGCGTCCCTCACAATTTGTAATTGGATGAACCAAGAAACTCACATTGCGAGAATGGTTTGATTTCGATCTGGTTTACGTTCATGAAATGTGCGGTTTGGTCATAATTGCTTTTGAACCTTGAATTATGAAATGCAGAAACAGAATTACCATTCTGTTTCTTTCATTTCGTATTTTATACCACCAGCATAGCATATTTATCGCATTCATATTTTAACCACAAACTTATTCGTACAGATGGAGGTGAGTTCCGTAAATAGAGATGTACATAATGAAAAGGTTCATTGCATTATCTTTGTATTATCTCTGGCCCCTTGTCTTTACTTACAGTCCCTACTATCAGGACATCGGGTGGATTCCCCCCCCCCCGATGTCCTGATAGTAGGGACGAATAACTTTATACGCAGTAAACGAAAAGAAGAGAAATAATAACATTAAACGAAATGCACTTCAAGGCAAAAAAATATATATATATATTCTTTAGAGTAAAAGGGGTCGGCAGACAATTACGCTTGTCTTTAAGGGACCCATGACCTTGGGCCCTGCACTACTGTTCCCCGATAAAACTAGCCTTACTTCTGGCTTCTTCTTAAACAGTCATTCACCAACCAAGGACTTTTCGGGCTGGTGTGAATTTCTATAATAATTGCAAAACATTTCTTATTTTTCTAACCCCTACAATTTTACTAAGACAAAGCCAATAAGCTTATTTATTAATGCATAAGTTCAACGAATTTATACCACAAATTTAAACATATACACCAACCTGGTACTTAAGGATGTGTCGCTTAAATATTCATTATTGCTGAGGAAGGAGGTAGACACCTCCGAAAGCTTTAATAGTGTTTTTATCGATTTTAAAATTTATATTTTAATGCATTTTAACTTATTTACTTATTTTATTTTATTTTTGTTGTAAATTAGTTTTTTTGTAAATAATCATATTTTTTGCAAATATTATTTTACAGTCTTTTGTATCATTTTATTTTATTATTAAATCAGTTATAAACGGTTGGTGTATATGTTTAAATTTGTGGTATGAATAATCCCAACCTTAGAGGCCTTATTGCAGATATCAACGAATTTATGATAAAAGCCCAATGAGAACTATAAAATATGACTATATTCAACTTGTGCAACTTTGTTTTATAACCTCATAGCATGAGGCCTTTGTCCTAAATTTGTTCAGCTTTAAGACTTGTTCGTCAAACATCTCAATATTGTAGATACTTCTCATCATTTCATCTCGGGGTGATATTTCAGCTTAAGTCCCGAAGTGGTTCAAAGTTTTGGTATGAGACAGCTGCGATTGCAACTTTGTGGTTCTCGGGGTGATATTTTAGCTCAAGTCCCGAAGTGGTTCAAAGTTATGGTATGAGACAGCTGCGATTGCAATTTTGTGGTTCTCTTTTCATTTCAATGGCTTAATGTACTCTTGTACTTTCATTCTTCTTTCATCTGTTCTTCTACTGTTTGAAAGCATAAAAGGTGACCTATGTGAAGGCGACCTAAGTGAAGAGACAACTGAGATTGTAAGATTGATAAAGGTTGGCCTCTTATTTTTTCCCCTTATGCCTACTCTTTCCTAGATGCAAACAGTTTACTGTTTTTTACCCTTTTTAAGATTTTCAAAATTTATCGCTAAATTAAAATTGCGGTATGGGTAATGGCATACATTTTAAATAAAATAGCAATATGCTTCTTTATGTACTTCTTCTAAATGCAATCATTTTAAATAAAAAGCACTGCTCCAGTGCTTGTTATCTAAAGTACATAGAGCAGTATCGAGGTAACTTCTGGTGAAGAGCGTCCATAATATGATATCTATCTATGCTATACTTGTACAATGAAGCCATGTCCTCTCTGTACAATGAAGCTGTGCCCTACTTGTGCAATGATAAAATATATATCGCAAGTTTACCTAAACTGTCGCCCCACAGGGTTAGGTCAATGCATAATGCGTATGGACTTTTTTTAATAATACTAAACTTAAAATTTACTACTGCCTTATAACATTTACCAGCACACATTTTCAAATATATCATTCAATAACGAACTTTCAAAAATATATTATTACCAAATTAAAGACATGAGTAATATAAAAGTCAAAAATAAAATTGCAATTTAAGGTTCAGTGGTTAGTTTATTAATCAGTAAACTTCTTTCCGGATGATGTGTTTTTTATTTATATATTTCATTTATATCACTTCATTTAATTTTTATCTCAAAAGAATCAAAGAACAGTTATATTAAAAAATAATTAAATGAAAAGAACACTTACCTCTGGATTTGATCCCTTAGGATAGATAACTGTTTCATCCGTTACGCGACAGGTTTAACTGTTATCGTTGTGCTTATAATAATAATAGCAGTAGTAGTATTAATAGTGTAAAATTATGCAAGAAAGCAAGTTTTAAACAGTATCTGCCAAAAAAAATCCCATTCCACATATCCATTCCCTCAAATAGTTTGCCTAGTTCTTCCTTGAATTTATTCAAGCTATCCACTTTCCCCACACCAGATGGAAATTTATTCTATCAATCAACCATCCGTCGGCTAGAGGCAAAGTTCTGCATATCTATTCTGCAACCATCTTTCCTCAGTTTGAATTTATGGTCCCTCGTGTGCGTAGTCTGAGCAAGAGGAAGAATCCCATCAGCAGTGAAACTGCTCAGTCCATTCAAAGCTTTAAACACCTCAGTCAGATCGCCTTAGTAGGTGCACCCCTTTGTTCCCCTCACCAATCTCGTTGCCCTTCTCTGTACCCGGTCCAGCAGCTCTACATCCTTCCTTAAATGAAGGCTCCAGACCTGTATTCAGTACTCAAGATGTAGAATGGCCATTGCATTATACAATGGAGTAATTACCTCCTTACCCCTGCTAGCAAAATTCCTGTATATCATTGACAAGCTTTCTGCACTGTTCAGAGAATTTCTTATCTGATTATACAATTACCCTCCCCCAGCTCCTAAAATCATGGAGCCTTTGATTAAGGATACAATACAGGTTCATCTCGATAGGAATGATATCCTTAATGGATCGCAGCACAGATTCCCGAGGTGGGGGAGTCTTGCCTGGTCCCCCACTTGTTAAATATTATGACGAAGTCAAATAACAGTTGGATGTTAAAAAACAACCTTTATATTATTTCCAACCTTAAATTCAGTAAAGTCTTTTGATACTGTTCGCCATAAAAGGCTATTATATAAACTGGAGGAAGCTGGTATTAATATAATCAATGTCTGGCTGAAAGATAGGAGACAGAGAGTAATGATGAATGGACTACCACAAGGTGGTCCAGTGTAGCAAATGGAGTCACTCAGGGATCAGTGTTGGGGACCATTTGTTTCTTAACTTCCTTAATAACATTGTTTAGGGAGTAGAGGAAGTTCTCGAAAGTTGCTGATGATTTAAAGGTAGGAAAAGTACTTAACGAAAAGAACCAGGCCATTTTTCTTAAAAATGACTTAGTTCGGTTGCACGAATGGTCTGAATAATAGAAACTGAAGTTTAATACTTCTAATGTAAGCTTTTGCACCTACGGAACAGACATCCAGAATTAATTACAAGCTAGGGGTGAGTAGAATTAAAAGCGGTCTAGGACGAAAAAATGACTTATAAGTTACGATTCAGCAGGACATGAAATTTTCCGTGCAGTGCAAAGAGGCGGCTAAGAAGGTACATGGTGTTCTGTCTATAATATATATGACCTTCGCAAGGAGTGGAAAATGTCATCATTCCTTTGTTTATAGATGATGGTGAGATCGCATTTAGAATACTGCGCTCAGGTCTAGAGGCCACACTGGAAAAAAAGGCATGGAATTTCTATAAAAGGTTCAGAAAAGGGGTAACCAGATTGGTAATAGGTACTAATCGATGTCCATTTGGAGAACGGCTTAAAAATTGCGGACTACAAAAGCTTAATAATTAGACACAATTTTGGTGGGGGTGGGAAAACTTGATAGACTTATATAAGGCCTTGAAAGGAATCTGTAAATGAACGAGAGAGGTATATTTTCTCTGGCAGAAGAGAGAAGAACAAGGGAGCACGAATACAAAATTTTGGGGAGTAATAGAAGTGTGGATATGAAGTTTGCTTTCGGGCAGCGTTTTGTAGATTACTGGGATGAATTGTGAATTGCTTGTCACAGTGATCGAGATTGATAGTTTGGTCAGATTCAGTGCGGAAGTGGATAGGTACTTTTCGGCGACGGAGATTGATAGATTTTTTTTTTTTTTTTGGCATATACAGAGAAAGCTTATGCCAAGCTTATCCTTGCGTAATTTAGTCATTGTAATACTAACAGTAATACTTTCGATTTACAGTAAATGTCTGTTAAATCGAAATTTTTTTTTCCAGACGATTTGTATCCCCCACACAGTTTACAGTTTAAATATGTATTAGAATGTGTATGCATTAGAAACACTGAAACAAATCATAAAAAAGCAAGCTGTATTTTCTTGACTTCTTTATTGGTTTATACGTAGTAATTAGGAGATAATTTACGGCGACCGTATAGTAGTGCATGAAAAAACTTGATTCAGAGTCGGAGCATCAGAGTCACACTCCTTAATCTTATCCTTACTTTTTACAACTCCGACTCTGTTTTTCATTCCTTATACCTCACAGGCGTGAGATAGATACACCAGTCTACCTTAAGAGCTTTAATTTCCACTCCACACTCAGTTGCACACGTTTTCTCTTTTTTTACCAGTTTGCTTAGTGGTCATGATGACACGCTGTGAGTTTATAATGAAGAAACAGGGCACTTAACGATACACAGTAATAGGGAGCGTATCCATAAGCAAATTGGAATGGATGCCTGTGGGTGTTTTGATTCCTGAGTTCCCTCAGTTTTCCCTATGTCATGAGCACACTCAGGTGCCATTGAAATTTTTTTGTCCGTTAAATCAGAAATCCTTTAAATCGAAGGTTTAATGTATATTCAAGAACAGTTTTGATAATATATAATAGATTAATCCTATTAATATGCATGTATTCTAATTATGAAAAGTTAACACTGGAGTACAAGGAAATAAACGGGAATCCAAAGAAAACCTCATTCCAGAAGGTTCATGGGAGCGAGCAGAATCAGGAGCTGTCGAAGGCTCCCAACCTACGAGCATCTTCCAAATGTACACAATAGCCAGTTCTGGAATTATAACTCTTATCCCTCTACTCAATCTCCGAACTACGCTTTTAATGGAGATATAGCGCATAAAACCTTCCAACAGATGGCCGATTGGTAAGGAGGTTCAACATTACAGCCGTTAGAACCCGAGAGAGAGAGAGTCTTTGTTACTAGGCTTGCCCCGAACACGCAAGCAAATGACATAAAGGCCATGTTTTCTCAAGGATTCGGAGCCCCACACACGTAAGATAGTTGAAAACAAGGCGCCCTTCATATGCTTCATTTGTGCTCACATTCTCCCCTGATGATCTAAATCTGACCTTGATTGTAACAACTGGCAACTGGGTGCACTAGTTAAAAGACATCGAGAAAAGAATGCAACATACGCGCGGAGATCAAGTAGTAAGCATCAACCTATATAGCTACTAAAGAAACAGAATGCCCATTCTGGAGAGTGCCAGGTCATTTGCTTTTTTATTCAGAATGCTAGAAGTGTTGTTAACAAACTGCACACATTACAGACCTTCCTTCACCAAGAAGAATACGACTTTATGTGTATAATGGACACTTGGCTAAATAATAACAGGCAACTGGATCCCCTGGTACAATCCTATAATTACAGATTTATTGGGAACAGCAGAAAAGATAAGAGGGGTGGAGCAGTTGCAATCCTTTATCATAAACGTCTTCAGCCTACAAGAATTAAGCCAAGTCAATCTGAAAACTTTGAAGCCACATCCACCTCTTTCAGGAGGAAAGCTCAAAAAATTCAAGTCTGTCCTTCTGCCAGAGCGCAGTGCAGACACCCGGACCGAGCTTCTTTTGTGGATTTCAGAAAATCTTGGCAGTGATATTCCCATGATTGTAACTGGAGACTATGCCTTGATACGCTTCCGACTAGAGGAGAGCAGTATTTGCATTTATTATATCATAATCTGATAAACATAAAAAATGTCATCCCTCAAGCTAAATTCCAGTCGGATCACAACCCAATTTGTTGTGAAATTTCTGTATCCAATAGTACAGGTGAGCAGCGCAACGATGAGCAAATTCGTAAAACCAAGATATACTCTCTTAAGTTTATTAGACCTGAGATTATTTTAAAACATCTCAAAACCTACAACTGGAATGCTTTATACAGTAAACCGGTGGAAGACGCTACCAACTTGGTTGAGAAAGAGCTCTTATTATTGCTGACCTGGGTGCCTCGAAAGAGGTAAGAATCACGGACAAAACGAAACCATGGTTCAACAAGTATTTAAAACAGGCATTTGTAGCCAAGGAAAAGTCTTATAGGAAATGGAAAAATTCAGGATTTAATGAAGACCTCATGGACTACAAGACAAAAAGAGCCATTTTCTTGAAAAAGAAACGACATGCACGCCACAGAGGTTATTAGAAAACTTCGACATTCAAAAAAAATTCGTGAGCAACAAGGCTACTAATTTGAAATGGAAGAAACCACATTCAGACACTGGGCTAAGGAGTGCTTTGAAAGGCGACCAGTTGAAGGTAAAGCAAAAAATGTTCAAGAATGTCAGCTGGAGGATATGGATATGGCGCAACATATTTTAGCGAGAGGCGGCGTCTGCGGGAATGCTTTATCCAACGTCACTATTTCTAGAGAAGATCTCATCAATGTGAGTAACTCTTGTTACGCCAGCGAATGCCCCACACACCAAAACTTAATTATGTCCAAATTACCGTTCGCTCATATTTTTGGCCTTTATTATGCAAGCAGAATCCCCCCCTCACGTAACGATCATCAAAACTGACGATGACGGATATGTGCATAATATGGCTTTGTCTGTACGTACGTGTATATAAAAGAGCGAGCGCTTTTTTTTTTTTTTTTTTTTTTTTTTTTTAATAGGTCCTAGCCACTGAAATCTCAGAAAATTAGGTGGCAGGGCCTGCCAGAGTAACTCTTAAACTACTGGGTTCCTAGTCTGCCCCCAGGCAAAAGTGGGGCGTTGGGCCTCAGCAGGGATCAAGCGGCTAAATGGCCAGAAGAATAACGGTACATAGCATTACACATAGACAATGTCCATACACTTAAATCTCTGGCCTTCCCAGCGAACTGGTGCACCCACAATGAAAGAAACTCGGAGATGGGGGGAACCCCTGGTGCCGCTATACATCAATACACTTTACATTAACTCCTTGCCGAACAGATCTACGATCGGCCCCGACAGGTTCCCTATATTAATATTAAAAATATGCAGTGCATATATTGTCGATGTGTTGTTGCCCATATTCCGAAACATCCTGAAAGATGGAGTTCTCTTCCCCCCGGAGATGGAATCACTATTTGTGAGGCAGGTGCCAAAAAAGAAGAACCCTAAAGATCCTTCAGACTTTCAGCATATATCTATTAGTTGTTCTCTGTTAGAGCTCTTTGAAAAAGCCAATCTTCCCTTCTTTAACCCATCAGTGCTGTGTGCACAGGCCTCTCTAACTCCATACCGTTGTACGACGAAGATCCACTATTACTAAATTGTTGGAGACCCTCTTCAGAGTGCAACAAGCTTTAAATGAAAAAGCCCAAATTTATATCCTATTTCTTAACGTACAGGAAGCTTTTGATAATTTATCATTACCTGCACTCGAAAATATATTGAAAGTTTATTTCCGCATTGATGGAAAACTATTACAGATTATCAAGACTATTTTGAAGCCTAATTGTACAAGTTTCATGCAAAATACACCCTCACTTGGGGCATCCCTCAGGGAGGTGTTTTTTCAGCGTTGCTGCCGCCCTGGAACCATTTCTAGCGCAGAATCAGAATTTTGTCTCTTATGCCGATGATATAAAACATTTTGTTGTCTCTAATGAACGAGCCCTTGTGTCCGACGTCAATTTACACGCTAACGATAAACTTCATGAGCTCAATTTATACTTAGAAAAAATAGGTTTATGGCTAAACTATGACAAGTCAGCACAACTGACAATAACTAATAAGAAGATTAATAATCAGATTGAATTATCTATAAATGGAGCACAGGTTAAGAAAGTCAGCTCATACACTGACTTAGGAGTGACGTGGGACGAGGACCTCACCTTTCAAAGGCACTTTCAACATCAGAACAAAAACTCTAGCTGCCATCTGGGCTGTAAGATAAGAGATAACTGGGATTCGAAACCAGCAACTAGGTACCCAATACATCCAAAAATGTATTGTGCCTGTACCCCTTTAAGCTTTAGTAATTTGGTCCTCTGCTCCAAATACTTATATTAGGAAGTTTCTCAGTCTGGAATACTGGGTGCTTCGATGGTTGAACAGGATTGCCGGGAAGCCATTTACAATTTCAAAATCCATATTGTATACAAACTTAAGCGTAGATCTGTGGATTCAGTTAGTCACATTATGTAACATCTGCACTCTAACACAACTTCTGACTGGGAGTTTAGCTGCCCCTCAAATTGAAAATCTTGTGGTTAGGCCCCGCCTTGGAGCCCGCCTCCACTACCCTTGTTGTCTCCTTAGCACTCTCCATAACACGAACGGTTTAAGGCGGATGTTTCCTGCCAGTACTCTGGAGCTCTTTAGAGACTTTAAAATTGACTCGGACAGGTACTGTAAGTAGAGAACTTACAGGAAGCTCATTGCAGCGGATCTGTTTACTAAACTACAAATTAGTGCAAACGCATCATATTAATTACACAGCTAAATTCTGAATTAGCAATTTTTTTGCAAAGACGGCATCGTTTAAGTTATATCTCATATTGTGAATACCTTCACAACGAGTTGCCATGATATTGCACTACTTCGAATAAGTAACGCTTCACCAAAGGCGAAGACTGTTGTTACTTATTCTCAGCAGATACCACCACCCAGACGGCACCGTTTCAGGGCTATTTGGCCCTTGTTCGGTGGGTGGGTAGGTACCCAAGTGATGTAATGATGGCAAAACAGTTATGAAGTATAACTACACAATATGAGAGATACCTGATGCCTTTGGTGAAGCGTTACTTATTCGAAGTAGTGCAATATCATGGCAACTCGTTGTGAAGGTATTCACAATATGAGATATAACTTAAACGATGCCGCCTTTGCAAAAAAATTTGCTAATTCAGAGTTTAGCTGTGTACTAATCTGATTTAACTTGTACGTAGTCTAATTCTCTTGCAGCCGGAGGCATAAGCCCTTAATGCATCTTAAAATACAAATATAATGAAGAACATAATTCAAGAAAGAAGATTACTCATAGCAAAAGATGTCAAGTGACCGTGAACTCATAAAAATCTGTACTGAACGCTTTATAGGTCTTCAAAAGACTTATAGGACTGACGATATTCCTTTTTTGGTCAACAGAATGACTCTCAGATTTTTGTGATATTTTATATTATGTTACTCTCTAATAAGTGTTGTTGGATGTATGTATAAGCCACCCTCCTGGATAATTTTGTTACAGGGGTGGTTGTTAAATAAACTGATAATAATAATAATAATAGTTTAAGTAAAGCAC
Organism: Mastigoproctus giganteus; assembly: GCF_048544385.1. NCBI lineage: Eukaryota > Metazoa > Arthropoda > Arachnida > Uropygi > Thelyphonidae > Mastigoproctus > Mastigoproctus giganteus. The sequence continues at coordinate 88,351,310 of NC_143582.1, read as the reverse complement.
ATATAGTAAAAACTTTGTCTTTGAGGAAAGTTTATTTCATTTATTTTTTTATTATATTTAATTTTTGCGAGTGCCGTCTGCCATGGTGGATTCATGTTACTCTTTATTTTGTTATCAACGATACTGGCTCTGGGTTTCTCTGTAGATCACGCAGTTCATCCGGCTGATAGTATTAAACCTCCTTCAAACGCTGTTTCACATACAGGAAGCTTTGAATTCTCGAACGCAGCTCAACAATTTTTCTTGACGTTAAATCTGCATATGATAGGATTTCCATCACATCTTTGCTTAACATCTTGAAGAACTACTTCAGGATCTCCGATAACCCCCTCACTGTACTCAAAAATATTTTACAGGAAAGACGGCTCCTTGTTGAGCACAGCGGTCTCTCACGATCCTTTATTGTCTTCAGAGGGGTTCCATAGGGTGGCGTTTTGTCAGCAGCGCTGTTCGCAGCGGCTTTGAAACCTCTGCTAGAAATTTTCCAAAACATGATATCGTACGCAATGCACATCTCTATAAATGGACGCCAAATTAAACTTGTCAACTGTCATAAAGACCTAGGTCTGGTCTGGGATTCGAACCTCTCTTTTCAGGAGCACTTAAGGAAGCAAGAAACAAATTCTTCGCAGCCCTTTGGTCTGCTCGACAGGAACTGGTTTGTTTTCAGCAATAAGAAACTAATAACTAGATATGTCCGAACTTGTGCGGTACCGGTGGCACTCTACGCATCGGAAATCTGGTCCTCTGCCCCTTCGACCTACCTGCGACAGTTCTTGGGGACTGAGTATTGGCTTCTGCAATCCCTCAATGGGACTTCAGGACATCCCCTTACTGTCTCTAGGGGTATAGTACATTCGCTGCATGGAATGATCCCTTGGAAACAAATCATCACCACTCGCAACATAATTACCCTCACCAAACTCATTTTGGGTAGACTGAATGCTTCTAACATCGATAGCCTTATCATCCTGCCCACGAAGAACAGCAGAATAACTAACCGGCAAACATCTTTCATAAGACCTGCCCTCAAACAAATCAGTTCGCTCAGCCCTATGTTCCCAGCAAACACGACTGGACTCCTCAAAGACCTGAATAACAACCCTGAGACGATTTGCGTCGACAAGTCCTACAGATCATAAGTTATAGCTGATACCTACACAGCCTACAATTTTAGATTTTTCATATCACCATCGCTTTACGTGGCTACTGTGTTGGAGGATGATATGCGCTCCTTCTTCTGTACCTGACAGCCTGCAGCATCTTCCCGGCATCTGCGCTCCTTCTCCTGTTCTTGAGAGCCTACAACATCTTCTCGGCATCCCTGCACTCTTCTTGGACAGACGCACGCTGAACGTATTTAAAGTAATAAGTCGGACCTAATCTGTCTTAACTTCTGTGATTAATCTCTGTATACTTTATTTTACCCAATATCGATATTGTATCCACTTTTATAATTTTGTTACCTTCCTAACATTTGATTGCTGTCAAGGGGTAGATATAACTTTTCTTTACCTGATTAAATAATAATAATAATAATAATAATAATAATAATAATAATAATAATAATAGTGGCAGATGATGCAAGAAAGCATGTTTATACGGCATTAGCCACAATAGCTCAATAAAGGCAATTTACTTTTAAACATTGGGTTATACGTAAATAAAATAATGGGAAGTTTTTTTTTTATGTGATCAGTGTTGATAGCGTTTTCGAATTAGAAAAAGAAGTACGATGGAATAAATTCCAGGAACATTTCCTCTTAATGAGAAAAAAAACGTTATCCAGCAGGCAGAAATAGCGTGTTCCACTTCTCTAAATTATCTGGTTATCTGAGCACTATCAACCTAAGTAAAACCAGTAGATAATAAAATAGTAAATCTAACATTTTGGATATATACTACGTAAACTGTACTGTAACCGAGGGAATATATGTACATAACAATCAAAGCAAGTAAAATTTCATCTTTTATTATTTTTTTTCAAAGTAGCCGTAGCCTAGTGGTCAGGCGAGCGAGTGCATAAGAACACGTGCCTTGAATGACCGGGGTTCAAGCCCGTGACTGCTGAATATGGTGCTGTTTCTTGTATTCTGTCTATCTTGTGAACTCCTCTGACCGTTTGGTCGTCCCGGAGTATAAACAGAAAATTTATTTATTTACTGTACGGTACCCGTAATTACAAAACATTCTATGCAGCAAGAGCCAACAAGGGTTTAGTAATTATTTTAGTTTTGCATTTTTATAAATTTTCATAATATGACATGCAACATTAAAAAAAAAAAAAAAAAACAGTCAATCTTAGACTGAATACACCTTTCTTTGCATAGAAAGGAGCATTCAGTATTTTCAATTCTTCGCGTGGTAATACAATTAAGTTCCGTATTAGAATTATCAGTAATACACGTTCTAATACTCAATAAGTAAATGTTCTGTAATAGAAGGAAACAAATTATGTTATTATAATATTTACTTAACGTTTCAGGAATATTCATAAATAATTGGTAATAATTCTAATTCGACTGTAACTCATCACGGTCGAATCTATTTTTGGATTCGACCGTGCTGAGTTACGTATTTCAGCAATTGTGTCAAATTCATCTGTTGTCTCTACCGTTCTCCCAACTCCAATAATCACTTGGAGGAGCTCTTTGACTTCCTCTCTTTGCAACTTGACTTTCTCCAGTCCAACTTTCCTAATAGTGAGGTAATTTTCCTTGGTGATTTTAATGTTCACAACTCCAGCTGGCTTCCGTTCTCTAGTCACACAGACCCGGCTGGTCGAGATGCTGAGGCTTTTGCAATTACTACTGACCTTGCACAGATTATTCATTTACCCACAAGAATACCGGACAATCCTAACCATACAGCCAACACTCTTGATCTTTTTTTCACAAACAACTCTTCTAAGTACACGTTCGAAGTGAGTGGTCGTTTATGCACCTCAGATCACAACTTGGTGATTATCTCTCTCCAATGGAGCCTTTATCTCAATATGGCTATTCCCAACCTCGTATTGTTTGGCATTACAAGAATGCAAAATGGGACGACCTACGATATTTCTTGTCTTCATTTCCTTGGTCGCATTACTGTTTCAAGACTTCTGATATCAATGTTTGCTCAGATCGTGTCAGTGAAATTATTCTTGTAGGAATGGAATCCTTTATTCCGCACTCTACTTTAAAATCTCGTCCTTTATCTAAACTTTGGTTTTCTAATACATGTGCTAAGGTTGTTCGAGGGAAGAACGTTGCATATCGTAATCGGCTTGTTTCCAATTCTTAAGTTTCATTTTCTGCCTACACCAGAGCTCGCAACATTGTAAAGCAGTTATTAATCAGTCCAAACTAGATTTTGAACAGGCTAAGAGTATAAAACTTGCTTCTTGCCCTAATAGTAGCCGAGCATTCTGGTCTCTTGCCAAAGCTATTGGCCGCAACTTTTGCTCATCTCTACTCCCACTTCTGTCGAAACCAAGTGGTTCTGTTGTCACTTCAGCCAAGGATAAAGCTGACCTGCTAGCATCCCATTTTTCTTCCAACTCGTGTATTAATGACCTTGGTAAAACACCTCCCACCAATCCCAACAAGCTAGATTCAATGCCTCCTGTGGTCTTCCGTCAAAAGGATGTCAGCAGGGTTTTGACGAATCTTGATGCTAAGAAAGTTCCAGGTCCTAATGGTATTTCTCCACTTGTTCTTAAAACCTGTGCTCCTGAACTTACCCCTGTTCTTTGCCGCCTTTTTTCACTTTCTTATTCCAAAGGTGTTATTCCTTCTGCTTGAAAATTTGCTCATATCCAGCCAGTTCCGAAAAAGGGTGACAAATCCCTCCCATCCAATTATCGTCCCATTGCAATTACTTCTACTCTTTCAAACGTAATGGAGAAATCAATTAACCGCCAACTCTTAAACTACCTAGAAACCTTCCGTCTGATCAACAATCGCCAGTATGGATTCCGCCAGTGTCGATCCACTGGTGATATTCTGCCTTATCTTACCCATTTATGGACAAATTCAATGGAAAAGTTCTGGGAAACACAAGTAGTTGCTCTTGACATCTCAAAGGCTTTCGATCGTGTTTGGCATAAAGGTCTTCTAAACAGACTTCCATCTAATGGTTTGCCAACTGTTTTTTGTAATTGGTTATCCAGTTTTCTCTCCGATCGCTCACTGAGGGTGATGGTAGATGGCTCTCTGCCTTCGAACTTCTCCACTATTGCCGGTGTCCCCCCCCCCAATGTTCAGTTCTTTCCCCCGCTCTTTTCCTCTTGTATATTAATGATCTTCCATTGACTGGAAATCCTATCCATAGTTTTGCCGATGATAGCATATTGCATTCCACTTTTCATTTTGAGAAACCTTGCCCTGCTGAATCAGCTTCAACGTATCGAATATCCGCTACCAATTCCTTAAATACCGATCTCCAGTGGGGCAAAGACAACTTAGTTGATTTCATGCCTTCTAAAACTCAGTCTTGTCTTATATCTCGCAAAAAGGATTCTTCTGCTCATATGCTTATCTTTGGTGACACTCCGATTTCTAGGCAAAAATGAAATATCTCTTTTATGGATTACCCTGACTTTTAATGTCTCTTGGCACAAGCACATTACAAGTAGTGCCTCCTCTGCATCTAAAAAACTTGGTTTTCTCTTTCGCTCTCGGCGTTACTTTTCTTCCAAACAGCTGTTCACTGTGTACAAATCGCAAATCCACCGCATGGAATATTGTTCCCCACATCTGGGATGGTGCCCCCAAAACCTCTCTCAGGCTTCTAGATTCCATTCAGAAGAGGGGAGTTAGGTTAATTAATGTCTCCTCTCTAACAGAGTTTCTTCACTCTCTGTCTCATAGACGTTCTGCTGCATGCCTTTTTCTACCGATACTTCCATGGGCACTGTTCTTCTGAATTTGCTTCTATAATTCCAGCTCTCTCTTTCAAAAAAATCCCAACACGTGCTGCCACCAGCCAACATCCATTTACTGTCCAAGTTCAAACTCACAGAACTAACTTTTCATCTTCCTCGTTTATTCATTCAACTGCCGTTTCCTAGAACAGCCTTCCTTCATACGTATTTCCTGAAAATTACAGTCTACAGCAGTTCAAGTCTAATGTCAACAAGTATCTTCTTTCGTCTTCTCAACCTCCAACCCAAGCATGGTACTAAGTACTATAGGTTCTAATACCTCTCGTGTTTGGGATTTTCATAAAAAAATTACTTCTGTAATTCGTGAAATTGGTGATCTTGTTCTAGAATATAAATGCGTTGGATACTGGTACTTTCCGTTTATCTGAGAGCCGGATAAAAACATTTTTACCGTATAAAAAATATATTAATTCTGTAAATAATGTGAATACTGATGGCATCCTTGCTCAGATAACACAGGAGAGGTCAGTAGCGGATTAAGGTGGTTGAGGCCCTGGGCGCAGAAGAAAATAATGGGCTCCTTAAAAAAAAGAGAGAGACAGGGAAAATAAAAATACATGTTAACCATTTTTTTAAATAAATAAAAAATATTATGTACTATTAATGTTTTATTTCCAATAAAATTTGAATATAATATATGTATAATATAATTAATAATAGCATAATAATAATCACAAAGTTTTGAACTAATAGTTGAACATATTAGTTCAACTAATTTCTTGGGGTTTTGCGTATAAAGTTGGGGTTTTGTGTGGGCCCTTCAGAAGTCGGGGCCCAGGGCGCGCCCCGTTAAATCCGCCTCTGCGAGAGGTGTATATTTAAATTAAGGAATCATAATTGTAGGATAGCTGATGTGAGAAGCTGTTTTTGTTTTTTTTTTTTTTTTTTGTTTTTTTTTGGCTGATGCTGTATAAGATTTCTTCCTTGCATCATTTGCTGTTAATAATAATCCGAAATAGTAGTGACGTTTACTTGTAGATCACCTGTCATTTTTAAAGGCACAAAAGGTGAGTTATGGCATATTTTTCCCATCTCTGAATAAGCTCTCTAAGGATTTATTTTAAACTCTTGAATAGCACTACCCGCTTTGAGCAGAAAACCAGGCTTCTACTTCAATAATTACCTATTTATCAGTCTGAAATCTGCAGCCCCGTAATGGTTTCTTCATTTTAGGGAAGACGAAGACGTTAAAGGTGAAAGGTCGGGAGAATAAGATGGATGTTAAAGGTCTCCGTAGCCGAGTGGTCAGAAGCGGGAGTCAGTAACACACGCTCTTTGAATTGACCGGAGTTCATACCCCTGACTGCTAAATACGGTCGATCTGCCGACCCACACTGGACCAGCGTGGCAGGTTATGATCCATTTCCCTCAGCATGAATTGTTGATGAGGCTTCCATCCTGCAGTGGGTTGATAATAGCTGCAGTTTACCTTTACCTTACAGATTTTCAAAGCCATACGAGACTGCAAAATCCACTGTGAGAGCAGTCTTGTGAGCAGGAGCATTGCCGGCTAGAAGGCAGGTTTTGATCCTGGTTTTGAATTCCTTATTTTGAATTAAAAATAAGACCCTATGATATCCATCTATACACAGGGGTACAATAAATTAAGTTTTATTTGGGAATTAGTGTTTCAATAGTCAACACGTTTATTGCATAGTCCTTTCAATCGAATTGTATGATAATAAAAAAAATATAAAATAAAACTATATAGTTTCCAGTTATTCATATAATATGATATTTTGTTTCACTTATGCTGGAGTGGGAAGAAAGCATATTCCAAAATCAGACCAAATAAAATGCATAATAATTAAAGAATGAGAATCTTCCTTGTTCTTGAATAATCTCATTGTTTGGAAGATTAACATAAGAAAAAAGATTATTCTGTTGCTCATTTTATGTCTTCACAGATGTTTATATATGAATTTTTTTATAGTGTTGATACGTTGAACTACCCCTATAATTTTGTTGGTATAATTTAGAAAATCACTTTGTATTTTATTTTTATTTTATATTTTATTATTTCTCCACAGATCTTACACCTAGCTACTCTTATATTAGCTTATAAGGAAACAACATTGAAATGCGCCTCTTTAGTTTAGGCTGTCCTTCGTTTAAAACTAGGAAGATGGCAGCAAGCGTGATCATTTATATTTAAGAAGTGTTTGCAGATTTCTGCAAGGATATTCGCTCGTTACCTTTTTAAGCTGTTACAGTTTCGTGTAGATTATCTTATTTTGATAACCTTAGCATCCTGCCCTCGTGGGTAGCATAGTTGGTATAATCTCTATCACACCGGGTGGAAAAGACCTGAATCGGAATCCCGTTGCGAAGACGATCCGAATGGATCTTTTTTGGGGCTGAGTTAGTCAGTCTCAGGCGAGGGTACATATGGTATTTTCTTCCGGAAACTCGGATTTTTGGGCAAGCAACCAGGAAATCGACCACAGAACACGTATTATATACGGTGCAATATGGACTAAGCTGCTGATGTACCTAAAACGCTAAAAGAGTGGTTTTCAACCGGGATGTCGCGGCACACTGGGTGCCGCAACAACATTCTTGGGGTGCCGTGTAATTTGGATTTAAGTTACTTAATTTTATTATTATTATATATATATTTTTTAATTTGTATATTTATTTCATTATAAAAAGGTGTACGGTATCAATTGTACTGTATCTTTTTAATTTTGTGGTGATCTGTAATTGATCTTTATTTAGTACCTCTATATAAAGAAAAAAAATTATTATATAGGTATATATTAAAAGATCGAAAACCACTATGTTAGGTATTTCTTTTGGCCTAGGGGTGCCGTGAAAAAATTACTGGACGCTAAGGGCGCCCTGAACCGAGAAATTTTGGAAACCTCTGCGCTAAAACAACCAACCTAAGTATCTTTTAACTTTACAGCCTAACTTAATTACAAGTGTTACACCTGCAAAAGAAAAGCTTATTCTCTCCGTTTCAAGATGCTTTCATTGATTTTATTTATTTATTTTGCTCCTTATCCAGTTTGTCTATAATTAAATGTTGTTTGTAAACTATGCTGAGAAGAGGAGGGGAACAGGTTACTACTTCGTTACCGAAGCGCTAAAACTAAAGAGACCAGACGTCCCGGATTATGTTGGACAGTCCCGGATTTCAGTCCTTTGCCCCGCATTGCAAACAGTCCCGAAAAATGTCACGGATTGGACATGTAGCCTCCATACTTAATGGCAAACATAATGCAAATCATTTGCGTTATGTTTGCCGGGAACCCGTGGTACAACGGAAAGAGTTTTTGCGGTAGTAAATAAGCTGTGGAGGTCAACAAAAACACAGCTGACCGTAGAAACGCTGAAGGTAATACTACAAGTTAAGTGCAATTTTGCTAAATTCTTGTGAAGAATTTTACAAAGAAATAGCAAACAGTGAAGAATTATTAAGAAAAATTCACTCAGCTGAAATATATATTTAATTTCTCTTGTTTTCATTGCTAAAAAAAGTATGTATTATTATTATTATTATTCCTCTTTCATATTATTTCTCACTGATTGGGGGTTCCACCCCTTGACGGGTATTGCTACCAAGTACACAGGGTGGTTGTTGTTATGTCTGGTGTTACTGTTGGTCGAGGACCTCTTTGACTATCCTACAGGTGTTCAGGATTGCGATTTTCTGGAGTTCCCTGTAGGTGTTCGCTGAGAGACCTAATGCTGTTAGGCTTTTATGTAGGGTCTTTGACACCATACCTGTGGTTGACACGATGATCAGGATGGTCGTTACTTGTTGCATATGCCACATCTCTTTGATATCCTGTCTTAAGTTCGTGTACTTCCTGTTTTTGCCTCATAGGTTTTCTACAGGTTTCCAGTGTTGGGTACCACTATGTCAATCAGACAAGTAGCCTTTTTCTTCTTATCCACAAGGGTTATGTCTGGTCTGTTGTGTGGGTTTGTCTTATCTGTTATTATGGCGCGGTCGCAGTACAGCTTGTGGGTTGGGGTCTCTAGTACTGCCTGGGATTCGTACGGTACGGTACACTTACGTTGATCAACTGGTATTTCCTTGCTAGCTTCTGATGTATTATTATGGCTACCTGGTCGTGTCTCGAGTGTACTCAGTCTGGGTGATCACCTTGCATCACTCGGTGATGGATTGAATTGTTTCTGAGGTCAGTTGGCATCGTCGACATGCGTCACTCCCTTCTCCTTGGCGATGTATTTTCTGTAGTTTCTGGTGACGATTACCTGATCTTGGATGGCGAACATAATTCTTTAGTCTCAGGGAAGAGCGTCCCGCTCGTGAGCCATGCATTGGAAGCAATTTTATCTGTGTGATCTTGATGGAGGTCATTGCAGTGCCTGCCATGGAGTGTCTTCTTCGCCCATCTTTCTAGCTTCGTTTGTGCCTTCTGGATGGGAGGGGACTCCTCGCTTAGGTTGAGTGGGTATACCGCTTGTCTATCTTCCTTGTGGCCTTGTGGAGTGCTGTTGTGTGTTTCTGGAAGTAATCATTCAGGTTATCGCTGTTTTCTGTTGCTCGATGAGGTCTCCCAGGGCCCCTTCTCCTTCTTTCCGATTAATTTTCAGTCTCTCCATGGCTGACTGCGGGGGGTGTTGGCGGCTCTTGGTCACCACTGTCCTTGTCTTTCTCACGATATCCTCCAGCTAGCTCAGTGTTAGTCCAATCTGTGACCCCGAAGGATTATGTTAACACTGGGACTGCATAGGTGTTTATGACTTTAACTGTGTTCCCTCCATTCAGCTTTGCATTCAGCGGTCATCTGAGTCTCTGATAGTATTTTTCAGTCAGGCAGGCCTTGATTTCCTTCTACTGTCGCTGCTGATCTTGCATCATTTCCCTCTGTCATGTAAGTTTTTCTCTCTGTCATGGCTTCGATCTCTTTACCAGTCTGCAGCTGATAGTTTCGGCCGACTAATTTCTCTTGATGCAATCCGCGGGTCTTGCATTTGTTTTGACCAAATTCCATCCTAATATCGTTGTTGAATTCTTCGGTGATTCGGAGTATTTGCTGGAGTTGCTTGTTGGTTGCCGCGTAGAGCTTGATGTCATCTATGTACATCAGGTGGTTGAGGGTGTACAGGTGCTTCCTTCCTTCTTTGAGGCTAGTATAGGTTCTTCCTTCCTTCTTTCAGGTTAATACAGATTTTTCCTTCCTTCTTTGAGGTTATTATGGCCGCCATTATTATTATTGTTTCAAAGAAATAACATAACCTTTTTTCACTGAACAAAAATGAAAATCGATTAAAAACATGACCGCTCTAATAAGTTTTTTTCCTTCTAATTGCAATTGTTTTTCTCAGTTCACATCCCTCACGCAACCCTCTGTTCGTTACATAGCGTAACACGAGGGGTACCGTATACTGAATTTGTCTTCCTGTGAAAAAAAAAAAAAAAAAAATATATATATATATATATATATACACACACGCTATATACAGGGTGATTCACTACCAGTGCGACAAACGTGCAGGAGGTGTAGAGGAGCACAAAGACGAATCGGAATCACATAGCATTGCAGGGTCCGAAATGCCTTCGTCATGCGGTAGAGGACGTTGAACGGGAGGTCGCGTGAACAGCGATCCCTCTGGAAGTCAGCATTTGCGAACCGGTTCCCGAGGCAGTAGGATGGACGAGTATTCAAACGTTAACCGGCCGACATGCACCTGGCGTATGGAGTTGCGGACTGTAACGGGCGCACCGCTCTGCGCTTGTACCACGAACGTTTCCCGCACAGGCGTGCTCCTCATCATACGATTTTCGCACGTGTGCACAGAAGGTTACGTGAGACTGGTTGTTTCACGAGAGGTACCATGAATTGAGAGCGAACGATGAGAACGCCAGACAATGAGGAGAATGTCCTACGTCTTGCAGAAGGCAATCCGAGTACGAGTACTAGAGCGATAGGCCAACGATTGGGTATTTCCCAATCCACTGTATGGAGGGTACTGTCAACAAACCAAATGAGTTCATACCATCTGCAACGCGTCCAGTTATTGGAGCCTGCGGATTATCCACTCCGGAGGACTTTTGCTACTTGGTTTCTTCAACAGAAACGGTTCGCAAATGCTGACTTCCAGCGGGATCGCTGTTCACGCGACCTCCCGTTCAACGTCCTCTACCTCATGACGAAGGCATTTAAATAAATAATAAATTTTCTGTTTATACTCCGGGACGACCAAACAGTCAGAGGAGTTAACAAGATAGACAGAATACAAGAAACAGCACCGTATTCAGCAGTCACGGGCTTGAACCCCGGTCACTCAAGGCACGTGTACTTATGCACCCGCGCGTCTGACCACTAGGCTACGGCGGCCTAAGAGGCCGCCGTAGTTCGGACCCTGCAATGCTATGTGATTCCGATTCGTCTTTGTGCCCCCTACACCTCCTGCAAGGTCGTCGCACTGGTAGTGAATCACCCTGTATATGTATTTTTAAGAAGTTTGAGATTTTATTTTATAAGTTTAGTTCAAAGAAGTATATGTATTTATTGATATCGAATTACTGTGGACACAGTGCGAAACGGAGACAGAATAAATTATGACAAGTGTAATAATAGGAAAAATACATACATATATTTGTATATATGTATATCCCCCCCCCTAGATATCCCGCATTGGAATGCTAAGGATCTCGTCACTTTAGCTAAAACAGACGTCTGTTTTTTCACTATTATTCTCGTAAATACTTTTTTCTTTTCAAGTTTGAACTTGACTAATTTTAAAATTCTAAATTTTGTAAAATAATTAAAACTTAGTAAGGCCAATTCAATTTACAATACTGACGTTTTTCATCCTTCTCAGCTTTTTTGTGGGGGTAAAGGGGGAGATTAACCCGGCCACTATTCCAATTCCTTTCTACTACTTTTCTTACCGTGCAGTGCACTGGCTTTCCCCATATTTTTTACAAATCTGGTTACTTTATTTTATTTTCGATTGCTTTTTCCGTTTTTTTTTTTTTTTTTTAAATCAGTAAGAGTTACCGAAGTTGTCAGCCGCTGGTAGGGTAGGAAGCAGTCTATTTTTTATTTATTTATTTATTATTATCTCTCTATATATTAAAAAAAGTTTTCCTCCTAGTGATATTTGTTCAAACCAATTGGAGAAAAGGGCAGGGCAATTACGTCACTACAAATGCGCAGGTAAATAATTACATTGTCTTCCATTGAAAGACACCTGCCTACATAACGTTCACCAACCTCCTGCACGTGCTTCACTCTGTAATACATTAACTTCGCACGGCATCACTTGATGATTCATTGTAATGTCAGCTGAAGAAGGGACCCGATGTAGTGTGTATTTTTGCAAATAGTTTAGTATTTTGTAAATATTTTAAATATTGGTACAGTTTGAAAATATTTTAGTTCTGCTCTTTCGGATGCAACAGTATTCCTCATGCATTATGGAACCCAAAGCAAAGGGCCTTTTCCTAAGTGACCTATGTAAACGCAGATAAATAATTACATAGGTCATTATTTACCTGTTTTCCTGATTAGATATCGGTCATAGTGGCATAGTGTTTGGGTAAGGCACCACCTGTGGTTTCCCACATCTGCACCATCAGTACTCTTGTGATGAATACAGAACCTCTGTAAAAGCCGGAAAAGTGTTGTGTGTCACCTGAGCCTCCTGACGGAGAACAAAAGAAAAAAAAAGCATGAGCGAGGGAGATAGCTGAAGGATGGGAGTAAAAAGGGGAGGAAGAACATCAGTGCGTTTCGACAGGCGTGTCGTCTTTTAGGTAGAAAATATTTGGCTTACTCCGTTATACCTCTACATTTTACGTAAAAAAGCGGGCACGGGGGTTGGCGAGCAGGGGGCGAAGCCCCCTAGTTATTATTATTATTATTATTATTATTATTATTATTATTTACTTTAAATACCGAAGATGTTTATCTACAAAATGTATTTTTTATTTTTCTACAAATAGAACTATCAATATGCTTATAATTGTTCAGAGAATATAAAGATGGAGCCGATCTTATTTGATCTTTACTGCACGTACTGCTTTTCTACCCCCATCTTTCAGTATACGTGCTTGTAAATTTTCTTATAAAGGAAGATTTTGTGGTGAACTTAATATTAAAATTTAAGCAATCTACCGATTTCATATCAAATACAAGTATTTAAAATCTGACATCTATTGATGTTCTACCATATTGAACCAGGCTGTTAAATTTCAGTATTAAAGTACACATTTAAGTCTAGCTCAGTGATTGAATTCTAATAAGATATTTTTGCTTTGTATATATGAATAAAATTACAGGCATCACCGAAAATTAATATTATAATGGCAGAATAATGCAATAAGCGATTTTTTCAGCATATGACAAAAAAAAAAAAAAAAAAAAATATATATATATATATATATATATATATATATACATCACTCGTAGTTTTCCCAGCGCAAACAGCGACAATCCACAACTATACCAAACCAGTCAAGTCATCCTGACGGGAAGGGAATTATTATCTCCCCGTCAATGGGAGAGAGAATTCTTGAATGCTGGAATTATGCTATCAGCCAGCTGACACATAGCAAAACTCTCACGAGCATACAACATGCTCGTGAGAGTTTTGCCTTAATGGAATTAAGATATTAATTCTCTCAGATAACGGTTTCACCAATATCCATTAGCACAGCACAAACTCATTACTGCATATTATCTCAATACTGAATTTTATAATCTTATAAGTACAGTAATCGCACAAGTAATAATATCAGGAATACTGCTGTCTCACACGTAGTTTTTGTGCAAATATTAATTCCATACAAACAGATTTTCTGCTTATACTCCAGAGCGACCACATAAGGTTAGACAAGACAGAGCGACCACATAAGGTTAGACAATTCACGCAAGACAGAGAGAATAGAAGAAGAACAAAGTATTTAGTAGTCATGCGGGCTTGAACCACGGTTACCTAAGCTCGTGTACATCTGTGCTCTCATGCTTGACCATGCTACGCTACCGCACACAAAGTAGCAGTCTTCCCAAAATCTTAATCCCTAACCCAAAGTAGCAGTCTGCCTGAACGTACAGTATTATCAACTTAAGTTGCAGAACTCTAACAGTGGTAGAGATTAAATTAATTGAACCAATGATTAATCTTCGAACCCCACCCATGGTAACACTGTCACGTTCAACTTTCTTGCTCATCGCAATAAGAACTCCCAGGATACCAATACCAGGATTTGGTCAATCCAACAGCCATAATGATGCTGAAAAACATAGACTGCAAGATTTTCCAGGAAGTCAACAATTTGCTGGACTCAGAAAGAAGGGCACCGACGCCCGGAGAGATAATCCATCCGCATATCCAGAGCAAATACACCCAACACTACAGTCATCATAGATACAAAATATTACATAGAAAAAGTCCATAACTTTCTTCAAGGAACTTCACCACATACAAACAATTAGAAGCCAACCCTACCAGTTTAAAGGGAAAGTAAAACAGAAACTAAAATCGTTATTGTACAAAAAGTACATAGATAGAGCTACAGAAGAAATTAAATCCCAACAACTCAGAACTTCCATATCTGTTTGGCAACATCTAGAAATGGGGAGAATAACGTATTTCAGTGATCTACAATATACTACCCGAAGATAGACTTAATGAGATCCAACCTTTTGTCGCTCCCTAAGATTTTATATTTCTCTCCTGTAAGTCTTCCCTCCCATATCAGTGTAAATATACTCCGCTTATTCGTTTTACTCACCCCGTTCAGAGTCTTATACACCTCAGTTGCCAAGATTTGCAGATCGTACCTTTTAGGCCATAGCTACATCAATGTTTCAGCTGCACCGGTTTAACCTCACCTGCAGAGTACAGTGAACGAAGCAGGACCGACTACAACAGGTGCGGTTTGCAACTCAGCCACGCAAGAACCGCTGCTAGAACGCATGCGGTTGAAATGCCAGTCCGCAGTGACGGGATTAGCGTTCTATCCGCTGCTGTACCCTCTCGCCCTTGAAGTTCATTCAAAATAAATAAATCAATTTTCTGTTTATACTCCGGAGGAGTTCACAAGATAGAGAGAATACAAGAAACAGCACCGTATTTAGCAACCATGGGTTTGAACTGCGGTCACTCAAAGCACGCTTATGCATCCTCTCGCTTGACCGCTCAGCTACAGCGGCCTGCTTTATACATAGTGGGTTTATGACGTGCAGTGATATTGTTTTATTTTAGATATTTATGTTCAAAATGTCTGATACTGGCTATCACGAAAACAGTTTTGTAGTATTGGAAACAAATGCAATTATGAGCTGAATCAGGGTTGTTAATTCTCAGTTATTCAGAATTCATTATAATTATTCAGAGAAATTAAATTTGTATAAAAAAAACCTTAAGAAAAAACAGTAAATTAGAAAATATCATGCTGTATGTGTTCAACAAATTACAAAGGTCAAATGAAGACCGCGGTTATATAAGCAACAAGGAAACTAAGCATGTCAGGCTTCAGTGTTGTTTCCATTACGTTCGATTCACTGCTTTCCAGAGCTGCTTGGGTTCCTCGAAAGTTTTGTGGTTGTTACTGAAGCCATTTGCACTGCCGTCTTGATCAGCTGAATTTTTTTTCACGTAAAATACACATTTTTGTGATTACTTGCTTGATATAATATATAAAAAAAATTGAAAAAAGTTATATAACTGCTGTTCGAAGAAAGTGCATCATCCCTTAAAATTGTAATTGTCGTCCGAATAACGTACGTATATGGCAATATTTCTTACAGATTGCATCAAACAAGATTGACACGAGTAGGTGATGACGTAATATTTCATCATCTGTTACTTTCAGCTATATAAGCACGCTCTGCAAGAGTTGCAGTCATTCCTTGCTTGTGTGACGTGTTACATGCAGTTGACGCCACGAAGAAAGAGTACTATTGTTGCTTTACGTGAGAAAGGATGTTCTTCCCGTCATATTGCGTATAAAGTGTCTTGTAATCAGTTGACAGTGCGTAGATTTCTTTCCAAACTCAAGAATACTGGTACTGCTGATAGGAAAAAAAAGGAACCGGACGCAAACGAGTCTCTACGCCAAAACAGGACCGACCACGTTTCGAAGCGCTTATGCCTTAAAAACCGTAAAGCTTCTTCGTCTGAGCTGAAAAGAGAATGGGAAGAACATACAGGAGTAGTAGCAAGTGCAGTAACAGTCAGAAGACACCTCTTCAAAATGGACTTCTAGCCGGTCGTCCTAAGAAGAAGCCCCTCCTTACACAAAAAATGGAAAAGGGCCGATTAATTTGGTGTAAGGAGCATGTGAAATGGACCCACGAGCAGTGGAAGTCGGTTATTTTCTCGGATGAGAAGAAATTGAACCTGCATGGCTCTGGTGGGAGACTAACGATTCTCCGTAGACGCGTGAAGAATACCATCCAGACTGTATGGTGTCTTCAGTGAAATTCCCTACCAGCCAAATGATATAGGGATGCATTTCGTATCGCGGAGTAGGTCACCTGCAGTTTATAAAAGGTTCCGTAAATGCCAATGGATACCTAGCTATATTGAAAGGCAAATTGCTGCCAAACATTAGAAACCATTTCAACCTGCCAAGTAACTGCATCTTTCAGGACGACTCTGCTCCTTGTCATCTGGCGAAAAGTGTAAGTAGGCACTTCTGTAGTTACTTTAGCTTCATTTCTGTATTAGAGATTCGATAGTAATGTGTTTACATTTGCTACAGATGAAAAAATGGTTGGAAGAACGGTTCCATTACAACTGTTAGCTGGCCAGGAAACAGCCCGGACCTAAATCCTATAGAGAACTGTTGGCATTGCATCCTGTGGAATCTGCAGTTGCCAGAAAGAAACCAAGGTCCCTTCGTGAACTTCAGGATGCCATAATTCGTGTTTCGAACCACGAACTACAGTTGATTATCTTCATAAATTGATCCTGTCAATGCCTTGAAGGTGTGCTGCTGTCATCAGGGCCAGAGGGGGTTCAACTAAATATTAGTTTGCACCTAGTGAACTTTTCATTTTGTTTTCCATTTAAAATGATAAACTGAAGCAAATTGAGGGCTTCTGATAACATTTCAACCAATTGTCGTGTTTACCAAAACTGTTGTATAAAGGTTGCAAATGCTCATTTTGGAATATTTCTAGAGCACCTGTCAAATATCACTTAGCTTTGCCTTAACTATTAATAAATATCTCTTGTTTATATTTCTATTTGTGATGCTAGTCATTAATGTACCATACCATCGCGAAAAAGGGTTAGAAATGTGAAATTCCTAGGTGATGCACTTTCTTTGAACACCAGTGTATATATATAGCGGCATAGTGTTTTGTGGAAGGCGCCGCCAGTGGTTCCCCACATCTGCGCCATGGTACTTTGTGAAGAATTACAGAACCTCTGTAAGAATGGTGATATGTTCTATTCTTGTGTCTCTGGCTGCTTGGCTGCAGGGCCCTAGTGGAACCCCACGTTGCCCACCACCACACTGGGAGCTGAGCCAGGCTGCCCATTATACTCTGGCTGGCCTCTGCCAGAGTCGCCTGAGCTCCCTGACAAAGACCAAAAAAAAATAAAAAAAAGTTTGGAAGGAGTGAGTAAGGAGATGGTGAAGAAAGGTGGGGTACAAAGTGGTTAAAAAAAAAAGAAAAAAAGAGCAGGCCATGGAGAAAGGGGGCCTGCTAGAGATGGAAACAGGGAAAAGTGAGGAAGTGGACTGCCCCACGGGGAGAAAGCCATGGGAAACAGATGCTCCCATGGGAGTGCCATATGAAGCCCACATGGCAGGTATCAATCCTAACCCCAGAAGGGGTTGGCGTGACATCATATAAATCCCACGACGGAGAGCTCGTCGTCAGCAGATCCTACTCGGTTTGCATTTTGCCAAGGTTTCACTTAAATCCCACTTGGATGAGAAGGAAGTAACCAGGTTAGCAAAAAGAGAAAAGAATGGGAACACATCAAGTGATGACTCAGAGAAGCAGGCTGGAAATTTATATGTGACTGGGAGCTGGTTCTTGGATGGTTTGTGGAGTAGTTGATGTCAGGACAAGGCGTCTTCGCTTATATATTAAGAAAAAATTGCTACATGGACTTTTGTGATAACTATTTATTTGTTATCAACGCCATAGTTTAAAACATCGCTTTACATGATATGAATAATCAGTAGGTTCGTAAGTTACATACATTCTGAAAGCAAAATATGTGATGCATAAAATATTAAAAATATATATTTATTATTTTTATAATAAAATATAAAAATATGTAAGCGTTAACTGTGGTTAACTGAAGCAGGGTCCGAGCCCACATGACTGCTAAATACTGTTCAGATTAATATGACTTGTGTATAATAATATTCAATTATGTAATTATCTTCAAAAGGGTTGAAGTTTTATTTTTTCTCTGTCATTCTATGACCCGGAGAAAAAATTACAACACAGCCCGGAGTTCGAAAATGGCATACTTAAACTGACGACTCCGAGTGAAACTCGACGTTGCAAACTCTACTTTTGTTTGATTTGGGGCTGATCGAAAGAAATACTGCATTAACATAATGCTCGTATAAGCATAGTGTATATGTATAAACCTATATACATATACACTATATGTATAAGCATAGTGTATATGTATAAAGATAATGGCCAATTGCTGGTAGCCAACTGCATTGTAAATTTGATAATTCCTGAAAACGATTAAAAATATATATATATATATATTATGAAATATTGGAATACGTCAGTTACATCAGTCTTTACATTAGTCTGTAATCTAATCACTTCTGTAAGAGTATAATTGGTACTATATAGGTATTCAAATTGTGTTGAAATATTAGCATAAAAGTACTAAGCGGGCTCACATGACATGGCCAAAAGAACCTGTAAAGACTAATATAGCCTGTGTTGGTTTACATTGCTATACCCTACAAATAAACATATAATTAGCAATAAAATAAAAATATAAAATAGAATAAAACAGAAAAAGTGCCATTCAGTAATGATTATGTAGCTAATTATTGATAATCGGATACATTGAATGGCACTCTTTCTAGAGCTAACACCATTCAATATATCCCACCAATAATTAGCAAGGGTAATTATTGGTGGGCTAATTATTGAATTCTGTTTCTGATTGTTATCTGCCTGTTTAACTATGTCCAAATTATAAACATAAAGGCAATCTATGCTAAACTTTAAATTTAACAGCAAACAGGCAAGATAACAGCTAGCCCGACAGATAGCTTTGAAACAAATAATACAGAAAAAGAGTGACAACCATAATTTTCACTTCAGTTGTGGTGTTTTTTATTTATTTTATACATGTGCAAAAGAAAGCTTATGCTAACATATGGAGAAAGGAAGTAAGGATATGTATAGTAATAGTACCTCGATTTCCCTCGAATTACTCTAATAGATCTTGAGGTATAAAATTTAGGCTTAGAAAGTAAAAAGTAAAAGAAAAAAATCGTTTATTTCTATATTTCCTTATTACTATCTACAATTGTTATTCTATATATCTTTATTATTATAATCAACTTTTTGGCCCATTAACCCCTTGTAGTTATAGTAGGATCCCTTACTAAAGGGTCTAGCAGTTACGCTCCCGGTATATATATCCCAAGTACCATTATAAAAATCTGTTTTCTTTGCTTTTCACTTCTTACTTTCTAACCCTAAATTTTATACCTCAAGATCTATTAGAGTAATTCGAAAGAAACTGAGGTACTATTACTATTCTTATCCTTACCTCCTTTCTCCTTATGTTAGCATAAGCTTTCTTTTGCACATGTATAAAATAAATAAAAAACACCACAACTGAAGTGAAAATTATGGTTGTCACTCTTTTTCTGTATTATTTGTTTCAAAGCTATCAGGGGCTAGCCCTTGTTATCTTGCCTGTTTGCTGTTAAATTTAAAGTTTAGCATAGATTGCCTTTATGTTTATAATTTGGACCTAGTTAAACAGGCAGATAACAATCAGAAACAGATAGCCTTGCTAATTATTGGTGGGATATATTGAATGGTGTTATTCAGTGTATCCGATTATCAGTAATTAGCTACATAATCATTATATATATATATATATATATATATATACTACTGGCTTATGTTTTGTTTTATTTTGAATTATCGAATATATATATATATATATATATATATATTTGCTGAGGTGATCTATACTGCATTGGTACTTCGATTCGCTTATTTTATTTATTTTTCGCCCTAGCAGAAAGGGTTAGACAAGGAAACAGATTCCAGTGAGCGATTTTAAGTTTCAAAATGTTCTTCTCGGATCTATAGGCGCAAAGAAAAACAGAATCTTAACTTTTTCCTTTCCTTTTTAAAGAAAATATTAATAACCTTTAAATAGTCATCAACTTACAGCGTCCTAGACAATGGAATATTCGCGTTGATAGCTTTTATTCAAAGGCCACCTAACAAGCGTGTGGTTGTTTAGTGCGTGTTAATGTGACGAAAGAGTTCAAAACGATGGAATGATAGCTGTTTGCGTGAAAGTGATGGATATGTGCGCAGCTTGGAGTAGGCAAAGTTAGAGAAAGGCGGCATTATAGAAGTGGCCAGAGTAGGGTTAAAAACTGGTTTTGTGTGTATGTTTTGTGTGCGTGAATGACACAAAATGTGCACGAATGCTAAATATATACACTGGAATGTTTGCAAAAACTATGCCCAGTTTGATGATAAAAAGTTCACCGTCATTACGGCGGACTTAAAAGTTTTTTCTTTTCTTTCTTTTTCTTTTTTTTTTTTTTTTTTTTTTTTTCAAACAGGATCCCGAGTACGAGTCCAAATTGCTTGTTCCGTCGTTCAAGGTCCCGCAAATGGCCAGTGATTAGACAACGGGATGTCGTTCTGAGTTGTTGCGCGTAAAAATAGTGATCTGTTACGTCTTCTATCTTCAGAGCAGTGGTTTTCAAGCTTTTTATCTTGGCGGCCCAGTGAATTAATCTGAAAACTCCCTGGTACAGCAAAGAAAAAGCCCGGAACTTTGTCGTCTGCCTTCGTCGGTTCGTGGATCAATCATTAAGAAAAACTGAAGTATACGCTGAAGTAGGGCTTCAGTGTGCCCATGACATACAGCTTTCGTCACGGCTCGTTTCTGTACTGCAGTACCCTATTTCAGAAACGATGCTTTAAAGAAAGATGTCTGATGGCCACGGTTGATCGAAAAGTTCTTGTTTTCGAATCACAGTCCAAATGAAAAAATTTACAAAACGAAATGCTCGTTTTCGAGAGAATATAAGAAACAGCACCGTATTCAGTAGTCACGGGCTTGAACCCCGAGCACTCAAAGCATGTGTACTTATCCTTGTGCCCGACCATTCGGCTACTACGACCTCACTTATCATTCCTTTAAAAAGATCTGGGTTCGCTTTCCGTGGTGATCGGAAGAAATTTTCAGTGATTGATTTTTTAAAAATAGAACTGTAACTAGTCGATCTCAGATAGAGAGCATAGTGTTTCCCAGTAATTTTTTTGGGATTTTTTAGTTCGCACGACATACAAATTGGCCCGTGAACATGGATTTTTACAACGGATATGAGCAATAAGCTCCGGTGTCGTTAAATATTCATACAGTATATATTTTTTATTATTATATTTTGTGGTAATTTATACAATGACTTAACTGTATTAGGGGACCTATTGTTTTCCACGAAAACAGCATCACGCTTACACCAACAGCCTGTAGTCTTGATGTTTCGCACGACGGATCCATTAATTCATGCTGCTGCTGCTCGCCATACCCTAACTCTGTTGCCAGCATAAATGATATCCTCTCGTTGATATGAGAGGCATGTCAACGAGCTGTCTCGAGCCACAAGGCTGCCGTTGTCTAGATGCTGTCTGGTTATTGGACCATTTACGGTACAATCTAGATATTGTTGTGCGTGTACATCCGTAGGGCGACAGTGCCCGTATTGCTTGTATCAGCACCTCATGCGCTGACTGTCATACCGTGCGCTCAGTCACTCAGTCGAGCTGTTGCTCAATTTCTCGCTAAATTATCACACACACACACACACACACACACACACACACACACACACACACACACACACACACACACACACACAGCCCCCAAGTACATAATAATAATAATACAATACAATACAATTTATTCATCAAAAAATTTGTTTACAATAAATCAACTTGTTAAGAAAATTAAATTTCTTGACAAGTTTTATTTCAAGTTTTATTTAAATTTCTTACAGGGAGTACTATTTATATGTAAAGCAACTGTAATCTACTAATCATTAAGAATCAAAAATTCTCTTTTTACATATTTTAATTTGAAAATTGGATAACGTCTTCTGAATCTGAAATCAACACTAGTCAACAAATTGTTAATTATATTCATTGTATGCCTTTCTCCAAATCTATTCAATACCCTAGGGTCAGGCAAAAAAGAATTGCTTTTAGATTCCTTAAATTATGAGAAAACTTCCTTTGCTCATTGAACTCTTCGAAAATAATGTTCAAATTTTTCAAAATTAAATTTAACTTCAGTTTTTGAACTGGACAGAGGATTTTATATTTTAACAAAAATTATCTTTTCTTATTCAAGTTATTCCAAATATTTTTTCCTATTATAAGACTCAAAATCCTGTTAAGTTATTTATTACCCTTCAGATAGATTTGCTCGTGCCCATACATTAACTAAATAATTAAGCTGGGAGTCCACTAATGCATAATATAAGGTAACTTTTATTCTGGGATTTAACTTATTCTTAATATAGTAAAAAACGTACACATAAAATCTCATTTTTTATACAAATTTATTTATTCATATAATATTTTATACAAATATTATATGAATTGTCCAACTAAGGCAATCCATAACCCAAAGGTAACAATGATTTTAAACTTCTTCCCCAGTTTGACGTTTGCAATTCTGGCAATAGGCAATACCAATCATGAAGGCATTCATGTTTATGTATTTTAATACATAAACATAAATGACTATCTAAAATTTGATGAGGAGGTTTAATTACTAAAAATTTTGTTTTTTTTTCAAAACTGAGTGCTAATGTATTAGCCAACTCTGCAAATGAATACGATCCTGCTGTAAATCATAAGTCATATTTGTTCAAGATTTTTCCAACTATACAGTGTCTCAAAAATATTGGTACAAACGTTTAGGGAAGGTAGGTAACATCTAAAGGAATGTGAATCGCATAGGAACCCATAACCGGAAACGTCACGGGAAAGTAGTAGCAGAGGCACAAGAAGCAGAAATGACACAAGACAGTAATTAGTGGCAAACATTTATTTGACATAACATTAACAATGGAGTACGAGATGGATGCATTTTATGATGTTACAACAGATGCACGAAGGTTCCACCATGAGAAGCGATGCATGCGTGACACCGACGCAGCATGGATTGGCGGCCACGGTCGAACACACCTGGAGTTTCTTTGACAGTAGCAGCAGTGCAGACGAGTCTCGCCACGAGATCCATTTCCGTCTCCACAGGCGATTCATACACGATAGATTTGAGGGCCCCCCACAGAAAGAAATCAAGGCTCGATAAATCATGTGATCGTGGGGGCCAGGCAACGGCTCCACCACGGCCAATCCATCGACGCCCAAAACGCCTATTCAAATGGTCACGAACACACCTTCCATAATGGGCAGGCGCCCCGTCATGTTGAAACCAAATGTTGCGTCTCACATTTGCTGGAACATCGTCAAGTAACCCTGGTAGAACTTGTTCAAGAAAGATCCGATATTTAGCGGAGTTCATGCGGGATGGTAACAGGTATGGCCGACTAAGGCCGACTAAGCAGTCACCGACCATACTTGCCCACACATTTATTGCGAAGCGATGTTGTGCCGCATGGGGGCGCACACCGTGTGGGCCCTCTGCTAATCCATACACTAGGTGCATGTCTGCCAGCTCACAGTTCGTATATCGATGCATGTTCTTCGTGCGGCGACTACTGCTTGAATGAGTAAACCAGAAATTTTCCCTCTCGCGAACTGATGAACAGCGCCGTATACCGACTTACGGTGACGTTTCCGGTCATGGGTTCCTATGCGATTCACATTCCTTTAGATATTACCTACCTCCCCTAAACGTTTGTACCAATATTTTTGAGACACCCTGTATATTAGATTCTGTCATCTGCATAAACGTTTATAAAAGATCTCTTAATTACTTCAAATATGTCATTTATATAAATATTGAACATTATTGGCCCTGCATAAGTGCCTTGAGGTACCCCCCCTCTTTATATTAAATGATTATCGTTTTATATTTTCTACTTCAACTGTTATTTTTCTTTTGGTTAAATAATAATAATAATCAGTCTTATTATCATTAATTACTACACCCGATACAGTTAATTGCTAGAGGGTTGTTATATTTGTCTATGAATCTCAACTAAAATGAATTTGTACATTTGTATATCAACAATAATATTATAGTTCATAGGAAAGGCAGCTAGTTACTCCATAGGTAATTAGTATCAATATAATACAACGTTTTACACATAATATATTATCTGCTCTAAAAATGAGTTTTTCCTTACACCGCCAAAAACAATTAAAACAACAGACTATTTTTTTTTAAGTTCCAGGATAGAATCCATTGCGCGAATATCATATACATCGTGCAGTGACAGCTGACTGTTTCCCCTCTGCTACAAGCTCATTTGCGCATCATAAGCCGTTGGCACAGTGGTTTTAGAACTGCAGTGTTGTTCAAGCCAGTATCAAAGTGTTTGGTGATGGAACAAAGAACGAACATTAAATTTGTTATAAGTTGGAGGAAAAGTACGACTTGAAACCTGAGAATTGGGAAAACAAGTTTGTGATGTTTCGAATACGATCCGCAGAGATAGAAGAAATTGATGATGGTCACTTCAAATGCTTTTGTAAAATGTTTCCAACAGCTTTATAAGCGATCTCACGAATGTGCAGCTGCTCAAGGCAATTACTGTATAGTCGGGACTGTGAGAACATGGAATGGCAATAAAAATGTTCTCGAGACAAAAAATTTCGTTTCCAAAAATTAAAAACCAAAGCGATCTTGAAGGAGTACAATGCTTAAGTTTTGAGAAAATGTTTTGGGAACTGTTTCCTGTTATGCAACAACACTAGATCACATTTGGCGCTGCTTATCAAGGAGTTTCTGACAATGCATTGGACTGCGGAGCTAAATTATCCCTGATATTCCCCTGATTTATATCCCTCAGAACACTTGTTCCCCAAAATCAAATCCATTCTGAAGAGATCAAGATTTTACAGTATAAAGGAAATTAAAAGGAATGTGACAAAGAAATTGATGATGGTCACTTCAAATGCTTTTGTAAAATGTTTCCAACAGCTTTATAAGCGATCTCATGAATGTGCAGCTGCTCAAGGCAATTACTGTATAGTCGGGCGTATAAGTCGACTTCTATTTTTTTTTCCACTTTAACATACCGTATAGTGGTGTATTTCAGTAAAGTCTGCATTAACGACCGATGTCTGCTTTGTAAATCAACTATTTCTGCTTTCTTTAAAATGTTTACATTGTGACTGCACGGTAAACTGTAAAAGAAAGCATTAGACATATGCAACACTTCCTTATGAAGAAGGTCACGAAACCAAAACCCATACGCATGGGTATTTTGAGCTCCTTTTGCACATGGGAAGTTTGATTACGTAACGGAGCCATTCCTTGTGGCCTATTAGTACTGTCGTCCAAATTTGTTTCTCTCGGGGTAAACATTTCTTAATATAGACTTAAAAAAATGTGGATTAATTCATAACTAGGGGTAGCCTAGTTATGATAGCGTATTGAGGGAATTTTTTTTCAGCATGGCCTGCCTTAGTTGATAGAGGAATTTATTCTGTACAAGATGATAATCAATTAAACAGAGGAGGTTCAAGAATTTTTTGCTAATGCCACCGAAGTGGTATTAAGGATTCAGAGACACCTCTAGTTCGGAGAATTAGAGAAGTCGGCACTCGGTCGACTCAGTTCAATTGCGTGGGAAAACTACACGCACCATCTCTGAGATCGCTTGCGCAACTATTAATTACCTTAACCACTAAAAGAGAAACTGCAAAAGAACTAAAATCCACCAACAGTCAGGACCATATGGGAAAACACTTACAGTATAAGTAACTATAAGAAGTGCATCAGCGTTGTCAAAAGGAATGGAAGTACAAAACGTAATGTATCTATACAGTGATGCAAAGAGTATTATAAAAAAATTAAATGAATTTGAAATTATGATCAAGTCAACTAATGCCAATGTAGTTGGGCTTACTAGATACGGTGCCACTCAGAAATACCAGATGAATTTCATTTTGGTAAATATGTATTCAGAAGCGATAAAGAGGGGACAGAGTGGAAGGGTGATGCTTCTTATAAAACTGCCTCAAGGCGACAGATATATTCCTTGAGTCAGATCAAGATAACGTGGAGTCAGTGTTGTGTGAATGACTTGCTGTTAAGGGAAGATAATATTTGGAGTGCGTTTCAGACCAAATGACTGTGAGGAGTATGACTAATATCTCTTCACACATTGAATGGCCTAGTAAGGATTGTCTCATTATGGACGACTTCAATTTACTTCTTATAGTCGGGAATACATAGTTCTGATATACTCTGTATGGTAACATTTTTTTTAGAAATTGGATGATTGCTACTTATCCCACCATTTCCGAGAGAAAGAGTACAAAAGGCTTTAATATCCTAGATCTGGTTATCAGTAAGGAGCCAAACTATCAAAAACTTGACACTGTAGGAACCAATAGCAGGCAATGGAAGGTATATAAATTAGAACAAACAAAATTACTGCTAAGTTCCTACGCTAAATCGAGCTGGCTAAAAGAGAATCATAAGCGGTCAATCTTCAGAGTGGACCAGTGTAATAGCAAGAGTTGTCTCTTCTATTTTTAATTTTCATGAATGATATCCACCAGGGTAGCCAAGGGACGGTGTCAAAATTTGCTGCAGGTTTTTTTTTTTATTATTATTGAAGACCTCAAGCACGAGAGGTATTAGAACCTATGGGACTTTGTACCGTGCATGGGTTGAAGGTTGAGAAGATGAAAGAAGATACTTGTTGACATTAGACTTCAATTTCTGTAGGTTGCAATTTTCAGGAAATATGTATGAATGAAGGTTCCAGAAAACGGAAAATGAAGGAATAAATGAAGTAGGAGAAAAATTGATTCTGCGAGTTTGAAGTTGGACAGTAAAAGAATGCTGATGGTTGCGGCACGAGTTCGGATTGTTTTGGAAGAGAGGGTGAGAATTATAGAAGCTAATTCTGAAGAACCGTGCCCATAGAAGTATCTATAGAAAAGGCATGCAGCAAAAACAGAAAGTCTTTGAGACAGAGAGTGGAGATTTTTTTTTTTAGAGATGGGTCATTAATTAACCTAACTGCCATACTTTGATAGAATCTAGAAGCTTCAGAAGAGAGGTTTTAGAGGAACCACCCCAGATGTGGGAACAATATTCCATGGTAGGGCGGATTTGCGATTTGTACAGAGTGAGCAACTGTTTGGAAGAAAAGTAACGCCGAGAACAAAACAGAAAACCCAGATTTTTAGATGCAGTGAAAGCAATATTTGTAATGTGCTTGTGCCAAGAGCGATTAGAATTCAGGGTAATCCCTAATAGAGACATATGATCTTATCTAGAAATATGTTTATCATTGAAGATAAGCATAGGAGCAAAAGAATCCTTTTTGCGAGATATAAGACAGGAACGAATTTTAGAAGGATTGAAATCAACTATGTTATCTTTCCCCAATGGAAAATTATCTGGAGATCAGCATTTAGGGAATTGATAATGGATATTCGAGAAGTTGAAGCTGTTTGTGCAGGGCAAGGTTTCTCAAACTGGAAGGTAGAATACGATGTGCTGTCATCAGCAAAACTATGGATAGCATTTCCAGTTAATGAGAGAATATCATTATTATATAAGAGGAAAAGAGTGGGGAAAATAATTGAACCTTGGGGAACACCTACATTAGTGAGAAGTTAGAGGACAGAGAACCGTTTTCCATAACCGTAGTGAGCGGTCAGAGAGAAAACTGGATATTCAATTACAAAAAACAGTTGGCAAACCATAGGATGGAAGCTTATTTAGGAGACCATTATGCCAAACATAATCAAAAGCCTTTGAAATGTCAAGAACAACTGCTTGAGAATCATCAAACTTTTCCATAGATGGGTAACATAAGCCAGTATATCACCAGCTGATCGACACTGACGAAATCCATACTGACATTCATTGATCAGATGGAAGGTTTCTAGATAGTTTACAAGTTGGCGGTTAATAGATTTTTCCATTACTTTGGAAAGTAGAAGTAAGTGTAATGGGGCGATAATTGGATGGAAGGGATTTGTGACCCTTTTTAGGAACTGGTTAGATATGAGAAAATTTCCAAGCAGAAGGGAAAACACCGGTGGAATAAAAAAAAAGTGTAAAAATGTGACACAGAAGAGGAGTAAGCTCTGGAACACAGGTTTTGAGTACAAGTGAAGAAATACCAACAGGATCTGAAGTTTTCTTGGTATCAAGACTGTTCAAAATTCTTCTGACAACCTTATGACGGGAAGACCACAGGAGACATTGAATGGAATGGACTGGGAATGGTTAGAGGTGGCTTGCCAAGATCATCAATACACGAGTAGTTGTTGTTGTTATAAAAAGGATTTAGGAGCATCAGACTAAAGCCATATTTCTCCGTGATTACTCTCTGTAAATTGCGTAATACGTGAATTAGAAGAAAAGTAGAATGCTAGCATGTCAGCTTTATCTTTAGCTGATGTGGCCATCCAGCTTTGACAGAGATGGGAATAGAGATGGGCAAAAATTGTGGCCAGTTTGGCAAGAGACCAGAAAGCCCGACTACCATTTGGACAAGAAGCAAGTTCTCTACTCTTAGCTTGTTCAAAATCTAGTTTGGATTGATTTATAATTGTTGCGAGCTTTCGTGTTGGAAGAAAATGAATCTGCGGATTTCGATGCAAGACAATTGCGATATGCAATTTTCTTATATTGAACAACCTTAGCACATTTATTGGAAAACTCGGGTTTAGATAAAGGACGAGATTTTAAGATGGAGTTGTGAAACGAAGGATTTAATCTCCACAAGACCGACAAGATCTGAGATCAGAAGATTTAAACAGTAATCCAAACAAGGAAAAGAAGTTAAAGAAATCTCGCAGATCATCCCATTTTGCATTTTTATAATGCCAAAGAACACGAGGATCGGAATGACCACGAGAGACGGGCTCCATTGGAGAAGAGACCATCGCCAAGTTGTGACCTGAGGTGCGTAGAGGACCACTCAACTCGACCGTGTTGTTTGTTAAAAAAATATCAAGACTGTTGGCCGTCTGATTAGGATTGTCTGGTATTCTGTGGGTAAATGATCAATCTATGTGAGGACATTAGTAATTGCAAAAGCCTCAGCATTTCGACCAGCTGGGTCCGTATGACTAGAAAACGGAAGCTAGCTGGAGTTTTCTAGTCACATTAAAATCACCAAGGAAAATTATCTCACTGTTAGGAAAGCTGGACTGGAGAAAGTCAATTTTCAAAGAGAGGAAATCAAAGAGTTCCACGTGATTAGGGGAGTTGGGAGAAATCTCCATTACTTGCTTTTGAGGCTGCTGCTCATTCTAATAGGAGCAGTGCAAGAATCACTTTTGCCTCTGCCTGCGTCCACTGTTAACATTTCAGTCTGTGTATCCCCCAAACATTATGTCAGATTGTAAAACAATCTCACATAATGTTTCTCCCGTTTTTTTCCGCTGATAGTGAGTGAAAAGTATTGTTAGTGTCGTTATTGATAACTATTGCAAATCGAATGTTAAGTGAGACACTTCCAAGTTTTTTTCTGAAATCCATTAAATAAAGGTAACTTATTTAATATCCTTATTAAAAAGTGAACCTCACATTATTAAATAAGGTTTGGTTACCTTTAGATAATTTGTAATTAGTTTATGAAGTTAATGAAGGCTTAAAAAACTGAACTCTATTAAATAAGGTAAGGCTACTTTAACGCGTTATAGGTTACTTATCATGGGTTAAAGAAATATCTTTAAAATCTGTCACGTGAAATTTGATGATGACACTTGGATAATGATGTCAGTAATAAAACTTTGATTGACAGCAGTTCTCAATCATGATCATCAAATACCAATAAGTGATGAACATCATTCAGTGAGACTATAAAGCTATTGACTTTTGTCACTTTTTTTTTTCTTGTAAAATATTTACAATTTGGATATGGAAAATGAGTGAGTGCCTAAATCGAGTACAGTATAATGTATATTAATGAATAAGTAATTTTCCTTAATTGTAATTATACTTTTGATATGAAAAAATAGACAGAAGCCAAAAACAATGAATTCTTTTATGTGTAAATACAGCTTCTAAAATGATGAACGGACGGTTTTTTTTTTGGTTTTTTTTTTAAATAGAAACACCATTTCATCGACAATGCCCATCGCTGCCTCACCAAAAAAGGCAAGGCGGTCTGGCTACTTAATGCGTGGCAACCACAATACCTTCCGCAACTCTTGGCATGCAGGCTCCTCTATAACAATGCAGTGGAACTGCCGCAACACACAGCATACGGCCCTGACGCGTTGCTGTGCGTCTACCACATGTGTATTCCCGTGAAGTAGCCGCTCAAAAATCGTCCCTTTCACTAGGACGATTAGGTGAAGATGTGAATTGTCCGGCACGCGATGGAGCAATTGTTACTTTTAACCAGTTGTTGTGAATTTGAATTGTTTATTTCAAAACTCTGCATTTTATCCGAACATCCCTTATACACCCCTCCACCAAATTAATAGAACACTTAGAAAACGCGGTGTAATTCGTGCGGCTTGCGATGAAACTGGACAAAATTTGGTATGGCAGTTTATCATAGGATAACGATGAAGTGAGGAGACAGCAAGAAACTACGGACAGATATAAGGGACATTTATAGGGATTGTATAAGAATTACCAAAAAATATTACATTACAAAAGTTGATACAAAATGCTCGAAAATATGGTCACATGATATCAGTACGATGTATGATCTCCTCCAAAGACTAAACAGGCCTGACACCGGTTAACCATACTCGTAAAAGGGTTCTATAAGATTCTGTGACAGCAAATCTCATTCTTCCACCAGCGCAGTTCTTAGCTCACCAAGTGACCGAAGAGTTGGCTGTTGGCATGCAATGCGACGTCTAAGGCCGTCCCGCATATGTTCGATCGAATTTAAGTGTGGCGACGTTCTTGCCATGGCAGTCGTTGGATATCTTCAGTTTCAACGTATTCCTTCACCACTTGAGCTATATATGCAGTGGCGTTGTCGTATATGAAAAGAAAATCTTGAACAACTGCACCCCTAAAAAGTCGCACATGGGGTTCGAGGATCTGTTCTCGGTACCTCTGCGCAGTTACGGTACCCCTATCAAAAACATGAAGGTGTTCCTTTCTCTAATGTTGAACGAATGGTACTGCATTCCTCGTTATCTCCAGATGAAATAACGTCTATAATTTGTTTGTAGGTTAAAACGGGACTCATTATAGAATAGAACTGTACCCCATCTGTCAGGGCTCCAAGTTACATGTTCATGGAACCAGTTTCGACGAGTTTTTTGGGATAAATGGGATACAAAGTCCTTTTGGAAATGTTTTTGCCTCTGGCCGCAGCAACCTCAAGAGACAGTTGATGACGGGACATCGTAGGGTTTTAGAGCCAGATAGCGATCTGTTCTGGTTTACGGAGCCCTCGGGCGACCTTGGCCAGCTCTTCTTGTAATGGTTCCTGAAACTGATTCCATAGTGCCAAGAAGCACTGCGTAACACATTAAGCCAACGTGCTCTTGCGACTCCACGCCCACTCAAAGAATCATCTAAACGATGATGACTTGCCATCCTGAGTACTGAAGATATGGCTATCTGGGAAAGCCAAAAAACGGGAATGAAGTGGTGTGTCACAACTCGTATTTTTATAGGCATGAATAATTTGCATAATCTGCGGCTCTTTAAGGTGGTAGATCGATTTTCACGAAAACATTTCCTTCTGTTAATTTTCTCGAGCAGTATAGTTTTTAATCAGCAATGATACGAAAGGAGGTGCTGGGAAGAAATGAGAAAAACCTAATAAAAACGAAAAATTGAGAAAATGCGAACCCTTCATCGTGTCCATTAACCTGCCATCTACTGCAGTAGTACTTCGCTTTTCGAAAAGCTTTGGGATGGCAATGTTGGCCAAAATGTACTGAAAGGACAGAATTCAGAGGATACCTGGTTCCTGGGAAACGCGACGCTGTCACGCTTCTCGCTAGTGGACGAACCCACCGCTTGGCAGGTATAAAGGTACACTGCATTCGCGTAGACGGTAATTCGATGTCAGTATGGATAAACGATGTGAGTTAACTGACTTTGAAAGGGGGATGATAGTGGGTGCCCGAAGCATGGGTTTCTATATCGCGGAGGTGGTACAGAAATTGCACTGTCACCATTCGACAGTATCAACAGTGTATTGTATCGGGAATCCGCCATTTCCGGAATAATATCTCATCGTGAACAGCATTGTGGGGGGAGAAAGGAGGTGGATGAACGTAGCCGTTGACGTCTGTGTCGCAATTTTTCAGCCAACCGGAGAGCGACCGTGGCACAAATCACCCCCGACTTCAACGGGGGAGGTGCCAGAAAGTCTTCACCAAGACCATCAGGCGATCATTAGCCGCAATAGCTTATGGGAGCCACTGACCCACCAGAGTCCCATTACTAACACCACGACACAGGAATCTACGCTTCAACTGGGCGAAAGAACATCGGCACTGGACCTTGATGATTGGAGACGGGTCTCCTAGTCTGATGAGTCCCGTTTCCAGCAATTTCGAGCGGACGGGATGGTGCGTATCTGGCGGAAACCGCACGAATCTATGCAACCGTCATGTCAACAAGGAACTGTTCAGACAGATGGACGGTCGGTAATGGTCTGGGGCGTGTTCAACTGCCACACGTTTCGACCTCTTGTACGGCTAGACGTATCTCTGAATCGAAGTTACGTGTCCATCCTTGCAGACTATCTGCATCCCTTCATCGTCATCGTGCACCCACAGGGCAATGGACTCTTCCAGCAGGACAATTCGCCTCCCCACACTTCTTAGAACATGGTTCGAAGAGCATTCTGCAGATTTTACCATCATAGAATGGCCTCCCCGTTCACCAGATATGCTCGACAGAGTTCATGTCTGGTGGCCTCCCCGTTCACCAGACATGAACTCTGTGGGGCATCTTTGGGATGCTGTGAAAAGGTCCGTTCGAGCTTTGGATCCTCCACCGAGGAATGCGATGGAATTATGAAGACAGGTGCATCAAGCATAGATGAAAATACCTGTGGAACGCTTTCATGAACTAGAAAGGTGGGCCTACCCGTTACTAAATAGGTATCCCATGATGTCTGTCCACTCAGTGTAAAATTAGGTAAAAAAATTAAGTTTCTTGATCTTAGTTTTAGTATTTACGGAATAGAAGGAATGTTATTAACGGAATAGAATAGAATTTTTATATTAATGGAACAAGGGAAGACGGCCCTCAGGAATAGGATCACGATATAAAGTTTGTGCTAATGTTATAATTTTAAAAATTATAACATTAACACAAACCAATGACTAGCCTTACGAAACCGAGAAAGGTGCGCGTGCATCGGGTATAAAGTTTCCGTGCTGTTTAAACGTATCATGGTCCTAGAGCGAGTCCTTACAGGTGGCACAATGTTCACGAGCACATCTTCCACATCGTGCATAAAAATCCTGGTTCTAATGCTGCCAAAGAGGAGAAAATTTTTATTGACTGTTTTCGCACTGTGGGCGAGATAATCAGTATTGTGCGAGGTTAACATGGTTCCCCGGAAAACTTGGGTTTTGCGGGGTTTTTTGTTTTTTTTTAACAGCACCATATATGGACACGGATATGCACATTACGAGATCAAACTCATTCACCCCCACAAAACAAGCACGGCTTATTTTGAAGTGTTGCATGAGTAAATCAGCTGCATTAAGGGGGGGGGGAAGAAAAAAAAACGAGAAAGAAAACACAGTAAAACGCAGTTGTAAACTGCTCTGGCAGATATGGCAATACCAGGTAGAAACAAAAAGAAATATTTATTGTTTATTTTCTGTTACCATTGTCTCCATATGTTTAGAGATTAGGTTATCAGTAGATGAAATCTCAAGAAAGTGAGAATGTTGGATCAACCACTAGTCGATGATTCAGTCTCCCCTGAGGACCAGAGTGCGCCTTGATAGAACTGCTTGGAGGAGAATATTTCATAATCTGATTACCACAATTTGAATTCGAAACGTTAGGATAGTACACGTTATATTGTACAGTAAATGTGTAGTAAGGATAGAAGTTTTGAACAAAATACCCTGAAAAATATATTGAAACAATGCGTTTCGTTTCCGCTGAGCTGAATGGTCCTTGAAGTACAAAGCTACTCTTGCTGTTCAATCCATGACACAACAAAATACAGTTTATAATCTGTACATTGTAAACTACTCTTGCCACTGTATGCCCATCTTGGGGTATGGACAGAAAATGTTCTTTATTATTATTTTTTAAACAGTCGCTAAGAGGTTATAATACTGTAATTTTAAAAATAAAGTTATAATTTTAAAAACGCACTGATCAACGGATTAAACAATTTAATAACTGATGTGATCTGAGATCATATATTGGTCATATGGTAGCGAACAATTCGTACATCATTAAACAGTGAAATACGATGCCACTACTATCAGTTTCATCTTTTTTTAAATTGTAAGGGATTTCCTAGAGCATAAATCTGTGATATATATCCAGATGTGGAAGTATTTTAATTTTTGACAGATATAACATTGGTTTACGTTTGTCATAATGACAATAGGATAATTTCGTTATTTTCTTTTCACAATTTTTCATCTTTAAAAAAATACGCCAAGTTAACTAGAAATTAATTTTCGAAATGTCTTTTAGTCACTCACTTTCAATGATATTTCGAACAGAAGAGTTCAAAGACTGAAATTAGAAGTTAGCGAAGGTTTGATAGAATTAACACACATCAAGATTACTAAAGTCAGCAAGTTACCCTACCTAGACTGACGACTGCATTCCCATTTAAGGTTTCAAAATGGGCTGACACCTGGAAAGGTCATACGTCATGGTTGTGTGGACGCCGAAGGAAATATTTGCTGATGAATTTTATTATCGAAATCTTTGAGAAAAAGCGAATCCTTACATTTTTTTTTTTTTTTTTTTTTTAATATTAACATTGAAAAGACGCGTACAAGCAGATTATAAAATCAAGCATTCGTAAGTTTCATTTGTGTTTCAACTCGGTTGAGTTTTTAGAAATGCAGTACTACATTTCGAAGTTAGTTGTGGAAATTGAGAAACTAGATGAAACTCGGTAATTTGAAATCGAAGACAGTTAGTGAGAAAAAAATGTAATAGCTAAGTATATGTGCTGATCCACTTTCTTAGATCTTTGCACAGTATACAGAACTGTTTTATTTATTTGTTTTGTATAGTTCTCCAAGTACAAAAATCCACGAGAAAATCCTGTAGATGTCGCATTCTGTATGTAGCCATGGATTTCGTAGGCACGGTTGAAAGGAATTTCGTAATCTTACTGTCTGGAATCTGTAAGTTCTTTGTCAGTACTTTTCTATATACAGAGTGTTTTGATTAAGTTTCTATAGATTTCTAATTCTAATTATATTGAACTTATAACAATGTATGTATTTTAAAGTTTATGACAGTTCAGAGATATTTTGTTGGGATATTTTCCCGTCTTATTAAATTCAGTAAGTATATAATATCCCAGTTACGCATGAGAGGAAATGTCAATAAATTTCATGACCATTAATATTACGTATCGTTAAGTGGATTATGTTCAACTTTGAACACGGTTTATGATCAACAGTAACACTTAAGCTGAAACGTTGACTCTGAGTTTATCATTTCAGAGAATATACAGCTGAAACGTTGACTCTGAGTTTATCATTTCAGAGAATATACAGCTGAAACCCTGAACAAGTAATATTTTAAATTTTAGATGACTTTAATATATTATGCTATTACTGTTCTTCACAATAACACAAAAATAGTACTGTATGTACACTACATACAGTATTATTTTTGTGTTATTGTGAAGAACAGTAATAGCATAATATATTAAAGTCATCTAAAATTTTAAATATTACTTGGTGTACATACAGTATGTACACAAAAATAATACTGTATGTACATGTCTAATAGAAGTTTCTTCCTCTCACATCAAATTAATCATGCTTTCCTTTTTAAAATGTAAACAGGCATATTTTCTTTAAATACAACTGAAAGAACAAACAGCCAAAAAATAAAGGCATATTTATCGAATTAGCTAAGTCACGGTTAATTAGTATGTGTATAAATAATATATACATACATACTCGCATATCATAATTATAATAAAAATGTTTTATTATAATTATGATATGTGAAGTAATTTCATTCTTATATGACTAAAGAAAATTTTATAATACAGTTTACTATAAGAAATATTTTCTCATAAGTATATCCCCCAATCTACTTATCTACATTCCATTATGGTCGTAGGGTATTTCTTATTACATCATTCATATCAACATGGATTTAACTCGAAATTGAATTTTAAATAAAATGGACACGTGCATTCACTTTTTTAAACATTATATTCCTAATGGATACCCTTTTTTCATTACATTTAATCGCATTTTAACATGTCTTTCTGAACAACATGAACGATAAAAGATATTTTATAAGCAAACGTTAATTAATGCATTTATTTGCTAACCTAACGCACATACAAAGATAAAAATGAACCACCATATCTGTAAAGTTTCGACGTTATTTTCAACATGAATATTTAGACTTATGTTTCAGTATTTTATATAGGAGTATACTTTGGTCTTCATTCATCTAATTACTTATTTGTAAATGAGTCTATATCTGAGTTATAATTATATAACGTATAAACTCCGCATAAAAAGCATGGTGAATTAAAATCTACACTGGTAACAATTTTGATAATTTGCTAAAACTAAGTTAAAATGAGAATCATGAACATTATTAAATGTGAGTGCTTTTAAGGTTAATTATAGTAAAATATGCAATAGTTTTTAATAGTATAGCAACTTACCTTTATCAGGGAAGCTGCGTATAACGTTGGCATAATATGGATTAGGAGTTAATGTAATTCCGTTAGTATCAGCAATGGCATTGTACAAGTCTAACATATACTGAGGTGGGGTATGGTGGCGTTTCCGTTGGCCGGGATGGCCAAGTCCAAACACCTGTAGCAGCTTATGCATCGCTTCTTCCTTCACGGTTTCTTGAGCAGAGCGTACGGAAAACTTTCTCTGGTCTACGCTCCTTCCCCCTACTAGGTCTAGAAAGAGCACGAGGGCCAGAAAGGTAGAAAAAGTTACCGGGACCGTCTCGACTAGAGAGGTTTTAAACCCAACAATGGCACTCATCATATATTCCGAGAACACCAAGCTTACCGACGGAGACAAACTAGCGTTGGAGCGCGCGCGTGTGGACTTCACATACACACGCACACATATACATATATACACACAGACAGTGAGTTGCTGCTAAGTCAAAGCAGCTTCCGTAGCCTTGCGCAGCTTTTCTGCACAGGTGACGGACACGGTGATACCGTCATAGCAAAAATCTCGGCGCTTTGTTGTCGGCGTTGATACCCTGTCATCTCACCAAGAACACCGAATTGTAGCAACAAGCGTGCACCACTAGCCGCACGGAACAAGTGCTCGGCGCAAACACCTGATACTTTAAACGACGCTAGAAGGCGCATCGATCGCTATCTCCTAGGGTTAAAAAAAAGGCAAGAAAAGAAAAGAGAAGAGAAAAACAAAAAATAAAGAAACAAAATTGGTGATTTGTCCGTAACCATGGAAACATTTATTATAATACGTCGGGAATTATGCCACTTTTCGACTTTACATACTGTATATATATCATTGTTGATATATTATATATATATTATTGTTGATGTATAATATATATATTATTGTTGATATCAGCAGACACGTAAGGTGCCCAATGACTGTTAATTAATCAAGTAATGTTCTCACAAGACTTTAAACAACTTCACAAGCTACAGTATAAGCAGTGCTGCAGTCGTAAAATTAGCAGGAGGTATGCTCTATGAATGTTACGCAAAGCAGAGAGTATACTGTGCATATCAGGCTTATTAATCGAATTCCAATGGGTAAACGGTATATATATATATATATATATATATATATATATATATATATATATATATATACAAAGCATATTTACTTACTTATATATACGGCACATATATTAAAAAAAATAAAACTATAAGTATTGCCTAAGAATCAAATTCTAATAAATTTATTTTTTTTAATTTTCAGTAAACATTTTAATAATATTTGTTTTTTCAAGGCTTTCAAAAACCAGACGGTATACGCTATTCACCTAAAAAATCCTCAGGGTATACGGTGTATACCCTCCACTACAGCCCTGGCTATAAGTGACCGACCGATAGGCATTATAACATTACAGCTGTACAAAATGGTTTGTTCCGCATGGCAGTGAAAAGTCTGCGTGGGTAGCACAGTGGTATCGTCACCGTCCTCCCCACACCGGGTGGAAAAGGCCCGGTGTGGGGGTTCCGTCGATGACGCGAGGAACTGTAATGGGCTTTTTTCACTCCATGGCTGAGTTAGTCGGTTTCAGGTAGATAGCAAATCGACCATAGAACAGACACAATTTACAGACATAATACACAATGCACGGCAGATGAATTTAAATATTCGGGTGGCCTAATATAATAGTTTGGATGGCAGTGAATTTTGCTATTCATTAGTTACCTGGGTCACAGACATAGCAGTTATATGTAACATTTATCATACTGTTTCTCATAAAAGTACACTAGCAAAGCATACCGAATAAGGAAATCATGTAATTATAAAAATATAAATTATAAACCATAACGATATAATGGGAATTTCGATAATTTATGGATAATTTAGATAATTTTATGCATGCACAGAAATTATAAAGCTTCGGATTGCTCGTTTTACGGAAAAAACAAGTTGCAAAATAGTCCTCTTTTGACTGGATATAAGATCATTTGTAAGAAATCAGGTTCCTCGGAGAAAGAAGGCGAAAGATTTTAACCAGCTCATATTCTGATAACCAGCTCATATTCTGATTTTACTGATAACATCGCCAGTAACTCAAGCAAGAAAAAAAAAAAAAAAAAAAAAAAGGAATAAATGAAT
Source organism: Mastigoproctus giganteus (assembly GCF_048544385.1). Lineage (NCBI taxonomy): Eukaryota > Metazoa > Arthropoda > Arachnida > Uropygi > Thelyphonidae > Mastigoproctus > Mastigoproctus giganteus. Next base: position 88,312,088 of record NC_143582.1, on the reverse strand, counting down.
AATTGATTGGCATTATAAGAATGACAGAACTTTCCATCTACAGAAAGAAATATGTTTCAACAGAAAATGTTTAATAAGAATTCATTTAGAATGGATTTTGTACTGTAAGCGAATAGATTCCAAAAGTAATATCTAAACTTGCTTTTCCTACCACCACGAATCCCTTGTGTCAGTCCAGTCACTGACACAAGGGATTTTTATGAGCTTTTTTTACAACGTGTCTGGTTTAGCTCTCAGGAATGAGTACATCGTGTTTTTTTTTTTTTTTTTTTTTTTCAAGAGAGAGACAATTGTTGCTTATGTCCTCAGAAAACATTTATGATATCTTTCCACAGTTAGCTGAAGCTTGCTAACAGCCCTCCTTGGTTACACAGTTGGTATAATTACCGTCCTCTTCACACCGCGTGGAAAAGACCTAAGTTGGAATCCGTCAATGATGCGAAGAATTTTATGGATCTTTTTCACAATGTGGCTGAGTTAGTCGGTCTCAGGCGAGGGTAGCAAGGTTTTCTCTCGGAAACTCCTTTTTTTGTACAGCACAATATGGTCTAAGTTGCTGTGCACCTAAACCCCAACAACAACATAGGTAGTGAACCTTGGGGTGGCCCAGATTTTCATTGTCATTCATAACGATTCAGAACAAGAGGACACCCAATATCGATCTTTGGGGAAGGCTTGTAACAATGATGAATAGTCTCGAGTAGCGACCCATTTTACCCTAACAATTTTCTGCCTTCCCACAAGGTAGCTCTTGATCCAGTTGAGAAACGGATCTCCAGTGTTATAGGTAAACAGTTTGGCTAATACACTTCTGGACAAAATTAACAGAACACGTAGGAAACGTGGTGTAACTCGTGCAGCTAGCAATGAAGCAGGATAAAATTTGGTATGGTGGTGTACCATAAAATAACGATGAAATGAGGAGACAGCGAGAAATTCGGACAGGTATAAGGGTCATTTATAGGAGTTGTATAAGAATTACTAAAAAGGTCACATAACGGAAGTCGATACAAGGTGCTCGAAAATATGGCCACATGCCATCAGAACGGCGTGTGATTCCCTCTAACAGCTAAACAAGCCGAATAGCGGTGAGCCATGCTCGATATAATGGTGTCTATAAAATTCTGTGATAACAAATCCCATTCTTCCACCAGCGCAGACCTTAGCCCACCAAATGACCGAGGAGTTGGTTGTCGGCGTGCAATCGACGTCCAACGGCGTCCCACACATGCTCGATCGGATTTAAGGCTAGTGATCGTGCTGGCCACAGCTGTCGTTGGATATCTTCAGTTTCAAGATATTTGAAACTGAAATTAGAGCTCCACCACTTGAGCTCTATGTGAAGTGGCGTTGTCGTGCACGAAAAGAAAATCTGGGCCAACCGTATCCCTAAAAAGTCGCACATAGGGTTTGAGGATCTGTTCTCGGTGTCCCTATCAAAAACATCAAGAGGGACACTGCCGTTGATCATTATTCCTCTCCACATGAGAATACACATTGTACTCCCCTACATGAAATTTGGAAGGTACAAAGTGTACAAAAAAGATAGACTGAATAGGAAGGGAGGTAGGGTTATGCTGTATACAATGTCCATCTAAGTCAAGTCAGTTTGGTGTGACATAAGAGCACTGGAAGACCAGAATTGACAGTAGGACTGTGTTATAGGCCTAATGACCCTAATGAGTACAACGAACAATTGTACAGAGAAATAGAATGGGCCAGTAAATCAGATTATGTTATAATGGGGAATTTTAACTTCCCAGATTTTGACTGAAACTGGTGAGTTGGTCACTCGCACACTAGCAAGACTTTTGTGGATTTATTGGATAATTATTTTCTGCTGTAGCATATTCGAGAGGCCACCAGGGAGGGTAATACTCTTGATCTAGTTATCAGCAGTGATTTTTCGTGTATAAAGAATTTGCAGATAAAGGAAGCACTAGATGGCGGTGATCACAGTGTACTAATGTGGGATTTATATAAAGATATAATTACCATCAGGGTAAAGGGAATTTCTTCCGTTAAGGTGACTACAATGGTCTCAGACAGTTTTTAAATTCTGTACAATGGGACCAACTGATGACGTTACCAACAGCAAATTCTCTGTGGGAAGCATTCAAGGAACTAATCGTAGAAGCTACGAGGCTTTTCATACCGATTAAGAAATATTGTTTAAGGTTTAGGCCTAAATAGATGTCAGATGAACTAATGAGACTCGTGGCAGAGAAGAAAAATGCATGGGATGCATATAAATTATCAGGTGACACAGAAGCCTATGGCAGATATAAGCTAGCCTGTAATCAAGTCACAAAGGATGTTAGGCAAGCGAAGGCAGATTACAAGAAATCTTCGGCAAAGGATGCTAAGAAAAACAGCAAGGGCTTCTTTACTTATATAAACTCTAGAAGGAGGGAGATGAATCAGATTAGTATGCTTGATATCGATGGTTCGACTGTTGATGATCTGATCCTGCTCAGAGCTGATAATCTCAATGCGTATTTGGCATCTACATTCACACATGAGGAGTTAAGGGAGGAAAACGCCAGAAGTTTATCAAAGTGTAACAGGGTGCTTAATGATTCTGTAATAAATAAAGCAAAGTGGAGAAGAATTTGTTGAAGTTAAACGTAAGAAAGGCACCTGGGGTGGATAGGATCTATCCAGTTATATTAAAGGAGGCGGCAAAGGAAGAAAGCAAACCCCTTAGCCATGATTAAGAGAGCATCCTTGGACTCAGGGAAAGTCCCTACGGACTGGAGATATACAAATGTATCCTCAATTCACAAAGGGGGATCTAAGGATGACACGAGTAATTACAGATCAGTTAGTTTAACTTCTGTTTCTGGGAAAATAATGCAGTCACTTGTTAAAGATGCATTGCAGGATCATCTAGACAAGGCTGCAGTAATAATTCAGACAAAGCATGGGTTTGTTAAGGGAACGACTTGTCGGTCAAATCTGATTGGATACTACGATGTGGTTACAAAGGTACTGAATGCAAAAAATAATTTTGATATCATGTACTTGGATTTCAGGAAAGCTTTTGCCACTGTTGCGCATGGAAGACTACTGTACAAATTGGAGCAGTGTGGTATTAAGGGTAAGTTGCTACAATGGATAAAAGGGTCGTTGAGTGGGAGAAGATAGAGTGGTAATTAATGGATATTGCTCTTTGTGGACTAATGTTATTAGTAGAGTTCCTCAGGATTCGGTGTTCAGCTCATTGTTGTTTTGTATATTTATCAAATGATATTGCTGAAGGTATATCAGGCTTAATGTCGAAGTTTGCAGATGATACAAAGGTTGGCAGAGTTGTTAATGATAGTAATGGTAGTGTGCTACTGCAACAGGCTCTAGAAAATTTGGGAAGATGGGCTGAGAAGTGGCAACTGAAGTTTAACATTGACAAATGCAAAGTACTGCATATGGGTAGAAGTAACCCCAGAGAAACTTACCAACTGTGTGGTACTACACTTTGGGTGGTAGAAAATGAAAAAGATCTAGGAGTAATTGTGGAGTCAGATATGAAGTTTCCTGAGAAATGCAGACAGACTGCCAGAGCAGGTCATGGGGTATTGTCAATGATATACAGGAATGGAATTTTGCTAGTAGGGAAAAGGAGGTGATTATCCCTTTGTATAAGGCAATGGTCAGGCCAACCTTGAGTACTGAGTACAGGTCTGGAGGCCTCATTTTAGGAAAGATGTAGAGTTGCTTGAGCGTGTTTCTAGCCATTTAGATAAGGGCAACAAGATTGGTGAGGAGAACGAAGGGGTCCTCTTCCCAAGAAAGGCTTTTTTGCAAATTGCATCGGCCGGAGACTAGGCACCTGCGAGGTGATCTTATTGAGTTGTATATGGCCTTGAATGTGTTGAACATGCTGAATTCTGATTAGACTCTTCTGCTTGATTAGATTATGAACCTGAGATTGCATCAGTTCAAATTGAGGAAAGACAGTTGTAGAACAGATGTGCAGAAATTTGCCTTTAGCCAGCGGTTGGTTAATTTCTGGAACAAACTTCCATCTCTCGTTGTGGAAGTTGATAGCTTAAATAAATTGAAGGGGAACTGGACAAACTTTTAGAGGGAATGGATGTATGAATTTTTTTTTTTTTTTTTTTTTTTGGCTCTTTTTACATAATCTCATGCGCTTGCTTTCTTGCATCTCATGCCTTTCATTACTATTACTACTTCTACCACTACCTACACCGTAAGTATCCCGTCTCTGATGTCGAAGGGATGACATCGCGTTCCTCGTTGTCTCCAGGTGAAATAGCATCTAGAATCTGTTTGTAGGCTAAAACGGGACTCATCAGAGAACAGAACTGTACGCCATTTGTCAGGGCTCCATGTCACATGTTCATAGCACCAATTTCGGTTTTTGTTTATTGAGATACAAACCACTGGCTTCCTTGCATCGAGTCCACTTGAATTGAGCCTTTTTAACACAGTCCGGTTGAAAATGTTTTCGCTTGTGGCCCTAGCAACCTCAAGAGACAGTTGATTACAGGACATCGTAAGGTTCCGTCTTGCTGTTAGAGCCAGACAGCGGTCTGTTCTGGTTGACGTAGCCCTCGGGCGACCTTGGTCTGCATTTCTTTTAATGGTTCCTGTATCCTGAAATTCCTTCCATAGTATAAAGTGTAAAGTGTATTCATGTCTGACGGCACCAGGGATTTCCCCCATCTCTGCGTTGCTTTCATTGTGGGTGTAAGAGTTCACTGCAAAGGCCAAAGATTTAAAAGTGTATGGATTTTATAAGTGTAGTGTTATGTATAGTTGTTCTTCTGGCCATTTAGTCGCTGGATCCCTACTGGGGCCCAACGTTGCCCACACTTGGCCCCGTGGAGGCAGACCTGGTACCCAGTAGCTCAATATTTTACTTTGGCAAGCCCTGCCACCTAGTTTCCTGAGATTTCAGTGGCTAGGGCCTTAAAAAAAAGAAAATGCATCGTAGGGGTAGACACTAGACTTTGTAAAGCCTAAAAGTTTGTGTACGTAGTTTAATTTTGACATTGTTAGAATTTTACAGTGTGGGACGTGCACTGGCGTATAGATAGAGTCCGGGGGGGGGGCTGAAAGACAGAAGTATGGGGACGATTGAGAAGGCGTCCCCAGATTGTCAGTCAGGCAGATCCATGAATCACCAGGGGAAGAACGGGGAGACGACAGGGGGGGGAGAAGACCGCAGAAACTGTCTCCTCCCCCTGGCGGGGGAGGGGAAAGATAGGACCACGCAAGGAAGCATAGTCAGGAAAGCCAATTTGGCCATACAGCAACGCTGCTTCTCTATTTTGCCATTACATTATTCCTATCCGGGTCACCAGAATTTGGGAGTCACTCCTGAGACCAGATTCCATTCCGGTGAGGGCCGTATAGGCTTTGGTTGCACTTGAGGTGCGGTCTCATCCATAGCGCCGTGACGACAATGAGTGACACATAAAGCCAACAACGTGCCATTTCCGCCTGCGGCAAGCCCGGCTTAAAGTCGTCCAGGGGCCGGCCATCTCAAAGAATCAACTAAACGACAATGACTTGCCGTCCTGAGTACTGGAGATGTGGCTGTCCCAGTGAGCAAGCCAAAAAAAAAAAAACGGGAATGAAGTGATTTAGTCTCAACCCGTGTTTTTATAGGCATGAATAATTTGCATTATGTGCGGCTCTAAGGTGGTAGATCGATTTCTATTGGATATTCGGAATTTGCATGCCAGGATGCATATTATATCAAATATTCGCCTTCGGCGTCACTGTTCACAATAAAATATTCTCTAAAAACATTTTGTTCTGTTAATTTTGTCGAGTTAGTGCCGTATTAAGTTACGTGCTAGCAGAGCCGTTGTCCGGGGTACCAAATTTTAAAAATCATGAGGGGAAAAAAAAAAAAAAAATATATATATATATATATATATATATATATCCGTAGTAAAGGGGCGCCAAACAATCTTTCTGCCGGGGGCGCGAAAATACCTTGGTCTGGGCCTGTGTTGAGCAGTATAGTTTTTAATCAGCAATGATACGAAAAGGTGGAGCGGGAAAGAAATGAGAAAAACATAAATTCATGAAAACATTTTGTTCTGTTAACTTTGTCGAGCAGTGTAGTAGGCTGTATTTGACAGATTCAAAAACTTTTGACAGACCTATATGAGTGACTTACACCACTTAAAGCTGTGCAATGCCATTACAACTTTTTCAATTTAAATTTATGTCCGCTTGTGTTTTCTGAGGAGTAAAGATGCTGTGAGCATTTTGTTCACATAAACCTTTTAAAGTTTTAAACACTTTAATTAGATCAACAAGAAGATGCTTCGGTCCTCGCGGATAGCGCAGTGATTATAAATACCCTTCCACATCGAATAGAAAATGACTGGGTTGTTGTTGTCACAATGGCTGAGTTAATCGGTGTCAGGCGAGGGTTTTTTTCCCCCCTCCCCGAAATTTGGATTTTTCGTCCTCAAAGGCAAACAGATAGAACGATGTTTCTTTTTTGCTTATCACCCACCTAACTTAATAGCAGATGCTTAGTTTCCAGACGCCAATTTACAGAACTCCAATCTTTATTGATAAGAATAATTTTTGTGCTGCCCAACTTCCTTAATCGTGTTGCTCTTCTGTACAACTTAATGCACTGTACAATTTCCCTTCGTCGTTTTACTTATCAATTACCTTAAGATTGGCGTTAATCATATGCTCTTCTAGACTTACTCCTACCCAAGTCTTCGTGGGTAGCGCAGTTGGTAGAATCGCCTTCTTCCCCACACGTTTTTCTCCCTTAAACTCTCGATTTTCCTTCAGCAAACAGAAAATCAACCACAGAACACACGCAATTTACAGACGGTATACGCGGAGCAATATGGCCTTAGTCGCTGATGTTCTTAAATCCCTTCTACTACAACAACAACATACTGCTACCCAAATGCAGTAGCTTACATTTATGTATTCATGTTAATTCTCAATTGCCACTCCAGCCCATCTTCTTAGTTTGTCTAGATATTGTCGAAGTAGCATATGTTGATTAACGTCATTAGCCACCCTGGCGATCTGTATATTCTGTAAACTTGAACATTACACTTATTAATAAATATGAATTAATGTGCATACCTATTAATTAATATTTATTAATGGTTTCCTCGTCTCCCTCGAACCCGTGGCTCCCCCACTTCTAACATTAGCCTATAAAATGCAGTAGCTGTTTATAATTGCCCTTTTGTGTCCTACCACTTGACCATAATTTTATCCATAATAGTAACTTGTCCTTAATGCTACCTTGCTGCAATTTACACATCAATTATTCATCTCTAAAAGTATAAAAAACTTTACTGAAATCTTCGCACAGGATGTCGGAATTATCCTTGGCATTGAGTTAATTTGTGACGATCTCATAGGATTTAATCAGGAGAAGATTTTGGAAGACGCAAATCCCTCATTAAATCATATATCTAGTTTTGTGCAAACTGTTGCGGTTCATGTACATTTCCTACCAGAACCAGTCACTGTCATCATATACGGGACAGTATAATTAAGTGTGTGACTTCAGTTGGCTGTAGGTGAAAACGTTAATGGTGTTTGGAATGGGCGCTATCCAACCCATGCAAAAATGGAAGGTATATATATATATATATATATTCCATTTTTCTCGAACTTCCATTAACGTCATTAGCCACCCTGGCCATCTGTATATTCTGTAAACTTGAACATCACACTTATTAATAAATATGAATTAATGTGCATACCTATTAATTAATAGTTTCCTCGTCTCCCTCGAACCCGTGGCTCCCCCTTCAAATCGATAGCGTGATTTCTTTATTGCTCCATTCCTATCAAGATTATTTTGATAGGAATGGTACTGTTTAATTATGAACTCCATTACTTTCTCTGACACAGAACTCAAAGTTACAGGTTACTCACTTCAACCATCGAACTACCCTTGTAAACAGTCGAGACATTTGCACTTCTCCAATCTGCTCCGATGGGTTGACTTATCTCCTTTACTCTTTTTAATATAATTTTGTAGATTCCATGAGCACCTGGTGCATTGTTCGCTTTTAGAAGTAAGCAAGTGATGAAGGACGATGAGTAAAAGAACATTTTTTTATCCTCCAACATCAACCTTGACCCCATGCTCTCGTTATTATAAATTGAAATAATGTATTCTTTTTTGTAGTTAGGGTTGTGCCTTTATCAAATAAAGATTTTCGTCCGTTGCAGTACTCAAATGCGTATGCTACACTGAATCATTGCATCCCAGCATTCCAGTGGGAGGATGACATCTTCTATTCCCAACTATGTCAGCAGGTGTGTTATTATTGTTGAGTTTCAGGCGCGTGTAGCCTGCGTTATCTCCAATGTGGCATTCTTTGTTCCGCTTGATATGGAGAGCATTTCCAGTAGAAGACCAGAGATGATCTCTCTCTCTCTCTCTCTCTCTCTCTCTCTCTCTCTCTCTCTCTCTCTCTCTCTCCAGTAAAACTGGGGTTTTTCCACTGAAATCGGGTGGCTCTGCAGGCCCCGTGTTTTTCAACATTTTCGATTATTGGTTTCCACAGCTATGTAGTTTTAGTCGATTACGACTACCTGTGGTGTTTTCCTTGGAGTTAAATTCTCTCAGAAGCCTCAGAGACGGTCACACGATGAAGATATGTTTGCAGTCTGACTGTGCGTAAATTTCCCTCGGTGACAGTTTTTTTTTTAGAATCAATTTTCTATACCTTCCATTTAGTCTGCACAAAGTAGCACAGCGGTATCATCCCGTCGATAACGCGAGGAACTTTAATGGGCTTTTTTCACTCCGTGGCTGAGTTAGTCGGTCTCAGGCGTAGATAGCAAGGTTCCCCCCTCCCTAGAAACTGGGGTTTTGCCAGCAAAACAGGCAAACCGAACAGAGAACACAATTTACAGGCACAATACATATATGGGTATATAAAGTGTAAAGTGTAAAGTGTATCTAGGGTCAAACGGCACCAGGGGATTCCCCCATCTCCGCGTAGTTTACTTTGTGTGGTGATACAGTTCACTGTAAAGGCCAGAGATTTAAAAGTGTGTGGATCTTGAAATGTGTGGTGTCATGTACCGTTGTTCTTCTGGCCATTTAGCCGGCAGGCCCCTGCTGAGGCCCGACGTTTCCCCACTTTCGCACCGTGGAGGCAGACCAGGTACCTAGCAATTTGCATTTACTCTGGCAGGTCCTGCCACCTATTTTCCTGAGATTTCAATTGGCAAGGACCTAAAAAAAAAAAAAAAAATTTGCACGTTGTATGTTGATCACATACATGTTTCCCGGTTTGAAGAGGTTGCGTTTGAAAATTTAATGGCCGAGGAGAGGGCGAAATAATTTAAAGAAGCTAGAATTTTGGTGTGGGTCTTGCGCTGGCATAGAGATAGAGAGGGGAGGAGACTGAAGGCTAGGGGGGGAATAGCTAGGAAAGACAGGGGTCAATAGAGTAGACGACCCCAGCATGTGCCAGTGGGGCATGCCCATGCCCCACCAGAGAGAAAGATGTGGGATGGCAGGGGGGGAGGCAACAAGAAGGCTGTCGCCTCCCCCTCTGCCAGGGGAGGGAGGAAAGTGTGCCCGGCAAGGGAGCCGGCACAGGTCGCCGTATGGCCTGGCGGCTGCATGTCTGCTTGAGTCATATGGGTATATAGAAGCAATGACTGTAATAAAAAAAATAAATAAATAAATAAAAAAAAAAATATATATATATATATATATATATATATTTTTTTTTTTATTGGTCCTGATCCTGGTAGGAAATGTACATGAACCGCAACAATTCGCACAAAACTATATAAATTATTTAATGAGGGATTTGCGTCTTCCAAAATCTTTCACGAAGATCCTGGAATTGAGAAAAGCTCCCAGTTCCAGTCGAAGGATTATTACTTGGTTGTTGTAGAGTTTTAGGCACATCAGCAACTTAGGTCATATCGTGCCATATATAATATGTTTGTAAATTGCGTGTATTCTGGTCGATTTACTCTTTAAACAGCTTGAAGAAAAATCCGGGTTTCCAAGAAAGAGAAAAAAAAAAAACCGAGATCGACTAACTCAGCTACGTTGTGGGAAAAGACCCATACAAATCCCTCGCATCAGTGATGACTTTCGAACCCAAGTCTTTTCCACCCGGTGTTAGGAAGACAGTAATTGTCCCAGCCACGAGGGCAAGAACTGAACACAGTTTTGCATCAGTACCCCTTGTGTCGTTAAACCCAAAACCAATAATAAATAAGACCAAACGAGAGAGAGAAAGAGAGAGAGAGAGAGAGAGAGAGAGAGAGAGAGAGAGAGAGAGAGAGAGAGAGATCGTCCGGTGTTACTGCCTTAAGATGGTTGTGTAGAGACGTGATATTGGACATATCTTCGCCTGATAAATGTCTCACCGTGGATTTCTACGTTCTGCTTGGATTCTGGGAATGTTCTTTCTATAAGAGCGGTTAGTAGAAATTTTTCTGAGGTCAGCGTCGATTTTCTGGACTCGTTCTACCATCTGATTAGGAAGTAAATTATCTTAAAAACTGCAGGCTGGGTTGAAGAGAAAACACTGTTGGAGTTTCTCTGATCTAAGCAGAAGATATCCTCCAGCCGCAGAGATCCAAGAACGAATGAGATGTGATTAGGACTGCATCAGCATCTTTGCTGTAATGATGAGCTATCATTCTTCTATGAGAGAAGACAGCCTAGAGATGCCTAGGGCCAGAGCTATCTCGCCTCCTATGTTTTTGGATTGCCCACTTGAGAGCCAGTACTCTTCTGAAAAAAAATTGCTCTGATGGTCATTTTACAGCTGTGGACATTTCATTGACAAAGAAGGTGCTGTTGTGTTCTTCACTTAAAGGCATCTTCGCAGGTGTAGCACAGTGATTATAATCGTCGTCCTCCCCACACCGGGTGGGAAAAGGCCCGGCTTCGAATCCCATCGGTGCGAGGAACTTTCATTGGCTTTTTTTGCACTCCATGGCTGAGTTGGTCGGGTTCAGGCGAGGATACAATCTGAGTACAATTGAAACTGAAGCTTCTCCGAGCACGGGTGAGATAGTTGACGCATTTTTATTGAGAGATTAGACCATACGCTCTGATTTTGCTGGATTTTTCATTCTTTTTATTTAAATCAGATTTAGGTGTACATCCTGGTAGGGGCGTATTCAGGGGTAAGCGGGGGGGAATATACCCCTTAGCCATGCGTATAAGTGTTCCTAGATCTATCTAAATAAAAACACTCAAAAACCTGGTTTTCATACCCCCACCTTTACGATGATACCAGGATACGGTACTGCACGGTGACCCTACCCAAGAAACGGTCTACAAACCAGGGGGGCTTCTTTATAATTCGCAAGGAGAGTTACATTTACGAAATTATCTAAGTTCAACAGACAAAAAAATTGCCAATATTACATACATTAATATTAGGAACACATAAACAGTCAAACATTCACATGTTTATTTAGGAAGAACCTTTCTTTTGCTCAATGTCAACCTGGTAGTTGTTTGGCAGGAAGGTGTATATACGATGGACGATCTCGGTCCGGTGAAATGTTGAGACTAAATTGTTTGAGGTAATTGGTTAATGAAAGCAGTACACCGTTATCTTCTGTGATTTTTTGGGGAGTATGCATTCGTTTTTATTGGTGTAAGGGTTTTTAAATCATCAGTGAATGCCAATATATCTGGCCTTTTTGTTACAAACGGGACAATTGGACAATTATAGCTGTAAAGAGGAGACGGGATAGTACCCCCTTCTTGTGGGACTCCTGTGTATATATCCGTTTAGTATATACTAAACGGATATATATATATCCGGACAGAGTGAAACTAAATATTAGGACAGAGTGAAACTGAACGGTCTTGGAGGAAGGACGAAAGGAAGTACAGCGCACCTCCACCAATGTAGAAATAGTCTTCGAGCAGGAAAGAGAGTCCTCTCGAATAATTTTAGAATCAAAGACAAGTGGAATATTGGTCGAAAGTGCTTTCCAGCTCAAACCTAGTTTTCTCGCAGCTACGTAAAAACCTGAGGCTTTTGCCCTGTCACGTGCTATAATGGTAAGTTCTAAAAACCTGCTCGCTCCAGGCAAGGGCAGCCGTAGATTTGCTGCTAGCGACTATGCTCCCTAAGCTAACTAGAATCGGTTCTTCTCTCCAAAACCCCAAGGGCAGATATTGGTGAGGTTTATGGTAAACTAGGAAACATTTTGCCTAGTGGCTGAGCCATTGTGGATGAATTATTTCTTATCAAAATTGTGAGTGGATCGCCTTAACTCCACATCAGAAATTAAAAAAATAATTTCTGAAATATTATTTATTTTTGCTGTAAATAAAAGAATGTTTAATTTATTAAATCGCAGAGCCTTAAATATGTGTTGCCTTTCACGCGTGTTGTTTATAAAGTATTACAAAATGTAAAGTGTTACAAAAAGTATTACAAAGTATTACTCCAACGTTATAACGTTGGAGGTATGTGCAGGCAAGTGCAAAACACATACTTTTATATATTGTTAGTTAATCAATTCGTAATTAATTGGTAACAAAACAAAAATAATAGAAAACGAAAATTTAAATTAATTTCAGAAAAAATCTAACGTGCTTGAAATGTAACCCACTACGTACATTAACTAACTTGTTGCCTTCCAAATCATCTCAGATATAGTTCATCCGTCTCCTCTCGCATTGGCCGTAAAGGTGGGAATCAGCTATTATCATTAGCAAAATCTAAGAAAGTAATTAAATCATACAAGAGCGATTCTAGACACTATGAAGCTGAGATACTAAAAAATTTTAATCATATAAAATTGTCGGCGCGGATAGCATAGTGGTTTAATCACCGTCCTCCTGCACCAGGTGGCGCCTCCGTAACCAGGTGGAAGGAGCAGCAGTGCGTAGCACACGCTTCTTGATTAGACCGGGGTTCGAGCCCGTCACCACCAAATACGGAGGATGCGGAAAGGTCACGGGAATGACCACTGCATATTCCCGAAGCAATATGGCCTTAGTTGCTAATGCTCCTAAAAAACCAAATAACAACATCAACCAGGAATAGACTGCAGACAGATTATCACTATACTAACTATACTATAATGTTATCGAAAATTAGTGGTACTGTGGTAACACCTAAAACAGTTTATGTGTATCACCTGCTCATGAGATACATAAATTATAAATGCCACAAATATATAAATGAGGCACTCAAGCCTTTCGAGATTGCGCGGCTCTCCAGGTTACTAAACTTGGCCTTCTCTAATATATATATAAATAAAAATACACTGGTGTGCAAAACTTAAGGACAAGTCAGGTTTTCACCTGTAGCTTCTCATAGGAGTGGCCTGGATATGGGAAAAGCATACCAAAGGAACTTCGTGAGGTACAGAAATGATGAAGGAAACAACGCCCACACAACAACGGAAACAAAACGGTACAGAGGGACTTTATTCAAAAATGGCAACATAGCACTGGCTGCCATGATACAGATGCATCACTGCCGAAGATGGAACAAAAGGAAGAGGTCGTCCTCAGTAGGAGATATGGCCACCCCTAATGTCGATGCAGACTTTGCACCGCTTGTCCATCCTTAGAACAATATTGTTGATAAGTTCTTGAGGTAACATTATCCATTGCTCTGTCAGCGCCATCTTCAGCTGGTGAACATTTTCTGGTGGGTGTGGACGTGCCGCTAGTCTTCTCCCCAGAGCGTCCCATATGTGTTCGATGGGATTTAGAGCGGTGGAACGGGCAGGCCAATCCATACGAACAATGTCCTCACTTTCCAAAAGCATATCAACAGCTGCAGTGCGATGGGGTGTGGCGTTATCATCCATAAACACGAACTCGGAGCCAATGGCACCGTGGAACAGACGCATATGGGGAAGGATTACCTGAGTACAGCAGAGTGCACCGGTTACAATACCGCCTTCCAGTATCTGGAGTTGTATACGTCCATCCAAGATAACGCCTCCCCAGACGAGAACACCTCGAGCGCCATATCGATCCCATTCAGCGATGTTTGCAGGGTGATGCCGTATGCCAACCTCTTGCCGATTAGCTGACGTCAGTAAAGTTAAAAACTAATCGCTTCTCTAATCAGTAAAGAGTACCTTACACCATTGCGCTGCTGTCCAGTCCTTGTGTTCGATGCACCACTGTTAACGGTGTCTCCGATGGGAAGGTATTAAAGGGACATTGTTTTTCGTGGACGACCACCACTGGTCCTTTGAATGGTACAGATACAGGTCCACTTCGACAGGTACAGGTCCACTCGACCTGTACCTGTCGTTCTGAAGGCCGACCACGCACGTGAGACGATGCTATGGGCGATACCGAACTCTGTAGCCACACTCCTCACAGTTCGACTTTCCTCGAGCTTCCCAATTATTCGACCTCGGGTAAAGTCATCCAGATGTTGTCTACTGGCCATTTCGTTGTCTGTAGCATTGTATGAAACCAATCGAATGTCTCTAACAGTTATGCTCACCATTCGGTAATTTTCACATAACTGCTGAACTGCTGCTTTTATCTGTTTATGTGAGCCCTCTCATCACGATTCAAATTTTTGCATGTGCACCAGCTTTCTACTGAACAGCCACAGTTATGCAAATCGCCACACGTTGTTTAGTTTGATTTTGTGGTTGTAACCTTTAGAAATAGTGTTCATCCTTAAGTTTTGCACACTAGTGTATGGTTCGGACATTACTTCAGAAGGAAAGGTCGGATATTTTAGTCCCTGTAGCAATTTTAGTTCAAATTCCGACTCTATAGTCCATCTCTCCCCCCCCCCCCCAACGAAACATTGTATTCTTAGTGACCTTTGTATCAAATATCATATCAGTAGGTTAACTCATATCTCCTGTGCACACCTGCCACCTTCTCCCCAAAAATAGAACTGCTATACAAACCTCGTTTTCGTGACTACCCAATATATCGCAGTTATCACGCAATTCGATTTGATAATCATTCTTGAATACAGTAGACATGTTTTAAGCACTTCATCAGCTAGGTAATGTAAAGCAACGCGTACATTACCTAGCTCAAGTTATATAACTCATGTTAACGAACCAATGGCACACAAGACATGAGTAGCAAACATCAGAAAATGTACATGCAGGCAGCCACCTATGAATAATTTCACCAATATTATAGAAGAGAAAGTATTTTATAATTTTAAAAAATCTCTAAAATCTCTTCAACGTAAAAATTATATATGCTGCTTTAGTCATCACAGGTCAATACTTCTAGTAACCGATATGTAATTGTTATTAATAAAATAAAAACATTGTTATATTATTATCCATGAATTTTATTAATATCTGAAAATTAAAACGTTTTTAACGCCTGCCGATGACTCTTAAATGTAAAACACGTTAAATATGCTAGCTGCAGGACACATTATGTACCCGCTACAGAATTTTTATTTTTCCTTCGCCATCGCTGTCCTAATATGTTTAGTCTGTATTCAGCATTGGGTTTTCCCGTACTAGATTCTCATTTGAGGATTTGAATCAATACATAATTGGAGTACGGTATATAAAAATTAATGGCTTTTTTTTTCTTTTTGTTTTCTTTAAAAAGAATTGGAGACCGAGTAAAGAGAGAGAGAGAGAGAGAGAGAGAGAGAGAGAGAGAGAGAGGTTGTAGTAGTAGTGTTGTGTTGTGTTGTAGGTAGCGCCTAAAATCCTTAAAACTTGTACGGTTTTAAACGCATTAGCGAGTTAGAGCATATTGCGCCCCATATATGTCTGTAAACTGCGTTTGTTCTGTGGTCGATTTGCTGTTTGCTGGACGAAAAACCCCAATTTCAGGAGAAAAACCCTCGCCTGAAACCAGAGAGAGAGAGTAATAAAAGCAGGAAAGAAGGACAGAAAGCTATGACGGCATAAAGAGATTGAACAATTGTTTTCGTTACAAAGTTTAATTTAAAAAAGTATTTTATTAGTTCGAATTTTATTCTTTTTTTTTTCTTTTTCCAATAAAACCACGAGGAGGAGGAGAAGTCTGACTGAGATTGAATAAGAGATGATTTATTAAAACCTACCGCAAGACAAAAATACAGTTGATGAATAATAAATTGACGTCGTCCTCGGAAGAAAGACAAGCCAGTGATGCACTCTCTGCCGTCTCTGTCTTATCGATGCTCCCTTGTGACGTTAAGCTTTCGGAGCGTATCTGGCAGCATCGCGCTAGCACGAAGAAAGGAAAATGTCGAGCAGGACAAAGAAATTTCCATTTCTATAATTACTGGCATCAGAAGGGTTCCTAATTCGCTGATGCTGTGTGTACGTAAAGCTAGGAATAGCAATGCACGTGATAGGGTAAAACAGCTTACAAGCCAATCGATATAACGTGTTGCCATGGCATCGCAAGACGCTATTCCAGCATTTAAAAAGGGAGGGTAAATATTAAAACACCCTCTGGTTTAATATCTTTCTATCTCTCTCTCTCTCTCAAGGTCATCCTTGTAAGGTAGTTGGCATAAAGGTTATGTATGAGTCATTCGACGTGGACAGTCGTCCGGCTCGTTGAAAGGCAAATAAAAGGCACTACGTTGAGAGAGCAGTCCAATTACTCGAAATAAGAAAGAAGCAAAAAAAAAAAAAAAAAAAAACCTTGTGCACAGTCATTTAGGTAACTAATGAAAACGTTGGATGTCAGTCATGGGGAAATATAATAACCATTAAGATCCCCTGCAGCAATCAGAAATAATTCTACCAATGCTAGATCCTTTCTAAAACTCTTTATAAAGCCACCTGAGGTATCTTCAACGGATATCTGTAAAAAGTATGAGCCAGCAAAGGACTTTAACAGAATTCTGTTAACGGCAAACAGAGAATATATAAGAAACAAGCCATTTTCTAAATTCCACTGGACATGGATGTGAATACCAGGTAGCAGTAAATAGATTTTAATTATAGACCCATTTATTGATTGAACTGGACATTTAATAACGAGATATTCTAGGAACAGAGTTACATTCTCCCTGTGTTTTATAGCATGATATTTTATTCCTCTTCTTCTTTTATCTGGTAATAGAAATGGAGTGTAGCTGCAACTTGAAGCTAATTCTGATATGCTTGGATGTCATCTAGCTACATAAAATTTTGTTACGCAAATTATTTGGAAATAATTTAGAATTAGAAGGTGAATCAAGAGAGAAAATTTACGTTTGATGCTTCTAGCGTTTTGATAATATATTTTCATAGAATATTGAGGTGAGATTTGAACGTGTATCAAATCAATCAAACTGGCGGAGGCGACGAGATCTGTAGTGCTTGAGAAATGTTATTTATATGCGAGTCTCGTTCTGATAGGTAGATATAGCTGTCTCAAAATGAATGGTTCAAAATTTTAGTTGGATTTTGGAAATAGCGTGAGTTCTTGTCATAATGTTCTTGTAATTGGGTATGCTAAGGAAATGGTTGGTACCCTACCGAGTGGTTGTCACATTGAGTGTGCCTTTTTATTGTCTCCATTAGAAAGTCTACTGAATTTTCATTCCTTGTTTTTTATCTATAATAAAATATTAAGAAACAAATGCCTTAAAACTACTTTAAACTTTCTCTCAGAGATTTATCCATCCATTAACCTAAATCATCAGTTTTTGTTTCAAATTGATTAAATCAGCTTTATTCTTCCTCAGTATAAAATGTTTAGCAAAATATTGTATGCAAACGTAAAAATAGAACACTGAAGATAAGGATGGATAGTGTAATAATCACCACAGTCTGGCGTGTTCTTACAGATTATTTTTATCATAAAGAATGGTAGCTTTCAAGGCAGCTTGAACGATATCAGGTGTAGGGTCATGCTGCACGCGACCGTCTTTGTCCGTAAAGCAGCTTTTCATTTACGTCTCTCCTTGAAAAAGTATTCTGATTATTGTTTGTTCTATTACTTAAGTTTCTCGATAAAACACTCACTTTAAATGTTTTAGTGCATTTTATTTTTCCCTATCTTATTTGAGAAACCGACCTTTCCATACTTGGCTCCTGCTTCTGGTTGATTGTTCCCTCCAGACTCCATTTGTACTTCCTACAACCGAACTTAAATCACTCTTTATTCATAAACGGCAACAATTCTCTTGTCTCCTCCTGTTTGTCTATTACCTATTTTAATGCATTTGCAACGATAATTTAATACAGTGTATATAATAACATTACTCGTTCACCTCGTGGCTTGATATTTGACGAGCACCATTGTTTTTATTGCTGGTCGAACAACGATGACAAATTTCTTCACTCTGAAATTCGAGATCTAAAAAAAAAAAAAACTTTAATTTAATTTACTTCATCTAAATTTCTGTTATGCCGCTACTTTCAACTAAATTGAAACATAGTTTGAGAGGCCCCTTGTCTTGTTTGTTTCTCTTCTATCTACTTATTGAGACTTCCTCCAAACTTATCTGCAGATCTTTTGAGTTTATGAGTTCTATTTTCGCTTCGCAGATGACCTAAATATCTATAAAAATCAAATCAGCGCTAAGAATTGATCGCTTATTTTTAAACAATGGAAAAATGCCGGTTCTAATCTAAAAACATGTGATATTATAGCCGTGGGTGTCAAATATGCTTTCTCACACTGTGCGGCACGCGGCCAAGTAGGCAGCACTATGTGTTATTCCCCCCCCCCCCCATTTTAATGTTAGCTTGTCATAATATACACTTTCCCACTGACTTTTGAAATATGTATATCGGTTTTAGTAAAAACCGATTTTTTCTGTATTGCTTTCTTGTGATATTTTATGTGCCTTCCTTGGTATTTAATATTATAATAACTATATAATAAGAATTAGAGTTATTCAGATGAAAAGTGTTAGAATAGGAACATTGAATATCGGGACGATGAATGGAAAGAGTAGAGAGATTGTGGATTTGATTGTGGATATACCTACAAGAGACAAGGTGGAAGGGAAATAAAACAAAAGAGCTCGGTGAAGGGTACAAGTTGTTCTTTAGAGGAGCGGATGAGAGGAAGAAATGGAGTAGATATGATAGTTGATAAGGAGTTAAAGGATGGAGTGTGTGAGGTTAACAGAAGGAGCGACAGGATTATGAGCATCAAACTGGAGGTGTGTGGACACTTGACCATAATAGTATGTGCGTATGCCCCGCAAATAGAATGCGGGGAAGAAGAAAAGGACGGTTTTTGGATGAAATGGATCAAGTGATCATGGCAATACCTGAGAAAGAGAGTTGATTGTTGGAGGCGATTTAAATGGACATTTAGGAAAAAAACAAGAGAGAGAAAGGAAGAGTGTATAGAAGGTGGAGTATTGGGGAACGAAATGGAGAAGGGGAGAGGATAGTAGAACACGCAGTGGCATTCGACCTGGCGATAGTTAACACCTACTTCGAAAAGAAAGAAAGCCAGCTGAAAACATACAAGAGTGGGGAAAGGATAAGCCAGATTGACTATATCATGTGCCGTAGGAGGCATCTAAAGGAAATGAGGAATAGCAAGGTGATAAATGGAGAAAGTGTGTCTACACAACATAGATTGCTTTTATCGATTGGGAGGTTGCAGCTGACAAAAGTAGGAAATATTCAAGACAGAGGGAGAAAGAGATAAAATGATAGAGATTGAAAGAGAAGGGTTTGAGGAAGGAGTTTAGGGAAAAGGTGCAAAAAGGAATCAAGTTACCGGAAGACGTGCAAGAGTGGTGGAAGTTAAATAGTTGTATCATATGGAAAGTTGGAGAAGAGTTGTTGGGAAAAACATCAGGAAAGGGGGCGCCGGAGGGAAAGGAGGCTTGGTGGTGGAATGAGGAAGTGCAATCTGTGATAAAACGGTGAGTACTTCTCACCGATAAAACAGATAAAAGATGAGAGGGGAATGGTGATACAGAGAAGGTTAAGGAAGGGTGGAAAGACTATTTTAAGAAGTTATTAAATGAGGAAAACCCAAGAGCATTATGCGAGGATGGAGAGACGAATGAAAGAGTAAAGAGTAGTGGAAGGCATAAGTAGGAAAGAAGTGGAACGTGCACTCAGAAAAATGAAGAGAGAGAAAGCAGTAGGTGATGATCAGATACCAGTAGAGGTATGGAGAAGTATGGGCGAAGAAGGGATCGATATCTTATGAGACCTTATGGAAAAATTGTGGCAGCAGGAGAGGATACCAGATGAGTGGAGGGAAAGTATACTTGTGCCGATCTATAAAAGAAATGGTGATGTGCAGGAATGCGGGAACTACAGGGAATAAAGTTAATGTCTCATTCGATGAAGATCTGAGAAAGAATTGTAGAAGGAAGGATAAGGCAGGAGACGGAAATAGGAGAGGAACAGATCGGTTTCATGCCTGGAAGAGGAACAACAGATGCGATCTTTGCTTTAAGGCAGGTGATGGAAAGTAGAGTTGCAAGTAGAATTACAGGGAGATGCAAGTAGAGTTGCACATGGTGTTCATAGACCTGGAAAAAGCATATGATAGAGTGCTCAGCCAAGAGGTATGGAGATGCATGAGGGAGAAGGGTGCATCAGAAAAGTACGTAAGGCTTGTGAAGGAAATGTACGAGGGAGCGGTGGCTCATTTTAAGAGTAGTGTAAGTATGACTGAGGGGTGCTCTGTAGTAGTTGGACTGCACCAGGGATCAGCTCTCAGCCCATATCTGTTCGATATGGTAATGGATGTGTTGGTGAGAGACGTGAAGAATAGAGCACCATGGAGTATACTGTTTATCGTACTGCGCGAAACCATCTAAAGGAAAAGTAGAGAAGAAATTGCAGGAATGGAGGAAAGCGTTGGAAGAGAGGGGTATGAGGATAAGTAGACAAAGACAGAATATATGGCATCGAATGGAGAAGATGAGAGTTCTATAAAACTGCAGGAGGAAAAGCTACCATCAGTTTCTAAATTTAAGTATCTGGGATCAAACGTTGAGAGGGATGGAGAATTGAGTGCAGAAATACAGCATAGAGTGCAATGTGGATGGTTGAACTGGAGAAAGATGAGTGCGGTGCTGTGTGATAAGAAAGTAAATTGCAGAATGAAGGGAAGATTGTATAAAGCTGTGGTTAGACCCGCATTGAAATACGGTGCTGAGACATGGGCGATTGGGCCCAGGAGAAGAAGATGGAAGTGGCGGAGATGAGGACGTTAAGATGGATGTGTAGTGTGATGAGGAAGAACAGGATAAGAAATGACTACATCAGAGGTACGGTTAAGGTGGGGCCTCTGAGTAAAAAATGCAGGAATCTAGGTTGAGGTGGCTTGGACATGTGGAACGAAAAAAGTGAGGAGTATGTGGGGAAGGAGGGCGAAATGTTGGAGGTGTTAGGGAAAAGGAAGAGGGGGAAACCTAAGCTGGGATGGAAGGACAAGGTGGCAGAGGATTTAAAAGAGAGAGGATGGAGGAGAGAGGAAGCCCAGGATAGGGAGGAATGGAGGAAAAGAATTAAGGATGGAAATGCCGACCTCATATAAACGTGGGAAGAAGGCGAAGATGAAGAAGAAGAGTTATTCAGTAATTGTTGGGTTTTCGTATTTAATTATTAAATGTAAAAAATATACCAAGATGACAAATATTAAATTCTATTTCGAGAAAATGCTTAAATGGTGGTATGGAACTGTTTTTCCGCCCGCGACCTTAAACCATATTATTTATTTTGGCCCCTAACAAAAAAGTTAGATGGTCCTATTGTAGACATTATTTTGTTATTATTAATCTCCTGAATGCTATTAAATCGGAGAGTTGTGACGATTTTAACCGCTGGGCAGTCTGTTTATGTACTTGTGGTGGAAAGTGATAATGTTCGATGCTCATCTAAGTTACTAGTATTGTTCAAGGAAGGTTTGTTTTTTTGTGGGGACAGCTAATGCTGTTCCTACTGCATTAGCACTTATTCATAGATTGGTGCTTCTTCGGCCTTCACGCGCAACATAGTTGTTATAATCGCCGTTCTCCTTACACCGTATGGAAAAAGCTTGGTTTTGAAACTCTCAAAGAGACGCGAACTTTTATGAGCATTATTTCACTACGGGATGGAAAAAGCCCATGAAAGCTCTTCAAGTCATTTACAGGACAGAAGACAAAAAAAGTCCGTGGCGAAGTTAGTCAATGAAGGGCGTAGTACTGTTCAGAATATATTGTTGTTGTTGTTGTTGGGTTTTAGGAGCATTTCCGTCTAAGACCATGTTGCTTCGTGTATATCGTCTGTAAATTGCTTGTGTTCTGAGGTCGATTTTCTGTTTTCTGGACGAAAAACCCGATTTTCCTGGAGAAAAACCCATGCTACCCTTGCCTGAGACCGACTTACTCAGCCACGTTGTGAAAAAGACCCATAAAAATTCCTCCCGTCATCGATGGGATTCGAATTCGGGTCTTTTCCACCCGGTGTGGGGAGGACGGCGATCTTACCAACTGTGCTACCCACGAGGGCGTTCAGAATATGTAATCCGTCGTAGTTGGCATTTTCCAGCTACGATGGGGCCATTGTACAGAGTTGCTACATACCTGTTAACTGGCCATGAATCATTAAAAGGCAAACTGACGGCCCTGGGAATCATCGATGATCCCACTTGCACCTGTGGTGGGACTGAGAGTTGATCACACCTTATGTATGACTGCCCCCTATATGAGGATCTTCGCTGCACCTTTATCACTTCCTTGACCTACATACCCAAAGACCAAGAAACACACCTGCTTGATAGTAGGGAGGAATATACAGCTTTCACGCGTTTCGCACAAGAGCTCTTCAGCCGAAGGAAAACCTTATCTACAGTTCCTGTACCTGCGCCACAACGGTCCCAAGGAAGACAGCAGACGGTCTGAGACCATGATGGACTTTCATACAAACTAGACAGTCATGAACTTGACCACCACACCATCAAACGGACAACTATCCGACGATTGGAGTTTGAAAGCTACCATTGGATCGAATTAAATCCCTGGATTGGACACCAGCCGATGTCGATGACAGAGGCGCCAAATGGCGATTCTATCTGTGCTCAATTGTACAGTCACTTTCGACCAAATTCCTTCGCCTTTCTTCGCCTTCACCTGATTGACTGAATGTACACTGACTGGTTGGGGATGCCTTCGCCTATATCCCCTTACTCTTACTTTCATTCCTCTTCTTCTGTACACCCTGTACTACCTCACTCTATCTAATCGCTGCTTTTTTTAAAAAATTAATTAATTTATTTTATTACTATTATTTTTTATTATTATTTTTTATTATTATTATTTTTATTATTATTATTATTATTATTTATTTTTTATTTTTTTATTTTTTTTATTATTTTTTTATTATTTTATTTATTTTTTATTTTTTTATTTATTTTTTTATTTTTATTTTATTTATTATTATTTTTTTTTACTTGGTCTCCGCTCAGGAAGCTGAGGCAACCCTGACGGAGACTAACCAGAGAACTATGGGCAGCCTGGCTACCTCCTAGTGGTGTGTGCGGGCAACGTTGGGTTCCACCAGGGGCCCTGCGGCCAAATGCCAGGACACACAACAGAACCCAACACAAAACTACACATTCAACACACAACACTTTTTCTGGCATTTACAGTGTTCTGTATTTCTTCACAGTGTACATATGGCGCAGATGTGGGAAACCACAGGTGGCGCCCGACCCTAACACTATGCACACTATGTACAGAGTTCTGTATATCATCACAGAGCATCACAGCGGAGTTGAACTATCGTTTACGGGTCGCCTTACGTAAGACACAACATATGTTCACACATTCTGAACGGTGGTTTTACGAACTTTATCACATCACAGATTTGAAGACTACTTGGATTGGGTTAAAATCAGCGAGGTCATAGTTGTTTGGGAAAAGGATAAATTTCTAAAGTTCACATAGCATCCAGCAATATTCTTCTTCTTTCTCAATTGCTTACCGGTGTGATTTATGCCCTTGTCTTCAAGGCTTTATCTATTCCACGTGCTGACGCAGTAACGGCATCCCTTACCTACCGTTACATTCTATACTGCCCAATATCTTATGTATAAATAATTTATTTCCAAGCAACACAGACAACATTTTTAATTCATTGGCAGTAGACCCTTTGAAATACTGTCGGAGCAAGGAATATAGATTGAACAGCCTATCCGAACTCCACAGCTTACGTCATCTATAGAACGGGAGCATTCCGAAGGAAACTTCGGATAAAGAGGATGGAATGAGATGTAGTACTATGTTATACTCTGTAATAAGTGAGCTATAGTAATATATTATAAAAATATGCAATAAGCAATTAATCAAATCTTTATGCAACATAACATCATGGAATATAAAATCACCTTTGAACTACTACTTTTGTAAGGTAATGTAAATATTTAATTCCTTCTTGTAATACTGTAAATAATTGCTTCTTATAATATTGTCAAATAATTGCCTCTTGTATTAGTGTAAACAATTGCTCCTCGTAATATTGTAAATAATTGAATCTTGTAAATATTGTAAATAAATGCTATTCTTGCTTTTTTGTACACCCTTCTACCCGGTAGGCTATGTAAAAGGGGTGAAAGCAAACATTTGCTGGAATAAACGGAATAGTAAATAAATAAATAATTAAAAATTAACAGCAGAGCACAACTAGGGCGCACAGAGAAAGATTTCCGAGCACACCATCCAGCGAACGCTCTTGCAGATAGGCCTACGGAGTAGGTGTTAATTTTCCCATCTTGACCGCCCGTCGTGCCTGCAGTGGCTACAAAAGCCTTTCGTGGACATTGAACGACCGGAAAAGAGCCTTCTGGTCTGATGAACCAAGGTTCCAGCTCCGTAAAATCTATGGACGGCTGCATATTTGTCGGCAAGCAGATAAATAGCCGCAACCAGAACTGCAGGGCTGGACAAAAACAGACCGGCGACTTGGTTTTGGGGAGATGTTTTCACAGACATTACTGCCCCCTCCTCATTCCTATTGAACACACTCTCACTGACAGATCCGGAACAATGCGAGATCAGCATTGTTTCGGACCAGGTTTTGACCTATATGGCTGTCCTGTATTGAGATGGCACTGGATCTCTAAACAAGACTCGTGTTCATAAGGCTCGCATTGTGCAGAATGGTTCGAGGATCACGTCCATGCAATTCTTGTACTCTCCTGGACACTAAAATTCCCCCGACATCAATTGACATCCAATATTTATGGGATGCGGTGGAAGGCAGCTTTCGCCAGTCTCCCGCTCCGTGGCCGAACTAAGGGGCATCCTTCTGACCAACTGGTTCAATTATACACTGGTGTTAAAAGAATGTGCATCACCCTATAAAATTGTAATTGTCGTCCGAATAACGTAAGTATATGGCAATATTTCTTACAGATTGCATCAGATAAGATTTGCACGCGTAGGTGATGACGTAATATTGCATTAGCTATTTCTTTAAGCTATATAAGCACACGCTCTGCAAGAGTTACAGTCATTCCTTGCTTGTGTGTCAGGATGGCGAGTTACGTGCAGTTGACTCCACGAAGAAAGAGTGCTATTGTTTGCTTTACGTGAGGAAGGATGTTCTTCCCGTCATATTGCTTATAGAGTGTCTTGTAATCAGTCGACAGAGAGTAGATTTCTTTCCGAACTCAAGATTACTGGTTCTGCTGATAGGTAAAAAGGAACCGGACGAAAACGAGTCTCTACGCCAAAACAGGACCGCGTTTTCAAGCGCTTTTGCCTTAAAAACCACAAAGCTTCTTCTTAATCTCAGCTCAAAAGAGAATGGGAAGAATATACAGGAGTGGTAGCAAGTGCAGTAACAGTCAAAAAGTCAGAAGACGCATCTTCAAAAATGGACTTAGAATCCCCTCCTCATACCAAAAATGAAAAAGGCCAGATTAATTTGGTGTAAGGAGCATATCAATTGCACACCCGAGCAATTTGAATTAGTGTAAGCAATTGCTCCTCGTAATATTGTAAATAATTGAATCTTGTAAATATTGTAAATAAATTCTATTCTTGCAATCAGTCGACAGTGAGTAGATTTCTTTCGGAACTCAAGAAGTCAGTTATTTTCTCGGATGAGAAGAAATTCAACCTGCATCGCTCTGATGGGAGACAAACGATTCGCCGTAGACGTGGCGAAGAATACCATTCAGACTGTATGGTGTCCACAGTGAAATTCCCTACCAGCCAAATGATATGGGGGGTACATTTCGTATCACCTGCAGTTTATAAAAGGTTCCGTAAATGCCAGTGGATACTTGGCTATATTGGAAGGCAAATTCTGCCAACCATTAGTAACCATTTCAATCTGCCAAGTAACTGCATCTCTCAGGACGACTCTGCTCTTTGTCATCGGGCGAAAATTGTAAGTAGGCACTTCTGTGGTTACTTTAGCTTCATTTCTGCATTAGAGGTTCGACAATAATGTGTTTACATTTGTTACAGGTGAAACAATGGTTGGAAGAACGGTCCATTATAAATCCTAGCTGGCCAGGAAATAGCCCGGCCGGACCTGAATCCTATAGAGAACTGTTGGCATCGTGTGGAATCTGCCATTGCCAGAAAGAAACCAAAGACCCTTCGTGAACTTCATAATTCGTGTTTGAAACCACGAACTATCAGTTGATTATCTTCAAAAATTGATCTTGTCAATGTCTCGACGGTGTGCTGCTGTCATCACGGCCGGAGGCGGTTCAACTAAATATTAGTTTGCACCTGGTGAACTTTTCATTTTGTTTTCCATTTAAAATGATAAACTGAAGCAAACTGAGGGCTTCTGATAACTTCTGACCTGTAATCAGGTCACAAAGGAGGTTAGGCAGTCGAAGGCAGATTACGAGAAATCCTTGGCAAAAGATGCTAAGAAATACAGCAAGGATTTCTTTACTTATATAAACTCTAAAAGGAAGAGGATGAATCTGATTGGTCCACTTGACATCGATGGTTCGACTGTTGATGATCCTGCTCAGATAGCAAACAAACCGAATGAGTATTTTGCATCTACATTCACACGTGAGGAATTATTAAGGTTTGAAAATGGCAGAAGGTTATCAAATTGTAGCAGGATACTTAATGATTTTGTAATAACTGAGAGAAAAGTGGAGGAGAAATTGTTGAAGTTAAATATAAGAAAAGCACCTCGGGTAGATGGGATCTATCCAATTATATTAAAGGATGCGGCAAAGCAACTAAGCAAACCGTTAGCCATAATTATGAGAGCATCCTTGGACTCAGGGGAGGTTCCCACGGACTGGAGATGTGAAAATGTATCCCCAATTCACAAAGTGGGATCGAAGGGTGACACGAGTAATTACAGACCAGTTAGTTTTACTTCTGTTCCGGGTAAAATAATGGAATCAGTGGTTAAAGATGCATTGCAGGATCATCTAGACAAGACTGCAGCAATAATTCAGACACAGCATGGGTTTGTTAAGGGAAAGTCTTGTCTGACAAATTTGATAGGATATTATGATGTGGTTACAAAGGAACTGGATGCAAAAAATAATTTTGATATCAAATATTTGGATTTCAGGAAAGCTTTTGACACTGTTGCCCATGAAAGACTATTGTACTAATTGGAGCAGAATGGTATTAAGGGTAAGTTGCTACAATGGATAAAAGGATGGTTAAGTGGGAGAACACAGAGGGTGGTAATCAATGGTGCTGCTCTTCGTGGACTAATGTTATTAGTGGAGTCCCACAGGGTTCGGTGTTGGGTCCACTGTTGTTTTGTATATTTATCAATGATATTGATGAAGGTATATCAGGCTTAATGTCGAAGTTTGCAGATGATACAAAGGTTGGCAGGGTTGTTAATGACAGTAATGGCAGTCTGCTACTGCAACAGGATCTAGATAATTTGGGCAGATGGGCTAAGAAGTGGCAACTGAAGTTTATCCCTGACAAATGCAAAGTACTGCATATGGGTAGAAGTAACCCCAGAGAAACGTACGTACCAACTGTGTGGTACTACACTTAAGGTGGTAAAAAATGAAAAAGACCTGGGAGTAATTGTGCAGTTAGATATGAAGTTTTCTCAGCAATGCAGACAGGCTGCCAGGGCAGGTCATGGGGTTTTGTCAATGATATATAGGAATTTTGCTAGCAGGAAAAAGGAGGTGATTATCCCTCTGTATAAGGCAATGGTCAGGCCACGCCTTGAGTACTGCGTACAGGTCTGGAGGCCTCATTTTAGGAAGGATGTAGATTTACTTGAGCGTGTACAGAGAAGGGCATAAGATTGGTGAGGGGAATGAAGGGATCCTCTTACCAAGAGAGGCTTAAGTTCTGCAAATTGCAGTGGTTGGAGACTAGGCACCTGCGCGGTGATCTGATTGAGGTGTATAAGGCCTTGAATGGGTTGACCACGCTGAATTCTGATGGGATCCTTCCACTTGTTCAGGTTACGAACCTAAGGGGGCATAAATTGAAATTAAGAAAGGATAGATGTAGAATAGATGTGCGGAAATTTGCCTTTAGCCAGTGGGTGGTTAATTGCTGGAACAAACTTCCATCTGTCGTTGTGGAAGTTGATAGGTTGTATAAATTTAAGGAGGAACTGCACAGGCATTTGGAGGGAATGGTGTAATTTTTTTTTTTTTGGCTGATGCTGCATAAGCTCATACACTTGCTTTCTTGCATCACATGCCACTACTACTACTATTTCAACCATAATTGTCGTGTTTACCAAAACTGTTGTGTAAAGGTTGTAAATGCTCATTTTGAATATTTTGAGAGCACCGGTGAAATATTACTTAGCTTTGCCTTAACTACTAATAAATGTCTTTTGTTTATATTTCTGTTTGTGATGTTAGTCATTAATGTTACATACCGTCGCGAAAAAGGATTAGAAATGTGAAATTCCTAGGTGATGCACTTTCTTTGAACACCAGTGTATATATATATAGAAGTAGAACTCTTTATTGTATACAGAAGGAAAATTGCTGTATACAACTCCCTTCACGGCTACAAGCAAGAGGTTAATTATATATATATATATATCATCATCATCATCATCAGCCATTTTCAATCCACTGCAGGATGAAGGCCTCTCCAACAACTTTCCAGTTCCTTCCGTTTTGAGCACTGGCCATCCATTTACTACTCAAAAACTTACGAATTTCATCTATCCATCTCCGCCTTTGTCTTCCAGGTTTTCTTCTAGCTCCTCTTGGGTATCATTCTGTTATTTTTTTAGTCCATCTGTCATCATGTCTTCGAGCTATGTGTCCTGCCCAAGACCATTTTAGTTCTTTAGTTTTGATAAGAATGTCCTTTACTTGAGTTTGCTGCCTAATCCATGTGTTTCTCTTCTTATCTAACAGTCTGATTTCCGATATAATTCGTTCCATTCTTCGCTGTGTAGTTCTTAGCTTCTCTTCCATTCTTTTGGTGAGTGCCCAAGTTTCACTTCCATAAGTCATGGTGGGGAGTATACATTGATTCATTATTTTACGTTTCAGACAAACTGGGATATTGCTCTTCAGTATGTGACTATATTTCCTGAATGCTATCCATCCAAAATTTATTCTTCTCTTGACTTCCAGCCATTTATCATTATTACAGCTAATAACTTGTCCCAGATAAGTATATGACTCCACCTTTTCAATTACTGCTCCTTCAATCATTAATTCCCTTTCCGTGGCATACTTGTTCATCATTACTTTTGTTTTAGCTATATTCATCTTTAGTCCAAAATCCTTACTAACTGTGCGTAACTGATTAAGATTTTCCTCTAATTCTTTGGGATCGTGGCTTATGACCACAATGTCATCTGCAAATCGTAAATGGTTTAGGTACTCTCCGTTCACATTGACTCCTTTCTGCGACCAGTCTAATCTTCTGAAAGCTTCCTCAAGGGCAGCAGTAAACAGCTTCGCAGATATTGTGTCTCCTTGTCGAACTCCTTTCTCGATTTTAAATTTGCTACTGCCTTTGTCTAGTCTAATAAAGGATGTAGCACTCTCATATATTTTCTTCAAAATCATAATATATGGAGTATCTATGCCTTGTCTTTCCAGTGCCCGGAACATTGCCTTATGCTGTATGGAGTCAAACGCCTTTTCATAATCCACAAACGCCAGGCATAATGGTGTTTTATATTCATTTGCTTTCTCCATTAGCTGTGATATTACGTGAAGGTGATCCATAGTTGAGAATCCTGTCCTAAAGCCAGCTTGCTCTTTCGGTTGATTCTCATCAAGTATTCTTTCTAATCTGTTAGTAAAGACCCTTGTGAACAACTTGTAGATATGGGATAACAAGCTAATTGGTCTATAATTTCCAATTTCTGATTTATCTCCTTTCTTATGCAGCAAAACTATGATTGCATTATTCCACTGCTTAGGCATCACACCTTTTCTAATGCACTTTGTGAAGAGCTTTGCCAGTTTTTGTGTTATGTCTCTTCCTCCCGATTTTAACAACTCTACAGTAACTTCATCTTCCCCTGGGGCTTTCCGATTCTTCATTTTCTTCAATGCATGTTCTACCTCATCAGGAAGAATATCGGGTATGTCGTATGTGTTGCTACTTTGCAATCCATGTTCCCCACTGCTGGTATCATTCCCTCGCTCCTTGTATAATTCTCTATAGTAGTCTTCTGCTATTTGAATTATGCCTTCTCTGCTGTTTATAAGTACACCATCGCTATTCTTCAGTTTCAGTATCATTTGTCTTTCTGTATTACTGCTCATGGCTGCTGATTTAAATCCTTTGTTTTCCCTTAATGCTTGTTCTACTTTTCTTGTGTTAAATCTTCTTATGTCCTCTCTGAGTCTCTTTCTAATGGCTTTGCATAACTCAGTATACTCAATTTTCTCCCTGTCAGTGTTTTTCTTGCTCTTCATTTGTCGTCTTTGGTTCATCGTGACAAGTGTATCTTGACTAATTTTTTCTTCTTTGGATTTCTGTTTCCCTATAGGTTTCTTGGGCTTTATCACTTTCAGAAAGTTGTAATATTCCTCGTCGATATCTTGGTCCTGAGCAGTCTGCAGAAGCTCAAACTTGTTCTTAAGTTCCAGTACATACTGCTTTTTCTCCTCCTCTGTTATTTCAAAGACCTTTGTATTATTTACTCGAGTCAGTTTTTTCCTTTCCTTTCCTACATCTATATCAAGTGTACATCTTACCATTCTGTGATCACTTCCAACATTTACCTTATTCAGGACGGTAACATCATTCACAATATATCTTCTGTTAGTGAGGATGAAGTCGATTTCATTAGTTATTAATCCATTTGGACTCTTCCATGTCCACTTTCTGTTCACCCTTTTCTTGAAAAAAGTGTTCATTACTGACAGTCCTTGAGATTCTGCAAATTCCACAAGTCTTTCACCTCTTTTATTTCTTTCACCAATTCCAAAATTTCCCATAGTTCCTCTTTCGCGCTGTTTTGCCTTTTTCCAACCTTAGCATTGAAGTCCCCCATAATAATAGTGTAGTGGGTTTTCTGCTCATCTAGAAGACTCTCAATTTCAGTGTACATTTCTTCAACCTCTTCATCATCATGGCTTGATGTTGGTGCATAAATCATTATAATCTTTAGCTTGTACCTCTTAGAAATCTTGAATATTAGTCTTGACACCCTTGGCGATGTACTTTTGAATTCCAAAATGTTGTTTTTAAAATCTTTATGGACCAGAAACCCAACTCCACCTTCACTCCTTTCACTGTTTCCATTGGTGTACAGCAGATTTCCACTTGAT
The DNA here is from genome assembly GCF_048544385.1 of Mastigoproctus giganteus. Lineage (NCBI taxonomy): Eukaryota > Metazoa > Arthropoda > Arachnida > Uropygi > Thelyphonidae > Mastigoproctus > Mastigoproctus giganteus. Next base: position 88,280,506 of record NC_143582.1, on the reverse strand, counting down.
AAACTTATAAGTGATTCATTTCTTCTTCTTGTTTCAGCCAAACCGATGATATTTCAATTCACATTTTCTAATTCCTTTTCCAGCTCTAATATCCTGTCTTCACCGATGAGTGATCGTACGTTATAACAGGCCAAGTTCAATTTCCGTGCATGGCAGCCTGGTCGTACCCAGAGATTCTTAGCACCCTCTGCTTCCACTCTGATCCTCTCGCTGCCGTAAGAGGGAGAGTGAAAGCTGCTGGGGACTGAGGGCCATTTGTATTGTTGTGCTCTCATTGCTGGAGGGTTTGGTCTTTTCCTCTTCACGCTGGCCAGGCGTCTTGAAGAGAACCACTCTGCACGTTCGTTGCCACCTAAGTGACGTAACAGGGCTTAGGTGTGCATGAGTGGATTTTAGGGAGGTGTGCATGAGTGGATTTTAGGGAGGCAGGCCAACCGGACTTCTCCTAAATCTTCTGTAATAGAGAGATATTGGATCCATCAGTGTTTTAGGCTGTGTCTGATAACACACAGGATACCTGTTCCCCTCTAAGCCCTTATATATATATATATATATATATATATATGGCACCTCCCTCGTTGAAGTCGGCGGTGATTTATGCGACCGCCGCTCTCCGGTTGGGTGAAACAATGCGAGACAGACGTCGACGGCCAGGTTCATCCACCTACAGCGCTGTCCACCATCCGATGTTATTTCGGAAATGGCGCATTCCCGATACACTCTTGATACTTTTGAACGGCGATAGTGCTATTTCTGTACCATTTCCGGGATAGAGCGACGCATGCGTCGAGCACCCACTATGATCCCTCTTTCAAAGTCTGTTATCCCACGACGTTTATCCATACTGACATCGAATTACCATCTATATGAATGCAGTCATGCAGTGTACCTATATACCTGCCAAGCGGTATTGTTATTTGTTATTTGTTTTTTTTTTTTTTAGGAGCATTAGTAATCAAGACCATAATAGCTCCTGGGGGGGATATGCGGTGGTCATTCCCTGATCTTTCTGCAGCCCCGGTATTTGGCTCAAACCACCGTCTAATCATCAAGAAGCGCGTGCTACGCACTGCTGCTCCTGCCCACATGGCTACGGAGGCGCCGCCAACGGTAGGTTCTTCCACTAGCGAGAGGGGTGACAGCGTCGCATTGCCCAGGAACCAGGTATCGCGTGAATTCTGTCCTTCAGTGTAAGTCCGTCTGTTTAATTTAAACAGGCGACCATATCTAATGAATATTTGGTTGGGCAACTTTTCTGATAGTTTATCAAGTACACTATATGATGTCTGTCCACTCGTGTACAGTGTGCCGTTAGTATCAGAATATTTGGAAGAGGGAAGTGTCAGTTAATCAAGCGATTCGATTAAGCAGAGGTTGGTTAAGAGGGCGTCTAGTGAACTGATTTACAGAAAAGTTCCATTTTATTATAAATATTTAATGGTGAACATGTTCACGTTTCAGGCGCATCAGCTACTTATTGTGACGTATGTCTGTAAATTGCGTGTGTTTTGTGATCAATTTGCCTGTTTACTGGACAAAAAAAAAAAAAAAAACTCGACTTTTCGGCAAAAAAAAAAGTCACGCAACCCTCGCCTGAGAATGACTTAAGTCATTTGTGTGTGGGGGGAAATACACACACACACACACACACACATATATATATATATATACAGGGTGTCTCATAAATATTGGTACAAACGTTTAGGGGAGGTAGGTAACGTCTAAAGAAATGTGAATCGCAGAGGAATCCATAACCGGAAACGTCACGGGAAAGTATTAGCAGAGGCACAAGAAGCAGAAATGACACAACACAGTAATTAGTGGCAAACATTTATTTGACATAATATTAACAATGGAGTATGAGATGGATGCATTTCATGATGTTACAACAGATGCTCGAAGGTTCCACCATGAGATGCGATGCATGCGTGACACCGACGCAGCATGGACTGGCGGACACGGTCGAACACACCTGGAGTTTCTTTGTCAGTAGCAGCAGCGCAGACGAGTCTCGCCACGAGATCCATTTCCGTCTCCACAGGCGATTCATACACAATAGATTTGAGGGCCCCCACAGACAGAAATCAAAGCTCGAAAAATCAGGTGAGCGTGGGGGCCAGGCAACGAGTCCACCACGGCCAATCCATCGACGCCCAAAATGCCTGTTCAAATGGTCACGAACACACCTTCCATAATGGGGAGGTGCCCCATCATGTTGAAACCAAATGTTGTGTCTCACATTTGCTGGAACATCGTCAAGTAACCCTGGTAGAACTTGTTCAAGAAATATCCGATATTTAGCAGAGTTCATGTGGGATGGTAACAGGTATGGGCCGACTAAGCAGTCACCGACCATACCTGCCCACACATTTATTGCGAAGCGATGTTGTGCCGCATGGGGACGCACACCGTGTGGACTCTCTGCTAATCCATACACTAGGTGCATGTCTGCCAGCTCACAGTTCGTATATCGGTGCATGCTCTTCGCGCAGCGACTACTGCTTGAATGAGTAAACCAGAAATTTTTCCTCTCGCGAACTGATGAACAGCGCCGTGTACCGACTTACAGTGACGTTTCCGGTTATGGGTTCCTATGCGATTCACATTCCTTTAGATGTTACCTACCTCCCCTAAACGTTTGTACCAACATTTTTGAGACACCCTGTATATTAAAATTTCCTCCCGTCATTGACAAGATTTGAAGCCAGTTCTTTTTCACGAGGTGTTGGAAGGACGGTGCTTATATGTGCTGTGCACACGCTAGGGCTCGAACATAACGTGCAAAGTGCAATTTTTGTACGAAATTTTCTAATCGCAGTTGGTATTAGTACTAGTATTAGTATAAGTAAGGCCATATATACTGTTCTTTTTTCCCATAAGTTTTTGTTGCTGTAGGGTTTTAGGAGTATCAGCGACTAAGGCCATATTGCTCCATCTGTAAGTTGCGTGTTTTCTACCCTGCAGAAGTTTTTTGGTCCAATTCCAATTTTATAGCACCTTCCATCCCATCGCCTGTACAGAACATTGTGATAAATTTGGAACGACAGCTGTGATACTTTTCGGAATTTCAGAACTTAATATAATATTCTTATGGATCTTTCTACCAAATATAATATCAATAGATTAACTCACATACTCCTGTGGACCCGTTCTCTCACACATACAAAAAAAAAAAAAAAAAAATGTACTGTTACACTAATCTCGTCCCACGGTTGCCCATCATACAAATCTCACGTGGTGAGATTTTTGGTAAACGTTTAAAGAGACATTACAGATTCTGTAAACTGCTGAGGTACGTTGTTATTGTTATTTGGGTTTTTTTTTAGGAGCATTAGCAACTAAGACCATATTGCTACGGGAATATGCGGTGGTCATTCCCTGACCTTTCCGCACCCTCCGTATTTGGTAGTGACGGGCTCGAACCCCGGTCTAATCAAGAAGCGTGCTACACACTGCTGTTCCTTCCCACCTGGCTACGGAGGAGCCCCTGAGGTACGTTAGTTAATAATCGAACACATCTGAAATGTAAAACAACACGTATAATACCTAACTTGTTTTTATCCATCATAATATAATCTAACTTCAGCAATCAATTAAAAAAATACTCATCTGTCATCCAAGCCTTTACGATTTACAACATATTTATAACATTCCGTCTTTTAAAGCCAGAAAAACATCGCGTCTTCAAAGATTTTTTCCAGTAATCGGGGAGGGCAGGTTCTCCGTTAGAAAGAATACTTGATGAGAATCGACCGAAAGAGCAAGCTGGCTTTAGGACAGGATTCTCAACTGTGGATCACCTTCACGTAATATCACAGCTAATGGAGAAATCAAATGAATATAAAACACCATTATGCCTGGCATTTGTGGATTATGAAAAGGCATTTGACTCCATACAGCATAAGGCAATGTTTCGGGCACTGGAAAGACAAGGCATAGATACCCCACATATGATTTTGAAGAAAATATATGAGAACGCTACCTACCTCCTTTATTAGACTAGACAAAGACAGTAGGAAATTTAAAATCGAGAAAGGAGTTCGACGAGGAGACACAATATCTCCGAAGCTGTTTACTGTTCCCCTTGAGGAAGCTTTCAGAAGATTAGAAAGAAGATTATTTCAGAAAATTATTGGTCGCAGAAAGGAGTCAATGTGAATGGAGAGTACCTAAACCATTTACGATTTGCAGATGACATTGTGGTCATAAGCCATGATCCCAAAGAATTATAGGAAAATCTTAATCATTTATGCACAGTTAGTAAGGATTTTGGACTAAAGATGAATATGGCTAAAACAAAAGTAATGATGAACAAGTATGCCACAGAAAGGAACATAATGATTGAAGGAGCAGTAATTGAAAAGGTGGAGTCATATACGTATCTGGGACAAGTTATTAGCTGTAATAATGATAAATGGCTGGAAGTCAAGAGAAGAATAAATTTTGGATGGATAGCATTCAGGAAATATAGTCACATACCGAGGAGCAATATCCCAATTTGTTTGAAACGTAAAATAAAACCAATGTATACTCCCCACCATGAGTTATGGAAGTGAAACTTGGGCACTCACCAAAAGAATGGAACGAATTATATTGGGAACCAGACTGTTAGATAAGAAGAGAAACACATGGATTAGGCAGCAAACTCAAGTAAAGGACATTCTTATCAAAACTAAAGAACTAAAATGGTCTTGGGCAGGACACATAGCTCGAAGACATGATGACAGATGGACTAAGAAAATAAGAGAATGGTACCCTAGAGGAGCTAGAAGAACACCTGGAAGACAATGGCGGAGATGGATATATGAAATTCATGAGATTGTGGGTAGTAAATGGATGGCCATTGCACAAAACAGAAGGAACTGGAAAGTTGCTGGAGATGCATTCATCCTGCAGTGGATGAAGTGGATTGAAAATGACTGATGATGATGATGATGTTACTCTGTTGCATTCATGCCTCTACCCAAAAAGAGATTTAAACGTTCTTTACTATGCTTATTTTTGTCACAGCAATAGCCTGTCAAAGTCATTGTTTTATCAGGCAAATGTTTTTGTTAGGTTTGTTGGTGCATCAGCAACTGTGGCCTATAATGCACTAGCAGGCAAATACTTCTGAAACAAAACCTGTTTCTTCTGCGTTACGGCTATAACGATGGAACCATCGTTATAGCTGTAACCTTTTGGAATTTCAGTGAATTCAGAATATCATTCATTACAAACCTCATCACTAAAATTTGACCCTTCTCCAGAAATGTTTTTTCGAAAAATCAGTTTTTAGAAATTTACTAGCCATTCGCTGCTCGCCTTAAAACCTTTACGATTAAGATTCTTAGCAAATTTTTCCGTCTTTTCACGAAGACATACCCCACTTAAAGGAATATTATTTTCTCGGAACTCTTTTAATAGATATTTAATACATATATTTCGTGATATGATGATATATATACCTGTACTTCCCATTCCTGTCTTATTTAAGAGATTGCGTATGTTTTGCTTCTTTATTTTCTAGATAAGTTGAAAGCATATTATGAGAAATCTCCAAATTCAGAAGCAATTATAGAATTTTTGTCTCCCTTTATTATAGTCGAATAATATTAACAGTTGACAAAAGATTTAGTTTATTCTTTGGTGCCGTGCTGCACTATATTGAAATTTTCACGAAAGGGTAGTCTAAAACCGAAAACGCACCGGCAACACTCATTTGCACCAATTCACATAGGCAAAACCATGTTATCTTCTATACATATCTAAAGTACTGTACGTTTGACCTTTACGTAACGATTATAACTATCGAAACAGATCATTCTAAAAAAAGGCAGAATTACCTGTAGCTGAGAGTACATATCCAGACTTAGTAACAAAGATCACGTGAATTTGTCAAAGCGATCCGGAGCGAGCGCGTAAATGTCTCGTAAATTGATGTAATGAACGTGCCGTTGACGCACACCCTGCCCACTACTGCTTGGATATAGTCCACATGGAACCATTTTGCGTTGACCTAATTTTACGGGCCGAATCATAAAAATGTCAAGTTTATTGAGAGCTGCATTAAATGCAATTCGAGTTAACAAGAATTTTAAAGCATTATTCCTAGCGAGGTTTTGACGGGAGATATTGATAAATTTGATTGTGAATTTGCCTATGTGAATTGGTGCAAAGATATCGAAGGTTCAAGATATCGAAGTCTGTTGTATATCGGTCTGAAATTAAATCCGTGCTACGTATGAACACACAAGCGAACTTGTGTGGTACAACAGAGCAGAGGATTCTATGAAATAACTAATTACAATAAAAAAAAATCTGTACAAAACTATAACACTTACGAGGGAGAAAGTTGTTGTTATTTGGTTTTTAGGAGCATTAGCAACTAAGGCCATATTGCTCCGGGATATGCTGTGGTCATTCCCTGACCTTTCCGCATCCTCTGCATTTGGTGGTGACGGGCTTGAACTCTGGTTTAATCAAGAAGCGTGTGCAACGCACTGCTGCTCCTTCCCTGGCTACGGAGGCGCCACGAGAGAGATAGAGAGCTATAACGATAAAGGTACAAACATATAAAAATTTGTCGACTAAAGAGACAAAGAGAGATCCATGAAATTTATAGTTTCAGTTTGAGAATGATTGCTTAAATAATACTGACCATACATAGAAATAAATCTTTGAAAATGGTTAATTTCGAGAATATTAATTAGTTTAATGAGCGGGTATGGAAAGAATCCATCACACCTAACAGCCCTGTTTGCAGTAGGAATCCAGCATGCTTTTCTTTGTCTCCTGTACTGCTAAGAAATTTTTGTCTGTGTTGATGAGTTATTGAGCTTTGGTCTACCCACCGTTATGGAAAAAAATTCATAGAGATAGTTATAATTAGCGGTTACATTAAAAGTTTTATGTGGTACGTTAAACAAAAAAGCAAGAAATTTTTTAAAGCTGGAACCATAGTATTGAAATACTGTATTTTTATCTTTATAAATTTATATATCCCCTTAGTTTTTATGAAACAGACGACATCTAACTTTTTTGCTTACAGATGGTCTGTCGTTAGACCATACGAGGACAAATTGGCAAGTATAGTCTCCATTTTTTTTTTTTTTTAAGTTCATCATCATCATCATCAGCCATTTTCAATCCACTGCAGGATGAAGGCCTCTCCAGCAACTTTCCAGTTCCTTCTGTTTTGAGCACTGGCCATCCATTTACTACTCAAAAACTCATGAATTTCATCTATCCATCTCCGCCTTTGTCTTCCAGGTTTTCTTCTAGCTCCTGTTGGGTACCATTCTGTTATTTTCTTAGTCCATCTGTCATCATGTCTTCGAGCTATGTGTCCTGCCCAAGACCATTTTAGTTCTTTAGTTTTGATAAGAATGTCCTTTACTTGAGTTTGCTGCCTAATCCATGTGTTTCTCTTCTTATCTAACAGTCTGATTCCCAATATTTATTTATTTATTTATTTAATTTCAGGCATTCTCCCAGTTAAAATGTATAACAGAGCAAAGGTTGTACAAAACATAAAAATAAATGGTAGACTAATATACTTTGTACAATGAAAGTTAATTCAAACGGGAAAAGTCCAATTCACAAAAATAAAAAAGATATTCATGACATCAAGTCCAGCGCTATGTAAACTCGCAGAAAGCAGTTTGCTGCAGGACACGTCATCACACACACACGAATTAATAAGGACATCTTTATCCCAGAACTCATCCGTCAATCGGTCAACTTACTCCAAATAGTTCTGTGAAATTGTTTCTTGTTCACAGCCATATCCAAGTCAAACTTGTTCATGAGTGCCAATGTTCTTTTGAAGAAGGAGTTCCTGGATATCTCTAATCTAGAATTACCGATGTGGAATGTAGTCTTCTGTCTAGTAGCCACCACTGGAGCGTGAAGGTCAATATGGCACAGAAGATCTGGCAGGTAGGTTGAACCAGCGAAGATGTGGTACAACAATTTGAGATCAAGAGCAGTTCGTCGAGTTTCCAAGTTTTGAAGATTGAAGTAGGAACAGAGATTCCGGTAGAAGATTCTGTGGTAAAACATGGGGTTACGTCTGGAAAGATAGTGGATATTTTTCATCTGGAGCGATTCTATTTGCTGTATCAAGTATGAATAGTGTGGGTTCCATATAGGAGAAGCAAACTCCACTATAGGGAGTATAGTTGTCTTAAATAGGAGCACAGAGAACTTAGGATCTTGAAATCTGTACGTCTGCCGTTTAATGAAGCCAATTTGTTTTTTCGCTTGGTTTAATATATTCCTAACATGTTTATCAAACCCACATGTAGCGGTAAAAGTAACTCCCAGATCTTTAACTTCGTCAACTCTGGAAATCGGCATCTCCTTGATGTAATATTTGTAATATTCATTAACTAAAGTCTTAGTTTTCCTCGTAGCTGCAAAGGAAATAAAGCTGCATTTCCTAGTGTTAACCTCCAAACCATTCAAAGCAACCCAATCAGAAAAAGAGTTGAGAGCAGCCTGAAGGTTGAGAGCATCATCTTGACTGCTGATACGTGAATATAGTTTCACATCATCGGCAAACATTAGTGTCTTGATTCCACCTCTCTCAACAAATTGCGGTAGATCGTTGATAAAGATGGTGAATAAAAGAGGCTCAAGAGATGATCCCTGTGGTACTCCTCTCGATGGAAAAAATTCCCTTGAGACTTCCTGTCCGATGATCACCCTATGTTTTCGATATGAAATATAGCTCATCAACCAGGATAATAAAGGGTCAAGTATTCCATAGTGGCTTAGTTTTTGAGCAAGTTGATTATGCGGGACACTGTCGAAAGCCTTAGTAAGGTCTATGTAGATCACATCAACCTGTTCCCCGCGATCGACGGTGTCTAGAACCTGTTGCTAGATAGTGAGAAGATTAGTGGTAGTTGATCGGCCCTTGGTGAAGCCATGTTGGCAGTCGCAGATAAAGTGATGAAAATATTCCATTAATCGGTGTTGAATGACAGTGTCCAGAATTTTTGCCAGCGAGTTCATAAGGCAAATGGGACGGTAATTCTCTAGTGAGTGGTTTGCACTTCCCTTTGGAATAGGAATAATATTAACAGTTTTGAAGTGAGTGGGGTAGATACCAGACTTAACGGAAAGATTGAATATGTGCGATATTATATATTTAAGTTGTGGAAAGCATTTCTTCCACAAAATAAGTGGAATCTTATCTGGGCCTGCAGAAAAATCTTTTGTTAGTTTCCGAAGCGCTTGAATGATATCGTCTGTGTCCACCGAGAGATTATTCAGTGTATCATCCTTAATGACTTGAAATTGATAAGCTGAAGCAGCAGTAGCTGTTGTTTATTCAAAGTTAGAGGTACAAAAAAAATCGTACAGTTTCAAAACGATATGTTCTATCTCTCAGCATAATGGCCAAGAACATTCAAGGATAGACCCCAACTTTCGATGAGATTTTTTAAACTGTTGTAGGAATGTCTTGACACTAGTAACGCTGTTGCTGTACTGTTGATATTGTTTCAGAATTGTTTTTCTTTGCTGAAAAATCATTTCCATAACGGTTGAGACGATGTCGGCAAAAGTGACAAGCAGTAGAGTAGCCAGGATTTTTTGTCAGCAGGTACATTCACAAAAAAAGGCGCCAATTGCCTAATGCTAGAAAACGCCACAATACCATATTTCTGCGTCAGAGGGTAAAATTTACCTGCTGACCCTACCCTAGCTACGCCACTGGCAACAAGACAGATAAAAATCTGGAGGTGCTAAATCGGGCTATGGGGGCAGGAATTCTGTAAACCTCTACATCAGGTCTGCTTCAACCATGCTCCTCTTAGTTATTTTATTCAAAAACTATACATTACAGGTTAAACTGTAATAACAAGTATTACAGCACTTTATTTATGTACGTGGTAGATGATTTTCATCAACCGGTGAAATACCACCACTTTGCTTATTGGAGGCTTGAAGTGGTGAAACCCATGTTTAGTCTCTAGAGCAAAGTTTCCGGCATCCCCTTCCCCCCATACTTCTCCTTCAACCCATGCATGGTACTAAGTACTATAGGTTTTGATACCTTTCATGTTTGGGGTTTTCATAAAAAAAAAAAAAAAAAAAAAAACGTGTCTATGCGATTTCTAACGCATCACTGTACGCTCACATCTCAAAGGAAATCAGTTACATCAGTTTCATCAAAATTGTCATATAGTACTGTATAAAAACAAGTCGCACCTACGAGCATGTTTATATCTGACCAAGCACCACATACACTCCGAAGCAGTTGTCTTTGAAAACCGAAAGCCTCAAATTCTCATAGCTCAGGACAAGGAGTCAGACATGCAATTTTGCAGTTTTCTAGACTGAATATGAACTCACACTGAACGAAGCGGCGAAGTTACAGCTACATGACTACCGGTTGTAGCTTTAATAAATAATTTTTATTAGTAATATACATTTTGATGACAGTGTTGTACATGACTACTCGTTGCATTTGTAGCAACAGTCCACGAACGTTACACTTGCTGAAAGGAAATTAACAGTCTAAGTTGAGTTACAATATAACAACTACAGTATATAAAAGTTTATCATCAGGCATTTTTGCTGTTCTTGGGCCACATCATAATGGGACCATCCAACTTAATTCATTCTGGTTTATTGACATATTTTCTTTATTCCCATTCTTTATAAACTGTTGTTTCACATAAGATGTGTGGTTTATACACAGAGTTGGATTTGCATAATAGGGGATTTTAATTTTCAGCTATTGACTGAAACTTGTGAATTGGTCACTTGCAGAGTAGCAGAACCTTCATATATTGGATGACTGCTTTCTACACAAGCATGTTAGGCAACAAGAGAAAACAGTACTTTTCATCATATTCACTAGCTGATTTCGTCAGCAGTGAATCTTTATGCGTTAAGAATCTCCATATAAAAGAACTACTAAGTGGCAATGTTCGTAACATATTGGTGTGGGATTTACTTAAAGATATAACTGTGAAAAGGTAGGGGAAATGGTTTTGCTTTCATAAAGGTGACTACAATGGTCTAAGAGAGAATCTCCAGATAAAAGAATTATTTAGAGATTCTGGACATTAAGAATCTCTAGATAAAGGAACTACTAAGCAGCAATATTCATAACAGATTTATGTGGTGTTTTACTTAAAGATATAACTAATGTGAAGAGTAAAGGGAAGGGATTTTGCTTTCATAAAGGTAACTACACCGTACAATGGTCTAAGACAACTTTTAAATTCTTCCCAGTGGAACCAAATGATAATTAGCAACTGCAAATTCTACATTGGAAGCATACAGGGAATTAATCAATGAAGCTACTAAGCTTTTTTATACCAAGCGATACTGTTAATGGTTTAGACCTAAATGTATGGCAGATGAACTGATAATACTAGTAGCAGGGAAGAAAAATGTTTGGGATTATTATAAATTACCAGACGTCACTGAAGCCTATAGCAAGGACAAATTAGTGTGCAATCACTGAGGGGCTTTGGCAAACTAAAGCAGATTATGAGAGGTATTTGGCTAATAATGTAAAGGAAAGTATTGGTCCACCATATATGAATGGTATAACTATCGATGATTCTGTTCAGATTGCTAATAACCCGAATATCTTGCGTCCACGAAGACGTTTTTTAGGGATGGAAAAATCTTAAATATTACAATTTATAATTAGGAGCTAAATTATTTTGTGATTACTGTGAAGAAAGTAAGAGACAGTTTGTTGAAGCTAAGAATAAATAAATAAAAAAGATTCCATCTGGAGAAGATGGAATCTTTTCAATTATATTAAAAGTAGCAACAAGAGATGCAAACAAACCTTTGGTCATAATTTTGAGAGCATTCTTGACTAAGAATACTCTCATAATTATGGGAAGGTTCCTATAGATTGGAGATGTACACATGTCTCTCCTGTTCACAAAGGGAAGGGGAGAAAAAGCGGGCAGAGAGCAGGTACAGACGTATAACTTTGAATTCTTTTACCAGGAAAATAATGGAATCAGTGGTTATGCGATTATACGGCAATATTAATGGATTTTTTAAGGGAAGATCTTGTCTAATCAATCCAATTAGCTATTATCACAATGAAAGGAATTGAATGCAAAATATAAGTTTGACATCACTTAGAATTCAGTAAAGATTTTTACAATGTTCTGCATGAGAGGCTGTAGAAATTGGAGCAGTATGGCAATGGGGAAAAGTTACTACTATGGATAAAGGGATGGTTGAGTGGCAGAAGACAGAGAGTGGTTATAAAATGAGCCCTGCTCTTCTTGAACTAATATTATTGGTGGAGTCCCTCAGGGTTCGGTGTTGGGTCTCCTTGGTGTTCCGTGACCACCAAATACGGAGGATGCGGAAAGGTCAGGGAATGACCACCGCATATTCCCGGAGCAATATGGCCTCCTAAAAAAATACCAAATCATTGGTGTTTTTAGTATTTATTAGCGATATTGATGAAAGTATATCAAGCTTATTGTCTAAATTTGCAGTTGATACAAAGGTTGGTAGCGTGGTGAACAATAGGAATCAAGGCAACAAAACCTAACAAAATTGGACAGCTGTGTTGAGAAGTGACAGTTGAGATTCAACGTTAAATGCAATGTATTGCATATGGGCAACAATAAAATGAGAATTCTGTACCATTTGGGTGGTACCACACTCAGGGTAGTGGAAAACAAAAGAGAACTAGGGATGATTGTGCAATCCGACATGAATATTTCTGAGCAGTGGAGACAGGCCGCTAATACAGTTCAAGAGGGTTCTCTCAATGATATACAGAAATTTTCCATCAAGGACGAGGAGGTGTTTATCCCATTGTATATGGCAGTGGTCAGGCAGGATCTTGAATACTGCATACAGGTCTGAAAGCCTTATTTTAGAAGGATGTGGGTCTGTTGGAACGGGTGCAGAGAACAGCAATAAGATTAGTCAAGAACACAAAAGAGTACTCTTACAAGAAAATACTTCGGTTCTGCAAATTGCAACGCTTTTACACGAGCCATCTGAAAGGAGACCTGATTGAATTGTTTAAGGCATTTTCTGTATTGAGTTAAGTAAACTTATTTATGATGACATCCTTACTCTTTCTTGGACAATATACATATAAGGGGACGTATGTATATTGTTCCCTTATATGTACTGTATTTGTAAAATAATAAGAAAAGTTTACCTCAATATAGTACGTAGAACACTTCCTTATGATATTCTCCAGAAATTAAAACGAAAAACGTACATTAGAGTAACAAATAATTAAAAAATCAATTTAACACAATAAAACTCAATTTAACACAATTAAAAATAAGAAAATTAATTAAAATCATTTAACGAAAAAATTGCAAAACGATTTTCCTACCTGAAGCTGCCAACGCTTTTCGACCGTATGTCGTGATCACAGGAATGAACATTACCGAATAGGGGGTGAGTATGAAACTTAAATAGGGATTATTTGTCTTCGCGCATGCGCGTAAAAGCCCACGAATCGGAGATGAGCTATGGCCGACGAACATTAACGGAATTTTCGTGTAATTTAATTTCTACTGTTTCTGCAATTAATAGTCGTGTATAATTACGTTGCACTAAGTATTTTGGCCTCGAATGGAACTTAGTGTCCAATGTAATTATACGCGACTATTAATTGCAGAAACCGTAGAAATTAAATTACAAAAAAATTCCGTTAATGTTCGTCGGCTATATCTCATCTCCGATTCGTGGGCTTTTACGAGTATGCGCGAAGACAAATAACCCCTATTTAAGTTTCATACTCACCCCTATTCGGTAATTTTCCTTCCTGTGATCACGACATACAGTCGAAAAGCGTTGTCAGCTTCAGGAAGGAAAATCGTTTTGCAATTTTTTCATTAAATTCTTTTAATTAATTTTCTGATTTTTAATTATTTCTTAAATTATTTGTTACTCTAATGTAGGTTTTTCGATTTTTTCGTTTTAATTTCTGGAGAGTATCATACGGAAGTGTTCTACGGAATATATTGAGGTAAACTTCTCTTATTATTTTACAAATATTGATATCAACGTAGAACGTATTGAGCTTTACAGCTCTGATACATACTATGTATTTTGTTTGCACTAGTACTGCATTTGTGTATATATATATAAGGGGTTGGCTGCATGATACATGTGCAAAAATGTTCAGGTCAAAGAGTAATGAATTGCCGAACAAACTTCCATCTGGCGTTGTGAAAGCGGGTAGTTTGGTTAAATTTCAGGAAAAATTATATAAATTATAATTATACAAATTGCTGTATAAACTTGCTTCCTTGCATGATTTGCCACTACTGATTATAAAAATGAATATACCCATCCCTCTGCGTTCCAAATCGATCGTCAGTTTAGTTAAAGAATAAAGTTTTCCAACTGCAACTAGCTTGACTTCTTGTTCTTTTTCTCTGTGTTTCGTTTTCTTTCTTTCTTTCTTTTTTTTTCCATTTTTTTAATTGAAACTCCGTATATGGTCAACATTTTAGCGTTTTAGTGTAAAAATACGCGCTACGCATTTCCTGCAAGTTGCAGACTCCTGGTAATTTATTTATATAATTTTACCATTGATGGAAGTTCTCAGATTAGGACTACATTTGGTGTTAATTATATCGATATTATTATGTTATTTAAATGAACATGCTCCGTCAAATGCACATCATAATTTACTCAACGAAGTGATTCTATACTTACGTGTATTCATGAACTGTGAAGTCTGATGCTGCCATCTAGTAACCACCAAAATAATTATCAAGAAAAGGAGAGAAAAAAAAATACATGGAAAGATTTGTAAAATCCATAACTTTCGGATCACAGAACACATTACGAAACATTTTGAATTAAATTATTATTTCTAAATGACACTAGAGGAAATGTGCACCATACGATCTACCTGCAGATGAAAAGTAATCATTGACTTTACTAGACGAAAAAGTTAGTGCAAAGCATCATTTTAGTTCGTAGTAAATCACCGAAGTAGGTGAAATGGTATCGTTTTTGTTACTTCTCAAATTGTGAACGCCTTCACAACGAGTTTTTAGTACTTTTCTATCATACACCGTCTGGCGTCTCGCATATTGTCGAGTTAAACTTCATAAAAGGATTGTCACCCATTGTATCACTGCGGTACCTACCCGCCCACCAATGAGAGACCAACAAGTTTCGAAACGGTGCCGCCTGGGTGGTGGTATCCGCCGAGAATAAGTAACATCAGTCTTCTCTACTGGGGAAAAGTTGCTTATTCGAAATAGTGCAATAACAGGCAACTCGTTGTGCAGGCGTTCACAATATGAGATGTAACAAAAACGATGCCGTTTCACCTACTTCGGTGATTTTCTACGAACTAAAATGATGCTTTGCACTAACTTGTTCGTCTAGTAAATTTTCTGTAGTCTGAGGCTTTCAGCCCTAAACCCTTTTTAGTAAAATGAGATACTTAATAAAAATTCAGGGCAAAAGCTTCAGACTACGGGAAATTTACAGACATATAAGTTAGCGAAAATGCATTACATCTATATGCAGTAAATAAACCGAAGTAATTACAGTAATATCGTTTAATTATATCCCATATTGCGAATGCCTTCACTACGAATTGCCTGTTCGGTTATATGTTAAAATATGTCCTGCCACACTAAAACCGGGACCACAGTGAGAAACAAATCCAACCCGTTGATCTTATGATCAACCTCACCTTTATTCAGCAACGCGCACCAACAATTCAACACTCATATACAATATACACTGTGGAATATAACTAAACATAAACCATATACACCAATATGTAAAGTTATCTACATTATATACACACAGTGGGATAATAACATGACTTTTATTATGAACTGGCCCACGACGAAAGTTGAAGCTGCAAAAGACAGTTGTAGAATAGATGTGCGGAAATTTGCCTTTAGCCAGCGGGTAGTTGATTGGTAGAACAGACTTCCATCTTTGGTTGTGGAAGTTTATAGCCTAAATAAATTTAAGGCTGAGCTGGACAGGCATTTGGAACGAATGGAAGGGTGAAATGGCTTTTTTTTTGGTTGATGCTGCATAAGCGTACTTTCTTGCATCGTATGCCCCAAAGACCTTCAATTTCAAAGGAAACTCAAGATATTGTATCAATAATTCTCTTTCTGCATTGAAAATCCCTGTCAGAAAAACTTGCCAAAGCAAGGTAGTTCTGATTATTTTCAAGAAATTTTGAAGGTCACATTCGTCATACATGCTAGTCAACAATTGCAGCTGAGATCTTAAATGTACATAATAATTACATTGAAAAATTAGATGTTGGACAGTCTCCGGAAAACCACATTGGCACATCGAAGAGACAGCCAAACCCAAAGAAAATAACTTTTGAGTTCAAACTGCCATATCCGGACAACAAAAAGGTCAAGATTAAACCCGGATTGAACCATGACAATTGGTGCTTATTAAATTCGGTCACATTTGTCATAAACAAAAATGTAACTCTTCCTGTAATGCCATTTGACCGTTCGTTTTGCCATTCTCCCATAAATTGGTTCCTTATTCTAGATATGGCATCCTTTGTAGAGAGGTCTAAATTGATGGAATACTTATTAAGTACCACAGGCAGTCCTTTCCTTCTGTGATACTGTAAGTAGTTAAAGATAACTTCGTACTCAATTGGTAATTTACCGGACAAAACCTGAACTGCCGAAGTGGTTATTGTCCGGCAAGATCTAGACAGCTATAAGAAAGAAAATTTATGCCTGTGTTAAGTAAATATTTACCAAAGATCTACTTACGCTGGGTCCCCATGCACCCGCAGCATAACGTACTATAGGAATAAAAATACTCTTATAATATGTTTTAAGCGTGGAAGATTTTATACCTCATGAACTTCTTGTAATTTTGATCAACGTGCCGTCACAGTTTTAACCTTAAAAAAAAAAAAAAAGTAAAGTGCAGCCATTATCAACCCACTGCAGGACAGAAGCCTCCTCAACAATTCATGCTGAGGAAAATGGACTATAATCTGCCACGCTGATCCAGTGCGGGTTGGCAGTAGTAGTATTCAGTCGTGTGCTACTGCACTTCCACTCCTGCCCACTCGGCTACGGAGGCCGTTTATTAGGCTAAATCGCATACGAATGGCATTATGTAATAAAAACTATGGGAGATAAACTGGAATTTATTGTCCAACATGACACTAAATATTTGTAAGTATTTACCAATTTTATGGGCTGATCAAGTAATCTCACATTAGGGGGTCTATTTTGGTCCAGTCTACCGTTAACTAACATTTGTTTCATTTTTTTAATTGAAATTTCAAGCTTGTGTGTCTGACACCAATCATTTAAATCCCTTAGCAAATCAGTTGCACGAGTTTCAAGTTCAAGTCTAGAATCGCCAAGAACGAAGACAACACGGTCATTATCATATGCTACCTTTATAATTCTGTCACTTTAGTTAGCCAGCCAACCGTCAAGCACCACGTTCCAACAGACAGGTCCGAGAACCGATCCCTGGAGGGTAGCCGCGGGTCACCGGTCTCGTAACAGAACTAAATCTATGTGAGATACCTATTTTGGAATTAATCAGTTACAAGACGATATAACTGTGTACAGGTCTGGAGGCCTCATTTTAGGAAGGATGTAGAGTTGCTAAAACGAGTACAAAGAAGGACAACAAGATTGGTGAGGGGAACAAAGGGGTGCTCTTACCAAGAAAGGCTTAAGTTCTGCAAATTGCAGCTTCTGGAGAGTAGGTACCTGCGAGGTGATCTGATTGAGGTGAATAATGCCTTGAATGGCTTGAGCAAGCTGAATGCTGATGGGATTCTTCCTCTTGCTCAGATTAAGAACCTGAGGGGGCACAGATTCAAATTGAGGAAAGACAGTTGTAGAATATATGTGCGGAAATTTGCCTTTGGCCAGCGTGTAGTTGATTGGTGGAACAGACTTCCATCTTTTGTTGTGGAAGTTTATAGCCTAAATAAATTTAAGGCTGAGCTGGTCAGGCATTTGGAACGAATGGAAGGGTGAAATGGGTTTTTTTTTGGTTGATGCTGCATAAGCTTACTTTCTTGCATTGTATGCCTCTACTAATGCTAATGGTAATGAGGACACAGAGACCCCCGGTCCTGCGGAACCTCGTCAGAACACTGCCACCATACGGTGTCAAAGGCTCCTTTGTCCACGAAGAGGTCAAGGACATATTTACTAGTAGAATTTGCAAACGAATCAATGACATACTTTATGGCCTCCACAGTGGATTTACCCTTTATGAAGCCAAATTGATTCTGTATATAAATTTTTATTGCTATAGTATTTTGTGAATCTTTCTACAATTAATTTTTCCAGTACTTTGCTAAGGACTAGAAGCAAAGCAATGGGACGATAGGAGGCCTGATTAGCTGGTTTGCCAGGACTTTTCAAAAGAATTGCGAGGTTTGCTTTCTTCCAAGAAATAGAGAATGACCCTTCACTAAGTAACTTTAGGAACAATTGGGGACACTTTGTCCAAATTCGTTTCAAAATAGTTACTTCCATTAGATCATGACAAGGACTTTTACCGTCTCTCATTGAACGCACTGCAGAGCCAACTTCATCCTTCAAAAAATCCTCCTCAAAAGCAGGTCCTTCATACATTAAGTGCTCCATTTTGTGACAGGTTTGCTCAGAACTCTCAGGTACGGTAATATCTTGTTTAATAAAATCATCCAGAATGGCTTTCATTGAATTCTCCCATGAAAGTATTTCAGAATTGCCAGGCTTTAAAACAGACGAGAACATCTCACCTGGATGGATCTTCCCAATAACAAGCTTATAAGCTAATCGCCGAGGTTCTTTGTCTAAAGTCTGTTTGACCAGGCGATCCCAAGCCAATTTCTTTTGTCTATATATACAATTAAGGTAGTTACTTTCTATCTAGTTTATAAAATTCATTTAAACGTTCTATATCATCTGTTACTACTTCGCGCTCGTTGTAAATCGCGTTTAGCACAACTCAATTTTTTCCTAAGGTCTGTCAGCGGCTGAGTCCACCAAGGGACTAAATTTTTCCTTCTTTGTTTCTTTTTTGAGCTTATTATCACAAACATTGGTGACAAGTTTCATAAGTTCATTCAGTTGTGGAGTAAGAGCCAAATTTCCAATACGGTGGATATTTTCACTTGTAAAAGGCATCAAAATTTTTTCTGTCAAAGAATTCACAGACAACCTGCTGCGTTTTATATCGCGGAAAATCATAAGTAAATCGAAAACCTCCGACGACCAAGACAGCTTCGATGTCAAAAGAAATAGCGTTATGATCGCTACCAGGCCACGAAGAGTGTACACACCAGTTACTGATACAGCGACCAAAGGTGCTGTTAGAAAGGGTGACGTCAATGAAGGACTAGCCAGTAGTAGAAACAAAAGTTGGAATATGTTCGGGAGAATTCCAAAGAGTCAAGTTCTTGGACAATATGAACTCTTCAAGGAGTTCGCCTTTTGTGTTAGGTATAGGACTGTTCTACAGTGTCGAAGAAGCATTCGCATAAGTCAAAATCAATACCTTTTTACCAACAAGTTTAATCAAAACAGATTCCAAATAATTTAATAAGGGTTCGATATTCTGGTTCGCCTGAGAGCACTGCATATACAATGAAATAAATAAAATCTGGCCAAAGTGCCCTTCTAAACTGCGTGCTCAGAGCATAAACCATTCACTGTGGTACTGTGATCACAGGGACTAACATGACCAGAGTCCCCAAACTCTGGCCACAGCATTGCCTCCCACATCAGAGATTTGAGTATTCGACTGGACTACTTTTCATCAAAAAGGCAAACCCTTTACCTTACCCTTATATGAATACAATTCTTGAAGCCCCAGGACTTCAGTCTAAAATTATTTTAGATAAATCATTTAACACTGACGCCGACCGTTGACAATTTAGTTGTCAACTTTTATTTTCCTACAGTATTGATTAGTGTTTAACGCACTAAGCGTAATTCGTTCTGGATTTAGTAATTTTGGATCGCAGTGAGAGTGGTCGGACTTCTTTTTCCTTAGTTTGCAATTAGGACAAATTTCGAGGAAGTCTGGAGTAGGACTTGCATCAACCTGATGACTTGCCGACCACAATGTCCACAAGTATGTTCTGATTGTTTACAGTTTTTAGCGGAGTTCCCGTACCCTAAGCACTTAAAATACCGGGACGCTATTATAAAATTCTTCACATTATGGACTGACCAACCTAAATACACTCGAGAATCTAAATTTAACAATACACGTCTAATATGTGCTGGTACCTCAAAAACCCAATGTTTGTTATTTTTATTTTTGGCATTTATTTTATATCTAATTTTAACTTCTTTCTTAAATTCCTCTTCACTAATGTCATGTTCACTTAAATTTTTAACAAACAAGTCTTCCATAAACTCTTGGTCCATAACTTCCTTATAAATTTCATAAGCTACGAGGGTCGGGTTAAGATTGCGCGGTAAATCAACATTCAAGTTATGATCTTGAAATTTAGAACAACTTTTTAATTTATTCAAGTCATTTCCGTTCATGACTATACCCTTATCTCTAACTTTATGAATGGATTTAATTTTCACCTGTTTCTAAAATTCTTAGAAAAACGACATGCTTAATTTCTTCACTAGCTTTGAGTTCACAATCATCATTTGCACGGACAAGGACCACGTGCTTAACTTGAATCCCCGAAGGAACTAATTCTTTGGCAGTTTTTCTGGCTGCGCTAGACGTGGCCACACTAGCATATGTAACCACAGGAGTAGACGTAGGCATTACCTTAGTATCTAGTTGTGTTTTCAACCTTTCGTTCTCTATTGTAATATCTATTACTAGACGCTCCATGTTATTCCAAATTTACTAATTCCACCATCATAAGGGGAATAACCACACTACCAAAATATCCAACAAGTTATTTTTGAGAGCATATAACAAATTTAAATTTAGGGTACCACTTGACTGCTCCAATTCACAATCATTATTTACACTTTGGGCATCAGCCTCACCTTCGGTTGATCCCAAGGGAGGAAACTCGTTCCCGAAAATATCCACCAGTTCAACCATCGGTTCCGTTAGACAAGTGTCTAAAAATTCAGGCGCCATTGTAAGGTCACCTGGCTCATGATTCAATTCCAGACAATTACAAACAACAACTTTTTATGGCAGCCATTATGCTGGAATTAACGTTAATATTACAAGTAGATATCACTAGAATTAAAATAGTTATTTAAACTCAACCCCTTTAATTGTAAGCTTTCAAAAAAGCACCATTCCCCTCACCTAAACTTAATTTCTGATACATATATCCTTGAGCAGGGGAATATCCAAGAAATGCTAAAAATAGATATAACCCACGGACAACTAACAACTCAGCTACACATAAACACAGAGCAAAAACCACCTATCCATCTAAAGAAACATAGTGGCATAGTGTTTTGTGGCAGACACCACCGGTGGTTTCCTACATCTGCGTCATGATACTTTGTGAAGAAATACAGAATTTCTGAAAAGTGTAATGTATGGTTTGTGTCAGAGTAGCGTTATGTTCTGTTGTTATGTCACTGGCTTCTTGGTCGCAGGACCCCTAATGGTACCCCCAGGAGCGGATTAAGGTCGGTTGAGGCCCCGGGCGCAGAAGAAAATATTGGGCTCCTTAAAAAAAAAAAAGAGAGAGACAGGGAAAATAAAAATACATGTTAACCATTTTTTTAAATAAATAAAAAATATTATGTACTATTAATATTTTATTTCCAATAAAATTTGAATATAATATATGTATAATATAATTAATAATAGCATAATAATAATCACAAAGTTTTGAACTAATATGTTCAACTAATTTGTTGGGATTTTGTGTGGGCCCTTCAGAAGTCGGGGCCCAGGGCGCGCGCCCGGTGCGCCCGCCGTTAAATCCGCCTCTGGGTACCCCGCGTTGCTCGCCATACCACTGAGAGGTGAGCCAGGCTGTCCATAATACTCTGGCTGGCCTCTGCCAGAGTGGGCGCCTCCGTAGCCAGGTGGGCAGGAGCAGCAGTGCGTAGCACACGCTTCTTGATTAGACCGGGGTTCGAGCCCATGACCACCAAATACGGAGGATGCGGAAAGGTCAGGGAATGACCACCGCATATCCCCGGAGCAATATGGCCTTAGTTGCTAATGCTCCTAAAAATCAAATAACATAACTGCCAGGGTCGCCTGAGCTTCCTGACAGAAACCAAGTTAAAAAAATAAAATATAATAAAAAGAGAGGGAGATAGTTAAAAAGGGGGAAGTTAAAGTGGGAAGGAAGAAAAAGGACGTGGAAAGAAAGCGTCCTCCAGATGACGGAAGTAGGTAGGGAATGAAGGTTGGAGCCCCTGGCCTGGAGAGCCCACTCGCCCACGGCCAAGAAAAGAAAAAAAGATTGCAGTGTAACAGTTACCCTGCAAAGAGGTGCCATATAGCGTTTACACCCGAAGGCGTTTGTAGCACCTGACCCAGCTTCCAGCATACAGGTGCAAAGTCATCCCACACCCGAAGGTGTCAGCAGGGTTTGAAGTTAATCCTACCCTGGATTGCGTTTGCAGTGTATCGTATCCCGGCAGAGGCACTAGTTTATCCTACCCCGTAGGGATTTGCAGTGCGTTTAGGTGGATTCCCTTTGTACTACTGTCGAACTGTTGTCTAGGAGATTGTCGTCTGATTAGTACGCCTGAGTTGGAAGGTTGCTGGTCGCCTCCGTAGCCAGGTGGGCAGGAGCTGCAGTGGTAGCACACGCTTCTTGATTAGACTAGGGTTCGAACCCGTGACTACCAAATACGGAGGATGCGGAAAGGTCAAGGAATGACCACCGCATATTCCCGGAGCAATATGGTCTTAGTTCCTAATGCTCCTAAAAACCAAATAACAACAACAACATTCGAAGGTTGAGTGAGCAAATTCGTTAAGGGCATGATGATAGTAAAGCTCATCTTGCAGAAATAGATGTTCCTGATGGTGTAGGTTTCCATGTGTTTTTGTGATCAGTCTTGTCCTGTAACCCTCATAATAAGGACAGTAGTACATTACATGCTCCCAGCTTTCAGGTTGTCCGCACGTGCAAAGTGGGTTTTGTTCGATGCCCAGATCTGTTAATTTTTTCCTGAAGGGTCCGTGTCCAGTAAGTTACTTGGAGGCCGGGTGAAAACCAGGGAGGAGACTTTGGGTATATTTGGGCAACAGGAAGTAGGAAAAGTTTGATAATAGCTCCTTTGCTTGTGTTATCCCATGCGTCTTGCCAAATTTCGACGACTTTGTTTGCAATACGTTCTCTCTCTCTCTCTCTCTTTTGGGATCGTTGGCCAGATCAAGATGGATGGCAAGGATCTCAGCGGGAATACCTGTCTTTAGTCTTTGAAATAGGCCTTTCTTGATCACCCCAAGATACAGGGGTAGATATCCTGCGAGGGCTTGAAGGGCCGGCGTACTAACAGTGCGACAGACTCTAGTAACTGTGAGGAGCTCTGAATTGTATCCAACTTAGCTTTCTTTCACTGGATGTTGGCTCTGGTACACCACACTGCCGCACCGTAGCAGAAAGTTGTCAAGAAGTTGGTTTCATAAATTAGTGCAAGTGCAGTGGTTTAAGGCCCCAGTCTGCCCTACTAATTCTGACAATCAGTACTGTGTATTTCCTAATTTTGGTTGCGACATGAAGGAGATGCAGATAAATTATCAACTTCATATCGAGGATGATGCCTAAGTACTTTATTTCAAGGAAACATTTTTATGGTTGGTGGTCTGGTTAGTTGAAGTGATTCCTTGAGCAAAATAGACTTGGTTTTCTCACCATAAATTGTGAGACGGTGTGTGTAGAGGCCCAGCTCTGGAGCTTTCTGTGGGCCAGATTGGCATTGACTTCCAACTGGGTTCGAGAACAAGCACGGATAACCAAGACTAGGTCGTCTGCAAAGGCCAAGGACACAGCACACTCAAGGTCCATCTCCAGTTTCGTCCAAGACAATGGACCAGAAGAATGGTCCAAGGACCAGCCTGGAGACTTGCTGGTACTTGGAGGTGACCATGATATTCCACTGGTTGAGGTATGAGGAAATGCATCTGTAAAGGTTGATAGGGGTTTTAGCATATCTAAGCCTCCTGAGGATGCCACCAGCAAACAGGACTATATTTCGCCGAAGCGATGAGATACCGAAGAGCATCCTCCGTACCAGTTCCACGCTTGAATCCGAATTGGCCGGAGGATGCCAGGTTTGATTCTGTGTAGTGTCTTTCCATCCGAGTGTGAAGAAGCCTTTCAAACAGTTTGGAGGGGACAGGAAGCAAGGCAATTGCTCTGTAAGGGTTTGGAATTTCTGGAGTTTTTTTGAGGAAATTTAATGATAAGTTTTATATTAGCCTTCTTGCAGATTTTGGGAAAGTATCCAGACTCAAGACAGTTGTTGAAGGTAGCTAGTAGGTGGTGAGGAAATCTTTCAGCAAAGTTTTTTAACACATCCACCTCAAGAAGATAATTTCCAGGAGTTTTATTGTCTTTGGTTTTGTGCAGGGCAATTTGAAGTTCGTCCAATAAAAAGGGCGGTTCAGTTTGATCGGTTGCATATTCCTCGTTCCTGGTAATAATACATTGTTGATTAGCAGACATGGGGTTGCTGTCATTCGCAAAGATGAAGTCCAACATATTGTTGACGGATTCTTCACAAGTTAGGGTGACTGAACCATCTGGTTTCAATGTTGAACACAGGACTTCTCCCCTGGGGAGTTTCTTAGTCACGATATGGTGGCGCCTTCGTAGCTAGGTGGGCAGGAGCAGCAGTGCGTAGCACACGCTTCTTAATTAGTCCGTGGTTCGAGCCCGTGACCACCGCATATCCCCAGAGCAATATGGCTTAGTTGCTAATGTTCCTAAAAACCAAATAATATCAATAACAACAACATGATACAGTATACCACTCCCCAGGTCAATTTCAGGGAGAGGTAGTGAAGCACGAGCCCTCTGGAAGGCCTTGCGGGCATGATATATTGCTTTTCTGTGGCTGTCCAATTCAAGGTTCCATCATGGGACAACAGTGAGAAAAGGTCTACGTTTTGGAATGGCATTAGAGTAAGCTTGCTGGATACTTTTGGTTAGTGTTATTGCGTTATTCTCAAGAGTGGTTTAGGTCAGGATGAGAGGATCGGTAGGTAGCAAGTCTTCAAGAATTTGGTAAAAGCGGTTCCAATCCGCTTTTTTGGTACAATACCTGATGACATCTCCCGGAATAGGGGGGGGGGACATGATCAACAGAGCGACATCTAAAGAAACAAATGCTAGCCCCACCGTTGACTTCACTTTCTGACAATTCGTTCCTCGATGTATGCCAATCATAATAAATTTTCTGTTTATACTCCGGCACGACAACCAAGTCAGTAGAGTTTACAATAAATCGTCAATACAAATATTTATCGTATTTAGTAGTCACGGGCTTGAACCCCGGTCACTCAAGGAACGCGTGCTATGCACTCTCGCTCCTGACCACTGGACTACGTCCTAAATGTTGTACTTTCCGCCAAATTGCTTGACTGAAATGAAATAAACAGCCCTTAATATCAACATCAGAAAATGTTTCTTCTATGGACCTGATCACAGCACTTTCGTAATCAACTTGAAATTTTCTTAGTTGAAACGTTGTCGCGATTTGCAATGCTTTCTGTTCAATTAGTCGGAACATAAGATTGTAAGTTGATTTTGACTTATCTGTAAGAAGAATATAAAGAAATGGAAACGTTTGGCCTCAATGCATACTATACAAGAACCCCTGGTCAGGGATAAAAACTTGGCAGTAGTAGCATGGCTGATGATAGGTATCTGTATGATCCGGCACACCAACTATAAATGATAATATTAATATTATCATATAATAATAATTATATTATAGTTATAATATAATAATAACATTAATAAGTATTATCCCCGCTGAAAAGAGCAAACGCCATGCTGATGTGTGGCTACTATTTGAACAAATTCTTAGGCCGACAAACGCAGAGGTCAACACCGGATGGATTATCTCACTTGCTCATCAACCCCTTGTAAAGCATCATTAGAGTGAAAGGGATTGAAGGTATGCAATTATATACTTGCTTAGGGCAACTGACAGTAGCACCCCCTTACCATTGGAACACGATTAGGGCAGGTCACTATTATGGCAAGCATTCATTAGGGCATGTATGATTCTGGCATGCGTTCATTAGGGAATGTGCGAATAGGGCAAGTCACCATTAGTGCTTCTGAGATTAGGGCAAGTGAGACTAAACCCGATTTGTCGAGTCACTCTAAATTTCATTAAAGTCGGACTAATACAAATCTGGCAATGATTATTGCTTCTTTTTTCGTCCTCATATAATAACTTGACTTCCAGCGGATCAATTTTCATGAAATTTAATCTTTAGACTTTCTAAAGGGATTTGTCGAGCCATCCCAAATTTATTTAAGATTGGAACAATAGAAATCCGACAGTTATTATTTCTTTATTCGTCTGTCCGCATGTAATAACCTGACACGTAGTGGATAGATTTTATATTGGAAATTGTACATTTGGACCTTTTGGAAAGATTTGTCGACCCTTTCCAAATTCCATTAAAATCGGACCAATAGAAATTCAGCAATTATAATTATTTATTATTTTATTTATGTATTATTTATTATTATTTATTTATTTTTTTTTTTCATACAAACCACATGAGCTATCCATATACCATATATTGTAACTGAAGCACTCGTTATGTTTATTGCTATGTGTTGGTTGGAGAATTGAATGGAAAATGTGGTTGAAGCACAGAAACGAAATATTTTTGGTTCGCGCATAAAATTTGTTGCTTTTGCCCTTTTATTTGTTTATTTGTTTTTTTTTTTTTTTGTTATAATTCATAAATTATTACGATTTGCTAACGTTCCTGAATTGTAACGCACTGAATTCATTTACTGGCTTCTTAATTTCTAAGTAGTATTTAAATGTAGAGTGTATTCTTCAAAATATTTCAGAGAAATTAAAAGTTCAAAGATATGTCTTATAATTTCTAAGTAGTATTTAAATATTGAGTGTATTCTTCAAAATATTTCAGAGAAATTAAAAGTTCAAAGATATGTCTTCAAATGAAACCAGGCATGAATTCTTCATTTAATTTCCTATTATGAAAAGCTGAATATCTATATTAGAGTGTGAGAGTTTTTACTGTCAGGAAGGTTTTCTGAAGTTCAGTTCATTCTGAGAAATATTTTCCAAAAGTGCTTAAACTATAAAGTTTCAGTATAATGTACACATATACGTTTATATATGTGTACACGTTTTTACAGGTGTTCTTAATGAATTCAAATTATTATTTTAATGTAATTTTGAAAATAATTGCGTTTTTTTTTATTTCACCGTAGTTTATTTGCGTAGATTTTAAAATAGATAACACTATGTTATTTTCCTTAATTATTTTTAAAGTTTCCAGTGTAAACGGAAATTAGAAGAGGATATGATTCACCAAATTGGTTAGGCGATCCTTTCTTCCTTTCACGAATTCATGCTATGATCCCTTTCGGATTCTATTCTTGTCGAGGTACTCTATATAGTGTCGTTAACCATATACTCCACGATTTTGCCACAGAAGTAAAACTGATCTCTCTATTGTTTTCCATCACCTGCCTCATGGACTGTGAAACCATTAACGTTTCTCCAAAGGTATCATTCCAGAGTCTAATGATGATCTCATTAACATTACGACGTTGACCAAAATTTTTGCAGTTCCGGCGAACGCTAAGTTTTCATTTATATTTAGTCGTTTTATTGACTAAAATTAATTTTAGTCAATAAAACGAAAGTTAATACTTAGTGTCCGTAAATTTTATGTTCGTAACTTGCCGCCAGTGTTACACGATACGGAATAGCATAAGGTTTACTGTAAAACTAGATAGCGAAAAACGTAGCACTGTATTAGAAATCTGTTAGATTAGTATAGTATTATCGATTAATCAGTAAAATTTATTAATCTTATTAAAGTTCGTTGTTAATTAAATTATACTTAACGGAATCATAACCCAGACTAGAGCAGCAAAGCAGCTCGCGGGAGAACCGAAGGGAGCGATTCTCCAACGCATTACAGTCAAAAACAATGCGCGAAATGTAGAACGTTTGCAGACCTTTCTAGAACAGGACATGATCACAGGACATAATCAAGCAAAGGAGATGTCTTTGTGTGTGTGTGCTAGATGCAGAGACTGTGAAGAAATTAGATGCCAACTCAGCGTTCTGATGGGCGTATATGAGAGATTGAGGTTTAGGGTAAATGCCCTCGAAGAAATTAATATGAGGGGCCCATCAAGCTCTCAACTGCCCAACTCAACGCCAGAGCTCACTCCTGTGCATCAGGCAACACAGCGGCAATCTCCAAGGCAGAATGCGCTGGTCCCACAGGAACTAGTTATTGTCGTTAACTATTGTCAGGGAGACGGGGAATATATTAGGTAAAAATGATAGGTGTAACAGGACCAGGGTATGTCTGCCAGGGGCAAAAGTTGATGACGTTGTAGGTAGCTATCATCTTTTAAGGGCACAAAAGGTGATATTGTTGTCCACGTTGGCACTAATGATCTTAAAAGTAAGAGATCTGCAGATTTACTTAACAAGTACAGATCAATGCTGAAAAAAAGTCGCGAGTTAGGGTTAATTTGAAAGTGTCTGTAATTCTGTCCAGACACGATAGGAGGGAGTATAAGATGAGAGCCTTGTCAATCAATTCGGCCCTGGAGAGACTGTGCAAGGATCACGAGGTAGAATTTTTTTCAGCGTGGTCTGTGCTTGCTAACAGGAGAGACTGCTTCTACAGGAATGGGATACTCTTAAATAGAAAGGGTCCAAAAATATTTGCTGATGCTATCGAGGCAGTGTTAGGTGGGTCGGAAAACTGCTAGATGGGGGGGCTCACAGACTAAAAGATTAACGCTAGCTGCAGACAGAGGCGAAAGTGATTCTTACACTGCTTCAATGCGCAGCAGCCTAGAGAGCAAGTTGCTGGGGACTTCAATAGCTCCTGGGAGTCATCATGGAACAAGTAATACATGAGCTGTGTTAGGGTAACTAAGAGTAAGAAAAGGTGCATGCATACTTGCATGTACGCTAATGCTAGAAGTAGAGTAAATAAAATTGATGAATTTAAATTACTGATCAGGATATCAAAGGCAGATATTGTTGGGACATCAGAGACATGGTGTCACACAGATATAAGCAGTGCAGAATTGGAATTTGGGGAGTACAATGTATACAGAAAGGACAGACAAGTTAGGAAGAGAGGAAGGGTTATGCCGTTAGTTAAGAAACACATAAAATCTAAGGAAGTGCATCCAGTTGACACGGGTGGACAGTGCAATGTTGAGTTTTTGGTGTGACATAAACACTGGGAAAGGGAAAATGAGAGTATGAGTATGTTATAGGCCTAATGACCCTGATGAGTACAATGAACAGTTGTGCAGAGAAATATAATGGGCCAGTAAATCAGAATGCCTTGTGATTGGAGATTTTAACTTTCCAGATATTGACTGGAACTTATGGATTGGTCACTCCCACGCTAGCAAGACTTTTGTGGATTTATTGGATGACTGTTTTCTACAGCAACATGTTCGAGGGGCAACCAGAGGGAGTAATACTCTTTATCTGATTATCAGCAGTGATTATTCATGCAATAAGAATTTGCAGATAAAGGAACCACTAGGTGACAGTGATCACAGTGTACTGATGTGGGATTTACTTAAAGATGTAACTATCATCAAGAGTTTTTGTTTTCGTAAAGGTGACTACAGTGGTCTCAGACAGTTTTTAAATTCTA
The DNA here is from genome assembly GCF_048544385.1 of Mastigoproctus giganteus. NCBI lineage: Eukaryota > Metazoa > Arthropoda > Arachnida > Uropygi > Thelyphonidae > Mastigoproctus > Mastigoproctus giganteus. The sequence goes on along the minus strand of NC_143582.1, from coordinate 88,250,728 downwards.
TACAGTGCGATCAACTGATGATTTTACCAACTGTGAATTCTAAATGGGAAGCCTTCAGGGACTTAATCTTGAAAGCTACTAGGCTTTTCATACCAACTAAGAAATACTGTTCAAGGTTCAGGCCTAAATGGATGTTGGATGAATTAATGAGGCTCGTGGCAGAGACGAAATATGCATGTGATGCATATAAATTATCAGGCGACACAGAAGCCTATGACAGATATAAGCTAGTCTGTAATCAAGTCACAAATGAGGTTAGACAGGCGAGGGCAGATTACGAGAAATCTTTGGAAAAGGACGCAAGAAAAACAGCAAAGAGTTCTTTACTTATGTCAACTCTAAAAGGAACGGGATGAATCAGATTGGTCCACTTAACATAGATGGTTCGACTCTTGAGCAGGATCATCAACAGTCGAACCATCTATGTTAAGTGGACCAATCTGATTCAGTTTATCAGCTGATAAACTGAATGAATATTTTGCATCTACAGTCACAAATGAGGAGTTATTCAAGGAGAGGAATGCCAAAAGTTTATCAAACTCTAACAGGGAGCTAAGTGATTTAGTAATAACTGAGAGCAAAGTGGAGGAGAAACTGTTGAAGTTAAATATAAAAAAGGCATCTGGGGGCAGATGGAATCTATCCAGTTATAATGAAGGAGGTAGCAAGGGAAGTAAGTAACCCTTAGCCATAATTATGAGAGCATCCTTAACGTTAGGGGAGGTACCCATGGACTGGAGATGTGCAAATATATCGCCAATTCACAAAGAGGGTTCAAAGGGTGACAGAAATAATTATTAATCTGATAGTTTAACTTCTGTTCCGGGGGAAATAATGGAGTCACTGGTTAAAGAGGTGATACAGGATCACCTAGACAAGACAGCAGTAATAGCTGAGACACAGCATGGGTTTGTTAAGGGGAAGTCTTGTCTGACCAATTTGATTGGATGCTATGATGTGGTGACAAAGCAACTGGATGCAAAAAATAATTTTGATATCATATACTTGAATTTCAGGAAAGCTTTTGATACTGTTGCACATGGAAGATTGCTGTACAAATTGGAGCGATATGCCATTAAGGGAAATTACTGGAATGGATAAAGGGATGGTTGAGTGGGAGACGGCAGAGAGTGGTAATAAATGGACACTGCTCTACGTGGACTAATGTTATTCGCGGAGTCTCCCCAGGGTTCGGTGCTGGCCCATTGTTGTTTTGTGTATTTATCATTGATAAATACAGGTATATCAGGCTTAATGTCCAAGTTTGCAGATGATACAAAGCTTTGCAGGATTGTTAATGACAGTAAAGACAGTATGCTATTCCAACTGGATCTAGAAAAATTAGCCAGATGGACTGAGAAGTGGTAACTGAAGTTTAACATTGCAAATGCAAAGTACTGCATATGGGTAGCAGTAACCCCAGAAAAATGTACCAACTGTGTAGTACTACGCTCAGGGAGGTGGAGAATGAAAAAGACCTGGGAGTAATTGTGCAGTCAGATATGAAATTCTCTGAGCACGCAGACGGTCTGCCAGAGTAGGTCATGGAGTTTTGTCAATGATATATAGGAATTTTGCTAGCAGAGACAAGGAGGTGATTATCCCTTTGTATAAGGCAAAGGTCAGGCAACACCTTGAGTACTGTATGCAAGTCTGGAAGCCTCATTTAGGAAGAATGTAGAGTTGCTAGAACGAGTACAGAGAAGGGCAACAAGATTGGTGAGAGGAACAAAGGGGTGCGCTTACGAAGAAAGGCTTAAGTCCTGCAAATTGCAGCATCTGGAGACTAGGCACCTGCGAGGTGAACTGATCGAGGTGTATAAGGCCTTGAATTGTTTGAGCAGGCTCAATGCTGACGGAATATATCCGCTTGCTCAGATTAAGAAACTGAGGGGGCAAAGATTCAAATTGATGAAAGACAGTTTGCATTTAGCCAGCGTGTTGTTGATTGCTGGAACAGACTTCCATCTGTTGTTGTGGAAGTTGATAGCTTAAATAAATTTAATCCTGAACTGGACAAATATTTGGAGTGACCGGATGGTGAAATGGGAAGGGTGTTTTTTTTTTTTTTTTTATGGCTGATGCTGTATAAGCTTGCTTTCTTGCGTTATATGCCTTAACTAATGTTAATTACTAATGACTCCGTCCACTCTACATGTCGTGTTTTTTTTTTTTTTTTTTTTTGTTTTTTTCGTGACTGGATGTGTACTTCACCCCTTCCTTACTTTTGTTTTCTGACAAACGCTTCCCAGAAATAGTTATATTGGTAATTTTACAGCAAGCTGACAACCTCTTTGTTTACTCTGGTTGAAACGCTCATTTAATAGTATAGGTCGTTGCAAAGTACCGGTTCAGTTAATCTGCCGAATCGTCTGAGTTGTCTATGATTCCACTGTTACCATTTTTTATGGGCGCCTGACTGATTTGCTCACTTATTATTATTTTTTTTTATTCACATGTGAGTAGCACTCCATGTCCCTGGTCTTACTTCTCTGTGCTAGGGATTTCTCGTACTCAGCTTTCATCTGCCTTACCCATGTTACGAAAAAAAATTATGCTTATGTATTTTACAGCTTATTTTACAGGCATTTTTTACACCATTTTGAAGAACAGTAATCATAATTATTATACTATATATATATATATAAAATATTTTGTATAATATTGAAGATAATAATATAGAAGGTAATTCAAGCAGACAATACGAAGCTGGATTTAAAGAAACGCAAGGGATATAAATATATAAAAAAAAAAAAAATATATATATATATATATATATATATATATATAGATAGATATATTTTTACATATATATATATATATATATATATATATATAGATAGATATATTTTTACATATATATATAAAATATATATATATATGTATACATAAAACCTATCGTTGTCTACCCACAATCTACATGACTTCAACTGGGACCAACCATCAGTTGAAGATAATAATATATATCTATATTATTATCTTCAATATATTATAAAAAAAATATTTTATACACATTATGGTCGTAATGCATAATTGCTCTAGCAACTGCATTGGCCCATATAGTTACAGCTTGTTACGATTTATTAACTTTCTTTCCATATTACTCATGAAGTATTACTCAATGAAGAAGAGGAATAGATTGAGGTCTATTACTATCCTTATTCCTCTTCCTATTCGCCTTAATTTTAGGCATAAGCCTTCCTTTTGACTGCATAAATAAACAGTTGGTACTCACATTTATTATTCATGATTCACTTCCTTTATTTTTATTATTAAGTTTCACTGATATCTGTCGGGCTAATGGTTATTCTGCCAGTTTTCTGCTAAATTTAATGGATATTAAAGTAATTAAACCAATTTGATAGTATATTCACAGTAAATTCTTAGTATATTTGAACATAGATAAAATGGCAAAAAAAACAGATAGCCGCAGATAGCCGCAGCTAATTATTCATGGGATATATTCAGTGAAGCTAGCCCTGGTTAACGTTCCATTCAATTTATTCATATATCTATAATTAGCTATATCATCATTTTAATTTTACTATTTATTTTATTTATTATATCCTATGTGTTTATTTATAGAGTACAACAAAGAAGTCCAACATACGTTACCTAAATACTTGGCCCTTTGAACTAACTGGCCCTTTTTTTTTTTTTTTTTTTTTTTTTTTTTCTCATTGGATGCTCGGGTGCATCTTCATGTGTTGGTTGAATCCAGTTAATATAGTTTTCATTTAAAGTGAAAGAAATTTAAGTTGGGTGAAATGGCTTCATCTACCCAAAAAGATGCCCCTCGGACTATGCCGAAGTATATCCGTTTTTTATTTGGAGGGCTAGCAGGGATTTCAAATGCCATGGTCTCTATATCCGAGGTAGAACAACTATTCTTTAACTATAAGTTGCTAAAAAAAAGTGCTGCTTTTAAACAAATAACATCACCAGAGGAGATGAGATTCTGCAACAGTGAAGTACAGTCCTACTTGTGTCAAATAAAATATATGAATAAAGGTCAAAAATAAGGCTCCAATTTAACATTCAGTGGCTAGTATGTTTAATGAGTAAATTTTCTTCCCTGTGACATGCTTTCTTATTTATATGACTTCTTTCAATACATGATCAAATCCACATCACCTATACTGGATTTGGTCATGTATACCTAGAGTATTAAAATCATGTGTGAAACTGTTTTATCCATTACACTACTGATTCAACTGTTATCATGTTGGTTAGTAATTTTGGACAAATGTGTCAATTAATTTTGTATTTAAAAATTAGCTCATTTAACATCATTCTGGATAATATCAGTAACTCAATTCCTAGTTGAGACTTTATGAATGATATATGATTTTTCTTTTTAGATGCAAAACTTGCATCTAAAAATAAAAAAATCATGACCAAACATGTATTACGAAGTTTTGGTAATGTATAATAGATTTGTGGATTAAGATTTTTTACATATATAAATAAATAATTAATTAGAATTGAGTGCATATTTGGAGTTGGTCTGACGTTTTGTGACCTATCTTGCCTCTTTCTTCGGAGGCTGGGGAGGACTAGGGAATGGTCTGCTGGGCATTCCTTGGTTTTCTGCAATGGTGAAGTACTGTCCTACTTGTGTCATTATTCACAAGTGCCATTGCAGAATTTCTACAGACAGTAGGCCATTCCTTGGTCTACTTGAGACTTAGAAAGGGAGAGCGGGGTAGGTCCCAAAATGTCTGGCCAACCCTCCATACATTTTATTTTATATATATATTTATTTATATAAGAAACTTTACTCCACAAATAAAATTAATTCACATTCATCTATGCAGATGTTTTCTCTCTTTAGCTATAAATTTATAAGGGGCATTCAAAAAGTTTGTGGCCTGAGTATGAAGGGTTTATTCGAGGAGTCTAAAAAAAAAAAAAAAAAGGGAAATTGTGGGAGCGAAGTTAAAAAATATGTAATTAATGATATTGAAATTTCGCAAGATTATTTAATGAAAAAACTTTCGAGCCTACAGACCAGTAAGGCTCCTGGAGTTGATGGAATATACCCTATAATCTTAAGAGAGGCGGCAAGCGAGTGCATTGAACCATTGAGGCTAATTATGCGAGCATCATTAGACTCTGGGGAGATTCCCTTGGATTGGAAAAGTGCAAATGTATCTCCCATACATAAGGGTGGCTCTAAAAGTGAAGTTGGAAATTATCGACCTGTCAGTCTGACTTCAGTAGTAGGGAAAATCATGGAGGCAATGATCAAGGGTGGAATTCAGGATCATTTGGATCGAATTGAAATTCTCAAGGATACTCAGCATGGTTTCGTAAAGGGAAAATCATGTTTAACAAATCTGGTTCGCTATTTCGAAAGGGTCACTCACGAGCTGGATTTAGGGAATAATTTCGACATTGTTTATTTAGATTTCAGCAAAGCTTTTGACTCAGTCCCACATGAGCGGTTGCTTTATAAGCTGGAACAGGTTGGAATCACTGGGAAAATCCTTAGATGGATAGAAGGATGGCTTCAGGGCAGGAGGCAGAGGGTTGTGATAAATGGCTATTCCTCAGATTGGGTTGATGTAAGAAGTGGGGTTCCCCAAGGATCAGTATTAGGACCACTGTTGTTTTTAATTTTCATAAACGACATTGATGAAGGGATAGAGGGCGTGATGTCTAAATTTGCAGATGATGTTAAAATTGGGAGAGTAGTTAATGATCACTGTCAAGCTGAGCTTCTTCAGAGAGACCTAGATAGACTTCAGGAATGGTCAGAAAAATGGCAGCTGTGCTTTAATCCAACAAAGTGTAAGGTATTACACCTGGGAAACAGTAATCCCAAAAAAACTTATTCACTTGGTGGAGTTCAACTAAAGCCAGTACTGGAGGAAAGGGACTTGGGTGTTACGATACGGTCAGACATGAAATTCTCTGAGCATTGTAAACAGGTTGCAAGGAAGGCCCATGGTGTCCTATCGATGATCTATCGAACTTTTGCAAGTAGAGATATGGACGTGATAATCCCATTATATAAGGCTTATGTTAGACCACACTTGGAATACTATGTTCAAGTATGGAGACCGCACCTGAAGAAAGACATCGAGCTTCTTGAAAGGGTGCAAAGAAGGGTAACTCGCCTGGTGAGATCGGCAAAAGGGCGTCCTTATGAAGAAAGACTTCGAATATGTGGGTTGCAGAGTTTGGAAACTAGACACCTTAGAGGAGATTTGATTGAGGTGTTTAAGGCTCTGAGAGGCATCAGTAAAATGAATGAGGACAAAATTTTCAAGATTATAAATGATGCTAGAACTAGGGGACATAAATTCAAGTTACGGGGGGAAATGTTTAGATTGGATTGCAGGAAGTTCTATTTTAGCCAGCGAGTTATAAATTACTGGAATAAGTTGCCTTCATGGGTGGTAGAGGCCGACAGTTTGGGGAAATTCAAAGGTCATCTGGATAGTACTTTCGGGTAAGGGAAGCACATAGGTTGATAGGTTTAATTTCCTTTTTATTTTATTTTTTTTATTTATTAATTATTATTATTTAGTTATTTATTTATTTATTATTTTTTTTTGTTTTTATCATTGTTTTGTTCGGATTTTTTTTTTTTTTTTTTTTTTTTTTTGGCTGGTGCAGCATAAGCCATAGGCTTTCTTGCACCATGCGGCCGTTACTAATACTAATACTAATACTAATACTAATGAGTATAGTTTTCACCCCTAATACTTATATTCTAAATTCTCCTATTTATCCAGTTGGTATTATAATTAAAAAAAAAAAAATATATATATATATATATATATATATATATTATGTGAGAAGTATTGATGTTACTACTATACACTAATAATTGTAAATAAATAAATTAATTAATTAATTAAGAGTTAAATAACAATAACTTTATTACCAGAGATCACAAAAAATGTAGAAAAGTCCTAATACAGAAAGAGATGAACATAAATTATCTTCACAGGTATCAATTCCAAATTAAAAAATAAATTTAAAAAGAAAACAAAAAACAGAGTATTTCATCACTTTGGCGAGATATGGAATTAAGATTCCACGCAAAACTGGAATTGATGACTATAAAGCAAAGTGTTTAGTAGCCGTATATACTGAGTACGTCTTTGTTGTCGGCATTTGACCTTGGTCCGTATTCCCTCTCTGGAATCTTTACAAATGCTGCATACTGTGTGACGGGATCTTTACTGGGATCATAATAGGACTGTGGTGTGTAATCATGAGGCGGAGGTGGAGGAGGAGGAGGAGGAGGTGGGACGTAGGACTGTGGATGGGCATAAGCGGGGGCTGGGTGAGTGTAACTGGGCACTCTAGGAGCACTGTAAGAGTGAGACGGAGGAGAAGGAATATAGCGCTGCACCCTCACGTATTGTGGGCGACCATAGTCAGGAGCATAGTGATCGTACACAGGCTCTCTCCTGTACAGTTCAGCTGGACGATCATAATCGTGGTCCCGGCCGTAACTCGGGCCATACACATGGGCCATATGGTACCCGGTTTGGCGGACGTAACCCTTTGTTTCTGGAACATAGCCATTTCTGATGTAAGATGATACAATGGGCCCCCCATATGGTCTTGGTGGTGGAGGCGGTGGAGGGACATATCTAGAACTTTCATACGCTTTTCTTCCGTATCCTGGTTCGACCCCGTAGTGACGGCCTCCTGCGTGATCTGGAAGACTGGGTGTATTAGCAGAGGGATATCTGCTTTGGTAACTATTCGCTACACGGTGTCCATAGCCTCTAGAAGGAACTGGCGATACGGGGAAGTCGTAGGCAGGGGCATACCGAACTGGAGTATAACCGTCATGAACTGATGGTGGTTGGGGTGGACGTACATAGGCAGCCTTCCTAACTCCGTAGTCGTGTCCGTAAGACACAGGTAACCGCGCTTCGGATGTCTTTAGTTCTTCTTTAGGTTTCTCCTCAACCTCTTTCTTCTTTTCCTCTTCGGCCTTCACAATCAGAACAAGGAGAAATAATATGAACACCTAAAAACAGAAGGTAAAAGACTTGTTATATGTAGAATTTCAATAAGTCAGGTACACTGAAAAAATTGTACTAATTTGATTTCTGAAATACCGTATATCACTTTGGAGTGAATACCCCAAAGTAGTCATATCTACATTTGTTATTGAATACTACAACATGCTTGTAATTGCTGGAATGAGTTCATACGAAAACCACCTTAAAAACTGCAAGGTCGAAAGACCTGTTTTTTGTAAGAAATGTAACATTAAGCAACTTTTTATTAATATATATGAAGATCAAATTTATTAAATTAAATAAATTAGTTTAATTAAAATGAATTTCTGATGATATATTTGCTGTTGAGGATTTTGAGGATTTTTCCCTTAAGAAAAATCAGAATTTTTGAACGAAGCCATGAATGAAAATTACAGATTATTTTTTTTATCTTAATTTAGGCCCCATTTAAAATGAGTTCTAAATTAAGGACCCATTTGGTAATGATTACAGGTGTCTTCCAACATGATAGTGAAAATTATCGTTCTGCTTGACACCCGTCCCTGACTGGCAGAGACGGTGTTGAATGTTACCCTTTTAGTAACATATATGTCTTTGTTTGCTATCCATCTAAATACATTATAATTATAATAATGGAATGAGGCATATAAATTGAAGGATTATGATTTTACGCGTATACAGACAGGATCAAGGTTCAAATTAAACTAACAATGCCAAAAATATGGGAAAAAAATCGGGTGTGATTTCAGAAGACAAACCAAATGTAGCGTCTTAATTATATAATTGTACTGATTTTTCTATAGGGTTAAAAAAAAGTATTAAACATGACAAAACCAAAAAGCCATACGTGATACGAAAAGCCATAAGTGATACGAAATGAATTGTGTTTAATTTTAACACCTTTTGGTGTTAAAATTAAACACAATTCATTTCGTATCACTATGTAATTTTTTAACTCGAATTTCAGTCAGCGATTGGAACATCACATTTGTGACAAGAGGCTAACAGTTATGGTTAGGCTTCTTTTCACGAGAAGACACCCGACGTGATCAGCATTGCTCCAGCAACGGCCGGTTAATTACACTAGTACAATGGTTTTCAATCTTTTTTTTTAATAATGGCACCCTTAAGTAATTTGTTTTATTTTGTGGCATCCCTACTCAATTTTCTGCCTGTTAGATCGGATTCTCTCACTGTATATATATCTTTCTACAGATTGAAAAATTTTTCCTCCTAGTGATTTTTATTCAGCCAATGGAAGAAGAGGGATGCGGGTTACGTGGTAATACGTAACAACTACTAAAATACATAGAAGCTTTTACTGTGGTAAAACAAGCTTCTGTTTTAGCGTGGTCATGCCTTATGCATGCACTTTGTTTATCTAGCATGACCACGCTGTATCATTCTTGATTTCCATATGTAACGTATTTATGTATTCATAGCTGAGGAAGAGACACACACACAGTGTCAAAAGCTTCTGTAAGTATTTTATTTTATTTTATCAAAAGAAGCGAACGCAACGAGCAGGGGGCGAAGACCCCTAGTTTAACATTAAATATATATATATATATATATTACAGTATATGATAATTATTATAATATTATAATTATAAACAAAATTACAATTCATAATACAAATTATATATACTTATATAATAATTGTATTCTTTATATAGCGGTACTAAATAAACATCAATTATTCCTCAATCATTTGTAGTTTCTCTCTCTTGATAGTTTTTATAGTGGTAAGCAAAAAAAAATCCAGACTCACATAGGTATGATAAGGATGTACATTTTTATAATGAAATAAATATATAAATTTAAAAAAATAAGTTTAAGTAACTTAAACCCAAATTAGGTGGCACCCCTGGGATGTGGTTGCGGCACCCCGGTTGAAAACCACTGCACTAGTAGATAATTAAGCTTTGAAGGCTTTAGTTCCTTAAGAACATCTGTTCAGAAGTGGGTTTTTGATGTGTAAACATCTTTGGCGACACCTACTAAATTTAGGATTTTAGTTAAACCAATTTGTCACGATTTTATGAAACGGAAATGAAGTCGGTTCATTTCCGGATAGGGTCTGACTCTATTTCAGTTGCTTTCCGGAAGTAACGTCAGTGATGTCATTTCCGGAAAGTATATATTGATTACGAAATAAAAGAGCTTTTGTATTGTAAATATTTTATTGATCATTCACAAATTTCAATAATTTCAGCTGGAAGACAAGATACAATGGATATACAAATGATAACTGAAGTAAGAGACGTATACCTGCAACTACAATCTATCTAAAAATCTCTTTAAAATAGCGTCGATTAATCTACCCGATCTTGTAGTTCAGATTGAAGGATTAGTGTTCATTGTGAGATCGAACGTTTCTTGCAGGAAAGTAATTAACGGTTTAGTTTCTTCTTCCAATCTGAAGTTAATGTTGAAATCGCCGCTCATGATCATGGGTATTTTATGTAAATCTTTCTTTAACTGTGCTGCACCTTGAATTGGGTACGGGATCAAAGCGAAATGAATGAAGTCAATTATATCCTGTATATCACTGTTAGGAGAAATATAGACAATCGTTGTATCACTTGGCCGTTGAGTAAAAAACATTCCACTGTACATATATCGCCAACGGGCCGAATAGTGACTGTCAGACCAGTCGTTTGTCGATAGATGTATGGAGTGACAACGTGTCCCTCGTCCTTCTTATTGTGATATATTGTGATTCCAGTTGTCCGTTTTGTTTCACGCTTGAAATGAACCACGCAATCGAAGTTCATTGGCACTCAGAGTCAAGAACATTGTAGGTTTACCGAGCTGTCTAATCATAGCGAATAGAACGCGCTTACGTTAAGCCCAGTAGTAGGTCGAGTTTGGAATTGTCCTTAGGAAAAAAAAAAAAAAAAAATCAAATTATTATTTTAGTGTTGCCCGTAATTAAATACATTAACCCGTATTTGTGTCTGTAAATTGCGTATGTTCTATGGTTGATTTGCCTGTTTTGCTGGACGAAAAAAAACCCAGTTACTGTGTAAAACCTTGCTATCTACGCCTGAGACCAACTAACTCAGCCACGGAGTGAGAAAAGCCCATTAAAGTTCCTTGCGTCATCGACGGGATTCGAACCCGGGCCTTTTCTATCCGGTGTGGGGAGGACGGTGACGATACCACTGTGCTACACGCGCAGACTTGTCCTTAGGAAAGCCAAATTGTTTTCGATACATCTGTTAATTTGTTCTTTGGATTGAACTTGCTCGCAGATCTGTATTCTTTGGATTGAACTTACTCGCCTATATTTTTTCCGAATTTTTAAGGACTGTTTATCTAAAATTTATCATTTACCACAGATATCCGTGAGAAACTAACATCTTCAAAACTTAACGATCTGGTCCGTTGCCAGAGCAATGCTAATCATGACGAGTGTTCTCTCCTGAGAGGAGGACTATACAATAATAAATATTCATTAATAGTAGTGCAGTTATCATCACAGTTATTTAATTTAATTAATACATGCACGCATAAATGCATTTATGCTTCAGTTGGCAGGGTCAATGCTTAGGGCTGTAGAGGTTATATTACCATCGTTCAACCCAGCAATCTATAAACGGACTGAGGATGAAGTTTATAATTTGATGGTAATATGGCAAATTTTTCAAGATCCACATCATATGGTTCCATGATTAGAATCATTGGAAATATATGTACTGGTATAAATCTATTGTTTGTTTGAGTCTCTTTAATCTTAATTATATTACTGGAGCATAATTAAGAGAGTGATCTGATGCAGGAAGAATGCACAAGTCCATGACATGACGTTCGGAGAAGAAATGATCCATGATATCAGTTTGGATGTCAAGTTAATCCTCTTCATGGATATCGTGGTGGGTAGTCATGGAGCATTTAACCCGATTAGCGTCTGTAGCCATCTGTATTGTCCGAATGTGGAGTGGAGCGAAGCAGCATATGAGTTACCTACTAAAGCAACCGGTATTCGGACGATTAAATTTGTTTTTTCGATGTAGGCGCAAATAATACCCAGATTTCTACTGAAAAAGCTATGGATAAATTTCTGATATATTTTATATCCTTTACGTGGAGGAGGTTTGCTTGGCAGTCCTTCTGAGGTGGTTCACCTTACTTGTTAATGGGCTCTTCAGACCTAAGCTGAGCATCAGAAATAGCCCCCATTGTCTTTATGGCACTTAACCACAGAATTCCGGTTTGCTGAAAGACTTGTTGGATTTTTGTTGGTACTTGGTCGAGGGAGAATATTAATATTTCAGACTTCTGAAGGTTAAGCACTGTCCCAAAATGTTTCTGGTACTGAACCAAGTTACTGATTACCCCCCCCCCCCCCTCCTAATTATCTGTCAAAGCAACAGGACACGAGCCAGGTGAAATCGGCGAATGATATTAAGCAGTTTAACATCATCCTCATAGGTTAGGACATAATCATTTACCATTATAAATGGAATAAGCACAGCAATAAACAGAACTAGACAGCATACCCTGCGATACCCCCTGTGTTTATGATTCTAGACTTATCCATTGAGCTTAAGCTACACAATCCAATTAGTTGAAGAAACGATTTAATGAACGCGAATATGTTACCTTTCTCATAACAAATTCGAGAACAGTAAGTACAGCTTATAAATTAACATTGTCGAATGCAGCTTCAAGATCAACATAAACTACCGCCAGTAGTTTATTAGAAAATGCCGTAATGTGTGTGGTTTGTCAATACTAGGAGGTTAATGACTGTTGACCAATTCGCAATAGTATAATGGGCCTTAATGGTACTGTGTGGATTTCGCGTAAGGAGCCGACCATATAGGATTAACTCAAAAATTTTTTCTAATACATTTAGTAGAGTAGGTGCAATTGAAATACACTGAGTGATCACTGAATAATGACACCTACCTAATACTTCGTAGGCCCTCCTTTTGCCCTCAGTACAGCAGCTGTTCGACGTGGTATTGATTCAACAAGATGTCGGAAGCGTTCGGGAGGTAGGACAACCAAGCTATGTGTAATGCGGCTATCAATGCAGGTATGGAGATGATTGGGGGTATCCAGACGCCTGATATTTCTTTCCCATAGTGTCCCACAAGTACTCTGTGGAATTGATATCGGGGGAAGTTCGGAGGCCGATCGATATGCTGGAAATCAGAGCGGTGTTCCTCAAACCATTCCTGTACATCAAGTGCCCGATGGCTCGGCTCATTGTCATCTTGTAAGACACCATCGCCATTCGGGAAAAAGTGTAACATAGCGGGGTGTACACAGTCAGCAAGCAGTTGTCGATAGCGGAGACCAGTGATACACATGCACCAGGGGTCCAAGTTCCTGCCAGTGAAACATGCCCCACACCATACAACCGCCTCCACCGGCCTGCACTTTTGATACTATGCATGATGGTCAAGAGCCTCATGTTGTTGACGCGAAATCCGTACACGACCATCCACTTTTTTTTTTTTTTTTGATTTGGTAGTTGTTGGCGCATCGGCTTCTGTGGCCATATTGCACCTCCCAAGGTTTTTGCAGTACTTTGATCCAAGCCCGAGGCGGGAATCGAACCCGCGACCTTTGGGTTGCCGGGCAGGTACTTTACCCACTCGGCTAGCCCGGTCGGCGACCATCCACTGTGTGGAGTAAATAACGTGACTCAACCGACCAGCACACCTTCTTTCAGTCTTCTAACATCCAACTTGCATGCTCTTTGCACCAGGTTAGTCTTTTACGCCGATTAACCCTGGTTAGGAGAAGATACCATAGGGGTTGTCTGCTGGTATAGCCCATACGTGCGACGCATGGTCATGCCAGATATTGTTCCGGGTTGACCCATATTGTATTGGGTAGCCAACTCTTCAACAGTGCTGCGCCTGTTCGCCTGTACGAGTCGTCGGACCCGGCGCTCACCTCTAACACCAACCTTTCGGGAACCTTTGCAGTATTGCTGTCGGGTCGTTGTTTGACCATTTTGACGCCAGTCCTGTTACACTTTAACAACGGCGGCTCTCGAACACCCCACCAGTTCAGCCGTTTGGGAAATCTAGGCACCAGCTCGTCGAGCTCCCACAATCTGTCCTTTGTCAAAGTCCGATAAATCCTTCCTTTTACCCATCACGCTCGGAATTTTACTACCTACTGAACCACTGACACATTATCTATGCTACGTAGGTCGACTAACTGCGCACTCTCGTACCTCACGTGGTCAACGGGTCGCATTCAGTTTTCATAAGGGTGTCATAATTCAGTGATCACTCAGTGTATGTCTGAAATGTTTTGCAGTCGTGGGTGTTTGTATTTTCGGTAGTAGTCTAATACTAATTCCATATGACAGGAGAAATAGCTGTGTAAGAGCGCCACCCCTAACCGAAGGCTCTTTACGGATGAAGCAAACCGATAAATTGATTTAATAATAATAAATCGAGCTAAAAATGTCTACTAGATGATCAATTACATATCGACTTAGGCATTTCACTATGCAGTGGGGTACCGCGTCTGCAGTCATTAATGCTTTCAGAGAATTAACCTTGAGTTGTTTTTTTTATTGATATTAATGGGATGTAGTTCTAGTAGTTTTGAACCATATTTTTTAGAAAAGTGATCTTTTCGTGTCTTGGCATGTGTTGACCAGAACAAGGCAATAAAATTTATCCATTCCTGTGGCTCTAGATCGATGGCAATTATGCATCGATATGATGCATATTTGCGCTCGATCTATGTTTATTAAAAATAGCTCATGCTTCAGAATAATTAGTCGTATTAGTGACTGATCGGAATGTTTTCCATTTTCTGTGGTGGACCTATTTTTATTTTATAGTGAAGATGTGGCGCCCGGCCTCTTGTTCTTGGCGTGACTCTAATAACTGTAATATTCTGCGAAGCTGCATATGTTGCAACAAGGTTCAGCCGCCTAGTAGTGATGTCTACTGCAAAGATCGCTTGCAGTATTCAAGCACATGCCAAGTTATTAATGCTCAGTGCATTTTTCAATGTTTAGAAATTTATGGGAGGTTACTATCTTTGATTCTCTAGTCTGCGATGAGTTAAAATTGGAAAGTTTGATTAATATGAAATAGTATTGAAAGATATGAGAGTCTATTGGTTTATGGTCGGAAATGAAAGCAGTTTCTCGCATGGTATGAAAAATGCCCTGCGTGAATGCTAATATAAGATCAGCCGGTTGGCTCCTTTTTGGGGACTTGCATTCATTAGTTTAGCCCAGTAGGCCCTATGGTCTGTAATAGGAAGTCGTGGAGTTGTTATCAAGTTCAGATCGCCAAAGATGATATAGCATGCTGAGATGTTTAATCAACCACTCAACCAATTTATTGACAGTTTCTTCATTCTGGAGGTGGAATGTAGACAGAGAAATATCTATTAATGTGATATTTATTTTATAGTGTGATGCAATGCCCCCTTTTCCCAGCATTGCAGTATTTTGTGAATTCAAAATACTACAAGATGAGTCACTATGACTGCGCAGAGAGAGAGAGAGACGGAACATACAGTGATGGACAATAAAACTGTCACCTTAAAAAAGTAACATTTGTAGTGAAACGTATAACATATTGTTTGATTACAGTCATTTTGGTATTGTGTCAGATAACGTTTCTATTGCAAGATATTGCATCAGCCGTTTCTAGAAATACGGCGTTGGAAGGGTATACACGCTCATTAGTATCCTGTTTTGCGGAGGTGTAAGCATGGCTCCCTATGTTCAGTTGACACCAAGGAAAAAAAAAAAAACGTGTAGCTGTTGCTCTGTCCCAGGAAGGGCTTTCTACGCGTCTATCGCTGATAAAATAGGCTGCCACCAGTCAATAGTATCCCGAGTGTGTGTGTGTGTGTGTGTGTGTGTGTGTGTGTGTGTGTGTGTGTGTGTGTGTGTGTGTGTGTGTGTGTGTACTGGTTCAGGGTGGTTCCCAGGCAAATGCCCATCTCCACCTAAATCATTTAAAACAGAAAATCTGTAAAGTGGACCTGATAAATAAAAAGATAGCTAAGAAATAAGAAGACAAAACATATTTTTGAAAAGAGAAGTAAAGTAAAAAAAAAAAAAAATTTTAAGTTAAGTTAAGTTAAGTTCATAATCTAAGCTAAGTTAAGTGTATAAACAAGAAATTTTGAATAGGAAAGAATAAAAGTAAATATAAGAGAGGTGTTTGTGAGTGTAGTATGTTGTTTATGTCAGGTCACTTTGCCATCAGAAAGCAGCTGAACTCTTCAACTGCAATCTGATGCCCATCCCTGGCACGTGGAGCCGGACCTGGTTCTGTCTTTAAAAGCTGAAGCGCCAAAGCGCAATTAAACACTCAACAGAGAGTGTTTAATTGCGCTTTGGCGCTTCAGCTTTTAAAGACAGAACCAGGTCCCGGTGATGTGAAGAGAAGACCTGGATCAGGCCGTAAGAGAGTGACTACGCCTTTCCAAGATCGCGCCTCCGTAGCCAGGTGGGAAGGAGCAGCAGTGCGTAGCACACGCTTCTTGATTAGACCGGGGTTTGAGCCCGTCACCACCAAATACGGAGGATGCGGAAAGGTCAGGGAATTACCACCGCATATCCCGGAGCAATGTGGCCTTAGTTGCTAATGCTCCTAAAAACCAAATAAACAAACAAACAAACCTTCCCAAGATCGATATTTGAAATAGCTATACCTTCGTAATCGCCATGGTAGTACTCCTGATCTAAAACTGGACTTTGAGATGGTCTCTAGTGTTGAAACAAGTGCACGAACTATCCAAAGACGGCTTTCGGAATGTGGTCTGCATGCCTATCGGCCCAATAAGAAGCCTTTGTTGACCCAGCAAATGAGGAAGAAGCGACTTGCTTGGACTAAAACGCATGTTTCATGGACAAAAGAGCAATGGGACACCGTCATCTTTTCTGACGAATCGAAATTCAACCTGCATGGCTCATGGGAAGCGATATGTCAGAAGACGAAAATCAGAGACATACCATCCTGACTGCATAACACCAACTGTAAAGTTCCCTGCCGGTCATATGGTCCGGGGATGTATAACAAGCAAAGGGATGGGGGCGAATTAAGTTTATTAACGAAACAATGAATACAGAAACCTACACTGGTATCTTATAGAAGTGCCTGAAACCCGTTATTAGGGATCACCACACAGACTTTCAAAACTGCATTTTTCAACAGGACTCAGCACCTTTCCACACAGCAATATTGGTAAGTTTTATGCTATTTAGATTAGGCGGACAATAAAACTGTCACCTTAAAAAAATAACATTTGTAGTGAAACGTATATGATATTGTTTGATTACAGTCATTTTGGTTGTCGCAAAGCAAAGGTATTGTGTCAGATAACGTTTCTATTGCATCAGACAGTAATGATGAGTTTGTCTTCATGTCCCACAAGGCTTAAAACAGACTTACCACAATGTTTTCCCTCGTTTTTCTCCTTTAAGGTACAGCCATACCTCAGAAATGTGTTGGACTGGCCCGGACTCATTACAGTGTTTCACTGGGCCGGCAACAGTGCAGATTTGAACCCTATTGAAAATTGCTGGTACATAACGTCGTCTAAAATTGCTCAGAAGACGCCAACAAGTAAGATTCAGCTGCAGGAGAGCATTGTAAGGGTGTGGTACCACGAAATTGGGCAACCGTATATCCAGAAATTGATTAACTATTCCAGATCGTTGCAAGGCTGTAATTGCAGCTGGAGGAGGAACAACAAAATATTGAGGACTTATTTTGCTGATTTACAGCATAATACTATTACGTTAACTTGTCATTTCAGTTTGTACACGTAAATGCAAAAATGTATGTTTGGTTGTCATGATTGCCATTTGCATGATTTCTCATATTTCCATTAATTACGCATTTTACCCTTTGTGAAGATATTTATGGCAAGTAGGTATATCAGGTGGAGTCTTTTTATTGGATTTCATTCACAGAGATATATATCCCATCTAACAAATGCATTTAGAACATTTCTGCAACTCACAATGCAGTGCAAAACACATTATTTGCAAAATTCACATGTGATGCAGTTTTTTTGTCCGCCACTGTACATTACATTGTCTTGCGTGTTGTTCAGTATTGCTGTTGACTCCGAGTCGGACGGATGTTATTGCTTATATCGCTTCATTTGTGCACATAAGTTAACATATTTTATATAATTGTGGGTTCTAAAGAAGTGGAAAGTGGAATAAATAGAAAATACGCTACTTTAACTATCATTAATAAGCTCAAAGTGATAGGAAAACTTGAAAATGGTGTTCCGGGGGAAAAAAAATTTCTGAAGAATTTGGTATTGGCCAACCGCCTGTTTCAGATATGAAAAAACAAGAAGAATCTATAAAGGCATTTGCTTTAAAATTCGATGTGGGAGAGTGGAAAAAGCAGTGTATCAAATAGACAGACATTTAAAAAGCCAAAAGAAGTTTTATTCGAAGAAGCTGCATTTAAGTGGTTGACGTCGCACACCAACGCCACATGATAAATGTATAAAAAGACAATACATTTATCTCTCTATCGATGGATAAGTGTATTGTCTTTTTTATAGTTTTTAAATAAAGGCCCTACAGTGATATATTTTTTTATTTATTTTCATCAGCACTACATGCATCATTAAATTTTCCATTTATTTGTGTTCTAATTTTTTTTGTCTTTTAGGGCTATCGTTTGTTTCACTTATAGGGATTGTCGCTTAATCCTCTCCCTAGTTAATCCGGATTAGCGAGGGTTTACTGTACTTCTCTTCTTTAGTGAAGTGTTACTTATTTATAGTGTAGCGTATAGGCAACTCTTCGTAGTAGCTTTACAATTTGAGCGTTCAGTACCCTTGAAAAGACTTGTCTTTTCGTTCATATTTTGTTTGTTCTATAAAGAATAAACGAAAATCCTGGTATAGACAACTTTTGGCTACAGACAGGCTTAGTGAAATTAATAGCTCAAATAATAAACCTACATGCGAAAAAACTAATAAATGAAATTGAATGTAATTGCGCTCACTGCAAAATAATATATATATTCATCTCATACGAATACATAAAAAATTGCAACTAAATATAGCCGTGATGTCCCCCCCCCCTCCAAGGATAAGAGTAAATAATATTTCTTTACAGCAATTTAGAGTAATAAACTAGCAATATTTATTTACTTCGCCATGTCTCTCCGCCTGCATCTCCGCTAGGGGGATGATTGTGTCCGGCTGTCTGTATGATATGCTCCGTAAACTTTTCTTGTTTGTGTGTTTTTTATTTAAAGTATTAAGTTCCTATTAGTGCCACCACATAAGGATAGGCCCTTGGACTGCCATGTGCAAGTACTGTATTATTTGAACGGACAACAGATAAGTATTAAATGAATTTCTGCATGTTCATTCCGCTACTCCATACAAGCGCTTTCAGCCATTATCTTGTAGTTCAACTTATACATGTGTCCAACAGACACTTGACCTTGACCAGGCATTAGAGTTTTGCCTAGCCGCTCTGTTCTTCCCTCCCTACTTAGTCCCCTGCTCCCTGTGGATTTCACTGCAGGGCAACTAAGGCGACCGGCTGGTCACAGTGCCTATTGCTTGCTAAACCACAACTGTGGTGATATTAAATTATCTAGTAAAACTACAGTAACTGAATTCAATATGACAAATACTACCTCCTGTCAAAATTCTAACGTCTGCACCATCTGTGGGACCAGCTCTGACCCCATTGTCCAATGTATTGAGTGCAAACAATTAATATGCAATGACTGTACACATTCTGACCTGAAAAAATTAAATAAAAGTCGGCGGAAATCATTCTGTTGTGATAGATGTCGACTCAGAAATTCTCAGAAAAGCCCTATAACTGTTGCAACGCCAAACAGCACGGAACCTGAGTCACTTTCCTCCTCTTCGGCTAACAAAGTTGAAATGCCGTACTCTAGTACATTTGAGACAAATATCATGCCAATAACTAGAAATACCGACTCTGAATCGTACATGGATGAAGCCTCTAATCCTTCTTTGTTGTCGCATCAAATCTCAGATGCATCAACTCAAACATCTGTGCTGTCAGAAGATCTCAGCGCTAACTCCTTCCCTACGGAAACTCTGAATCCAACCTTTGGTATTCTGCAATCAACTGAATTCCAGGAACTACTCTTTAACACTATGCAGAAAATCCTCATTCAAACTCATCTAATCAGTGCACCTCATACTGCAAACTCTGAAATTCTCCTGGATTCTAATACACTCAATGAAGGAAACAGCGAGCTATACATGGAGATTTGTGGTATAAAAACAATATTAGCTAATCAACAGGCTGAAATTTCTGACATTAACGCCCAAATTAAAAATCTCACATCAGTTATGTCTTGCCACTTAAGGGAAGCTAGGAAGAATTCTGAACCTACTCTCGACACCAATGGGCTCAAAGTGAATACGAATTCTTCATTAACTGACGATGCCCTCAGTACTGAGACCAGATCTTCACCTTCCACCGGCCTCAATAGTTCTACTGCTGCAAATATTAACTTGCCCAAGCCTGCTAACATTCATGATTCAAGTCATTCAACTGAGCAATTTATTGCCAAACAGACTCTGTTAGATGATTCTTCTGATGTAAAGAGAACCACTCCTCCCACCTACTCTCCTCTGCGGAACAGTTCTGTCTGTACTTCTATTTCACAAGCTCAGAGTCACCAAGCGGAATCCTCTTCAACATCAGTTAAGGCAACATATGCAGAAATAACTGCTGCCACATCTAATGAGGTCTGCAAACCTGTCTGTAGATCTGCCGCCACAGTGAGTAAACCTGTTTCTAATTGCCAGTCTCAAATATCGCACCAAAGATCAAAACAGAACAAACCGTCAGAAAATATTAAAGCATCTATATCTCAAGGTACTTTCTCCAAGCTTCCAGCCATAACTCATCAAACACAGAATGTAACTACTGCAGAAAAATCTAAGTTACTCAAACACAAGTATAATATCACAATTATTCCCACAAAAGACCGAATTTTTCTTTCTAGACTTGGACCCTCCACTAAATCTGAAGATCTTATCAACCTAATTAAAGAAGAATATGGTTTCGGAGTAGATGTCCGTTCTCTGAAGACACGATGTCCCGCCTACTCATCTTTTATAATAACATGCCTTCCATCACAAACAGAAAAAGTGTTGAATCTAAGATCCCTTTTATCAGGGGCTCTAGTAAAACGCTTCACGGACAGACCATCAAGGGAGTCCAAAATCTCCTCTCCACCGGCATAGCAATCAGATACCCCGCTATCTACACATACTACATTCTCCTCTCGTCATAGAATCCCCAGATCCCAACTGTTCAGTGTTTACCTTCAGAATTGCAGGAGTATAATTAGCAACCTAAACCACTTCAGAGCAATCCAAGGCTCACATATTTACGACATTTACCTGCTCACTGAAACCTGGCTCTCCATAAATATTGATGATCAGGAGATTATAGATGGACAATATACAATCCATAGAAAGGACAGAGGATCTCGTGGAGGCGGAGCAGCTATTATACATTCTAACCATATACTCTGTGAAACTGCATCAAATTTCACAAATATTGAATCAGTATACTGCCTTCTTCATCTTGGCAAGTTAAAGGTTTTAATAGTATTACTTTATTTTCCACCTCCCTTAACTAATATAGACCTCCAGTACTTAGAAAGCTCGCTGGAATCAATCTTCCCACTAATTCAATCTGCCGACATAGCAATGGTTTTGGGTGACTTTAACTGTCAAATGGCCAATTTAGAATCTTCTTCTCCATCACTGCAGACTAGGGCTCTCTTTAATATGCTTCACAGCTATGGTCTGGAACAAATTTGCAACTTTCCAACCAGAGAAAATGCCTACCTCGACCTAATATTTTCCTCTACTCATATAGATGTTCACACCGACAACCCCATATTTCACTCGGATCATTCACCAATTACTTTTGACATCACAGTGACTTCTCATAACTTCAAATGCAGCTCCCGTACTCCTCGATTCAATTTCAGAAAGGCTGACTGGCCTCTGCTCAACCTAGCTCTAAGAAACGTAGACAAGCAGCTCGCTGACGCTATGGATGACATCGATGTGCTCACCAACAACCTGATTAACTGTGTCCA
This sequence comes from Mastigoproctus giganteus, assembly GCF_048544385.1. Classification (NCBI taxonomy): domain Eukaryota; kingdom Metazoa; phylum Arthropoda; class Arachnida; order Uropygi; family Thelyphonidae; genus Mastigoproctus; species Mastigoproctus giganteus. The sequence continues at coordinate 88,228,638 of NC_143582.1, read as the reverse complement.
TTCAGTTATATCTGACATTGTTCCTCGATCCCATCTTACCGCACGCTCTACCTACCCGCACTGGTATAATAGTGAACTAATACGTAAAATTAAATCCAAAGAATTCTACAGAAACAAATATAAGCAAACAGGTGACAGTCAATACTATGAAATATTCAGCCAACTCCGCAAAGAAGTGAAAACTCTCATATTAAACTCCTACAACATGTATACAGAGTCAGTTCAGGATAGTCTGCTTACTCACAGAGATATCAAACCATTCTGGAATTTCATGAAGCATAAGAACATAACCAGTAGAAAGTTACAACTCCGAAACGCAGATGGAATTCTCTTATCTGACGAATTCAGTATTGCTCAAGAGTTTGCCAAACACTTTTCTAGAATTCAAACAAATGATACATTGAGACCTGCCTCATTTCCTGACTTCACACCTGTTAAAGATGATATCCTCATTAATCTCTTTATCACTGATGAAGATTTAAACTCGGCATTAAAAAGCATGAAAAATGACTATACTAGAGGCCCAGATGACATTCCAGGCCTATTTTGGAAAAGGACTGTCACTACATTGAAACCCCTCATACTGCGGATCTTCAACCTGTCTCTCAGGCTGGGGAAGTATCCTAATCACTTTAAGCAGGTCAATATAGTTCCCATTTTCAAAAAAGGTGATAAAAATGACGTATGCGATTACAGACCCATAACCTTGCAAAACAGCCTGGCTAAACTCTTCGACACAGCAGTGCACAAACATCTCTTCGAATTCTTCAAGCCTTTTATCGATCAGAATCAACATGGTTTCTGCAGTGGCAAGTCAGTAGTCACAAATTTACTTCCTTTCTGGCAATACACCTCTGAAGCTCTTGATAACCACCTACAAGTTGATGCAGTCTACACAGACATATCTAAGGCATTTGATAAAGTCCCGCACGAACAACTTCTGGAAAAACTTAAGCTGTATGGCATCCGTGACCCTTTGCTCTCATGGCTACGCAGCTATATTACGCATCGTTCCTTGAGCGTTATCATCGATCAAGTGAACTCAGACTGTTTTATACCACTAAGCGGAGTACCACAAGGCTCTCCCTTAGGTCCTCTTCTCTTCATTGTTTTCGTAAATGATCTTCCTTCTTTCATCTACACCTCCAATGTTCAAGTTGCTCTCTATGCAGATGATCTTAAGATCTACTCAGCAGTGAAGGAGACTACCGATTCTCAACAACTTCAATGTGCTCTCAATAAATTCTCTCTGTGGCTATCTCTGAATGGCTTGTCTGCTAACCCCTCGAAGTGCAAAGTTATCTCTTTCTTATCTTGCAGATCTCCACAACTAATAAATACGGAGTATAGTATTAACTCTGTGATCATCGAAAGGTGTGACCAAGTTAACGACTTAGGGATTCTCTTTTCCAGCAGTGCTAAATTCGATGCCCATGTCCTTAAAATCACCAGCAAAGCATTCAAAACACTGGGATTCATCAAACGGAACACATACAAGTTCAAAAACTACAGATATGCGGTTATCCTTTATAAAACTATTGTACTGCCAATCCTTGAATTCAGTTCACCCATCTGGAATCCTCACACAAAGACTTTAACTAACAAAATTGAAGCAGTCCAAAAAAACTTTATCCGTTACCTTACGTACCGCAATCCTCTATTCTATCACTCAGTGTATTATGAATCGCTGTGTGATTACTTTCATCTAAGGCCTCTGTGCACTAGAAGAGTTACTGCTGACATCGCCCTCCTAGCCAAAGTAATCACTGGAATTTATGAAGCATCTGATATCCTGAGTAAAATAAACTTCAATGCTCCCTGTAGACAAGTCAGGAACCTTACACCGTTTCGCCTTGACTCTGCCAACACGGACTTAATGAAGTTCAGTCCACTGAACAGAATCAGCAAATCAGCAAATGACTCTCGCATTGACTTCTTTGACAACTCCCAATCACTGATGAACTCCATCCACAAGTTTGCCTCTTCACTTAAACTGCAAAGTGACTAGCTCACATCTAATTATTGTAGCTTATTATTTGTTATATTATTTTTCTATTCTCTAACGGATTAATTATTACTTGTTTTACCGGTAACTTAACTTAATACAATCCTCTTTTGTACATATGCTTTATTGTTTGAATTTGTATCAATGTTTATCGTCCTGTAGGATTTCACATTATTGTTATTATGTTTATTGATCTGATCTCAGATACACTGTTAATGGTTACCTGTTGTGTATCTTTTTATTAATAAAATAAAATAAAATAAAATAAAAAAATGTCTCACGAATTAAGGAAGTCAGCACCTCAGCATAGAAGCTTATGCTGAGGTACTGGAAATGACTAAATAGCATTTCCATGCGCAAGCAGGAGGGCCACGTGTTATGTCATCGTTACCCATACAGGTCACATCAAGTTTGTAGGCAAAGAACTGGACAAGGAAAACACTTGACTTAGATTCTTCCCATTATTACTATAGGGAAGGGCGTATTTATCCTTTCTGGGATTTACTTAATTTGCGAGTACAGTATTTGCATTTTAACTTTAACAATGAATAAATTTACTGTAAGGAAAAAAGTTCTCTAATTATTTGAAAGAGGGATCCATGAGATATTTAATTAATTAACGAAGCCGAAAAATTTAGAAACTAAGCGCCTGTTTAAAGTCCTAAAAAGGTTAATTAAATTTAATGATGGAGGCCTGTTTTCTCTTTCTAGGATACTGCAAACAATAGTGCATATATATTCAAATTAAGGAAAGATAATTGTAGGAAATTTGCCTTAGTCAAGCGAGTCAGCTATCGGAACAAGCTATCACCTAGTCTTGTATAACGTTAGGCAGTGAACTTTTATAGATTTAAAGGGCAATTAGATAAAATATAAAAGTTGGGAAATTATATGTTTCCCAAGTTTTATGTGTATTTTATCGCATTATTATGATTATTTAATTTCATTATTTTATTTTATTTTTGACGGCAGATGTCACATAATGCTTCCTTGCATCGTTTTGCAATTTAGAAATACTGTACTGTATTTATCTGAAGTAGAAAGGCTTCACTCTCGCACACACGCTGGAATGTGGAGGGAATATATACAGGCAGGGAGTAGAGGTGCGCTAGAGGGGACTCGTATTCCCGAGTCCCCTCTAGCACACCTTGTTAACAAATTGGCAGCACACCAGTTGAAATAGAATTTATACAGGGAACATATATATTGCACACATTCATAGTTAATTTATGACTTCACATTAGTGGTTCAACTTGGTATCATCACAAATACAATTATTATTACACTGCGCGTGTTAACTATCACATATCACAATTATATAAAAAATAATTGCATAGCACTTAGAAATAAAGCAGAAATGAGTTAAATATTTACAAAATTTCGGTGCGCGTGCAAGGTTCATTTTATGAATTCAGTTTTCTATGATATGCAATTTATAATATATTTTTGCAGGGTTTCTTACAGGCAGCATTACTGAACTATATACATAGCAATGCTACAATATGACAAGCAAGTATAGTATTACAGAAAAGATTAAGCTAAAAATACAACTATACCAGTTGAAATAGATTTTTTTTTTATTTATGCAGGGGACGACATTTGTATACTATACATATTTATAGACTTTTGATGTACATACAAAATGCAGACATATTGTAGACGTGTTTCTCTTAGCAAATTTTTTCTATAATCGTTATCGGCAGAGAATTCATAAACTGCGTCGAGAACCTGAACTCTTTGCGGTTGCAGATTTCGTAGAAACTTATCTGCCCGGCGCTTATTTTCTCTGCGCAAAGTCAAGCCCAGCACTGAGTGGACCGATGGAAATCCACTAACTACATTTATCTCAAACATTCACAGCCAGAGACGAGCCCTGTGAGCAGTTACATTGTGGCAATCGGTCTGATGTTCTGCATCTTTTCTGCGAGTTACGCCATCTCAAGTGTATATGCCAATTAAAGAGCAAGATTAAAGTAAGAAAATATCTAATTAAAAAATAATGTCGAGAATATCCCTATGGGCGTTCTAATGACGCTAATAACTCCCTGGGAAACACTTTCTATAAGTTTTTGGTATGTGCAGACTGGAATTTTGTTCCACTCCTTCTTTAGGGCTGCAGCTAGTTCTCTGTTTGAAATAGGACATTTTGTTCTGGCTCTCATTATTGTTCAAAACATCCAAAAAGTTCAATTAGGATTCAGGTCGGGGCTGGAAATAGTAGGTTCAACAGATTATTCTCCTCAGAGCCACTGTTTTGTACTGACCTCGGTTTATGAAAAGGAACGTTGTCATGCTGATACAAATACAGTCCAGAGAACTGCCATAGTGTAGACAGCGTATATTTCCACATACAAGTCTACTCAGCGTACAAACCAGCTTTTATCTTTTGGATATCGTTAGTGATGTAGTAATTCACATAAATATGCATTCAGAATCACAACCACCGTTTTGCTTTTTCTTTTGAAATTGACATTGTGTGCTTTATTACACTGCAAAGAAAGCTGTTGGCATAGGCAGAGAAAGCGGTAGCACTCGTATGTAGTAGGGGTCTGCACGGGCCAGGGTCTTCCCCTCGGGCCGAAGCGACGCGAATTTTTTAAGATGGAGTGAGACCCCTTGTAATTTGAGGCCCCAAGCTGTAACTTGTTTAGCTTATATGTAAATCCGGTCCTGCTTGGAATACTTTGATTATGTAACTGAGACATTCCTTATTGTCTGTTTAGCACTGTACTGCGAAGTGGTTTCCCTGTAAACAATGCCCCAATATGAAAGAGAATTTGCTATAAGAAATTGACAATCTTGATAGTTTACTTTTTGAGTTTTCGAACTTTTACTTTCGATTTTTTGAAATGTAAATCTGAAAACAAGTCTTGACGAATTTCATGAACTGTGTTTCTGAAGAAGCAGATGAACAAAATACCAAATTCTTTAGTATGAAAAAGATAGAAACAATGTATATTTGTGTAAAAATATATATGCAATAAACTGTAAATATATTGATGTTAATATATGTCTTTCTAACCATAAGGGCGTGCTTTTGATTCAATCTTAAGAGTTTATACCTGGGTATCGGCCCTAACAATTTAGACACGACTTTTTTGTGCTTCAAAAGTTCATTTACACGCTGGAATACACAGTAAGCAGAAGTGTACTGAACGCCATTCGTCGTCTCATCGATGAGACTCAGTGGACGAAATTAAAACCACGAAAACCTGGTCTATACCACCACAGGACTTCATTGTAGTGAAATAAAATTTGAGTGAAACAGTTTTTTTTTGCAAATACAAGAAATCGGGTCCAACCATCCGATGCCCGGACGGTGAAACGTCACGTTCTGTCACTACTGGTAAGCCGACGCTGGCTCTCAGTAGGCGCATCACCCCCCTAACCTGGTGAGAAAAGCAATGGACACAGCTTCAGCTTATGAGCAGCTGCACGATCATGCTAACCCACTGCGTGCAGCAATTTTTTGTTGGTAGGTGGTCCTACACTCATCCCATTTCTGTCAACTGTCTCTAGCGTCAGCTCATTAATGGTGTCTTTGCAATTTTCTTTCTCTATCTGCTTCAATTGTCTATACGCTCTAGGGATCATTGATAGTAATTTACCTGGCTTGGGCGGAATAGTCGTTACCTTCTGTCTTTCACTGGAGTGCGATGTTTCTAATAGATGATTTTCGGTGTCCTACTGTCTGGTGAATGGATATATCTATATGATACCCTCGATCACACTTCTGAAGAAATCTACAGTGAATGTCCGTTAGATTAGCACCATGGAGGTTTTGGCTTTGTACAACAATCTGTACAAAACATATGTAAATGGAAGATGAACATTCGATTTTTAGTAATTACTAATTATGAATATGCCAAGAATATCATGCCTAATTAGTATAGTATTAACAGGTAGCAAATGATGGGAAGAATCAAACTTATACAGCATCAGACAAAACAAGGGGGGAGAACACTACCCAAGTTGTCTGTCCATCCTCTCTAACAATCTGTCTAATGCATCCTTAACTGGAGTCTGCATCCATAACTGTAGTCTTACTGTGGATGCAACTAAGTCCAAGTATTGTTCAGTAAGCCAACATACTTTTCCTAAAGTGAGGCTTCCAGAACTATATAAAATATTCATGATGTGATTGGACCATTGATTTTTATAGCGGAATATTACCTCTTTATCTCTACTGGCAAAATTTCTGTATATCACTGATAGTACTTCATGCGTCGTGGTTGCAGCCTAAGTATACTATTAAGAAACCTATGGCAATGTAGGTTTCTTAATAGTATACTTAGGCTGAGAAGCGCCTTGAGGTTGTAATACAGTTTGCTGTATTACAAGTTGAGGTTGTAATACAGTTTGCTGTATTACAACCTCAAGGTGCTTCCTCATCTTCTAATCACCCCATCCCATGTTCATGATTTAGCTTGACATTAATGTAACCTACATGCAGTACCTTGAATTTAGTAACATTAAAGCTTAGAACAGATGTATAATTTGTCTAAGTCTTGTTGCAGCAACATTTCGTGGTTCTCGTTTTCAACAACCCTGCCCGCCTTATCATCAGAATATTTTAACACGAAACTTATATACCATCATGAGTTTTAATTAACGAAAGAAAAAAATAACAGGAGCCGCAACATAGAATCCTAAGAGACCCTATTTTGAGCGCTGCATAATGGTAGGAGTGTACCATGGGGTAAGGGGTTGGGAAACATTATCTACAGTGATATTAAGATCTTTGAGTAAATCTTGAACACTACTACCGACGGATCGATTGGAAGTCTGACAAGTGTTATAGAGATTTTCACATCGTGGCTGGCTCGAAGACATATCTCCACGTGGAACGGTCTGTCAGAGATATTAGACGTGGAACGGTCTGTCAGAGATTTACACGTAAAGGCTTACGCCAAAGCAACAAAGTAAGCAATACGGATGGCCTGGTGGTGGATTGGATCTAGCCATCCCAAAACGCTGTTTGTAGCTGAGACATTAACCTACAAAAAAAAAAAAAAAAACAATGCCGAGACTGTCTTATGATATTGCTATCGAGGAGATCCACCCTGCACCATTTTTAATCGCAAATTCCATACATTTTTCTTGCCTTCTCTGGCAGGAAAAACAAAATATGCCCAAATCACTTTTTGCTATTTGCACACCTCTAATCTCCTGAAACCTCAACCAAGTATAAGGATGCCGCCATTATTATATTCGGTTTTAGCGATAACCTTAGCTGGTTCTTTCAGTATAATCAGATAGATACCATCAATTCATTGTGCTTTCTTCATTTATAAATCGGGTAATTTCTCATTTTGAGCTTTTTCACTAATCACAAATTCGTTTAATACAGAATAATTGTTAGCGGAAGTAATTAGTCTTTCTACCCTTGAAATGTAAGAGTGTGCAAAGAACTTGTTCAACTCATCATTCACCTGCTTAGGCTCACTTAAAACCAGTGTTTCTGAACCGCTGGTACTAATACCCTTAGGGGTACGCGAGAAGTCTGAGTAGTACGCCAACGCAATTGAAAACTGAATTTTTAACGCTCTGGTATTCTTTTTTTTCTTTTAAAACACTGAAATGAAGCTCATGGTAGGTAAGGGGAACTAACGAAAAATTTCCATACACTTGTGATAAATATCTTGCACAACCATGAAAAATGATATGTATCAAAACTATAAGTACTGGGGGGGGATACATATAATATTTTTTTTATTAAAAATGGATTACTTTACAAAATGAAAAGTAAATAGAGAAGTACTGCCTATACTGATCGCACTGCTACCCTGAAGTGAACTAATACTGTGCATTTCTTTCGTTTTAGTGTTCACGCGTATAAAAAACACTTTTGCAGTTTTCCTTGAACCTCTTTACTAAATCTTTTCATAATCTTCCCTAGCGTGTTTTATCTCACCCTTCCCAAGTAACTTGATTATAAACTAGTTTATTCATTGATAATCTGTAGATATCCTGGACATCTTTCTTTTCTGATAACATTTTCATCAATTCTTTGTCATCCATTTCGGTTTCCACCTTATGCCATATCTTTTAAAAGATACGAAACGGCGCGGTGTGTTATATCTAGTACTATATCGGAAATATTTACCATTTACTACTGGTTAAATGTATTAAAAAAAAAACGTAATGAATACAGCACACTTACTTCATGCAGAAATTTGAAATTGTTATTGCCTACCTTTCAGCGTAATATTTTCGTGAAACCGATTTTTAGCCATACTTGCCATTAAAAACAAACACAGAAGCCAAATTCTAACTTAAGCCTAACACGTCTTAAAATTAACTAAGATTGCTATGTGATAAAGTTACTTCAATAAAAGAAGCTTTTCCATCGCTTTAAAGTTTTAAATATACTGTATTACAAATAACATAAATAAATAAATTTAACTTCTTTCGTTTATTAAATTTAACTTTTTTTGTATTTATTTTTAAACTGAAAGCCTGAAAAACTGAAATCTTCAGCGTTCTGTAGACCTCCATTCTAGTGCTGAACAGATTTCTGCGTTTTCAATTTGGTAGTGTAAAAGTGAAAAATATTGATAACCCTTCCTTAAGAATTTAAACTGCTCCCATTCATTTGAACTCAAATGATGCCTATGGTCAATATACTCCCTTTTAAGAAAATGAGAACCCTTCTCTTTAACCCCAGTAATTGTAATTTCCTTGAATGTTTCCTATTCCAAACCGTTATGGTACTGCCATTTTAACTTAAAGATTTTTAATGGTACAATTAGATAAAAATTTAGTTCTGCCCAAGCCAGTAATATTAATCCTTCTGGAAGCATCCTTAATAAGGGATGTAGAAGGCAGTTGTCTAGATATTCCAAAGTTTCCCTAGAGAGAAAGAAGGAGAATGGAGGAAATGTGATATCTGTCGCTGCGTTGCAAAAGGGTTAATTAAACTCTATTCGTCAAGCAAAGTTTGGATTTTAATATATTCAGTTAGATTCATCTGTGCTGGCGAGTAAAGAGAACACCTTTTCTTGCCCGTGGAATGACTTATTAAACCATCTTATCATCTCTTTGTTCGGAACTAAATAATTCAAATCAGTAAAATAAAAATTCACAAAAAAATCCCCGGTAACATGAAAATATTACCAAAATCGTTTTACTGCTTAATGAAGATGACGTTTAATTGAAAAATCTTGGTGTGACTTCTGTGTCAGCGATATAAATACAGTACAGTTTTCCCATTCTGGAAAACTGTAGTGTTTCTATCCTAAAACGATCTACAAAACATATATAACAGACACAAAACACAGAAACATTTGTAGGACTTAAATGTCTTCCGCTAATCTAAAGCGCTATATGACAGTTAAATATTAACAAATGAATTTTAAACTAAGACGCATCCAAATTTCATCTTATCATTTCACTTATAGTTTCTCTCTCCCCCACAAATGCTTGCTTTCTTAAATGCTAATGCCATGGTCATACGAACCAAGACTAGTTTTCAAAGAGAGAGAGAGAGAGAGAAATCGCGTTTTTAAAGGTTATTTTATAAGAATATGCCGATTATTCGATATAATCAACACGATTGTCAAGCCGAGAAACTGGAAACGTGTGTACTTACCACCCTAAACTCCATGTTACTCGCACGAACACACAGTCACAAATAAATGCATAGAACCTAGGTCGCTTGGTATTTATACGCTCTCATTTGTCCAGTTTAACCTCTTACTGTTACGAAATATTAAGAGTACACCTTTCCCTTGGGGTGTCCGCATATCCATGTCTGCTGGACGCCCTTCCAGCTCTTTCAGTCTCTCAGTTCACCCCCCCCCCCCTTTCCTTTCCTCTTCTCCTCACGAATCACTTGGCCGAGAATTCCCTTCCGCTTTTCGCAACACTATTCGGCACTAGGGGACGCTGTGTAATGATGCCAGCTTGCGGCAGAGTTCTAGTTTCCTTACTTTCTCTCGCCCGTGGTGATGTAATCAGTCCAGTCTTGTCAAACAGTTCAGCCTATACTCTATCCCTCCTAAATTGCCATCTGAGACGTTCCTAAAAGCAACAGTATATAATATGGCAATCCAGTTTTTCTTTTTTTGGGTTTGTGCTCCTCAATAAGTGACAACAGAGGTGATGAGGTAGATAATCGTGGTATTGATCATTTTTCGTTTTATCTAAATGATGCACACACTTACACCACTACGAACATGAAGTAAATCACACCTAATACTTATAATATGATTCTGGGTGATCACCAAAATGTTTTAGCTGCCTAATTTAAGATGCATCCTTTCTGTTTACACTGCCACTGGTTTTTAAGAGAGGTGGAGGGAAATCATATACGAGAAATCAAACCATAAAACTAGGTATAGGGGCTTTCTATAAGTATTAAAAAACTGGACGTTTATCATACTCTCATAAATATCTGTATTTTATTTGCTCAGTAGCCGATCCCCCCTTTCCCCCAAATAAACATGGATGTCACGGAACCGGAGCATCGATCCTTCATCAAATTTTTGACAAAAGAAGGGAATGGACCAAAAGTTATTGATGAATATATGAAAGCTGTATATGATGATGTTGTTTCTTCTAAATAACATAAAATTTTGGTCTAAGCAACTTAAATGGCGTCGAGAATCCTTTGAAGATGATCCCCGCTCAGAAAGACAGACAGAAGTGACAAGTCCAGAAATGTGCCAAAAAAATCGAAGATCTGTTATGCAGGATTGACGTATTATCAGTGTATACTAGAGGAGTATATGGCGTGCGGGGGATTGCAATACATTCCCCGTAAATAAATAAATACATAGTGCCATCTGTCACCCTCACCGTGCCCTGTAGACCGGCGCCTGGTGGCAAATTCTCCTACTGTACTCCCAATGCAAACCTCCCGTTGCCAGAAAATGTAATATTTCTGAGAGATTGGTACTTACCATCCTCCATAAACACTTGGCCGTGTCGAAGGTCAGTTCTTAATGGATGTTAAAGATGCTGAGCATTCTTCGTATACCACACAGTAGTTGAGCTCAGTATGCTGCTGCATTCAAAAATTTAAGGCTATATTGTTTCATTGTAACCGAGGTGGATAACTCTTTGAATAGCCCTCGTAAGTATCATCACTTATAAGTTTTATTGTTTCATTACATCAAGCCACGAAACTTACTTCATGTGCAATGTTGCTTTGATATAATTCAATCGAGTCATTATAGAGTTAAGTTTGTCCAATTTTAAGTCTATAAAATTTAAATAAGGGAAGGTTTGAGACTTGAAGTCAAGAACAAATTTAAGAACATTAATAATAGTAGGAGTTTCTTCTATTTGCCGCTTTCGAGCTAATAATGCCATTGAAACAGCTATAGTGTATAATGGGCTCGTATTCGTAATACGGGCCCACAATACGGGAAAAAGTGGAACCGTATTACGGTTCCACTTTTTCGAAAGAAATTGTCTATATGTGATAGAAAAAGAGAGACCACTATACTATTACAAAAAAAAAAAAAAAAAAAAAAAAGGTTAAAGGTCTATGTTCTGCCAGTAGTAAGTAGTTGATGATTACACCTCGGGCTGCTTAGATGATCCTGGACAACATAGATGTGCTGATCCCAGATGATCACCATTGAATACATCACCATAAACTTGCACGGCCCATTGTTAAAAATGGGTGGAAAAAACTTATCTCGGTTGCATTAGCTGAAGTTTAAACTCCTCTTAGTTTGTGGCTATTACGGAATATAAAAAGACGCTCTGCGGATTTTTAGCAACATCCGTATAAATATATGTTTATCATGTTTCTAGTATCCTTCTCAATTTTCACAAATTTTTTCAATTTCAGTGATGGAAAATTACAAAATTTTCAATCACTGCTAATTTACGATTTCGGCATACTTTATTCTGTGACATGCTGTATAACTGTAAACCTAATATTTAGAATAACCCTTAAGTCGAGATGATAGCCTGTTTCTGTAACACAAACACCCTGTTTGTGTTACAGAACTCTGTAACACAAAATAATGATTCTGTACTTCTAATTATTGGCAGTTCTTACTCACGGTCGCACGAGGTAAGAATTCTTACCCACAATAGTATATTATGTAGTTATAACGGTACATCTTTCCACATTCCTCTCTTAAAAAATTCAGTTAATTATAGACTAATTATAGATCAGACTTACTGTCCTTACCCCTCATATTACCTTTAATTAAAAGGTATTTAAAATAGCCTTTTTCCTCTTACATAATAAGTTATTAGTATGCAGTGGTAACAGACCAAAAGTAGTTTACTCTTTCCGTTACCCGAGGAGTCCAGAAATCCACGTACACAATCAAGATCACAAAAACAATTTTAGGTATTCTGTATGAAAAATGGTGTGAATGTGCATTGCTGATTTAGTTCTTTAAATCTTTTCCCATCCGATTAAATTAAAATAGTGCGCTGGATATTTTCACTTCTTGCAGATGCACCTATCATGCATTGCAATAGCGTTTGTGTTACTTTTCACTGTTTACTCATTGATGGATGTCTAAAAAATATATAAATTCATACACCGATCATTGAATAAAATTTAAAATTTAATATGACTACAATCTTTACACAAAAATATTTACAATAGACTATTGCGGAATGCTAAAAACTGTAATAAAAGATCATTTACAATAAAATTTGCTAAAATATAAAACATTAAAAGCGCTAAAAACCTGAAGCTTTCGGGAGCGTCAGCTCCCTTCTTCAACAGACGCTCCCGAAAGCTTCAGGTTTTTAGCGCTTTTAATGTTTTATATTTTAGCAAATTTTATTGTAAATGATCTTTTATTACAGTTTTTAGCATTCCGCAATAGTTTATTGTAAATATTTTTGTGTAAAGATTGTAGTCATATTAAATTTTAAATTTTATTCAATGGTCGGTGTATGAATTTATATATTTTTTAGACATGAGTTTTCCCGACCTCAGAGGCCTCTTTCAGGTCATTGATGGATGTTATTATTATTTTTTCCCACCCCATGAAGGATACATGTACCAAGTGCATGGGGTGGTTGGTTGTGTCCAGTTATTATTATTATTATTACTACTGTTGGTCGAGGAACCCTCTTACTATCCTACAGGTGTTCAGGATCGCGTCTTTCTAGAGTCCTTCCCACATCGAGTGGAAAAGGCCGTTGATGACGCGAGGAACTTTAATGGGCTTTTTTCGCTCCGTGGCTGAATTAGTCGGTCTCAGGCGTAGATAGCAAGGTTTTATCCCCAGTTCTCGATTTCTCGAGAACTGGAACCATTTACTATACCTTTGCCCACTCTGTGAAGACCTACTTAGCATCTTTTACACTAGGATTCAAGACTTACTGCAGAGACATGAACACTTGCTCATTACAGAAGAACAGTACTATCATGCGTTCACCAATTTGCCCAAGATCTTACCACCTACTCATACTGGGAACCATGATGATGCCTAGACTTTAGTCAATACCATATGTTTCAAATGCTTTACACTGCTAAATATATCTGCTGTCCCCGATCTTATCGGGGTTGGATTTGCTAACCCTGTCTTTGGACGGAGTAGGATTGTAGTGATGTTTTACCACTACTACGGCAATTTTGGCGATACCACCCGGCTCCCTTGCTGTGTGACTTTCTTCCCTTTCCAGGGGGTTCCCTTCCCTTTTCTTTCGTGGTGGACCTTGCTCCACTGAACTCGGAGGGCTGCCTTCTCTATAGCCGCAACACTTTCTCCCAGCTTTACTCCCTTCTTGAACTATAACCCCGTGCTCTACTCTAATTATTATTATTTTACTTTTTTTTTGTATTTATTCATTTTATTTATTTATTTATTTTTATTATTTATTTTTTTTTTTTTACTTCGTCTCCGCTTAGGAAGCACAGACGAACCTTGCGGAGACCAGTCAGAGAATACTGGACAGCCTGCTACCTCCTAGTGATGTGTGCGGGCAACGTGAGGTGCCACTAGAGGATCTGAGGCCAAATGCCAGGACACACAACGGGACCGAACACAATACTACACATTCCAATACACAACAATTTTCTGGCATTTACAACAGTACTGTATTTCTTCATAGCGTACGTACGGCGCAGATGTGGGAAACCACAGGTAGCACGTAACTCTAACAATATGCACACTATGGAATCGTCAACATGTATCATCCGAGGTCCTTGACGATGTATTTCCTGTAGTTCCTGGTGTTGATTACCTAGTTTTCGATGGACAGCATGAATCCTTCGTAAGCCATGCGTTGAAATCCATCTTATCTATGTAATCTTTATAGAGGTCATCATATTGTCTGCCATGGAGTGTCTTCTTCGCCCATCTTTCTGTCTTTGTTTCTTCTGTTTATATGAATGTGGTCTCCTTGTTAAAGTTAAGTGTTTTGTGGGGTTTGTCTATCTTTCTTATAGCTTGATCGGTTGGTGCTATGATTTGTAAGTAATCCCACAGGTTCTTAATCACCTTCTTCCCTTGTTCAATGAGGTTAGACAGACCCCCTCTCTCTCCTTCTTTCCAGGCTATGATCAGTCTCTTGATGACCGACTTCAGGAGGTGTTGGCTACTCTTGGTCATTTTTATTCTGGTCGATCTCATAATCTCCTCCAGTTCGGTGTTGGTCCAATCTGTGATCTCGAAGGAGTATATTAGTACCGGGACGACTCCGTAAATCTTTATGGCTGTGACCATGTTCCTGCCGTTCAGCTTTTTTATTAACAGGCATGTCAGTCTCTGATGGTATTTTTCAGTCAGGCGGGCCTTCATCTCCTTGTGTTCTAACGGGTGGGCCTGCATCATCCCCAAGTATTTATAGGCCTCTCCCTCTGCCATGGCTTCGATCACTTTACCAGTCTGCAGCTGGTAGTTTCTGTTGATTAATTTACCCTGGTGCAATCCGTGGGTCTTGCATTTGTCTAGACCAAATTCCATCCTAATATCATTGCTGAATTCTTTAGTATCAAACGGCACCAGGGGTTTCCCCCCCATCTCCGCGTAGTATACATTGTAGGTGTGAAACAGAACACTGTCAATACTAGAGGTTTAAAAGTGTATGGATCTTGTATATGTGAGTGTCGTGTACCGTTGTTTCTCAGGTCATTTGGCAGCTGGTTCCCTAATTGGACCCAACGTGCCTGAAAGGTAGTCTTCCATTGCTATGTATAAGTTGATGGGTATGCAGCTTCTCTCAGTCTGCTCAGGACGCTCGGCCACCAAAGCGAGTCGAACGCCATGTTTAGGTGGACATGTGGACATGTGTTTATGTAAGGGGCGGCTCCTAGAACGTCAATTCAACTCCGCCTCGTATCTCTGTGAAGAACAGTATCACTACAAATGGTCCAGATATGTGAATGACGTAGGTTTTTGTGTATTATGTGTGTGTTCTGTTGTAATGTTCTGGCCGCTTGACTACCCAGAAGCATCAGTCACCTGGACAGATGATTCTGGGTACTCGTCCACATTATGGGAGGTTGTGCCAGTTCCAGTAGATGGGACATGGTTTCAGAGTATGAGAAAAAAAAATTCCTTCTCTGTGGCCCACTCCAGATGGGGGGGGGACCGAAAGCAAGAGAAAGAAAAGAAATGAAAATAAATAAAAAATAACTAACATAAAAAAACAATAATAAAAACTGAAAGGGAAAAAAAAACCCAAAGGGAAAAAAAAGAGAGAGAGAGAGAGAGAGAGAGGGAGAGAGATAAAGAAAAGAAGAGTAGATCTTCTAGTTGTGCAGCCATTAAGAACGGCAGCATCAAAACACTTCGATGCCTCTAGCCAGATGGATTTTATCAACCTCGTAACACTGGAATCATACTTTTCCTTAGTTCAAACACTTTAGCAAATACCTGGAACATCTGAAACTTACTATGGTCTCCTAAAAATATAGCTTCTCCTGGAGCTATACTCTCAAGAATTTCACGTATCACTGTCCTGGCGTTGTCATATATTCGACAATCATATAATATGTGCTGCCAGCCTTCCATGGCCCCACAAAAACAAAGGTCCGTGTTACTTAGTCCTAATGCATGTAATTTCTCATTCATTGATCGGTGCCCTGTTAACAAAAATGACGACTGTAAACTAGGTGTAAACCAATTGCGAACTTTTTTATCATTGAGAAAAGTCACGTTCGGGATAAACAAGTTGGTCATTCTTCCAGTAGGTATGGTATACAATCTTGTATGCCATAAATTGATTACTTCATTCATACATCTTTTCTTTTCTCTTCTACAGTCAGAGCGAATATTGATCTCGATACCAAAAAAATCTGTGAGAACTTCCCTCTTAATACGGTAGCAGAAACCAGTACCCTCTTAATACGGTAGCAGTATTGCCCAAAACATGACACCACTGCCACCGGCATGTTTTCGTGCCACGATGCATCCAGGCGCCATCACTAAACCAGGTAAACGACGCACACGTACCCGGCTGTCCACATGATGCAATAGTAAACGTGATTCATTGGACCAGACGACCTTCTTCCAATTACTCAATGTCCAGTTTCGATGCTCGCTTGCCCATTGTAGGCGTTGTCGCCGGTGAACCGTGATTAGCATGGACACTCGGAGAGGCCTGCGGCTAAGCAGCCCCATTTTCGGCAGGGTTCTATGTACTGTGTGTTGTGACGCATTACTCCCCCTCACCAGCATTCCAATTACCGGCTAGTTGCGTCACAGTCACCCTTCTGTTGCCACGTACCATCCGGGAGAGCCTTTACTCACCTCGAGCATCGATGATCCGGCGGTTCGTGGGTTTCCCCTCCTCGGACCACTTTCGGTAGGTACTAACCACGGCTGACCGTGAGTATCCTCTGATATGCTCTGACCCAGTCGTCCGGTGATTACAATTTGGCCTTTGGCCTAACACTGATTAACGGAGCTCAGTATCAGGTGTTTGTTTATACCATGTCCGCGTACGCGCCGTAGTTCACCTGCACTTGCTTAGATTTGCATAACGACTCGCTGGTCATAATGTTTCGGCTCATCGGTGTATATTACATATACCTATAATCTTATATATTTCTGTAAGTTGCTTGTGTTCTGTAGTTGTTTTGTTGTTTGCTTGACAAAAAAACCGAGTTTCTGAGAGAAAAACTATGCTACCACCGCCTGAGACCGATTAACTCGACATGTTGTGAAAAAAGTTCTAGAAAAATTCCTCGCGTCTTTGGGAGGATTCGAACTTTTCCACCAGGTGTTGGGAGGATAGTGATAATACCAACGGTGCTATCCACGAGAGCAACCGAGTCATGGAGCAAAGCCTAAAAACTCCACACTATGCACTAAATGTGTTCCTCAGAGCCAGGATCTTTCCTCGAATCCCGGCAGTCTCAAGGTAAATACGGTTTTATCACAAAATCATTCCGAAGTTGTTCGTGTGATCACAGCACAGAAGCGGCAAAACAGCTAAGAACTAAACCAACAAGCCCAAAAACGTTAGGAAAACAACTAACGTAATCCATACGGTGACTTGCCGGACTAATCATCCTCCTGCCCAACTGCGGTTGAGTTCGACACCTCGTCACCAAAGATCGTGGATGCAAGTTGTTACTGGTCGCTCCTCTTCGCATGACATTGTCCTTTATAATTCATCAGCCCAACCTTCAAAGCAGTCTCCAACCAAAATTTTCGTCTCAGACGCAATCTCAATATTGGATCCTCCACCACGTGCAAGATTACCAGCTATGAAACAGCCAATTAGGGCTGGTATATACCTTTATGTTTCGCGTCTATCACCCCACACTGTTGATCAAATTGTAACTGCATTAAAGGAAGGTATTTCACTTTCTGCAATTTTGACAAAACTACCAGCACGAAATCCTGCGTACTCGTCTTTCACGATAGAATGCGAAGTTGGTTGGTCCACTATCAGGCAACCCTCCTTCTCGCAGACTAGATCTGTCGTTCGACCGTTTTATAAATCAAAACATCCCACACAAACGATGCTTCCCCCTGCTGTCCCTTAATACCAAAGTAGTGCCAGCTGACTCACTGGTGCCACTAGTTCTGATAATCAGTTCATCTCCTACATCATTTTGACCATTGCTTTTGGTAACCAACCAGCGCCACAAGTTACAAAGCCAAAGTCAGACACAAATAACAATTCTGAGCGAATGATACCTGTATCAGTTACTAATAGGCAGTCAACAAGCTGAACAAGGATGTTGCAAAGAGCTCCTTCTGCACTTAAAATAATTCCTACGGTTACAGCTTTCGCAGTAATGTACGAAAATTAGCATTAGCATTAGAGCACACAATGCACGAAAGCAAGCTTATACAGCATCAGCCAGGGAAAAAAAAAAAAAAAAAAAAAAAAAACGCCCCTCCCCACTTCACTGATCCACTCGTTCCAAATGTTTGTCTAATTCTGCCATGAATTTATTTAGGCTACTAAAGGCAAATTTTTGCACATCTATTCTACGACTGTCTTGACTCAGTTTGAATCTGTGCCCCATCAGGTTTGTAATCTGCGCAAGAGGAAGAATATACACCTCAATCAGATCGCCTCGCAGGTGCCTAGTCTCAAGGCGCTGCAATTAGCAGAACTTAAGCCTTTCTTCGTAAGAGCACCTCTTTGTTCCCCTCACCAGCTTTGTTGCCCTTCTCTGTACTCGTTCCAGACCTGTATGAAGTACCCAAGATGTGGCCTGACCATTGCCGTATACAAGGGGTTATTATCATCTCCTTATCCCTGTCCCCAAAATTCCTGTATATCATTGACAAGACCCCGTGATCTACTCTGGCAACCTGTCTGCATTGCTCAGAAAACTTCATATCTGACTGCACAATTACCCCCAGGTCTCTTTCATGCTCCACTACCCTGAGTGTAACAAAACCCAGTTGGTACATTTCTCTGGGGTTACTGCTACCCATTTGAAGTACTTTATCCATTTCTCAGTCCATCTGCCTAATTTTTCTAGATCTTGTTGCAGCAGCATACTGTCATTAACAACTCTGCCAACCTTTGTATCATCTGAAAACTTTGAGATTAAGCTTGATATACCTTCATCAATATCATTGATAAATATACAAAACAACAATGGGCCCGAACCCTGGGGGAAACCAATAATAATATTAGTCCACGAAGAGCAGTATCCATTGAATACCACTCTCTGTCTTCTCCCACTCAACCATCCTTTTATCCATTGTATCAACTTGCCCTTAATGCCATACTGCTCCAATTTATATAGCAGTCTTCTGTGTGCAATAGTATCAAAAGCTTTTCTGAAATCCAAGTATATGATACCAAAATTATTTTTTGCATCCAGTTCCTTTGTGACCACGTCATAGTATCCAATCAAATTTGTCAGACAAGACTTCCCCTTAACAAGCCCATGCTGTGTCTAAATTATTACTGCAGTCTTGTCTAGATGATCCTGCAATGCTTTTTTAACCAGTGACAACATTATTTTCCCAGGAAAAAGAAGTCAAACTAACCGGTCTGTAATTACTCGTGTCACCCTTTGCCCCCTTTGTGAATTGGAGATATATTTGCATATCTCCAGTCCGTGGGGACTTCCCCTGTCCAAAGATACTCTCATTATTATAGCTAAGGATTTCCTTACTTCCTTTGCCACTTCCTTTAATATAACTGGATAGATCCCATCCATTCCAGGTGCCTTTCTTATGTTTAACTTCCAAAATTTCTCCACCGCTTTGCTCTCTGTTATTACAAAATCATTTTAGTCCCTGTTAGAATTTGAAAAATATTTGGCCCTCTCCTACTTGAATAACTCCTCATGTGTAAATGTAGATGCAAAATACTTAATTCGTTTGGCAGCTATCTGAGAATGATCATCAGTATAACCATTGATATCAAGTGGGCCAATCTGATTCATCCCCTTCCCTTTAGAGTTTACATAAGTAAAGAAGTCTTTACTGTTTTTCTTTGCATCCTTTGCCAAAGATTTCTCATAATCTGCCTTCGCTTGCTGAACCTCCTTTGTGACTTGATTACAGACTAGCTTATATCTACCATAGGCTTCTGTGTTCCCTTATAATTTATATGCATCCCATGCAGCCGACCGGGCTAGCCTGGTGGATAAAGTGCCTGTCTGGCAACCCAAAGGGCGCGGGTTCGAATCCCCCCTCGGGCTTGGATTAAAGTACTGCAAAAACCTTGGGAGGTGCATTATGGCCACAGAAGCCGATGTGCCAACAACTACCAAAGGCAAAAAAAAATCATTCCATGCAATGGGATGCATGTAAATTGCACGCAGTGACAGTGTTAGTTACATGCTCAAAATTCTGTTTTAAATTTTTGAAATATTCGATATGTTTATCAACTTTATCAGTATGCTTCCTTTTTAAGTGATCTAAAAGTCTCGATGGTTTCATAGCCTCATTTGAAAAAGAACTATTACACATAAGTCACATGGGCTGTCTTGAGTTGAATGGGCTTTCAATAAAACCATTCATCCAGATACTGTCGACACTTCTTCTGTTCAGCACTTGACTTGTTGATGATGGGTTGAATTAAATAATAAAATATAAACTATTTTTATATAACTCTCATAGTCCATGTCACTGACAAAAGCGCTGTAGATTAAAAATAAACAACTTCCGCAAGGAAAAAATAAACCAATACTAATTTTCGCTTAGAAAGTAGTAAAAATAGCCTGAAACATTTCCCCTCTCATCCATGCCTCATATATTGACCAATGAAACAAAAGAATAAATGAAAAACCATGTCCGCCACGCTACCGCCAAGGTCGCAGCTGTCGGAAAGGCTCAAACGCCAAGGATTGCGGAGACATTAACTCTGAGAGCACTTAGGCATTTAATTCCTATGAAATGCAAAGATGCCCACTGTCTTCCTTTTATCAAAATTTCTCACTCACTCTTAATATAATATACCTATATGTTAAAAATCAGTTGTCTCAGAGGAAAAGAAAACCCAATGAGAGAAATTAAATATTAAGGAATAAGATGTCATCGGGTAGGATTGAACTTTGGAGGGCCACAAACCATTGTAATGCCCATGATTTTTTCGCACCCCAAAAAACAATTTTCGCCCCTGTTGAGAACCCCTACTGTAGATCAATGGAAGTCTGCCCTTTTTTTCGATCTTATGAACATGTTTGGATATGGAAGATACAGAACATTTACTTCATTAATGGTGGCATTGTACTGGACTAAGATCACGTAAATGTCCTTGTATTTTATAGTGTAATTTTAATAAGTTTAAAATAAATAAAAAATTGTCTAATTTTTATTAACTTCGTCAATAAATTGAATAATAATAATTCTGTGTGCCCTACATTATGGGAATTTTATAGGAGCGGCTCTTGTATCTTCCAACACGACATATCACGAGACAAGGTTTGCGAATGCATCATTTGAAAAAATAACATCAGAACACTGCAGCAGCCAGCACAGAGCATCGGCCTTATCCCAAAAAATCTCTGAAATTAATTGGAAGGCAGATTTAGGACACGGCGATGATTGCCCTCTTCGTTAGTCGAGCTCAGGAATACTTTAAAGGGGTGTAGTACAGTACCACTGGTTTCTATCAGAAAATAGTAGAATGTCTTCCAAGATTCATCAGAGCAGTCAATCATCACGGCCAAAGGTGAGCAAATAATTTCTGTAAGTGTCCCATAGCTTTTAGTAGCGGTGTGTACACTGTATATAAAAACTTTGCTGTTTCTTTAATAAGTCGTACATAATGTCTGTGTTTTACCTCTAATCGTGCAGGGATTCCCTCAGATAAAAAGGGATAATCTGGGGAGATAAACCATAACTTCAGAATCCCATAAAATTTTAAATGAACTGAGTAATTAAAAAAAAAAGGGCAGCTTAAACATAAATACCGGGGAATGTTATTTCAGTGGGAATGTTAATATTTCTTTTTGCCAATTTTTAAAATCTCGTTTTCATTAAAAAATTTAAGTGATGATTTAGTTAAAATTTATTATTGTTTATGATTATTCGTTTTAAGTTATATTTGACCCTGGACAGCTTCTTTGGCTAATAGGATACTCACAATGCACTTGATTGAAACTAATTTCCTGTTATTCCACTCTGTAAAGGCATATTACTGTACACACATACCTCATACTTATTAACTTTGAAAATACACATTACACAACAGTACACACTAATTTAAATGCATATTAATTTATTTGGGTACACATTTGCATATTATGTGATTTTAAAAACATGCCTAAGTTAATTTAGGTACATATTAAGTAAAACTTGTGCTATTTTCCTAATAAGTAATGTGGTCACGTAAATACTTATAAATACTTTTAAAAGTCAAATTATTAAATACATATTCTGTTGGTGAAACTAGAAATTAAAATGTTATCATCCCGCACAATTCTGCTATCATGGTGTTTCTCTTAGTTTCTCTTAGTCCTTTACCCACATCCTTTCATAGTCTATAAGAAATTATACCTTTCAGTAATATTTTCTGGGTACATACATTGTATAGATCTCAGTTGTGTTGGTAGCCGTCCAGAATTGGATCTACTCAAAACTCAAACTATTATATTAGGGCCACCCATAATTTTTTATATATGCCCATATACGTATGTCTGTAAATTGCGTGTGTTCTCTGGTCGGTTCGCCTGTTTTTCTGGGCGAAAAAACCTTGCTATCTGCGCCTGAGACCGACTAACTCAGCCACGGAGTGGAAAAAGCCCATTAAAGTTCCTCAACCCGGGCCTTTTCCGCCCGGTGTGGGGAGGACGGTGACGATACCGCTGTGCTACACGCGCAGACAACTGGATCTTCTTTTCGCCATTTTCGAAACTAGGTCCTGATGTCGGGCACATCTATCCTTAGCGTGAAGAACTGTGCTAACTTGACGATATTATTCGCCACCACTGTTTCCAAGGTCTTCCTCCAGGTTGGCATATAGGGATTGATAGTTAATTATGAAGGTTCCGCTGATAATTCTGTCAGGTCACGACTGGTCCCAATATTCGAGGTCATAGAACTTGTTTAGGTTGAAAAGAGGCTCCTAAGAGCAAACCACAGAATCATAACATGATAGCCAATGAGCATCAACTTACTGTTAACAATAGTTAACAGTAAGTTGAGCATTATTCAATGCTCAACATTGCTCAGATACATATTAAAATTCGTGATAATTATCTTATAAGACATATTTGAATTAAAATGATATTCTTGTGTACAGTTCTGATATCATAACACTTCTGTACGTCTGTACGTCCTACTGAACACATCCTTTACTGGTCTTAATTTAATAAGTCTTTGCCCTTCTGGCAGTAAAGTGGTGCTTGAAGAAGATATTTCCATACCATTTTAATCCTAGGTCTTTATGCACCTTTACAATTTTGACAACCTCGCCATTGATGGACTTAAACTTCAAAAAACTTCACTTCAACATTATTCCCTGTTGTTTCTTATAAGTAAAGTATGCTCTGTCTTCGCGTAGTTTACTCGAAACCAATTGAATTCAAATATATTGCCAAACTACATTGCTCGACAAAATTAACAGATCACGTATAAAACGTGGTATAAGTCGTGTAGCTTGCGATGAAGCGGAACAAAATTTGGTATAGTGGTGTACCATAAAATAATGATGAAATGAGGAAACAGTGAGAAACTTCGGACAGGTATAAGGGACATTTATAGGGGTTGTATAAGAATTACTACAAAGGTCACATTACAGAAGTCGATACCAGATGCTCTAAAATATGGTCACATGATATCAGTACGGCGTATGATCCCTTCCAATGACTAAACAGGCCTCACACCGGTGAACCATTCTCGATATAAGGGTGTCTATAAAATTCTGTTGCAAAAAATCCCATTCTTCCACCAGCGCAGACATTTGCTCACCAAGTGACCAAGGAGTTGGCTCTCAGCGTGCAATGCGAAGTCCAAGGGCGTCCCACGCATCTTCGATCGAATTTCAGTCTGCTGATCGTGCGGGCCACGGCAGTCGTTGAATATCTTCAGTTTCAAGATGTTCCTCCACCACTTGAGCTCTATGTGCAATGGCGTTGTCTTGCATGAAAAGAAAATCTGGGTCAACCGTACCCCTAAAAGTCGCACACAGGGTTCGAGGATCTGTTCTCGGTACTGCGCAGGATCCATACCCCCATATCAAAAACATGAAGAGGGGCGCTGCCGTTGATCATTATTTCCCCCAAAACGAGAACACCGCCTGTACCGTAAGCGTCTCTTTCTCTGATGTTGGAGGGATGGGACCACATTCCTCGTTATCTCCAGATGAAATAACGTCTAGAATCTGGTTGTAGGCTAAAACGACTCACTGAAGAACAGAACTGTACCCTATTTGTCAGGGCTCCAAGTCACACGTTCATGGCACCAGTTTCAGTGAGCTCTGTGGTGGTTTGGGCTTAATGGGATACAAACCACTGGCTTCCTTGCGTTTCCCACCTCAAGAGACAGTTGATGACAGGACATCGTAGGCTTCTTGCTGTTAGAGCCAGATTGCGGCCCGTTCTGGCGACCTTGGCCAGCTCTTCTTGTAATGGTACCTGTCTCCTGAAACTGCTTCCAATGTGCTGAGACAATACTGCGTGACACATTAAGCCAACGTGCCACCTCCGTCAGCGACTGCGCGGCTTCAAGTCGTCCAATTCCCCGACACCTCAAAGAATGTTCTAAAGGAAGATGACTTGCCATTTTGAGTACTGGAAATGTTGCTCTTTCACTGAGCAAGCCAAAAAAACGGAAATGAAATGAATGTGTAGCTCTGTAAGGTGGTAGATCGATTTTTATTGGATACTCGAAATTTGCATGCCAGAATGCCTATTATATCAAATATTCGCCTTCGGCGACACCGTTCACAATAAAATATTCATGAAAACATTTTGTTCTGTTAATTTTGTCGAGCAGTGTAGGTATCTATGTGCTGCGTCATTTTTCATTACGGAATGTGTCCGGTCCGATTTCTCCCCTTCAATGAAAAATCTTTGTCATCAGCATAAGAGACCGACCTAGAGTAGTAGAAGAGAAATAGTTCTGATGACCCTGAGAAAAAGTTTAGAGAGAGGACTCTCCCTGTTCACCTTGTGACACCTCTCGTTTCGATGAAATTCGGTTTATATGCTTATCGAATGAGTATCGTGTTTTTATTTATTTTTTTATTTTATTATTATATTTTTATTTTTTTTTGTAAATGAGGTTAAATATATTGAGGAGAGTATTTTTATATTGATTTGCTCCTCAAGAATAATAAGTACATCAAGGATCGAAACTTTATCGAAGGTGAACTTTAAGTCTAAGGATATAACAACTGTTTGGTTTCTTTTTTTGTTTTCCTTTTCTTTTCTTTTTTTTTTTTTTTTTGCTATCAGCGTACGTCGGATATTGAATCATGATTCAAATCGTAGGATATTTGTTGTGGTCGAGCTTTTATTCATGACCGTGTAAATACTTGTCTGATGTGTGGATTAATTAAAAAAAAAAATTGTGCGTAGTACGAAAATAACGCGAAACATTTTTGGCCCTTTTCTTGTTTATTCTTAGAAATGGGCTCTACATAATACCAGCTCCAGATCTTTGGGAGAATCGAAATTTCTATAATTTTCTGGTAAATTTACAGGAGCAGATCAATCAGAACGTGCGATACATAGCTTGACCACAAATAACAGGCAAGTCATCTGGACCAATAACTGCCTTTTTAAGCAACTTATTAATCACCTCGATTAGGTTCTTCAAGGACTGAGGACAGTACTAGTTTAGTGAGTCCAAGATGTCAAGAAAGCTTCATATCAGACTGATCATTTATCGACGTGCGAAATGTGTGATTTATTGGATACGCATGAAAAAAGAACCCATGTGTTAAACAAAGTTTTGCCTAGTTTTACACTCGGAATGGACCGGAGCACTGGAATGCGGTTCCAGTTCGTCACATGAATCGGTAATGTCACGTACATTCTTTATTAATAAAAATAAGATATTTTGTTAAGGAGCATTCCGTTTCATAAAATTTTGTATTTCGACCCATGGTTTTATATCTTTGCGTTTCTTGAAATATGCCCTCGTAGGCTACTGCTGTCTTCCTTTTAGAATTCGGTAATGTGCTCTGATATATTTAATATGGGTTTATATACGCGTATATAATTTTTTTAATTATTATGCAATATAAGACTTTTTGTTCCGAAGGTTTCGTATAAGTTATTATTATTATTATCATTATCAATTTATTTCTCTGTTGAGGAAACACCCCTGGGACAGCCATTGGCTAGAAGGGTGTGAGTTACATTCTAAGGTGTAAAGCGGACCCCATAAGCAAAAGGTTACAAAGTCCATGGAACGTTCACCCTGAAAGGTCGAATACAGAATTTTGAAATACATGAGTAATTATGATTTTATAAAAGAATATTTAAAATTTTGACATCTTAGGTTGACATGTAGAATACATACTGAGAATATATAGTTAAAAGGGATCAAAATTAAATGCAGTTTTTGAGCCGAGTGGCTATGCACTACAGTTGCACAAGCCGATAGGTCGGCAAAGACTTTCAATCTGTAGGCTTTTCGTTACAGAGCTTTTCCGGTTCAATTCTTAGTTGATTGAGGAGATCTGTTGTGTTCGCTGGGAAAAAGCGACTTAGGCTGTCCAGTTTTTTTAAGTTGCTTTGAAGAGGATGCCTTGTTTCAGCATTCATGGCAGCTTCTCGATGAGAGTGAGACAAGCCGTCAATACTGGGAGCGTCTAATGTTCCTGTTAGCAGTTGGGCTAATGTTAAAATGTTTCTTGTGTTAATTGTCTGTTTCCAGAGAGGAATACTGCGATTGGAAAGTAGGATGGCTCCAGAGATAGTAAATGGGTAATTCGAGATCCTGTTCAGCCATCTCAAGAGCCAGTATTCAATACTTAGGAAAGCTTTCAGGTTGCTTGGTGGGACAGAGGACCAAATCTGTGAAGCATACAGTGGGATGGGAAGTATACATTTCAAGATATACTTTTTAACAAGATATGGGTTTCTAATGCCAATTAACTCCAGTTTGGCAGCCCAGAGCGCTGCATATGTTTTTGCTTTGATGTAATCAAAGTGCTCGGAGAATGTTAGTCCCTCATCCTATTTTAGGCCAAGGTTTACGTGCGATTTAACCTTTAGAACTTCGCATCGCTTAACAGCATAGAGATATTGTTCCTGCTCGTTTTCTTTGTAATTGTCATCTGGGCAGATTTTCTTGGGTTTAAGTATAGTCCAATACAGTCGAGGTAATGCTCCAGTTCATTTCTTGTGTTATTGGCTTGTTGATTTGTTTGCTTTACTTGTTGTAGATCTTTAGATTTGACGAAGAATTTCAGGTAATCAGCATATGTAATAAAGTTGTCTGTATGGGATGCAAAAATTGGTTCCAGAGCTGCAGCAAATAAAAGTGAGGTGCAACCCATCCCTGTGGCACTCCTTGCAAAATGGAGTAATGGGCAATAAAATCGTCATTACAGATTATGAGGCGTCTTTTCTTCAGAATGTTACATAAAATCTTCAGTAGATTGCCTTGTATTTTGAAGTAGAAAGATAAAATTTGTTCCAGAGCCGTTATCGAGATATTGTCAAAAGCTGCGGATATGTCTAGGAAGATATGTCCAGCTGTTCCTTATTGTTGAGTGCTTTTTGCATCCGAAAAAGGGTCTCAAGGAGATTTGTGACAGTTGATCTTCCAGATAAGACGGAATGTAGATACGATGCCCGAAGCAGTGTTGGGTGAGGGCTGAGAGAAGGGTCTTCTCAAAAATTTATTTTCAAGATGGTGCAACTTATGGCTATGGATCTATAGTCTTTGGGGTTTTTTTTTTTTTTTTTTTTTTGTTTCTTTATTTTGGGAATGGGCCTGACTATGTAGCTGTTCCATATAGGGGAGAGTACCTTTTTGAATTATTTCATTGAAGTTGTGATGCAACACCTCAATAATGTAAGGGCTGCTGATTTTTGCCATGAAAAGAGGGAAGTTATCAGGACCAACAGTTGCTTTTTTAGGAAGTTCATTTATGGCTTTCATGAAGGTTTGTTTGGTAATTGTGATGATTGTTAGAGGTGTCTTTCTGAGTAAGTTTGAGATGGATTCTTCTTTTACTGCGATTCGGTGAAGTCGAAAACCATGTTAAGTCCGACAATACTTAATTACATATAAGTTGGTTGTTTTCAGTAGATAGTTGAAATTAAAAGTGGTATTTATGAAAACAAAATGCTAACTTTGAGAGGATTAATAGATTAACTAGAGCAACATGCAGAGGTGACATACAATACTTTCAAGCGCTGCTGTGGTTCATACTGGAAAAAGAAAATATGGGATGTGTACGTATATTTGCATGCACTAACGCCAGGAGCACAGTAAATAAATTTTATGAATATGAAATATTGATTAGGTCATAGAATGCAGATATAGAAATTTCGAAGATAGGTGTCACTCAGATATAAGGGATTCAGAATTTGAATATAGGGAACACAATGTGTACAGAGAGGACTGGAAGGAAGCGTATACTTTTAGTTACGAAGCACTTAAAATCTATGGCAGTGCATTCATTGTACATGGGTGGCAGTGTTGAATCAGGTTTCATGTGACATAAACACTGGGAAAACGAAAATGAGAGTAGGAGCGTGTTGTGGGGCCTAATGACTCTGAGGAACATGCCAAACGAATATACTGAGAAATTGAGTGGGGCAGTAAATCAGAATGTCTTATAATGGGGATTTTAACTTTCCAGATATTAATTGGAACTTGTGAGTTGGACACACACACACTAGCAAGACTTTTAGGGATTTATTGAATAACTGTTTTCTACAACAGCAGCATGTTAGAAAGGCAACAAGAGAGATAGCAGTACTCTTGATCCGATTATCAGCAATGATTCTGCAGATAAAAGAACTATTAAGTGGTAGTGATCACAGTGTACTGATCTCGGATTTACTTAAAGATATAACTACTGTCAAGGGAAAAGGGCTTTTGCTTTCGTAAGGATGATAATAATGGTCTCAGACAGATCACAATGATGTCATATGAACTGATCAGGACAGCAGAGAAGAAAAATGCATGGGATGCCTGTAAATTATGGCGATACAGAAGCCTATGGTAGATATAAACCAGTCTGTAATCAAGTCACAGAGGAGGTAAGCCAAATTATGGCAGATTACGAGACATCAATGGCAAAGAATGAAATGCAGGAAAGACATCTTTACTTATGTAAACGCTAGATACAGTGGTTTTCAACCGGGGTGCCGCAACAACATTCCAGGAGTGCCACTTAATTTGGGTTTAAGTTACTTAAACTTATTATTATTTTTTAATTTATATATTTATTTCATTATAAAAAGGTGTACAGTATCTTTTTCATTTTGTGGTGATCTATAATTGATGTTTACTTAGTACCTCTATATAAAGAATGAAATTATATACTGTATATATATATAATTTGTATTATGAAATGTACTTTTTATAATTATATTATTATAATAAATATCATATAACATATATATTTTTAATATTATATATATATACATACATAGAGAGAGAGAGAGAGAGAGAGAGAGAGAGAGAGAGAGAGAGAGAGAGAGAATCGGATCTAACAGGCAGAAAATTGAGTAGGGGCGCCGTAAAATAAAATAAATTACTTAGGAGTGCCCTTATTAAAAAAATGTTGGAAACCACTGCGCTATAAGGAAGGGGTTGAATTACATTGACCCACGTGATATCTATGGTTTAACTGTTGATGATCCTGCTCATGTTACTGACAAATTGAATAGGTAATTTTCATTTACACTCTCTCATGAAAAATTCTTTGGGAAGGGGTGCCAGAAATTTATCAAACTCTAACAGGGAGGTAAATGATTTTGCAATAACTGAGAGGAAACTGTAAAGAAATTGTTGATGCTAAACATAAAAAAAGCGCCTGGAGTGGATGTGATCTATCCAATTATATTAATTGAGGCAGCAAAGGAAGTAAGTAAATCCTCAACTAAGAGAGCATCTTTGGATTCAGAGGAGGTCCCTATAAACTGGAGATTGAATATGTACCCCCAATTCACAAAGAGAAGGCAACTTGAGTAATTACAGGAAATTACATGGAAAATAATGAAGTCACTCGTTAAAGAAGTAATGCAGGACCATCTAGACAGGAAAGCAAATATACTGAAGTCACAGCATCGATTTGTTAAGAGGCGATCTGGTCTGACCAATCTGATTGGATACTATAATGCAATAACAAAGAAACTGGATGTAAAAAAATTGTTTCGATATCATATACTGTACTTAGATTTCAGGAAAGCTTTTGATACTTTTTCACATAAAAGACTGCTGTACAGATTGTATCAGTATAGCATAAGAGCAAGTTACTGCTATGGATAAAGGTACGGTTGAATGGGAAAAGAGAGAGAGAGAGATAGAGTGATTATTAAGGGACTGTTCTTGGACTAATGTTATTAGTGTATTTCAGTGCTCGGCCCATTGCTGTTTTCTGTATTTATTAATGAAGGCATATTAGGCTTAATGTCTCCGTTTTCGTATGATACAAAAGATGGTAAGATCATTAATAACACTAATCAAGGTAAGCTACAGCAACAGGATCTAGAAAACTTAGGCCGATGAGCTGATAAATGGCAGTTAAAGTTTTAAAAATGCAAGGTACTGCATATGGACAGCAGTAATCCCATATTAACGTGCCAACTGTGTGGTACGACACTCAGGGAAATGAGAAATGAAATAGAATTGTGCACTCAGTTGTGACGATTCTCTGAGAAGTGCAGACAGGCTGCCAGGACAGCTCATCGTTTTGTCAATGATATACAAGAACTTTGCTAGCAGGGATCACGACGTGATTATCCCTTGTACAAGGCAATGGTTATGTTATATCTCGAGTACTGCATTCAGGTCTTGATGTCTCATTTTAGAAAGGATGTAGGTCTGCTGGAATGGATGCAGAGAAGGCCAACGAGATCGTTGAAGGAAACAGAAGGGTGGCCTTACCAAAACAAGGCTTCAATTCTGCAAATTGCATTAATTGAGCAAGCTCAATGCTGGTAGCATTCTTCTTTCTCAGACTACACGCATGAGAGGCCATAAATTTAAATTGAGGAAAGATAGTTGTGGGACAGATGTGTAGAATTTTGCCTTCAGCCAGTGAATGATTGACTGTTGGACCAATTTCCATCTGTTGTTGTGGAAGTATGTACTTTGAATATATTCAAGGAAGAACTAAGCAGATTATTTGAAAGGATGGACAAGTGATATGGGAAGGTTTTTTTTTTTTTTTTTTTGACTGATGCTGTATAAGCTTTCTTTCTTGCATCATTTGGCATTATTGATAGTAATACATTATTGATAGTAAAAAAAGAAATCCAAAGAAGAAAAAATTAGTCAAGAAACACTTGTCATGATGAACCGAAGACGACAAATGAAAAGCAAGAAAAACACTGACAGGGAGAAAATTGAGTATACTGAGTTATGCAAAGCCATTAGAAAGAGACTCAGAGAGGACATAAGACGATTTAACACAAGAAAAGTAGAACAAGCATTAAGGGAAAACAAAGGATTTAAATCAGCAGCCATGAGCAGTAATACAGAAAGACAAATGATACTGAAACTGAAGAATAGCGATGGTGTACTTATAAACAGCAGAGAAGGCATAATTCAAATAGCAGAAGACTACTATAGAGAATTATACAAGGAGCAGGGGAATAATGCCAGCAGTGGGGAAGATGGATTGCAAAGTAGCAACACATACGACATACCCAATATTCTTCCTGATGAGGTAGAACATGCATTGAAGAAAATGAAGAATCAGAAAGCCCCGGGGGAAGATGAAGTTACTGTAGAGTTGTTAAAATTGGGAGGAAGAGACATAACACAAAAACTGGCAAGGCTCTTCACAAAGTGCATTAGAAAAGGTGTGACGCCTAAGCAGTGGAATCATGCAATCATAGTTTTGCTGCATAAGAAAGGAGATAAATCAGAAATTGGAAATTATAGACCAATTAGCTTGTTATCCCACATCTACAAGTTGTTCACAAGGGTCATTACTAACAGATTAGAAAGAATACTTGATGAGAATCAACCGAAAGAGCAAGCTGGCTTTAGGACAGGATTCTCAACTATGGATCACCTTCATGTAATATCACAGCTAATGGAGAAAGCAAATGAATATAAAACACCACTATGCCTGGCATTTGTGGATTATGAAAAGGCATTTGACTCCATACAGCATAAGGCAATGTTTCGGGCACTGGAAAGACAAGGCATTGATACCCCATATATTATGATTTTGAAGAAAATATACGAGAGTGCTACCTCCTTTATTAGACTAGACAAAGACAGTAGGAAATTTAAAATTGAGAAAGGAGTTCGACAAGGAGACACAATATCTCCGAACTGTTTACTGCTGCCCTTGAGGAAGCTTTCAGAAGATTAGACTGGTCGGAGAAAGGAGTCAATGTGAACGGAGAGTACCTAAACCATTTACGATTTGCAGATGACATTGTGGTCATAAGCCACGATCCCAAAGAATTAGAGGAAAATCTTAATCAGTTATGCACAGTTAGTAAGGATTTTGGACTAAAGATGAATATGGCTAAAACAAAAGTAATGATGAACAAGTATGCCACAGAAAGGGAAATAATGATTGAAGGAGCAGTAATTGAAAAGGTGGAGTCATATACTTATCTGGGACAAGTTATTAGCTGTAATAATGATAAATGGCTGGAAGTCAAGAGAAGAATAAATTTTGGATGGATAGCATTCAGGAAATATAGTCACATACTGAAGAGCAATATCCCAGTTTGTCTGAAACGTAAAATAATGAACCAATGTATACTCCCCACCATGACTTATGGAAGTGAAACTTGGGCACTCACCAAAAGAATGGAAGAGAAGCTGAGAACTACACAGCGAAGAATGGAACGAATCATATTGGGAATCAGACTGTTAGATAAGAAGAGAAACACATGGATTAGGCAACAAACTCAAGTAAAGGACATTCTTATCAAAACTAAAGAACTAAAATGGTCTTGGGCAGGACACATAGCTCGAAGACATGATGACAGATGGACTAAGAAAATAACAGAATGGTATCCAAGAGGAGCTAGAAGAAAACCTGGAAGACAAAGGCGGAGATGGATAGATGAAATTCATGAGTTTGTGGGTAGTAAATGGATGTCCAGTGCTCAAAACAGAAGGAACTGGAAAGTTGCTGGAGAGGCCTTCATCCTGCAGTG
This sequence comes from Mastigoproctus giganteus, assembly GCF_048544385.1. Lineage (NCBI taxonomy): Eukaryota > Metazoa > Arthropoda > Arachnida > Uropygi > Thelyphonidae > Mastigoproctus > Mastigoproctus giganteus. Next base: position 88,195,510 of record NC_143582.1, on the reverse strand, counting down.
GATTGAAAATGGCTGATGATGATGATGATGATAGTAATACTATTATGGTAAAATAGTATATTATAAAGTATTACGTAATATAAACCCTATATATCCTGTACTAATGACCGACCGTAGAAGTCAAAGTATTTAAACTGTTAAAAAATGTACTTTGTATATCTACACATAGGTGAACTCGAACCCGTGTAAGTGGTGGACTTACTACTGTATTTAGAACTTTGGTGGCGAACAACAAATAACATAGAACATTTAATTTAAGAAATGACTTATATGGATTAACCACTACAATTTTTAAAGAAAGATAGCAATTGGTTATTCTGGCGGAAGGGAATATTGACTATTTTATTCATGTTGCTCTAGATCATATAAGATATAGCCTGGTATATCTTATATGAGTTCATATGGCTTATTGTGTATTATGTCCGTTAAAGTGAGTTCACATATCTATTTGCATGTTGTGCGAATGAAAATCGCAATTAATTCACGGGGAGAAAACCCTACACCCCTTGGTCTGAGATCAACTAACTACAAATCGCAAGAAACAAATGAGAAATGAATGCTATTACTTAATTCTTTAAAAGAAACAGCAGTCAAGAGCATAGTATAATTTCATTGTGTACACATTAATTGAAATCAAACGAATGTGTGTGTATGTGTACGCGCGTGCACGTTTATATCAAAAAGAGAGGACATTAAAAATAATAGAAAACTAAGTAAGTTATAAGGTCTCTTTTTGAACATTGTCAATATCTAAAGCGAATTTATATGTAGCAACAATAGAACAAAATAAAAATATTACGAAGTAAATAAAATGTTCATCGTTGTACAACCTCTCTCCCATCCACACTAAGAGAAAGACATGTAATGAGAGAAACAGTGCCAAATGTATAAGGAAATAGGCTAAGAATCAACACGCCAACGTTGTGGAATGCTGTGATTTCTTATTGATAAATCAATCTGAAAGGAAATGAACAGGAATAGTACAGATGACGCGCCATGAGTAACCTAAAATGGATTTCCTCGTTATATGAATTTAATGAATAAGTGGCAAAATCAATTCGGGTGAAAGGTTTTAACAAAATATATATATTTCCTCTTTGAACGAATGTCTGCTGTAGAAATATCCCTCTTTGTTACTTCGTACTCTAAACGCGACAAAAAAAAGTACCTCTCGTGGAAGGATTCTGTCAAACAGCGAAGATAGGTCACAATTTTTATCATCTGCCGTGTTGACCCTAATTGTTTTGTTCACTTACCTCTAAAATTGGCCTTAACTTGAACGTTACTTATGGAACTAGGAAATGATATGACTTCGTTCTACACTAGCTACGGAAATAAAAAAGAAAAAAAAAAAAGAAAGAGGTCAAAGCAGTTCATGTTCCCTGACAATGTACGGCACTAGGGAATATTGTTAAACTTGTGAATGCAGCATTTCCTTTAGTTTGTTCTGGTTTATCAGCTTGAGAAAGCTGACCAAATCACTCAATTATCTCATGTAATAGTAATAGTGGTCTATTTATGTAGACTTTATCTGGAGTTCTTTGAAGCGAGTTGCTTGCTGAGGCCAAACATTCCACCTCCTTATCAATGGTGCCTCAAATAAGCAAGACCAGTGAGGATGAAGGGGAACACCTGCTTTTTGTCATTATGGAATTGTACTATTTGATTTTGATCTTAGATAGTATGAATCAGAGCTGTAATACTCAATATAGATTTTGATCTTAGATAGTATGAATCAGAGCTGTAATACTCAATATAGATTTTGATCTATATAGCTCTTACAAACAGTATGCCACTATTTGTAAGAGCGGATGCCGAAAAGCAGTGTGCCACACAACAGATCATATATAATAATATATATATTATATAGTCAGAGGGGTATATTCAGGGGTGGGAAGAAATGGCATATGCCTCCCCTTTAGCCAAAAACTTGAAATTAAAGAAAATGAACGCAGGAGGCGTTCTTAAAAAAAAAAACGGAAAACCCTAGTCGCCATGCCCCCCCTTACGATGATGAATACGCCACTGTATGTAGTACTTCCTATCCAATATTTCAAGCCCAGAAAATTTACTGCTTATTGATATTATACACTTCCCCTACACTTTTTTAGGACTATGGAAGTTTGAACTATATGCAATTCTGCAAAAATATGTAAATTTAAGAGGTCCCATGGTGTGTCGCATGTTCAAGAAAGCGCAGCGCCAACTAATCTACAAATTATCAATTAAATTGAAAAGAATATGTCTTGCCAGATCCAAGTTCTTTTGGTAAAATGACGTCTGCTCGTGTTAAAAACTGGGTCCAACACGTTGTTCTTTAGGTTTGATCGTGTTCCGATTTCATTCTTGGTCACTCAGAAAGATGAGAAGACGATGAAATAAGCTAAGATATAAAATGATTCGTACAAGGGTCATTCGACAAAAAATAACCAAATATATTCAACTATTTGATGTGCACTTCTTCAGACAGGACAAAATTGTAATTAGAATAATAGAAGAGATAAGATTCAAAGTATTAATCAAAAATAAACAGAAACTATAAACCAAAGAATACATGCTTTGGTTTTTAACCAGTTTTGTACTCCATTGCAAATAATGTTAATATATGCCTGGCAAAAATCTGCTTACGCAATATCAGTGAAAATAACTGATTCTGATAATTTTAATCAACAAATATTCAAGTTATAATAGGAATATAAAATTATGAAGAACTTGCATTCATAAAATGTTTGACATTGTTCAATATGTTTATGCTTAATTCATTTTCAGTCGAACATTAAATTAATATTACATGAAATCTGTTTAAGAAACTAACTTTGTTTATTTTACCTTGTTGTTTTCCAGTTTAGAAAGAAATTATTGATTTCAATCAAAACGCGGAATCGCAAAAAAAAAATAATAATAAGGAAATACAATTCAACTTTTGAACATCGATTGATGCTTTTGCAAATGAATCTTACAAAAAAAAAAAAATCAGCTTACCATGGGATGTCACTGATGTTCGTCAGACCAAAAACTCTGAAGAAGGATATCAGTGACACCCACTGATGGAACTTACCGCTTATTAACGCGGTTCGCGTGTTTGTAATCAAGGTCGGTCCTTAGGGAGAGAGTGTATCGGGTGCAGTGCGCTCCGGACTCAGATCGAAATGGGCTCCTGAATCTAGGAAAGGGCTCCTCCTTTTCCTCAATATTCTTGCGTTCGGTCCCCTCATCATCACCTACCTACACATCATCAGCATTATAGCCAAAGTAGCTTATGCGCCATCAAACCCCCGTAACAACACATCATCATAATGACCAGCTCTCTAAAAATATATATGATGTAATAATTACTATATTTAGTGTAAATGTGGTTCCGTCGAATTCTTAATATCCCACATAAAAGTCGCCCACTAAAAGAATTTTTCAGTTTTTCGTGTTTCATCAGTATCCCCGGTTTATCTATGCAATCCTGTCAAATCTATTGCAGCAAAATGCAGGGCCTTGCACTTGGCGAAGAGTAATCCCAAAATAACTTATACTCTTGGTGGGGTTGTTCAAAACTGACCACTTTTACCACTTTTAAACTAACTTCTTTTACAACTTTTTGATTTATATATTCATTGTAGTCATGGAGTCTTTCTAGGGAAAGGAAGAGATTAGGGAATTATGATGCGGTCCGACCTGAAGTTCTCCGAGCAGTAGACACATGCGGAAATAAGGCCCATGATATCATATTGATGATTTGTCGAATATTGTAGAGATAGGGAGGTCATAATTTCACTGTATAAGGCAGTTGTAATACCGCACTTGGGATACTGTGTGCCTAAGCAAGTATCGAGATTGCACCTTAAAAACAATTAAGCTTCTTAAAAGTGTTAAAAGAGGGAAAACCCGCTTGGTGAGATCAGCAAAAGGCCACTCCTATGAGAAAAGACTTCAATTATGTTGGCTACAGAACTTGGCAACCTGGCAATCTGAGTGAGATCTGTAAGGCTCTGAGGGGTTGGGGAAGCAAAATGAATGATGGCGAAATTGCTACTGTTCTAAATGATTGCAGAACTAAGGGCCATAAATTCAAAATATAGAGAAATAGATTTAGACTGGATTGTAGGAAATTTTCCTTTAGCCAGAAAGTTAATTACTGGAATAGGTTATCTCCATGTGCAGTTGAAGCTAACAGCTTGTGAAAATTCAAAGATCAGCTGGAAATACTTGAGGAAGGAAAATTTAAAGCTACCTTTAAATCATCATTCTGTCGTGATTATGAGTATAATCTAACAGTAGAATGTAACCCCACGTTATACAGTCGTCAACTGAACAATTTTCAGATTATTGCCACACTTCAGCTGAAATTTCAATTCATTAATTAATCAATCGGCAGATCTTTTTTAATATCTCTCGAGTGATAAATGCAAATAATTCCATGTGACCTTACCGAAACAATGAAATGTTAATAATAAATGAAAGGAAAAGCCTGTCATTGAATAGACGTTATCATCACTTTAAAATAAGGACACAATTACTTGCAATAAAAGAAAAAACTGTCAGATGTGGGTCATAAGCTGAAGCATGGAATCGGAACGAATAAAAGAACAAATAGTAATAATTCCCATACGTTGAAACGCCCGTATTTATACTTTAAGGACGCCATGTTATCTAAAGAGGGACGAACACGAGCGCACATACTGAAAGATATGATACGTAAAATAAGAAAATACTGTATGAATAACACTACATATGTATATAATACGAAAAAAATAGGGAAAATAATAAATACAAATTATCTTAATTGTGCAATTAGTCACCAGCATATGAGACAAACTGGACTCCAAAGAAAAGTAAAGAAGGAATTAAAGTGAAGGAAAATAGTGCTGAAAGGATGCCTCTTTACCTGTATGCCAGTTAGGATATTTCTTTGATAAAAGTCCTGTATATTTGATGGTTAAAGTGAACGGACAAAAAGGATGCTTTAATAAAGTGTTCCTGAACAGTTACCGACCGCTTGAACAGTTCCTTGTTGACATGACAGGTGTATGGTTTCGTGCGGTTTCCGCCAGATACGCACCCTCCTGTCCGCTCGAAATAACTGGAAACGGGACTCATCGGACCAGGAGACCCGTCTCCAATCATGCAAGGTCCAGTGCCGATGTTCTTTCGCCCAGTTGAGGCGTAGAGTCCTGTGTCGTGATGTTAGCAATGGAACTGGCGGGTCGGCGGCTCCCATAACCTATTGCGGCTAATGATCGCTTGATGGTCTTGGTGGAAACGTTTCTGGCAACTTCCTCGTTGAAGTCGACCGTGATTTGTGCCACTGTCGCTCTCATGCTGGCTGAAACAATGCGAGACAGACGTCGAGGGTCACGTTCATCCACCACCTACTCCGCTGTCCACAGTGAGATGTTATTCCGGAAATGGCGTATTCCCCATACACTCTTGATACTGTCGAACGGTGATAGTGCAATTTCTGTACCACCTCCGCGATATAATGACCCATACGTCGGGCACCCACTATCATGCCTCTTTCAAAGTCAGTTAATTCACGACGTCTATCCATACTGACATCGAATTACCGTCTACGTGAATGAAGATGCAATGTACCTATATACCTGCCAAGCGGTGGGTTCGTCCACTAGCGAGAGGGGTGACAGCGTTGCGTTGCCTGGGAACCAGGTAAATAATAAATAAATAATATAAAATAATATGCTTAATAGTAAAAGTAAGGCTGTTTTTAAGGCTAAAGGAGGCTCAACACCCTATTAGGTAGATGTACCTAATAAAGTAGCAGCACAGTATGTGTGTGTGTGTGTGTGTGTGTGTGTGTATATATATATATATATATATATATATATATATATATATATATATATATATATATATATATATATATATAACCTTAATTTTTTTTGTAAATATAATACCTACTGGATAAATTGGAGAATTTAGAATACTGTAAGTATTAGGGGTGAAAACTATACCCATTAGATCAAAGGGCCAAGTATTTCGGTAACCTAAGTTGGCCTTCTTTGTTGTATCCTGTAGTAAAAGTAAAGAAATAAAGAAAGAGATGACCGCGAACGTAAGTGGCTGCATAAGCAATATCCAAAAACACGTCACATAATATATAGCGGAAATATGAAAAAAAAAAAAAAAAAAAAAAACGAAAATGACTGAAGAAACAAATAGTAGAAGAAACGGAAGGAATATGTATCTAATAATTTTGGAAAATATTAAGTATAGGGCAGATACGTGTAATATTAGTGATATTTCATACATAGGCTGTGCTGCCACTTTATAAGGTACACCCCTGCTGTGCACACAAACGGTTTGTCCTACAACGTTTCAAGTCACATGACCACAGTTGTGGATATAAATGCAGCAGAACAAACTTTCTAGTACCAGTTAAGCGTACAAACCGTAGCAAGAATGGGGAAAAGAAGTGATCTAACGGACTTCGAACTTGGCATGGTAGTAGGTGCAAGACGTGCTGGATAAAGCATCTCCGAAACAGCAGTTCTCCTGAACTTTTCACGCACCACAGTTTCAAGGGTGTATCGAGAATGTTGCAACGAACAGAAAACATCCTCTCAACGGCACTCCTGTGGAAGAAATTCGCTCGTTGATGAGAGAGGTCAGAGGAGGATGGCTAGAATTGTTAAAGCAAACAGACGGTCCACAATGTCGCACATCACGCAGAATACAACCTTGGAGCGCAGAACAAATATCGCAACGGACCACTAGTCGCACTTTGTCGCGAATGGACTACAACAGCCGACAACCACATCATGTACCTTTGTTATCAATGAAGAAGAAGAGAGTACGCCCCCTGTGGGCACAACAACACCGGCACTGGACTATCGAGGATTGGAAAACCGTTGCTTGCTCTGACGAGTCGAAGTTCCTGGTGCATCATGTTGATGGAAGGCTCAGAATTTTACGAAAACAACATGAATCCATGGACCCGTCATATTGGACGACTACTGTGCAAGGTGGTGGGGGCAGTGTTATGGTGTGGGGAATGTTTTCTTGGCACACATTGGGTCCATTGATTTGATATCCATAGAATTACGTCTGAATGCCACATCGCACCTAAACATCGTTGCTGGCCAAGCGCATCCGTTCATGTTGACAGTTTATCCTCAGTCAAATGATTACTTCCCGCAGGATAATGCGCCGGTGCACAATGCCGGAATCACTATGGAATGGTTCCAGGAACATGACCATGACTTTTCTTTGCTGCAGTGGCCCGCTCTGTCCCAGGATCTCAATCCTATTGCACATCTTTGGGATGAGCTGGAAAGGGCTGTTCCCTGAAGGCATACCCCTCCGTCGAATCTCAAGGAACTGCGTAACACACTCATGTCTGCATTGTACTCCATTCCTGAACAACGTTTTCAGCATCTTGTTCAATCCATGCCTAGACGAATTCAGGCTGTTTTTAAGGCTAAAGGAGGCTCAACACCCTATTAGGTAGATGTACCTAATAAAGTAGCAGCACAGTATGTGTGTGTCTGTGTGTGTGTGTATATATATATATATATAACCTTAATTTTTTTTGTAAATATAATACCTACTGGATAAATTGGAGAATTTAGAATACTGTAAGTATTAGGGGTGAAAACTATACCCATTAGATCAAAGGGCCAAGTATTTCGGTAACCTAAGTTGGCCTTCTTTGTTGTATCCTATAAATAAACACATAGAATATAATAAAATAAAACAGTAAAATTAAAATGATGATGTAGCTAATTATAGATATATATAGATACACTGAATGGAACGTAAACTAGGGCTAGCTCCACTCAATGTATCCCATCAATAATTAGCTGAGGCTTTGTTTGCCATTTGCCAGTTTTTCTATGTTCAAATGTACTGAGAATTTACTGCGAAAATATTATTATTATCAATTTAGTTTAATTACCTTAATATATATATATATTAAATTTAGCAGAAAACTGGCAGAATAACCGCTAGAGCGACAGATAGCAGTGAAAATTAATAACAAAAATAATGGAAGTGAATCAAGAATAATAAATGTGAGTACGAACTATTTATTTTTGTAGTGAAAAGGAAAGGCTTATGCCTAAAATTAAGGCGAATAGGAAGATACATATACAGTATATAATTTTTTTTCATATATACCGTAGATTCGCTTGTTCCTTACCACTTTTAAACTAACTTCTTTTACAACTTTTTGATATATATATTTATTGTGGTCATGGAGTCTTTCTATTTTGCAGTTCTAGTGCATAAAATCTTCTTTCTTATATATAAATGTATATATATATATAGTAAGAGTAATGATAATATCTATATAGTGCAAAGAAGCCACAGATTTTGCTGTACTAGGAAAAAAAAGACGCGAGTAGATAAGAAAATAGAAATTATTTGCTTCCCTCCTCACATAGGTAATCCAGTTTACTATTGAATTTATTCAAACTGTCAGCCTCAACTACCTGTGAAGGCAACCTGTTCCAGCAATCAACGACTCACTATCTAAAAGAAAATTTCTACAATCGTGTCTAAATGTCTTCCCCTGTAATTTGAATTTATGCCCTGGAGTTTTGGAATTCTCTATAACAGTGAAAATTTCGCCTTCATTCATTTCACTAACCACTCTCAGACCCTTATAAGCCTCAGTCAGGTCACCTGTGAGGTACCTGGTTGTCAAGCTATGCAGCCCACATATCGGAATCTTTCCTCATATGGTCGCCTTTTTGCGATCTCACCATGTAAGTTGCCCGTCTTTGAACTTTCAAGAAGCTCAATGTCTTTTTTCAAATGAGATGTCCATACTTGAACACATTTATTATTCTTGAACACCATGTAAGTTGCCTGTTTTGAACCATTTCAAGAAGCTCAATGTCTTTTTTCAGATGAGGTGTCCATACTTGAACACAGTATTCCAAATGTGGTTTTACAATTGCCTTATACAGTGGGACTGTGACCTTTATAGTCCTATCTATTAACACTGCTCAGTAAATTCATATCCGCCTGAATATAATTCCCAGATCCCTTTCTTCCTCCACTGTTTTTATTTTAACCCTACCAATTGGAGAATTTAGAATATAAGTATTAGGGTCAAGCAGGTCAAGTGTATAATTTATTTTGGGGTTGCTGTTCTCCAAGTTTTGCATTGGGGAACAGCATTTTGCTGAATTAAAACATAGCTGTTACTTTTCTGACCATTCGTGAAGCTTGTTCAAGTCATCCTGAAGGAGTGCTCCTTAGTACTGATCATTAATGATTCTACCAATCTTTACGTCGCCTGAAAATTTTGACATAAAGCCTTCTATCCCATCGCCGATGTAGTTCATGAAATTCAGAAACAACCGTGGTTAAAACGCCGATCCTTGGGCGAAACCCACTTCTGACTTTACACCAATCTGAAGAATATCCATTAATCACAACCCTCTGCCTACAACCACTCAGCAGTCCTTTCCAATAATCCCAAAATGTTCCAGCTTATACAGTTCCAGCTTCTTTATCTTCCAGCTGACGGCTGCGTGATCACTACCTGACAATGGTTCTTGTATTTTAAGCCCTGTAATATTATCTAATTCGTGAAAAATGATGAGGTCAAGAATATTCTCTCTCCTAGTATTATCTCTGACGTGCTGGTATAAATAATAATCATGTAGTTTATTAAGAAAAATTTTTCCTCACGGTGAGTTTCCCTCCCACATAAAGCATTTAGGGCGTAAGCCTCAAGCTATGGAAAAGTCTAGACTATGTATAAGTATAGTGCGAAAGCATCAATAATATTGCCATCATTGCATCACTCGGGTACCTACCCACCCACCGAGGAAGGGCCAAATAGCCCTGAAACGGTGCCGTCTGGGTGGTGGTATCCATCTGAGGATAAGTAACATTAGTCTTCTCCTCAGGTGAAGCGTTACTTATTCGAAGTAGTGCAATAGCATGGCAACTCGTTGTGAAGGTATTCACAATATGAGATATAACTTAAAACGATGCCGCTTTGCTAATATTCTGTTCATTCAGATTTGGCTATGTATTATTGATGCTTTCGCACTATACTTATACATAGTTTCCCTCCCACTTATTGTAATCAACCTGGGGCAGATTGAATTGCCCATAAAAAAGACATTCGCGTTTGCTTGTCCATTCCATTTGCATGGAAAGACTCTCGTTATACTCTTTACAATCTCCTGGTCTGGAAAAAAAATTCAACATGATATAAAGTAAAGATATGAAAATGAAGAATGATATTATAAAAATTAAATTTAATAGAACTGATTATTGCTATCGAAGAAACGACGATTAAAAATTATGTCAGACTGTGATATTAGAGAATAAAAAAATTGGAGTCAAGTTATGCACGTTAGAAAGAAAAGTGGAAGCCCAAGAATTCCAATTGCAGATATTATTATTATTATTATTATTATTATCGTTGTTGCTCTTATATTATTTCTCCCTGATTGGGGGTTCCACCTCGTGACGGATATTGCTACCAAGTACACAGAATGGTTGTTGTTATGTCTAGTGTTACTGTTGGTCGAGGAACTCTCTGACTATCCTAGAGGTGTTCAGGATTGCGACTTTCTGGAGTTCCTTGTACGTGTTCGCTGGGAGACCTATTGTTGCTAGGCTGTTATGTAGGGGCTTTGGCACCATACCAGTAGTTGACACGATGATCGGGATAGTCGTTACTTATTTCTCTGCGACGTCATCCATTATTATTATTATTATTATTATTATTATTAGCCATATGGTGCAAGGAAGCCTGAGGCTTATGCTGCACCAACCAAAAAAATAAATAAATAAAAAATTCCCGCATTACCCTGAGAGAGAAAGATAAAGAGTCAGAAGTAAAAGGGAATCACCAAGGAAGCAAGAAAGAGTAGAATGATGATATCCAGCTCAGGACCCTGGGTTTGCCAAGCCCATACTCACCAGATGTAAGTCCCTGGGGTTGTGCAGCATAAGAAATGTTGTTGTTATTTGGTTTTTAGGAGCATTAGCAACTAAGGCCATATTGCTCCGGGATATGCGGTGGTCATTCCCTGACCTTTCCACATCCTCCGTATTTGGTAGTGACGGGCTTGAACTAATCAAAAAGTTTGTGCTACGCACTGCTGCTCCTTCCCACCTGGCTACGGAGGCGCATAAGAAATAGGCTGGTTAATAATATTAAAGGAAAATGTCCTGAGCTTTAACCAAAAGAGAATCCCCTAAAAAAAAACTAATTAATAAAATTACCAAAATATTATTACTAAAATTAGCAATATTATTGCTAATTATTAGAAAAGAATACATTAAATGGTACTTCATCACGGGCCACCACCATTCAATTCATCCAAATAATAAACAAAAGCTATCTGTTTCTGATTGCTACATTCTAGTATTTGCAGGACCTAATGATAAGTCAATGGGCCTTGGAAGAAAAATGTAATAATTTAGCAGCTTTCTGGCAGAATAACAGCTATCCCAACAGAACAGCAGATGAAATGAGAGTGGGTGTGGGGGGGGTGCTATATATAAGAGGTGGTGTATATATATATATATATATATATATATATATAGAGAGAGAGAGAGAGAGATTTAGTTTTTATTCTAAATAACTTTTGTTTATATTAAACGCTTTCGTCAGCTAGGCATCCCACAACAAATTAGAGAAACCAATTTTAAAAATGAATTTGTTGCTTCACAAGAGAGCCACATAGATAAAAACAAAATAGCCAAACTAATTGGACAGAAATCAGTGCATACCAAGAGAAGATTGTTAACAGCTCAAGTGTTGGATTAAAATTCTGAAATTTGGGTGATATATTACAAAGTTTCTGCCTCTTACGTGAAAATTTCTAATCAATTTCCCTCTACTCGCCCTGTTAATCTTGTAGATCAACTGAGTGGAGTAGAGGAAAATTGATTAGAAATTTTTTATGTAAGACGCTTTGTAAAAGGCACTCTTGTAATTTTAAATTTTATACATCCCACATTTTATTAATGTGTTTAACATTACGATCTCTTAATAATTACTGCTAAAGATCAGAGTCTCTGCCATGTGTAGATCGGTATCCTTAGAAGGCCTCTATTATTTTTAGTTACTGTGCAGGCTTCTTTATATGAGGCTCTTGAAAGACAGAAGACATGCCGTGTTTGCGTAAGACGCTATGCGACATTCATTGATAACTCAGTTCTATTGGAGTGGTGCCACGTTCAGATACTGCACATTAGAGAAGAGGAAATGCATTCTCTAGAGTAGCGTTTCCCAAACTGGGGTCCGCGAAACGGTGGTCAACCATATATATATATATATATATATGTATGTATATAATTGTAACGAATGGGCTAGCTTGAATGAATAACGTGCCTTACTCTCAGCTCATTGCACTATATGCGTTGTATTCAAATCAAATTATCAGTTGAAAAAGAGACGTTACAGTCTCGAAAGCTTCTGCTATTGTATATTTTATTGTATTATATTAAACTAGGTTATCACTGTATATATTTTTCATATATATGTATATAACATACATGCATATGTTATGTTTAGGGGTCCACAAAACTTTTTTTTGGTATCTGAAGGGGGCCGTGAACTTCTTTTGATTTTTGAAAGGGTCCGTAGATATCAGTGGTTTGGGAACCACTGCTCTAGAGTGATGAATCACGGCATGCGTTCCGTCAAGCTGGTGGAAGAATCTGAGTTTGGCGACAACCGAGGAACGCTTCGGTGCTAACTACATCATCCTAATAGTGAAGTACAGCGATGGTGTGGAGATGCTTTTAATGACGTGGAAAAGTTTTGGATTCGAATTCCGTCAGTGACGCAAGAAACTTTTATGGCATTATCACACTGTGGCTAAGTTAACAGGTCTCAGGTAGGACAGCAAATTTTTTCCTCCAGAATCCCTAGTTTTTTTAGTCCCCAAAAAAGGTAAACTGACAGAGAACACATGCAGTTGATGTACATAACACTTAAATGGATGAATTTATTCTCTCAGGTAACTCTAATATCAAAATATGTTTTTTGTTTTTTTTTTTCATTGTAGCATTAGGTCGCTGATTTTTTCAAACGGTACAATGAATGGATTATCTACCATGACATTTTTTAACAACGATGCACTTGAAACTCATGAAAGAGTCATATACGTTTCGGCATGGTAGTGCTCCCTGTTATAAAGGAAACTCAAGAGTTCCAATATCGGCCCCACTGAGCATGTGTGGAATGAATTGAAAAGGTATGAGCAACTATTAAGGTTGCCCTCACAAGCTGCGTTAAAATATTCTCCCCCACCCTCCGAGTGAATGCCGAAATGCTTCAATTGAAACGCCAAGAATTTGTGGAAAGTTACTGTATAGGCTGTGTTGCATTAAAGATCAGATGTAGGCCTACATAATTTAATCATTAATATCGTCTCATGGTATCCCAATAATTTTTATTGCACAGTGTACTTTAGGCGCTTATAAATTCGATTCCTGTCGAACTTCAGAAATACTTCCCAACAGAGCGGGAGTAACTTTTCTAGTATTTTTTATACCTTGGCTTAGCTGATCAGTCTCGCGCGAAGGTTGCATGTGTGGTTTTCTCTCCAAAAATTTTGATTTTTATTTTATTTTATATTTTATATTTTTCTATCCAGAAAACACAGGCAAGATTACAGTCGAATGCACTTAATTTACACACATCGACTAGAAAGAAAACTCGAAATAAATTAATAGATTTCCGAAAAGGGAAATAAATATTCCTCGTTTTTTTTTGTTTTTTTTTTTTTTTTGTTTAAAACGTAAATGCTGTTGATCGTCGCTGATTTACTTTGTTACTTTTAAACAAATTAAACTTTATGCGAAATTCTGCATTCAAAACTAAAAGATAACGTTGTACTGAATTGTCAGCTCCGTCAGCATTTTAGATTTCCGATTGGGAGCTTGTTTGGAGCAACGATATTCACAAATGTACAACGCACACAAGATGACAAAGAAACACGGTTCTTTTTGCCGATGGACATTCTTCTGTCAGGCATATCTTTCTTATCAGTTATAGGACTTTCACAGTTCCATCTTAGAAAAGAGAACAAGAAATGAGTAATTGTGGATTCTGTATGAATGACATTCCTTCCCTTTGCTCAAAGCAAGATATAAATTATTAAATCATAGGGTGATGGGTACAGCTGTCAACGAGTGAAAGGACCAATTCGCATCGTTCCTGAGGGAAAATTAATCTTGCACATTTCAATTGGATTCAGGCAATAATTTGACACATTTTTGACAGATGATTCATTAGTAAAAAAAAAAAAAAAAAAAAAACAGAAACACAGTTCTCAGTAGTAAAACGTCTTTTTCTTCTAGTTTCTCACCTGCTGACACTACAAAATGTGTTTAAAATAACCTGAGAAATCTGTGCAGAGCACTAAATTAACAGACGGTTCTCAGTGTTTAAGATACCTTAAGGCTATCGTGATCAGTGAACAATTCATCACTAAAACTCGGATTTGACATTAATTGTAGTGATTTGCAAATCACCTTCGAGAATGCTCCCGACCCTTCTAACGATGATAATGCGGAAGCAGATAAGGTATTTAAATGGGTCGGCAAGTCATTTCTGACCCGCAGGAAGGGCGGAGTGACTTCGTACTCGTTTTTATTTTCAAACTCATAAGGGCAAATGAAGGGGTTCACGTGCCCACACCCAACGAAATGTGAAGAAGTTAAAATGAACAAAATGCGCAAAGTGAAATTCACGTGACAGAAACACCTGAGGTCTGTTGACATTTGTGCAGTGTCCTAATTCAATAGATTTCTTTAAGTTGAGGTGATCTTTTGGTTTCAGATACGGTTGCCTTGAAAACTTTACTTACAGGAACTTGTGCACCTTTTCTTATTATTTAATTACTTATAATTGTATTTTAAAGATGTAAAATCAGATAACTGAACGAAAACACCAATAAAATAGACTAAATTTACTAGGTAAATGACCTTTATACTCTTCTTTCTTTTTTTTTTTTTTTTTGTGATGATTCTTTCATTAATTAACTAGATCTAGTTCTAACCAAGCAGCCTAATTCGATCAAAAACTTAATAGCATGAGAACCACTAATTATGTAAGTGGGTTGTACCTAAAGAAACCGATGATAGAAGGCAAGAATTTTAATCAAGAGAGGAGACTATAAGGGAATGAGATATTTCTTAGGTTCCATTAACCGGGAAGACTACTGTATAGCGTTGGATACAAATATGCTGTACAAATAGGTGGATAGGTACCCTGGTGATGCACGTCACCAGGGTACCTATCCACCTATTTGTAGAGGTCGGTGGGTGGGTACCCTGGTGATGTGCATCACCCTGGTGTGCATCACCTATCCACCCACCGAAGAAGAGCCAAATAGCCCCTAAACGGTGCCGTCTGGGTGGTGGTGGTATCCACTAAGAATAAGTAACAATGGTCTTCTCCTTTGGTGAAGCGTTACTTATTCGAAGTAGTGCAATGTCATGGCAACTGGTTGTGAAGGTATTCACAATATGAGATTTAACTAAAACGATGCCGTTTTTGCTAATTCAGAGTTTGCTGCGTACTAATATGATGCATTTGCACTAACTTGTACGTTGTGCGAGTTGTACTTGTACGTCTAATACTTGGATGCAATTAACAATTTTGACATTATATATCCAGACTTTAGTAAAGCTGTAACCCTTGGAAGATTGCTATATAAACTAGAAGTAGTTGGAGTTACTGATAAGATCCTACGCTGGATTTCAAGCTGGCTAAAAGATAGATGACAGGGTTTTCATAATTGGTCAGGCTTCAGGGTGAACAAGTTTAATAAGTAGGATCCCTCGGGACCTGGTGTTGAGTCCCCTCTATTTCTAATTTTCATAAATGATGTTGACGGGATATCCAACGGAATCTGCCAAAGTTTTCTAATGATCTGAAGGTGGGAAGGGGTAGACATAAATTTCAGCCAAGCCATGTTGCTTCAAAAAGTCTTGGATCGGTTGGATATATATGGTCCGCAAATGAAAACTTAAAATAATGATTCTTAAATGTAATTTAAGGTTATGCATGTAGGGAACAGAAATACTGAAATCACATATAACCTACGGGGACAAGTGGTAAAAGTGGTTCACGATGAACAATACTTAATTATTACAATTCAGTCTGGTAATTTTCCATGGTGTTTAAACAGCCGGCTGGAAAGCACAACATCTGTAGGGCCTTTACTAGTAAGGAGAAGGATGCCATTTCCCCTCTGTACAGGTTGATAGTCAAACCACATTTGGAATTTGTATGCAGGTCTGTAGATCACACCTAAAAAAGAGAAAAATAATTTCTGAGAAGCGTTTGATCAAAGAAGGGTGACCAGATTAGTGATGAGTGTAGATCGACGTATATATGAAGAACGGCTTCGAATGGGGACTACAAAGTTTGACAACTAGACATCAAAGTGGGATCTCTGATGAACTGTATATGGCGCTGAAGCGGGTTGATTAAAATAAATGAGGAGGATCTGTTCGCCCTCGTAGGAGAAACAAAAACTAGTAGGTACAAATATACAATATCAGGGAATAACAGAAATTTAATCTCATTAACGTAATCTCTACGTGCATCGTGTTGGTGAACACTGGAATAAGTTGTCTCCAAACGTGGCAGACGCAGTGACTCTTACTAAATTTGAAGTGAAATTGGATGATTCCTTTGGGAGTGAAAACAGTATAAATATTCTATTTAATTTTATCTTTATTTATTATTATTTCCATTTTAATGAATAAACCTCCATTAAAACCTGATTACAAGCATGTTTTAATGGAATGTAGAACTCGAATGAGATCAGCTGAGTAGATAAGTATTTTGTTTTTTGTGCGTTTTGCTTTTATTTATGTATATTTTCGTGACTTTTTACAGTAAATGTTCTGATCTTCATGTTAGTCGGTGCTTGCAAGAATATATTATGGCAAGTTATTCCTTATTCCGATGCTTGAGGATTTTTCGTGGAGAAAAATTAGCAACCTTTTTAGGTTTAGATGATGCCTCTAATTCAATTGAATTATAAGCTTTTGGAATATATCGCCACTTTGGCGTAAAGCGTGTTTTATTTTATATTTCTAAAGTTAACCTATCTAAAGTTAATGATACTACATAGATACACGTAGTGGTAGCAGTGACGTACAATTTCGGTCAGAAAAAATAAAAATAATCAGGTTTCTTTCGAGTTCTATAAACTGCCTCGAATTACCAAGTAAGAGAATTCTTGAAAACCAGTGTTATAGCTTATACTGGCTGTTCCAGTGTAAAAGTTTGTCTGGTCAAAGAAAATGTAGGTTAAGAATGGCTAGCCGATAATTAGAATTTTATTGCTAATTGTTGATCTTGTTTAACAAGCAAAACTTTTATTCCACAAGAAAGTGAAAAAAGTAAACACTACGACGAAATTAAAAATCATTCTACGAAGGGTTTAAAAAAATACAAGGTTTAAAATAATTTACTAAGAAACAATGATTGGAAAAAAGAAGTAGCAACATGGACAGCACAAATTTAAAAGTGCTTGAATATAAATCGAACTGTGGAAACCGATTACTAAAACGAAAATAAAACGAAATCGAACATCCGCCCTATTTGCAATAGTCCATTAATTGTCCAAATATGTATTTACGATAAATTTTGGAAATACTGACCTAAATGGATTTTCATCAACGAAACTGATCACTTGTAATACAGTGTGGCTACTGTATTACAAAAACAACAAAAAAAAAGCATGAAGAATAATTAAAAAACAGTAATTAATTCCTCAGGTCCACAGCTGTAATTTCTATCTTCGTCTGTCTATTGACTTTTTATTTCCTGTGTCACAGGGATTTGCCATCCAATTAAGACTTCGCAATAATAGCAGGCTCGTTAAATGTAAAATCAACAGTGAAATATCTTTCACCACATTCCAACGGAAACACCTTGTTCTCGTTACGCCCGTTCTTTGTGTGTGTTAGTAAGCAACCGCACCCCTGTAGAGGTTTTTCTTTGAGAGGTTAGAACTTATATTCAGACCTACTGTCGTTGGTTGGCAGCTGGGTGACCTGGACAAATGTGGTCTAGTCATTGTTACGTTATGGTCGATGAAGGGAATGAAACGCCGAGTCGACACACCTTTCTCAGTGGCGAGTTCCCTCCCTGGAAAGAGGTCAATTCTCTGGCAATTAAATTGCTTAAGTTTTACCTTTTCTTAGCTATTTGGAGCTATTCTGAAGTGGAATGAGTCTTTAAAGGTGGAGTGCAGGAAGTCACTGAAAGTATTAATACTTTGTTATATCCGAAATCGTTCTTCATTTTAACTCTGGGGAAAAAAAAAAAAGTTTGCTGAGTTCCGTAATGGTGAACAATAACGCAGCAATTCAAACTGACATATGTCAGAAAAAAAAAAAAAAAATAGGTGTAACTTCCACTGTGGGTTATTCATTCCCCAAAACTGAAGTCGACGAACGAAGGGAGAAAGGGGAAAGTAGTAGGACTAATCAACGTAAAGAAAGTGCATAATGAATAATAAAAAAATAATAAGTGCATAGGGCTTCTACTGATGTTTCACTGAAATGAGGTAGATGAACCGAATCGCTAATAAAGCATTTACAATATCTACAGTAGTCTGTTGTGTGTGTGTGTGTGTGTGTGTGTGTGTGTGTGTGTGTGTGTGTGTGTGTGTGTGTGTGCGCGCGCACTGGAACCTCCAAAATCCGGCAACGAAACCTGATCCTCGCTGGATATTGGAATTTTCCAGATTACCGGTGATTCGCGAAAATATTGGAACTATTGAACGTAATACCGTATAAATTTACTTATTTTCCTGAGGAAAGTAACTTATAGTATATGACAATATTCAGTAAATATCGCACAATACAGTACATATTGAGCACAGTACAATACATGTTGGGCAGTACAGTAGTCCTTCGTGACAGTGTAGTAATCTCCCCGCTTGTCACTCGTTTGGAGAGGTTTAAGTTCGATTCCCGTTGATGTCTAGAGGAATTTCTAAAGGCCTCTTCAATCAAATTTATAATTAGTAAATCTTCCCCTGGGGCGTATTACACAACTGTTTTGCTTGAATTCCTGCGCTAGGCTACTGTTCTAATGTAAGGTGTAGAATGACATTGCTGCTCTGAAAATTAGAGATATCCATCTGACCACCAAAAAACCGCTTGATCTAAGTTATTCGGGGAAAACCAGGAAAAAGGGTGAACAGAAAACTTACAATATCTGCTTTGGCATATTTTGTATTATGCTTCCTAATCACTCTTCTATCATTGTTCATAGCCCAGCATTGTTCATACCTTTTGAATTCGTCAAAGATTTATCATTTGAATCAGTTTTTGATCAAAGATAATAAAATATACTAGCCAGATATACATTTCTGTAAACCTATATCTAGATTAGCAAAATGTAAACAAATTGAATAATCATTTTTAACGGTTAGTTGTTAATTTATTTGGTTTTTAGGAGCATTAGCAACTAAGGCCATATTGCTCCAGGGATATGCGGTGGTCGTTCCTTGACCTTTCCGCATCCTCCGTATTTGGTGGTAATGGGCTCGAACCCTAGTCTAATCACGAAGCGTGTGCTGCCCACCCGGCTACGGAGGCGCCATGGTTAGTTAAAGGCTACTTAATGTGATGGTAATTAAGTTAAAGTTAGATTAAAAATAATAAACAGAGACAAAGCTTGATAAAATCTCTCAAAGTTGTGGTTTCGACCAAAACATAAAATGAAGATTCTATAAAACTATAAAAAGTGAACGTTAAAATAATTTTAAGAGCACTGGAACTTTTCGCTCATATCCGTATCATGTTTTGTCTGTAGAAGTATGTTCACGGCTGATTTGCATGTTCAGCGGAATCGCGGTAGCACAGGGGATATAACCACCGTCCTCCCACACAGGGTGGATGAGGTCTAATTTCGAATTCCGTCAATTACGCTAGGATTTTGCATGGGCTGCTTGCACAACATGGCTCAGTTAGTTGATCTCAGGCAAAGGTCGCATGCTCTTTCTTCCGTAAATTCGGGTTTTTCGCCCAACAAACAGCAACCCGATCGAAGAACACGCGCAATTACTGACGTAATATATTGATACCTTAAACCTTAGTTGCTTTGTTACGTCACACACATAATATAACTTAACCTGTATAATATGCGGGTTGAAAATCCCAGAATAACTGACGAACCCTACTTCCTCCACTTGAGATCTAACTACAGCCTACAGTGAAGAGTACTTTGGAACTTGCTCCAATCATTAACGAGAATAGAACCCAGCCTTCTCCGAACGAGTGGCAGACGACGATCTTTCGTGCTGACTACGACGAAGGGCCGTAGTTTGTAATACAGTGTGTTTGCATTGCAGTTTACAAACTACAATGTAAGCACTGGAAGCGATCATCTCTACTCCACCATCTAGGCTGGAGACAGCAAGCCAAGCAAACAAGCTAGTAAAATGTGCGTTTTGGTGCAGTTACTTGTAGAGCAACAGTAAGAAAGTGAGGTACCTGCTAAAGGCAAAAGAACTCTATTATTATTATCTCTCTATACATTAAAAAAAAAGTTTTCTTCCTGGTGATATTTATTCGACCTTGAGAATGCCGCGTGGTTCGGTAGCCAACGGAAGAATAGGGGTGCGGGTCACGTGGTACAAGTGGGCGGGGCAACAACGTCACTACAAATTCACTGGTAAATAATTGCATAGGTCATTTCCTGATTAGATATCGATTAGTGCATTTTGACAGGTGTCTGGAATCCATCAACCTAGCTCGATCGTGACTCTTAGGTATGCATTTGAAGATGTATTTTATACTCATCACGGATGCGCAATATTCCGCGTTTAAACGACAATCGAACCTTTTCAATAAGTACGCGTTGTAAGGAACCACCATAGAACCGTCCACGTTCACTACTTTCCTGGCAAATCCACTATCGAAGCAATACAGAACCTCCTCTCTAGAGTCGCCCATTGTAAAAGGAAATACTTCCTCGTCATCGCAGTGGATTTCGCTGGGGCGTTCGACACCCTCTGGTGGCCGAGCGTCTTGGCGAGACTCAGAGCTGCCAACCTTCCATTGAATCTTTATTACTGCATGAAGGATTACCTGGCTGATAGAGCAGTGCAAGTTACAACACCATATAAATGCCGCAGTCGCCCAGTCCACAGGGGCTGCCCCCAGGGTTCTGTCCTGGGGCCACTCCTGTGGAACTTTGTCCTGGACGAATTCCTCGCCATGGATCTGGGTGGTGTGGAGGCCCAGGCCTATGCAGATGACTTGATCTTGACCATCGAGGCTGACAGCAGATCCTCCTTAGAAATCCAAGCAAATGATGCCCTGCAAAAGCTGCTAGATTGGACGAAGCTACACTTGCTCAAACTAGCACCCGACAAGACAAATTCGGTGCTGCTAAAAGGTACGTTAGACTTAAGGAGACCACCACAAATTAAGATTGAGAACAAAACAGTTAAGCTGTGCGAACAGATTAAATACCTAGGAATAATCTTGGACAGAAAATTAAATTTCAAACCACACCTAGAATATATTAAACAAAAGATAAGAAGATACGCGGCCCTCTTCGCTAGAGTCACTCGCAGGGACTGGGGACTCAGACGTACTACCCTGTCTTTGTACTACAATGCTATCTTCATCCCTGCCATCACATATGGCTCCCCTGTCTGGTACGCGAGGGCGGCACTAGAAGTGAATAAACGGATCCTCGAAACCATTCAGAGGACCATCCTCCTTACCATGTCGAGAGCAACTAGAACAACTAGCACGGCTGCCCTCCAAGTCCTAGTAGGAGTTCTACCCCTGGATCTCGAAGCTACCCGCTGTGGTCTGCTCTACCATCTTGCCAGAAACACATCGGCTACGATGTATGACCTCACCACTGACATCACTAATGACCGCAACTATGAGAAGAGAAGAATCACCGACCACCTCATCCAGATTTGGCAGAGGAGATGGTGCAACACAGAAAAAGGTGCAGTGACCAGAAGATTCCTCCCCACTGTCACCAAGCTGTACCCTAAGGCGCCAGTGTGGTTTCACCCTGGTCGAAATACCACCTTTCTCCTTACAGGACACGGCCCGTTTAAAGCTAAACTTCACCAACTTGGTATCATAAATAACGCGGACTGTCCCTGTGGCAACCCGGAGTCCTGGAGACACTTAATGTTTGAGTGCGATTTGTATGACGACCTGCGACTACAGCTAATAACGTCAATCCAATATATCCCAGACAACCAAGAACCCAGACTGCTAGACACTCAAGAGGACTACAAGGCACTCAGTCAATATGCCCAGGATCTATTTTCTAGAAGGAAAACAATGATAGAAATATACCAAAGGCAACCCAACTAGGAAGAATGCAGGAGGTCAAACAAGTAATAAAAAAAAAAAAAAAAAAAAAAAAAAACACAAGCAATAAACTCACCATACCACAGAAAGACAAGACTTGAGGATGATTTGAATGGCCTACTATCGACCCAAAACTGCACTCCCTTGTGCGGTTTTTTTTTTTTTTTTTTTTTTTTTTTTCGGGGAGCGGGAGGGGAGGGGGTATTTGCTCTTCTCCTCTCCTCGCCTCCCCATATTTTCACTCTGGTGGGGCATGGGCATGCCCCACTGAAAATGTGGGGTCACCTCTCTATCCGACCCCTCTTCTTCCTATTTCATCCCCCCAGTCTTCACCCTCCCCTCCCAACACTTTCTCTTGTACAGCGACTGCCCCAGATGTCCAAATTTAAATCACATCAAATTTTGCCCGACCTTTTAGGCTCTCTACAAATAGTTCTTTCAGCGTAAAACCCCACGCAGCGCTTTCTAAATGCAATTTTACTTAAACCGATAACTCCAACTTAGCGATAACTCCAACCTTTATTTTAGGTCCTCGTCACCGAAATCCCAGGAAAGTAAGTGGCAGGACCTGCCAGAGTATAATTAGTCTCTTGGTACACCCGGCCGGCGTCCCCGTCGCTAGGTATGGTAACGCCGGGTCCCACTGGGGGCCCGGCGGCCAACAGGCCGGATGAACAATGGGCACAACAAACTACATACCACATGACCCATACATTATTTTTAAACCTCTGGCATAGACAGGGTACTGTCACTCGATACAAAGAACATACGCGGAGATGGGAGAAATCCCCGGAGCCGTCAGACCCTCAACATACCTATACCTATACCTATACCTATACTTTCCCTCTTTCTTACCTTGATAGGTACACTTTCGATCGATTTACATACGTTTCGACAGGTGTCTAGAATCCATCAACCTAGCTCAGTCGTGACCCTTATGTATGTATTTGTAGATATATTTTATACTCATCATATAAAGTTTTTTTCCTTAAATCCCTTGATTCCGACTTCCTTGAACTAAAGTGATGTTTGCAGAGTAAATGACCTCGGCCGAAGGCTGAGCAAAAGAAACGAGCACGGGGATTGGTGAGCCAAGCGAGCAGGAGGCAGATCCCTCTAGTTATTATTATTATTATTGCTCTTATATTATTTCTCCCTGATCGGAGCTTCCACCCCGTGGCAGGTACTGCTACCAAGTACACAGTTTGGGTGCTATTTCTGGTGTTTACTGTTGGTCGAATTCTCTGTCCTACAGGTGTTCACAATTGCGACTTCCTGGAGTTCCTTGTAGGTGTTCTCTGAGAGACCTATTGCTGCTAGGCTGCTATGTAGGGTCTTTGGCACCATACCGGTGGTTGACACGATGATAGGGATTATTATTATTATTATTATTATAATCCCGATCATTTGGATGGTTATTATTATTATTGTTATTATTATTGTTATAACCATCCAAATATTATTAATTTTAATATACACTACAAGCATGTGCCCAGTAAATATGTAAAGTAGAGCAGTATTCAATTCATGCAAATAGATAAAAATATAAACATTAACTTATAAATCAAGTTAAAAAGTGAATAATTCAATATTTTAATGATAATACAGTTCTACGAGGCAATCATTCCAGTACGAGGGAAAGAATACAAAATACTCGTGGGTTTTCTTTAATACTGTACATGAAAAGTAAAAAAAAGAAGGTTGTCTCACGAGACCTTACACAACAGAGACAGTTGAAAACAGCTTCACCATCAACCAGTAACCTGCTCCAGATATCCCTCGGAACACTTTGTATATTCAAAGCTAGATTCAAGTCATGTTTGTTTATTAATGCCGTAGTTCTTTTAAAGAAAGAGCTCTTGTATATCTCTAACCTCGATCTAATGATGTTGAGGGTAATCCGTCTAGTGCTGCCGCTGATGCATAATGGCCGCGAATGGCCTTACTGTTACTATTGTGATTAAGCTAGTTTGTGAAAAAGTTACCATGTATAGATACATTTTATGCCACCCTCACTTGTTACTCTTAAACTATCAACATGAAAAAAACATAGGTATATATTCGCAGACGGCTGCCTCTTATTATCGCCCCTCCCCCTCAATATGCAGTGCAGATGCTGTACCCACGGACGTACCTTGCCTTGACCCTAAATGACCGTCCCGGAATATAAACAGAAACCTTGTTTATAGTTGATCACATAATTTCCAGCTCTTTCTTCTATATTTTCGCTACTTTTGAGAACTAATTGGATGCCACGTATTTTGTGTGGGGAAGGGATTCCTGTCCCAACCACAGCAACCTGCGTTATACAACTGCTACAACAATAGTTTTCTGATCTTTCTTACTGGGTCGTTGCTTTGAGCGACACTTTTCGCAAATCCCTCAAATATGCTTCCGCAACGTTGGAGGAGCTCCTGAACTCTGCTATTGTCTGTCGATCAAGCTGACAAAAGGCTTATTATCACCCAGTTTGAATCTAGGTAATTCTTCTATGTTGGGATAAATTTTCTATGCCAATTACAGTTTTCTGTGCACGTCTTATAGTCTTTGTGCAAGAACAGTTGAATAGCCATCGAGACGATAGGTATAGTGATGTTCGAAGCAGTTGTTACGTTTAGTAACGAACAAAAATATCATAGAGAAGGAGAGACAATTAAGAAATATAGGTTAATATGCTTTACTTTTAATCATATTTGTTCTGTGCGCTAAAATTCGGAATGTAAAACTGGTGCGTTTCAGTCGCACTTTTCTTTAATTTCGTTAAAATTTTCGCGTTTACACTTACTCAGTTTTTGAATCTAGCATTGTCGCGGTTTTCAGGCAAAACCTTTATTACAATAAAGTTATAACTTTATTACAATAAAGGTTCCAACGTTATTGGAAACATATTTTGGATATGCCGGAAGACGTCACCTTTGGATCCAATACATCAATACATTTGACAAGTCCAGCTGGTCAAATGCATTGATGTACTATGTTTCTTGGAACCAAAGAACTGTGTGCTACATTGTGCGTGCCAGTGCGACTCAGGTCTGACAGACTGTTCTCTTCTCCTGTAGTTCTGATCTAATGCCCTGCAATGCCACAGGCAGAGAAAGCGAGGGAACTTAGTCAAACCCACAGCATCTCCATGGATTTCCCAGTCTCCATAGATTTCCCAGTTATACTGGTCATACAGTACTTGATCATATCTAACACATGGTTTACATTTCTATGTTTTCTTTAGGGTCCACAACAGGAACCTATGGGTGTATAAAAAAAATTTCATCCCGCGAGGGAATTTTCATCCCCACTCGGGAGAAAATGATAGGATAGAAAAAATTTTGTTAGTGAGCTTATGTGTGTGTTCTATAGTGTAATGTTGTGTTTTGGCCTTTTGGCTATCTAGAAGCCGCAATCACCAGGATAGCCGCTTCCAGGTACCCGTCCCTAGCCTCCCTTGCTACTAGCTTGCCCTCCCCCCGAGGGGGGGGATTCACCAGGGAGGAATTACTTACTGGAAGGAGAGGAAAAAGAGGGTAGGATGAGAGAAGAGGGGGACCTCTCAGCCCAGAGGAGTCCCGTGTCTGTGTTGTGCGAGAGAGAGAGAGAGAGAGAAAAAAAAAAAAAGAGAATGTGGCTGTCCAGAACTGGGGAGCCCCAATTCATGGCAAAGCGCGAGAGATAAAAAAAAAAACAGTGTTTAGTGTGGCAAGAGGGCCATAACAGTGATATTATCTGCTCCGAT
Source organism: Mastigoproctus giganteus (assembly GCF_048544385.1). Lineage (NCBI taxonomy): Eukaryota > Metazoa > Arthropoda > Arachnida > Uropygi > Thelyphonidae > Mastigoproctus > Mastigoproctus giganteus. The sequence continues at coordinate 88,169,469 of NC_143582.1, read as the reverse complement.
TACTTCTTCAGTGATTGTTATCTTCTTGGTTATTGATATTCGCTGCCAGATAAAGCGATTTTCTTTTCGTGAAGATATCTTTAGCAAAAGTCTGGAATGCTACAAGGGTTTATGGAATTAGAAGTAGTTGTTCAAGTGTGTCCGGATGAGATTGGGAAACTCTCTAAATAGCCGTTCTCTGTGATCATAATACTCTGAGTATGTGAAGTTTATGTGCCGCCAGTCCTTGCGGCCCCCGCAGTAACATTGATCCGTGTTAAGCAGACCAAGTTGGTGAAGTTTTGCGTTTTGAGGCTTCAAGAGGCAGTAAAAACCAAGAGTTCACTTTTCTGGTTGTTGTTAACTTCACATCAGGGAGGAACCTTCGCGTAACAGCTCCTGTCGTTTACGCATCCCGTCGGTCTTGCCACCTCGTGATCGGCTCTGGGAAGCATCGAGTTCTTTCTTTCTTGGTGTCAGCGTCCAGGTCGATACTTATCTCTAGCAGTGTGGTAGGGATTCTCTTCTTAATTCGGTAGCAAAGTCCTCAAAAAATGAAGTGCAGGTCAAGGAGCAGTGCCCCCGCAATTACTTGTACGGTTGCTGTTGAAACAGTTCTGCAGATGCGGTGAGTGGATAGCAGCATGGAACTCTGTATTGAATTTAGTTTCTTTTTCATTTTGACATTGGTCGTCCTGTGGAACCAGGCCCTGGCTGCAAAGGTAACAATGGGGAGAAAAACTGCTTTATAATAGAGAATTGTTCGTCCGGATAGTCCCCAGTCGTTCCGAGAGATTCTGACGAAGGAAGCTAAAAGGTTTTTAATTTTTACAGACAGGTTTTGAAGATGTTGGAGGAATTAGAGCTTATGGTCGATAATGATTCCAAGGACTCTGGTTTGTGTTACCAACGGTAGCCGGACCCCGGCAATTTTGATCTGGGGAGGCCTTCTGAGGTCAAGGCTCGACTTAAAGACCATCATATTTGTTTTCAAGGGATTGATCTGAAGTTTGTTCCTCTTTGTCCAATATGTTAGGTTATCAAGGATTCTCTGTGCATTTGCCTCCAGCCTGGCCCTGGATCGTCCAGTAACTACCAGTGTCAGGTCGTCAGCAAAAGCTATAATTTTAGAATTGTCAAATGAGTTTTTCAACCAGTCCTGCAGTACAATATTCCATATTAGGGGTCCCAGTACAGGTCCTTGAGGACATCCCCTGGTGACGTTTCTATTCATTGATGTTTCGATTTCACTATGACATGCCTATCTGCGAAGTAGTCTCTGAGGAGACAGTACAGATTGGCTGGGCCTCAGCAACTCAGAGGCGCTCCAGGGCGCTCTCCCACCACACCGAATCAAAGGCCCCCCCCCCCTCAAAGTCGATGTAAATTGCCATTTCATATTTAGAAGCGGATGTTTTGATATCTGAGACCAGATCTCATAGGGCATCCTCACAGGACCGCCCGGTGTAAATCCATACTGCGATGGTAGAAATCATGTCCTGCGTTTGGAACAGGGTTGTAACTCTAAGGGCAATTAGCCTCTCAAATGTTTTGCCCATGTTAGCTAGCAGGGCAATGGGTCTTACGGATTTATGATCGGTTGGCAACTTGTTTGGTTTAGGTATCAAGCGGATCACGGCAATTTTCCAAGCTTTGAGGAATGTGAAATGGCTTAAGCATTTGTTATAGAGCGTCAGTAGGATTTTTGATCTTAGTTTAAAAAACCTGATGACGAAGGCACTTTCAACCAGATCCATTCCTGGATACTTCTTGATGTTGATTTTCTTCATCACACCTTCGAGTTCTTGTAATGTAAAAGTTTCTGCATGGTGCGTTGGGTTGCATGTAGGTTGCATTTCTGTTCCTGATTATCCCGTGCTCCGGATGGTCTTCGGTTAGGTCATCCAAGAGGAAGAGCTTGTCTAGGACAGTGTTTATTGAGTCTTTCCAGCTTGTTGTCTCTCCTTCGTCTGTTTGGATTGAGTTATACACCTCTGTGGAGTAGATCTTATTTCTTGCTATTTTGTAATTTTGTAGAGTAGTCCCCATGGGTTAGCGTTGCCTGATTCCTGGAAGAAATTCCTCCAAGTTTCTCTTTTCCTGGTGGCTATGGCTTTGGTATACTGATTTTTCTTGTGGATATAATCTGCGTGGAGTGCCTCAACATCTAGGGGAGGTCAGTCCCGATGGCTTTGGTATTTCTTTCTGGCTCTGTAAATCTCTCGACACAGGTTTGTGAGCTCAACGTTCCACCAAGCACAGACTTTGGGGGAGAATTTCCTCTTCCTGGTTGATCTGTAGGATGCTTTGATAATTGCGTTTTGAATGTTTGTCCTTAATGGATCTGTCAAACAGCTGCCAGTCCACCTTCCTAAGGGAGAACCTGATGAAATCAGGGATTTTCTTCTGTGTTGGTGGCGTCGTGCAGTGGTGGCGATTGATGTGAAAGAGGATGACCCTGTGGTCACTCAAGGTGCAATGCGGTATTATGGTCCAATTACTGATTTTGGCTTTTAGATTGTTTGTGGTTGCTGTTATGTCTATATTTGATTATTGTTGCTCGGTTGATTGTGTACAACGAGGCTTCGGGTTGCTACGAAGTCCTCCAGGAGTAGGCCACGGGGATCAATAGTTGTACTATGCCAGAGGGGAGATTTTTGCCTTGACATCAGAGGCAATCAGAACTGCCCCTTGGCCTAGGAAGTCCAGTGTAAACTTCAGGTAGTTTAATGCCCCATCAAGTTCCTGGGAGGATGAGCAGTAAAGGGAGATGCAGTAGATGGAGAAGGAGAAGTAGTTCATTTGTATGCATGTTGCAAATTTATTACAGAGGCCCTGTATTACCAGGATATCGATATCCTGGTTCATCAACACTATACATGATTTAGGGTCTTGTGATGAGGATTGGATTACTTTGGCGTGAATAGGGATTCCTATTATTTTGGACGTGCTGTTCTGTTGGATTCTAGTAGCATATGGCTCTTGTATCATGATTATGTCAATTGCGTGGTACTCTCCTGCTCTCGTAATCTCATCTGCAACTGTCCTGGACCTATGCCCGTTGATCTGAATCACCTTGAGATTCCCGCTGCAGAATGGTCCACCCTTAGCGGGCGCTTGTCTAGGGACTTTCCGAGGATTTTTAACTCGTTGGTTTATTGTTTTGGAGTTCCTACTCATCCGCATTCCTTAGTCGTACTTGTTCTAGAGCTCTCTGGTATTCCGGATATTTGGTGTCCCGGACTGAATGCGTGATCCTGACGGATCCTCTAACAATTTGCACAACTTGGGTCCTGGTCACGATTAGGACACTCCGCCTGGACATGGCCGCTGCACGCACAGTACCCACAGGTAGGGGATGTATGTGCGCAGTGCTGTGACGTGTCCATACCCCAGGCAGAGGAAACACTACTGGTTTGAAACATCATCATCATATGTATACTCATTGGAGCGTTTCCGGAGCAGTAAACTCAACAACGCAATTTAACTATTTACATCGACCTATTTAGCCTTCCGTGCTGAAATCCAGCAGGGAAGTTTACCATCACTAGGCCCGTGGAGGCAGGTCGCTACTACCCTTAAAATTTACATCTTTGTACACTATGTTTATAGAGATCAGATTGCTTTGATCAAACCACAATCAGAAATCTAAATCAGTTTAGAAATCAACTAAAATTATACATCAATTTAGAGGTCAATTGCACCATATTTTTACATAAATCAATATATATATATAAAGCAAGCAACGACAAGCAGTTGCAACACAATGCTAACATCCGCTAGCATGCGGGAATAAATAACACTTAATTCTGGTAGTGCACAAAGCCCTGCCAGAATATACATATCTGTACACTTATATGAACAACCCATGGATCATGAGGAAGCTCGAACCTTATCATTCGCCATGAAAGGCCCACTACTGGTTTGAATTATTATTATTATAGGGTTGCCCGTAATTTAATACATTAACCCGTATTTGTGTTTGTAAATTGCGTATGTTCTATGGTTGATTTGCCTGTTTTGCTGGACGAAAAAACCCAGCAAACTGGGGAGAAAACCTTGCTATCTACGCCCGAGACCAACTAACTCAGCCACGGAGTGAAAAAAGCCCATTAAAGTTCCTCGTGTCATCGACGGGATTCGAACCCAGGCCGTTTCCACCCGGTGTGGGGAGGACGGTGACGATACCACTGTGCTACCCGCGCAGACACTACTAAAATTCAACAAACAGTTTTGGAATCTGTTAGCATCTCTATTGTTGGACAGTTTTAATTCCATTTTGACAGGGAAAGGGTTCGCCATGATTTGTACCGAAGTATATTATACTTCCAAGAGAGGATGGGAACCAAAATAAAACACTAGAGAACATTGACAAATATATAAGACAAAGTTTTATTACATTGATAAATTTATTTCTTTCCAAAGCTTAAATAAACTGTTAGAAAATCACATGAAGAGGTTATTCATACTGGCATGGTCTATGGGATACCTAGAAAGACTAAATGTAGTTCTTTATATGTGTGTCGTGTCAGTAGTTAACATATGCAGTGTACCTGCTTGAATTTATCTATGTAAATTTAATGTTCATCGCATTCTCCTCCTCCTCGCAGGAGAGTTACAACATCGAGTTTTAACTCCTTGGCGAGAGGAATTAGAACATAATGTCCTGAAACTCAGCTGTCACAATTTTACTGGTGGAATTATATTAAATTCTTAAATATTATTTATTTCAATTTTCCTGAAGAGAAACTTGTAGCATTAAGGCATGGAAAGAGCGTAATCAGCAAACAGACAGGTCTGGGGATACGCAGCGAAGGTGAAAAAACTTTAAACAGTGGGAGGCCAGTCAGACACCCGATAATGTCACATTTGCCAACATAGTGAGTGAAATAGTCGTTATTAAAATTCTGCCCTAATGAGTAACTTTCCATCGATGAGGTGATAAATATCACGGAAACAGCCGTCTGGGAGGGTCGCACCATCATATTTCTCTTTTGGATATACTGCTTTTTTGCAGTGAAGCATTAAGGCAGTACTTAGCGACTGTCTCTCAGTAACCCTGAAAATTAACGATGACAGCATCTTCGACTTTCATCCTTACCTTGACAACAAATTCTAGAATGTGACAACTTATTCCTAAGTAACATTCCTGAGGTGGACATAGTCTTCACAATATTGGAGATTAATAATGGACTAACTACAGTCATTTCTACAGTCACGTATTGTAGAATGTTATATCAGTGATGTCTTATGATCATTACATTCCTGATCTGTAGGAAGTCATCACAGAAACTGAACGTAATCGCAGGGTATTACATTCCTGATCTGAACGTATTCATCACAGAAATTATCTTTTTTGCTCCTGGCTGTAAGATATCGTAAACACACGGCGTGGTTGCCAAAGGTTGGCTGAGACCACCTAATACAATAAAGAAAAGAGAGATCAAATACCTACAACAAAAAAAAAAAAAAAACGAAAAAAAACCTCACTAAATAAATAATAAAGTGACCTTTTGTTTGCTGTTGTCTGACGATTAAAACTCAAATGCAAGTTGCAGAAGGAAATAAAATATAGTTCGTGGACAGAAAGGGCAAGGGAACAAATTAATCGTTTCTATTGTGATCATTGAGAATATTTAAGGGTACATCCATCCATAAGCAGAACATTTCAACAGCTTAAGGAAGAGTTCATTGCATAAGTTTTATCGGTATAAGTTATCTTCGGCAATGAACATGACATCACTCGAAGTAAGTTCCTTTCATTTTATTGTGCGTTGCTGTTTTTAAAAGCGAAAGTAATTTGGTCACTCTGTAAACACAGAGAAAGGGCGGAGATATAACTAGAGAGAAAGAGAAAAAAATTATATGTTCATTGAACGCACACGTCGGGTGTGGTGCTGGTAACCTGACCTAATTCGGATTCAGGGACGTGTTGGATATTATGTAGGCGCGGAGTGTTTCCATAACGACTTGACAAGTGTCGACTGAAAGGGTAAAAACGGATGATCGCTTTAAAAATTGAGAAAATGTAAGCACAGTTTTATACCACAAAAAACCCATGGCCATCCTAATTTTACTTGTAGCTTCGTAGAGATTAGCGCTCCCTTAATTACACATTATGTATACTTGGAAGTTTTAGCAGCGCTGGACAAAAAACATCGTTTTGCAATACGATAGGTTAGCCAGGGTAGATTTTCCGTATTTTCCGGCATGTAACGCCTTTGAATCCTAAAAAAAGTGTTTAAAATTTTACGGTCGACTTATACGCCGAATAAAAAATAAATCTTCGGTTTATACTCCGTGACGACAACATAATGTGAGAGGAGTTCACAAATAGAGAGAATGTAAAAATATCGCCGTATTTAGCAGTCACGTATGCTTTTTGAACCACGGTCAACTCAAACGCTGTACTAATGTATTCACATTTGACTCGACTAGGGGCAGACATAATCCTAAACTTGAATTAAAGGAACGTGCTTAAAGTTGTAAAGACATGAATCAATACCAATATATTTACAATTTATTACATACATATTTTTGTATGTAAAGGTACTATACTCAGAAAAACCGATTAGTGAAGTGGTGAAAGTATCTGCATAGTGCGGTGTTGGGTTTTATTTTTTGTGTTGAATGATCAGCCTTTAGCCCAGTGTGGCAGGAATATACACCCCACTGGTTTTCGTTTCTGCTCCATGGACGCAGACGGCGAGGTTGCCATAGTCTGGCTCGGGACCGCCTTCACACAAGAAATAAAAAAGAAACATATTTTTATACAAATATACATTGTTGCTTACCTTTTAAAACCAACGTATGTATCCATCCTCATCAAACGAAAGCAGTCCAAAAATGCACCATAACAGTGCTATGTATGCAGAGGAAGAAAAAGAATTAGCCAATAGAAAGACAGGAAAGATAAATAGAAACAAAGAAAGGAACGGGAAGAAACGAAGTACAGATATCAATAACTCCTATCACATCCATTTATGAAACTAAATGGAATCAGTCCTTTCTTTAATATACTACCGAGCCTTCAGAAAAAAATGAACATTTCGCACTGAGTGGGTCGAACGGTTCGCAGCCAAACAATTAGCACAGATCGGATTGGTGACCTTGGTCATACATTCAGCGTAGGAGTTCTCACTTCTTGCACAATGGAAACAAATCGGTTCTTTTGAGGACGACGTCTTGCTGTGTCCTTAAACAAGGATAGCACATTGTGGTTAGATAATATCTTCTGAATCGATAACTTCGACTACCTATAAAGGCACATCCAGAACACTCCAGTTTGTCCCTCACTCTAGCAGTTATAGTCAGAATCCAATTCTTGGACTCATTAGATTTAATTAACCTCGAAAAAGAGACTAAATTATCTAGCAAATTCGTCCTTTAATATATCCACATCCCGATAAATTACTTTCATAAAGCTCTCACAAAGAGGTTCCTTTTCCTGAATTCCTTTGTCCACATCAAAAATTATAATACGAGGAAGTGGTTGCAGTACTCTTTGTACAGAGAATCTCATGTCCTTCAAACGTAAGCTAGACTCAAGCAATTGTAAATCCTTCGGGGTACCTACCTCGACTATACCTGACCTCCTCCAGTCTTTAATTCTCTTAACTTTTAACGTTTTTTAACGAAGAACTACAACCTCTGTGAGTCTCAGAACTTTTCACAGCCATCGTGATTATTTGTCAATCTCACAATACTTTCACTCAAAGTAATACTTCCATCGTCGAAAGGAGCATCACTGAACAATTTCTGTGGCTTTCCCTCTGTATGGTGCACATCCGGAGTCATCTTATCATCCTCACATTCCGGTTCCGTTATTAACAATTTGCAACCATACCATAATTATCCTGCAGTACAGAAGTTTCAGACTTTTGTATTATAGAGGGTGCCTCATCTACCTGACCTTTCTGTAGAGTACATTCAATCTTCTCTAAAGTTTCGCTCATAGTCTTCTGCAAATACTCCAATCGCGACAATCTAGACTCCACAGAAGCAACAACCACCGCACCTGCACCATCAATCCTTACTTCCATAGTGACAGGGCAAGTCACACCCTGCATGGCTTGTGTCTATATCACTTCCACCAGTCTAATGATTCATCTTGTCCTCTTTTATATCAGTTCTACTCCCTTCCCAATAAAGGTAAAAGGTAAACTGCAGCCATTATCAACCCACTGCAGGATGAAAGCCTCCTCAACAATTCATGTTGAGGGAAATGGACCATAATCTGCCACGCTGGTCCAGTGCGTGTTGGCAGATCGACCGTATTTAGCAGTCAGGGGCTTGAACCCCGGTCTACTCAAGGAGCGTGTGCTACTGCACTCCCGCTCCTGACCACTCGGCTACGGAGGCCTCTTAACTTTCGGAACCCTCTTAACCTTTTTAACCTTCCCAATAAGTAGACGTCAAATCGATAGACTATTTATTATCATCTCTAATCCTATGAGATATTCCCTTGTTCCTATGTAGTGTACATTCTGCAACTGCAGGATCAGTCCCATCCTGTTCACCCATAGGATCATCCCAGAATGAAAGCAACCTATAATCAAAACTGATCAACGAGGTCCACCTATCTCGCACCAGATTCACAATAAATTCCTTATCACCCAATTCCTTAATACCCAGTAACTTCATCATATTCATATTCAAAATGTGTAGTAACTTTTTAAGTTTTTTAATTCAGGCGCCTCCGTAGCCAGGTGGGCAGGAGCAGCAGTGCGTAGCATACTCTTCTTGATTAGACTGGGGTTCGAGCCCGTAACCACCAAATGCGGAAAGGTCAGAGAATGACCACCACATATCCCCGGAGCAATTATGGCCTTAGTTGCTAATGCTCCTAAAAATCAAATAACAACAACATTCTGTTTTATGTTATTCAAGTCCCTTAGTGCAATTGAACCACAAACATCCAGACCTTCATTTTGACACACTTTTACTTCCTTGTCCAAAATATTTTCATATAACTTCAAAATAGGCAAAAAAACCGTTACTCCGCTAACTTATATCTCTATCGGCCACATTTTAACCTCTTCATCAAGTCCAATCTTTCCTGCGTTCGTCAAAACAGTTGACCTAGTACATTCCAGCAAATGTCAAGAATAGAAGCCGCAACCTCTGACTTATAGACACCATTCATGTCCCTAGACATCTCCTCAAAGCCTGCAGCACTAGATTCTAAAACTTCCAAGTTCGCTGTACGCATGTTGAGCTCATTATTTCTGCTATTATCGTTAAGACTATCCACTTTTTCCCTAAGGTTTCTGGGAAAATCATAGGGGTAGCAGGATCAGTCCTGTGTATAAAGGGACAGTCACCTCCTTATCCCACCCTTGTGGTTAGCATAGTTGGTAGAATGGCGATTCTACCAACTATGCTAACCGTGATGTACTACACTCAGAGTAGTGGAAAATGAAAAAGACCTGGGGTAATTGTGCAGTCAGATATGAAATTCTCTGAACTCAGCTCTTTTCCACCCCACATCGGTTGGAAAAGACATGAGTTCGAGTTTCGTCGATGACGTGAAAATTTATGGGTATTTTTCATAAATTTATGGGTATTTTTCATATTTTTCATAAAAATACCCATAAATTCTCACGTGGCTGAGTTAGCCGGCCTCAGGCGAGGGTAGAAAATCTACAGGAGCTTTTTTTCCTCCCCAAAACTCGGGTTTTTCGTCCTGCATACAGAAAATCGACTGGAGAACACGCGTAATTTAAAGACAATATATACAGAGCAATATGGCTTTAGTCGCTGATTCTCATAAAAAACCCAACCCACAGAGGGTGGAAAAGATCTGATTTCCAGTCCTATCAATGACGGGAGGAATTTTTATGGGCCTTTTTCACAACGTGGCTGAGTTAGACGGTCTCAGGCGAGGGTAGCATGGTTTTTTCTTCCGGAAACTCGGGTTTTTAGTTCAGCAAAACAGAAAATCGACCTCAGAACAAACGCAATTTACAGACAGTATACACGGAGCAATATGGTCTTACTCGGTGATGCTTATAAAACACTACCACTACAACAACAAAACCCCCATGAGCTCTCATGGCAGCATGTCTGCACTGCCCAGAGAATTTCATATCTGACTACAAAAAATTACACCAGGTCTTTTTCATTTTCCACTACCCTGAATGTAATACATCACAGTTGATAAGTTACTCTGGGATTACTGCTAGACATATGGAGTACCTTGTATTTGTCAATATGAAACTTCAACTGCCATTTCGCAGACCATATTTTCACCTAATTTTTCCAGATTCTATTGCAGTAGCATACCGTCATTACTCCCGTTTACCACTCTGCCAACCTTTCTATGATCTGCAAACATAGACATTAAGCCTGTAAATATTAAAAAAAAAAAAGTTCTTGTTTATACTCCGGCAGGACCACCAGGTCAGTGGAGTTTACAAAAAATCAATACAAATGTTAATCGTATTTAGCAGTCAAGGACTTGAACCCCGGTCCACTCAAAGAACGTGTGATACTGCACCGCGTCCCTGACCACTCGGCTACGTCATTTGAAAACAACAATGGGCCCAGCGCTAAACCCTGGGGAACTTCACTAACAACATTAATTCACAAAGAGTAGTGCCCATTGATAATCACTCTGTCTTCTTCCACTTAACCATCCCTTTATCCATAGCAGTAACTTGCCCTTAATGTCGCACTGCTCCAGTTTGTACAGCAGTCGTTTTTGTGCAACAGTATCAAAATCCTTCCTGAAATCCAAGTAAGTGATATCAAAATTATTATTGCATCCAGTTCCTTGGTCACTGCATCATATACTGGTGCGCAAAACTTAAGGACCACTCAGGTTTTCACCTGTAGCTTCTCATAGGAGTGGCCTGGATATGGGGAAAAGCATACCAAAGGATTCTCATGAGGTACAGTTATTGTTATTTGGTTTTTAGGAGCATTAGCAACTAAGGCCATATTGCTCCGGGGGTTTGCGGTGGTCATTTCCTGACCTTTCCGCATCCTCCGTATTTGGTGGTCACGGGCTCGAACCCCAGTCTGATCAAGAAGCGTCTGCTACGCACTGCTGCTCTTGCCCACCTGGCTACGGAGGCGCCGTGAGGTACAGAAATGATGAAGGAAACAATGGAGACAAAACGGTACAGAGGAACTTTATTAAAAAATGGCAACATAGAACTGGCTGCCATGATACAGATGCATCACTGCCAAAGATGGAACAAAGGGGACAGGTCGTCCTCAGTAGGAGATATGGCTACCCCTAATGTCTATGCAGGCTTTGAACCGCCTGTCCATACTTAGAACAATGTTGTTGATAAGTTCTTGCGGTAACATCGTCCATTCCTCTGTCAGCGCCATCTTCAGGTGGTGAACATTTTCTGGTAGGTGTGGATGTGCCGCTAAGCGTCTCCCCAGAGCGTCCCATATGTGTTCGATGGGATTTAGATCGGTGGAACGAGCAGGTCAATCCATACGAACAATGTCCTCACTTTCCAAAAGCATATCAACAGCTGCAGTGCGATGGGGTGTGGCGTTATCATCCATAAACACGAACTCGGGCCAATGGCACGTCGGAACAGATGCACATGGGGAATGATTACCTCAGTACAGTAGCGTGCACCGGTTACAGTACCCCCTTCCAGTATCTGGAGTTGTGTACGTCCGTCCAAGATAACGCCTCCCCAGACGAGAACACCTCGACCGCCATATCGATCCCATTCAGCGATGTTTGCGGGGTGATACTGTGTGCCAACCTCTTGCCGATTAGCTGTCGTCCAGAATCGCTGTTGAGACTGAATCTACTCTCATCATTAAAGAGTACCTTACCCCCATTGTGCTGCTGTCCAGCCCTTGTGTTCGATGCACCACTGTAAACGATGTCTCCGATAGGCAGGTGTTAAAGGGACATAGCGCACTGGCCGTCGGGCAAACAGTCCGCCTTTGTGGAGTCGCCTGGCCACAGTAAACTGCGATATCCTGGGTCCTGCGCAGCAGTTTTGCAATGGATCCCGCTGTCTGGTGTCGGTCCATCTTGGCCTGTACGAGTATATAGCGGTCATCATTGGACGTTGTTTTTCGGGGACGACCACCACTGGTCCTTCGAATGTACCTGTCGTTCTGAAGCCGACCACGCACGTGAGACGATGCTATGGGCGATACCGAACTCTGCAGCTACACTCCTCGCAGTTCGACCTTCCTCGAGCTTCCCAATTAATAATTCGACCCCGGGTAAAGTCATCCAGATATTGTCTACTGGCCATTTCGTTGTCTGTAGCACTGTATGAAACCAGTTGAACGTCTGTAACAATCATGCTCACCATTCGGTAATTTTCACATAACTGGTGAACTGCTGCTTTTATCTCTTTATGTGAGCCCTCTCATCACGATTCAAATTTTTGCATGTGCACCAGCTTTCTACTGAACGGCCAGAGTTATGCAAATTGCCACATGCTGTTTCGTTTGATTTTGTGGTTGTAACCTGTAGAAATAGTGTTGGTCCTTAAGTTTTGCACACTAGTGTAGTAACCTATCAGATTGGTTAGAGAAGACCGCCCCTTGACAAACCCACGCTGTGACTGCAGTATAATTACATTCTTTCCTACTAGATAGTCCTGCATTACTTCTTTAATTGAGGAGTGGGCCCATTATTTTCACCTGAACAGACGTTAAGGTAACAGGTCTGTGATTACTCATGTCATATTTTGATTCTCTTTATGAATTGGAGGTACATTCGCACATCTCCGATCTACAGGGACCTCCTTGAATCCAAGGATGCTCTCATAATTATGGCTAAGGGTTTGCGTACCTCCTTTGCTGCCTCCCTAAATATAATTGGATAGATTCCATCCACCCCATGTACCTTGTTTATTTCTCTTCCACTTTCCTTTCAGTTATCACACAGTCATTTCGCTCCCCGTTAGAATTTGAGAAACTTCTAGCATCACCTCCCGTAAAGAATTACATTCACACATGAATCTATATTCATGTGTGAATGTAGATGCAAAATATCTATTCAATTTGCCAGCCACCTCATTAGATTCATCAACAGTAAACCCATTAATATCAAGTGGTTCAATGTGATTCAGTTCCTTCCTTCTATTATTAATATAAGCATAATATATAAATTATAGGCATAAATTACTATTGTTGTAGGGTTTTAGACCATATTGCGGTGTATATAATTGTAAACTGCTTGTATTTTGTGTTCGATTTGCTGTATGCTGGACAAAAACTCGAATTTCCGGGAGAAAAACTATACTACCATTGTTGGAGACCGACTAACTCGGCCACGTTGTGAGAAAAGACCCATAAAAATTCCTCGCGTCATTGACGGGATTCGAATTCAAGTCTTTTCCACTAGGTGTGGGGAGGCTGGAAATTATACCAACTGTGCTACCCACGAGGTCATTGATAGTTACATGATAATTCAGAGAATTGGTCGTGTTACCAGCTGAAAAGAATTTTAAAGGCGAAACTGGCATTGTTATAACTGGAGTTTACTGTATATACATATTTATTCTGGTGCACTGCCTGAATTAGCGAATACTGTAGTTTGTGGGGCTGCGCGGTCTACCTAAGGTTGAGAAACATCGCAGTATAGCAATCTCTTCATGCCTACAAGCCAGGGGTTTAAATTACAAAATAAGTCAATTATAGCGGTTAGAATAAACAAAATTAACTAGAACGATTAAGTAATTGATTTGATCTTAAAATTACAAGTTAACACCGAATCATAATAACTTAAGCGTAAAGTTGTCTAATTCGTGAGAATACGACGGGTGAAATTTATAATAAAAAACCGAAGTAGTATAAATGATTATACAGATCGAGATTTAAATTATTTCTCTCCATTGCTACCAGGCGGACATAGTATTTAACTCGAACCAGAGTTACTTAATAATTGCATCATTGTAGTCAAATGAGGCATACATTTGTTTGCTAAATTTTTGTCTGGCGTTTAGAATACTGAAAACAATGGCAGCCACATCTGAAAACAAAGGTTATAGCTGGAGCACAAAGTCGTTTAAAGAGCTTTACTCTTTCGGTAGGCGTATATTTTGTTCAATATTAGTTTATGAGTAACATTTTGGAATGTATTTTTGATTTCATTCGTATCACTTGTAATTATTGATGTAAATGAAACAGAGAAGGTAATGAAATATATACGAAATTTATCTTGTTGAACTTCAGAAGCGTGTGACTGCTACCCATAATTTGAATTTGGTAATTTAAATTTCTGAATACTGTACATAGCTTTGTGCTATGAGTTACCTCTGTTGGACGAGCGAACGAGAGTGAAGAAGAATAAGAATTAACGTACTGACTATTTTGAAAAGTTTACCCATGTTTGAATAGACTTCTCATGTACACGTATGAAGTATTTAAAAGCGGTTAAACCGGGCTGTTTTCAGCTTAAGGCGGACTTTGATATCATCATTCTTCTTTTTCTTGGTGATTCCTTTCTACTTCTGTCTCTTGTTTTCTCTCTCAGGGTAATTCAGAATTTTTTTTTTTTTTTTTTTTTTTTTTTGGCTGGTGCAGCATAAGCCCCAGGCTTCATTGCACCATATGGCTATTAATAATAATTCTGTTTAAAAACTCGTAACTGAACGTCATTTACCAAACGGCAGCCTGCCACAATTCTAAATAACTGCGATGCAATGAATTATCAAGTGATATCTTCTATTTGAAGATTTCTACGTCGGATTCACGAAATGACTTAACTGAAGCTATTTGAAAACAATCTGCCCTCGAATTCCTAACCTTTAAAGTTAAAATCTGTTAAGGCGTTAATTCGTAACGTTTTTATTACAATTTTTTTTTTTTTCCTTTTCTCTTGAATCCGTCCCGAATTTAGTGACGTAATAACCTGACCATTTTTTTACCCCAGTGAAAATAAACTTGCTACAAACGAAGGTCAGGTTTACCGGCCTTCTAACATATTCTTGCCGACTTTACTCGTTTAAACAACGGCATTCACCCTACTGTGATTAGCAGCCAATCAGCGCGAAGAAGTGGGCCGAGCTATTATCTGGATATCATTTGCTGTTGCAAAGATCCATGGGAAGTCTTAAATTTAACCACGAACTGAATGAATGAAAAGGTCTATTCCACTTCAAAATTATTACCATTATAACATTCGGCACCTTCACCCCGAATTGTTTTTGTATTACATTAGTTCATAATAATCACCTATCTAGATGTAAGAGTGCAGTTTATTGGAATATGGAACAATGCCATTCACAGAATTTAAATACTGTACTGTATATTTTGAGTACTACGTACGTACTGAAGTCACGAATGTAGTGCTACATCAAGACGGGTATGGTGAGGTTGGTGTGTACCGTATTGGTATGGCGTATTATTATCGAGGGTGATTATTTTTTGGAACAAATCTCAGTTTTTGTGCATTTTGATGCAATGCAATACCTAACAACTTGTTGAAAGTGAACGTGTGCTCCATTTGGTAGAACTGTACCATTTACAGAAAAATTATTTTAATTTGTGAAGAAAAAATGGTTTGTGTTAGGATAAAGATGTGTGCGTAACTTAAATACTCAGTACAGTAAAGTAACACTAATTACGTTTGCTAATTTAAACCCCTTCACCGCACTGCCAGGAACTTGCAATACAGGACCGGCTTTAGAATTAGTGACGAGTAGGCACTGGCCTAGGGGCATCAACGCCGCCACCTCGTCCCAAAAACAAAGCCCGCCAGAAAAATCGTGTATTTCATATGTTAACATGTTAAAACAAACAATATTAAATTCATAATTTACACGATTATAACTAATAAGTTACATAATTACATTGCATATAATTTACATTTTTGTAAGTAAATAAAATGTAAAATTAATCATTCTAAAAAAATAATCTTCGCATCGGCGGGAGGGGACGCCATCAGTCAATGTGGCACCATATACTATACCCTTGAGCTGGCCATGTTGCAATATGTATTCTTAATTTGCAATATTCATACAGCCGTATATTAGAAAAAAATATATAACGGCAATTTCGCTATTAACTCTAGTCATGTGGTAATATCGACATCTGCTTTGCATGTTAGCAATAAATTTATATAATGCCAATGTTGATCACCCTCACAATTATATTGGATAATAATGACCTCTCCAAAAGGTTTTTTATGTATGGTATTAAGCTTCATCATATCTTAATAGCTCTGTAAGATAAACAGTAATGTCTTCACAGAGGAACTATTAATACCCCTCCCCCCGATCAATTAAGCAAGTCTGCTGCATCGATCTTGAATGAGAAACAATTACGAAATTCTCCAGGTAACCTTACTACCCAACCGAACGCTAAATATGATTTAGCTTTTCCATGCACACCCAATCATATTTAGAAAACTAAATATGATTGGGTGGGCTACTGTTTTAAATTGCATGCTTTCAACTAATATCATTCCTTCTATGAAATTAATGCTGCTTATAGATTATCATATGTACGAAGAGTTAATACTGCACTTTGGTCAAAAGCTGCGCCAGTTTTTTCAACATAAAAGCAGTGGCGGCTCTTGATCTGTTTGTAGTGCTGCTTCTTAAAGACGTTTACCATTAACAGACTTGAACTTATATTTAAAAACAAAATCCATTCTTCGGTTTTTATTTGTTGAAAATACATCAATAACTTTTTCATTCAAGTTTTGTGCACCGTTGACTACGCTTTTCTCTATTGAAAGCACTGCTTGAGCATTTAGCCTTTCCTGATTCATAGTGCTCCGTAAAAATGTTTTTATTCTTTTTAATGTCGAATGGCAGCGTTCGGGCTTTGAAGTAGTCATCGGAATGGTCAAAAGAACTTTTGAGTTTTGTAAGGTCACTAAGAACTTCAGCTAGATTATTTTCTGAGATAAATTTCAGCAAGTCAGTTAATTTGCAATAATTTTGTAAATCATGTCTACTATAGAAAACTTATAATTCCGTAAGAGGTTTTTCTCTTTCAATCATGGGATATGCCTCAGTACCCTTCCTTACCTCTTCCATGGGTATTTTCGTACGAAAAATGACAGTTCTCCTTGTTAAACTATTTAGCAGCAATTAATTGCTTTGTAAAAGAATATCTCTCACCTATGTCAACACTTATATAGTCGCATACTTCCTTCGCTTCAATCATGAGTGTTTTTGAAGGATTTTCACAGTACATTGAATTCCTGGTTTTTAGAATTTCATTCTTAAAGTTTCCTATATATTCGTGTATTTTAATTGCCTCAGTTTCTCGAGATTGCATTTGATTATAAATGACTATCACGCGAGGCATTATCTGATAGCAAAGTTCTAACCAGAACTCGAATTTTTCATTACTCAAGATGTGCAAAATTCCAGTTGCTTCTGAAATCGTCTTGCCTGCGTTTGCTGTCGCTTGTAGTTCCTCCATGCACTTTTTTAAGGATTCAGAATTTTCATAAACGCTGTTCACGGTGCGTATATTGAAGTTCATCTTATAGGGGAAGGTCAGGCAACACGGCTGTCCATATGCTTTCTGAAAACAGTGACGCTGTGGTGATCTCGTTAAAAATGTTGGTATCGACATGAGGTTCGAAAAGAATATTCTTGAATCTCGGGTACTACAGGGTGGCCACTGAAAGACTGAATGATATAAAACAAAAATAACTTTTACAAACATGTTTTTTTTTAATTTTTTATTATTTCATTTGGAAATATAATTAATGGATTTTTTTTAGTATTATGTGTGAAAAACATCCCTCAAATGACCACCATTTTCCTGCTCACAAATACAGGCTCTTTCCACAGCATTTTCCTTGACCGTACGCAAGGTTTCAGGTCGTAAACGTCGGATTTCGGCTCGAATGTTCTTGAGTTCTTGAATTGTTCGAGGTTTATTTACGTAAACCCGTTCTTTCAAGTAGCCCCACAAAAAGAAGTCTGGAGCCGTCAAATCAGGTGAACGCAGAGGCCAAAAAATTCAGAATTTTTTGAAATTATTCGTTCACCAAAAATTTCTCGCAGGAGGTCCATCGTCGCCCTGGCAGTGTGCGCAGTAGCTCCATCCTGTTGGAACCATGCCTCCTGATTATCTTCGACCGCTGGGCGTAAAAAAATTTCAAGCATTGCCCTATACAGGGCCCCGTTGATTCTTTCTGGCTGACCTTCCTCATTTTCAAAAAAATAGGAGCCGATAACTCTTTTCAGCCATAACACCGCACCGAACAGTGCATTTTTGGCGATGCAATTGATGCTGTTGTAATTCCCTGTGGTTTCCCAGTACTCCAAAATCTGCAGTTTTGTTTGTTGATGTCCCCATTTAAGTGAAAATGGGCCTCATCACTCATTATCAAGTTGTTCAAAAAGTTCTCTGGCTAGGTGTTGAAATCGAATGGCGTATTGCAGGCGCTGCTGAGTATCCTGGGGTAGTAAAGCTTGGACCATTTGGATCTTGTATGGAAACATTTTTAAATCTTTCAGAATCTTCTGAAGCGATGTTCTGGCGATGCCTAGTTGAGCAGAGCGACGACGACGACGGGTAGAGGCAGATGGATCCTCACGGACACTCTGCCATACAGCTTCCACCGCTGCGTCAGTGCGCTTAGGACGTCTTCCCGGAAGATCGCCGACTGATCCAGTTCTTTCAAACCGGGCGATTAGGTTCCGAATCATGTTATCGCTAGGAGATACTCTTACTTTAAAATGTTGCCGGTATTTTCTGAGTTTCAATAATTGATCTTTCACTGGAATAGAAAAACCCAATGAGTTTTACTCGTTGCTGGACATCATACGTAGCCATTTTAATCTCCAAGCGATCCTCTATAACCTGTAAAAAAAAAAAAAAATAAATAAATAATAAATAAAATAAAGATTGAAAATGAACAAGTTGACTTTTTCAAACCCTTCGGTCTTTCAGTGGCTGTACTTGCTGCATTTCTCATCAGATTCAGTTGGTGTGCATAGCAGTGAATAAAATGTACATTTTTGTGCACTTTTCTTTTAGGCTGAACTCCCCCTTTCATCACACTTGCACCATCAAATATCTTAGCAACCAGTTTTTGAGTATTGCCTTCGAGGATTATGTCTAACTGATCTAGAATGCGCTTCGATATTCCGTCTGCCGTTTGATTTTCCGGAGTGAAAAAAAAAAAAAAACTCCAAACACGCTCAAAAATGTCTCCATTCAGCTCATATCTCAGAACAGTTACCATTTGTATATGTTCTGAAACATCTGTTGTGTCATCAGCCATGACAGCTACAAATGAAACTTCTTTAATTTATTTTTCTTTCATCACGGCATATTTGCAGCAAACAGTCAATATCATTTTGAATAATTTTTGAAATGCCTTTAAATGTTGCATTACTTCCTAAATGGTTCTTTAAATTGGAATCTAATGTACAGGCGAAATTTATTAATCCTCTGGATACTCCTGGATTTTTAGAATAGTCTTTTTCGTCATGTCCACGTAAAGGAATTTCAAACTGTCCACAATTTAATGCAGTATATTTTTGATAATACCTCACGATTCTTGGTAACTTTTCTATTATGTTTGCAAACGAAAGTCTATAGGCCTCATTAAACTGTTCTTTAATATTTAAGCTTCCTAAAAGCGATAGTGAATCACATTATCAACGTTTCTTCGAACTCCTCATGTTTTAGAGTTTTTTTCTTTCATTCTGTTTGTTTGTAAAACACTTGTCCACGTTAAGTCCCCTCCGAACAGTAAACATACAGTGAACAGAGTTATATGAAAATTTTGTGAAGTACAATGCAACGCAATAAATATTTTTATTAACAGAACCGCATATAGTATGAAGTATTTTCGGGTGTAACGGCACCAGGGACTTCTCCGCGTATGTTCACATTGTATCGAGGACAGTAAGCTGTCAAAGCCGCTGGCAAATGGAAAATAAAACAATGCATTTTTAACTTCACAAAGCCAACTTTTCCTTTGGTACCATTCAGTTTTAAAATTACGAATATATTTCTTATTATTGCTTATTCCCCGCTGAGATTTTTGAATCTTGGGTGTGGGGCGGCTTTATTTTTTAATCGAATTTTTTTCTTGGAGAGAATTGTGAAAAACGTAAGTTGTTGAAGTTTATTCACTGTCACGCAATTTACTTCATGGGGAAGCATGGAGGCCAGGATCCAATCAAATTTCACAAAATCGTGTGGCGTAGAAGTAATGTTTTTACTTACACATCACCTCATAATGTAACTTCATCTTACCAAGTTCAAGCTCAATTCACAATTAAGCTGTAATCGCATAATTATACTGTTGAATGTTGACTTAACACTGATATTATTTAGTTACTTAATGGGAATTCGGACGAATAACAAAAAGGCACCGACATTGTGGCTACACGCCCACCATGGTCAACGATGAAATCTGCACTGCGTGCTTTAGTGACTTTAATTTGTTTCACCTATAAAAAATGTATGTTGGCAAATGTATGCTGGTTAATGGCAACTACCAGATATTCAGTGGAATGCAAAATGTCACTGCCTGGTGCACATTGTGAGGCCTACGGTTAATTAAACTTCAAAGTTATTCGTTATTATTGAAATGATTACTGGAAATAGAAGATGCGCCTTGGGCCTGCATTCCAATGAGGAATCGCAGTATCAACGCTGCAAAAATCTCCAATTACTGCACGCCATGCGCTTTTTGTGCCCACATCACTTCCCTGGGAGATCTTTATGCAGTTTCGCTATATTGTCGCCCGGGAGAGGATATCATACCTGGAAAGCTTATATACCGACTTCCCGAATAGCAAGATCATCGTGGGAGCGGACGTCAACTATCAGTCCCCGGCGTGGTTCAGCAAGATCCCGGAGAGACATAGAGAACACAGTGGACTGCGACTCGAGAATTACCTGGCAAGTAGCTCATGCATAATACTAAACCAGGCAAATAACCCAAGCCACTTGCCTTGACTTTACAACCAAACCTTCAAATGATCTTAAAAATGAAAGGAAACGCCTCTCTGATCACCTCCAGCTGACTTGACAAGCCCGCTGGGAAGCATCCAACAAAGGACAAATCACGCACAAATTTCTGCCTACAATACAAATGGTATATCCTAAATACCCATCACAGCTCGTCCCTGGGTGCTATACCACCCATCTGCTCATTGGCCATGGGGCTTTTGGAGACAAGCTTCAGGATTTTGGACTAAGCGATACCCCACTGTGTCATTGTGGCTCCCGAGAAACGTAAGAACATTTACTTTACAGCTGCTCTCTGAGGACCTGTACCACAGGCTAATCACTAGGATCTCTCTCTCCCTCCGAGACCAGGAGCACCTCGTAATAACAGAGGACACATATCGGGAATTTGCTCAGTTTGCCAAAGATCCTCTTTCAAAGGAGGACATTCCCTCAACTGCAGCAGTGACCAAAAGACTGGAACCTTCCACCAAGAAGCAAATGTGGAAACATCATCTGGAACTTCCTTGCCTTCTGCTGGTAGCAAAAAAACTCAAATGTGACAAATCACCTAATCCTAACACCAAGGAATGCAAAACCGTGAAATGCACTTTCTGGATACGTCCCTGCATATCATTGGGACCATCTCAACACAAGAAAATTGGGACATGACAATACAATGACTAAAACTTAATCACCTCAAATATAAATGCAACCTATAAGAGGATTGCCATACACAACAGCCCACGCTATGGGCTGTTGTGTATGGCAACAGCCCATAGCGTGGCACTATTGTGCCATCACCAGGAGTTGGACAAAATACCAACCTAGAGCAAAAAAAACGAAACGTGACAAATTGGACTGAACTGGACCAATACATGACCATGACTGCAGCAATTGGCTACCAGCAAGCCATTAGGCGAACCAAGGCTGGACATCTGGCTCAGCCTGCTTTCACCCCTTTCCCTGGAAGTGGGGGGGTGACACCTTGCTGTCTCCTGCCACCACCCACTTTTCCTTCTGGTGGGGAATGGGCATGCTCCACTGCCTCATGGGGTCTTTCTATAAAAATAATATTAATGTCATCTGCAAATTTTGACTTCGCTGCCTGTAGTAGCCCTTCGCTGTCACTTAAGTAAAACAACGGGTCCAGCACCGACCGCTTCGGGGCCCTTTCTTCTGTTTTCCTACCCCCCAGTCTTCCGCCTCCCCTCCGAACACTTTCTCCTTACATAGTGTATTGCCTCACGAGTCCAATTTAAATAACATCAAAATTCTTGCCCGACCTTTTAGGCTCTTAGAATTTATCATTTTAGCGTACAACCCAGTCTAGCATTTCTAATAACTACTTACAGAAAAAAAAAAAAAAACCGCGATCATTTTATTTAGGTCTTAGCCACCGAAATCTCAGGAAAATAGGTGGCAGGACCTGCCAGAGTAATATATTGACAACTAGTACGCCTGGCTAGCCTCCCCCCGGCGAATTATGGAAACACTGGGTCCCATTAGGGGCCCGGCGGCGGCTAATAAGCCAGACGAACAATGGGCACAGCATACTACACAACACATGATCCACACACTTTTAAATCTCTGGCTTTGACAGCGTACTGTCCTCGATACAATGTAAACATACGCGGAGAAGTCCCTGGTGCCGTTAGACCCGAAAATACTTCATACTATATGCGGTTCTGTTAATAAAAATATTCATTGCGTTGCATTGTACTTCACAAAATTTTCATATAACTCTGTTCACTGTATGGGGTTGTCACAGTCCCTACCGAACTGTGACAGCCCCCCCCCCACTTTATATGTACAATATCATACATACAGTATTACAGATGCAGATTTACATTATCAGTACAGAGAATGAGGAACATCTATTGAAAAATTGGTAACAACATTCAAAGTCCATCTGACCAATTCAAAAGCAAATAATAATGTACTGAGACACTAAGATTAGTTTTCACCATATTCGGTGATGTTCTTCAGTTCAAGAATACGCTCACTACTGTGAGCCCCGGAATATAAGTTCTGAAAATTCTCAGGCACCCTCAACCCAGGATTTTATTATTACTATTATAATTATTATTATTAGCCATATGGTTCAAGTAAGCCTGAGGCTTATGCTGTACCAGCTAAAAAAAAAATATATATATTCTGAGTTACCCTAAGAGAGAGAGAGCGAGAGCGCGCGCGCGCGCAGGAATCAGAAGTAGAAGGGAATCACCAAGAAAGAGAAGAATGATGATATCCGGCTCAGAACACTGGGTGTGCCAAGCCCATACTCATCAGATATGAGCCCCTATCAACAGCGGTAAAACGCCAAGTTCAGTCTTAATCTGTAGATTAATACCGAACGCTGCGTTGAGAACTTGTTTTCGCCGATATTAGCTCAGTCAACTTTGAAATTGAACAACAGGAAAAGTAAAAAATAAATACTGAAGTGATTTTCATAATCACTAGGTTTGAAAGGACATTAAATAATAAAAAAAAATTATAATTTACCTATAATACTGTTCAAACTAAAAGAAATTCAGTGTCTTAATTTGGGGAAGACATCCGTACTTTTGTTTCTCCCTCCCATTCCCCCGTAATTTTATTCTTGGTTATACACCAGTATAGTATTTGTATGCAGTACTAGGGTATTGAACAATTTCATATCTGCCTAGACAGTAACCCAAAATCAACTACAACTCAACTCTTAATGTGCAAGTTTTTTTCTTTTGTTATTTTGCAACTTGAAGAATGCCACTTTTCAGACCATTCTTGAGGCCTATCCAAGTCGTTCTGTTCGTATGGCGCTGGTCATGAACCACTTTCCTGATATTAATGTCATCTGCAAATTTTGACTTCGCTGTCACTTAAGTAAAACAACGGGACCAGCACCAACAAGGACCTGACTCAAGCAGACATGCAGCCGCCAGGCCATATGGCTCCCTTGCCGGGCACACTTTCCTCCCTTCCCTGGCAGAGGGGGAGGCGACAGCCTTCTTGTTGCCTCCCCCCCTGCCATCCCACATCTTTCTCTCTGGTGGAGCATGGGCATGCCCCACTGGCACATGCTGGGGTCGTCTACTCTATTGATCCCAGTCTTTCCTAGCTATTCCCCCCCTAGCCTTCAGTCTCCTCCCCTCTCTATCTCTATGCCAGCGCAAGACCCACACCAAAATTCTAGCTTCTCTAAATTATTTCGCCCTCTCCTCGGCCATTAAATTTTCAAATGCAACCCCTTCAAACCGGGAAACATGTATGTGATCAACATACAACGTGCGAAATTTTTTTTTTTTTTTTTATTTTATTTTTTTTTTATTTTACGGTCCTAGCCACTG
Source organism: Mastigoproctus giganteus (assembly GCF_048544385.1). Taxonomy (NCBI): domain Eukaryota; kingdom Metazoa; phylum Arthropoda; class Arachnida; order Uropygi; family Thelyphonidae; genus Mastigoproctus; species Mastigoproctus giganteus. The sequence goes on along the minus strand of NC_143582.1, from coordinate 88,145,284 downwards.
AAATCTCAGGAAATTAGGTGGCAGGACCTGCCAGAGTATATTAATTATAATACTGGTGTACCTGGTCTGCCTCCACGGGGCGAAAGTGGGGCAACGTTGGGCCTCAGTAGGGGTCCAGCGGCTAAATGACCAGATGAACAACGGTACACGACACTACATATGAACAATATCCATACACTTTTAAATCTCTGGCATTTCCAGCAAACTGGCACACCCATCACAATGTAAACAACGCGGAGATGGGGGAAACCCCTGGTGCCGTATGACCCTAAATACACTTTACACTTTACACCAACCGCTTCGGGGCCCATTTCTAATACGAGGCCTAATGTGAAGAGTACCCATTAATTACTACTTTTCGCCTTTGTCCTGCTGTCTTCCATGGAGTTTAGTCAGATTGATACATCGCCTTCTGCTATTCGTTTGGAGAGGTCTGGTTTCAGTTCCTATCGACGACAGAGTTAATTTGCAACACTTAGATTGGAGTTATAATTAACCGATCTCGAGCGGAGTTAAGTTTTTCCCAGCCGCATTCGACCTGTGGAAAATCCTCTGCAGACAACTCACAACACGGTATGACGAAATAAGCTCTTGACCCATTAAAAAATAATATGAATTGTATTGCAGCTAAGGATTGTGCCTCTGATATGAACATGCTTCAGCCTGTACAATAACCTCACGTGCAGAAAAAGTAATGCTTTCTGAATGTAGAAGAAATAGTATTTTTCAGCCGTCTTAATATGCGGTAAGTCGGGTCTTTTTCGCCATTATACCCACTTTGTCCTTATGTCAGACCTTGCTATTGGTTCCATGTTTGCTGTACTTGGATCTGCTATAAGTATGTTATTTGACAATTCTTATCTTCCAAAAGGATAAGAACAGTTAGATCTGTTGGATTGCTGTAAGCAGTCCAACAGATCTGATTGTTTCCAAAGAAAGTACACAGTTAAATAGGACATAATTACAACACTGAGTATTTACATCGGTGTAACAAGTCTTTCAGGACACTGTAGAACATATTAGAAGTTTATTTCCTTTTTCGGACTGTTGCCTGTTATTCATACTATCACTTCTTGTAAAGAAAAGTATATACTATTACTATTATACATACTATCACTTTTTCTAAAGAAAAGGGGGTTGATTTGTATTGCATTTCTGCATATTCCCAGCTTCCCCCAATTTATATGGTTCTTGAGAATGGAAATTCGTACACTTCAAAGCGTACGAATTTCCATTCATACGAATTGATGGATCTGTGAATATCAATTTGTCTCCCCACCCACTAAAATATAGTCACTCGAAACTGAAACAGCATTTATTCAAATACTTAACAAGAATCGAAGGATAGTGAATATATCCACTGTTTTTCAGTGATATTTTCAAAAATATTTCACATTAACAAACCATTCACTTTGCTATTTTTAAACGAGAGCATGGGGGGCTATTTCCTAACCCCAGAGAACTGTTGGATAACAGTTCGCAAAAGAAAAAGACACTTTCAAAAATATTCCACATTTCCGATTTTTAAACAAGGGCAAATGGCGCCTCCGTAGCCAGGTGGGAAGGAGGAGCAGTGCGTAGCACACGCTTCTTGATTAGACCGGGGTTCGAGCCGGTCACTACCAAATACGGAGGATGCGGAAAGGTCAGGGAATGACCACCGCATATTCCCGGAGCAATATGGCCTTAGTTGCTAATGCTCCTAAAAACTAAATAACAACAAGGGCAAATATATACCCTGTTCCCGCAAGGTTGTTTATCGGGTCAAACAGGATAACCTGGATATTTTTCCTGTTACCATTTTCATTTAATGCGTTCGAATAGGAATTGGGCGGGGGCTAATGTCCATAAAGTAGCACTCAGTAGAACTGCATTCCGTTAATTTCATTATGCAGCTGCTATAATAATATGACTTTTATTCCTCTTTATATCGTAAGCCATTTTTGACACTGTCTGGCCTTTCTGGTTCTTTTTTTCTTGACCTTTATTATTTCTAATGATTTATGTATTTCAATCCGCTGTACTTAATTTAAAAGCGTTTTATATAAGATTTATTTCGGTTCCAGCTTGTTTCAGGGGAATATCTCCCTTTATGCCTTTCGTAAAAAATTGGTAAAGTGGATGACTCGTTAAAGTGTAAACATTCTTGAAATATTACTGAAATTTCTTTTTCGAATCTATCGTTTGGGGATAGTAAATATGTTCATATTCTCCTTATGCCTTTGAATCTGGGCTCGAATATTGGTTGGTTTAACAAGGTAGCTGGTTTGCCATTTAGTATACCACTATTATGCTCACCATCTTTGCCTCTCCCTCATGGAAGTAACTCAACCCGAAAACTGATGCTTGTAAAGTTAATCACGGGCCAACTAGATGCACGAAGTGTGTCAAATGTCATGCGAATAAAAAAAAAAATACATTTGGGAATGAGTAAACATCTCGCTACTTAACAAACTGAGCAAGACTTACTGCATAAAAAGATTAAACCGTCAAGCTAAAAGGCTTGATGAAATGCAAATCGGTCTGTGAATAGCAACTTGTACAGATAGATTAATATAGAACGACGCAATTCGGTTTAAGTTGTTGATTTGCCTAAAACCAAATAGGAACAAACGTTATCTAACTATTATCCAGTTCTAAAGTTCCTTCATCAGCCATGAGTAAGGTTTCGATAGCGAACCAGTTTAAGTCGGAGTCAGGTTGCCGGTTTGACTGGCAACCTGAAATAATAATTTCAGGATATAATTATTATTTAAAACTACTTGGCATTTGAAAACAAAAATATCATGTAAACTTTACGTGCTTTCTGTCGTTTATACGCGTGCGCATTATAATGTTAAAAATCTTGGATAAACGTGCGATGACGTTCAACTGAGTAATTGTTGCTCTAGGATCTCATGGCCTTTTCTTGCATCTTTTATCTCCATTGTCCCTGACTTCTCAACGAAGTCATATTGCCTAGTATGTGGTAGGATAATGCCTTTCCGCTCTCGGCTCAAAGGGAGTTTTTTTTTTTTTAGCAATTTTCTTGCTGTAGCAAGAAAGTTTATAAAATAACTGATAAAATTGTGCAGTCCAGAGTAAACATTCAGGCTGCTGTCATAGTGAGAAATGCAGACTGTGAGGTAACACAAATTGATGAGTTGTTTTACTCAGTCTGTAAAAAGATCTTGAGTGAGATTGGTAGCGTATATGTGGTAAGTGTATACTGCCAGTTCCGTGATGAAATGGAGCCTTATTTAAACTATATTGAAAAAGTGGTAGAAGTATTACAAGGAAAGAAAATTGTAATTGGTATTGATTCAAATGCAAGTTCAACAACTTGGGGAAATCGAAAGACTGATACTAGAGAAATGTTGATAAGTCAGAGACCTTAATATTGTAAATGAGATGGGCCAGCCCTCTACCTTCAGTACTATGACAAGGAGAATCTAATATAAATTTAAAATTAACTACAGAAGCCTTGTGGAATAAGATATGGTGTGTTGGAAGGTTAGGGAGGACTGGAGTACCAGCGATCATAATGTATCAGTTTCGAGATAAGACATGAGAGGCTAGAATGTAATACAGGGTTTGAAAAGAGGTTTGCAGGAAGTTCTGTGAACTGGCAATGTTTTGAAGAAGAGATTACAAAAAGACAGATAATAGACAAGAAATAGATAGCAGCCTGGCTGGAGAAAGGGCTCAGAAAATAGTTAGTATTATATATGAAAGTTGTTGCAAGTCTGAGGAGGAGCACAAAATTAAAAAGCGTTCCTTGGTGGAATGGGATATTAGCGGAAATGAGGAGGAGAGTGAACAGGGCTAGGAGGAATTTCCAGAGGGTACGGAGAAGAGGATTAAGTGAACAAATGTAGGATTTAAAGAGGCAATACCAACAAATAAGACGAGAATATGTTGGTAGAAACTACGTAAAAGAGAAAATGAATAAAAACGTATGGGGAATTATTATTTGATAGAATGAAAGTTGATCAAGTTTATAGTACTATTAAAAAAGAAAATCGGAGTACGAGCGACTGGGAGTCCTCCATGCGTGGTTTGCTCTCCTCATTGTTTCCTATAGATTAAATAAGTTTGGATAGTAGAGAACAAAGACAAGTCAGGAAATTAAATGATGAATATGTGGGGGAGCAGGAAATTGAAAAGTTAATTACGGAGGTAGAATTGAAGATAGCATTGGAGAAAGTTAAGATAAAGAAAGCACCAGGCAGAGATGGATTGCTACCCAAAGTGATAAAGAAGCTTGGTTTGAAATTTGAAAAGGAATTGGTTTGAGTTATATAATATGTGCTTAAATGAGAAAATCTTTCCTAGTTGTTGGAAGGAGGCATACATTAAAATATTATTAAAGAATAGAGAAAAAGAGAGGACGGATCCTGGATCATATAGACCAGTGGCATTATTGCCGGTTATCGCAAAGGTTTTTGAAATAGTGTTGATGAATAGATTTGAGGGATATTACGAGAGTAGTGGAATGAGCAGCCCTAGGTAGTTTGGCTTTTGGAGAGACAGATCGACCGAAGATGCTGTGGTTAAAATGGTGTCATATGTACTTCAGAAATATGTACCTCAGGAGACTTCAGAAATTATCCTGGATATATTTCTTGATTTTAAGGGTGCATTTCATCGTATGTGGTGGTCGCGCTTTAGCAAGAATGAGAAAAATGAAGTGTACTGGGCAGGTCTATGGATTTTAAGATTATTTTAAAGATAGGAAAGTTACAATTGTAACGAAATATGGGAAAGTTACTCAGGAAGTAAGAAGAGGTGCTCCACAAGATTCAATCATAGATCCCTATAGTTGGAATATTGTATTGGTTGAGCTACTGGTTCAGGAGCTCAACCAATATATGATTTGTTAATAATGGTAGTGGGAAAGTCTATAAAAGAATTGGAGAAGAGAATTAAGGAGACTATGGGAAAAGTGGAGAAATGGGCATGAGGTCCATAAAATGGAGATATCGAAAAAAACTCACATGGTTCTGCTGAAAGGGAAGCTCAATGAAAGAAGGATGACTGCAAAAATATTTGGTATGTCGATAGCATATGTCCCCTTGGTCAAGTAACTAGGAGTTTATTTGGATGAAAGGATGTCCTTTTTGCCTCACGTGCAGAAATTAAGAGATAAAAGTGAGGATGGTTTATTTAAAAATTCGGAAAGTCACAAGGGTAAAATGGGGAGTGAAAGGCAAGTCCTTAGACCTCTATAAACGTATACTTCTATCGATTGTGACATATGCATGTGGGGCTTAGGGTAATAGTGACTAATAACCATGTTAAAAGAAGTCTTATATTTCAGCACAGATTTGCCCTTCTGGCGGTGACGTGGTCCTGCAGAACCGTTTCAAATGATGCTCTGCAAGTTATTGCAGGAAAGTAACCACTAGATCTGATTATACTTAAAAGGGCAATGGAATATGCGATTAAGAATAATAAGAGAATAGAACTTATAGGAATAAAATCTTATAGAGAAGAGGATAGAGAGTATGGAAGACACGATTTGAAAGTAGAAAAGAAAAGGTTACAGCAAGATAGATTGTATATGGCAGGAAAGATGGCGTGTTACCTTTTGCCTTTCTGCCTGGGGTGAAACTATGAAAGATATTTCATCTTGGTCTGGTCTAGGAATGTTCCAAACCATGTTAATAACTGAACATGGGTTTAAAGAAAAGACTGGTAGAGCTTGGTGTAGAACAAAATCCAATGTGTATTAATGGGATGGTAGAGGTTTCAGAGCATATTTTAAGGCAGTGTGTAAGATATGATATACCAGGGAATATGTTAATTAGGCAGACTGGCTCAGACTAATACACCTGGAGTGACTTGTTTAAGAATAGAGAATCTAATGAAGCTTTTGCTGAGTTCACTAGAGAAGTAAGCAGGATTAGACAATTGAAAAAATTTGTATATATGTAAGTAGTGTTTTTATGGAGTAGAGATTTAGTTGGAATTAGAATTTATTGATCTTATAGTTAATAGTTGTATAAAAAAGAAATGTTAAAAAATGGTGTAAAATACAATAATATATTGATGAATTCTATTGTTTAGAGTTTATAGTTGTATAAAAGAAAATGTTGTAAAAAGTATAATTTGGCTAGAACAACAATCACTATTTATAGAAGTTTTCCTTTTGAAGTTTAAAGTTTAATTGAGCTCTAGATAGTGGATATCCGCCATTTCGGGGCAGGGGCGATAAAATATCATCAATGTTTGATTAAGATATGAATAAGGATCAAAAGATTAAAATTGATAGAATAGAGGAATAAAACGCGGATGAGCCTATTGGGCAGGTACAAATAGATGTTAGGATAGTGATGAAGTGATGCAGCAAGAAAGCTGTTTTGGGGGCGATTAAAAAAATTGTCTAAAAAAGCCCTTTAGGTGGCGATAACTTAAAAAAAAAAAAGTTGAAAAACACTAGTCTAAGATAACAGCTATATTCTCCCCCCCCCCCATTTTAAACGCCCTTTCTCACATTCATTGTGATAATAGAGGACAGCACTCCCGCCAACTATAGTCTCCGTTTCACTTTAAAGAAAAGTTTTTTTTATTAGGGAAATTTCACATTAACACAAAAATAAGTGAGGAATCATCCCCACTCGGGAGATAATGGCTGTTTGTTTATACAGTCTGAAGTTTAGTACAGCTGTATACGTGTCAGTGTAATATAACTTTCTCTAGATTAACCTGTGAATAGATGATTTGTTCGTTTAATTAGGGATATGGAATTTATACTCAGTTGTTTTAGGAAAACGGTTATTGCAAATCAAGGATGGTCCGACTTTTACAAAATTTGAGCGATTCACAAGGCTGAAAACAGTTTTCTTGCTGCAACTAGTCCAAGTATTAGTTTCAGTAAGAAAGCTGTTTTCAGCCTTGTGAATCGCTCATATTTTGTAAAATTCGGATCATCCTTGATTTGCAATAACTGTTTTCCTAAAACAACTGAGTGTAAATTTCATATTACAAATTAAACGAAAAAATCATCTATTCACAGGTTAATCTAGAGAAAGTTATATTACACTTACATGCAGTGACGGATTCAGGATAGGGGAACTGGGGCACGTGCTTTCCCTGTCGTTTTTCGAAGAATATTCACCAATCGTTTAAATTTCCTTTAGCTACAAAAAAAAAAAAAAAAATTCATTGTTAACATAGGATTTTATCTATTTTTGCATTGTGGCTCAGCTTTCAACTGGCTAGTTGGCAACTCTGATGCGATCGCCATTCTAGTTCGAGGCGTCACGTAGTTTGTCGTGCGTAATGTTTACTTCAAAGTAATTCAGACTTCAGCTGTGTCCGCCAGTCACATTATGTTTGAGTGTTGTATCTGTTTTGTTCTGTGCATTATTTTATGCCTTTTTTGTGCACAAAATGGTGCCCCCCCCTGTCATTTTTTTTCTGGATCCGCCACTTTTTACACGCAGGGCCATTGCGACCCTATGTGCCACCTGTAAGTGAAATCAAATTTGCTGTCCCAAAATATTTGGATTAAAAAATAAAATGAGGCGTAAATTATTATTATTAGCTATATGGTGCAAGGAAGCCTGAGGCTTATGCTGCACCAGCCAAAAAAAAAAAAATTCTGAATTACCGAGAGAGAGAGAGAGAGAGAGAGAGAGAGAGAGAGAGAGAGAGAGAGAGAGAGAGAGAGAGAGAGAGAGAGAGAGAGAGAGAGAGATCCAGCTCAGGGCTCTGGATTTTGGCCAAGCCCATACTCACCAGATGTGTGAGCCCCTGGGAAGGATGATGATTATTATTAATTTATTAAAAAAGAAAAGAATTGAGACATATGTGAGATATAATATAATGAAACAACAAACAAAAATAACAATAATTCTGGAAACAAACTTAATTCTAAATCACAGTAATCGTACCCACAATAATAAAATAAAAGAAAAATTATAATGTTAAAAAATTGTTAATTTATGTTTTCTTGCTTTAAGACAGTGGTTTTCAACCTTTTTTTAATAACGGCACCCCTACTCAATTTTCTGCCTGTTAGATCAGATTTTCTCTCTCTCTATATATATATATATATTTTTTTTTTTTTTTTTTTCGATTTTGGTCTTTTCTTTGAAGCACCAGCCCACTGAAGTCCAAGCTTCTCTAGATGGCATTCTTCTTCCAGTGGTAAATACACATACGGACTTGGGAGTCGTCTTCAATTGCAAACTGACCCTCATGCCCCACATTGACAAGCTCAGAACAAAATTCTGCTAGACCGGGGTTCGAGCCCGTGAGCCACCAAATACGGAGGCTGCGAAAGGTCAGGGAATGACCACCGCATATCCCTGGAGCAATATGGTCTTAGTTGCTAATGCTCCTAACAATAACAAAATTCTGCGAAATGCGGTGGATTACCAAACAACTACTTCACGTTAAGGATCTGAATGTGATTCAGTGGTACGTATACTCCGTCATGTTATATGCCTCAGAAATATGGGCATCTGCAGCCCCCATGAATATCAAGCGTGTGTACTCCTCAGAATACTGGCTCCTTCGTTGGATCACACATAAACATTATCGTCCACCCCCAGCAAAGAACAACTGCGATGGCAACCGCACTGAACTTTGCCCGACTACCAAACCTTATAATGGAAAGACGCCTCACACTAACTGCCAAAATGACCACTGGAATAATCTCGGAGCCAAACATATGGGAACTGTGCAGCTGGAGAATCCCTCAACCCGGACTGAGGTCAGCTCCAACACTTATAGCCAACCATAATAGACTGCCCCTTAGTGACCGCTTTCTCCCCAAGCAGATGCTTATCACAGTCCAAGCAATCGAAGGCGACCTCTACAAATTTGTCAAGGATCGCAAATACCGGAGAGTGATCCTTGATGACCTAAACTCAACCAGGAAAACTGCACAGTAATGTCGCAGTATAATAAATTTAAAAAAGGATGTCTGTACAGTATTGAATATAATGTCAAAAATGCTTTATAATATCTTTATAAATATATATTTAGAATAATTTAGCTGAAACTTATTATATTGTTGGCCCTGGGGGATGAACCTGTCCTCCGATGTGGGCCCCGTCCTCAAGGCCTTTGTCCACCAGCCAATGTGAAGCCCCTGGCATTCCTGCCATGAAGGGTACATTGTATACATCTTTTTGTACACAATAAAGATTTTATTTATATATATATATATATATATTACAATAATATTTATTTATAGTTATTACAATAATATAATTATAAAAATTACATTTCATAATAAAAATATGTATACAGTATATAATAATTTTATTCTTTATGTAGAGGTACTAAGTAAACATCAATTATAGATCACCACAAAATTAAGATACTGTACGCTTTTTATAATGAAAGAAAAAAAAAAATTAAAAAAAAAAAAATTAGTAACTTAAACCCAAATTGCATTACACCCCTGGAATGTTGTTGCAGCATCCTGAGGTGCCGTGGCACCCCAGTTGAAAACAGCTGCTTTAAGATGTGCAAATTTATTAATTACTGTATTTCATTTATCTTTATTTATTCCAAAAGATCATTTTCTATTGAAATTATTGCTAAATTAGAGAGTCGTTGTTGAGACATTGTCGCTCGTAAATAATTTGATTAATTTTAAAGAACTCCGTTCACTTGAAGCAAGGAAATTGGTAAAGTTAGAAAAATTCTTAATATAACATCTATATTTAGAAAATTATCTGTAAAATCAATTTTAAAAATATATTGTAAAAATTAAAATAGAATAATATTGTCTTTAATTGCATTTTTATTCTTGGAGAGATAATTGTGAAAAACTAAGTTGCTGAAGTTTATTTACTGTCACCCAATTTACTTCATGGGGAAGCATGGAGGCCATGATCGAATCAAATTTCACAAAATCGTGTCGTAGAACTAGTTTTACTTATACATCACCTCATAATATAACTTCTGCTTACCAAGTTCAAGCTCAAATAGCAATTAAGCTGTAATCACATAATTACTGTTGAATGCTGGGTATTGATTTAACACTGATATTTAGTTACTTAATGGGAATTCAGGCAAATAACAAAAATTTAGTCTCCAGAGCTAAATTCGGGTCAACCCTTCCCCATCTCTTCCATCATGAGTTATGACTGATGAATTTTGAGGTTATGATGAGCATCATGGCAAGATCCAATCTTTACATTTAGAAGGTACATCTCTAAAATGGTGTTTGGCCGGCTGCTAGTTAGTACACCGGACCGAACCTGTTGGTAACTCTAGGAGGCTTCCAGATCAGCTAGTGTGTAATTTTGCTACCTCTACTAGATAGTGACTGGAGGGAGTCCAAGTAGTGTGTATGCTGGGGCATTGCCGAGGCCACGTTATGTTAAGGATCTAGGTATGTTCTTACCATGTGTACGTCATATCCAAAATTTCATTACTTCATACAGCATGCCCCCCACTTATTCTTACTATAGAATACACCATGAATTGTCGTATTAATAGAGTAAGCTTATCTGCGAAAAGATCTAAACCTCCCAAACACTTCCTAGTCCACTTGCAGTCTGCCAAACCCCATGTACTTTTTCTGACAGAATCCCAGTTATCGGTTGATTCAACTACTGCTCATCTCAGTTGCCCAAATTTTTTGCTGTATGATTCCTTTCGCCTGAAAGCTGATACTTGTGCATATGTTCGTTCCGATAATCCCTGTCAGAGACTTGGTAATTTGGAATCTCCTCTCTTCAATCTTCTCTGGCTTAAAATCTCTACCTCATTTTGTAAAATTCATCTGTTGTCTCTACCGTTCTCCCAACTCCACTAATCACTTGGAGCTCTTTGACTCCCTCTCTTCGCAACTGGACTTTCTCTAGCCCAACTTTCCTAACAGTTAAGTAATTTTCCTTGGTGATTTTAATGTTCACAACTCCAGCTGGCTTCTGTTTTATAGTCACACCGACCCAGCTGGTTGAGATGCTCAGGCTTACCTCACACAGATTGTTCGTTAACCTACTAGACAATCCTATCCGTACAGCCAACATGCTTGATCTTTTTCTCACAAACAACCCTTCTAAGTTATACGGTGAAAGTGAGTGGTCATTTAGGCACCTCAGATCACAACTTGGTGATTGTCTCTTCTCCAATGGAGCCTTTATCTCATGCCTATTCCCAACCTAGTGTTGTTTGGCATTACACGAATGCAAAATGGGATGACCTAAGAGGTTTCTTTTCTTCTTTCCTTCAGTCGGATTACTGTTTCAAAACTTCTGATATCAACCTTTGCTCAGATCGTTTCAGTGAAATTATTCTTGTAGGAATGGAATCCTTTATCCCACACTCCATTTAAAATCACGTACTTTATCTGAACCTTCGTTTTCCAATCAATGTGCTAAGGATGTTCAAGAGAAGAACATTGCATATCGTAATTGGCTTGTTTCCAATTCTTCAGTTTAATTTTCTGTCTACACCAAAGCTTGCAAATATTGTAAAGCAACTAGATTTTGAACAGGCTAAGAGTAGAAAACTTGTTTCTTGCCCTAATGGTAGATGAGCATTCTGGTCTCTTGCCAGAGCTATTGGCTGCAACTTTTGCTTATCTCTGCTCCCACTTCTGTCAAAACCAGATGGTTCTGTTGTCACTTCAGCCAAGGATAAAAATGGGATGCCATCTGACTTGCTGGCATTCCATTTTTCTTCCAACTCATGTATTAATGATATTGGTAAAACAACTCCCACCATTCCCAACACACTCCATTCAATGCCTCCTGTGGTCTTCCGTCAAAAGGATTTTGACAAATCTTGATGCTAAGAAAGCTCAGGTCCTGATGATATTTCTCCACTTGTTCTCAAAACTTGTGCCCCTGAACATACTCCTGCTCTTTGCTGCCTTTTTTTTTCACTCTTATTCCAAAGGTGTTTTTCCTTCTGCTTGGAAATTTTCTCATATCCAGCCAGTTCCTAAAAAAGGTGACAAATCCCTCTCATCCAATTATCATCCCATTGCAATTACTTCTACTCTTTCTAAAGTAATGGAGAAATCAATTAACTGCCAACTCTTAAACTACCTAGAAGCCTTCTGTCTGATCAACGATCGCCAGTATGGATTCAATCAGTGTTGATCCACTGATATTCTGGCTTATGTTACCAATTTATGGACAAATTCAATAGAAAAGTTTGGTGAAACACAAGCAGTTGCTCTTGACATCTCAAAAGCTTTCGATCGAGTTTGGCATAAAGGTCTTCTAAACAAGCTTCCATCTTATGGTTTGCCAACTGTTTTTTGTAATTGGTTATCCAGTATTCTCTCTGATTGCTCACTGAGGGTGATGGTAGATGGGCCTCTGTCTTCTACTAATGCTGGTGTCACCCCCAAGGTTCAGTTCTTTCCCCCACTCTTTACCTCTTGTATATTAATGACCTTCCATTGACGGGAAATCCTATCCATATTTTTGCCGATGATAGCACATTGCATTCCATTTTGAGATATCTTGCCCTGCTCAATCAGCTTCAACTTCTGGAATATCTATCAATTCCTTAAATGCCAATCTCCAGGTAATTCTCCAGTGGGGCAAAGACAATTTAGTTTATTTCAATCCTAAAACTCAGTCTAGTCTTATCTCGCAAAAAAAAGGATTCTTTTTTTTGAAATATGAAATATCTCTTTTGGGGATTACCCTGACTTCTAATCTCTCTTGACACAAGCACATTACAAGCATTGCTTTCTCTGCAATCTAAAAAACTTGGTTTTCTCTTTTGCTCTCAGCATTACTTTTCTTCCAAACAGCTGTTCACTCTGTACAAATTGCAAATCCACCCTACCATGGAATATTATTCCCACAACTGGGGTGGTGCCCCCAAAACCTCTCAGGCTTAGATTCCATTCAGAAGAGGGCAGTTAGGTTAATTAATGACTCCTCTCTGAGTCTCCATTCCCTGTCTCATAGATGTAGTTTCTGCTGCATGCCCTTTCTACAGATACTTCCATGGGCACAGTTCTTCTGAACTGGCTTCTATTATTCTCTCTCTCTCTCTCTCTCTCTCTCTCTCTCTCTCTCTCTCTCTCTCTCTCTCTCTCTCTCTCTCTCTCTCGTCCAAACATGTGCAGCCAACATCCATTTAGTGTCCAACTTCAAACTCACAGAACCAACTTTTCATCTTCCTCGTTTATTCATTCAACTGCTGTTTTCTGGAACAACCTTCCTTTGTACGTATTTCCTGAAAATTACAGTCTACAGAAGTTCAAGTGTAATGTCAACAAATATCTTCTTTCGTATCTCCAACCCAAGCACAGTACTAAGTACTATAGGTTCTAATACATTTCGTGTTTGGGGATTTTCATAAAAAAAAAAGACATTGCTACCCACCCATCATGGTCAACGATGAAATCTGCACTGCATGCTTTACAGTGACTTTGATTTATTTCACTTATAAAAAAAAATGTATATTGGCAAGTTGCCAATGGCAACCAACTACAAGAAATTCACTGGAATGCAAAATGTCACTGCTTGCTGCACAGTGAGGCCTACAGTTAATTAAACTTAAGTTGGAAACTGTTTTGTGTTTTTATTCATTTATTATTGAAATGATTACGGGAAATAGAGGATGTGCATACTATATGCAGGTCCTGTTAATAAAAATATTCATTGCATTGTTCTTCACAAAATTTCCTATATCTCCATTCACTGTATATCTAGATTTAAATAGCTGGGGGTGCTGCAGTGCCCATGGACAAACTGCCCATCTATTATCGCAATGAATGTGAGAGACAAGGGCCTTCAAATTAAGGAGGGGAGATAAAGCTGTTATCTTAGACCAGTATTTTTCAACTTTTTATTAATTAATGCCCCCCCAAAGGGCTTTTTTAAGACAATTTTTTTTAATTGCCCCCATAAAATTTTAAACACGAAAATACTTTATACTTATTCTTTTAATTCAATGGGATCCCTGAACCTGATGCTTCTTAGCTAAAAGTTCAATGCTCAGTATGATGTTCGTAAGTTTAATTTAATGTCTCCTCTTAAACATATATCAATTCTGTTTCTTTCCTTTGTTAATATTTTATTTACTGATCTTTAACCACTTCCAACCTTATAACCACTTCCAACTTCTGTTGAAAAACAAAGTACTTTGGTCATTTCAGTCCACATCGTTGGATAAAGGAGTTTAGTTTTTGATCCCCACAACTCAGCCATTCCACCTTTTTTGAATTTATATTTGCATTCTTCATTATATTTTAATTCAATGAGTTCTTGAATTTCTTCATGAACAAACCTGGAATCGCATCCAATTGTATCTTAATATCCATGGCTTCACTTCAAAAGAAAATAAATCTGAAAATCTATTTTTCATTTGCCTTTTTAAAGAACACAAATGATCTGAATAATTCTTAAGCTCATTCATTCTCAGTGAGAGATTCATTCTTTCATACCATGAAATTTTTTCATTAAATTGCTTTCAAATATTTCCAGTTTTTCAGTGAAAGCTTTTAATACGTGTTTGCAATCTATCACCGTAATTAATTTTCCTTGAAGTTGAATTGATACTTCATTAAAAGTTTTAAAAAAATCCAAGCCATATAGTAATGTTATTTTTGTGTTTGCTGATCTCCTTTACTAAATCTGTCTCCCCTTTGATTTATACAAAGCTAAATATCATATCAAAAAGGTTTACAAATCTTGTTAGACAGTTTCCATTAGAAAGCCAACTGACTTCTGTATGTAAAAGAAGCCTCACTTACTGTTCTTCATTTTCAACAATTTTGTGAAAAGGTGAATGTATTTGCTATGTGACTTTATTTTATTGATGGTTTTAATAACTATACTGAGAGATTGATAAAGAACTACTATTTTTTTTTTTCAACCAGATGATGTCAGTGCACAATGCAGTGTACTTCAAGAACTTCGGGACATACTTTCTTTAGGTGGTCTGTAAAATCTTTGTCTTCCAACCATGGAGGTAGTGCCATTAGTGACACATGATACCAAATTTTCCATGGTATTTGTTTTTCATCAAACCATGTTTTCACAGCAGCAAATAGGGATGCTCCAGTACAGTCAGTTTCTATAAATTTTACAAACATCTCTTCTTGCAATTTACAATCATAGAAATAACAAACTTATGCCATTAAAAAGGCCTTATGGTCAGTAACTGTGGATTCATCAATCTGAATAGAAAATTCTCATTTTTAGTTTGTCAATTAGCTGATCTTCAATGTTAACTGACATGTCATTGATCAGTCTTCGAATTGAATTGTTGCTCAATGGCAATGCTTTTAAAATGTTGAAAGGATTTTAATGCATCACTGTTAAAATTAGTCTCTAATGCATAACAGTCGTATAACAGTCTCAGTAACTGCATGAGCACTAAGTTTTTCCAGCAATTTCTGCAATTTTATAAAATGCAATCATTCCATTGTCATTTGTGTGTTCTGTGTTACTTTGCTCAAAATTCTGTTTTTAATTTTTAAAATATTCAATATGTTTACCAACTTTATCAAGATGTTTCCTTTTTAAGTGACCTTAATTAAGTCTTGATTTCATAACCTCATTTGAAAAAAAAAAAAAAAAACATTACAGGCTGTCTTAGTCGAATAGGCTTTCAATAAAACCATGAGCTAGATATTCATCCGGATACTGTTGGCACTTTTTCTTTTCAGCACTTGACATGATTGATAATGGGTTAAATAACTACAAAGAATTAAATAATAAAATATAAACTATTTTTATTTAACCCTCATAGCCAATATCACTTACAAAAGCACTGTGTATCAAAAATAAACAACTCCCACAAGGAAAAAAAATCAATACTAACTAGAACTAAAAATCAATATTAATAGAATGAAACATTTTCTCATCCCATCCATGCCTCATATATTGACCAATGAAACAAAACAAATAAAAAACCATGCCAGCCACCCTACCGCCAAGGTCACAGCTGTCGGAAAGGCTCAAACAGCAAGGATTGCAGAGACATTACCTCTGAAAGCACTCAGGCATTTAATGCCTATGAAAAGCACAGGTGGTTGAATTAAATCATGCTCAACACCTTCCTTATATCAAAATTTCTCACTCACTCCTAATACAGGGTCATTGAAAAAGGTGTCCTTGATTTCCCTGTTAATTATCTTCAGAAATATTTGATCGATTGCTGTGATTGTGGCAGCAAACAGTGTGGTACCTTACTAAGTTTTATATGACACCTCAACAATGGCCTTGGCTGCACTGTGAGTGTGTGCAGAATGAGTCCTACACACACACACCGCCTCAGTCAGTATCAGTAAGATGGCCGTGCAACAGAAAGTGCAGTGTGTTGTGATGTTGCACTGTTATGACAGATTTAAATTCAGCATAACACACACTGCTTTCTGTTGCACGGTCATCTTACTGACACTGACTGAGCGGTGCATGTAGGAATCATTCTGTGTGCACTCACGGTGCAGCCAAGGCCATTGTTAAAGTATCAAATAAAATTTAGTGAGTTACCACACTGTTTGCTGCTACAATCATAGCAATCGATCAAATATTTCTGAAGATAGTTAAAAGGGAATTCACGGACACCTTTTTCAATTGTATGATATAACTGTGTTAAAAATCAGTTGTCTTGGGGGAAAAGGAAACCCAATCAGAGAAATTAAGGAATAAGATGTCATCGGGTAGGGTTGAACTTTGGAGAGCCACAAACCTATGATTTTTTTTTGCCACCCCAAAAACCAATTTTTGCCTCCTTGGTGGAAATATTGCCCTTGTTAAGAATCCCTGTCTTAGACTAAGATGCCTAACAATTTCATTCCAATCATTAAGACTGCTGTAGCTAGTTTAAAACAAAGCTATAGTGATTTTTGAGAAATTTGCTGTAAGATTGTCCATTAATGAGGATCAAATTATTCTCCAGCATCGGTTACCCATCAGTGTGAATTAAGTAATGAGCATAATGCACTTTTGACAGTGCATATTATTCTGGTGCAGCGCTTCCTGTATAATTACATTCATCCCAACTTGAGCATTGGCGCTTCCCTTCCCACTTGCATTATAATCATTATTCACTTCGCAAAAGTTCGAATCAACTTAACAAAAATTTAGTTTGCTTCCAGTCTTCTCTTCGATTTAGTTCGCTTCTGGTCTTCTCTTCGACAAGGCCGATGCGACTTCAGTTTGCCTCTGGAAGTCTTCTGAAGAGTGGCAGCTACCTAATCAGGATTCTTCTCTTTGTATATCACCTTTTAATGATGGAAGTTTTGATTTGTTTATTAAGCTGGGTCCTTTCTCAGAATTAAACCATTTAATTTATGAACTTTATTGGGGGGTAGTTGGTTTCCACTTGGGTTTTGTATTCTTTCACAAGGCAATTGAGTAGTATCCTAAAAGCTAACATTGAACAGGTCAAGGGTTCCTGTTGCTTACAATAGCTCAACAGTTTCCTATACATACGAAATGCATGCCTCAGTTTTTCTAAGCCTTCTTATGTTGACTTTGTACCAAAGTTTACTTACACACCCGATGATAAAAACCGAGCAGGTTAAGACAGTTTTAAGACTCTAAATTGGTGTAGATTTTCTTCTTAATTCATAAAGTAATGCGTTTAATTTTTATTAAAAAAAAGAAAAATGAAATTCCTCAACTGTCATAAAACTAAAATTTGCTGTTCATGGAAATGTAATTCCTAAGTACCTTGACACAGTGCATGGTAAAACAGTGCAGTATTCTTGCTGCATTGCGACAGTCACTGTTCAGCTTTCACTAATGTGTGCAGGGCTGGTCCCAAAATTTGCAGAACCCTGTTCATTATTTCCTTACCTCCAGAAGTTAAAAACAATATAGATATTATGGAAAGTGAGTATAACATAAAAAATTACATTTTTAAATAACGTCCTATGTTTAATACCAAATGAAATGTACACATTAAGAATGAAGTATACACTCTACTTCTAGCAATTTTCAAGTTAACTTGTGCAAGTGATCTTGGAGTGATGATAATGTCGGTAACTAGACATTTAGATGGCGGTAGGCTTAAAGAAATGTGGAAAAGATGCAGATATTATTTAGACCATTTGAGTGCAGGGACCTGTTCAACATAACCGGTTGAACATGCTTGTGGCTGCCTATGAATGTGTGGCACTGTTTTTAATAGTGATTGGCTGGAATATGTTAGGTAATCTGTTTGGCAGTAGATTATTTCAGACACAAATTGATGTTAAAACCTGCATGTCTGTTCATGTAAAATATGACAGCATTGAAGAAAAATCTATTTCTTCATATGATGGCACAACATATGAGGTGAAAACTTTGCTGATTGGCAAAGCTCCAACCAAATTCTTTGTTAAATCTGACTGTTTTCTAGGACACTACCAGAAAACTGGGATGTGTGATCACCCTAAGGTAGGTGTAAACTAAAGCCATTTTATGTGTTCTGCTATTGCTGAGCATTATTAGTGTGAGCAGCAGATTAATTGTAACCCAAGCTCCAGGGACAATTTTAAGTGTGGTTAGCTCATTGTTTCTCTGTTAATTGCAATAAAAATACCTGTGTACCTCCTATTATGGAGGCATTATTATCATAAGGTGGTTATTATAAGCCATTCCTGCATCCCCAGAGTTTGATAATTGTTACTTTCTATTTTTTCCCCTATTTCCCCCTTTTGTGCCTCTTTTTCCTTTATTTCCTTAGGTTTTTTCCATATCCTTACTCTTACTTTAACTATTAATTGCTTCCACGTTGGCTTATTTTTATCTTATGTTGTCACAGATTTTTCATTCGTATGGTCCTTCTTTAATATATAATAATGCTATTCCATACTTTCCTTGAAGTTGATAAGCTTTTATTCTTTATCTGTTTTTTATTGCTTTTATTTCTATTCATATATTTTAGTTTTCATTATGTATTTTGTAAGAATATTTTAAGTTATTTCTTACATTTCATTGGTCGTTGCACCAATTATTTTAGTACACTTATTCACCAGGCCTTCATGCTAAATATAAGATGACTGTTTTAGACAAATGATTGGCAGGTTTTTTCTGGGTGGCAATATAAGCCTGCAGTAAGCCACTCCTGTTAGACAAACTCCTGTTAGACTGGAACAAACTGCATCTAATCTTGTGGAATCTTGTGTTTATGTACTTTTTTTTTTTTCTCTTGGTTACAATAAATTCACATATTGCCACAATGAGAATTATTTTGACCTTATTCAGTATAGATATTTCTATAACTTGAGGAAAATAGTAAATGCTACTTAAACAATGGCTTGCCTGTGGTGGTGCTATAGGGAATCCTCCAGGAACAGTTGCTTTTAATTACACTGTCACATGTTAATACTTGTAGAAGTTACCAATATGGAATATACAAGCAGGCCCCGCAACCCCAAAAAAATTCTGGCTGTTGTGCTCCTGAATAAACAATGGTTTAAGTGCAGAATAAAAAATAAAGCTAATGTCCAAGTGTGTTACATTTTAGGCATGTTATAAAATAGTAATTCATGATTTATAACAAAAGGCATAAAGCAAACTTTTAGGCATGAACTGATAATTTATCTGCCACATTGTCCATTCATTCCTCCAACCAGGGCATGACAATAAATAATATCTAGTGCTTCAAATACAATATGTAGTATATAGGTAACCTATGTAATGTCTCAAAAAAAAAAATTTCCAAATTAAAATTTTTTTTTTTTAGTACATCAGCAATTTTCAATCCACCACAGGATGAAGGCCTCTCCAGCAACTTTCTGGTTCCTTCTGTTTTGCACAATGGCCATCCATTTACTACCCACAAACTCATGAATTTCATCTATCCATCTCTGCCATTGTCTTCCAGATTGTCTTCTAGCTCCTCTTGGGTACCGTTCTGTTATTTTCTTAGTCCATCTGTCATGTCTTCGAGCTACGTGTCCTGCCCACGATCATTTTAGTCTAGTTTTGATAAGAATGTCCTTTACTTGAGTTTTCTGCCTAATCCATGTGTTTCTCTTCTTATCTAACAGTCTTATTCCCAATATAATTCATTCCATTCTTCGCTGTGTAGTTCTTAGCTTCTCTTCCATTCTTTTGGTGAGTGCCCAAGTTTCACTTCCATAAGTCATGGTGGGGAGTATACATTGATTCATTATTTTACGTTTCAGACAAACTGGGATATTGCTCTTCAGTATGTGACTATTTCCTGAATGCTATCCATCCAAAATTTATTCTTCTCTTGACTTCCAGCCATTTATCATTATTATAGCTAATAACTTGTCCCAGATAAGTATGACTCCACCTTTTCAATTACTGCTCCTTCAATCATTATTTCCCTTTCTGTGGCATACTTGTTCATCGTCACTTTTGTTTTAGCCATATTCATCTTTAGTCCAAAATCCTTACTAACTGTGCATAACTGATTAAGATTTTCCTCTACTTCTTTGGGATTGTGGCTTATGACCACAATGTCATCTGCAAATTGTAAATGGCTTAAGTGCTCTCCATTCACATTGACTCCTTTCTGCGACCAGTCTAATCTTTTGAAAGCTTTCTCAAGGGCAGCAGTAAACAGCTTTGGAGATAGTGTCTCCTTGTCGAACTCCTTTTTCAATTTTAAATTTGCTACTGTCTTTGTCTAGTCTAATAACGGAGGTCGCATTCTCATATTTTATTCAAAATTGTAATATATGGGGTATCTATGCCTTGTCTTTCCAGTCCCAAAACATTGCCTTATACTGTATGGAGCCAAATGCCTTTTCATAATCCACAAATGCCAGGCATAATGGTGTTTTATATTCATTTGCTGTGACATTACGTGAAGGTGATCAATAGTTGAGAATCGTGTCCTAAAGCCTGCTTGCTCTTTTGGTTGATTCTCATCAAATATTCTTTCTAATCTGTTATTAATGACCCTGTGAACAACTTGTAAATGTGGGATAACAAGCTAATTGGTCTATAATTTCCAATTTCTGATTTATCTCCTTTCTTATGCAGCAAAACTATGATTGCATTATTCCACTGCTTAGGCGTCACCTTTTCTAATGCACTTTGTGAAGAGCCTTGCCAGTTTGTCTCTTCCTCCCAATTTTAACAGCTCTACAGTAAGGCCACACATTGAGTACTGTATACAGGTCTGGAGGCCTCATTTCAAGAAGGATGTAGAGCTGCTGGAATGAGTGCAGTGAAGGGCAAGAAGATTAGTGAATGGAACAAAGGGTTGCTCTTACAAAGAAAGTCTTAAGTTTTGCAAAATACAATGTCTGGAGACTAGGCACCAGTGAGGTGATCTAATAGAGGTGTATAAAGCCTTGAATGGTTTGAGCATGCTTAATGCTGATGGGATTCTGCCTCTTGCCCAGAATAATCACCTGAGAGGGCATAAATTCAAATTGAGGAAAGACAGATGTAGGATAGATGTGCGGAAATTTGCCTTTAGCCAGTGGGTAGTTGGTTGGTGGAACAGACTTCCATCTCTTGTTGTGGAAGTTGATAGCCTAAATAAATTTAAGGCTCAGCTGGACAGGTATTTCAAACGAACGGAGGGGTGAAGTGGAAGTTTTTTTTTTTTTGGCTGATGGTGCATAAGCTTGCTTTCTTACATCATATGCCTCTGCTAATGCTAACTTCATCTTCCCCCAGGGCTTTCTGATTCTTCATTTTCTTCAATGCATGTTCTACCTCATCAGGAAGAATATTGGGTATGTCGTATATGTTGCTAATTTGCAATCCATCTTCCCCACTGCTGGCATCATTCCCTTGCTCCTTGTATAATTCTCTATAGTAGGCTTCTGCTATTTGAATTATGCATTCTCTGCTATTTATAAATACATCGCTATTCTTCAGTTTCAGTATCATTTGTCTTTCTGTATTACTGCTCATAGCTGCTGATTTAAGTCCTTTGTTTTCCCTTAAGGCTTGTTCAACTTTTCTTGTGTTAAATCTGTCTTCTCTGAGTCTTTCTAATGGCTTTGCATAACTCAGTATACTCAATTTTCTCCTTGTCAGTGTTTATCTTTCTCTTCATTTGTCGCCCTCGGTTCATCATAACAAGTGTTTCTTGACTGATTTTTTTTTCTTCTTTGGATTTCTTTTTCCATATCTTGGGCTTTATCTCTTTCAGAAAGTTGTAATATTCCTCGTCAATATCTTGGTCTTGATCAGTCTGCAGAAGCTCAAACTTGTTCTTAAGTTCCAGTACATACTGTTTTTTTCTCCTCTTCTGTTATCTCAAAGACCTTCATATTATTTACTCGAGTCAGTTTTTTCCTTTCCTTTCCTACATCTATATTAAGTGTGCATCTTACCATTATGTGATCACTTTCAACATTTACTTTATTCAGGATGGTAACATCATTCACGATATCTGTTAGTGAGGATGAAGTCAATTTCATTAGTTGTTAATCCATTTGGACTCTTCCATGTCCACTTTCTGTTCACCCTTTTATTGAAAAAAGTGTTCATTACTGACAATCCTTGAGATTCTGAAAATTCCACAAGTCTTTCGCCTCTTTCACCAATTCCAAGCGTCTCCGTAGCTAGGTGGAAAGGAGCAGCAGTGCGTAGCACACGCTTCTTGATTAGACTGGGGTTAGAGCCCGTCACCACCAAATACAGAGGATGTGGAAAGGTCAAGGGAATGACCACCGCATATTCCCAGAGCAATATGGCCTTAGTTGCTAATGCTCCTAAAAACCAAATAACATACAAACAATCACCAATTCCAAAATTTCCTATAGTTCCCCTTTCTGCACTGTTGTCTTTTTCCAACCTTAGCATTGAAGTCCCCATAATAATAGTGTAGTGGGTTTTCTGCTCATTTAGAAGACTCAATTTCGGTGTACATTTCTTCAACCTCTTCATCATCATGGCTTGATGTTAGTGCATAAATCATTATAACCTTTAGCTTATACCTCTTAGAAATCTTGAGCATTAGTCTTGATACCCTTGGTAATGTACTTTTGAATTCCAAAATGTTGTTTTTTATATTTTTATGGACCAGAAACCCAACTCTAACCTTTGCTCCTTTCACTGTTTCCTTGGTGTATAGCAGATTTCCACTTGATAAACTTATAAGTGATTCATTTCTTCTTGTTTCAGCCAAACTGATGATATTCCAATTCACATTTTCTAGTTCCTTTTCCAGTTCTAATATCTTGTCTTCACCGATGAGCAATCTTACATTGTAACAGGCCAAGTTCGGTTTCTGTGCATGGCAGCCTGGTCGTACCCAGAGATTCTCAGCACCCTATGCTTCCACTCTGATCCTCTTGCTGCCGTAAGAGGGGGAGTGAAAGCCACTGAGAACTGAGGGCCATTTGTTTCGTCGTGCTGTCTTATGCTGGAGGGGTTGGTCTTTTCCTCTTCACGCTGACCAGGCATCTTGAAGAGAACCACTCTACACTTTTGTTGCCACCTAAGTGGCGTAACAGGGCTAACCATCGATAAGGTGTGCATGAGTGGATTTTAGGGAGGCAGGCCAACCGGACTTCTCTTAATAAATTTTCTGTAATAGAAAGAGTGGATCCATCAGTGTTTTAGACTGAGTGTCTGATAATCCACACAATACCTGTTCCCCTCTAAGCCCTAGTACATTTATTCCTAATTAAATTAATGAAATTTGGGGTGACCCAACAAATCTCTCTAGAAGGCTCAAATAAAATTTCATGAAAATCCATCTACTGGAAGTAGGGTTATTACATGAGGATGAAAAATAATTGCCGAATTTCTACTCGTTAGATTTTAATGAAATGTGGAATGGCTCAAAATATTTTTAAAAGGCCACACATGGGCAAATTATGCATATATGCTTATGCATCTAGAAAGGGTTAAAGTAACTTCCACAAGGCTGATCAGTCAGACTAGTTAGTCCCTTTTTGTTTCAACTATCCCAGCAATAGCAAACCAGTGAGAGTGTTATGTGGTACCCAAGAGAAAATATACTGGCATGCAGCCACTCATCAAATGTTTATCATAACAAATATATTGGGCTCATTTACACAAGTGTAAATGAGACCAAAATTATGTATTAATAAAATTCTTGTTAGAAACTTTCACAAAACAAACTGTATTATTACTATATAGTAATATCAAACTATTTACTAAATTTTTTTTTTTTTTTTTTTTTTGGCAGTGAAAACTATTTTGTTTCAACTATTTTTGGCATACTGATCAAAAAAAGGTTCACTATTGCTGGCTTATTCTAATACAGAAGCATATTAAAAACATAACAAACATGCAGTTTAATTTTTTTTATTAAGTTAAAGTAAATTTGTACTTGATTTTAAGTACAGGATTAAAAATCTTAATTTTTATCAATGTTTCAGAAGAACGAAAAGAAATGGCAGAGGATGTTATAAGACTTGAAAATAAGATTCCGGTAAGGTATTTTTAGAAGTTTATTCCTTTTTTTGCTATTACTTGAATGTTAGGTGTAGAGTAATATCTCGTTATAGGAACTTTTTTTTTGGGTTTGTATGAATTGTCATATAGAAATTTCAGACTAATGATTACCAGCAGAATTATTTTGAAAACAATTATTTATTCACTAGTTCTGATACATTTTTCTAATATACTTATTGATGGGTTGTTAATTTTGTTAAGAATAGTAGTAAAGAATCACATGATCTAACAATTTCACTCATGTTACAAAATGTGACAGTTCAGTTGGGGAAGTGCATCTGTTAACACTTGTAAATGCTGTGTATGAGACACTTCTCCCATTATCTGGGTGTACACTGTATCCAGCATCCACAGGACCACGGCAGTGCCTGTAGTTGGGTCCCTTCTTAACAATAAGAAGGGTTAACCTTTTACAAAGAAGACTGTCAGAACAGCAGAAAATTTAGTATATGTTTGGCAGGAACTATTGTACAGTCCTAGAAAATGTGTAAAATGGTTTACTAAACTTGAATTAGAAGAATCATCAGTGTGCAATATAGTTTGAAAAAATTTTAAAATATTTTTAAAAATAGAATTCAGTTTCAGTAGTCTCTTGGCAACAGTGATAAAGACAGGGGAGGCTACTTCTGTGATTCTACATTTTTTTTTGCAGACAAAGCCCTTCTGTATCCAAAGGATACATTAATTCCCGGTGTGCAAAAAGAAAAGTGGTTCTTGATTTTTGTTCACCAATCAGTTTAAATAAGTTTAAAGTTTTAGTTTTTCATTTTATTCCTAATATATTATATAATAATATCAAAAAACATCATTTAGAAACAGACATGTTATCCAAAAAAAATCCTGACTGCTTTGTGGCCAAATTTCAGTCTAATGAAGTAGGAATAAAAAGAAAGAAAAAAATGGAAAATTAACATAGGAATGTTTTATTGATGAATGTTCAATATATATATATATATATACACAGTGAAACTTCCCTTTAACGGACAGCCATGGGGAACGAAAATGTGTCTGTTAGAGAGAAGTGTCCGCTAACAAGAAGTCTGAGGGAGAAAAAAAAAAAGAATGAAAGAAAAATCGTTAAACATTTAATGTAAAATTAAATTAAAATATATACAGATTTTGAACAATATTTTTGTAAATAATATACAATTACATACACAAGAGATAAAGAAAAATCGTTAAATGTTTAATGTAAAATTAAATTAAATTATATACGGATTTTGCACAATATTTTTGTAAATAATATACATACAATTGTGCTATGCATATTATGACTTTATCTTAAGAAAAATACATACAGTAATCACTTATTTTCTTCTGCACCTTCTTCCGGCTGATAATTTTGTTTTCAACATTTGTTTGGAGTGAAGAAACCATCGAAAGTCCTTCAGTATCTTCTTCAGCGGCGAAAAACATTTTTAAACGATTGATTTGTATGAGCGCTTCTATTTTCATTGGTGGTTCGTCGTTAATGTTCTTTGACAGAATGACCTCCTTCCATTTCTTCATCCTCATGAGGAACTTCTTGAAAAATATCGATGATAATGTTGTTGATATCTAGAGCACCTTCTGTAGTGAGGTTTGAGTCTATATCTTTGTAGCCAGCGTCACTTGCAGCGGAAGTATTGTACATTATCAATAGATGTTGAAGTTCTTGTTCTTCTTGGTGCTCCACATTGCTGTTCACAACTTCAATTTTTACATTTGAGAAGCCAGACTTTACAAAACAGTTCACGACAGTTTGTTTTCTAATTGTGTTTACTGAACAGGAAATCCATTGAATCGCATCTAGGATGCTGATTTTCTTTGCAAGGTCACTCGCACATGTTACATCGTTCATGTTTGCAATGAGATGTCTTAAAACACGTTTTCTGTAGTGAAGTTTAAAATTTTTTATTATCCCTTGATCCAAGGGCTGACACTCTGCAGATGTGTTTGGTGGCAGAAAAATGATTTGAATGTTGGACAATTCAATGTGCGGGTGAGATGCAGCATTATCCATGAAAAGAATAATTTCTCTGTTTTGACGAATCATGTTTTGGTTAAAGTGACTTATCCATTCGCTCATATCTCGTGTCATCCACGCTTTTTTATTAGACTTCCAGTCAACATTCAAAAGATTCAACTTTATGCCCTTGAAACAATGAGGATTTTGTGGTTTTCCTATAACAAGAGGTTGTTCAAAGTCTCCCAGCATATTTGTACACAATAGTACAGTCAAGCGTTCCTTAGAAATTTTTCCGCCCTGGCACTTTTCGTTTTTAAGACCTATTGTTTTTTCCGGAAGAGCTTTAAAAAAACAACCCTGTTTTGTCACAGTTGTAAATATCCTTAGCTTCAAAATCACGACATAAATCTTCCAATTTGACGGTCCACTCTGTTACAACCCCAGTATCAACAGATCCACCTTCACCACTTACAGTTTTCCAAGAAATTTTATGCCGAGTTTTGAACTTGTCTAGCCATCCCACAGAAGCTTTGAACTCATTTACTCCCATAGATTTTGCAACCCCCAAAGCCTTTTCCATAATAATAGGCCCATTAATGGGAATTTTTTTAGCATGTGCGCGACAAATTTGAAGTCCAACAATTTTCGGGAATGATTTTTGAACCTGATCATTTCCGTGTTGCCAAAATTGTTTGAGCAGTTCATTTTTTTTTTCTTTAGGATGTTGCTTACCTGCGTCTTCCCGATTTTGAATTTTGCAGCGAGAGTGCGAAAACTTTTTTTTTGCCGATCATTTGCATTAATGAGTTCGACTTTATCTTTTAAAGTTAAATGTTTACTTCACACGACACTGAACAAAACTGAAAAGATGAAAGGCCAACCATATCCCCCCCCCCGACACACCGAATTCATCAGAAGTTTTACACGTGCCTTAAAATTCTTGAAAAAGGGTTTAGAACAGCGACGTAAACCTTGATAAAATTCAGAGAATCGGAAATAGAAAATAAACACGCGATTGAAGCAATACGTGGAAGAAAAGTTCCTAGAAAAAGGGCCGTGAGCTCGCCCGCTGTCCGTTATGAGGAGATCAAATTAAGTGCTAATCTAAACGAAACAGTGCAGATTGCCTGTCCGTTACAGAGAATGTCCACTAGACAGAAGCTGCAAACACGTTAAAACCAATGGAGGCGAGTTGGGAATTTGAAAATGTCCGTTGTAGAGATATGTCTGTTAACGAGAGGTGTCCGTTAGAAGTTTCACTGTATATATATATATATATATATATTTTTTTTTTTTTTTTTTTTTTCATAATATTGATACAAGGTAGTTTTTGATTCATTGTTCTGAATTAAATCATTTCAATATAATGTTTAAGTTAAATTCTAAAATCTTTTGCTTCTAAGTATTGTAAGAAACAAATCTCAAAAGGATTTTGCTGGTGAGGCACATTTTTGAAAGCATTAGTAAAGGTACATGATGCAAGAAAGCAAGCTTATGCATGAACTGAGAATTTATCTGCCACATTGTCCATTCATTCCTCCATCAGCCAAAAAAAAAAATCATTTCACCCATCCACTTGCTCCAAATGTTTGTCTAGTTCTGCCTTGAATCTGTTTAAGCTATCAACTTCTACGACAGATGGAAGTTTGTTCCAGCAATCAACCACACACTGGCTGAAGGCAAACTTTTGCACATCTATGCTACAACTGTCTTTCCTCAATTTGAATTTATGTCCTCTCAGGCGATTATTCTGAGCAAGAGGAAGAATCCCACCAGCATTGAGCATGCTGAAACCATTCAAGGCTTTATGCACCTCAATCAGATCACCTTGCAGGAAGCAGTGCAAGAATCACTTTCACCTCTGCCAGCAGCTACCCTTAATCTGTTAGTCTGTGTATCCCCCCCAAGCTAGCAGTTTTCTGACCTACCTAACACTCCTCAATAGCATCAGCAAATATTCTTGCACCATTTCTATTTACTCGTGAGGTATGTGCAAACGTACCACCACTTTGCTTATTGGAGGCTTGAAGTGGTGAAACCCATGTTTAGTCTCTAGAGCAAAGTTTCCGGCAACCCCCCCCCCCCACTTCTCTTTCAACCCATGCACGGTACTAAGTACTATAGGTTTTGATACCTTTCGTGTTTGGGGTTTCATAAAAAAAAAAAGTTACTTTGACCAGTATTATCAGATACACGTATTTATATCACTCTTGTCCCCCCCCCAAACTAGCAGTTCCCCTGAACCTTTAAGGTATCGTTTAAGTAATACTGGCAAAAACCCTTGCGCCACCTTTTGTTTAAATGTATCCTGTCTCTACAAAACAGATTCCTTCTACCTATAAGTGCAGGCTAAGCTGATAAAAATTCCTCTCCAGAAGCCTTGCTAAGTCCAAGTCTTGAGTTAATACAGAACGTTTTCAGTATATAATCCTTCTGTCGTGCCTGGGCAGAATTTTTTATGAAAATCCAAAACACGAGAGGTATTAGAACCTATAGTACTTAGTACTGTGCATGGGTTGGAGGTTGAGAAGATGAAAGAAGATAATTGTTGACATTAGACTTGAACTTCTGTAGATTGTAATTTTTAGGAAATACGTATGGTTGTTCCAGAAAATGGCAGTTGAATGAATAAATTAGGAAGAAGAAAAGTTGGTTCTGTGAGTTTGATGTTGGATGGTAAAAGGATGTAGATTGTTGGTGGTACGTTTTCGGACTGCTTTGATAGAAAGAGCAGGAATTATTCAGAACAGTGCCATAAAAGTATCTATAGAAAAGACATGCAACAAACAGAACATCTATGAGACAGAGTGGAGAGACTGTTAGAGATGAGTCATTAATTAACCTAACTGCCCTCTTCTGAATAGAATCTAGAAGTGTGAGGTTTTTGGGGCACAGCCCCAGATGTGGGAACAATATTCCATGGTAGGATGGATTTGCGATTTGTACAGAGTGAAGAGCTGTTTGGAAGAAAAGTAATGCCGAGACCGAAAGAGAAAACCAAGTTTTTTTTAGATGCAGAGGAAGCAATATTTGTAATGTGCTTATGCCAAGAGAGTAGAAGTCGGAGTAATCTCCAATAGAGATATATCATCTTGCCTAGAAATCGGAATGTCACCGAAGATAAGCATAGAAGTAGAAGAATCTTTTTTGTGAGATATAAGACAGGACTGAGTTGTAGAAGGATTGGAATCAACTAAGTTAACTTTGTCTCACCGAAGAATTACCTGGAGATCAGCATTTAAGGAATTGGTAGTTGAAGAAGTTGGAAGCTGTTTGAGCAGGGCAAGATTTCTCTAAGTGGAATGCAAGGGTGGGGGGGGCATTAGATTTGCCAGCACCATTACCAAAAACATAGATCAGATTTGAGGTTAATTTGGAAAAGAATTCAGGCTCTCTGAATGGTAAAAATCATCACTTTCCCTCTGATACTTTGCTGGAGGGGTAACAAATTGTTCTCACCTGCTGAGATATCAGAAGCACTTGCTGAAGCTTTTTATGTAGTATCAGATGCTACTGCATATGATTCACATTATCATAATAAATCCTGCTGAGCTGGAATGGAGGTTTAATGGTGCAAGGGCTACTATGGCAAATTGCAAAGAAAATAAATTTTCTGTTACTCTGGGGTGACCACACAGGCAGAGGAGTTCAAGGGGAGGGAGAGAGAGAAAGAGAGAATACACAGAGCACCATATTTAGCAGTCATGCGGGCTTGAACCACAGTCACTCAAAGGTTGTGAACTTATGCACCGCACCTGGTGTCTGACCATCTGCTGTAGCAGCCCCTGTGCCGAGTGGTACAGGATCAGTTTTGCTATTACAGCTGTGCTCTATATGATCAACCTTTTATGTCAGTAGAATTTAAACAATCCTTACATTACTCTTCTGGCAATGCTAGGCCTGGATGGCACCTGTTACATCATGCTGGAAAATTTTAGTGAGAAAGCCATGACCTCCCTGTTGATCTTTTACAAATGGACCTTTAGAGAAAATACATATACACTTTCTTGGTATCATTTCAATTGTGTTGGTCTTCCCGAAATCACAAAAAGAGCCCTCTTTACTAAATGATTACAGAACAGTCTTTATCAGTTGCTTAGGCAGAATGCTGGAAAAGATGGTACATTGTAGACTTGAATTGATATTCAAGTGCAGAACATCTTGATTGGCCATCAGTACTGCTTTTGAAAGAAACAATCCACCTTATATGGTAATGGTATTTGCCACAGTGCAAGGAAGCCACAGCCTTTTGAAAAAAAAAAAACACCAAGTAAATAAGAAATACAAATTATGTTTCCTTCCTCATACAGGTGACCTTTGAACTTATTCAAACTGTCAGCCTCAACTACCTTCCAGGGCAACTTGTTCCAGTGATCAGTGACTTGCTGGCTAAAAGAAAACTTTTTATAATCTAATCTAAACCTTAACCTCTGTAATTTGAATTTATGGCACCTAGTTCTGGAATTCTTTATAACAGTGAAAATTCCAACTTCATTAATTTTACTAATCCCTCTCAGTGCCTTATAAACCTCAATCAGGTCACCTCTGAAGTGCCTGCTTGCCAAGCTCTGTAGTCCACATAATTGGAGTCTTTCCTTGTATGGTCATCTTTTGCCAATCTTACCATTCAAGTTGCTTATCTTTAAGAAGCAACTAAGTTGCTTCTTAAAGTTGCTTATCTTTAAGGAGCCCCTTTCAAGAAGCTCAGTCTTTTTTTCAGATGAAGTCTCCATACTTGAACACAGTATTCCAAATGTAGTGTTAAAATTTCCTTATACAGTGGTATTATGACCTCTACAGGATAACATTCAATAAATCATTTGTAGGTTACATGGGCTTTCCTGGTTGCCTGATTACACTGTTCAGAAAACTTTATCTATCTGTATTATAACTCCCAGATCCATTTCATTCTCTACTGTTTTTAATTCATCTCCACCAAGTGTATAATATATTTTGGGGTTGCTCTTCCCCAAATGTAAGACCTTGGATTTTGCTGCATTAAAACTTAGTTGCCACTTTTCTGGCCATTTCTGAAGCCTGTTCAAGTCATCCTGAACTGATCATTAATGAATCTACCAATCTTTGTTGTCTGAAATTCCCTGACTAATGTCAGATGCCTGTAGCTTAGTGTGAGGCCTGCCATTCTTGGACTGTAGACCAATGGAACTTTGTACGGTTGTACTTTGACTTTGGAGTGACAAGTAATGGTATGTGGTTTCTATCAGTCTGATTTTGCCTTGGTATGTCATGTGCCTGTAGAAAGCTACAAGCTACTTGCTGGACTGTATTGTTCCAACAGTGAAGTTTGGCAGACACAGTACAATAGTTGGAGCTGTTTTTCATGGTTTGACCTGTGTCCACTGGTTGTTTTTGGACAAAACCACAAACACTGAGGTCAGCTAGACAACCTGAACAATAATGGAAGGTCCATATCATACTGTTTGCATCATGACAGACTGGTTTGAGGATATGAGTGATAAAAAGTTGGACTGATCGTCCATAGCCTTAACCTCAATCCTATAAAGAACCTCTGGGATGAATTAAGTGTGTGTTCAGAAGAGACTGCCCAAAAAACTGAGCTGAAACATATACCATTCTGAAGGCCAAATGATGGAAAATACTGGAGGACATTTACAAAAATACTGGTGGATAGTGTTCCATGGAGATTAGAGGCTGCTGTAAAGATGAACGGGTTTCAGAATATGTTATTAATTTTCCTGTAAATAAAGATTTGTAGATAAGCTTGGGTCCAGATGTTAATGGTAGGGCATTGTATTTATGTATTGCTTGATTCAAATTCATCATTTCTTGGATTTAAATTTCAGAAAATTTTTGGCTTCTGTAAGCCAAAAAATCACACCTGGCTGACAGATGTGATTTCCTTCAATTTTAAAATCTACTTTTGCACTGCCATCATTTATAAACTGTCTGCAGTTACTTCAAGACACAAATATGAGATGTACTTATGGTAAGATTCATAATGCATTTTGCATTATTTGAAACATACTTGAAATTACCTTAAAAATATCATTTAATGCATCTTTTATTGATTTGTTTTTTTTTTAATGTGAAGTTTTTATGCATCATATCAGATTGGTTGGTATTATAATGAAGTGACATTGACCAAATTTACTCTTTTCTTCATTTACAATGCCATACTCACCAGATGTGATCCCCTAGGGGCTCACATCTGGTGAGTATGGCTTGGCACACCCAGGGTCCTGAGCTGGATATCATCATTCTTCTTTTTCTTGGTGACTTTTCTCTCTCTGTCTATCAGGGTAATTCAGAAAATGTTTTTTTGGCTGGTGCAGCATAAGCCTCAGGCTTCCTTGCACCATATGGCTAATAATAATAATAATAATAATAAGTGTATCCCATCCCTGTAGAAGCAGTCTCTCCTGTTAACAAGCACAGACCAGGCTGAGAAAAATTCTACCCCTTGAGCCTTGCACAGTCTCTTCAGGGCTGAATTGATCGACAAGGCTCTCATCATATACTCCCTATTGTGTCTGGGCAGAATTGCAGACACTTTCAAATTCAACCCTAATTCACGGCTTTTTTTTTCAACAGTGACCCGTACTTGTTAAGTAATTCCACTGGTCTTCTACTCTTAATACATTAGTGCCAACATGTACAAAAATATCACCTTTTTGTGCCCTTAAAAGATATCTGCTCTACAACATCAACCTTTGCCCCTGGCAGACATGCCCTGGTCCTGTTCCACCTATCCTTTTTGCATAATATGTTCCCCATTTCCCTGACAAAAGTCACAACAACTACTAGTTATTGTGGGACTAGTGCATTCTGCCTTGCTGCTGTGTTGCGTGATGTTCAAGTGCAAGCTCTGGCATTGATGTGGGCAGCTGAGAGCTTGATGGGCCACTCAATTTAGATCCTTCGAGGGTATCCACCCTATCCTTCAAGCTTTCATATAGGCCCATAACGCTGAGTTGTCACCTGATTTTCTCACACTCCTTAAATTGTGCACACACAATGACATTCCCCTTGGCAATATCATGTCCTATCCCTGATTACTCCACAAACATCAAACAAGCAGTACATTTTAAAAGGCTGTGATTCAGAGGACAACTGCCTCTCAGTTCTCCCCTGAGCCACAGCACTCCCATTAGCTTGAACCTTTTGCTTTGGTGCTCTGGTCTGAGTCATCATTTCGATTCAATTTCAAATAAAATTTCAATTTGCTTTTGTAAAGGCAACTATGGAAGTCTGAGACGGTATTTAAATTCTATATAGTGGGATCAACTGATGATGTTACCAACAGCAAATTCAAAATGTCTCACCACCTTGTTAATGTTGAAACCTGGAACATACAAGTTGCTTTTTGTGCCAAGAAATATGACCTTTGCAACCATGGGTTATTTAAACAAGAGTAATTCCTGCAGACCTTTTAACATCTGAATAGACTGCAAGGACTAGCTGCATTGTGAGGTGGAAGAGATAACTCCCTAATACAATGTTGTGCCATCATGGAAATCAGTTTGACTACAATGAATGGTGTGTATGGTGGTATATGGCTAGAATGCAGCCATGATATTCAGAAACTTAGTGTCCCCAAAATTCAGTTACAGATGGTGAAATCTTGTAGCTGCAAGGTAGAGAAAACTATCATGGTTGAGATGCTAGAATTGCACAATGCTGAACAGAATGAGTTGCAGCAACAAAGGGGAAGAGTACAGGAGGAAGAGCAAACGCAGCCAGTACTTCAAGTAAAACAACTTGAAACAAAAAAGAGTGGCCATTGAAAATTTCACAAGGAGTGAAAAATTCTTCACTTGAAGACTGAGTAGTCTTTTATACTGCTATAATGGAATGTATCAAGAAAGGCAAAACTTATGTTCAATTTTCTGTTTTTTGTATCCTAAAACTGAATGATTTTATCATTCAAATATTGTATCAGTCTGTTTTTAATGTAAAAACAAATGTGTGTATTTTTATGGCTTTCCTGTTTTTAATGCTGATAGATAGATAGATAGATAGATAGATTTTTTTTTTTTTTTTTATTTAAGTGAACATTAAAGTGGTGAATCTGACCATGGGAATACAGGAACTCCCTGACTTTTGTAAATTTTTTCCAGCTGGCGCAAGCCTAAAATAATCGTAGAAATATTTTACATCCCGTAGGAATAAATGGAGGTATCATGAAAATATCGTAATGTTGAACCCAATAACACTTTTTTTTTTTTTTTGGTAATTCGTTCCAAAACCTTGGAAGTTAATTTTTGCTATATAACTAAGCTATTTAACTCTCCAAAAGGTAATTTTTATAATGGAAATTGTGCTACACTTTCATCGTTATCATATGTTCCATTATAAGAATCAATTTTGAGTGCATTTGTGATAATTTTGTAAAACAATTTCTAGAGGTCACTACCATAACAATAAAAACAATTTGCACTTTCCGATTTATTGGGCTTTTCTGTTAGCACAATCTATACCGATAAGCCAAAACATTATGACCACCTACCTAATATGATGTTGGTCCTTCACATGCAGCCAAAACAGCTCATACCAGGTGAGGCATGGACGTTACAAGATTTCTAAATGTGTACCAACACAAACCACAATGTTTGATGGGATTGATGTCTGGGGAATTTGGAAGCCAGGGCAATACCTGGCAGTCTTCCTCATGTTCCGCAAACCAGTCGTGAACAATCTGGGCAGTGTGGCATGGCGTATTATCCTGCTGAAAGACTGCACCACCAGAGGGGGAAGACCGTAACCATGAAAGGGTGTACCTAGTCAGCAATGATGTTTAGGTAGGTGGTAGATGTCAGAGTGACTGGCACATGGATGGACCCAGGGTATCCCAGCAGAACATTGCCCAAAGCATGATACTGCCGCCACCGGCTTGTTTTCGTCCCATGGTGCATTCAGGTGCCATCACTTCCCCAGGTAAACGACACACACGTACCCAGCCATCCACATAGTGCAACAGGAAATGTGATTCATTGGACCAGACAACCTTCTTCCAATCACTCAAGGTCAAGTTTTGATGCTCGCGTGCCTATTGTAGGAGTTGTCACCGGTGAACTGTGATTAGCATGGACACTTGGAGTGGCCTGCAGCTATGCAGCCCATTTTCAGCAGGGTTTGATATACTGTGTGTTGTGCCATATTACTCCCATCACCCACATTCCAATTACCAGTGAGTTGTGCCACAGTTGCCATGTACCATCTGGGAGAGCCTTCGCTCTCCTGGATGGTACATGGCTTGGCCTTTGTCAAACTCGCTTAAGTCCGCTGCCTTTCCCATCTGAAGGACAAGAGTAACACTGATTAACGGAGCTCAGTATAAGGTGTTTTTTTTATAACATGTCCGGACACGTGCACATGCCATAGTTCACCTGCAGTTGCTTCGATTTGCATAATGGCTCACTGGTCATAATGTTTTGGCTCATCAATGTATTATAAATGGGTAGTAAACACGATCTTATTGCATTTGCAATAATACCAGTAACTGGAATTCTGTGGGTTTTTACGTTATGGTGAAACGAATTCCCCTTCGCAGAAATCTTCAATCATATAAAAAACAAATTTTCAGAATCTTCTCTTCATTCCTATTTACTTATTACAATGGTGAAGGGAAAGGGACCAACAGAAAGTGCAAGTGCTGGCAGTGCTAGGAAATGAAACAAAATTGATTTAGAAATGAAGATGATTAATTAAGGAATTAATTAGGTCTCGCTGCTTCAACAGTGAATAATATTTTAAGGGACAGTGAGTGTATAAAAGAACATGTTCAAGGATCAACATATTTCACACCGGGGCCAGTCCACCCCAACAGTGATCACAAAACAGCATTCAGGTGCTATATCGAAGATGGAAAAGCTACTAATAATATGGATGGAAAATCAGATTCAGAAGAGTGCCCCTGAGTCCAATGGCCATTCAAGCAAAAGAAAGAAGTATTTATGAAGATGTCAAGGATAAGTATGGCAAACCCCAACCCAAGTTTGTGGCAAGCAACGGGTGGTTTAATAGGTTCAAGCATGAAATAATAACATATATATCCAGTAAAAATATCTTTAATTATACTTTGGAGCTTTCAAGGCTGAATGTGCCTCTTTATCAAAAAATAGAAGTCAGAAGTTAGTTAGGTGCCAACTTAGCATTCTGATGGGCATTTATAATAGTTTGATTAGGGTAAGATGCCCTCAAAGGAATTAAAATGGGGGACCCCATCAAGCTCTCAGCTGCCAAACTCAATTACAGAGATCACTCTTGTGAATTACACAACACAGTGGCAATCTTCAACGTGGAATGTGCTGGTCCCAGAGGAGCTAGTTATTGTCAGGGAAAACAGGAAATATGTTGCGCAAGATGGATAGATGGAATAGCACCAGGGTATGTGTGCCAGAAGCAAAAGCAGATGTTGTGGAGCATATCATCTTATAAGGTCACAATAGGTGATGTTGTAGTACATGTTGGTACTAATGATATTAAGAGATCTGAGAAATTACTTAACAAGTGATCTGATGATCAGCAGTGATTCTTCATACATTAAGAATCCACAGATAAAGGACCAGTAGGTGGCAGTGATCACAGTGTACTGATGTGGGATTTAATTAAAGATGTAACTACCATAAGGGAGGGTACAGGGAAGGGTTTTGCTTTCATATAAAGGTGACTACAGTGGTCTCAGATTTTAATTTTTATACAGTGGCAGAAAAGAAAAGAAAAATGCATGGGAAGCATGTAAATTATCAGGAGACAATACCTATGGTAGATGGTCTGTAATTGAGTCACAAAGGATGTTAGGCAGGCAAAAGCAGATTATGAGAAATCTTGGGCAAAAGATTCCAAAAAACCAGTAAATACTTCTTTACTTATATAAACTCTAGAAAGAAGGGGATGAATCAGATTGGTCCACTTGATATCGATGGTTCGATTGTTTATGAACTTGCTGAGGTAGCTGACAAACTGAATGAGTATTTTGCATCTACATTCACAGATGAAGTCTGTAGGGAAGTAGAGGTTATTAAGCTTATCAAACTCTGGCAGAGAGTTAAATGATTTTGTAATAACTGAGGAGCAAAGTGGAGGAGAAAAATTGTTGAAATTGAACATAAAGCACCTGGGGCGGATGGATCTATCCAGTTATATTAAAGGAAGTAAACAAACCCTTAGCCATAATCATGGGAAGTCCCCATGGACTGAAGATGTGCTAATGTGACCCCAATTCACAAAGGGGAATCTAAGGGTGACAC
The DNA here is from genome assembly GCF_048544385.1 of Mastigoproctus giganteus. Lineage (NCBI taxonomy): Eukaryota > Metazoa > Arthropoda > Arachnida > Uropygi > Thelyphonidae > Mastigoproctus > Mastigoproctus giganteus. The sequence continues at coordinate 88,107,824 of NC_143582.1, read as the reverse complement.
AAGTAATTAGACTGGTTAGTTTAACTTCTGTTCAGGGAAAAATCTCCAAATCACAGAGGATGAGGTGACATGAGTAATTACAGACCAGTTAGTTTAATGTAGCCAGGTGAGCATGAGCAGCAGTGCATAGCACATGCTTCTTGATCAGTCTGGGGTTCGGGCCAGTGACCACGAAATGCAGAAAGGTCAGGAAATGACCACCGCATATCCCCAGAGCAATATGGCCTTAGTTGCTAATGCTCCTAAAAACCAAATAATAATAACCGGTTAGTTTAACTTCTGTTCAAGGAAAAATCTCCAAATCACAGGATGAGATGACTCAAGTAATTACAGACCTGTTAGCTTAACTTCTCTTCTAGGGAAAATAATGGAGTCAGTGGTTAAAGAAGTAATATAAAACCACCAAGCCAGTAATGCAATTATATTGTGGTCACAGCATGAATTTGTTAAAGGGGCAGTCTTGTTTGACTAATTGTGTTGGATGCAGTAACAAAGGAACTGAATGCAAAAAAAATTTGTCATACTTGGATTTCACGATAGATTTTGACACTGTTTCACATGAGACTGCCGTGTAATTTGGAGCAGTGTGCCATTACAGGCAAGCATCTGCTATGGATAATTGTTTTAGAAGACTGAGTGGTTATTAATGAACATTTCTCTTCATTGATTAGTGTTTATTAGTGGAGTCCCCATGGTTTTGAATTGAACTCATTGTTTTCTACATTTATTAGTGCTTGATGAAAGTAAGAGTCAATGTCTAAGTGTGCAGATGATACAAAGGTTGGTACGGTGGCTAATGACTAATCAAGATAAGCTACTGCAATAAGATCTAGAAAAATTAGGCAGATGGCTGCCTAATTTTTCAATGGGTGCTGCTCTTCGTGGACTAATGTTATTAGTGGAGTCCCACAGGGTTCGGTGTTGGGTCCACTGTTGTTTTGTGTATTTATCAATGATATTGATGAAGGTATATCAGGCTTAATGTCGAAGTTTGCAGATGACACAAAGGTTGGCAGGGTTGTTAATGACAGTAATGGCAGTGTGCTACTGCAACAGGATCTAGATAATTTGGGCAGATGGGCTAAGAAGTGGCAACTGAAGTTCAACCTTGACAAATGCAAAGTACTGCATATGGGTAGAAGTAACCCCAGAGAAACGTACCAACTGTGTGGTACTACACTTAAGGTGGTAGAAAATGAAAAAGACCTGGGAGTAATTGTGCAGTCAGATATGAAGTTTTCTGAGCAATGCAGACAGGCTGCTAGGGCAGGTCATGGGGTTTTGTCAATGATATATAGGAATTTTGCTAGCAGGGAAAAGGAGGTGATTGTCCCTCTGTATAAGGCAATGGTCAGGCCACGCCTTGAGTACTGCGTACAGGTCTGGAGGCCTCATTTTAGGAAGGATGTAGATTTGCTTGAGCGTGTACAGAGAAGAGCAACACGATTGGTGAGGGGAATGAAGGGATTCTCTTACGAAGAGAGGCTTAAGTTCTGCAAATTGCAGTGGCTGGAGACTAGGCACCTGTGCGGTGATCTGATTGAGGTCTATAAGGCCTTGAATGGGTTGAGCACGCTGAATTCTGATGGGATCCTTCCACTTGTTCAGATTACGAACCTACGGGGACATAAGTTCAAATTGAGAAAGGATAGATGTAGAATAGATGTGTGGAAATTTGCCTTTAGCCAGCGGGTGGTTAATTGCTGGAACAAACTTCCATCTGTCGTTGTGGAAGTTGATAGGTTAAATAAATTTAAGGAGGAACTGGACAGGCATTTGGAGGGAATGGTGTGTTTTTTTTTTTTTGGCTGATGCTGCATAAGCTCCTACACTTGCTTTCTTGCATCATGTGCCACTACTACTACTATATGGCAGCAGTAATTCCAGATTCCTGTAACAACTGTACAGTAGTACACTTGGGTAGTGGAAAATGGAAAAGGGGTAATTTTGCAGTTGGATATGAAATTCTCTGAGCAGCATAGAGGCTGCTAGGACAGCTCACATGGGTTTCTGTGATCTACAGGAACTTTGCTAGGAGGACTAAAGAAGTAATTATCTCATACAAGGCAATCATTAGGTCACATCTTGAGTACTATATTCAGGTCTGGAGGCATTTTGGGAAGGATACAGATCTGCTGGAATAGGTGCAAGAAAGCAACAAGGTTGAAGGGAACAAAAAAGATGGTCTTACCAAGAGCTTCAGTTGTGCAAACTGTAGTATCTCGGGACTTACGTACCTGCAAGGTAATCTAATTAAGGTGTTTAATGCTTTGAATGGATTGAGCAAGCTCGATGCTGACAGCATTCTTCATTCTCGGATCACACAACAGGCCATAAATTTAAATTGAGGAAGGATAGATGTTGCCATTTGCCTTCAGCCAATGAGTGGTTGACTGTTCAAACAAATTTCCTTCTGTTGTTGTGGAAGTAGGCACTCCGTAGCCGAGTGGGCGAGAGTGCAGTAGCACACGCCCTTTGAGTAGACCGGGGTTCAAGCCCCTGAATACGGTCGATCTGCCAACCTGCACTGGACCAGCATGGCAGATTATGGTCCATTTCCCTCAACATGAATTGTTGAGGAGGCTTCCATCCTGCAGTGGGTTGATAATGGCTGCACTTTACTTTTTTTTATGTAGTTTGAATAAATTCAAGGAAGAACTAGACATCATTGGAGGGGATGGGCAAGTAATGTGGCAATTTTTTTTTTTTTTGGTTGGTGCTTTATATGCTTACTTTCTTGCATCATTTGCTAATACTAATACTCACTCAAAATCTTGGAGATCAGACAAAATGTTATGTATTTTAATAAAAAAATTGTAAAAACTAATTTTTTGAAATGCTGAAATGCATTCTACATTAAATTGAATACAATGTTATGTCACACTTAACTTTCTTTTTTGTAGACAATGTGTTGCCTCTTCTCTGCCTGTATAGTATGCAAACCACAGCAGCCTCTAGTTTGTATGCTTAACAGGCAGAGAATTTTCTGATTTTCATTACTCCATAACTGGTTGTGTGTTTACTTCTCTAGGTGTAAATTACCCTTAAGTATGCAATTTCAAAAATCACCAAGAAATAATTCAAATTTGTTTTACTTAATTTTGTTGTGCTTCTCTTAATCTATTGTCAACACTTGGAAAAATCCATATTTAGGTAGGTACATTTAAGCATATGTGTTAAGCATTTATCTTTGCCATATCGGTCTGCATGTATTTTCATAAAATATTGCATTTTGTTCATTTAGAACAATTTGTGGAGCAATCTCAAAATTTCATTAAAATTGGATCAATAGAAATCCTGCAATTTTATAATTAGCTCTTTTATAGATTTGACAGGCCATCCTAAATATGATTAAAATTAAAAATCTCACAATTAGCATTTTTTTAATGCCTGGCTCTGAGAATGATCTGCCCAGCCTTCCTAAATTTCATTAAAATCAAGCCAGTGAATAATCTAGCAATTATTTCTTCTTTCATACATATCACATAGGCTATCCTATCCATATACCATATGTTGTAGCCCAAGGAGCTATTGTTTGTTGTCATACACTGACTGAGGGTTGAATGGGCAACATGGGTAATGCTTAGAAACAGAATGCTCTTGGTTTGTTCATTTTTGATGTAAATTGCTCATATTTTGCTCATTTTTTCTGTTATAAAATGTGAATTATTACTATTTGCCAATATATGTGAAATGTAATTAACATTAGTAGAGACATACGATGCAAGAAAGCAAGCTTATACAGCATCAGCCAAAAAAAAAAATCCCATTTCACACATCCATTTGATCCAAAAGTTTGTCCAGTTCTTTCTTGAATTTATTTAAGCTATCAACTTCCACAATGACAGATGGAAGTTTTGTTCCAACAATCAACTACCAGCTGGCTAAGGCAAATTTCCAAACTTCTATTCTACAACTGTCATTCCTCAATTTGAATTTATGCCCCCTCAGGTTTGTAATCTAAGAAAGAGGAAGAATCAAATCAGTTTTGATCCTGCTCAACCCATTCAAGGCCTTATACACATCAATCAGATCACCTCACAGGTGCCTAGTCTCCAGACTGCCACTGCAGTTTACAGAATTTAAGCCTTCCTTTGTAAGAGCACCCCTTCATTCCCTTCACTGATTTTGTTGCCCTTCTCTGTACTTCTTCTAGCAACTCTACATCCTCCCTAAAATGAAGCTTCCAGACCCTTTTGCAGTACTCAAGGTGGGGCCTGACCATTGCCTTATACAAAGAAATAATCACCACCTTCTCCCTACTAGCAAAATTACTGTATATCATTGACAAGATCCCAATGACCTGCTGTGGCAGCCTGTCTGCTGCTCAGAAAACTTCATATCTAACTGATCAATTACCCCTAGGTTTTTTTCATTCTCTACCAACATGAGTGTAGTATCACACAGTTGGTACATTTCTCAGGAATTACTTCTACCCATAGTACTTTGCATTTGTCAATGTTAAACTTCAGCTGTCACTTCTCAGCCCACCTTCCCAACTTTTCTAGATTCTGTTGCAGTAGCAGACTGTCATTAACAACCCTGCCAACCTTTGTATCATCTGCAAACTTGGAAATTAAGCCTGATATACCTTCATCAATATCATTTGATAAATATACAAAACACCAATGAGCCCAACACCGAAACCTGGGGAACTCCACTAATAACATTAGCCCACAAACTGCAATGTCCATTAATTACAACTGTCTTCTCCCACTCAACCACCCTTTTATCCATTGTGGCAACTTGCCATTAACGTCATCCTGCTCCAATTTATACAGTAGTCTTCCATGTGCAACAGCATCAAAAGGTTTCCTGAAATCAAAGTATATGATATCAAAATTATTTTTTGCATCCACGTAGTATCCAATCAAATTAATCTGACAAGACAAACTCATGCTGTGTCTGAATTATTACTGCAATCTTGTTTAGATGATCCTGCAATGCTTCTTTAACCATTGACTCCATTATTTTTCCTGAAACAGAAGTTAAACTGTAATTACTTGTATCTCCTTTGAGAAATGGGGACACATTTGTACATCTCCTGTCTGTGGGTACCTGCCGAGTCCAAGGACACCCTAATAATTATGGCTAAGGGTTTGCTTACTTCCTTTACTGCCTCTAATATAATTGAATAGATTCCATCCACTCCAGGTGCCTTTCTTATATTTAACTTCACAATCTCTCCACTTTGCTCTCAGTTATTACAAAATCATTAAGCTTCCTGTTAGTTTAATAAACTTCTTTCTTCCACTTCTGTACAGAATTCCTCATGTGTGAATGTAGATGCAAAATTCTCGTTCAGTTTGTCAGCTATCTGAGCAAGATCATCATCAGCAGTCTAACCAATGATCAAGTGGACCAACCTGATTCATCCCCTTCCTTCTAGAGTTTATATAAGTAATGAAGTCTTTGCATCCTTTGTGACTTGATTACAGACTAGGTTATATCTACCATAGGCTTCTGTATCGCCTGATAATTATATACATCCAGTGCATTTTTCTTCTCTGCCACGAGTCTCATTAGTTCATCTGACATCCATTTAGGCCTAAGCCTTGAACAGTATTTCTTAGTTGGTATGTAAAGCCTACACTCTGAGATCACTGTAGTCACCTTTATGAAAGCAAAAACCCTTCCCTTTACCCCTGATGATAGTTGTCTAAGTCCCACATCAGTACACTGTGATCACTGCCACCTAGTAGTTTCTTTATCTGCAAATTCTCAATGCACAAATAATCACTGCTGATAATCAGATCAAGAGTATTACTCCCTCTAGTTGCCTCTGGAACATGCTGCTGGAGAAAATCCAGCAAATTCACATTTTTGTTAGTGTGTGAGTGATCAATCCACAAGTTCCAGTCAATATCTGGGGAGTTAAAATCTCCCATTTTAAGACATTCTGATTTACTGGTCCACTATTTATTTGCACAATTGTTTGTTGTACTGATCAGTGCCATTAGGCCTATAACATACACTCCTACTCATTTTTGCTTTCCCAGCTTATGTCACACCAAACTGACTTAACATTGCACTGTGCATCTGTCAACTGGATGCACTTCCTTAGATTTTGTTCAACTAATAGCATAACCCCTCCTTCCTTCCTATCCTTTCTGTACATATTGTACTCCCCATTCTGCACCATTTTATCTGTGTTATACAATGTCTGATATCCCAACAATATATAATGCACAGCATACACTAACTTGTGTGTATTTTTTTTTTTTTCTCCTGGTGAAATTCAAGTTAAATCCCACTCTTTATAACAGTTGGATATCGGCCAATAAATACTGAAGCTCCAGAGAATATGACGGTTGAAAGCACTGTATATGCACTTAAACCATTGGACAGCAGCTGGATACTTTAATGTCACGAAGCTTGAGAGCATATTTGTTGAAGGAGCTGCTATCTATCAAAACTGTTGCACTTCAATAATTGCGCAAGAGACAGCAATAAACACGAGTATAATTAGACCTCGCTTGATATATATATATATTTTATTTTTTTTCCCCTTTCCTGTTTGCATGCAACTAACAGATTTCTAAAATTTCTATTCAAGAAATTGAAGAAAACAAAAATCAAAGACTTCTGATGGAATCCTCTCTTGGTAATACTACACACATGAGGGGGTATAAATCGAAACTGAAAGGGTAGTTGTAGGATAGATGTACAGAAATTTGTTTTCAGCCAGCAGATAAGTCGGTTGTTGGAACAAACTTCCACTGGCATTGCAGAAATGGGTAGTTTGAATAAATTCAAGGAAGAAGTAGACAGTGTTAGAGGGGATGGACAAGTGATATGGGAAGTGTTGGTTTTTTTTTTTTGCTGATGCTGTATAAGCTTGCTTTCCTGCACCATTTACCACTACTAATACAAAATACTTGTTAATGGCTATTTGGGAGTTGGTTGTATGGCCTAAGTAGATGAAGAGCATCATACCTGGCTCATATCTTGACATTCCAGATCATGCCATATGGTTCATATTCTCTGTGTTCATGTCCATGAATGTGCCATTCTCAAACAGTACTGGGTATATGGCATGCTTTATCCTGTTAAAGCAAACATGTCTGTACCAGAACTGCCACATTACAGGAAGCATGACTGTCCGAAACATTGATATATGTCAGTGTTAATGGTTGCCTTTGCAATTGCCAAAGGTCCTAGGTACCATGAGAAACAGTGCTACATCACAGCTCTTAGCTTCATTGTTGGCACAATGTACCTTGGATGAAGATGCTCTCCACTGATTGCACCAGGCAACGAGACTGTGGTGCTCTACATTGATATGTCAGTGTTAATGGTTGCCTTTGCAATTGCCAAAGGTCCTAGGTACCATGAGAAACAGTGCTACACCACAGCTCTTAGCTTCATTGTTGGCACAATGTACCTTGGATGAAGATGCTCTCCACTGATTGCACCAGGCAACGAGACTGTGGTGCTCTACATTTAATGTATTCATATAGACCTTAAGCCTCCCTATCGATGTCTTAATTCTGATTGATCTTTTGCAGGACTCGCTGAGATTTGATGTAATTACCCTTCAGAATACTGATCTTCCTTGCTGTATGATTGTGGCTTACTCATTCTTCCACTGAATTATTTTATACTTTCACTGAAATTATTTTTGATTTTGCTGTAAAGGTGATAAATACTAGTTAAAATAACATCATGCACTAATATTAAAAATCAGTGTTTTTTTTCCTTTTAAAAAATTATTAAACCATCTTAATACAAAAATATGGAATCTATGCCAATTCCAGGAACTAGAAGCTGATACAAAAAGAAAACTGAATAACTGCAGCTTATCTCATAAAAGCATATCTTTGATGTCATGTCAGGCAAAAGACAGACTTGGCCTTTGTTACAATGCACCCTCATCTAACCTAACCCTCTCAAATAGGAGAAAAACATTTTCAGCAAATCTTATCCAATACTGGAAAAATGAATGGAACCAATCAACTAAGGGCAATATAACAAAATATTTTATTCCAAATGTAACATTCAATTATCCTAACACCCCCCCCCCCCCAGTTCTTCCTGGGGCTCTATGTCACGTATATAATCACTGACCATGAGCTTACAGAAATCATTCTGCAATTGTGGTATGTCTGAGACTAGGAACGTGTCCTTTACATTTGTCATTATTATCATCCTTTTAGATGCAAGATGCTTCAAGCACTAGGTTCTCTTCCTTGTGGCAAAGAATTGTTTTTTGTCATAAATGAAGACCACAAGGAACTTTCAGCATTTTCCCAAGCTGCCTTTTCATACAGAAGAACAAACCTTGGAAGAATTTAACTCCCTTAACCATACAAAACAAAACCATACAGAAGTGGGAAGTCATTCTGCTGACTAACACCACATGAAGACATTGCCAGTGCCCTGGTTACTGGACATGGGATCATTGACCTTTTCACCTGTTCTCTGTAAAGTGGGTCAGGTACTTCTGACATCTGTCTTTAAAATTGGCACTCTACTTTGTAGAGTGCCGATTTTGAAGACAGATATCAGAAGCCAGCAATCTTTCTACTTTCCTTGTATCTGGGTGATCTTCCTAGTCCAGGGAGATTCAACTCTTTGGTCCCTTCCCCCTCTATCCCCCCTCTCTCTGCCGGAGGATGACTTCTTTCCTCATCTTCCTACTTCTTACCCACTTTAATTCCTACTTTTTTGCTATCGCCCTCACTCGCACTTTTTTTTACTTGTTATCTGTCCAGTAAGCTTAGGCAACCCTAGCAGACTAGATAGAGAAAATACTGACTGGCTCACCCCCCAGTGGTGGTGGGCACCTAGCATTCCACTAGGGGCACTGCGGCCAAGTAGCCAGAACATAACACAACTCTAACGTAAGCTGCAAGTACATTCAACTCTGGCTGTTACAGAGCACTGTATTTCTTCACAAGAGTACTCATGGCGCAGATGTGGGAAACCACTTATCCCAAACATGATCTTCAGCCCTGTTGCACTAAAAAAAAATCACTTAAAAAAGCTTACACGGAACACTCACAGGATAAGTAAATTGAATGAAATATTACAAATTCAGTGCATTTTTGGTGCTTTATAAACCAAGCTACACTGAAATTGTGGCAAAAGTTTTGAAATACAGTGCAGAGGATGCTTAAAAAGCTAACTCCACGTAGCAAGAATTTGTCTGAACTGATTCATCTTTTCAATGAAATAATATCATTTGAAAAAAAATTTTAATAAGAGCACTTAAATTACTCTTTTAAAATACTTATTCGCTTAATTTTTTTTAATGAAGATAATTGTCGAACAGTACATCATGGAGAGAAAACTTCCAGCTTTAAAGAACTGCAGGTTTGTTGCCAATGGTGATATGACTGTAGCCTTATTTGGAATGAAAACACTCAGGTAAGTAGTCTTAATTTTGTATGTATCTTATCAAAGTGAATAATAATAAAATGCACTAAATCAGCAATTTGTTAGTGACCAGTACTAAGGGCTAGCAGTGTAGCAACAGTACCAAGAGCAATATTTTGTAAGAGTAATACAGGGTGGCTAATCTGTGGCACAGCTCTTGTTAGTGTTAAACCTCCCATGTGAAAAATAAATTTATATAATATCGGTGTTTAGATACACCATAGACACTCTTAAAAAAAAAACTACAAAGTAGTTGTTGTGGGCATCATTTGCTCTTTCTCATATTGTGCTCTGCCTTCACGACAAGTTGCCATGATACTGCACTACCTCAAATAAGTAACGCTTCACTAATAGAGAAGACTATTGTTACTTATTCTCAGTAAATGCACTTGGCATAATACTTAAAGTATTATGCCAAGTGCATTTAATTATTTTAAATTTTATCTTATACACCTTTGGCATCTCTCATATTGTGCGATTAACTTCACAACTGGGTCGTCATGTCTGCAATACTAGGGTACCTGCCCACCCACTGATGATAGGCCAATAGCCTTGAAACATGTCTGGGTGGTGGTACTCACTGAGAATAAGTAACAATAAATTTTATAATTTTTTTTCTATTTAGCTTTAGTTTTTTGTATTAACAACAGCTGAGAATTAGTATATCTTCAACTTTACTGGGTCAGGATCTGAGCCAGATAGGATTTGAAATATGTCAATTTAAGAGTTACAGATGGTAACTAAAATGGCTCTTGTTCATACCAAATTTGGCTCCATTGGGCCACTAGATCAAATGACTGGTTTGAGTAATGTTGCAAATAGCTTGGTATTTAAACCACAGTCAAATTTTGTAAAGAAGAAACAAATGTAGAGGTTGTTGATGTGATTGAAGTGCAATTGCCTCGGTATGCTATTAAGACTTCTGAAAAGATACGAATTAAGCCGTATATTAAGCAGCCAAGAGCTGACAGATACTCCTGTTGAGTTCTCTGATGTATCAAAAACTGGTGTGTAAGTAGAAGTTGACAAAAGAAACCTAAAGTTGTCATTGTTAAAGCAAAATCATTTTTTTTGGTAGGAATTAAGATGTTTGAGAGCAACCTCCCTGATGAAAGAATCCTGTGTACAGTTAACAAAGGCCTAGAAATAAACACCAAGAACCATGTTGTGCCATTTGTCATGAGCTATTGTTCCAACAGGACAGTGCTGTTTTGTATCACTAATGTCAGTTTTTCTGCAATGTTGATGTTTCTCAGGCTTTCTAGATTCCCTAACTTTTCTATGAAATATGCTTGGGACATGGCTTGATGGCAACTGAAAACCATACTTTAATCAGCATCCTCTTCATTTGGGCAGGTCTGGGTTCAAAATATATCAGAATGGGGAATTCTTAAAGGCCTCTTTAATTGCAGGTATAGGTTGCCACCAACTTCAGGCAGAATGAATAAGGTTTTCTCTTGAGAGTTATTCTGCGGTTTTCAGCCCACAACTTGCAAATATGCCTGTGAACAATATAATATTTATACAAAGAAGAATATCAAACTTTTTGATCCATTATCAAAATGAAAAATGTTTGTTGCTACCAAGGAGATAATACTTTGTATGCTGGTATTCATGTCACTTTTCAAACTTGTGGAGTTAAACAAAATTTTATAATATTTTGCTTTTCAATTTATAAATGGAACCTGAGGTATCATATTCTTGTTCATAAGATTTGGATATTCATAAATGCACTTTTGTAGTAAACAGAGTTTATCAGAACTTATGTAATAATAAAGTAATCTTGAGTAAAGTTTTAAGACATGGATTGTAGATATCCTATATAAATCTAATAATAAATTATAAAAAAAAAATGCCTGAATTTTCTTGGTATAACTACCTTTTTAAGGGGTTCAATGAAATGTCTTTCAGGAGCTGTTTACAGTTAAAGCCAACAGAGTCATACTACCTGCTTGCAAATAATATATCTATTTTGTCAGCTTCCAAGACAATGTTTGAGGTGTACCAAGAACACAAAGATGAGGATGGTCTCCTCTACCTGAATTACTGTTCACTGGAAACATTTGGCATAGTAGATAATTAAAGGTAAGAAAGACTGCAGAACTATGGAATGCCTTCTTTTGAAGTTCTTAAATTAGATTAAAGCAAATATGTGCCTATTTGATGGGCATACAAATGAATATTTAATAATTTTGAGGGAGGGAGGGATATACAAGCATCAATTAGCTTTCTTCCTGAGTAGGAAGAAGCTCATTGGTTTAATTTATACTTTTTTAATTAGTTCATTTTAATCACTTTGTAACTGGTTTATCTTTTTATATATCTTTTACATAATTGCTTTTAGCATATATAAAATGTAGCATATTATTAACCTTAACTGGAAAAAAATATAAATGTAAAAGTGAAGGCATATGATTGTTTCTGCCAATACTATACAATGTAGCTAGGAAAGAACCAAAGCAAAAAAGTACACGATAAAAAAATTTTCTATCAAGTGGGAAGGGACACTTTACTGTGTAAGCTAAATATAACTGACAGAAAAGATATGAAGTAATGACAACTTTTTTCCTAAGCTGCAGTACTCACTGAAGTAGGAACCATATAGGGATTGCAATTGGGCAAGGTGAAGCTATGCCTGTCTCTCTATTACATTTTCCTAGTTATTTTTAAGTCAAAGTGCAGGAATAACAATGTCTGTTTAGTTGAATACAATCTGGCTCTGTATTAGAGAAAAATGTAACATCAACAAAAAAAAAACCACATCACCTATTTTTTCTAATTCTCTGTTAAATTTATTTGAACTGCCAACTTCAACACGAGATAGAAGTTTGGTCCCACAATCAATCTCTTGTTAGCTAAAAGCTAACTTTCACACCTAGTTAAATTGAAAACTGTCCTATTTTATTTAAAATTGTAACTTATGTAGTCTGAGAAACAGTAAGATGCATCAAATTTTAATGTGCTTAATCCATTTTAAAGCTATAAACACTTTAATCAGGTCTCCTTGCAGGTGGCTCAATTTCCCAGTGCTGCACTTTGTAGCAGAACTGAAGTTTTATGGTTAGGATAAACTTTTGTGTGCTTGACTAATTTTGTTGCTCTTCTCGTCAACTGTTCCAACAGTTAAACATTGTTCTTAAAATGACTTCCCGACCAGTACTCACAGCCTAACTATTGCTTTATACAGGGGGGGGGGAGGTTGAAAGTCTTGTACCACAGAATAAATTTTTTTTATTATAACAAATTTTTAATATTTGTTATAATTTTTTATTATAACAAATATTCAAAATGACCACTTCCAACTTTGCAAACACTGAATTTTTGTGTGAATGGTGCATTGACATGTATCAATGTATCTTTTGACAGCATTCAGATTATATTGTTTGCTTAAGTTTGTCACTGTTTCTTGGGTGGTTCTGGTAAACAGCAAACTTGAAAGGACCCCAAAGAAGAAGAAAATTGATGGACATGAGGTCTAGTGACCTGGGTCAACAGGGCCTCATCATCCTATCTGCCTATTTGATAACTGTTGAGGTAGTTATTGTACAACCAATGAATAATGCGGTGGTGCTCAGTCTTGTTGGAAGAACATCTTGATCCTTCATTATAAAGAAACATCCAGAAAATCCATAGAGTAATTCTGTAGCATATGTAAGTATGCTTCACCAGTAACCTTTTCAAAGAAATAAGGGCAAATTATTTGACCATCCCATATTCTGGGGTTGTTTTGCACATTAGTTGTTACCATCCAATTAGGATTACTGTCTGACCAATAATGAAAATTGTCTATTGACATTACCACTTAGGTAAAATATTGGCTCATCACTGAAGAATATCAATACATCTCATTTGCAACATCCAATTGTAAAACTTATCACTGATCTATGTTATCACTATGCAAATCCTGAAGAAGTTGTACTTTAAAAAGTGGTGTTTTTTCATTTTTTTAAGAATGTGCACTTCTGAAATTTGGCTAACCCCCATTTCTTGAATTGACTTTTTTTTTTTTCTGTTTGCAAACTGCACCAATACCATTGCAGATGTTTCTTCATCAGTTACTTTTTTATCTCCCACTTCAAGGACGATCAGCAACACTTCTATTTTCTTTAAAATGGTTATAGTAGTCCAGCAGTTGACTGATCAACTGGAGGCTGGTGTGCATTCTGCCTATTAAATTCTTTGGCAACTGAACAGTGTAGCACCTGGTACTCCAGAGCTTACTCTGTCATCCTTAGATAATTTGTCAACCATTTTTTAGCTCTGAAACAAAAATATTTAATTTGTAGTATTTATAATAGTGTGCAACCCTGTATAAATAGAATAATCACTTCCTTTTATCTGCTGATAAAATTGCTCTTTCACTGATAGAACCCCCATGAGCTATCATAACAGCTTGTCTGCACTGTTCAGAGAGCATGTCAGACTGCACAGTTACTCCTAGGTATCTTTTATTCTCTAACTTCTTGCTTCTGGGATTATTGATCCCATGTGCAGTACTTTGCATTTATCACTGTTAAACCTAAATGGCACTTCTCAGCCCATCTATCCAGTTTTTCTAGGTATTGTTGCAGTAGTATGACTATTTCTGCCATTACCTACCCTGCCAATCTTTCTATCACCTGTAAACTTAAAACATTAAACTTGATATGTCTTCCATATTGTTCTTCCTACTTCACTCTTATGTTTGCTTTTTAATTCCTGCTTTTTTTATTTTGTGAACTACTAGAGTATTACTACTTATTTTGTTCATTGTGTTTTAACTTGTGGGCATAAAGTTTATCAGGAGGATCCAAAATATCTTGGATCAGTGAATGAATTTTCTATAGAAAGAAATAATCACTGAATATGGCATATCCGACATTATAATTGGTTATAAAAATAGTCTGGTATGGTGAATTGGGTGAATACACTTTAGGAAGAAAGCAATTTATCAAGTACAGAACCTGCCACTTGTAAACTAACTCATCACATCAATTTAGAGATTATATTTTCTGTTTAAAGAAGTTATCTACCAACAATTTAAGTGTAATTATTTTTCTTTTTTACTCACACCTCCACAGAGACCTTGAACATTATCTTGATTTTTTCACACACAATTTTTGTTGAGGCATCTTAGTGACAATCTCTATTATACTTAATAGAATTGCCCAAATCTTACTGAATTTAATTCAGTTATCTGGAATGTATCTGCTTCTACTTGGTGTTGAGGGTAGAGGGGAATTCTACTGGATTTCATTTTCCAATGAAACTGAGGCTGGAAATGAATGTTTATAAGGCCTTTATTTTTACCATGCAACTTCAACTGTATTACTCATTGTTTCTAGTCATTTCTCTAAAATAAATCTCTGGGTACAAGGTGAGTCAATTTATATTCACCCAGAAATAGTTAATAAAGGTTGAAAAAACCTCAATGCATTACACTTTTTCAACATAGTCACCAGACAAAATGACACTTTTGTCTCTTCTCAATACACTTCTGCAGTAATTCTGACTATCCTTCATACCACAACTTCAGCAGCAAAGTGTTTTTCACAAAGAAAGGACTTCAGGACAGGAAAGAGGGAGAAATCGGAGGGTGTAAGGTTGGGAAATCAGCAGAGGATGTGGCAATATTTCAAACCCACATTCATTGGCACACCTCGCTGCAGCATGCAAGGAATGTGCAGGAGCATTATTGTAGGTGCACACCTTTTGACAGCTTTCCCCATCTTTTTTTCCTTTTATAGCAGCATGTAGCTTTATGAGAAGGTTGGAATAATACTTCAGTCACAGTAAAGCCCTTTTGAAGGTAATCTTTTAGTATTACATCATGCTGATCCCAAAAAACATAACATCACTTTGCTAGCACTTGGTTGCACCATTGCCTTTTTGGGAGGAGGTGATTCTGCATTGTTCTGACATTTGCTTAGTCTTGGGATCATAGTGATGAATCTTTGGTGACTAACTGTGAAAGAGAACTCCTTGCTTTACCTGGCACATCGACAACATTTCATGTGCACGCTGTGCCCTATACAAGTGTACTGGGAGTGTACAAGTGTTGATGGATGATGTTCTCTACAGACCATACACTAGCTTTGTTCTGCAGCTAGTTCTTTGATGGTAACACAACAATCTGAAAAAAATTAAGATTGTTGTTTCAAAAATTAATTCCTCAATTTTTGGAACACACTCTTCTGTTATGGCAGTTGCTGAGTGTCCTGGGATTTCTTCATGCACTGAGGTTCTTCCACATTTGAGTTGTTTATACCATGTGCAACAACACTAACCTCTGTGGTCTTCTCCATAAACAGTGACCATTTCTTCATGGATTTTGAGTGTTTTTCCTTGCAGAAAGAGGAACAAAATCACAGGTTATGGAGGCACTGCCCCACATGTGGGAATCTTCCAAGTTCCATGGGGGGGGGGTTGGATTTGAGATTTTTTACAGAGTAGCTGCTTAGAATTGAAGTACTGCTGAGAGAACCCACTTTTCTAGATACAGAGGAAGCACTATTTGTGATATGCTTATGCCAAGAGAGATTAGTCAGGGTAATTCCTAATAGAGATGTGACCTTTTTATAGAAATCTAAAAGTGTCATCAAAGATAAGCCTTGGAACAGAAGAATTCTTTCTGCAAGATATGAGTACTGAGTTTTAGAAGGATTGAAATTAACTAAGTATCTTTGTCCCATTGTGGAATTAGCTGGAGATCGGCATTAAGAATTTTAAGCTGTTTTCGTATACGGCAAGGTTTCTCAAACTGGAAGGTAGAATGCTGTGCTATCATCAGCAAAACTATGGATACGATTTCCAGTCAATGAAAGTCACTCATATACTAGAGGAAAAGAGTGGGAGAAGAAGTGAACCTTGGGGAACACCAGCAATAGTGAACAAGTTGAAAGTTAGCCAACTACTATCAGAGCAACTGCTTGAGTTTCAACAAACTTCCATTGAATTTATCCATAAATGGGTAACTTAATTCGGTATATTGCCAGTGGATCGACACTGATAGAATCCCTACTGATCAGATTGAAGGTTTCAAGATAGTTTAAGAGTTGGCAATTAATGAATTTTTCCCTTTCTTTAGAAAGAAAGAAGTGAAATAGAATGATAATTGGATGGAAGGGTTTATCACCCTTTTTTTAGAAACTGGCTGGATTTCTAAGCAGAAGGAAAGCCAGTGAAAAAAGGTGATATGGAACAAGAGTGAACACAGGTTTCGAGAACAAGTTGAGAAATGCCATCAGGACCTGGAACACTATCAAGATTGTTCAAAACTGTTATGATATCCTTTAGACATGAGACACTGAGTAGAGTGTACTGGGAATGTTAGGAGGTGGTATTATCAAGTCGATACAAGAGTTAAAAGAAAAATAGGATGCTAGTAAGTTGCCTTTATCTTAAGCTGAGGTGGCAGTAGAACCATCAGGTTTTAACAGAGGCAGGAGTTACAGATTGGCAAAAGTTGCAGCCTTTGGCAAGAGATCAGTATGTTTGATTCTTCTTCTTCTTCTTTGGTCCTTAGCTGGCAGCTGGGGGAGGCGGTTGGCCACGCAACCAGTATGCTGCTGTAGGTGCCGCAGGGTTTCGGACTTGCTCTGTGATGTTCTTCCATACCTTACGATCCATGGCGTCAGTCCTGGCCTGGTTAAGGTCGAGACGTCGGCTCTTCAAGTCATTTTCCACTTGCTTGGCCCACGTTTTCCTAGGCGCGGTCCGTTGGATGCTCCATTGGGTGGGTCGTTGTCTCCAAAGGAGTGTGGATGGTATTCTGTTCGTGCCCATTCTACATACGTGGCCAAACCATCTAAGCCTTCGCTTCTGGATTTGGTCGGCAATGGTTGGTTGCTGTTGGCATCTGGCGCGGATGGTATCATTAGTGATGCGGTCGCGAAGAGAGATGCCCAAGATCTGGCGCAGGCATCGCATTTGGAATACCTCAAGTTTGTTCAAATCTAACTTGAGACAAATCCATGTTTCCGATCCGTAAAGAAGAATGGGCAGGATCAAAGTCCGGAAGAGTCTGATTTTAGTCTTTGTGGAAATGTTGGTCCTCTTCCACAGACACCATTTGAGCGAGGCAAACGCAGTGGCCGCCTGTCCAATTCTGCTGTGGATTTCCATGGTGGATGCAACTTTCTTCTCCTGGACCAGCGACCCAAGGTATTTAAAGTCCTGCACTTGCTCGATCTGGACGCCTTCGAGATAGATGGTGGCTTGCGACCCATCTGTTGTCAGGACCTTTGTCTTACCAGCATTGATCTTCAAACCGTATGGCCGGGCAATGTCGTAGAGGATGTCCGTGGCTTCAGCGTCGTTACCTGCAAGGATAGCACTATCATCAGCAAACATCAGGTCAGTCACATAGTGATCCTTGTCATATTGTATGCCCTGTCTGTTTCTGAATGCTTGCCTCATAATGGCGTCGACCACGATGTTGAAAAGCAGCGGGGAGGCTACATCCCCTTGGCGGACTCCAGTTTGGATGGTAAATTCCTCAGATAAATCATTCTGGATGCACACCTGGCTGGTTAAACCGTTGTATGCAGTTTGGAGGAGTGTGATGACTTTTCGAGGTACATGTTCAACCTCTAGTAGTTTCCATAAGGCAGGCCGGTGGACACAGGCGAAAGCAGACTTAAAGTCAATGAAAACAATGACGGTTCGCTGTCCACACCGGATCCTCTCCTCCATCAGCTGACAAATGGCAAAGATTTGATCATAGCATCCTCGCCCGGGTCTAAATCCTGCCTGTTCTTCTCGACTGGTTTGCTCGCGATGTTTTTGCAGTCTTGACTGGATGATCTTCATAAAGACCTTTCCGATGATGGAAAGGAGGCTGATGCCACGGTAGTTCTTGCAGTCCCGGTTATCACCTTTCTTGTGGATCGGTACGATAATGGCTTTCCTCCATGTTAGCGGAATTTGTTCAGTGCACCAGATGGTTTTGAGGAGTGAGTGTAGTCGGCGAAGCAGTACATCTCCCCCGGCTTTGATCGCTTCTGTGGCGACTTGGTCCACTCCTGGTGCCCTGCCATTCTTCAGGGATTGTATGGCTGCTTTCACTTCTTCTACTGTAGGCTCAACATCGACCATGGAGACCTCAGGGGGGTCGATCGAGAGTGCTGTTGCTGGCGGTCCCTGAGGTGGGTCGTGATTATACAAAGCTTTGAAGAATTCACTCCACCGTTGCAGGCGTTCGGATGGTGATTGCACGAAGGTCCCATCAGCATTCTTGATGTTGTCACTAGTCAATTTGGTCTTTCCACTCAGACATCTGAGGGTGCGGTATAGAGTGCGGTACTCGTTCTTGGATGCCGCCACTTCAAGATCGTCTGCCACTTGGTTCCAGTATGCTTCTCTTTCTGCTGTCATTCTTTGTCGGACTTCTCGGTTTAGCTGCCGGTACCGTTCAAAGTCGACCAACTTTGCCTGTTTCCGTTTGTCCACGAGGTCGAGGCACTCGTCTGATATCCATGGTTGCGTTCGACGTCGGGCAGGTGGACATAGGGGCTTGGCACATTCCAGGATGGCATCAGAGATCTGCTTTTCTTCATTTATATCCTCGGGCACGGCCAGCATCTCGAAGCGGTTGGATAGGGCGATCTGATATGCCTGTTTATTGGCAGCATTCATTAGCTGCCTCCAGTCCAGCTTGGCTGACCGAGATGATCTTTTTGCATGCCGTAATTTGAGATGCACCTTAGCCTGGATGAGGTAGTGATCAGATCCACAATCAGGTCCCCTCATGGCACGAACGTCCATGAGTGATGAGCGAAATTTGGCATTGATCAAAATGTAGTCCAGGATTGCTGAGTCCTTGCCAGATGGATTTTGCCATGTAAGTTGATGTTTTTGAGGGTGCTGGAAATGGCTGTTTCCAATGATCAGGTTGTTAGATGGCAAAGGACAACAAACGTAGTCCATTGTCATTGATCTTCCCATGGCCAAACTTGCCCGTTGTTGTTTCCCAACCAGATCTGTCCACGCCAATGTGGGCATTAAAGTCCCCTGCGAGGATGATCACTTCTGTCTGTGGAATTGAATCCAGCGTATGTTGGAGCTGGTTGTAGAAGTCATTCTTGGTCGGGTCCAGGCTAGTCTCAGTTGGCGCATAGGCAGAGATAATATGGGTCTTGATGGTGCCCTTGACAGTAAGGACTGCCAGGCGGTCCAATATTGGTTGGAAAGCGATCACACTACTGGTGGCCTGAGCATCGACCATAAAGCCCACTCCTGCTTCTCGTTTCTCACCACCAGAGTAGAATAGCATAACCGCTTCGTTAGGTGCTGGTGGTTGGATGATCATCGTTCCAGACCCGGTGAGCCTTAATTCGGATAATGCCGCGATTGATATCTTGCACCTAAGTAGTTCTTGGGCAATGATTTCCTTTTGTCCAACGTGGTGCCCCGTTCGAACATTCCATTCGCCAATGTTAATTGTCCTTTTCGGCGTAGTAAGCTTATTGCTGTGGCCAGTGATCCACTTCCCACCAGCACCCTGGGTCCCCAGTGCTGGCGCATCGGCTACCCCGGATGCGGTAACATTGTTATAAGAGCTTGTTCTGTGGCCAGTGGTCCACTTCACACCAGTACCCCGGGTCCCCAGTGCTGGCGCATCGGCTACCCCGGATGCGGTAACATTGTTGTAAGAGCTTGTTCCGAATTTCATGCGGTTTCTTGCCTAGTTTCCCCGGTTTCCCGGTTCTGGTCATTTCAGCAGGCTGACCACCCTCCTCCTTTCGCAGCCGGGCTTGGGACCGTCCATGGCGGAGTTACTGCCATGTTTGATTACTGCTTAGACAAAAAGAAAGTTTCTACTCTTATCCTGTTCAAATTTTGTTTGGACTGATTAATAACTGCTTTACAATTTTTGAGCTTCGGTGTAGGCAGAAAATGAACCTGGAGATTTGGATGCAATCCATTTGTGATATGCAGCATTTTTATCTTGAGCAGCATTAGCACATTCCTTGGAAAACCAAGGTGTTTAGGTAAAGAACAAGATTTTAAGGTGGAGTGTGGAATGAAGGATTTCATCCCTACAAGAATAATTGTACTGACTTGAGCTGAACAAACATTGACATCTTTGAAACCTTTAAAACAGTAATCCAATCAAAGAGAAAAAAAAAAAAATCTTGTACATCATACCATTTGGCATTCTTGTAATGCTAAACAACACAATGCTGAAAAAGGCTCCATTAGAGAAGACACTATCACTAAGTTGTGATCTGAGGTGCCTTGGAGGATCACTTATCTCATCTGTGTTCTTGGAAAGGGTGGTTTGTAAGAAAAAGATCAAGCATATTGGCTTTGTGGTTATGATTATCTAGTATTCTGGTAGGTAAATGAACAATCTGTACATGGTTAATTAGTAATTTCAAAAGCTACATCTCAACCAGCTGGGTCTCTGACTAGAAAACTGAAGCAAGTTGGAGTTGTGAACTTTAAAATTGTCAAGGAAATTTAACTCCCTGTTAGGAAAGTTGGACTGGAGAATGTAGTTTAGTTTCAAAGAAAGGAAGTCAGAGTTCCAATTATTAGTGGAATTAGGAGATTGATAGAGGCAAAGATGAAATTGACAGAATAGGGTTGAAAGATTAAGCCAGAGAAGATGGGAGATTCAAAATTACCAAGTCTCTGAGGAATATCAGAGCAGAAATATGCACAAGTACCATTTCTAAAGTGAAAGGAATCATACAGTGAATAATTAGAGCAACTGAGATGAGCAGTAGTTGAATCAACCAATAACTGGGATCATTTCAGAAAAAGTGGGGTTAATAAACATTGAGATTGCAACTGAGACCATGTATATTTGTGAAATGAATGAGAAGTATTTGGAAGATTTGTTCTATTAGTTTGTATTTGGTAGTAAAAAAAGTGAGGGTGGGGGGGGACATGTATGAAGTAAAAACTTTTGGATATGGTATGCCCTGCCCACAGCAAAAATATACCCAGCTCAAGGAGCTGGGTATACCTACATGGCCTCAATGCCCCCCCCACATATAAATAACTTGGATGAAATTATACAATAGTTGATCTGGATGCCTTGTAGAGTTACAAATAGTAGGTTTGGTCAAGTGCATTATCTAGCAGCTAGCCTGCAAACCACTCTTTTAGAGCTGTACCTTAATGTATAGAAGATTGGATCTCACTAAGATGCCCATCATAACTTCAAAAGATATCAATCATACTGCATGATGGTAGATATGGGGGTTCCCTGAGCTTTGCTCTAGAGACTAAACTTGGGTTTCACCATTTCAAGCCTCCAATAAGCACAGTGGTGATATTGCACTGGTTAATGAGGGTCATCTATCACTAAGTATTGCCTGGTAACAGAATGGGTGGCATTACTTTGTGTGATGGGATGCCACACCTTGACCCTTGCTTACCTGGATGTTGCCTCCAGTATATTAGGTCCAACATTTTAGGACTTGCATATTGGGTTACTAGGAGCAGTCTCACCATTGTGAAGGTGGAAGCAGGGGGAACTGGTTATTGCAGAATGACTGGACTTCACTGTAATTTGGTCCACTTTACTCTGTGTCACCTGAAGTTCTGTCAGTGTTTTGCACTGCTAAGTAGGAAGCCCTAGCTTGACATACATGAGAGAATATGACAAGCCTTGAGGACAAAAAAATTCCTATTTAATTTTCATCTACTTTCCTTGCTGGTTACAGTATTTAATACCTCTTTTGTGTGGGTTCAACATTACTCAAATTTTATTAATGAGAGCATTATTATTATATTAATCCAATATTTATTATGTTTCTTTCAATTTAATAAAAATCTTAATAGCATGTGAAAAGGGTTGAAAAACGGTAATGGTAATTAAAAGTGCCAAAAAAAGATGGATAGTACAAGTGTCCAGGTTTTCAAATTATATAAACTGTTGCTTTGTGAACATTCTACAAAAATAGTGAACTACAGAATATAATTGGACTAGTTCAAATATTACACACTTTTTTAAAAATTAAATGCTAATACCTACACATTTTAATCAAGGAACATGATCAATCAAACCATACTGTGATTTTGAATAAATTGGAACTTTTCTGTTGAGTAAAGGTAACGTTGCATTTCCATTTTATAATATCATCAATTTCTCATATAAAGCATAGAAATATTTTATATCAAATTCCTCATTAAAATTAACAAAAGTTGATGTTAATTTAACTTTCTCCTTTACTTTATTATTTTTCTCCATTTCCTACTTCACCCATATTTTTCACCTTAGTCCATTAGAGTGCACACACCTAAGTCACATCTAGTACATGCAGGTCTCCATGATACCAAGAAATGTTTGGAATAAATGCAATAAATGATTTAAAATTGGGCATGTCTTAATGTATTCATTATCTTGGCAGTACAGTGGATATATACAAAAAATTAATTTTTAAATTATTTTAATTTATTTTTTATAAATTAAAATTAAAGCAAGATTAAAAATCATCACAACAGGTAGTAGATATTTTTCATAAGCATATAAATGCACACATTCTGTGGAATATCTTAAGTAGATATAGCAAAAATAGCTTTAAACTTAGTTTACAATTTTATTCTAAAAGTTAAGTGTAAAACTTTTAAATAAGTGATGTTTTTTAAATATTCTGTTTTAAAGATTTTTTTTAAATGGTCAAAGGATTTGAAAGACTTATATCCACCTGCACTTGATTGAATTTCTGAAATCAAATGCATGATTTGTGTGAATCAGATTGCAGACAAGTCAACAATAAATCTGCAAATAAAATCAATAATATTGTATGCTGATAGTGTTTAATTTTTTAGTATTGTGGAAAATTAATTGATGTGCCCATTCATTCAGAAATTGTCATATCAGTGACTGCTATATCTGGTGTCTAGCTGAGCACTAGCACTAAAAAAAAATGGCAGAAAGACTTCAGATAAGAATTCCACTTACATGATCAGAGGAGTAGAATGTAAAGTCCACTAACAAAAGTGAAACAACAGTTGACCAAAACCTTTTAATCCAAATTAAGTTATCCACTAGCAACTTATAATCTTAACTAACCCACTTCAAACTAACAATGACACATAAGAGATCAAACAAAAAATAAATTAATATTAAACATCTACATCCCTCTAGAAATAATTTCTGACCTGTGATGTTCATTTTTGTTTACAATATGGTTATCCAGAAGTGTTTAAGCCTACTCTTACATAAACTGGTGTATGCAAAACACTTAAAACTCAATCTGATTTTTTTTTTTATGGACAACTTGCAAATTCTGACAAAATCAGGGATGCCAATCAAGTCAAAATTATACTAAAGGAATATTAAAATTTACATTTATATAATTTTCACAGCAATTTCAATTTTATTTTTTGTTGTTTTGTGTGCTGTCGCAGCTGTTGCTGGGTTAATGCTGTTGGTATTTTATTTTATTTTTCACGTTTACTGTTTTCTTGTGTGTTCACATCACAAAAGTATTAAAATGGCAGCACAAAGCAAAAAGGATCCATGTGTCCTGGGTTTGTGAATCTCATTTTATCAAGTTGTTCATAAAGTTTTTGGTAAGGAATTGTTTGGTCTTTTATGGTATGAACTGTCTTCAGAGGTAAGATCCTGTACAAATCAAGAAAAGTTCAAGTGGAGATGTTGAAAATGTGATGCAGTTGTTTCTTTGCAGTAAACATGCCAATGAGGAGTTACAAATTTTGTTAAAAAAACACTGTGGTGTCTTAGAAACCTTTAAACATTTAACTTTGACTGCAAGTGCAAGTCATAGCATCTGATTAGAGGAAATTTTTTGTTGCAAATTCTGCAGATGGAACATTATGAACCCATCTGTGATTGAAGTGCTTAATTATGTTTCACTGGCCATTCAAATCAGTTGGTGAGAGATATACAACTGGGGAAACAGAATCCATATGTTTTACAAGAAATTCTTTGTAGTTCTAAGGTGGACTTTTCTACATTATTACACCAAAAAAAAAAAAATTGGGTTTTTCTGTCTAGAGGAGTGTAAAAACTATTTAATTTTACCTAGTTTACTGATTCTTTCTACAACACTTACCAACAAGTCTACTTCTCTCCCTTAAATATACATTATATATTTGTGGATGAAAAATGTGCATAAGAGCAACTACATGGGGGTGGATCTAATTACTTAACTACTAAGCGTGTTAGTTCTGATTTTTATATCTCATGGTTTTGTTCTGTGAATATCCACATTATTCTCATACCTTAGGAACTAAGCAGGAGATCATGGATGCTGCATTGAACTGTGATGCCCTAAATAGTGCAGATAGAACCTGATTGAGTTAAGTGTAGAAATGCACCCATGCTCCACAATGAAAATCTGAATTTTAAGTTATCTATTTAAAAATCCATAGACCTGTTGGTTCTATTATCAAATAATGTGTAGTGATGTTGTGAAACTTATTGTTTCACAACATCACTACAAATTTGTATGGTTTGTTGTAAAGTGTGCAATTTTAGTCCAGTAAGGATTGCTCTCTAACTGAGAATTAGTGAACTTAGAATGTTGCTTATCTATTGTGCTTTACCTGTGAAAGGTAAAGCAGAATTTTTGTTAATCAGTTTATACATTATTGATAAACTTCACATTTTTCTGTTTTCAGATTATAATATTATGCCTGAGATGTAAGAGGTATTCACCATTGTTCTCTGTAATTTCTGTACTCAGCTGAAGGACTAAACTGATAACTACAGTAAGTCTTGGTCACTTCCTGTGGTTGCACTTGTATTTATTTCCAAGCAATAAGAAACTATCATTCATCTTGACATGAATGTTTAAGTGAAAGGATAGATTTAAAATATAGCATTCAGGACTTTCCCAAGTGAGACTGTATTTTGAAATTAATATTTGTTAATTTTCATGTATGTTGTCAAGGTATCAGCAATAAATTGTACATAAGTGTTTGTCCTTGCAAATTAATAATATCTTTGATTTGTTGTCCTTTGTTGCACTGGATCCTCTTCCTCTCACTGTTTGTTTTAGCTGCCATCTCGATGCTTCGGAAGATACTCTAATGAATGTGCTTTCCACAGGCCTATTGGTAACTTCTACTCCTAAAAATTGACATCTTATGATGCTACTTAGAATTTAATCCCCCCCAAAAAAAAAAGTATGGATCTCCTGCATGAAAAGTTCAAGAACAGTACTAATTGGTCAGATTATTCTTCAGTGTCCACACCTTTCAAGTTCCATATCTAAAGAAACAGTAACAAATGGAAACATGACTGTGATATTTAGCAGCCTTGTTTGGTGCCTGAGTTTTATAGGTTGTAACCCTTCCAAACAGCAACTGCTCTTCTGTTGGAAGGGGAATAGCAAAGTTTATTTCTGACTTACTTGAGCAAAGAGGTGCCTCTGTAGCAAGGTGGGAAGGAGCAGCAGTGCATAGTACATGCTTCTTGATTAGACCTGTACAGAGGATGCAGAAAGGTCAGGGAATGACCACCGCATATCCCGGAGCAATATGGCCTTAGTTGCTAATTCTCCTAAAAAAACCAAACAACAACTTGAACAAAGGTAGGTTTTATCTTAGGTTAGGTTGAGCCTATGTTTTGGCCACTCTTCTCAAATCTGATCCACTCCCCCCCCCCCCCTCCAGTTTTCCAGAGTGGATAATCTCTGGAGCAGGCAGTATATATCTTATCTGTAATTTGGGCATTTTAGCTCATCACATTTACAGTGAGTGAGTATTTTCATGCAAACTGCAAGTAGTCCAAGTGAAACAGTATTTTGAGTGGAAGAAAAATTATTTTAGTTTAGTAATGTCTGATGTATAACAGGCAAGATTTGAGATGTTTGGAGACCTGGACATGATGTTAAGATTATGTTCTGTGTTGTAAAAATAGCACTGTCTTATTGATATTTATAATTCACTTATCTTATGGTTATTACTTTTTCTAGCAGATTTAGGAAACCTCTTAAATACCCCAGGATCATAATCACTTCCTGTTGCCACATGCAAAGCCTTGGATGAAAAACTTGGAAAGATCTAAATCTAAACTTTTTTTTTTTTTAATGGAAAAATATTAATAATGAACTGATGGGGATGGGAGGCAATTATGACCTCAGTGTACCCAAGTAGGTAGTGAACACAATCACTCCCCAACCTTTACAAGAGAAGCAAAAAAAATGTATTTTGTATTTTCTGCTTTTCTTGCTATTAAGAAGGGCTAAGAACTATCCCCCTGCCTCCTTCCATACTATCCATTGCTAGAGTTCACCAATGTATCAGATTGCCCACCACAAAAAAAAAAAATCTTAGTTTGCAGATTAAACTTTCTTATACTGACAGCTCTTGCCAAGTTTGTAGGTACAGATCTGCCTGAGGGGAAACATGACTTGGATTCTTCCATTTATATGCGGGAGGAGGTATTTCTCGTTTCTGGGATTTGCTTAATTTGTGAATACAGCAGTATTAACATTTTCATTCTAATAATGATTTCAACTTAGTATAAGGCAAAAAAAAAAAAACTTTCTAAAATAATTTTAAACCTAAATTTAATAACTTTATTAAAATTTATTAGTTAAATAATTCATTAAACTTAAATATTAAAAACTAAAGTAAAAATTCTAAGCCCTACAAGATTTTAAAAAATGCTCAGAGTAAAATAGTTTACTTATTTAGTTTGCTTAGCTCAAAACTGTCATTATGAAGATTTTAAGTGTTAACTATACAGTTTATTAAAAAATAAAATGCTGAACAAAGTGCAAAGTTTCAGAAATAAAAATTTTTGTATAATACGTATTTTACAATCACAAAATGCTATTATATGAGAATTTTTTCCTTGACTATGTAAACCTTTAATCTTAACATTTGCTATTTACTTGATTTTGACTGGAACTTCTGCACATTTTGTTCTGTTCCCACAAACTTGGCAAGAGCTGTAGCTCCTCAATAATAAAATGTCAATCAGCACTAAAATAGCCATCTGCGAAGTAGTAAAACTTTCTCATTGAGTTATAGATATCTTTCAAGAGTCCTGTTGATTTGGTGTCTTAAAAGTCAATGTTATGGTTTTCTTATGTTCTAAGAAGCAATAGCACTTTTGTGCAATTTATTCTTAAGAGTTAGAGGACAAAAAAGGGAAATTGTACTCTATTTATGATAGTTAAGTGAGTACAGCTTTATTGATACTCTGAATCATTGTACCTACATGTCAGATGATGGGAACATGTAGTTAGGGAAAAGGATTGAATTCAGGGCTTGAATAGCAGAATTGAATGTATCATCCCATAGAAATTCGTCCAGTGACTAATATTGAAAAAATAATTTGGCAGAAGGGATGTTTAAACAGATTATGAAACTATACATTATTTGGTGCTTCAGTGACTATAAAAATATTATATATAGTGGATATGCCACTCTTTCCATAATGTGTATTATGAGAGAGCTGTGCCAACTCAAATAAATAGGGCAAATGAATTTTTTTTTTTGTAATTTCTTAAAATACTCAAAGAAATTGATTTGGCTCTAATCTTTAGGGAGTTCATAACTGGAAATGAATACTGAGTTAAATTGTTATGGAGGCATTATGGGTATCAGAAAGCATCAAGAATAAATGGACAGGCACTTAATTAAAAAAAATCTCCTAGACTCAGTGAGGGATTTTTTTTTAAACAACTAAGAAAATAATTTAGAGATTTGAAGACTTGTCCTTTGGTAGCTTTGGAGCAATTTTCAAGTATGCTGAAACCATTTTTATAACATTAGGCACAGCAGAAGAGAAGGTGGGTGTTCTATTTTATTTTAGCAGTAGCAATCTATCTGTTTAAAGAATGAATTTTTTGCTTCTTCAGTGAGACATTTAGTTCTACCATTGTTAGTAATTGCAAGTTTTCAGCAAACTGAATTTTTTTTGTTCTAGAACATGGTTAAGCTCATTGTTTCTGCCAAAGTTTTGTACATCAAAGCAAGAATTTTTGCAATACATATAAGCCAAATAACAGTTTTTCTCTAACAGTTTTTCTCTCTCAATACAATAAATTATTACTTGCTGTATTCTGGTATCATAAAGGAAGGATTCTGAAACATCTGGAGAGAGGAGAAACAGTGATGAATGATAAATACTCTGTGGAACTTCTGAACCAATTTGAATTGTTGGCTAAAGCCAAAGAATGTACTGCAGATGGTGCCTGTTGATAATGACCGTCTTTCATCTCCTCTATCTCATTCACTACTGTTTACTTTGCATGAGATAGAAGTTTGAGGTATTGCTCCATGTGATTATCTGCTTTTTTGGCACTAAAAGGTACATTAAGAAGAAATCACTTCTGGTAGATGAAGGGGTAAAGATGGCAGTGCATGAATGGCTTCAACACCACCTAAAAACTTCTTGAGGAATCCAGTGCAGTGTTGGAAGTATGTTGAGTGTAATGGAGAGTACACTGAAGATTTACATGCATAGTTTCCTTGTTCATGAAATTCAAGTTTTGTTGAATGACCTCTTATAATTGCCACACTGGTATTAAATTGCACAGGAAAAAAAAAAATAACTGAAACCTTTATGCAATTCAAGTGTGCAGACAGCCTCTGCCAATTACTGCTATAAGTGTGCTCTAATCTGATGTGTTCTGCTTAGTACAAAATTCCATATCTGATGGTGAGTGAACATTTAATATATAGACTTGACCTTAAAAGTATTTTCTTGAAAAAGAGCTTCCTAGGTAAGTTATCAGTATTCAGCATATCTTATCATTAAACTAGACTCCCCACCACATATTTCAGTTATAGTGTGGTGTAACATACATAGTATCCAGAATGGTTGGGAGTCTTCATGTTAGTTACATGACTTTTGCTTGATATTGTTTAAGCAGGGCCGGACCACGGTATTTCCATGTATCAGGCAAAGTTTTTCTTGCTAAGGATATATTTTTGCCTCATTGTTCTGTTTTTGGCACCCCCTAAAAAATTGTTCCCTGGGCTAGCCTGTGCCTTAATCCAGCACAGTGTATTCTGTGCTGGATTAAGAGCCTTAATAAAATTAATATTCCAGAATGGTAAAACCGTTGGATATAGACAGCAATATTGCATTAAATGAAGGAATTTAATGAAAAAAACATTAAATTCTTTTTTTCAGTACACTGGAACCTTATCTAAGGAATCCAGTCCATCCCCAATCACATTTTTAAGTCTGTACTCAAGTGTCATTTTCTTTACTGCATTAACCTTGTATTAAAAAGTTAATACACTCTGAATGAACATTTCATCTTAGCACTTATCTCAAGAGCAACTTCCAAAAGATGGTGAAAATATTTTGCAGTGATATATGCAGAATAAACCTCTTACAATATTTATAGTTAATACAATCACAGAGAATTAACATGCCTCTAATTCACATTATAAATTTCTAGTAAATACACTACTAAAACCAAAACTATTGTGATTAGCCACAGCAAAACATTTTCCTAATGCAAACAACACACTGTAGATCTTCATCACTGCAGGTTTGTTTTTCAGGGGGAAAACTTTTGCATTGCAGGGAAACAAGAGGAAACTATCCTTCCTTATATGAAAAACTTTACAATGAGGTCTAAGCTTTACTAATTTATAACCTTTTTGTTTTCAACAATTTTGTACATGCGGAATGAATATATTACATGTAATAAAGACTGCTGAGGTTTGTTTTTGTTGATAGATACATATACTACTAAAGGGAGAGAAGATCCTTTGCCATTAATATTAGCAATCCATGAAAAAATTTCTTTTAGTGTGATCACTTATTCAGTAAACTTTATAATTTAGCACACTGTTCTTGCCAATTACAGCTACAAAATTGGTTGTAAAATGCTTGCATGAGCCAGCAACCAGTTTGAAATCACTTTTGAACAGCTGAGTGTGAAAGATTACAGGTATGGAATGAGTACAATATTAGAAAAACAATGAAAGGAAGAAAGATTATATAGCATTAGCAAAAAAAATAAAATAAATTTTCACCATTTATCTTGGTTGTATAGAATTAAATCTTTGTTTATGGAAGGGATCAGCTGTATATTTAATGATACATATATGTTTCTAGCTGTAGTTATACTGGTTCTGAAATGACATCAAACTGGTTGCTGATTTGTGTAAGCATTGTATGACTAGCTACAGCTTTAATCTACAAGATCAGTTTGGGCTAAGTTGAGAAGTTTAGTGAAAAAGTGACACCACTAAGAAATGTGCCCATTTTTACACAAATTACAAATATTAAAGAGCAAAGAGATATTTGATGTGGATGCTTTTTTAAGCAGGAACACAATTATAATAAACATGCTTAATGTATATTCTGTCAGCTTTTACACAAAACAATGTTCTCATTGACTAAATTAAAATGCTAATTGTCTCTCCATATGTGTATTAAAAACAAAAAATAAATATTTTAAATGAGCAAACTAACAATTCTCTATAGTTACTGTATCTGAGTTTAAAAATTTCTGTTGTCTTAATAATGACATGTTCTCAGCTGACTTATACTTTAGATGTATTTTGAATAAACCAAACATGCATTATATTGAATTCTCAATATAATGAATGTCTGATTTAATTCTGGTCACTTTGTTATAGTGTTTCCTTAAAACAGCTGTACACTTGTATGATGTTCCTCTCTGATCTGCAGCCTCACTTGTCTACAGGTCATCATAACATTCACAGTGGTATTTACACCTCTTCATCTGCTGTTGTCTCATCATCAATTGGAATATTAGTTTCTTAAATATTATTATTGGGAAGCTATGTTGGAGTGGAGAAAGTGGCATTTGATTATTCCCCAGACTAAGGATACATAAACACCAGATGTTAACTGAAAATACATTTAGAATATCTATTAAATGCAATTGGATAGTAGTTTGAATGCTTCTGATTGGTTACTTACATTAGGTCTCAACTTTTGCAATGCCTCAGAATACATGGATGACTTAAAACATGTAACAGTAACTTCATATACAACTTTAAAACCAGATAAATTTTTAAAAATTTATATATGACTGGAACTGGAGTATATATATATTAAGATATCACTACTTCACTGGCTTGAAACAAACTAGGTGTTGAAGCCAGTTCTTCATGTGTGAGCCCTATAACATTCATTTTCTACTGGCAGCTGGCTCAATTTATTTTCTTAGAATTGTGAACATTTGTAAAAATAAACTTTGTATTTATTAAATGCTTTTATATATTAATTTGTTTTTATTCTGATCTGAGCCTATGTTACGCACTGCCAAATTTGACTCTGTGAATGAGCCAAGTGCAACTAGCAAGGTTGAGATAACAAAACAGAGGTAATAATATTTAGCTAAATAAACAAGGAAAAAAAAACTGTATGAAGAATGGTAGTATGGCAAGAAATGGAAACAAAATCAGGAAGTTTTGCTTCTTTGGCAGTAATTTTTGAACCTAAAATACATTGTCCATAAAAATAAAAAATTTTATTGGGGCTTTTGAACACTTATCAAGAATTCAATGTTTAGAAATGGTAGCATATTTTACATCATCTTTGTTTGCAAAGAAAACATCTTCTCAATAAATGCTTATTCCTGTCAACAAAGTTAAGTGTATAAAAATACAAAATTAAGTTTGGTACCATATACTAAAAACAAGCTATACATTTGTATAAAATCTGTTAACCTCATCTAATTAGGAAAAAGCAATTACTTTAAATGCTCAGATAGCAT
Organism: Mastigoproctus giganteus; assembly: GCF_048544385.1. NCBI lineage: Eukaryota > Metazoa > Arthropoda > Arachnida > Uropygi > Thelyphonidae > Mastigoproctus > Mastigoproctus giganteus. The sequence continues at coordinate 88,075,818 of NC_143582.1, read as the reverse complement.
TAATCCTATTTTTGTCGATAAATCAATGTTTCTATATTACATTGTGCATTTTTTTATGTACAACAGACTTGATTGATACAGATTTCTGCTAAAAAAAATTGCACAGCAGTGCAAAGTTTGATTGCTGCCAGATGACATTGATATTATTAAACTGTTGGAAAATATGTACATCATATTTATACACTTAAATTAGTCATTTTGGCACAACCATCTACTTCACAATCATATGTAACCTAACTTTCACACCCCATGCAAGTAGCAATAACACATGTGTGCATACACACACACACAGCATGATGACTTTTAGTCATATTTACTTCCCTATGCAATGGTCCCAGATAAGTATGCATAGAAAGTAGATGATTGTCTACAAAAAAGTATTTACAATGTCAACAATTTCAGTGGTATCAATTAAAATACCTATGTCTACTTTCAGTAATTCTTACTAATGCCAAATACTAAATGCAACAAAAACCAACATCACTAAGCTCCATAACTATTTCGCCACCTAAGGAAGGGAAAAAAGGGTTTAATGAGCAGTGGTATTCAGCTAATAAACAACTTTTTTTTTTTTTTAGTGCTGTATCTTAAAAGCAATAAATTACTTAATCTTCTGAATATGCACTTTTAACCACAAGATTCATCTTGGAATGAAGTATACTAAATTAAAATTTTAAAATCAGCATGAAATAATTTAGTTTTTATTTCACTATTTTCAAAATATTATTAACACAACTATAAATAAGCCATGTTCTTAATTTTGGTAAAATAAAAACCCTCTTTCATCTTAAAAAAACAGTTGGATGTTATCTTCAGTTTTAGCAAGGAAACTGCAGTGACTGAATGCCACCAAGATGTTTGTTTCAGACCCAACAGCTGAAGCAAATGAACATTTCTGCTGGGAGGTGCAAGAAACAAATGTCATGCTAGAGCACTTGCCTTTGTGATATTTTACTAAAACACATTTCTTGGAAGGCACTACCATAAAACAAAGTAGGAAAGCCCTAGTAAACTCAATCTTATTGCATTTTTGATAATACCGATAACTTCAATTGTGTGGGTTTTTACGCTATTATGGTGAAATGTTTTTCTTCACTGAAATCTTCAATCATAAAAACAAATTTTTAGAAACTTCTCTTCATTCCTATTTATGTATTACAATGATGAAGTGAAAGCAACCACTGGAAAGTGCAAGTGATGGTAGTGCCAGGAAACGAAACAAAATTGATTTAGAAATACATTAGTACGAAGCAGGACAAAGTTTGTCATCTATTGCATGGGAATTAGGTCTCACTGCTTTAACAGTGAACACTATTTTAAAGGACAGCACACATAAAAGAACATGTCAAAGGATTAATGCACTTAAGATCAACAGTGATCACAAAACAGCATTCAGGTGCTATATCAAAGATGGAACAGCTGTTAATAATATGGATGGAAAAACCAGATTCAGAAGCGAGTGCATCTGATTCTAATGACCATTCAAGTAAAAGCAACATTTGTAAAGATATTAAGGATATGGCAAATCCCAACCCAAGTTTGTGACAACCACTTGAACCTATTCTAAATCTCCACAGCCCTCAACTGCTGCAGTGGCATACTTATCAGCTGAAGATGTAGATTCTGGCAATAATGCTATAGAGGTGAAACTTACTGATGTTATGTCTGTCTCCTCTCTTATTTTGAAATTGCACACTTTTGTAATTTTTCCTGCGCATGAGAAAAAATTGAATAAATAATTCTATTTACATGTTCGTCAAACATTTCTTTTTTGATTCAATCAATTCAGCAAGCACAGTTGTGGGTGCTACACAAGCATGGGGGAAATTGACTTGCATAAAATCCTGACTTATGTAGCATTCAGCGGAACGAAATCCTTACGTAAGTCAGAGTTCCTATATTGTTATTTTGCACGTTTAATACAACCCTTGCACAGTTGTCCTATTATTGCTTCTGGCTAAAATAAATTAATATTTAAGAGAATGTATGGACAAAATTTTTTTTTTAAATTTTACTAAACTTTAAAATAAAACTGTACAGGGAGCCCACATGTTTGGAGAAACTTACTCCAATCTTTTTAAGAATGCATTTTTCATCCAAACTTCACTTTTAATCCTTTAATGTATTGTAACAAGCTTCAAACAGATGGTACATTTATATACCACCTACGTTTAAAGTTTAAGAGATTGTTAGTGGTGGATTTAAAATGTTCTTGTTTATACTCCGGCACAACCACCAGGTCAGTGGAGTTTACAATAAATACATTAATCTTATTTAGCAGTCTGGCTGGAACCCTGGTCCATCTCAAAGAATGTGTGCTACTGCACTCCTGACCACTGGGCATCTGGACTTGCATGTTTTGATAATTAATTTCCAACTAAAAATTCAAGGAAGAATCCTATTTGCACTTTAAAACAATCTTCATTGTATAAAACTCTGGTTATACTTTCAGTTACCTCCTTGCTTCTGACTGTGTGCATATCAACTAAACCTGCATAATTTAATGCAGCTGTATAATGTAACTTGAAAAGACCTTCAAAATCTTATCTTTGAAAATGAAGCACTGTCTGAACTAAAAATTTTGATAGCTTTCTTTTTGGGAAAAGGGGAGACTCACCAAGTGATTTTTTTTTTTTTTTTTTTTTCTTCAAACAATTACTTCATTTGCACAAACAGTAAAAAAAAAGTATATTTCACTGCCGTTTGCATCTGGCTTTAGTTAAAATCCATTGTCAGTGAATGGACTTATTTCAAATTAATGATAACTGACTCTCACATTATCTGTTGTAATAGGTATACAAAAATCTCATTAATACAAACTTGTTTTATACAAAATACTCATTTACACAAAGCACATTCCATTCCCCTGAGAAAGGAAATAAATATTATTTTGTACATTTAATACAAATGAGTATTTTGTATAAAATACTCATTTGTATTAAACATAGTTGGCACAGTTGTCAAATTATTGCTTGATCACCCAGTTACCTGAAGGATGGCACTGACTTGTTAGAATTTACTTTTGTATAAACAAAACCAGTTTATAGTAGCTACAACTCAAGTGCATTGTGAAAGATGGGATGTTAAATTAACCAAAGAATAAAAACACTTTTCTAAGTTGTTTACATACACTCCCTTGCCATTTTTTTGTAGTAAAAAAATGGCAAGGGAGTTATTTAATCAGTCTCGTTATTTAATTGGTACACTGTGTATTCAGCAACTGTCTTTCCTCAATTTGAATTTATGCCCCTCAAGTACATAATCTGAGCAAGAAGAAAAACCCCATAAGCACTGAGCTTGTTTATGCCATTCAAAGCCTTCTACACTTCAATCAGATCACCTCCAGGTGCCTAGTTTCCAGACACTGCAATTTCCAGAACTTAAGCCTTTCCTTGTAAGAGCACCCCTTTGTGTTCCCCCTCACTAATCACTCATTCAGTTTGTCAGCTATCTGAGCAGAATCATCAACAAGTCAATCCATCAATATCAAGTGGACCAATCTGATCCATCCCCATCTAGAGTTTACATAAGTAATGAAGCCTGTGTTGTTTTTCTTTTCATCCTTTGCCAAAGATTTCTTGTAATGTGTCTTCGCTTGCCTAATGTCTTCTGTGACTTGGTTAAGACTAGCTTATATTTACCATAGGCTTCTGTGTTGCATGATAATTTTATATGCATCCCATGCATTTTACTTCTCTGTCACAAGTCTCATTACTTTATCTGACATCCATTTAGGTCTAATCCTCAATATTTCTTATTTGGTATGAAAACCTAGTAGCTTCCAAGATTAACTTGGAAGCTTCCCACTTAGAATTTGCTGTATGTGATCCCACCATATAGAATTTAAAAAATGTCTGATACCAGTGTGGTCACCTTGAAATCAAAAACCCTTCCCTTTACCTCTGATGGTAGTTACATCTTTAAGTATATCGCATATTAGTACACTGTTATCACTGCGACTTAGTGGTTCTTTTATTTGCAGATTCTTAATGCATGAATAATCATTGCTGATAATCAGATCAAAAGTATTACTTATTACTCCCTATGGTTGCCTCTCAAACACTCTGCTGCAGAAAAGAATCATCTAATAAATCCACAAAAGTCTTGCTAGTGTGTGGGCGACCATCTCACAAGTTCGAGTGAATACCTGAGAAGTTAAAATCCCCCATTATAAGACATTCTGATTTACTGGCCCACTACTTCTCTGTACAGTTATTCATTGTACTCAGTCATTAAGCTTATAACACACTTCTACTCTCATTTTTGCATTCCCAGTGCTTATGTCACACCACACTGATTCAACATTGCAGTACCCACTCATATCAACTGGATGCACTGCCTTAGATTTTGTGTGTTTCTTAACTAACAGCATAACCCCATCTCCCTTCCTATCCTGTCTGTCCTTCCCAAATTCTGAATTCCTTATATCTGTGTGACACCACATCTCTGATATCCCAACAATATCTGCCTTTGAGGTCTTGAGCAGCACTCCAAATTTATTTACTATACTCCTAGCATTGGTGTACATGCACCTGTTCTTACTCTTAGTTACCATAACCCAGCCCATGTATTTACTTGTTTCAGGGCGACTCCCAGCAGTTTTTGAAATCCCCCACCACCTTGCTTTCCAGGCTGCTGCTCATTCTAACAGAAGCAGTTCAAGAATCACTTTCACCTCAGCATTCAGCTATTGCTAATCTATTTAAGTTATCGAAGTTGTTTAACATCACTACAATCAGTTAGGTGCCCATCAATGATGAAGTGATATGTATCAAAAAACTGGTATGATGTTATCAGAAATGCAATTCCAAAAACATCTTCCCAGTTTCCACTATTTCGAAAACCATGCTTGGAATATAAACTACACAGTAACAGAGTTTGGGGGTACTCCACAATATCCCACCACAACTTTTACGTGTGCAAATGCTAAAGCATTTGTCATTTCTGTCATCACAGGTAAAATGAATCATGGATGGGTTTACCCAGTTCACCAGCTAGAACAGTATAATTTAAAATATGTAAAATGGAAGAAAATACATATCACACATCCTTCATCAATCCTGGAATATGATGTATGCACTACTGAAATAGCCAATGCACTTGCAGAAACACTTTTCAATATTTCAGCAACATCATCTTACTCTCCACATCACAGGGCTTTACAACAGACTGTTTAGCAAAGAAGAGTTAAAAAGCTCAAACTCTCACTAAGTCAAGTGTTGTTGGACCATCATGAAATGATTAACCACCTTTCACTAATATCTATGGATCACCTGCTCTTTCTGTACAACAGAATCGTTCTGGATGGGTAGTTTCACATAAGTCAATCATTCTTACGTTCCCTAAGCCAGGAAAGAACGGTCAGTGCTTGTGGTATGTAGAAGCAAATGACTTCCTCTCCAGAATACGATGTGTCTTATGAAGGAACAGGTCCATATTAGAAACATCAATCTACAATACTTCCCTAAAGTAAGAGTTCAGAGCATCAATATTCTTCAATACGGAAAAGTGTATACATAGATGAGTTGGTATTTTAAAAGACCTTTACAGCCTCCTTTTTAGAGTTCATCCCCATTTTCATTAAAAACTTACTACCCTGTCAGTCTTTCTAAGTTCATGTAGGATTTTCTCTCTCTCTGTTCTTTTACCAAGAGGAGGGAGTACTTCAAGAATGGGTTTTAAATATTATGCTTTTTGCTACCAAAGTGAATTACATTACAGAACAACTTCTTCCAAATGTAAACACAACCTTATATGCTGGTGATGACTTTAACATATTTTTCCAGTCATAAGACATGAGCTTACTGAAATACAACTACACCATGCCACTAATCACTTCACCTTCTAGGCAACAATGTCTTCAGGTTCTTGCTGAGTAGAACCTGACCTGAGGCTTGGACAAAATACTGTTCCAGTAGTGTCTAAATACCAGTTTTTTGGGGCTTGTATTTGAAAAAAAAATTTACCTATCAACTACTTGAATATCCTCCATAACTCTACTTCTTGAAGTGCCAACTGATGCACCTTACTTACACCTCAATCATGCATGATCTAAACTAGATTATGGATTCCAGGTGTATGCATTTGCCAGATACTGTGTAAGCCAGATAGATCCCATACAACATAAGTGATCTGTATTGCTACTAGAACTTTTAAAACATCTCACTGCCAGAACTTCAACACAGAAGCAAATGAACCATCATCATTGTCTAATGAAACAGTTCTTTACAGAATCTTTTAAAACTGAAATTGTTGCCAGACCACCCCATGCAGAATGTTTTTTAATCAGAGTGGGAACATCTTTATAACACCTGTCAAACTGCCAATGCTCCTTTTGGTATCTGTATTCAAGAGCCTCTCAGCTATTTGCCAATCACAACAGACACAAACTTAACCCCTTCCAACTTGGCATGCTCCTATACTAGCATGTGATTTTTTTCCTTAAGAACTGGAGAAAGTCTGTTATTCAGTCTTTTGTCTACCTGAAACTCTATTCAGCACTGAGCTGAACATTCTGACTTTGAACAAGTTTATACAGATGGCTTGAAGTCAGAACTGTCAGTGTGACCCATTACTGTTTTTCTAGACACTTATATCTGAGCAGTTCCCCCTGAAAGCAGCATATATATATATATATATATAATCTGATTTTGATAGTGATTTCTAGTGGTTCCCAAGCCGCATTGGGATCAGGTGAGAAATGATTTCGCTGATACTGCAGACAAATCAGCAATGGCCCAGAATAACCTTTGCTTTTTAGTCCTGACACTACTAGCAAGTAATAAAAAAACAAAATAGTTTCCCAATGGTAACATTCATGGTATGGGCAGGCTTCAAACAAATTATGAAAGATAAACTTGTAATTGAACTATGGCAATCTAGTCTGTGCAGGAATCAAAAAAAAAGTTCTAGCTCAGCTCGACACAGAACAGTCATCTTAAACATTCTTTCTGCTGATTCTTTCCTCCTGGATGTCGGGATGGTTGATTCCTTGGAAAGAGGCTTGATCAAATAGTGATTGCAGTTAGAGGGGGTAACATTTTAAAGACACTGTTGGAAGACCAATATAAATATATTTGGAATGAATAGAGCTTTAACTGCTTTTAAGAGCTCTTGCCACGTAATCCTGGTTATGTTGAGAGGTTGTGGTGAGAAAGGGTATAAAGATTGGCTAATCCAGAAATCTTGGCAATGAAGTCCATCCAGCACTTATAATTAATGTTATGATGTTGCTTGTTTGTTTGTTATTTGGTTTTTAGGAGCATTAGCAACTAAGGCCATATTGCTCCGGGATATGCGGTGGTTATTCCCTGAATGACCTTTCCGCATCCTCCGTATTTGGTGGTGACGGGCTCGAACCCCGGTCTAATCAAGAAGCGTGTGTTACGCACTGCTGCTCCTTCCCACCTGGCTACGGAGGCGCCATGTGATGTTGCAAAATGTTTTCCCAAAGAATAGTCAGCCTCTTCTGAGCCCCACTCAATTTTTTCTGGTGAATTCAGCCCCAACTGAGACAATTTCACCCCCCACCCATTTGTGTTTAATACTCTATTACACATGGTGTGTAATAGAGTACAGCTTACTCTATTACACACAAAATAAGCTTCCACAACACAGCTCAAGGCTCTTATCCACTTAATAAGCAGGACAGTCACATATATATATATATATAAAATATGGATGTATTTCCCCTTCAAAACTAAAGCTGATTTGAGACATCAATTGTTATTCATTACCAAAGGTGTCACAGGACTCAAAAATACACAGAAAACTGAGCCTCTCTCATCTACTAGGCTAATCAGAATTCAAGATCCCTTGGCTTTGTTGTTTGTAGGATGGCAGAAACTAGTGACATTTCACTGTTTTTGTCTTTATGTACAACCGTTCAACATCTTGTGAACGCTTGTAAATTTGTTATAAAGTTTTACTTTTGTGTAAGACCACTGATGAAGGAACCAGCTTGTTCCAAAATTTTGCTATGATTTGTAATTATGTAAACAGTTAAGTTTTCAAAATTTGTTCTCACAATGCAGTACTGTGGTAAGTTTATGTAGTTTAATTCTTAAATTCATTATGCATATTTTACATAATAAACTTACCTTACATGGCTCAGAGATCATACATAGCAATTAATGCATCTAACATGTAGTTCCACAAAAGAAACTGCTCGGTTATAGATGTTTTACCCTGAAACAAAGTAAACCACTGATTACTGTAAGTTATGGATTTCAGAATTCTAATGACCTCCTGCTGCTCCCAGTTAAAAATTTCTTTTTGAAAGATGGTCCATTATTATGTAGTTACCAAAAGTTGCACTGAAAATAGCACTTCCCATCAAGTATAATTTCCATTTTTATCTCTTGTGGGATGAGAAATCTCTGCTCAGTGCCATATCTTATATGTGATTTCATCCACAACTGCCAGAAGGTTAAGCAAACTTCAAGTGTCTCCCCCCCCCCCCATTATGACTACACCAAGTCTTCTTCAACCAACATGACAACCATGTTAATCAGACATGACTTTCCCATAAGAAATAACATAAATTGGGGGGGGGGGAGAGATACCCCATGACAGTATAGTCTGTTTCTGTGCCCTGACCTGATCAATACTTAATTTTATTATAACTATACTTTGATTATTGTTTTGGTTAATTTCCTTGTTTCTGTACATTCTATATATATTTTAGAAAACAATCATAAAGGCAGAAACAAAATTTGGCTAAGATAAAGAAAATCTTCATGAGAAGCATGCAAAAGTTCGATGAAATTACCAGCAAAAGTACTTTGCCGTAACAGTATTTGTATTGTTGCTCGCTCGGTGGGTTTTATCGGTATGGAGTAGAAGTTGAATCCCTCTGGAGCTTGAAACCCTCCCAAAGTAGAGGGGGGTAACCTGACCTTTTTTCTTTAGAATCGCTAATTGAATTAACTGATTGAATCATGAGCAGAGTCATATTGGAAGTTCTGGCATTGTAAAAAATGTTCATAAAGTAGTTTCACCGGTAAATGTTTTTGAAGTTTGCCATGCTTCTCGTGTGGGCTTCCTTTGCCTTTTTTTTTCCTTAATAAACAATTTATCCACTAGTTCACCAGTGATTCTAAAGAAAAAAGGTCAGGTTACCCCCTCCACTTCGGGAGGTTTTCAAATCTCCCATGGGATTCAATTTCTACTCCTGACCGATAACACACACTGTCTGTTTTCCGAGCGAGCAACAATACAAATACCTTTACGGCAAAGTACTTTTACCGGTAAATTTCATTGAACTTTTGCATGCTCCTCGTCCAGGCTTTCTTTATTTTCGCCCAAAATTTAATATATAGTATTATTTATTTATTTACAATGATAAGGAAATTAACACTTTTAACTAGTCTTGGGACAAAAAAAAAATTCTTTAATATGTTTGGATGATTACATACCAGGATGCCCTGGAGCACTATCCAACATTATCGAAATCCATATTTTTCACTTTTCAGTATTCCTTAAGTTTATTGTGCAGTTTTTCATTAAACAGTGAGGATGAAATCTCTCCTTTGTGGACCTCCAATATACAGGAAAGAATGATATCAGAATGACTTTTTTTTTTTTTTTTTTATGAGAACCCCAAACACGAGAGGTATTAGAACCTATAGTACTTAGTACCGTGCTTGGGTTGGAGGTTGAGAAGACGAAAGAAGATATTTGTTGATATTGGACTTGAACTATCAACAAATATCTTCTTTCGTCTTCTCAACCTGGAGGTTGAGAGGACGAAATTCCTTGGGTCTTCAAAGACGAAGACCCAAGCACGGATTATTTGGAATGACAGATCAAGCCAGAGTTAACATTCTGTCACAGTTTTCATTCCTCCCTAACATCATTATCAGCTATTTTCAGCAAAGTCTGGATGGTCTGTGACAGCCAAATCCTCTGCTTGCACCTTCACAATGGTGGGACTGTTGGTAATCCTGGGTATAAACCCCCATGCACAAGCACACTGTGGGTGACCACCCAGGTGAGAAAAAAAATAAGCGGGGGTCATAGTGTAGTGCCCACTCTACACGGAGGAATGCTGCCCCTCTGTGTTACCAGGTAATACTAAGTGGTAGATGCCTCTCATCAAGCAGTGCAATACTATTTTGCAATACCACTTTGCTTATTGGAGGCTTGAAGTAGTGGAACCCATGTTTATTCTCCAGAGAAAAGTTGCAGTCAACACTCCCCCATCTCTTCCATCATGCAGTATGACTGATGTATTTTGATGTTATGATGAACACCATAGCAAGATCCAAACTTCCTTACATTTCGAGGGAACAGCTCTGAAAAGGTGTTCGCAGGCCAGCCGCTAGTTAGTACACCAGACTGAACGTTTTGGTAAATCTCTAGGAGGCTTCCGGATCAGCTAGTGTATAATCTTGCTGCCTCTACTCTGCCAGTTAGTGACTGGAGGGAGTTCGAGTAGTGTGTATGCAGGGGCATTGTCGAGGCCATGTTATTTTAAGGATCTGGGTATATTCTTACCATGTATACGCCATATCCAAAAATTTCATTACTTCATACAGCATGTCCCCCGCCCACTTTTTCATACTACTGAATACACCTTGAATTGTCAAACTAATAGAGCAAACATATCTGCGAAAAGATCTAAACATTCCCTAGTTCATTTCACAAATATACACAGTCTCAGTTCTAATCTCAATGATGTCCATTTCCAATTAGTCTGCCAAACCCCATGTACTTTTTCTGACAGAATCTCAGTTATCAGTTGATTCAACCACTGCTCATCTCAGTTGCCCAAATTACTCACTGTAGGATTCCTTTTGCCTCAAAGGTGGTACTTGTGCATATGTCACTTCCGATATTCCCTTCAGAGACTTGTTAATTTGGAATCTCCTACTTTCAATCTTCTCTGTCTAAAAATCTCCCTACCTAATTCTGTCAAATTCATCTGTTGAATTTGACAGAATTAGTAGGGAGATTTTCCTACTAATCACTTGGAACTCTGACTTCCTCTCTCTGCAACTTGACTTGCTCCAGTCCAACTTTCCTAACAGTGAGGTCATTTTCCTCGGTGATTTTAATGTTCACAACCCCTTCTGGCTTCCGTTTTCTAGCCACACAGACCCAGCTGGTCATGATGCTGAGGCTTTTGCAATTACTAATGACCTCACACAGATCATTCATTTACCTACCAGAATACTGGACAATCCTAACGATACAGCCAACACCCTTGATCTTTTTCTCACAAACAACCATTCTACGGTTGAAGTGAGTGGTCCTTTAGGCACCTCAAGATCACAACTTGGTGATTGTCTCTTCTCCAATGAAGCCTTTATCTCATGGCGATTCCCAATCTTGTGCTGTTTGGCATTACAAGAATGCAAAATGGGATGACCAGCGAGATTTCTTTTCTTCTTTTCCTTGATCAGAATACTGTTTCAAAACCCTTGATGTCAACATTTGCTCAGCTCGTGTAGGTGAAATTATTCTTGCAGGAATGGAATCCTATATTCCACACTCCACCTTAACATCTCGTCCCTTATCTAAACCTTGGTTTTCCAATAAATGTGCTAAGGCTCTTCAAGAGAACTACATTGCATATCTTAATTGGCTTGTTTCCAAAACTTCAGTTTCATTTTCTGCCTACACTAGAGCTCACAACAATTGTAAAGCAGTTATTAATCAGTTATTAATCCAAATTAGATTTTGAACAGGCTAAGAGTAGAAAACTTGCTTCTTGCCCTAATGGTAGCCGAGCATTCTAGTCTCTTGCCAAAGCTATTGGCCGCAACTTTTGTCCATCTCTGCTTCCACCTCTGTCAAAGCCAGATGGTTCTATTGTCACTTCAGCCAAGGATAAAGCTGACCTGCTAGCATCCCATTTTTCTTCCAACTCATATATTTAGGATCTTGGTAAAAAACACCTCCCACCATTCCCAGCACGTTCCATTCAATGCTTCCTGTGGTGTTCCGTCAAAAGAAAGTCAAAAGGATTTTGACCAGTCTTGATGCCAAAAAAGCTCCAGGTCCTGATGGTATTTCTCCACTTGTTCTCAAAACCTGTGCTCCTGAACTTACTCCTGTTCTTTGCTGCCTTTTTCCTTCTGCTTGGAAATTTGCTCATATCCAGCCAGTTCCTAAAATGGGTGACAAATCCCTCCCATCTAATTATTGTCCCATTGCAATTACTTCTACTCTTCGTAAAGTAATGGAGAAATCAATTTACTGCCAACTCTTAAAACTATCTAGAAACCTTCCATCTGATCAATGATCGCCGGTATGGATTCCGTTGGTTTCGATCCACTGGTGATATTTTGGCTTATGTTACAAAGTTCGGCAAAACACAAGCAGTTGCTGTTGAAATCCCAAAGGATTGTGTTTGGCATAAAGGTTTTTTAACAAGCTTCCATCTTATGGTTTGCCAACTGTTTTTTGTAATTGGTTATCCGTTTTCTCTCTGACTGTTCACTGAGGGTGATGGTAGATGGCTCTATCTTCTAACTCCTACACTAATGCTGGTGTCCCCCAAGGTTCAGTTATTTCCCCCACTCTTTTCCTCTTGTATATTAATGACCTTTCATTAACCGGAAATCCTATCCATAGTTTTGCTGATGATAGCAACATTGCATTCCACTTTCCAGTTTGAGAAACCTTGCCCTGCTCAAACAGCTTCAACTTCTCGAATATCCGCTGCCAATTAATTAAATGTCGATCTCCAGGTAATTCTCCAATGGGACAAAAATAACTTAGTTGATTTCAATCCTTCTAAAACTCAGTACTGTCTTATATCTCACAAAAAGGATTCTTCTGCTCCTATTCTTATCTTTGGTGACACTCCAATTTCTAGGCAAGATGATATATCTCTTTTGGGGATTACCCTGACTACATTACAAATATTGCCTCCTCTGCATCTAAAAAACTTGGTTTTCGCTTTCACTCTCGGCGTTACTTTTCTTCCAAACAGCTGTTCACACACTGTACAAATCGCAAATCTGCCCTGCCATAGAATATTGTTCCCACATATGGGGCGGTGTCTCCAAAACCTTTCTCAGGCTTCTAGATTCCATTCAAAAGAGGCCAGTTGGGTTAATTAAGACTCATCCCTAACAGTCCCTCTTGTCTCATAGATGTTCTGTTTCTGCTGTATGCCTCTTCTACAGATACTTCCACAGGCACCGTTCTTCTGAATTGGCTTCTATAATTCCTGCTCTCTCTCTCTCTCTCTCTCTCTCTCTCTCTCTCTCTCTCTCTCTTTCAAAACAGTCCAAACATGTGCTGCCCCTAACCAACATCCATTTACTGTCCAACTTCAAACTCAGAACCAACTTTTCATCTTCCTTGTTTATTTATTCAACTGCTGTTTTCTGGAACGAACTTCCTTCATATGTATTTCCTGAAAATTACAGTCTACTGTCAACAAATATCTTCTTTTGTATTCTGAACCCATGCACAGTACTAAGTAGTAAAAGTTCTAATATCTCTCCTGTTTGGGATTTTCATTAAAAAAAAAAAAGTGACAAATTCCACCCATCCAAAAGTAATGAAGAAATTCATTAACCACCAACTGAAAAGCTATCTCAACCTTCCATCTGATCAATGACCTTCCATCTGATCAATGACTTCCAGTGTGGATTCTGTCAGTGTAAATCAAATTGGTAATACACTGGCTTACATTACCCATCTATGGACAAATTTAAAGGAAAAGTCTGGTGAAACTCAAGCAGCTGCTCTTGACATTTCTAAGGCTTTTCATCATGTTTAGCATAAAGGTCTTCTAAAAAAGCTTCCATCTTATAGATTGCCAAATACTTTTTGCAGTTGGGTATCCAGTTTTCTCTCTGATCGTTAACTGCAGGTGATGATGGTAGATGGCTCTGTCCTCTAACTTTTCCACTAATGCTAGTGTTACCCAAGGTTCAGTTCTTTCTCCAGCTCTTTTCCTCTTCCATATTAATAGAAATCCTCTCCATAGTATTGCAGATGATCGCATGTTGCATTCTACTTTCCAGTTTGAGAAACCTTGTCCTACATAAAACAGCTTCAACTAAATATTCACCCCATTCCTGTAGGTAATTCTCCAATGGTGCAAAGATAACACAGTTTATTTCATTCTGCCTAAAATGCAGTCTTATCTCTAAAAAAAGGGAGTCGTCCACTCTTCTGGTTATTTACTTATCTTTAATGACACTCCGATCTCCTCTAGACTACATCACGTAACTCTATTAGAGATTACCCGAAATTCTAATCTCTTTGGCATAAGCACATCACAAATATTGCCTCCTCCACATCTAAAAAACTGGATTTCCTTCTAAACAATTTCTTGATCAGTAAAAATCTCAACTCTGCCCCACGATGAAATAGAATATCATTCCACATCTCAGGTGGTGCACCCAAAACCTCCCTCAGGCTTCTAGACTCTATAAAAGAGAGCAGTCAGATTAATTAATGGCCAATTTCTTAAAAAGTCCCTCCAATTTCTGTCTTGTATACATTCTCTTTCTGCTGCATGCCTTTTGTATAGATACTTCCATGGACACTGTTGTTCTGAATTGTTATTTATAATTCTCCTTCTCTCTGCCAAAGCAGCCCAAACATGTGGCAAAACCAGTCAGCATCCCTTTACTGTCCAGCTTCAAAATCCCAGAACCAACGTTTCTTTTTTGTCATTTATCCCTTCAACTCCAGTTTTCTGGAGCAACCTTCCTTCATATGTATTTCTCGAAAATTACAATCTATAGAAATTCTAACATCAACAAGTATCTTCTTACTTCTCAACCTTCAACCTATGCATGGTCCTAAGTACTATGGGTTCTAATACCTTTCATGTTTGGGATTTTCATTAAAAAAAAAAAAAAAACAATAACTGACAACAAAATATTGACATCAGAGAAAAACTAGTGTTGGTTGTTACTTATGCTATGATTTTCTTATACTATCCAAATCATTTTGATAGTACTTTTTTTTTCATTTGTTATAAATAAATAAATATTAATCACATTCCATCACAATAATCTTCACCTAGCTGAAAACTGTTTGTACTACTTCTGCTTCCAGAAGTTTCAAGACAATTAATTTAAAGGCATTTTGGACTTAACACTTCAATGTTCAGATCATAAAACTACTTTTTGTTCAGCAAAAAATGTCACTGGTGAGACATTTACTAACTACAGGCAGTTCCCACTTTACGAGTTTTTTTTTTTTTTTTTTTCAAGTATCAACAAAATTGAAAATATGAACATTAATTGCAAAAAAATGAATGTTAAACATTCATAGATACCGCATTTCAAACCACGCTCATAGCTATACAATACAGTGTACCCCCATTTTGCGATATTAATCTGTTCCAGAGACACCATCATATGATGAAAATATTGTAATGTAAACCCAATAACACATTGTTTTTTGGTAATTCATTCCATGACCTTGGAAGTTGAAATTTTCGCTATATAACTCTCTGAAAGGTCATTTTTATAGTGTAAATTATATTAAAGTAGTTACTAATTCAAATCATTAAAATGCACTACACTTTCATCGTTATTGTATGTTCCATTATAAGAATCAATTTTGAATGCCTTTGTGATATTTTTCTAAAACACATTTCTGGAGGTCATTACCATAAAACAATAATAATTAAAAAAAAAAAAATTGCACTTTTCGGTTTATTGCGCTTTTCTGTTAGTTATTGTTTGTTAGTTTGTTATTTGGTTTTTAGGAGCATTAGCAACTAAGGCCATATTGCTCCAGGATATGCGGTGGTCATTCCCTGACCTTTCCGCATCCTCCGTATTTGGTGGTGACGGGCTCGAACCCCGGTCTAATCAAGAAGCGTGTGCTACGCACTGCTGCTCCTTCCCACCTGGCTACGGAGGCGCCTTTTCTGTTAGTGCAAGCAATTATAAACGGGTAGTAAACTCCATGTTATTGCATTTGAAAAAATACCAACAGCTGGAATTGTGTGGTTTTTTTTAAGTTATTATGGTGAAATGTGTTTCCCCTTTACTGAAATCTTCAATCATATAAAAAACAAATAAATTTTCAGAATCCTCTCTTCATTCCTTTTTTTTTTAACTTTATAAACTTGTTACTCTGTGCAAATCATGTTAGTTGCAATTTGTGTGTTCTGTTAAAAAATTATTATGAATGCTACTAAAATTTATAAAGAAAAGAGAAGATTATCTTGGAAACAAACGCCTCTTAAAGCATTTCTGAAGACTCCTTGTGCAACAAACCAATGAGTGCCGAGCCAATAATGAGTGATTAATGAGTGTGCATTTAGTCGATGATGATGAAGAATAAACATTCTTTAACATTTGTAAGTCATAAATAATTGCTTTATTATTATAATTTGCTTGATTTTACATGTTACGTTTTCATTTCTTTGGATAAATTAATCATTGTTTAAACAAAGTAATTAACTAATTTCATTGTTGAGAATGTAATCCCTATTTTTAACATTATGTATATGGGAAATAAATTCCCACTTTACGAGTTTTCGCTTTACAAGAGCACGTACTAGGAACAAATTAATTTGTAAAGTCGGGATCTACCTGTACTTTCACTTTCTGCTGTCGCCATTCCCATCAGAAAACCAGTAAATAATTAAATTTTACACTCTGCCTCTTTCAAATTACTACTTCAAAACATCTCTTGCACATCCCATGATGCCATCTGAAAATATTAATGTTTTGTTTAATTTTACAAAAACATGCACATCAATACAAAAAATATCTATTTCAGTATCTCACCTGTATAAAGTCCTTATTGCACCTGACAAACAGATCCCGTGTTTTATAGCCTGACTGTTGTAATTCTACATAAAATAAATTTAATGCATTCATAACAAAATTTCTTATTAATTTTATTCATTTGAGCTATTAGATTGCTAATACAGACAATTATTTTCACTATAATTAAAATAATGGGTTCTGTTGTGTCAATTAAGTTGCAATTAGATTTTATTACTTTTGGGAAAAAATTGTTAAAAAATGGAAGCTTTATACCCTTGGTTTTAATGAGAGCCAACAGAGTATTACAAAACTTGACAATGTAACAACACAACTAAAAACTAAAGATATCTCGGAGAGGAAAAATCATATAAAATACATTTCCAAACACTTTGTTATACATTTTTTAGGTATTTGTTTTGAAAGTTTAATAGGTGTCAAAAAAAAAAAAAAAAAAAAAAAAAATCATATTTTAAAAATTAGTAATCTGAATAACAGTAATCCTTATTATGGACTAGAGTTACACAACATGAGGTTTGATCAAAAATGTTCAGTCAACGATCTTATAATACTTGAGCGATAGCTACCAACTTTTGAATTTTGAAAACTTGGAGATTTGTAGCCATGAAGAAAACAGGAAGTTAATGGCAAAAAAAAAGCAGAACTCTTCCCCCCCAACCCCAAAAAATTAAATTTTACTTTTTATTTTATATTAAAATAAAACTCTCAATAATTCAAGTAGAAATCCACAGACAGTTTTCTGCCTGTGGATTTCTGTTTGGATTATCATTTAATCATCAACCAGGGGCTCATATTTGGTGAGAATGAGCTTGGCACACTCAGGGTCCTCAGCCAGATATCATCATTCTTCTCTTTCTTGGTGATTCCTTTCTACTTCTGGCTCTTGCTCTCTCTCTCTCTCTCTCTCTCTCTCTCTCTCTCTCTCTCTCTCTCTCTCTCTCTCTCAGGGTAACTCGGAAATTTGTTTCAAGCTTCAAGAAAAGATACCATAGCAGACTTTGCACCTCTTCAGAAATGCTACGCCAAAATTTGGTTTCTAACAATGGCACTGACGGTCAGTTTTTGCTAACAAAACTTTGAATATTCTCTGAAGCTTATTACTGCTATGAGGAATTATTAGTGTCAAGAATGACTTCTGATAACTTGCTATATTTCATGTTGCCATGAGGTGCATTTAATTCCCCAAGGACCACAGTACATCAGTTCTTTCCTATAATTGTGGTAGAGTCACATTGAATTTACAGAATTGAAATATTAGTACTGGCAAGTGATACAAGAAAACAAGCTTATAGAACATCAGCAAAAAAAAACAAAATAACTTCCCACATCACCTATCCATATCCTCTAATAATTTTCTAGTTCTTCCTTAAGTTTATTCAAACTATCCATTTCCACAATGCCAGATAGAAGATTTGTATATATATTTTTTCTTTACCTTCTGTGATATTGAGAAGAACCAAAAACTTTTTCTTTTTTTTTTTTTGCCAAAAAAAACTGTTTCAATTTAATTTAAAATTTATTCTCTGAATAGGATTATTGGATGATGAATTTTTCTCCAAAAACGATTAATTTTAAATTAAAGTTAAATAATATTTAACTTAACACTTCCAATAGCTCAGCTGGGCAATTTGCTATCTACAAATCCTGTTTGGAGCAAGCAGAATTTAGAGTGCTGTAAAGAAATGCTTTGGACTTAGAAATTCACAACTGAAAGTCAGCTAGCTACCAAACTAAGTGTGCTATTTACCAAATTTATTTTTAAGTCATACAGCTTCTGATATCAGTGTATTAAATATTTGAAGTTGGTAAAGTTTTACCTGTGAACTTATTTTGACATTCATGCTGTATTATTTCTACACTTGTCTCTCATATTTTTCTTGTATTTCTAGATATACATCTTTTGTAATTGTGATTGATAAGGAAAGCAGTCTTTACTAATTTAATGACAGGGTAGTTCAATGTATGGTTTTTATTTCTAGCCAATTAATTAGCAACACAAGTTAGAAGATGAAAATATGCAACTGATTTTCTTTGAAATGAAATCTTTAATTACATCCAGAGACAAAAGTTATGTTGGAGATCAGCTAATATCTTTTAAGGGCACCAAAGGTGATTTGTTCTAGGCATTGTTACTCTGATATTAAAAATAGATCTGAGGATTTACTTAGCAAGTAAAACCTTAGAGCAATGTTGAGAAAAAGTCAAAAGTTAGGATTAAATTTGAAAGTGTCGGCAATTCTCATGAGACATGATAGGAGAACACAATGACAATCTTGTCAATCAGTTCAGCCCTGGATATATAAAGCTCATGAAGATGAATTTTTCTGAGCATGGTCTGTGCTTGTTAACAGAAGAAACCATTTTTACAGAGATGGGATACCCTTAAATGCTATTGAGGCAATGTTGCTAACTTGGGAGTATACACAGACTAATAGATTAAGAGTGGCCACAAGCAGAGAAAACATGCTTATAGCCAATCTTAGAAAAACATGTTGCACTGATTCTACTGGGACATGCAGCATTCTAACTAATAACAGCCCAAAAAAGCAAAATGTTGGGGATTACACCTACTGACTTACTGGGGGTCCTCATGGGACAAGTACATACATGGAATGTGTTAGGGTCACCAAGAGCAAAAGCAGGCATATATATACTTGAATGAACACCAATGGTAAACAACTTTAAAGAATTTTAAGTACTGGTGAAATCATCAGATTTTGATTTGATTTGATTTTACTGGAGCAAAAACAACTGTGGTTATACTGCACCAGGGAAATCATCACATGTGGACATTGTAGGGATATGAGAAACATGGTGCCACTCAGATATAAGCATTGCAGAACTGGAATATAGCAAGTACAATGTATACAGAAAGGATGGCAGAGGGGAAAGTAAGCTCTTGGTTAAGAATTACTTAGAATCTAAGGCAGCACACCCAGTTGATGCAGGTGGCCAATACAATGTTCAGTCAGTGTGGTACTTAAAAAACAAAATTGAGAGCAGGACTATGCTAGAGGCCAAACGACTCCAAGGAATAGTAATGAACAGTTACACACACACAGAGTGGACCAGCAAATCAGAATGTTCTATAATGGGGAATTTTATCTTTCCAGATATTAACTGAAACATGTGGATAAGTGAGTATCCACATGTACACAGTATTGGAGCTCTTCTGGATGAACTGAATGACTGCTTTCTTAACTAATATGTTAAAGAACCAACAAGAGAAACTCTTCATGATTATCAGCAGTGATCCTTTGTGCAATAAGAATCTCCAGATAAAGGAACTACTAGATGCCAGTGATTGTAATATTGATTTGGTATCTACTTAGCATTAGTTGAGGCATATGATGCAAGAAAGCAAGCTTATAGAGCATCAGTCAAAAAAAAAAAAAAAAAAAAAAAACTTTCCATTTCACCCATCCAGTCACTCCAAATGTTTGTCTAGTTCAGCCTTAAATTTATTTAAGCTATCAACTTCCTCAACAACAGATGGAAGCCTCTTCCAGCAATCAACTACCCGCTGGCAAAAGGCAAACTTTTGCACATCTATTCTACAACTGGCTTTCCTCTACTTTTCTTTACTAAAAGAAACTTTTCTTTCCTCTACTTTTCTTTACTGTCTTTCCTACTTAAAGATATAACCACTCAAGGGTAAAGGGAAGGGATATTTCTTTCATAAAGGTGACTACAGTAGCCTCAAACAGTTTCTAAATTATTTTCAGTGGGATGAACTGATGATGATATCAACTGCACATTCTAAATGGGAACATTAAGGAAAGTAATCATAGAAGCTACTGAGATTTTTATACCAAGAGATACTGTTCAAGGATTTTTTTTTTTTAATGAGTAATTGAACTACTGTGAAGCATTCTCAGGTGTTTATTACAGTCATTCCGTAATGAAATTTAAGGGAAAAAAATCACATTTTTTTTTTTTTTTTTTAAATTTTAATCTTAATGTAGTTTTACTATATTTTGAAAAAAAATAAATAAAAAATAAGACAGAAAAATGACAGAGAGCTGGAGAAGGGATCAAATGGAGTCAAAAATACAGATACTCCATAATAGATCCAAAGGGTTGGCAGCTATATTGAATGCATAGCAGTAGCCAAATTAAGTACCAGTCTAGCAGAAAGCTGCACTGAGTGTACTATTGTTTTTCTCATTGGTCATGTGTACTGAAAATGATGAAATTTGAATATATGAACCTTATTCTTGTCTTGCTGCGCATAATTTATTTGGTTCATTTAGCACCATGTGACTTTTGGCTACTCCCAAAATTAAACTGGACATGAGAAATCTGAATCAATTCAAGAAATGCAATCAAATACAACACACTACCTAAAAGCACTCATAAAAGACTTCTGAAAATGTTTTGATCAGTGGCAGGCAGAATCGAACAAGTGTATGCTTGCAGAAGAAAATTATAACGAAGAATGTTAACAACGTAAACATTTTTCTTTATCGATAAATTAAATGAAGGGTCATTCTCCTTTAAGTGACAAACCAATGGAATTGTTAATTAAACCATCAAAGGGCAAACCAGTTATGCCCAGTCATTTTAATTCTTTTAGGATTATGCATGTACATTTCGAGGGTACAGCTCTAAAACGGTGTTCGCAGGCCAGCCGCTACTTAGTACACCAGACAACCTATTGGTAACTCTTTAGGAGGCTTCCGCATCAGCTAGTGTATAATCTTGCTACCTCTATTCTGCCAGATAGTGACTGGAGAGAGTCCGAGTAGTGTGGATGCGGTAGGCATTGTTGAGGCCACGTTATGTCAAGGATCTGGGTATATTCTTACCATGTGTACGCCATATCTAAAAATTTCATTACTTCATACAGCATGTCTCACCCACTTTTTCTTACTATCGAATACACCATAAATTGTCAAACTAATAGAGTAAGCTTATCTGCGAAAAGATCTAAACCTCCCAAACACTTCCTAGTTCATTTCACAAATATACGTGTCTCAATTCTAATCTCAATGATGTCCATTTCCACTTGCAGTCTGCCAAACCCCACGTAGTTTTTCTGACAGAATCTCAGTTATCAGTTGATTCAACCACTGCTCATCTCAGTTGCCCAAATTATTCGCTGTATGATTCCTTTCGCCTCAAAGGTGGTATTTTATGCATATGTCTGTTCCGATATTCCCTGTCAGAGACTTGGTAATTTGGAATCTCCTCATTTCAATCTTCTCTGGCTTAAAATCTCTCTACCTCACCGTGTTAAATTCATCTGTTGTCTGTACCGTTCTCTCAACTCCACTAATCACTTGGAGCTCTTTGACTTCCTCTCTTTGCAACTTGACTTTCTCCAGTCCAACATTCCTAACAGTGAGGTCATTTTCCTTGGTGATTTTAATGTTCACAACTCCAGCTGGCTTCCATTTTCTAGTCACACCCAGCTGTTCGAGATGCTGAGGCTTTTGCAATTACTAATGACCTTGCACAGATTGTTCATTTACCTACAAGAATACTGGACAATCCTAACCATGCAGACAACACACTTGATCTTTTTCTCACAAACAACCCTTCTAAGTACACGGTTGAAGTGAGTGTTCCTTCAGGAATCTCAGATCACAACTTGGTGATTGTCTCTTCTCCAATGGAGCCTTTATCTCATGGCTATTTCCAACCTGGTATTGTTTGGCATTACAAGAATGCAAAATGGGATGACCTGCAAGATTTCTTTTCTTCTTTTCCTTGGTCAAATTACTGTTTCCAAACTTCTGATGTCAACATTTGCTCAAATCGTGTCAATGAAATTATTCTTATAGGAAAGGAATCCTTTATTCCACAATCCACTTTAAAATCTCGTCCTTTATCTAAACCTTGGTTTTCCAATAAATGTGCTAAGGCTGTTCAAGAGAAGAATGTTGCATATCATAATCGGCTTGTTTCCAAATCTTCAGATACATTTTCTGCCTACACCAAAGCTCGCAACAATTGTAAAACAGTTATTAATCAGTCCAAACTAGATTTTGAACAGGCTAAGTGTAGAAAACTTGCTTCTTGCCCTAATGGTAGCTGAACATTCTGGTCTCTTGCCAAAGCTATTGGCCGCAACTTTTGCCCTTCTATGCTCCCACCTCTGTCAAAACCAGATGGATCTGTTGTCACTTCAGCCAAGGATAAAGCTGACCTGCTAGCATCCCATTTTTCTTCCAACTCCTGTATCAACGATCTTGATAAAACACCTCCCACCATTCCCAACACGCTCCATTAAATGCTTCCTGCGGTCTTCCATCAAAAGGATGTCAGAAGGATTTTGACAAATCTTGATGCAAAGAAAGCTTTAGGTCCTGATTGTATTTCTCCACTTGTTCTCAAAACCTGTGCTCCTGAACTTATACCTGTTCTTTGCCGCCTTTTTTCACTTTCTTATTCCAAAGGCGTTTTTCCTTCTGCTTGGAAATTTGCTCATATCCAGCCAGTTCCTAAAAAGAATGACAAATCCCTCCCATCAAATTATCGTCCCATTGCAATTACTTCTACTCTTTCCAAAGTAATGGAGAAATCAATTAACCACAAACTCTTAAACTACCTAGAAACCTTCCGTCTGATCAATGATCGTCAGTATGAATTCCGTCAGTGTCAATCCACTGGTGATATTCCGGCTTATGTTACCCATTTATGCACAATTTCAATGGAAAAGTATGGGGAAACACAAGCAGTTGCTCTTGACATCTCCAAGGCTTTTGATCGTGTTTGGCATAAAGGTCTTCTAAACAAGCTTCCATCTTATGGTTTGCCAACTGTTTTTTGCAACTGGTTATCCAGTTTTCTCTCTGATCGCTCACTGAGGGTGATGGTAGATGGATCTCTGTCTTCTTACTTTTCCACTAATGCTGGTGTCTTTCAAGGTTCAGTTCTTCCCCCACTCTTTTCCTCTTGTATATTAATAACCTTCTTCCATTGACTGGAAATCCTATCCATAGTTTTGCCGATGACAGCATGTTGCATTCCACTTTCCATTTGAGAAACCTCGCCCTGCTCAATCAGTTTCAACTTCTCGAATATCCGCTGCCAATTAATTAAATGTCGATCTCCGGATAATTCTCCAATGGGACAAAAACAACTTAGTTGATTTCAATCCTTCTAAAACTCAGTCTTGTCTTATATCTTGTAAAAAGGATTCTTCTGCTCCTATGCTTATCTTTGGTGACACTCCGATTTCTGGGCAAAATGATATATCTCTTTTGGGGATTACTCTGACTTCTAATCTATCTTGGCACAAGAACATTAAAAATATTGATTCTTCTGCATCTAAAAAACTTGGTTTTCTCTTTCGCACTCAGTGTTACTTTTCTTCCAAACAGCTGTTAATTCTGTACAAATCGCAAATCCGCCCTACCATGGAATATTGTTCCCACATCTGTGGCAGTGCCCCCAAAATCTCATCTCTCTCTCAGGCTTTAGTTTCCATTCAGAAGAGGGCAGTTAGGTTAATTAATGACTCCTCTCTAACAGAGTCTCTCCACTCGCTGTCTCATAGATGTACTGTTTCTGCTGCATGCCTTTTCTACAGATACTTCCCTGGGCACTGTTCCTCTGAATTGGCTTCTACAATTCCTGCTATCTCTTTCAAAACAGTCTGAACACGTGCCGCCACCAGCCATCATCCATTTATTGTCCAACTTCAAACTCACAGAACCAACTTTTCATCTTCCTCGTTTATTCATTCAACTGCCGTTTTCTGGAACAATCTTCCTTCGTACGTATTTCCCGAAAATTACAGTTTACAGAAGTTCAAGTCTAATGTCACCAAATATCTTCTTTCATCTTCTCAACCCCCAACCCAAGCACGGTACTAAGTACTATAGGTTCTAATACCTCTCCTGTTTGGGGTTTTCATAAAAAAAATAAATAAATAAATGTATATGTTTTGAAGATTTCATTGAAGTATCAACAAATTACTTTTATATATGTATAGATTAAAACTCTGAGCAAACATGATGTTATATTTCAATATAGCATCGTGTTAAGAAATAGCAATTGAAGTTTTAACATTGACAAATGCAAAGTACCGCATATAGATAGCCATAACCCCTGAGTAATGTACCAATTGTCCAGTACTACAATCAGGGTAATTGTGCAGTCAGAATATCAAGTTCTCTGAGCAATGCAAACAAGCTGCCAGGACAGCTCATATCATTTTGTCAATGATATACAGGAATTTTGCTAGCAAGGAGAAGGAAGTGATTATCCCATTGTACAAGGCAATGGTCAGGGCACATCTTGAGAACTGCATACAGGTCTGGAGGCCTCATTTTAAAAAGGATGTAGAGCTGCTGGAATTTAATTAAAGACATATCTGCCAAGGGCAAAGGGACAGCATTTACTTTCACAAGGTTGACTACAGGGATCTCAGTCAGTTTTTAAATACTATGCAGTGGGACCAACTGATGATGTTACTGACAGCAAATTCTAAATGGGCAGTATTCAAGGAAGTAATCAAAGAAGCTACTAGGCTTTTCTTACCAACGAAAAAACACTGTTCAAGGTGTTACCTAAATGGATGTCAGATGAACTATTGAGACCCATGACAAAGAAGAAAAGTGCATGAAATGATTATAAATTATCAGGTTATCCAGAAGCCTATGGTAGATATAAATTAGTCTTAATCAAGTCACAAAGGAGGTTAGGCAGACTAAGAATGCAAAGAAAAACAGCAAAGACTTCTATGCTTATATTAACAGTGAAGGAAGTGGTTTGAATTACATTGGGCCACGATGTCTATGGGTTAACTGCTGATGATCCTGCTTGGGTTGCAGACAAATTGAATAGGTACTTTTCACACATGAATTCTTTAGTGAAGAGAATGCCAAAAATTTATCAAACTCTAACAAGGAGCTAAATGACTGTGATAACTGAAAGGAAAGTGGAGGAGAAATTGTTGAAGATGGACATAAAAAAGGCACATGGGGTAGATGGAATCTATCCAATTATATTAAAGGAGGCACCAAATGAGGTAAGCAAACTCTTAGCCATAATTATGAGAGCATCCTTGGATTCAGAGGAGGTACCTATGGACTGGAAATGTGCGAATGTATCCCCAATTCATAAAGGAAGATCAAAAGGCAACATGAATATTTACAGACCTGTTAGCTTAACATCTGTTAATGCCTGTAAGCTTAATGACATAAAAATAATGGAATTACTGGTTAAAGAAATAATGCAGGACCATCTTGGACAGGCATGCTACAATCACAGTATCACTGCCCCTCAACATGGATTTGTTGAGGGGCATCATCATCATCATCATCATCATCATCATCAGCCATTTTCAATCCACTGCAGGATGAAGGCCTCTCCAGCAACTTTCCAGTTCCTTCTGTTTTGAGCACTGGCCATCCATTTACTACTCAAAAACTCATGAATTTCATCTATCCATCTCCGCCTTTGTCTTCCAGGTTTTCTTCTAGCTCCTCTTGGGTACCATTCTGTTATTTTCTTAGTCCATCTGTCATCATGTCTTCGAGCTATGTGTCCTGCCCAAGACCATTTTAGTTCTTTAGTTTTGATAAGAATGTCCTTTACTCGAGTTTGCTGCCTAATCCATGTGTTTCTCTTCTTATCTAACAGTCTGATTCCCAATATAATTCGTTCCATTCTTCGCTGTGTAGTTCTTAGCTTCTCTTCCATTCTTTTGGTGAGTGCCCAAGTTTCACTTCCATAAGTCATGGTGGGGAGTATACATTGATTCATTATTTTACGTTTCAGACAAACTGGGATATTGCTCTTCAGTATGTGACTATATTTCCTGAATGCTATCCATCCAAAATTTATTCTTCTCTTGACTTCCAGCCATTTATCATTATTACAGCTAATAACTTGTCCCAGATAAGTATATGACTCCACCTTTTCAATTACTGCTCCTTCAATCATTATTTCCCTTTCCGTGGCATACTTGTTCATCATTACCTTTGTTTTAGCCATATTTATCTTTAGTCCAAAATCCTTACTAACTGTGTATAACTGATTAAGATTTTCCTCTAATTCTTTGGGATCGTGGCTTATGACCACAATGTCATCTGCAAATCGTAAATGGTTTAGGTACTCTCCATTCACATTGACTCCTTTCTGCGACCAGTCTAATCTTCTGAAAGCTTCCTCAAGGGCAGCAGTAAACAGCTTCGGAGATATTGTGTCTCCTTGTCGAACTCCTTTCTCGATTTTAAATTTGCTACTGTCTTTGTCTAGTCTAATAAAGGATGTAGCACTCTCATATATTTTCTTCAAAATCATAATATATGGAGTATCTATGCCTTGTCTTTCCAGTGCCCGAAACATTGCCTTATGCTGTATGGAGTCAAATGCCTTTTCATAATCCACAAATGCCAGGCATAATGGTGTTTTATATTCATTTGCTTTCTCCATTAGCTGTGATATTACGTGAAGGTGATCCATAGTTGAGAATCCTGTCCTAAAGCCAGCTTGCTCTTTCGGTTGATTCTCATCAAGTATTCTTTCTAATCTGTTAGTAATGACCCTTGTGAACAACTTGTAGATATGGGATAACAAGCTAATTGGTCTATAATTTCCAATTTCTGATTTATCTCCTTTCTTATGCAGCAAAACTATGATTGCATTATTCCACTGCTTAGGCATCACACCTTTTCTAATTCACTTTGTGAAGAGCCTTGCCAGTTTTTGTGTTATGTCTCTTCCTCCCAATTTTAACAACTCTACAGTAACTTCATCTTCCCCCGGGGCTTTCCGATTCTTCATTTTCTTCAATGCATGTTCTACCTCATCAGGAAGAATATCGGGTATGTCGTATGTGTTGCTACTTTGCAATCCATCTTCCCCACTGCTGGTATCATTCCCTCGCTCCTTGTATAATTCTCTATAGTAGTCTTCTGCTATTTGAATTATGCCTTCTCTGCTGTTTATAAGTACACCATTGCTATTCTTCAGTTTCAGTATCATTTGTCTTTCTGTATTACTGCTCATGGCTGCTGATTTAAATCCTTTGTTTTCCCTTAATGCTTGTTCTACTTTTCTTGTGTTAAATCTTCTTATGTCCTCTCTGAGTCTCTTTCTAATGGCTTTGCATAACTCAGTATACTCAATTTTCTCCCTGGCAGTGTTTTTCTTGCTCTTCATTTGTCGTCTTTGGTTCATCATGACAAGTGTTTCTTGACTAATTTTTTCTTCTTTGGATTTCTGTTTCCCTATAGGTTTCTTGGGCTTTATCATTTTCAGAAAATGATAAAGCCCAATGAGAAAATTGTAATATTCCTCGTCGATATCTTGGTCCTGAGCAGTCTGCAGAAGCTCAAACTTGTTCTTAAGTTCCAGTACATACTGCTTTTTCTCCTCCTCTGTTATTTCAAAGACCTTTGTATTATTTACTCGAGTCAGTTTTTTCCTTTCCTATGTCTATATCAAGTGTACATCTTACCATTCTGTGATCACTTCCAACATTTACCTTATTCAGGACGGTAACATCATTCACAATATATCTTCTGTTAGTGAGAATGAAGTCGATTTCATTAGTTGTTAATCCATTTGGACTCTTCCATGTCCACTTTCTGTTCACCCTTTTCTTGAAAAAAGTGTTCATTACTGACATTCCTTGAGATTCTGCAAATTCCACAAGTCTTTCACCTCTTTTATTTCTTTCACCAATTCCAAAATTTCCTATAGTTCCTCTTTCTGCGCTGTTTTGCCTTTTTCCAACCTTAGCATTGAAGTCCCCCATAATAATAGTGTAGTGGGTTTTCTGCTCATCTAGAAGACTCTCAATTTCAGTGTACATGTCTTCAACCTCTTCATCATCATGGCTCGATGTTGGTGCATAAATCATTACAATCTTTAGCTTGTACCTCTTAGAAATCTTGAGTATTAGTCTTGACACCCTTGGTGATGTACTTTTGAATTCCAAAATGTTGTTTTTAAAATCTTTATGGACCAGAAACCCAACTCCACCTTCACTCTTTTCACTGTTTCCGTTGGTGTACAGCAGATTTCCACTTGATAAACTTATAAGTGATTCATTTCTTCTTCTTGTTTCAGCCAAACCGATGATATTCCAATTCACATTTTCTAATTCCTTTTCCAGCTCTAATATCCTGTCTTCACCGATGAGTGATCGTACGTTATAACAGGCCAAGTTCAATTTCCGTGCATGGCAGCCTGGTCGTACCCAGAGATTCTTAGCACCCTCTGCTTCCACTCTGATCCTCTCGCTGCCGTAAGAGGGAGAGTGAAAGCTGCTGGGGACTGAGGGCCATTTGTATTGTTGTGCTCTCATTGCTGGAGGGTTTGGTCTTTTCCTCTTCACGCTGACCAGGCGTCTTGAAGAGAACCACTCTACACGTTCGTTGCCACCTAAGTGACGTAACAGGGCTTACCATCGAGAAGGTGTGCATGAGTGGATTTTAGGGAGGCAGGCCAACCGGACTTCTCCTAAATCTTCTGTAATAGAGAGATATTGGATCCATCAGTGTTTTAGGCTGAGTGTCTGATAACACACAGGATACCTGTTCCCCTCTAAGCCCCCTCTGAGGGGCAGAGGGGCTTAGAGGGGAAGAGTTGAGGGGCAGTCTTCTCTAACCAAATATAATAGGCTACGACGATGCAGTGACCAATGAACTGGATGTAAAAAATAATTTTGACATCATATACTTAGATTACAAGGAGGCTTTGATACTGTTACACATAAAAAGCTGCTGAACAAACTGGAGCAATGTGGAATTAAGGGAAAGTTACTGCAATGGATAAAGGGATGGTTAAATGGAAGAAGACAGAGTGGTTATCGATGGTTTTTTTTTTTTAGGAGCATTAGCAACTAAGGCCATATTGCTCCGGGGATATGCGGTGGTCATTCCCTGACCTTTCTGCATCCTCCGTATTTGGTGGTCACAGGCTCGAACCCTGGTCTAATCAAGAAGCACTGCCCACCTGGCTACAGAGGTGCCATCAATGGGCACTACTCTTCATGGACTAACGTTCAGTGCTCAGCCCATTGTTGTTTTAAATATTTTATCAATAATACTGATGAAGGTATACCGTGGTGCTTAATGACAGTCATCAGGATTAGCTACAACAACATAATCTAAGAAAATTGGGTCGATGGCTGAGAAATGGCAGTTGAAGTTGACAAATTGACAAATGCAAGGTACTGCATATGGGTGGCAGTAACCCCAGCATAACTTATCAACTGTGTGCTACTACACCAGAGTAGTGGAGAATGAAAAAGAACTGGGGATAGATATTTGCACAGTGAGACATGAAATTCTGTAAGTAGTGCAGACATGCTGCCAGGATAGCTCAAGGGGTTTTGTCAATGATATACAGAAACTTTGCTACCAGGGATAGGGAGGTAATTAAATTAATCCCTTGTATGAGGCCATGGTTAGGTGACATCTTGAGTACTGTATACAGGTCTGGAGGCCTCACTTTGGGAAGGATAGATCTGCTGGAATGGGTGCAGCGAATGACAACCACACTGGTGAAGGGAACAAAAGGGTACTCTTACCCAAAAATGCCTCAGTTCTGCAAACTGCAGTGCCTCAATACTAGACACCTGCAGGAAGTTCTGAATGAAGTATTCAAGGCCTTGAATGGATTGAGTAAGCTAAATGTTAATAGCATTCTTCTTGCTGAGACTACACACATGAGGAGGCATAAATTCAAGTTGAGGAAGGATGGGTTGCAGGATAGATGTGCGTAAGTTTGCCTTCAGCCAGCAGGTGGTTTATTGTTGGAACAAGTTTCCTTCTGTTGTTGTTGAAGTGGTGGATTGGTTGAATAGATTCAAGGAAGAACTAGACAAATTCTTGGAGGGTCTGGATGGATGAACTGTGTAGGATTTTTTTTTTTTTTTTTATAATTTTTTTTTGGATGATGCTATATAAGCTTGCTTTCTTGCACCATTTGCAATTACTACTACTGTCTACAGCTCTCAAGTTATTATGCCCCTATCATCATTGCTATCATTTTCACACATGAAATGTAACAATAAAGCTCTTAAGACTGGTGCATAAAAAGAACACAAAGTGAAGAAGCTCTAAAATGGTTTTCTGAATTTAGCTAAATCAAGTTTTCTGAATTTAAATTTTTATTAAATCAATACATTGTTTACATTCTATTTGTTTTAAGTACTCACTTTTAATTTCACGAACCAACTTGTAATCTACATGAAATGGTCTTATATAATCCTTTTCTCCTTTAAGGCTGGAATAGAATGAAGAATAGTTTATAATATACATTTAGTATAACAAAATGGATTATGAATCATCTAGAGCAATTTATTGTATTGTAATGTAGTAATTTTACATTCTCCTTAATTCTCTTTTCTCCCATATCCAATTTACCATAGAATCAGAAGAACACAACAATCTTCCTTTTCTAGATGTGATGGTACATTGTGGGCTCATGCCTTGAAACTTCGGTTTTCGGTAAGCCCATACATAGGTACCAATTTACCAACTACAGATCCATGTGCAGTATGGGTATCTACAGAGCACTGCTCACACTTTATTTAGTCGGCCATAGTCACATTCCAGTTTCACAAGGATACTGAAATTGCTAAAGTAAGGTCAGATTTAATGAGGTACAGATATCCTTCTTACACTTCAGATTCAGGCTCACGAAGAGTCACTGTATATCATTTTCTTTTTTCTTTTATAATAGCATCTAATAAGTAAGTTCTCACACTGAAACTGATAGAAACAATGCTGCAAAACATCTGTTGCTGCTTCTTCTATTTCTTTATCTTTAATGACACCAAAAGTACTGGAAACCTGTGACAAAAAAATTTAAAATTTGAAAATGATGCACTGCCACTTGATGAAACTTGTGCTACCCCAGCATTTCTAAGTGCATCATTTTTCAATATGAACTTATGCACCATACAGTCACCTGCAGCCATAAAGTACTTCCTCACTGAGCAAAAGAAGGGAATCTTCTCTTATTTTAGACTGTTCACAAACTTTGCAGTTGTTTGCTTGTTATTTGGTTTTTAGGAGCATTAGCAACTAAGGCCATATTGCTCCGGGGATATGCGGTGGTCATTCCCTGACCTTTCCGTATCCTCCGTATTTGGTGGTCACGGGCTGGAACCCCGGTCTGATTAAGAAGCGTGTGCTACGCACTGCTGCTCCTGCCCACCTGGCTACAGAGGCGCCACCTTTGCAGTAGAAATACCTATAACTATCATCCTGGAATTGTCCTGGTTTAGTCTGCTGTGGTAATTAATTTACAAAATGGAAGTGGAAGATCTGAAAACTGTTGGTAAAGTAAATTTGCACATAACATTTTTCAACATATCAGTATTAGTATTAGTAATGGCCATATGGTGCAAGGAAGCCTAAGGCTTATACTACACCAACCAAAAAAAAAAAATAAATAAATAAATAAAAAATACTTAAGCTGATTTATAGAGCTTCTTAATGTACGTTATGTAATCGAATTAATAATGAAAATAGCAATAAGAGCTTAATTGATGGTACTCATCTCAATTGATCTGCTTAGTTACATGGTATTGAAGTGGAAATGAAGTTTAAAATAAGTTAAAATAAATAAATACGGAATTGTTAAAACCTGTAATTAAAATTTGCTCAAGGAAGAAGAAGTGCACTACCCATCCCATTTATAAAATAAGAACAAGGTGAAGCCAATAGTCGCAACGAGTGACTTTCGTGTAAAACGTCTTTGGTTGGCAATGATAGGAGAAAAGGAATTATGTACAGTATTTAAAGAATTCCTATGTTCCCATAATGCATTTCAAGATATGTGGGAACCTTATGTACATAAGGTTCCAGACCGGTTGGTTGGAAGTTTCGTGTTTAGAATGTTAAATATATAAACACCGCAATAATTTCTGGGGAAGACATGCTAGCCTCCTTCAATGTCATTTCTTTATACACCAATGTACATTTACCCTTTACATTACAATCCTTACGTGAACTCCTAATGACAGACAACACTTTAGCTAATCGGACTTCCCTTAACATCAACAACATTTTAGAACTCACCTCGATATTACTTGAAGCTAGGCACTTCTGTTTTCAAGACCAAATATTTGGTCTTCCTATGGGATTAGGAATTTCAGCTCCCTTATCAGAAATCTACTTAGCCATGATCGAAAATCAAGTACTCCAACCTTTCCCTTCCGGTATTAAGCTCTACATGCGGTATGCGGACGACGTATTATTAATAGGAAACAGAGCTACCATTGATAATCTTTTTATTGAATTCAATACAATACACAAAAGAATAAAATATACCCTTGAAATAGAAACTGACAATAAAATCAACTTCCTTAACCTCACAATATATAAAATGGGCACCAGGCTAGGAACCAAAATCTATAGATAAGACACACACACAGAGGAAAGTATTTTTGCATTTTCAATTGCATCACCCACTCAGTGCAAAAATGCCCATTCTCTACAATCAAATCTACAATGCCATTAAGTTTAGTTCTTCCCAGGACGATTTATCCACCAAACTACAATATCTTATAAAGAAATTAATAGCCAGGAAATACCCTTCACATCTAATCCAACACACAATTTCTGTTGCAAGAAATAATGTCAATAACCCACATAATCATAGTACCAAGCAGAACACATGCAATGTCCTCCCCTACCACAGCGGACTCGCCAGACAGCTTCTCCAAGTGTTTGCCAATATAACGTTAATATTTTCTTCGTACAATAAATTAGGGACCATGTTTGATACATATAAAGAGAACATGAATATCCAATAAGTGACATCAACAACATTATATATTTAATCAAATGTCAATCCAGTTGTAATGCATGCTACATTGGGAGCGCTACCACAAAATACGACACGACAAAAACTTCCAATACATGTGCTTATTACCATAATAATAGCTTCAGAACTAATCAAGCCAGTACTGAACTTACACAACACATACACTCTCGCAACCACAATCCCCTAATCGATTCAGCCATTGCAATTATTAAATTAATATCTAGTTACAAAATCTTCCAACACGAGGCACTTGTCATAGAATGGTGTTGCCACAACTCTAAATTTAACATTCTAAACACAAAACTGCCAACCAACCTTTCAATGGTCTGGAACTTTACACATGTAAGGTTCCCACGTCTCAAAATGCATTATGGGAACATAGGAATTCTTTAAATACTGTACATAATTCCTTTTCTCCTATCACTGCCAACCAAAGACGTTCTACACGAAAGTCGCTCGTTGTGACTATTTGCGTCACCTTGTTCTCATATTAATATTTTATAAATGACAACCAGGGAAGAGGTAGTGC
This sequence comes from Mastigoproctus giganteus, assembly GCF_048544385.1. Taxonomy (NCBI): domain Eukaryota; kingdom Metazoa; phylum Arthropoda; class Arachnida; order Uropygi; family Thelyphonidae; genus Mastigoproctus; species Mastigoproctus giganteus. The sequence goes on along the minus strand of NC_143582.1, from coordinate 88,041,825 downwards.
ACTTCTTCTTCCTTGAGCAAATTTTAATTACAGGTTTTAACAGTTCCATATTTATTTATTTTAACTTATTTTAAACTTCATTTCCACTTCAATACCATGCAACTAAGCAGATCGATTGAGGTAGGTACTGTCAATTAAGCTCTTATTGCTATTTTCATTATAACAAAAAAATTATAATAATAATAATAAAATTAAATGAAATAAATAAATAATAATAAGAGAAAAGGAAATAGACAACCTATGCATTTCCCTCCTCCAGTAGGTAACTATCCAGCTGACCTTTGAATTTCCCCAAACCTCTACGACCCTGTAGGTAATTTATTCCATTAATTTATAACTCACTGGCTAAAATAAAACTTCCTGTAATCTAGTCTAAACATCTCTCCCTATAACTTCAATTTATGGCCACTAGTTCTAGAATCATTTATAACCGTGAAAATTTCATCTTCATTCATTTTACTATTGCCTCTCAGAGCCTGAAACACCGAGTCGTCTCTAAGGTGCCTAGTTTCCAACCTCTGCAACCCACATATTCGAAGTCTTTCCTCATAAGGATATCCTTTTGCCGATATCACCAGGCTTTATCTATTTCTATAAATTCAAAGAACTAGACAAAGTACTGGAAGGGATAGTTGAAATGTTTTATTTATTATTTTTTTTGTTTAATGCTTTATAAGTTTGCTAAGTATATCTAGGAGTAATAATCTCTATACAAGGATGACAGGTACATTGTATCAAAGAGCTATGTTTGGATTTTCAAATGTTGGTATAACATTTAAAAGAAATAAGAAAATAGTTTCATTCAAGCCAGAAAAGATGAATATGAACAGACTTTCTACATGAGTGAGGATGTCTAAAATTATCAGCTTGCTTGGTCTGTTTAGGACTTCTGAATTGCAAATGTCTGGCTTTCACCAGAAGTTAGCAATTCAGAATTTTTATTTATTTTTTTCTAATTGAGGAAATCATTAATTTGTCTTTCAAAACTTCTTTTGGATTGCAAATTGCATTTGGAGTTGATTTTTCAATTTGGTAACTTTAAAAGTGCTCATATTACTTGCAAACTATGGGAAACTAACCAGACAAGCTGGTTTGCCACTACTGCAGTCGCTCCCTGCATTCTTGGTAAACAGACGGTGCATGTTATCGGTATTGGCAGTAAAGTCGAGAACGATATATTGATTGACACATAGGTGTAACAGACAATAACATCATAGCGTTAAGTGATTCACTGACGTTATGATATGTATATATATATATAAAGAATCTTTCTTTCTTTTTTTTCCTATTATTTCCTAACCTAACCTTTAAGAAATATGAAATATAAGGAAAAATAAGGATGAAATATAACTAACCTTTAAGAAATATGAAATATAAGGAAAAATAAGGAAAGTTAGGTAAGGAAACCTTTTCCTATTATTTCCTAACCTAACATTTAAGGTCAGGTTAAGAACTATAACAAAAAATAAAGAAACCTTTTCCTTTTTTTCTAACCTATATTTTCCTAAAAACATACAAAGAAATTAGTAATAGGTTTTTTAATAGCGAAAACACTCATGAACTCCAACAATCTGCTTTTAATAATGAGAAAAAACTAATCATTACATCATCTGTCACGCCTACGTGTCAATCAATATATCAATTTCAACTTCTACTACCGATAACACGTACTGTCTGTTTACCAAGAATACAGGGAGAAATTGCAGTAGCTGCAAATCAGTTTGTTCAGTAAGTTCCCTGAAGTTGGCATTGGTTCTCATGTTGGCTTTCTTTACCTTAGCCCTCAGACTTAGTATTAGTAGTGGCAAATAACCAGAAAAGCAAACTTATATACCATCAAACAAAAAAATAAACAAATAAATTTCACCTATCCATCCCCTCCAGTACTTTATCTAGCTCTTCCCTGAATTTATTCAAAATATCCACTTCCACAACAACAGATGGAAGCTCGTTCCAACAAGTAAACACCCATTGGCTGAAAGCAAACTTCTACACATCTATTCTGCCATTCTACCTCAATTTGAATTTATGCCCCTTCATGTGCATAGCCTGAGCAAGAGGAAGAATACCAACAGCACTGAGTTTGTTCAAGCCATTCAACACCTTAAACACCTAAATCAGCTCACCTTGCAGGTGATCTGATTTAGGTGTTTAAGGTGTTGAATGGTCTCCAGGCACTGCAATTTGCAGAACTTAAGCCTTTCTTGGTAAGACCAACCCTTTGTTCCACTCACCAATCCCGTTACCTTCTCTGTACTGGTTACAGCAGCTCTATATTCTTCCTAAAATGAGACCTCCAGACCTGTATGATGGTCTCATTTTAGGAAGTACTCAAGGTGTGGTCTGACCATTGCCTTATACAAGAGATAATCACCTCCTTATCCCTGCTAGCAAAATTCCTATATATCATTGACAAGATCCGATGAGCTATTTTTGTAGCCTGTCTGCACTGATCAGAAAACATATCTAACTGCACAATTACCCCCAGGTCTTTTTCATTCTCCACTAACCTCAGTGTAGTACCGCACAGTTGTTACATTAGTCTGGGATTACTGTTACCTATATGCAGTACTTTGCATTTGTCAATGTTAAACTTCAGTTACCACCTCTCAGCCCATCTACTCAACTTTTCCAGATCCTGTTGCAGTAGTGTACTGTCATTATTAACTCTGATATACCTTCATAAATATCAATATAGAAAACAACAATGGGCTCAACACCAAACCCTGGGCAACTCCACTAACAACATAAGTCCATGAAGAGCAGTGGCCATCCCTTTATCCATAGCAGCAACTTGTCCTTAATGCCATACTGTTCCAATTTGTACAGCAATCTTCCATGTGCAACAGTATCAAAAGCTTCCCTGACATCCAAATATATGATATCAAAATTATTTTTTTTTATCCAGTTTATTTGACTACATCATAGTATCCAATCAACCTGGCCAGGCAAGACTTCCCCTTAAGAAACCCATGCTGCATCTGAACTATAACTGCAGTCTTGTCTACAGGGTGTCCGAAAAGTCTGGAACCATTAGAAAAACATGTTTTTATTTATAGGTGAAAAATGGCATTAACACTGGATGAAACAGTGGAGATAGTCCTTCTTAGTGGTTGTATTTTGGGAGAGGGGGAGGGGTTCCTGAAGGCACAACTGTATGCTGTAAAAATCCAAGATCTTCATCATTTTAGGGAGAAAATTCCCACGACTTGTGCTACTATCAATTCCAATATGCTGAGAAGAATCCAAACAAACATGGTACACCAGATGAGAAAATGTGTGGAGAGTCAGGGTGGATACGTCGAACACATATTGTAAATGAGAGTAAGCATATGCAGTGTAAATCCCATTGGTTCCAGACTTTTCGGACACCCTGTAGATAATCCTGCAGTCCTTCTTTAAGCAGTGACTCCATTATTTTTCCTGGAACAGAAATTAAACTAACATATCTAATTACCTGTGTCATCCTTTGATCCCACTTTGTGAACTGGGGATACATTTACACATCTCCACTCCATGAGGACCTCCCCTGACTCCAAGGATGCTCTCATACTTATGGATAAGGGTTTGCTTACTTCCTTTACTGCCTCCTTTAATATAATTGGATAGATCCCATCCATCCCAGGTGCCTTTCTTATGTTTAACTTCAACAATTTCTCCTTCACTTGTCCTTAGTTATTACATAATCATTTAGCTCCCTGTCAGAGTTTGATAAGCTTCTAGCCCCAACTTCCCTACAGAATTCTCACTTCCCTCACGTGCGAATGTAGATGCAAAATACTCATTCAGTTTGATCACTATCTCAGCAGAATCATCAACAGTCAAACCATCGATATCAAGTGGACAATCTAATTCATATCCTTCCTTCTAGAATTTACATAAGTAAAGAAGTCTTTACTGTTTTTCTTTGTATCCTTTGCAAAGTTCTGGGAAAAGGTAATAATTTGTTTACTATATTCCACCAGTGATGTTCAAAGCAACCAAAAAATATCGTTTATATGGCAGAATGATTCTACACAGAAATAATTTTTTAAAATTTTTTTCTGCAAATAGTACAAAAACAAAAGGCTGTCTCCCACCAGAAATTACTAATTTCTTAAACAATATATCAAATGAGGATTGCAAGTTCGACAGGTCTTGCAATCTTCAGCCCCCAGTACTACCTAATTATGCGACATACAAGCCAGCATAAACATCTTAAATTAATTCATCATAAATAAATAAAAAAATCAGAAAAGCAACTTACTGTGCATAAATCCAAGCTAGTAGGAATGTCCTGTTTTCACCAGGATGAAAAAATATTTCTTCAATCCACTGATCATTTCCATTTCCAAGATACGGATATTCTAATTGCTGAGTGAAAAATCAAAAACCCTGATATTTTATAAGCACCGTGCCATTTTTAAGTCTGACTGCTAATAAATATCTAAATTTCATAAATGGAATATTAATTTATTATAAATATGTCATATTCAACGAATATATTTGATATTCTTTAACAAAACTTGTTTATTATCCAGTGAAAACTATAGTTATCTCTTATTATTCTTCAGTTATCTCTATTTAATTTTATTGTGCGTGTATAAGTCAGGGCCTACATTATACTAACGGCAACTATTTGAGAGGACTTCTCATTGCTAGTGTGTTTTTTTCCTATAAGGTCCTGCTGTATTTTTTTATAAAAATAACTTTTTCCTATTGCTCTGCAATATATTTGAGATGCATGCATAAAACCCTTCTTTCCTTTATTCAAGAAGTGTTTAACTGACCCTCACCACATTATGTAATGAATGTGTTGAGTGCATTTGCAGTGAGAATTATGTAGCAATCCTCCCTAGTTTTGGGAGGGGTACCATGGGATATATGAGTTAACTTAGTGAAAAGAGATTTGAAACAGAGCTCTAAAAGAATATTAAAAAAAAAAAAAAAAAGTCCCTAAATTCTGAAAATTATCACATAACTGAGTAGTCAGAAGCATGGTGCAGTAGCACACACACACACACCTTGAGTGGACGCAGTTAATGCCCGTGACTACTAAATATGAGTAACAGTTTTATTCATCATTTTTTGTAAACTACTATGATCTGGTGGTCATGCCAAAGTATAAACAAGAAATATATTATTATTTATTATTATTAGCCGTATGGTGTGCCTTGGGTGTGCCAAGCCCACACTTACCAGATGTGAGCCCCTGTGGGAAGTAGAGCTGGGAGGGGGGGGGGACTGCAGAATTAAACCTATCTATGCACCAACGAAACTTAACTGAAAATTTGGAGCAATCCTACTTTTCCTTCTCAAGTAATGTCCACAACATTTATTTATATATAGAGAGGATATTTCTAAATTACACTAATAAATCATACAGTCTTGTCTAAAATTATCATTAGGTCTTCACAAACAGTTTTTGCAACCAACAAATGTAGAAAGCAATGCATGGTTAGTATTTTCTCATTTTGTGTTTTTGCCAAGGAAATAAAACCTTTTGTAGCCCCAGTCATTGAAGTCTGGAACCATTGGAAAAACATGTTTTTATTTAGAGGTGAAAAATGGCATTAACACTGGATACTCATCTGGGGGGGGGGGTTTCCTGAAGGCACAGGTGTATGCTGTAAAAATCCAAGATCATCATCTGTGCATATTCCAATACAGTTTTTTTTTGCAACATAAATTCCTCTTCTGCATGTAATGTCTAAACTTTTCCTCTTCTAAACCTTAAAAATATCTTCTCTTGTCGCAAGAAAGATTTCTTTGCAACATAAATATTGTTCAACAATTTTTCTTTCATAAGTAAAATGTATGAAAGCCAAGAGTTGAGAAAGTCTGCTAACATCAATAGATTCTTCAACTTGAATTGCAAACATGGTATTGTTTTTCCCAACCATATCGCTCATAAAACTTTCAATGTTTTCAGATTTATCCTGAATTTGTTGCCCAATTGTGCTGTCAGCCACAATCGGACAGCCAAAGGAATCATCTTAATTTAAGCTCTGTATTCAGGACCAAATATAATTTTCATTATGTCACAGCACACCTGAATTATGGTCTTCTTGCCAACTGAGTGTGGTAACGTAATTTTGCAATTATCTCAGCTATTAGATAATTTGCTTCTTCAACTTTATCCAAACTCTTACTTCTTAATAAATAAAGCTCTGGATTGTTCTATGCTTCAGCATATCTTTGAAATAATTCAGTTTTTCTTGTTAAATGGTTATGTTTAGTAGAAAAATGTCAAAAAGTTTTATTCTGCACCAAACTCGCATTAACCAGTTTTTCTCTAAAAACTAAGCATAGGCATAGGACTACCCTCATTGCCACACTATGTAAAGCCCATTTTCAAATACCTCACTGTATAAACATACTTTACTTTTGTAAATTTGGTACCAGTACTGTCCAATGAGGACAAACACTCTGCCTTACTCGTTGAAGCTTGGATATCCATTTTAGAAGCACTAATTCCTTTTTAGTCTGTTGCATCATCTTTGTCAACATCAGTAATATTTCTCTTTCTCACAAATTTATCAGTAACTAGGGTACTACTAAAAAGTCGCTTTCAAAAGTGTAAAAAAAATGCTGCAAAGATTAACACTTAAATCAAGCCTGGAAAATATAAAACTATTGCACAATAATATACAACTAATGCAACATAATACTTAACAGCAAAACAACTACACTGGCATGCACAATTACTCAATGATAGTGTAGTGCCACAGGTGTCAGAACCAACAAACTAGAATTAACTGCAAATAAAAGCCAGCTGTCATTGTAGATTTGTTCATTCCATTCAGTGTTACTACAATAAAGATTACTATAAAGTACTAACTGTTAGTGGAATTTTGTCCTTATACACTCTCTCCATCCTATTTTATTATTTACCAACTATTTACTTTTTTTTTTTTTAAGATCAGTAATTTTGCAATACCCAGTTTCAAAAGCACTGTGCCAGAAAGAGGACGCAATAGTGCAAGGAGCACAAATACTAGACAATTGACTGGAAATGTTATATATGACAGAATATAACAGGAGCCTTTAAATGCAGATCGAATGGGCAAGCAAGCATGAATGTCTTATTACGGGCAACTTTAAGCTTCCCCAGATTAATTGGAATAAGTGGGAGAGAAACTCACGATGGGGAAAAACTTTTTTAAATAAACTAGATGATTATTATTTGTACCAGCAAGTTAGAGAAAGTACCAGGGTCGAGAATAATCTTTACCTCATCATTACTAACAAATCAGATGACATCACAGGGCTTGAAGTACAGGAATCATTGTCAGGAAGTGATCATGCAATCGTCAACTGGAAGAAGAAGAAAGATGTTGCAGTAGTTAAAAGGTAGAGGCATGAGTTTTAACTTCAGAAGAGGAGACTTTGACAGTTTAAGGTACTATATGGCATCTGTGAATTGGGTGGATTTCCAAGGGATGGCAAATACATTTCAGTTATGGAATACAGGTAAGCCTTGTATAACACGGCAGTTAGGTTCCTATAAAATCTTGTGTAGCACAATACCGTGTTATACGGGACTAAGAACCAATACAAAAAACGGGGGTTACGTTCCAAAAGGTAACAAAAATACACCACTTTTTTTATAACTATTTTTTTTTTATTTTTAGTCCTTGCCTTTTCCCATTATTATATGGGGTCAGCGTTTTTATTGTTTTGGCATGCAATTTTTACGGCCGGATGCCCTTCCTGACGCCAACCCTCACCCTTTATTCAGGCTGAGGATATGCGGTGGTCATTCCCTGACCTTCCGCATCCTCCGTATTTGGTGGTCACAGGCTCGAACCCCGGTCTAATCAAGAAGCGTGTGCTACACACTACTGCTCCTGCCCACGGAGGCACCCACTTTTTTTTATAACTATAGGAAACTTCATTGTTATTAAAAATAGTAATAACTGAACAAACTGTGATACATATATGTCAGATAATGTATGTTCATTTAATTTTCTTCCTCTTCATCAATGCTAAGCACAATCAAACGAGAACGTTTTGTCTGCTGCAGAATATCTTCACCTTCTGAACTTTCTTCTGCAGCATCTAGATTTTGTGTATATTCCTCTCTCTTTAAAAAATCAGTAATCTGGGTTTGTTTGCTTTTGCGTGTAAATCTTTGTAAATTTCATAGTATGGAGCTAAGCATGTTTCAAACTGCCTTTGAACTTTGTGTTCTTTTCCGTCAAAGGATTTGCATTCAAAAAATAAGGTTCTAATTGTTTAGCTAAGTTTATGCCTTCCTGTATACTTTTTAGTGTAAAATTTGGAACTTCAGAATTTTCATCTGCGTTATCATCTTCAGATTGCTTCATTTAAATTTAAACTTTTTTGCAATGTATAATTCCTTTTCCCCATTTTTAAGACGATTCAAAATTTGTATCTTTGATTCTAGATAAATAAAGTTTCTTTTGAGCGATGGTTTTTTACTTTCCTTAGGCATAATTTAGGGATGCAATTTAATTCACAACAAAGTAATTATTCCAATACAGTTCTTAAGAACAAAGATTAGTAATACACACCTGGAAAAATTTATAAATGATCAAATAAAAACCAAAATAACCTTACAAAAACCTTAAAAGTCATGAACTGCAAGCTTTAAAGTCACAATTTTGTTATGGTCTTAAACAAGGACAAGTTCAATAGCAGAACCTAACACAGAGATTTCCCAACAACACAGAATACAGAGATTTCCCAATAACTTTTTTTTCACAATGACATGGTGAGTCAACAGCAGGGATTCACAAAAACGAATATAAATGTTGAAAAATTGCATCCAACATAAGAGCATGGTTTTCTCCACACAAAAGCTCAAAAATACCGTATTATGTGATGTTTTCAGCAATTCTGTAACCTGTTAGAGCGAAACTGTATTATATATGTGTTGTATGAGGATTTCCGCAATTTGTCAATCTCATTAGAGCGAAACCATGTTATATGGATGATGCCTGTACTTTAAAAGCAAAAATCACAGAAGCCATGAATGCATACATACCTCTAAGAAAATATTGCAGCAGCAGGATGCCAAAATGGGTGACTGCAGAACTGGCTGGTCAAACAGAGCAGAAAAAGATAGCATGGGACAATTACAGAGCAATGAAAAGTACTAAAACCTACAACACGTACAAGTTGATCTGTAATAGTACCAGGCTACTAGTCTTTGGTGTGCTATTGGATTTTTGTGCTCTTCAGGATACACTATTTTTGGATATCTTTTGACCACCCCCCATGAATATAAAATGTCATTTGAAATTCATGAATGTTTGGTGAGTGAATAGAAATAAATTTTGTCTTGTTTGATGAAGGGGTTGTCTAGTTCTGACTGTTTAAAGTTTAGCAATAATAATTAGGCTTAGCTGTAATATTCTCCATAGACTTTGTATGGTGAATAAAACAATGTTTTCAACATGGCTGCCCTACTCCCATTGCCTTGCATACACCTGTGGAAAATAAAACTAATTTCAAGGCATTACAGATTTTCTCCACCTTGGCTTTCAAGATGAGAATTGAGCTGAGAGCTCAAACTGCTAGGCAATTCACTTAATAGATCTTGAAAATCTAAAGTAATAGATATATAATTGTATATAAATCTATGTAACTTTTGCATATATATATGAATGTATGTAAACTATGTGTATTAATAAATAAAAAAATTAAAAAATGTAATAGTACCAAAAATACAGTCAGGGAAACCAAGGCTGCATATGAGAAATCAATGACTACGAGAGCAAAGAACGGGGACAAGGAATTTTTCATGTATGTGAATACAACAAAGAAGAAAGCTAATCAGATCAGGCCCTTGTGCACTGGGTGTGGGAAAGTCTTAGACAACCCAGCTGATGTCGTGGATGAAATGAATAGGTAGTTTTCATCGGTCTTTACTGATGAAACCTTTCATGCTGAGAAGAGGCTGTACAAGTGAGGCTGAGCCATATGAAATTAGTGATGTCGTAATTACAGTTGATTGTTTATTAGAAAAACCTTTGGGCATAAAGGCAAGTAAGTCTGCTAGAGTTGATGGCATATACCCTGTAGTTTTGAGGGTGAGCACAAGGGAGTTTATTGAACCATTGAGGTTCAATAAACTCCCTTGAGTTTATGAGGGCATCTTTGGACTCTTGGGAAATTCCTTTGGATTGGAGAAGTGCCAATGTATTTCCAATATATAAAAGGGGTTCTAAGAGTGAAGTTGGTAACTACAGAACAGCTAGTCTTTCAGTGGTAGGAAAAATCTTAGAGAGTGCAAGGACATTTAGATAGATATGGCAATCTGAAGGACACAAAACATGGCTTTGTTAAGGGTAAATCATGCTTAACTGACTTTAGCATTAGTAGAGGAATATGCTGTGATGCAAGAAAGTAAACTTTATACAGCATCGGCTAAAAAAAAAAAAAAACCTTCCCATTTCATCCATCCATTCACCCCAAATGTTTGTCTACTTCTGGCATGAATTTATTTAAGCTGTCAACTTCCACATCAACAGATGGAAGTTTGTTGCAGCAATCCACACATGCTGGCTAAAGGCAAATTTCTGCACAACTATTCTACAACTGCCTTTCTTCAATTTGAATTTATGCCCCCTCAAGCAATTAACCTGGATAACAGGAAGAATTTATTAAACTATTCAGGCACAATTACTTGTGAGCTATATTTTAATTTATACAAAGTTAATTTGCATTTTAGCAAAGCATTTGATCATTGTCAGAAGAATGACAGTATGAGGAAAAACTCCGATTATGTGGGCTTGGTAACCTAGCACCCCAGGGTGACCTTCATCAATATTATTAATCAATACTGAAAGCAATAAGGATCCAGCAATGAACTTTGAAAGTCTCCTCTAATAACATTAGTTCAATTAAACTAGTACCCATTAATAACCACATTTAGCCTTCTGCCACTCAACCATCCCTTCATCCGTAGCAGTGATTTGTCCCAAATGCTACACTGCACCAATCAGTATGACAATCTTTCATGTGAAACAGTACAAAAAGATTTAATGAAATCTAAGTTTATGTATATGATATCAAAATTACTTTATGTATCCAGTTCCATTGCCACTGTATTATAGTATCTGATCAATGTCAACAGACTAAGAGAGCAAACTTATCTGTGACAAGATCTAAACCTCCCAAATACTTCATAGTTCATTTCACAAATATATGCGGTCTCAGTTTTAATCTCAATGATGTCCATTTCTACTTACAGTCTGCCAAACCCCATGTACTTTTTCTGACAGAATCTCAGTTACTGGTTGATTCTGCCACTGCTCATCTCTGTTGCCCAGATTATTCACTGCATGATTCCTTTCACCTCAAAGGCAGTACTTGTGTATATGTCCGTTCCGACATTCCCTGCGAGCGACTTGGTAACTTGGAATCTCCTCTTTTCGATCTTCTCTAGCTTCAAATCTCTCTACCTCATTCTGTCAAATTCATCTGTTGTCTCTACCACTAATCACTTGGAGCTCTTTGACTTCCTCTCTTTGCAACTTGACTTTCTCCAGTCCGACCTTCCTAACAGTAAGGTAATTTTCCTTGGTGATCTTAATGTTCACAACTCTAGCTGGCTTCTGTTTTCTAGTCCCAAAGACCCAGCTGGTCGAGATGCTGAGGCTTTTGCAATTGCTAATGACCTTTTACAGACTGTTTTACAGACCTAATGGTAGCCGAGCATTCTGGTCTCCTGCCAAAGCTACTGGCTGCAACTTTTACCCATCTCTGCTCCCACCTCTGTCAAAACCAGATGGTTCTATTTTCACTTCAGCCAAGGATAAAGCTGACCTGCTAGCATCCCATTTTTCTCCCAACTCATGTATTAATGATCTTGGTAAAACACCTCCAACCAATCTCAACATGCTCCATTCAATACCTCCTGTGGTCTTCGATCAAAAGGATGTTAGAAGGATTTTGATGAATCTTGATGCTAAGAAAGCTCCAGGTCCTAATGGTATCTCTCCATTTGTTATCAAAACCTGTGCTTCTGAACTTACTCCTGTTCTTTGCTTTTTTCACTTTCTTATTCCAAAGGTGTTTTTCCTTCTGCTTGGAAATTTGCTCACATTCAGTTCCTAATAAGTGTGACAAATCACACCAATCCAATTATTGTCCCAGTGCAATTACGTCTACTCTTTCTAAAATAATGGAGAAATCAATTAACCGCCAACTCTTAAACTATCTAGAAACTTCCGCCTGATCAACGATCACTAGTATGGATTCTGCCAGCATCAGTCCACTGGTGATATTCTGGCTTTGTTACCCATTTATGGACAAATTCAATGGAAAAGTTCAGTGAAACACAAGCTGTTGCTCTTGACATCTCAAAGGCTTTCAATCGTGTCTTGCATAAAGGTCTTCTAAACACGCTTTCATCTTATGGTTTGCCAACTGTTTTTTTATAATTGGTTATCCAGTTTTCTCTCTGACCACTCACTGATTATGGCTCTATGTCTTCTACTATAATTTTTAGTGTTTCTCACCAACCATTGAAGTAAAAACGGAAACCAAAATCTTAAAAAGTTTATGTTTAAGTTTACAATAAATTTACAGTAGATCAAACAAAATACGATTATACAAAATGTTACTGATAATAAAATACTGAATTAAGATAAAATAAAACAAATGTAATTTACAGTGAATATACAAATAAAATGATAATAAAATACTGAATTAAAATGCAATAAAATATACTAGATTAAAAGCACTAAAATAACTGAAGCTTTTAAAGGCTTCTGCCTTCTTCCTCAACAGTGTACTTCTATACTGCGGTGCCTCATTAAATACCAGCAGGTTCACGGTGCATCTCACGTAAACGTGTACTGTTCCCGTACATGTTGGAACCGGAAGCAGCTCGGGAGTGTTCTAGGCGAAAACGTTCATCCACTCCAAGGATTACCGCCTCAAAGAGGGGATGAATGCGTGTACCCCTGTCTCTATTTATATTGTTCCCAATAGAACTAATTCGTAGGCTCTCGAGCCACTTGCGGTCCCAAAATCTATGCGCTCGATCAGTGATGACTGCTTCGTCCGGAGAGTTATGATGTTGCTTCTCCCAAAAATGTTCAGCTATGGCGGATTTACCGTAATCCGCATTTCTTATCACGTTTGTGTGCTCCCCCAGACGATCTTTGAGGCGTCGTTTTATTTCCCCCACATAACACTCCCCACAATCCGGGCACTTGATGCTATATACGACCCCACTTATATTTTCGTGTGAGATGAGGTCTTTCACCTTGACACGACCGTGTGCAACTTCCGACCTGGGAGCTGCACACAGCGCGTCTGGTAATTCCTTAGTATACGAGCTATACGCTCGGTTAAACCCGGATAGTAGGGAACGTATGCGGTGGCTATCGGTGTGAAAGGCTCACGTCTGCTCTGCCCTCCACTAATGTATTTCTCTATGATCCTCTGGGGGTACCCACACTTCAAAAGATCCGCCGTAACATGCTCATACTCTATTTTTCTGTCCTCTGAGGTACTACAATGCGATTTTGCCCTATCTACTAGTGCTCTTATCACACTGTTCCTGTGATGGTTGGCCTGAGCTGAGTTGTAATGTGAGTATTGGCCTTTGCACATTGGTTTTCTAAACACTTTTGTTTTCAAACACTGGCCTTCTCTACAGATCAACACATCCAGGAACGGAAAAACCCCTCCTTCGTCTACCTCAGAGGTGAATTGTATGAACAGGGAGAAGCTGTTAAGAAAATTCAACGTCTCATCTTCACTCCCCTTACGAATAATTGAAAACGTATCATCAACGTATCTTTTCCACGGATGCATAGGGAGAACCATATCATTGAATAACCTTGCCTCGAGCTCCTCCATAGCTAAATTAGCTATGATCACACTGATGGGGGAGCCCGTGGCTGCATCATTAACATGCTTGTACATGGTGTTGCAGAACACCATAGTGGTGCTTGAAAGACATAACTCTATTCCCTTACATATATCTTCTAGGCTTAATTGTGTCCTACTATTCAAGGTGGTGTCTCTCTGTAAGGCCATGTATGCACAACGTACCCCATGGTCAATTGGAATGCATGTAAACAGAGATGTCACGTCAAAGGATATCATAATTTCATTTTCTACTATGCATTGTCCTCTTATAAATTGCACAAACTCCTTGCTGTCTCTGATACTATACTCAGAAAGCCCTACTAATGGGGGCAGCAGTTTGGCCAGGAAACCAGATAGCGCATACGTGGGGCTACCTATAAACAAAACTATAGGTCTGAGTGGTACGCCCACTTTGTGTACTTTTGGTAAGCCGTGAAATCTCTGTATCTGGCTTCCTGTTGCATGTAACGACCAATACCGCTCCTTGGAAATCTTGTTAGACTTCATCCAGTTCTGCACCATTCTATTAACTTGACGTTCTAGGTTCAACAATGGATTTCTATGAATGATCTTATAGGTTGTTTCATCATTCAACAAGTCTAATGCTTTATTTATGTATGCCTCCTTATCCAAAACCACCGTTACTCTACCTTTATCAGCCGGTAGGACCACAACACTATCTTCTTGTTTGAAACTCTTTAAGTGCTAGTCTTTGCTTTGTATTAAGATTAGGGGGAGCTTTCTTAGCTTGACTTAGAATAGCTACTGTCTTTACACGAATTTCGTTGAACATGCACACATGTAACCTACTAACCGCTCTCTCAACGCCCATAGCTATTTCTGCTACAGGTACTTTGGGCGAAACCATAGCAAACTTAGGTCCTAAATTTAAGACTTCTATCTGATCTACAGTCAATTGCTTACTACCGTGTGCAGCTCCCAGGTCGGAAGCTGCACATGGTCGTGTCACAGGTGAAAGACCCCATCTCACACGAAAATATAAGTGGGGTCGTATATAGCATCAAGTGCCCGGATTGTGGGGAGTGTTATGTGGGGGAAACAAAACGATGCCTCAAAGATCGTCTGGGGGAGCACACAAACGCGATAAGAAATGCAGATTACGGTAAATCCGCCATAGCTGAACATTTTTGGGAGAAGCAACATCATAACTCCCCGGACGAAGCAGTCATCACTGATCGGGCGCATAGATTTTGGGACCGCAAGTGGCTCGAGAGCCTACGAATTAGTTCTATTGGGAACAATATAAAGAGAGACAGGGGTACATGCATTCATCCCCTCTTTGAGGCGGTAATCCTTGGAGGGGATGAACATTTTCGCCTGGAACACTCCCAAGCTGCTTCCGGTTCCAACATGTACGGGAACAGTACACGTTTACGTGAGATGCACCGTGAACCTGCTGGTATTTAATGAGGCACCGCAGTATAGAAGTACACTGTTGAGGAAGAAGGCAGAAGCCTTTGAAAGCTTCAGTTATTTTAGCGCTTTTAATCTAGTATATTTTATTGCATTTTAATTCAGTATTTTATTATCATTTTATTTGTATATTCACTGTAAATTACATTTGTTTTATTTTATCTTAATTCAGTATTTTGTTTGATCTACTGTAAATTTATCGTAAACATAAAAACAAACTTTTTAAGATTTTGGTTTCCGTTTTTACTTCAATGGTTGGTGAGAAACACTAAAAATTATAGTATGAATACACCCAACCCCACAGGCCTATTTGAAGAATCTATGTCTTCTAACTTCTCCACTAATGCTGGTGTCCCCCAAGGTTCAGTTATTCTCCCACTCTTGTCCTCTTGTATATTAATGACTTCCATTGACCGGAAATCCTAGTTTTGCTGATGATGACACTTTGCATTCCACTTTTCAGTTTGAGAAACCTCACCCTGCTCAAGTAGCTTCAACTTCTTGAATATCTGCTACCAATTGATTTCAGTCCTAAAACTCAGTCCTGTCTTATATCTTGCAAAAAGGATTCTTCTGCTCCTATGCTTATCTTTGGTGATACTCCGATTTCTGGGCAAAATGATATATCTCTTTTGGGGATTACTCTGACTTCTAATCTATCTTGGCACAAGAACATTAAAAATATTGATTCTTCTGCATCTAAAAAACTTGGTTTTCTCTTTCACACTCAGTGTTACTTTTCTTCCAAACAGCTGTTAATTCTGTACTAATCACAAATCCACCCTACCATGGAATATTGTTCTCACATCTGGAGCGGTGTCCTCAAAACCTCTCTTAGGCTTCTAGATTCCATTCAGAAGAGGGTTAGGTTAATTAATGACTCCTCTCTAACAAAGTCTCTCCACTCGCTGTCTCATAGATGTACTGTTTCTGCTGCATGCCTTTTCTACAGATACTTCCATTGGCACTGTTCCTCTGAATTTGCTTCTATAATTCCCACTCTCTCTCTCTTTCAAAACAGTCTGAACACATGCCACCACCAGCCAACATCCATTTACTGTCCAACTTCAAACTCACAAAACCAGCTTTTCATCTTCCTCGTTTATTCATTAAACTGACTTTTTCTGGAACAACCTTTCTTCATATGTATTTCCTGAAAATTACAGTCTATAGAAGTTCAAGTCTAATGTCAACAAATATCTTTTTTTGCCTTTTCAACCTCCAACCTATGCACGGTACTAAGTACTATATGTTCTAATACCTCTCATGCTTGGGGTTTTCATAAAAAAAAAAAAAAAAAAAATATCTTCCCTTAACAAATCCACATTGTGACTGCTTTATAACTGCATGTAACACCATTCTTGTCAAATGATCCTGCATTACTTCTTTAACCACTTAACTACATGGAACAAAAGTCAAGCTTACAGGGTTGTAATTTTTCACTTTAACCTTTGATCCTCCTTTCTGAATAGGGGAAACAATCGCACATCTAAAATCTGTAGGGACTTCTGAACTCAAGAATGCTTTCATAATGATCAGAGCCATGCCAAACGAGGCTCTTGCCTCATGTGAAAAGCTGAAAGGGGTGCCAAAAGAAATATTAAATAATTGCCATCATTAACAATAGGGTGCAATTTTTCATTCTTGCCTCAGATACTAAAATGCTTTGCACGGCCGTGATAATGATGGCTGAACGTTTGTTTACCTCTTTCACTGCTTCTTTTAATGTAACTGTATTGATTCCATCAGTCCTGGGTGACTTATCTCGTGCCTAAAACATCTTCACACGAGTATAGACGCAAAAATCTATCCAGTTTTTCAAGCAACCCAAAAAGCATCAAGTTACACCATTCAAATATTAGTGGACCAATGTGATTTATTCCCTTCCTTCTAGTGTTTACATAAATGTCTCCTGCTTTTCTTTGCAGAAGCTTTTTTCGTAATCTGCCTTAGCTTGCCTATTCCACCCCTTAGCTTGCCTATCCCCCCCCAGTGGCTTGAGTGCAGTCTACCCCAGGGGCTCACATCTGGCGAGTATGGGCTTGGCACACCCAGGGTCCTGAGCTGGATATCATCATTCTTCTTTTTCTTGGTGATTCCCTTTTACTTGTGACCCTTGTTCTCTCTCTCTCTCTCTCTCTCTCTCTCTCTCAGGATTAAAAAAAAAATTTTTTTTTTGGCTGGTGCAGTATAAGCCTCAGGATTCCTTGGACCATATGGTTAATGATAATAATAATAGTTTGTGTTTATTATAGGTTTCTGTGTCCCCTGATAATTTATATCCAATCAATGAATTTTGTTTCCTCCCACTAATCTCATCAGATCTACAATCAGGTCGACAATTGAAGCAAGGAGAAACCTGCTTGCAGTCATAAGCGGATGCTAAGCCAAGTACTTCCTGGTGATTGTAACGGATTTTGCATGGGCGTTTGACCCCCCCCCCCCTTTGGTGGTCAAGCATCCTCGGCAGGCTCTAGGTGGCACACGTACCAATTAATCTCTACAATAACATGAAAACATACCTTTCGCAGCAAAAGATCAAAATCATAGCACCTTACCAAAGGCCTACTGGAACCGTCCACAAAGGATCCCACAGGAGCCAGTGCTGGCCGCTTCTGTGGAACATGGTCTTCAATGACTTCTTCCGAGCTGACTTGGGGATGTATGGAGCCAGGTGTTTGCGGAAAACTTTGTTCTGATGTTAGAAGTCAACCCAAGGGCACAATTGGAAGCATGAACAAACTACGCACTAAGGATCCTGCAAGACTGGGCTAACCTGAACTGTCTACAGATCTCTCACAAAAAAACAACATCCATCCTGGTTAAAGGAACCCTAAATATCAGAAGAACACCACAGATAAAAATAAATGGAGCAACAATAGATGCTTACATCACTAGATTTAAGCCCCCTCATAGTTATACTTGACAACAATCTCTCCTTTCAACACCATCTGAAACACCTTAAGATTAAAATCAGGAAATACACTGCTCTGGTCGCTCAGTTTTCTAGGCATGACTGGGGCCTCAATAAGAAATCACTCTCCTTATACAGTCCATTCCGGTTATTTGGGACACATCGGGACTAGTGCATTTTGGCCAGATTAAGCGGCTACCCCAATTATTCGAAGTTTCATGTAAATAGTTAAAAGTACAATGTACCCCCCCCCCCTTAGCATTAGCATATGATGCAAGAAAGCAAGCTTATGCAGCACCAGCCAAAAAAAAAAAAAAAAAAACTTCCACTTCACCCCTCCGTTCGTTCAAAATACCTGTCCAGCTGAGCCTTAAATTTATTTAAGCTATCAACTTCCACAACACGGGATGGAAGTCTGTTCCACCAACCAACTAGCCGCTGGCAAAAGGCAAATTTCCGCACATCTATCCTACATCTGTCTTTCCTCAATTTGAATTTATACCCTCTCAGGTGATTATTCTGAGCAAGAGGAAGAATCCCATCAGCAAGAATCCCTTGAATGGTTTGAGCATGCTCAAACCATTCAGGGCTTTATACACCTCTATCAGATTACCTCGCTGGTGCCTAGTCTCCAGACACTGTAATTTGCAAAACTTAAGCCTTTCTTCGTAAGAGCAACCCTTTGTTCCATTCACTAATCTTGTTGCCCTTCTCTGTACTCGTTCCAGCAGCTCTACATCCTTCTTGAAATGAGGCCTCCATACCTGTATACAGTACTCAAGGTGTGGCCTGACCATTGCCTTATACAAGGGAATAATCACCTCCTTATCCCTGCTAGAAAAATACCTGTATATCATTGACAAGACACCATGAGCTACTCTTGCAGACTGTCTCCACTGCTCAGAGAACTTCATATCTGCCTGCACAATTATCCCCAAGTCCTTTTCATTCTCTACCACTGTCAGTGTAGTACCACATAGGTGATACGTTGCTCTGGGGTTGCAATGCAACATTTGTTGCATTGACAAATGTATGTAGTACTTTACATTTCTCAATGTTAAACTTCATTTGCCACCTCTCAGCCCATCTGCTCAACCTTTCCAGATCCTGTTGCAGCAGCATAGCATCAGTAGTGTCCTTAACAACCCTGCCAACCTTTGTATCGTCTTCAAACTTGGACATTAAGCTTGATATACCATCATCAATATTATTTATAAATACAGAAAACAATAATGGACCCAACACTGAGGGGCACCACTAACAACATTAGTCCACGATGAGCAGTGTCTATTGATTACCACTCTCTGTCTTCTCTCCCTCAACCACCCCTTTATCCATAGCAGCAATTTTCCTCCAATGCCACACTGCTCCAATTTGTGCAGCAGTCTTCCATGTGCAACAGTATCAAAAGCCTTTCTAAGATCCAAGTATATAATATCAAAGTTATTCCCTGCATCCAGTTCTTTTGTGACTGCATCATAGTATCCAATCAAATTGGTCAGACAAGACTTCCCCTTAACAAAACCATGCTGTGTCCGAGCTATAACTGAAGTCTTGTGTAGATGATCATGCAGTGCCTCTCTAGCCAGTGCCTCCATCAATTTTTCTGGAACAGAAGTTAAACTCACAGGTCTATAATTACTTGTGTCAGCCTTTTATCCTCCTTTGTGAATTGGGGTCACATTTGCACATCTCCAGTCTATGGGTACTCCCCCCTGAGTCCAAGGAAACTCTCATAATTATGGCTAAGGGTTTGCTTACTTCCTTTGCTGCCTCCTTTAATATAACTGGATAGATCCCAACCACCCCAGGTGCCTTTCTTGAATTTATCTTGAACAATTTCTGCTCCACTTTACTCTCAATTATTACAAGATTATCTAGCTTACTGCCAGAGTTGAATACACCTCTGGCATTCCCCTCGCTGAATAACTCCTCATGTGTGAATGTCGATGCAAAATATTCATTTAGTTTGTTAGCTACCTGAGCAGGATCATCAACAGTTGAACCAACAGTTTACAATTAGTTCACTGTACAATCAAATCACATTACAACGAACTCACCACAGTAAAGTACCGTTCACTATACGATGGTAAGCGCCAGTCATTGTGATCACGTTTGTGAATTGAATTTTAATTCTATTAAACAGCAATTATAATTAGCGAAAATAGGAGGAATATTATCCACAGGCTATAAAAGCAAAGATATATTAAGCACAAATTTACCCTTTATTACTTTACCAATTAAAAAATTAAATGATACGTGAAAATCGAAAGAATATACATGATAATTGGAATAATTAATACGTACTGCAATATGTACGTACAAACTAGTTGACATTTCTGTTCACTGACATTTGTGGGTGGGGGAGTTAAAATTTAAAACAGTAAAAAGATAAGCAATCAATAACAAAGAACAGGGCACACACACACAAATTGCAAGTAACACGATACGCACTAAGAACCGAGTAACGAGTTACAAAGCTTTAAAAATAGGAATAAAGAGAAGATCTGAAAATTGATTTTTTTTATATGATTGAAGATTTCATGGAAGTGTAAACACATTTTACCACAATAACCCACAGCATTCCAGCTGTCGGTATTATCGCAAATTCAGTAAGATCGAGTTTACTGTCCATTTATGATAGATTTCACTAACAGAAAAGCCCAATAAACAGGTGACTGCTAATTGTTTTTATTGTTTTATGGTTGTGACCTCCAAAATTTTGACCGAACCACATGGTACCGTCGGAGCCAATCGTAGGGTAATCTCCAGTGCTGCAGTCTGCTGCCCCAATTAAACAGCATGCTGTCCCAATTAAGCGAAGTAAACCCTGGCTATTTTCTCGATTGGTTTCTGTTTTTTAAGATTTGCCCCAAATAAATGGCTGCCCCGATTAACCGATGGCCCAAATAACCGGAATCCACTGTACTATAAAGCAACCTTCCTTACCTATGCAGCTGCAATCTGGTACCATAAAACAATGATGGCAGTAAACAAAAGAATCCTGAACTAAATTCAAAGAACAATACTGTTAGCAATGACCTGAGCATGTAACACCATTAGTACGCAGGCACTCCAGGTTCTGGCAGGGGCTCTCCTGCAGGACCTGGAGATTGTAAAATGTGGCCTACTCTACCACCTATCTAAAGGAATTTCAACCACATTCATGAGCTTCATCATGGTACCGGCAAACGGTAAGCCAGCTGAGAAAACCCAATTGATGGTGGTGCACGTAAGATAGGAATGGCAAAACTGCTGGACAACTTCAACTAAAGGAAAGATAATGCCAAAGTTTCTGCCCAATATAGACAGACTCTAACCAAGATAACCATCCTGGTTCCAACCAGGACTCTGCACAATGTTTCTTCTAAAGGGGCCTTGGGCCCTTCAATGACAAACTTGTAGCCCTTGGATTAATTGAGACCCAGCAATGCTCATGTGGGGAACGGGAGACATGGCATCACCTGATGCACAAATTACAAGACTTGCGTAGAATCTTCATTACACGGCTAGCCTACATACCTCAGGACCGAGAACACAACCTCTTGGACTCTTGCGAGGAGTAAAAGATCTCCACAAAGTACAGAGAGGATGCAAGACCTCTTCACAAGAAGGAAAGCCACAGCAGTAATAAGAAACAGACTTCAATGGAAAGAAAACCCACAAAAAGAATGGTAACCAACATCCCAGACATGGCAACTAGTTCATGGTTCCCCATTTGGAACACGAACTCCCCCCTCCCAGGGAAATGAAGAACTGTCAATACAGATCCAACTGGAGTCCGTAACACTGTGACCCAAACGGACTCAACAAAACCAGATGGGACTCCAGAAAGTGACTAATAACACAAACAAGACCAACACAAAGATGAGACCATCTCAAGTATGATGCTTGACCAGACCTGACAACCACAAGAACTTGACTAACTACCAACACAGGACTAACGCAGCTAAGCTGCCAACAGGCAATCTGAACCAGGCCCTAGACCGGCTCACTTTAACTCCCTTTCCCTGGCAGGGAGAGGGGATGGACTGGGATCTCCCCACCTTCCTCTGGTGCAGTTTGCCCCACTGACCAGCCTACCACAGCAGGCCCCAACAGCTAAATGATCACAGAAACAACAGAACACGACACGACATTCCACTCCCCACACACACTTTTTAAATCTCTGGCCTCCACAGAGTTGTGTCACAAAAACAGAGTACACAACAGGGAGATGGGGAAACCCCTGGTGCCATCAGACAACTAACACACTTTACCCACCCTACCAAATTGGAAACAATCTTGGACCAAATGCAACTGGAAAATGAAAAAATAACTGCTAGGCTTGATGTGGGGAGAAAGTGGGGAGAACAAAATGCAATAGTGCACCCCCCCAATTTTGCTGAAGTGCTGAGGACATAGCAACTAAGGAACCTACCACTAAATGCAAGACCCTCTTGCCAACCCTACACCTAGTCATCATAAGACCAACCTCCAAAGATGAAACTCACACCAGCGAACAGGTAAAGAGCATAGTAGTAAACAACCTTACTGAAGAGACCTACGGGTGGCAAAAATCAAATCTATCCGCAAAACCCAAAATGTGGGTGTTATCATTTAAATCCAGACAAAGGAGGATGCAAACCTGGGGAATACTAAACAATCAAAGAATCCACACACTTGGATTAGAGGCACTACCACCGAAAAGAAAGGGATCTAGCGTAATTATATATGATTTGGATACGGACATAACCCTGACTGAGATCCAAACAGTTGGGGTTATGTATGTTTCTTATGGTAGGTTTCTTATGCTGTACAAACCCCAGGGGCTCACATCTGGTGAGTATGGGCTTGGCACACCCAGGGTCCTGAGCTGGATATCATCCTTCTCTTTCTTGGTGATTCCCTTCTACGTCTGTCTCTCTGTCTGTCTCTCTCTCTCTCTCTCTCGGTAATTGAGATTTTTTTTTTTTTTTTTTTTTTTTTTTTGTTTGGCTGGTGCAGTATAAGCCTCAGGCTTCCTTACACCATATAGCTAATAATAATAATAAGAAACATACAGTAAGACCATCCAGGGGAGGAACCATCAACCATCGCGACTCCGAGATTTCAAACTAAAGCTAGAGCAGGAAACGCCACCAACTGGGTGGTAGAATTCTCACCAGTGGCCTGGAAGACTATATGCCAGCAAAACAGTCTTTATCAACTGGGGCAGCCACCACTTCAGGAGTACATGCCCATCCCAAAATGCTTCCGATGTAAATTTGGGCATACTACCCACACCTGTGCTCAGATTCAGCTCACCTGTGGCCATTGCATGGAGCAGGGACACCAGTTTAAAAACTGTCCAAATAAGGACAAAGACCCTATCTGCTAATTGCAAATCACTAAAATTGAATTGCAAACACTCAATAAGGGACCACAACTGCCCCTCATACATCAAGGCCAAGAGCATGTACCAAACTAGAACTGATTATGGGGACTCTAAGTAAGAAATTCAATACCACAGAGATGAAAATATTCCAGTATAATGCACAGAGGGCCAGGGCCATGGCTGACCAGCTACGCCTTAAGACTGACCAAGAGAGTGCTGATATCCTGCTACTTCAGGAACCGTATGCACATTCCAAACAAGTAAGGAGTTACCCACTTGCCTGTAAACTAATCCAATGTGATGAAGACACTCACTGGGCCACGGTCCTGGTCTGAAACCCAGACATCATGGCAATGAAGATCACACAGCTGTGCACACCCTGGGGAGAATGCACCCATGTCATCACACCAATAGGAGCTTTCTATACCATATTCTTCGAACTCTAGACTGGGACAGGATATCACAACTGCCATAAATTACTTGCAACACCTACTCGACGTCCTGCCAAACCAGTGGATCATTGTGGGGGCAGACGTGAATTGTTGGTCGCCCGTAGGCACAGCACAGCAGAGGACAGAAGAGGAATGGTCAGATAGCACCCCAACTTCTCCTAAAAGTGTACAATTGCTGCCTGGAGGTTGGCTACTTCCCTATGGAATGGAGAACAGCAAATGTCAAATTAATTCTCAAAGCCATAAGCAAATATCTGGCACTCCTGGAATCATATCGACCTACAGTGCTCGTAACAGTTTTAAGTAAGCTATATAAAACACTACTACTCCACTGCCAACCTTAAGGCAAAAAACCAATTCGGATTCAAGCCAGATCACTCGACTGTCGATGCAATGAGAAACCTACTCGTATCAGTCAATGATTGCCAACAGAAGTACTTTCTCACTATTGCAATGGATTTTGCCGGAGCATTCAACTCACTTTCTTGGCCGATCATCTTGGGCAGGCCCAGAATGGCGCAGGTCCCAAGCAACCTTTACAATATCAAAACCTATCTCTCACATGGAAAAATAGAAGTGAAAGTACCATACCAACAAATCGGCAGGAACAGCCACCACAGGGGATGCTCCCAGGGTTCCGTGCTCAGATCACTGCTATGGAATATAGCATTTGATGACTTTCTGAACACCGGCCTTGGGGAGGTGGTAACCCAAGCATTCGCAAATGATTTAATTCTCACCGTGCTGGCAGATAATAGGGCACAACTTGAGATTCGAGCAAATCAAGCTCTACGTACTTTACAGCTGTGGGCTATAAAGCACTTTCTACAGATCTTGCCTGCCAGAAAGACTTTCATCTTGCTTAAGGGAACATTGACATTAAGGAGGCTGCCGCAAATTAAAATAAATCACGCTAAGATCAAATTTGCCCAACAAATGAAATACCTCGGGATCATTTTGGACAGAAAGCTCAATTCCAACTGCATCTCAGGCAACACAGGACCAAGATAAGGAACTACTCAGCCCAGATTGCACAAGTCTCATGCAAGGACCGGGGGTCTGAATAAACGAGGATCCTGGCGATCACATACGTCGTACCAATATGGTACCAAAGAACCAGATTGGCCACCAACAAAAGAATACTGGACTCGACATAAAAAACAATATTGTTCAAACCACCCGAGCCTTCAATACTATGAGCACGGAGGCGCTCCAGGTTCTTACTGGATCCTTACCACTAGATCTCATGTGGTCAGATGCAGATATATCACCCATCAAAAGGAATCTCTGTGACCTACTCAGGCTTTACGATTGAACCCACAAACACTACAAAATGGAAAATGCTCGGCTCTTGACATGCCTAAAATAGGAATGGCAAAAGAGGTGGACAGACTCAACCAAAGGGGAAGTAACACGACGCTTCATACCTGATGTAGACAGGGTTCTCCCGAAACTACCTGCATGGTTCCACCCAGGCCTATATGCCGCATACTTATTGATAGGTCACAGCCCCTTCAATAAGAAACTAACATCTCTGGGCCTCCTCCAAGACCCCAACTGTTTGTATGACAAACTGGATAACTGGACCAACCTCATGCACGAATGTACAAACTATGAGGACCTACGTGAAAACCTAATAACAAGATTGACCTACCTGCAGCAGGGCAAGGTGCATCATCTCTTGGACACAAGCGAAGAATATAAGAACCTCACCAGATTCGCACAGGAACTCTTTGCCAGAAGAACAACCCGTTCTGCGATCAGGAACTAAGGGCATAGTATGCCTTGTAGCAGACATGAAATTTCGACAACCGGACTATGAGCTAATACACCAGCACCGAAACCCAAATTGTCTGACCCAACCAACCTACCTGGATAGGACCCACACCACAGAAATGATGGGCTCACTGGATGGAAAAGGTTCTGGACCACCCTCCCTGATGATGAGAACAGGATCAATGGACCAGACCCCTCCAGGATGCAAAAGACAATCTACGAGACACTACCCTGGTCGGGCATCTAGTCCACGAACGTGATGGACCTGAACTTACCTGGACGGGCATATGGCCCATGAATGACATTTGAGCACTGGTTCTGACTGTCTTCTTGGACCCGTGTCTTTTCCCCACCTTCAACAGGATTTGATGCCAGTACGCCAACTGGCAACCCGAGCTGGGCACTCTTGCCTGGCTTGCTTTCCACTGTCGTTTTTTCTCCTCACCAACCCCATTTTTTCCCTCTAGTGGGGCATGGGCATGCCCCACTGACACCAATTGGGTCACATTCCCTATTGACCCCATATTTCTCTCTCCCCTCCCCAGTCTTTAGTCTCCCCTCCCACTCTATCTGTACACAAGCGAATGCCCTACACGTCCAAATTACTGTTTGCCAATAATTTTGGTCTTTCCAATCCTAGCACTATCACCCCCACAAGAAAGTTCAATTTTTTTTTTCAGGTCCTAGCCACTGAAATCTCAGGAAATTAGGTGGCAGGACCTGCCAGAATAAATTTCAAAGCTACTGGGTACCTGATCTGCCTCCATGGGACAAAGTGTTGGCAACGTTAGGCCTCAGCAGGGGTCCAACAGCTAAATGGCCAGAACTACAGTACTTAACACTACAAGTATACAATATCCATACACTTAAATATCTGGCCTTTCCAGCGAACTGGCACACCCACAATAAAAGCAACACGGAGATGGGGGAAACCACTAGTGCTGCTCGACACTAAATACACTTTACACCGACCAGCCTACCAGGAACGAGGATTATGCAACCGATCACACTGAAGCGTCCTTCTTATTGGACGAACTTCAAACTGCTCTGCACGAAACCAAAGACAATAAAACTCTTGGAAATGATCTTCTTGAGGTGGACATTTTAAAAAATGTTTGCTGAAAGATTTCCTCACCACCTATTAGCTACCTTTAACAACTGTCTTGAGTCTGGATACTTTCCCAAAATATGGAAGGAGGCTAATATAAAACTTATCATCAAAGGTCTTGAAAAACCTCCAGAAATTCCAAACTCTTACAGACCAATTGCCTTACTTCCTGTCCTCTCTAAACTGCTTGAAAGACTTCTACACATTTGGATGGAAAGACACTACACAGAATAAAACATGGCATCCTCCCAAAAATTCATACCCCATCATTTTGGCGAAATAGTCTGGAAATACTCCCTTGCCATCACAGTGGATTTTGCTGGTGCTTTTGACCACCTGTGGCAGCCAAGTATCCTCAGGAAGCTTAGACATGCTAAAACATTTCCTCATACCTCAACCAGTGGACGATCATGCTCACCCCCAAGTACCAGCAAGTCTCCAGGCTGGTCGCCCGGGGTTGTCCTCAGGGCTTGGTCCTTGGACCCATTCTTCTGGTCCATTGTCTTGGATGAGACCTGGAGATGGACCTCGAGTGTGCTATGTCTTTGGCCTTTGCAGACGACGTATTCTTAGTTATCCATGCTTGTTCCCAGTTGGAAGTCAATGCCAATCTGGCCCTCAGAAAGCTCCAGAGCTGGGCCTCCACACATTGGCTCGCTATTTCTGGTGAGAAAACCCAAGTCTATTTTGCTCAAGGAATCACTTCAACTAACCAGACCACCAACCATAAAAATTAATGGTGCACCCACAAAATTGTTCCCTGAAATAAAGTACTTAGGCATCATCCTCGATATGAAGTTGACAATTAGATGCCAACTCAGTGTTTTGATGAGCATTTATAAGAGCTTGAAGAGTAGGATGGATGCCCTTGAAGGAATTAAAAAATGGGAGACCTATCAAGCTCTAAGCTACCCAGCTCAGTGCCAGAACTCTCACTTCTGCATCACACAGTGACAATCCCAAAGTCAGAATGCACTGGTCCCACAGGAGGTATTTATTGTCGGTGACTATTTTCAGGGAAACAGGAAATAAACTGTGCAAGAAGGATATGGGGAACAGACCTTGATATGTCTGCCAGGGGCAAAGGTAGATGACATTGTAGAGCAGATATCTTTTAAGGGAACAAAAAGTGATACTGTTGTACATGGCAGCGTTGCTGGTATGTTGCTACCCATATGCAGTACTTTGCATTTGTCAATGTTAAACTTAAGTTGCCACTTCTCAGCCCATTTGTCCAACTTATCTAGATCCTGCTACAGTAGCATACTGTCTTTACTGTTGTTAACAACCCTGGCAATCCCTGTATCATCTGCAAACTGGGACATTAAGCCTGATATACCTTCATCAATATCATTGTCGAATAATGCACAAAACAACAATGGGCCTAGCACTAAACCCTCGGGAACTCCACTAATAACATTAGTCCACAAAGAGCAGTGTCCATTGATTACCACTCTCTGTTGTCTCCCACTCATTCATCCCTTTATCCATTCTAGCAACCTGCCCTTAATGTAAAGTGACCAAATCCTTAGTATTTCAATGCGGCGCATTGGGGGTATTTTTGAACTACCATTTGAACTACCATACTCATTATTTCAAACATTTGTTGAATTATTGAATTTTTTTGAATTTGTTGGGAACTAGAATTGTTCCCCTCATACCTTACACTTTAGTATTAATATTAATACATTACTGTCAAGAGATCTATGAGACTGTAAAAGTTGATATTAGCAAGATATGCTGTTGGCAGCAATGTTTTAGTGTACTGGAAGCAAGTGCTGGGGAAACAAGCTTAGATAATTCAAACAATGTGTCAGGGCAGTAAGCAATACAAAACATACTTGGTCTGAACAGTATCTACATTAATGTTAGGCACGTTGACAATCAAATGAATGAGTTTGAACTTCTAGTTCAGACAACTAACAACATAATAGGGCTAATAGAAATTTTAGTCATGTGGTGCAAGGAATTCCTAGTTGTTGCACCAGCCATTAAAGGGGGGGAAACCACTACCCCTCTTTGCATAGTGATGACAACTTATTTCAGTATAAACTCTTCTAATATTAAAATCAAACTTTCATTACACATCAAACATCATTAAAAAAGGACTTTCTACTATTGAGTCTAAATCTCTTCCTCCACGATTTGAATCTGTCCGTTAGTTCTATAATCATTTAAAACAGCGTATGTTTTCACTGTTTCCTCTCAGAATATGAGATTTCAGTAAGATCACGCTCTTCACAATCTTTTGGTCGGCAGCGTGTTCCTGCTCTCATTTTCTCTTTGATACCAACTGTTTACACTACACACACATTCTATGCTAACTAAGAAGCATAATCCTTGCACCCCTCCTGTCCTTTCTAATACTGTATGTTATAGATCAGTGGTTCTGAAGAGTTTTTTCTATTGGCCGCAAAAATTACCACAGATTAGCTGGTGGCTGCACAATTCCTTTCTTATTTTTCCCGATAACAATGATAGTTAAATGGAATTTATAACATAGGAATAATAATAAAACATAGGAATTATAAAATTCTTATGTTATATGTTAATAATAAGAATAATAAGAAAATAGGAATGTTATAATAACACATAACATAGGAATAATAATAAAATTCCTAAAGTGATTGTAAAAACTGTAACTAATAATAAGAAGTTATGTAATTTAAGATTCTATTCTGAAGTCAGCAGAGAAACATATATTTTTGAGTTTTGTAGAACAATATGTAAAATTGTAACTACTGTAATACTTTGCTATTAAACTTCAAATATAAAAACAAATTAAAAAATATTGGATGGTTGATCAAACACCATTATGTGGTATTTAAGTTTTTAAATTTTCTTTTTGTATGTAACTGAATTATACGAGGGAATAATTATAGAATCTTTATTATTAATTACATGGGTTATATAGTAATAAACCTTGTTTTGGTTTTTTAAGCCTCAGGTAATCTAATGTATAGTAATAAATATCTACAAATATGCAAAAAATGGGAATTTATTAAAATAAAATGGTAAAGCAACAAAACCATACAAAAAAACATTTAAAATAAATCTAGTATGTTTATTAAAATGCCGGTACTCTGGATGAACAATCATGTCTCATACCATTGAATATCACCATTGAAAATTAATTTTTTTATAATGTCAATTTAATAAATAAACATTTTGATATTTATGAAAATTGTCTGGTGGTCACATTTGGTCACTGTGGCTGCACTTGAGAATGCTGTAGTGAAACATCAGACAGATTCAGTGATATTTATTTTTGAGTTACATGAAGTTTCTGACAGCCCCATTATTCAGGGCTAACAAAAATGATATTTGCCCTAACCATACCCACTGTTTTCAAAATGTCTGTACATCTGCATGTAACACCTTGACTCCCAGTGGATAGATTTATAAATGAACTTTATATTTAGCTCTTTTAGAAAGATGAATCATCCCAAGTTTCATTAAAATTAATCAGACACTGGAATTCGGAAATGTTCATTGGACAAATGAATGGAAAGTATGACAGATGTTAATTGGTAAAAATTTAATTACTTATTTTTCACTTTAATTACAAAATATGCTAAAATTCAATTAATTTAAAGGGGCCTGAAATTTAATGTTTGGTCTGAAATTTAATGCACAATTAGATTACCCAACTTCTTATTGTTATGTACCTCCCAGTTTCTGGTATTCATTTGTATTTTATTGTTTTTTGCCAAGTTTTCTTTTCTTGAAATTGAATTCAATTTTTTTTTCACACCCATATTATACAAGCATGTTATATTTTATTTGTTTTTGTGGATTTACCCCTGTAATGGGGCTCTCTGCTCATGGTAAGTGTATACAACATCATAAGATGTAGTATTTATGCATTTAGTCTCTGCCTTGGACAATAGTTATCAGTGTGTAACTGTCTGAATTGTTATTATTATTTGTTATTTTTTTTGGTTTTTAGGAGCATCAGCAACTAAGGCCATATTGCTCCAGGGATATGGCGGTGGTCATTCCATGACCTTTCCGCATCGTCCGTATTTGGTGGTCACGGGCTCGAACCCGGTCTAATCAAGAAGCGTGTGCCACCCACTGCTGCTCCTGCCCACCTGGCTACGGAGGCGCCGTCTGAATTGTAGATTATTAATTTCTTTTTATTTTAGCCAGCAAGTTATAAATTACTGGAATAAGTTATCTACATGGGTGGTACATGCTGACAGTTTGGGGAAATTCAACGGTCAGCTGAATAATTACCTACATGAGGAGGGAAATGCAGAGGGTGTCTATTTCCTTTTCTCTTATTAATTATTTTATTATTTATTTTTATTTTTTTTTGTTATTTTATTTAATTTTATTATTATTATAGTTTTTTTTGGCTGGTGCAGCATAAGCCATAGGCTTCCTTGCACCATGTGGCCATTGCATTGCTAAAACAACAAAGAAGAAAGCTAATCAGATTGAACCCTTTTTTTGTGCACTGGGTGTGGGAAAGTCTTAGATAACGCAGCTGATGTTGTTTGAATAGATACTCTGCATCGGTATTTACAGATGAAAGACCCTGTATGCCGAGAAGAGGCTGTACGAGTGAGGCTGAGCCAAATGAAATTAGTGATGTCATAATTACAGATTATTGTTTATTAGAAAATCTTTTGAGAGCATAAAGGCAAGTAAGGCTCCTGGAGTTGATTGCATATACCCTGTAATTTTGAGGAAGAGTGCCAGGGAGTGTATATTGAACCATTGAGGTTAATTATGGGGGCATCCTTGGACACAGGGAAGATTCCTTTGGATTGGAGAAGTGCCAATATATAGGTTCTAAGAGTGAATTGGTAACCACAGACCGGTTATTCTGACTTCAATAGTAGGAAAAATCTTAGACGCAATGATTAAGAGTGCAATCCAGGAACATTTAGATAGATATGACATTCTGAAGGTCAAAGCATGGCTTTGTTATGGGTAAATCTTGCTCAACTAACTTAGTAGGCTATTTTGACAGTTATTCATGAACTGGATTTAGGGAACAAGTTTATTTGGATTTTAGCAAACCATTTGACTCGATCCTTCATGAAAGGTTACTGCATAAGCTTGAACAGGTTGGGATTGCTGGTAAGATTCTAAGATGGATTGCTGGGTGGCTGCAGGGCAGAAAGCAGAGGGTTGTGATTAATGGATATTCTTCAGATTGATGTCAAGAATGGGGTCCCTCAGGGATTGGTTCTTGGACCACTGTTGTTTCTCATTTTCATAAATGAGATCGACAAAAGGATAGAAGACATGAAGTCAATTTGCAGATGATGTAAAGATTGATATAGTCTTTAATGATCAGTGCCAAGTGGCACTCCTTCAGGATGACTTGAATAGACTTCAAAGATGGTCAGAGAAGTGGCAGCTGTGTTTTAATGCTGTTAATGCAAGGTCTTATACTTGGGGAATAGCAACCCACATAAAGGAAGGCAACATAGGAGGTACACAGCCTCTTAGCCATAATTATAAGAATATCTTTCCTTGGATTTAGGTGAAAGTCCCATGGACTGGATTAGGGAATGTATCCCCAATTCACAAAGGGGATCAAAAGGTGTCATGAGTAATTACAGACCCATTCAACTAACTTCTGTTCCAGGGAAAATAAAATGGAGTCACTGGTTAAACAAGTAATGCAGGACCATCAAGACAGGGATGCAGTTATATTTCAGTCACAGCAAAGGGTTTCTTTAAGGAGAAATCTTGTCTTAACAATTTGATTGAATACTATGATGCAGTCATAAAGGAACTGGATGCAAAAAATAACTTAAACTTTGATATATATATTTGGATTTCAAGAAATCTTTGGTTACTGTTGCACATAAAAGACGGCTGTACAAATTGAAGCAGTTTAGCATTAATGGCAAGTTACTGCTGTGGATAAAGGGATTGTTGAGTGGGAGAAGAGACAGAGAGTGTTATCAATGGAGAATGCTCTTCGTAGACTAATGTTATTAGTGGAATCCCCCAGGTTTCTGGTTCTGTGCTGGACCCATTGTATTTATTTGTGATATTGATGAAGGTATATCAGGCTTAATTTCTTAGTTTGCAGATGATGTAGGGTTGCTAGAACAAGTAAAGAGAAGGGCAACAACACTGGTGAAAAGAACAAAGGGGTGCTTTTGGGAAGAAAGGCTTAAGTTCTGCAAACTGCAGCGCCTGAAGACTAGACACCTGCGAGGTGATCTGATTAGGTGTATAAGGCATTGAATGGATTGAGTAGACTCAATGCTGAGATTCTTCCTCTTGCTCAGATTACAAACCTGAGGGAGCATAAACTGAAATTGAGGAAAGACAGTTGTCAAAGAGATGTGTGAAAATTTGCCTTTAGCCAGCGGGTAGTTGATTGCTGGAACAAACTTCCATCTGTCATTGTAGAAGTTGATAGCTTAAATAAATTCAAGGAAGAAGTGAATAAACGTTTGGAGCAAATGGATGGGTGAAATGGAATTTTTTTTTTTTTTTTTTTGGCAAATGCTGTATAAGCTTGTTTCCTGCTTCATATGCCTCTACTAATGCTGATGCAAAGGTTGGCAGGATAGTGTGGTTAATGACAGTAATGGTGGTATATTACTGCAACAAGGTACAGCAGGTCCTCGTTATAATGTGGTTCATTCTACGCTGATTCGCTATAACACTGTTCTTATATTATAATCCATATCTCACTCTAACGCTGTCACAACTCACTATAACACTCTTTTACCAGCATACAAATTAAATTTTTGCCATGTTAAACGAAAACATTATCTGATGTAGTCAATAGCTTGAAAATGAATAGCAAAACAGCATTAAAAATTTTCCCACACTCAGTGAAATTTTCTTCCACACTAATTTAATTGCAGTACAATGGCTTGTTATGCAGTTCCGAGATCAACTTTTAAAAAATGCTCAAATATATTGCTTGTAATATTTGTTGTTGTTGTTGTTGTTATTATTTTGGTTTTTAGAAGCATTAGCAACTAAGGCCATATTGCTCTGGGGATATGCGGTGGTCATTCCCTGACCTTTCCGCATCCTCCATATTTGGTGGTCACCAGGTCTAATCAAGAAGCGTGTGCTACACACTGCTGCTCCTGCCCGCCTGGCTATGGAGGCACCTGTAATATTTGTGTTATATGCATTAATCCAGTCTAGTCATCACTCAGTACAGTGTTAGGTAACAGACAGTTTACTCGAACATTGTATAATAATAATAATGTAACACAGTTACATTTTCGAAGATGAATAATGGCAGATAAGAATTAAAAAGCAACAATGTCTGGATGCGGTACGAAGCCTACTAAGGTAAGAAAAAGACTGAATTTGAAAATTATACATTTTGAAGCAAATTGATTCTGTTCAACGACAAGTGGATGTGTGCATTCATTTAGGACTGGCAGATTCAACTGTAAGAACAATTATAAAAAAATAAAGAATTAATTTTAGTAGCAGGAAAGACAGCTGTTCTACTGCAAGCAACTAAGCTGGTTATGGCTAGGCCGGCTATTATAACTGAAATGGAGAGACTTCTAAATAATTTTTAGATTAGCCTATATGTTGATCTGAAGAAAAAAAACCTTAAAAAAAAAAAAAAAAAAAAAAAAAAAAATCTGGAACCATTTAAAGCTAGTAAGGGCTGGTTCAATAGATTTAAAATTCAGGGATAAGCCATAAGTGCAGATCAAGAATGAGCCGAAACTTTCAAAAAAGAGCTTCTTAAAATTATTGAAGAGAGGTGTTATACTTCTCAAGTTTTTAACATAACATGCCAGGCTTCAAAGCAGCGAAGGATCGGTTGACTTTATTGTTGAGTGTAACACTGCGGGGGATTTTAAAGTAAAACCCCTTTTAGTTTACTAAGAAAAGGATAAAAGCTTATAAGGTGGTAGCAAGACCCACTTTACTCCATAGAAAGGGAATTTGGACAATTAAATCAAATGATGAGAAAAGGATTGAAAGTGCTGAAATGAAATTTATTCGCTGAACCAGTGGCAATAGATTATGGAACAAGAAAAGTTCTGATATTCGTAGAGAATTAGGTATTGATTCAATAAAAAATAGAATCTACAAATATAGATAAAAATGGATTAATCACTTGAATAGGAAGCATCTATCGGAAAGCTGGAAGAAGAGATCCAGGATGCTCGAGGAAACGCTGGACTGAGCCCACAACAGGCCACCTGGCCTAAATCCTTGAAAGGATGATAATGATTTTAGGAAGGATGTAGAGCTGCTAGAACAGGTACAGAGAAGGGCAACGAGATTGGTAAGCATACAAAGGTGTGCTCTTATCAAGAAAGGCTTCAATCCTGCAAATTGCAATGCTTAGAGAATAGGTGATCTGATTGAGTGGTGTAAGGCTTTGAATGGATTGAGCAATCTCAATACTCATGAGATTCTTCCTCTTGCTCAGACTAATGAGGGGTCATAAATTCAACTTGAGGAAGGATGGCAGCAGAATATATGTGCAGAAGTTTACCTTTATCCAGCAAGTGGTTGATTATTGGAACAAACTTCCATCTGTTGTTGTAATAGTAATAAAATTGGAAGCATGTGATACAAGAAAGCAAGCATATGAGCTTCTGTAGCATCAGTCAAAAAAAAAAAAAAAAATTTAACACATCCATTCCCTCTAAAAGTTTGTCCAGTTCCTCCTTGAATTTATTTAAGCTATCAACTTCCACGACAGATGGAAGTTTGTTCCAGTAATTAACCATCTGCTGGCTAAAGGCAATTTTCCGCACATCTATTCTACAACTGTCTTTCCTCAATTTAAATTTATGCCCCCTGAGGTTCATAATCTGAGCAAGTGGAAGAATTCCGCATCCTCAACTCATTTAGATCACCACACAAGTGCCTAGTCACCAGCCACTGCAATTTGCAGAACTTAAGCTTTTCTTGGTAAAAGGACCCCTTCGTCCCCTTCACCAATCATGTTGCCCTTCTCTGTACATGCTCAAGCAACTCCACGTCCTCCTAAAATGAGGCCTGCAGACATGCAGTACTCAAGGCATGGCCTGACCACTGCCTTATACAAAGGAATAATCACCTTTCCCTACTAGCAAAATTCCTGTATATCATTGACAATACCCCATGACCTGCTCTGGCTGTCTGTCTGCATTGCTCAGAAAATTTCATATCTGACTGTACAATTACTCTCAGGTCTTTTTCATTTTCTAACACCCTAAGTGTAGAACCACACAACTGGTACGTTTCTCTGAGGTTACTTCTACCCATATGCAGTACATTGCATTTGTCAATGCGAAACTTCAGTTGCCACTCCTCAGTCCATCTACCAAAATTTTCTAGATCCTGTTGCAGTAGCATACTGCCATTACCAACCCTGCCAAACTTTGTATCATCTGCGAACTTCAACATTAAGCCTGATATACCTTCATCAATATCATTGATAAATATATAGTATGAATCAGAGCTGTACTACTCAATATGTTCTACGTTGATAATAATATTAGTAAAATAATATATGTAAATAATATATGTAAATTATTTACATATAATATATGTAAAATAATAAAATAATAATATTAGTAAAATGTTCTATGTACTATATACCTCAATATAGTACATAGAACACTTCCGTATGATACCCTCCAGAAATTAAAACGGTAAAAATGAAAAAAACCGACAACTTACCGGTAAATTAGAGTAAAATATAAATAATTAAATAATCAATTTAACACAATTCAAATCAATTTAAAACAATTAAAAAGGAAGGAAGGAAAATCATTTTGAATATTTTCATTAGATTCTTTTATTGTGTTAATTTGATTTTTAATTGTTTTAAATTGATTTGAATTGTGTTAATTTGGTTATTTAATTATTTATATTTTACTCTAATGTACCGGTAAGTTGTCAATTTTTTCGTTTTTTCTGTTTTAATTTCTGGAGGGTATCATGCGGAAGTGTTCTAGGTACTATATTGAGGTATGCTCCTCTTATTATTTTACTAACATTGATAAATATACAAAATAACGGTAGGCCCAACACTGAACCCTGGGAGACTCCACCAATAACATTAGTCCACAAAGTGGAGCGTCAACTGATTACCACTTGCTGTCTTCTCCCACTCAACCAACCTTTTATCCATTGTAGCAACTTACCCCTAATACCATACTACTCTAATTTGTACATTAGTCTTCCATGAGCAACAGTGTCAAAAGCTTTCCTGAAATCCAAGTATATGATATCAAAATTTTTTTGTGCAACCAGTTCCTCTGTAACCACATCATAGTATCCAATCCAATTTGTCCCTTAACAAACCCATGCTGTGTCTGATGTATTACTGCAGTCTTGTCTAGATGATCCTGCAATGCATCTTTAACCAGTGACTCCATTATTTTCCCCAGAACAGAAGTTCTGGTCTATAATTACTCACGTCACCCTTAGATCCCCCTTTGTGAATTGGGGATATATTTGCACATCTCCAGTCCATAGGGAATTCCTCTGAGTCCAAGGATGCTCTCATAATTATGGCTAAGGGTTTGCTTACTTCCTTTTCCACCTTCTTTAATATTGCCCATGCTCCTGTAGAAACAAGTGCTGAGAACCATGAACCTGCTGATATTTAAGGATGTGCTGTATGATAAACCTCACTGTTGAAAAAGGAGGCGGATGCCTCTGAAAGCTACGGTGTATTAGCGATTTTATCGGTTTTATTATCCTGTGTTTTATTTACATTGTTTATTGTAATTTATTCATTGCAGTTTAAAATTTCATATTTTATTGTACAGAGAATAATACTCCATTAATATAGCTGGATAGATCCCACCCACCCCAGATGCCTTTCTTATTTTTAACTTCAACAATTTCTCCTCCAATTTGCTCTCAGTTATAACAAAATCATTAAGCATCCTGTTACTGTTTGATAAACGTCTAGCATTTTCGTCCTTTAATAATTCCTCATGTGAATGTAGATGCAAAATAATCATTCAGATTATCAGTTATCTGAGTAGGATTATCAACAGTCGAACCATCAATATCAAATGGACCAATCTGATCCATTCCCTTCCTTCTAGAGTTTAAAGAAATAAAGAAGTCCTTGCTGTTTTTCTTAGCATCCTTTTCCAAAGATTTCTCATAATCTGCCTTCGCTTGCCTAATCTCCATTGTGACTTGATTACAGACTAGCTTATATCTGCCATAGGCTTCTGTGTTGCCTGATAATTTATATGCATCCCATGCATTTTTCTTCTCTGCTACAAGTCTCATTAATTCATCTGACATCCATTTTAGGCCTAAACCTTGAACTGTATTTCTTAATCGGTATAAAAAGCATAGTACCTTCCTTGATTAGTTCCTTGAATGCTTCCCACTTAGAATTTGCTGTTGGTAACATCATCAATTGGTCCCACTGCACAGAATTTAAAAACTGTCTGAGACCATTATAGTCACCTTTATGGAAGCAAAAACACTTCCCTTTACCCCTGATGATAATTATACAGGGTGCAGAGAAACTCTACCGACAAACTTGAACAGGTGATAGATGGTACCAAAAGAAACACTTTTGGTCAAGTAAACATAGGTCGTAAATGAGTCGTTATAGCAACAGAAGCTATTAAAGGGTTGTAAAAATCAAAACAACACATTCAGTAATTTAATGTTGTTTAATGCATACAAATCATTTGCTGTTGCACACAAAATAGAAAAAACAATTCATAAGAAGTGCTCAAACTGGTGACCATAATGTTCAATGCATAACTCACACCGACGGATCATTGAATGTTGTAGGCATTGGAAGTTCCTAGGATTGTCTTGTATCTCTGCGTTTGCTGTGACAATCCGTGCTATAAGTTCCTCCACTGGCGTTTCATACACAAGAGTCTTCATGTATCACCAAAAGAAAAAGTCCAAAGAAGTCAGATCAGGCAACCTTGCTGGCCAGACTACAGGTCCACTTTGACCAATCCATCTGCCTGGAAAGGTTGTATGTAAGTGTGTGCATACACGTCTGTGAAAATGTGGTGGTGCACCATCATGTTGGAACCACATTTGTGCTCAGACAATCAGAGGAACATCCTCTAACAACTCTGGAAGTGTTTGCTCTAGAAAACGCAGAGTCATCCATCTAAACGTGCAGGAAACATGTATGCTCCAACTAAAACGTTTCCCCATAATGCCAGCCCATACATTAACGCTAAACCTCTGTTGGTAACCATGTTCAACCATTGCATGGGGATTATTCTCTGCCCACACATGACTGTTGCGGCTGTTGAACAATCCCTCTTGGGTAAAAAATGCCTCATCAGTGTAAAGCAGATTATTGGCAAAATCAGGCTGAAAGTTGATTTCCTGTAAAAATCAGTGGGAGAACTCGACACGGTGGGCAAAGTCAGCAAGTTCTAGTGCATGCACTTTCTGGCATCGGAAAGGATGTAGTCTGGCTCGTGCACCACATCCCACACCAAACAAAGCTGCACACCCAATAGGCGTACAATGGCACTTGTGCTGGTAGAAGGAGTATTAGCGAAG
Source organism: Mastigoproctus giganteus (assembly GCF_048544385.1). NCBI lineage: Eukaryota > Metazoa > Arthropoda > Arachnida > Uropygi > Thelyphonidae > Mastigoproctus > Mastigoproctus giganteus. The sequence continues at coordinate 88,002,478 of NC_143582.1, read as the reverse complement.
ATGCAAAACCTGTTCCTCAAACCAGGGTGTCCTAGCAGTGTATCAACGTCCAGTATCATGCATATTCATACCAAAAGAGCCACTATCCCACAATCTTTGGTGTATTGCAACAAATGTCCTGTGGTGAGGCAACCTTCTGCCTAGGAAGCGTTCTTGATAAATCCTGCAAGCCTCTCTTCCGTTTTCATGTCTGTACCCATACTGAACATAAAATGACATTACGCGTTTATGCTATTAGTGGCAGATACGCACCACTCCGAGGACCTCTCAACGCATGCATACATTAACGTTGATGATAGTCGTACGTTTGAGCACAGTGTTATGGATTGTTTTTTCTATTTTGTGTGCATTCATCATCATCATCAACAACCATTTTCAATCCACTGCAGGATGAAGGCCTCTCCAGCAACTTTCAGTTCCTTCTGTTTTGAGCACTGGCCATCAATTTAATACCCACAAACTCATAAATTTCATCTATCCATCTCCGCCTTTGTCTTCCAGATTTTCTTCTAGCTCCTCTTGGGTACCATTCTGTTATTTTCTTAGTCCATCTGTCATCATGTCTTCGAGCTATGTGTCCTGCCCAAGACCATTTTAGTACTTTAGTTTTGATAAGAATGTCCTTTACTTGAGTTTGCTGCCTAATCCATGTGTTTCTCTTCTTATCTGACAGACTGATTCCCAATATAATTCATTCCATTCTTAGCTGTGTAGTTCGCAGCTTCTCTTCCATTCTTTTGGTGATTGCCCAAGTTTCACTTCCATAAGTCATGGTGAACCAATGTAAAATAATGAACATTGGTTCATTATTTTACGTTTCAGACAAACTGGGATATTGCTCTTCAGTATGTGACTATATTTCCTGAATGCTATCCATCCAAATTTTATTCTTCTCTTGACTTCCAGCCATTTATCATTATTACAGCTAATAACTTGTCCCAGATAAGTATATGACTCCACCTTTTCAATTACTGCTCCTTCAATCATTATTTCCCTTTCTGTGGCATACTTGTTCATCATTACTTTTGTTTTAGCCATATTCATCTTTAGTCCAAAATCCTTACTAATGTGCATAACTGATTAAGATTTTCCTCTAATTCTTCGGAATCGCGGCTTATGACCACAATGTCATCTGCAAATCAAATGGTTTAGGTACTCTCCGTTCACATTGACTCCTTTCTGCGACCAGTCTAATCTTCTGAAAACTTCCTCAAGGGCAGCAGTAAACAGCTTTGGAGATATTGTCTCCTTGTCGAACTCCTTTCTCGATTTTAAATTTCCTACTGTCTTTGTCTAGTCTAATAAAGGAGGTAGCATGCTCATATATTTTCTTCAAAATCATAATATGTGAGGTATCTATGCCTTGTTTTTCCAGTGCCCGAAACATTGCCTTATGTTGTATGGTGTCAAATGCCTTTTCATAAAACACAAATGCCAGGCATAATGGTGTTTTATATTCATTTGCTTTCTCCATTAGCTGTGATATTACATTAAGGTGATCCATAGTTGAGAATCCTGTCCTAAAGCCAGCTTGCTCTTTCAGTTGATTCTCATCAAATATTCTTTCTAATCTGTTAGTAATGACCCTTGTGAACAACTTGTAGATGTGGGATAACAAGCTAATTGGTCTATAATTTCCAATTTCTGATTTATCCCCTTTCTTATGCAGCAAAACTATGATTGCATTATTCCACTGCTTAGGCATCACACCTTTTCTAATGCATTTTGTGAAGAGCCTTGCCAGTTTTTGTGTTATGTCTCTTCCTCCCAATTTTAACAACTCTACAGTAACTTCATCTTCCTCCGGGGCTTTCTGATTATTCATTTTCTTCAATGCATGTTCTACCTCACCAGGAAGAATATTGGGTATGTCATATGTGTTGCTAATTTGCAATCCATCTTCCCCACTGCTGGCATCATTCCCTCGCTCCTTGTATAATTCTTTATAGTAGTCTTCTGCTATTTGAATTATGCCTTCTCTGCTGCTTATAAGTACACCATCGCTATTCTTCAGTTTCAGTATCATTTGCCTTTCTGTGTTACTGCTCATGGCTGCTGATTTAAATCCTTTGTTTTCCCTTAATGCTTGTTCTACTTTTCTTGTGTTAAATCTTCTTATGTCCTCTCTGAGTCTCTTTCTAATGGCTTTGCATAACTCAGTATACTCAATTTTCTCCCTGGCAGTGTTTTTCTTGCTCTTCATTTGTCGTCTTTGGTTCATTATAACAAGTGTTTCTTGACTAATTTTTTCTTCTTTGGATTTCTTTTTCCCTATGGGTTTCTTGGGCTTTATCACTTTCAGAAAGTTGTAATATTCCTCGTCAATATCTTGGTCCAGAGCACTCTGCAGAAGCTCAAACTTGTTCTTAAGTTCCAGTACATACTGCTTTTTCTCCTCTTCTGTTATCTCAAAGACGTTTGCATTATTTACTCGAGTCAGTTTTTTCCTTTCCTTTCCTACATCTATATCAAGTGTACATCTTACCATTCTGTGATCACTTCCAACATTTACCTTATTCAGGACAGTAACATCATTCAGAATATATCTTCTGTTAGTGAGGATGAAGTCGATTTCATTAGTTGTTAATGCATTTGGACTCTTCCATGTCCACTTTCTGTTCACCCTTTTCTTGAAAAAAGTGTTCATTACTGACAATCCTTGAGATTCTGCAAATTCCACAAGTCTTTCGCCTCTTTCATTTCTTTCACCAATTCCAAAATTTCCTATAGTTCCCCTTTCTGCACTGTTTTGTCTTTTTCCAACCTTAGCATTGAAGTCCCCCATAATAATGGTGTAGTGGGTATTCTGCTCATCTAGAAGACTCTCAATTTCGGTGTACATTTCTTCAACCTCTTCACATCATCATGGCTCGATGTTGGTGCATAAATCATTATAACCTTTAGCTTGTACCTCTTAGAAATCTTGAGTATTAGTCTTGACACCCTTGGTGATGCACTTTTAAATTCCAAAATGTTGTTTTTTAAATCTTTATGGACCAGAAACCCAACTCCACCTTCACTCCTTTCACTGTTTCCATTGGTGTACAGCAGATTTCCATTTGATAAACTTATAAGTGATTCATTTAAACGACATTAAATTACTGAATGTGTTAATCGATTTTTACAACCCTTTAATAGCTTCTGCTGCTACAACGACTCATTTACGACCTGTTTATTTGAAAAAAAAAAAAAATGTTTCATTTGATACCCTCTATCACCTGTTCAAGTTTGTTGGTAGAGTTTCTCTGCACCCTGTATCTTTAAGTAAATCTCAATATCAGTACACTGTGATCACTGCCACCTAGTGATTCCTTTATCTACAAATTCTTAATGCACAAATAATCACTGCTGATAACCAGATCAAGAGTACTCTCTCTGGTTGCCTCTCGAACATGCTGCTACAAAAAACGATCATCCAACAAATCTACAAAAGTCTTGATAGTGTGTCAGTGACCATCCCACAAGTTCCAGTCAATATCTGGGAAGTTAAAATCCCCCATTATAACACTGATTTACTGGCCCATTCTATTTCTCTGTACTCATTCGACTTAAACACACTCCTCTCATGTTTGCTTTACCAGTGCTTATGATCACACCAAACTGACTCAACATTGCACTGTCCATCTATGTCAACTGGATGCACTTCCTTAGATTTTATGTTTTTCTTAATTAACAGCATAACCCCTCCTCCCTTCCTATCCTGTCTATCTTTTCTGTACACACTGAACTCCCCAACTTCCATTTCTGCATTCCTAATATCTGTGTGACACCACATCTCTGATATCCCTTTGCCTTCCTGTGAGCACAGGACCTTGGTAGGGAAGTCCAAGACAATTCGCAACAATCATAGATTTAAATAAAGAGAGATTTTAAGAAATAAAGAAATTTTAACTATAGAATTTTGTATAGTTAACAGGCTTGTGAATAATAACCTCATGGTTATTATTAAGTTTTGTAATGAGGATCTTTTTCTAAAGGAAAACAGGATATGAAAAGGTCTGAAAAGCCTGTAAAATTTCTTTGTTGCTCAAAAATTTGATTTCTTTGCCCGAAGAAAAGGAATTACACAATAAGGCAAGTGGTTCCCTTAAGTCACCGTATAATGAGCAATGGTAAATAATGAGTCCGGTATTCATTATTGAGAAAAGAACATATATCAGAATCAATAAGGCCAAGCTGTTAAGCTTAATTAAAAAGAGTAAATGCTAGGAGTAAACCAATTCTCAACTTTACATGTGATATAAAGGTAACCTGGAGAATGAAAAAGTCTGGTAACAATTCCAGTACCTGTCATATTCTAATATGTTTGGCAGATATTAAGTAAGTATCTTGCAAACATATTTGTATTCTAATATTTTTGCCAGATGCCACTCATGTTCTAATGTAATTATGACTATCTATATGAGAAACTCCTTCCTTGGAGTTTCTCATATACTGGAGATTTGCAAATGTGTTCCCAATTCATAAAGGGGAGGATCAAAGGGCGATGAGTAATTACAGACCTGTTAGTTTAACTTCTGTTAGCATTAGCATTAGTAGAGGCATTTGATGCAAGAAAGCAAGCTTATGCAGCATCAGCCAAAAAAAAAAAAAAAAGTAACATAAATAAATAAAAATAACCACTTCCACTTCACCCCTCTGTTCGTTCGAAATACCTGTCCAGCTGAGCCTTAAACTTATTTAGGCTATCAACTTCCACGACAAGGGATGGAAGTCTGTTCCACCCACCAACCACCCGCTGGCTAAAGGCAAATTTCCGCACATCTATCCTACATCTGTCTTTATTCAATTTGAATTTATGCCCTCTCAGGTGATTTTTCTGAGCTAGAGGAAGAATCCCATCAGCATTGAGCATGCTCAAACCATTCAAGGCTTTGTACACCTCTATCAGATCACCCCGCTGGTGCCTAGTTTCCAGACACTGTAATTTGCAAAACTTAAGCCTTTCTTCGTAAGAGAACCCCTTTGTCCCATTCACCAATCTAGTTGCCCTTCTCTGTACTCGTTCCAGCAGCTCTACATCCTTCCTGAAATGAGGCCTCCAGGCCTGTATACAGTACTCTAGGTGTGGCCTGACCATTGCCTTATACAAGGGAATAATCACCTCCTTATCCCTGCTAGAAAAATTCCTATATATCATTGACAATACACCATGAGCTACTCTTGCAGCTCGTCTGCACTGCTCAGAGAACGTCATATCTGCCTGCACCACCACCCCCAGGTCCCTTTCATTCTCTACCACTGTCAGTGTAGTACCACAGAGTTGATACGTTGCTCTGGGGTTGCTGTTTCCCATATGTAGTACTTTACATTTGTCAATGTTAAACTTCATTTGCCACCTCGAAGCCCATCTGCTCGAGGTGGCAAATGAAGTTTAACATTGACAAATGTAAAGTACTACATATGGGAAACAGCAACCCCAGATCCGAGGAAATTAATGGAGACACTGGTTAAAAAAGTACTGCAGGATCATGTAGACAAGGCTGCAGTTATAGTTAAGCATGGGTTTGTTAAGGGGAAGTCTTGTCTGAACAATTTCATTGGATACTATGATATGGTCACAAAAGAACTGGATGCTAAAAAATAATTTTGATATCATATACTTGGATTTTAGGAAAATTTTGATATGGTTGCACATGGAAATACTACTGTACAAATTGGAACAGTATGGCATTAAGGCAAATTGCTGCTAGGGATAAAGGGATGGTTGTGTGGGAGAAGACAGTGGTAATCAATGGACACTGTCTTCTCCCACTCAGTGGAGTTCCCCAGGGATCGATGTTGGGCCCATTGTTGTTTTCTGTATTTATTAATGATATTGATGAAGGTATAATTTCCAAGTTTGCAGATGATATGAAGGTTGGCAAGGTTATTAACGACACTAATAACAGTACACTACTGCAACATGATCTACAAAAACTGAGCAGATGGGCTAAGGTGTGGTAACTGAAATTGAATATTGACAAATGTATAGTACTGCATATGGGTAGTAGTAACCCCAGAGTAACATATCAATTGGGTGGTACTACACTCGAGGTAGCGGAGAATGAAAAACACCTGGAGGTAATCATGCAGTCAGATATGAAGTTTTCTGGGCAGTGCAGACAATCTGCAAGAGTAGCTCATGGTGTCTTCTCAATGACACAGGAATTTTTCTACAGGGATAAGGAGGTGATTATCCCCTTGGTTAGGGGATAATCACCTCCTCATTTTAGGAAGGATTAGAGCTGCTGGAGCATGTACAGAGAAGAGCAATGAGATTTGTGAATGGAACAAAGAATTGCTCTTATGAAGAAAGGCTTAAGTTCTGCAAATTGCAGTATCTAGAGACTAGTGCACTTGTGAAATGTATAGGGCTATGAATGGTTTGATAAAGTGCAATGCTGATGGGATTCTTCCTCTTGCCCAGATTAATCATCTAAGGGGGACATAAATTCAAATTGAGGAAAGACAGTTGTACAATAGATGTGCAGAAATTTGCCTTTAGCCAGTGGGTGATTGACTGCTGGAACAAACTCCCATCTGTTGTTGTAGAAGTTGACAGTTTAAATAAATTCAAGCCTGAACTAAACAAACATCTGGATTGAATGAATGGTGAATGAATGAGAAGGGTGTTTTGTTTTTTTTTTTTTTGGCTAAATAAACTTGCTTTCTTGAATAATATGCCTCTACTAATGCTAATGCTAACATGTCCTCTCACTATGAATGCCAACAGTAAAGTGGCAGCAAAATTTTAATGCTGCTAAATGCAAAATCTTAACATATTGGGATTAGCAACCCCCCAAATAAATTATACATTTTAACTTTTAGCCTGTGAGACACTGACTGCTGGAACAAGCAGCCCTCAATACATAGTTGAGGGGTGACAGTTTGAATAAATTCAAAGGTCAACTGGATAGTTACCCATGTGAGGAGGGAAACATATAATTTGTATTTTCTTATCTACTTTTTTTTTTTTTTTTGTTTTCGTTAGTGCAGCAAAAGCCTGTGGCTTCCTTGCACTATATATAACAAATACTATAAATATTTGCCAGATTTTAAAGCACTTTTTCAGCATCTGATCTTTTTCTTTTTTGACATAAGCATTAATGTTAATGGTTATTCTAAAGAACTCAGTAGGGGTTCTATGTTGGATCTTATAACACAAACCTGTGAAAACTAGGTGGAGGTCAAGCAGAAGTGCTTTTGTCAAAACGTGTGAGGAAACAGAAAAAAATTGTCCTGGCCCCAAATATTGCCAGAAGTGTAGACCTTTGTAAAGTTCTAAATTTGGCTCAAACTCTGGAGTTATTTACTCTATAGAACCACACCTGCACTATACACGACCAGAGGGGCAAATACAGTAATGTAATAAGTTTGAAGTGTTTAGAGATTCAACCCCCACTCCTGCTTAGAATGAGAGAATTTATGAAATTTTTAACTTTAACTATGAGATGGTTAATAAAAGAATATTATGGAAATAATATTCATAGAAATATGAAGTATATTTCTGTGGTTGGTTTATGTAGTTTTTGTTTTTTCTTCAGTATAATTTCAAATGGTAATAAGATTTTAACATGAAATTGGAAGAGTGTAAGATATCTACCAAGGAAAGAAAAAAAATGACTAGCCAAAAAATGAAGACAGCATTGCTTACAGCATGCTAATTCAACACAGAAATTTTAGAGAAAACATTGGACTTATAACAGTACCTGCTGACTGGGCTAGCCAGGTGGGTAAAGTGCCTGCCTGACAACCCAAAGGTCGCAGGTTCAAATCCCACCTCAGGCTTGGATCAGAGTAGAAAATGCAAACACTTTGGGAGGTGCATTATGGCCACAGAAGCCGATGCGCTAACAAAAAGTAAAAAATAAATAAAGAAAATAACAGTACCATTTCATTTGCTCTTGCAGTACACCATCATAAGTTCTCTGCCACACTGCAGGTACATGACAGCCAGAACTCAATCCCATCTGTTTCTCTCCCTATTTCTTGCCCTCTCCTTCAGCCTCGATACCATCAGCCTCTACGAAATCATTCAATTCCAATTCTCTATTTTCCTCTTGGTCTTTCCCTTCATTTCTAAGGTTATATAGCCTTTATAACACCTCAAAATTCTCCTACCCTCCTCCACTGTACTTTATAATATCTAATCCTATCTGTCCATTTTACCCTTTCAAGCTTTGTTCACACCCACTTCTTAAAAGCTTCAGTTCTTCAAATATCTCAGTGCCCATAACTCAGTCCAAAAAGCATTTAACTAACCTTTCCCTTAACTTGGTATCCCTCTTACAATATGAAGGGTATTCATAATCCTGCTTCCCACTTTTTGATTTTCTGATAAAAGCAGGCATCAAATGCAATATAGTTTTATATGAATTTATTTTTGTTGTAATAATTGTTTTTCTTTGTTTATGCTTGAATATTTGTTAATTTTGTTGATGTATATAAAACATACCAAAGCGGTTAGCTTTCCTCTTTAGGGTGGAGGAATTTGTTTATCCCAATTTGTCATTTTCTAAATAAAAATCTCTATCCGATTGATGAATGCGGACTCTTAATATGTTAATATTTTGAATCTCAATTTCTTAAAAGAGGTAATTACTAGTCTAACTCGTGAATCAACTAACATGCGATTTCATTTCTGAATTTAAATTCCGATCGGCCTCAGCAATTATTTGAAGGCTGAATGACCAAATAATAATAAATATATACATAATTCTTTGCAAACACTCTCTGTAGAGCATTTCAAAATCATTCTGCTCTAAAAAATAAACACACATCGTTACACACAAACAATAGCTGACTGACAGCTCAAACTTTTGTGTACAGGACCTTGAGTCAAGACGGCCACTAAGTTCGCAAAGTTTCTATTCCAGATGGAAACTATTGAACGATGTTCATTAGGTCAAACAAATTGTGTAATGCATGACTTCTTAAATTTGGCAAATAGAAATTAATTTTCTTACATACCCCTAACTTCCCTCGTAAAGTTGACAGCTGATCTTGGTCAGGATTTAAACCCTCCGCCATTTTTTATTCAAGTCTTTAAATAATAACAACATGGACTAATTAAACCATCAACAACACGGCTCTACAAACGATACACTGCTGCCATCTAACGCAAAGAATCTCTGTCAATAAGAAGAGTGAGAGTTTTTGAAATACAGCACTGTACTATACATTAAACACTAGCAAAGTTCTGTATGTAGCAGAGCTGATTTTAATATTTTTAGCACTGCCCAATCCTGAAACATGAGATCCCCATCCAATATTAGTCAATGGGGGTTAGTTAAAATACGTACAAAAAAAAAAAAAAAAAATTTTAATGAAAAAATTAAGTTTATAGTTATAAATTAGTTTCCGGTAGACCTTTTCGCAACCCTTTTCCATTCCTGTTGTTGTTATTATTATTATTATTATTATTATTATTATTATTATTATTATTATTAGCTATATGGTGCAGGGAAGCCTGAGGTTTATGCTGCACCAACCAAAAAAATTCCCACGTTACTCTGAGAGAGAGAGAGAGAGAGAGAGAGAGAGAGAAGGGAATCACCAAGAAAGAGAAGAATTATTATTATTATTATTATTATTATTATTATTATTAGCCATATGATATCCAGCTCAGGACCAAGTGTGCCAAGCCCATACTCACCAGATGTGAGCCCCCGGGGTTAGGTAGATCCTACCAACCTTGGGTAAGCCCACCATGTATTTACAAAATCAAACAAAATCCAATAAAAAAAAAGGATTTTTCTGGTCAGTAATGTATTACTAAGATCGCAGAGTCCAAATACGGTTTGCTGAGCAGCACCTCAAGAAGTGTTACGCCTCCCAAATAACTATAGCCTGTATTATTAAATCCCTTAATTATTACATCCCTTCCAGTCTCATGTCCAAAGAAAGTGTGCTGGTCACCATATTCCGGCCTTGGCTCTGGTACCTAAAGGGTTCCAATATGCAACAACAAACAGGACTCCATGAATGAGAGATTAAACAAAATTCAGTTTTAAGTGTCAAGCAACTTATGACTTGCATCACTCAAGTATAAAGGGCACTTTCTACTTCAACACAATATGGCAGAAGTTTTCTTATTTGAAGCACTTGCTTGGACCATAACAACTTTAAAAACGCATTATAAATATAAAAAGTTATATAAAAGGAGTGGTGCGGAACTTAAGGTGAATGGCAATTACAAAAGCAAATAATAGACTTAATACAATTAACTTAAAATATTTATTTTCAGCCTTAATTACAGCCTAGTTTAAAGGTATGACACAACTCTAAATGGTGAGGGCATGCCCTTTTACAGACCGCCTGTTTCCACTTAAGAGGTTTAAGCATTTCAACCTTCTTAAGCATAAAAATGCATTTTAATTTATTTTATTATGATTTTTTATTTAATAAGGATGCTATTTTCATGAAATTACTTACTCCATCTACAACCTTTATCTGGTCCTCTGTGAGGTCGCCTATTTTCCCACTCATCTCGTTATTTATTTAAAAAACAGCATAGGCCGAAAATCTACACTCTGGAGGGTGTTTTGTGTAACGGTTTACCAAAGAATGTTGTTTATAATACTAAACGTCTATCTCTTTTAGTATCATTACAATCCCTAAAACGAGAACAAATTCGATAACACTACCCTTTATCGAATAACTGACAGTACTGAATGAATGATCTCCTGTTAAAACTCCTTGGAAACGTTGCTTTATATGGTTATTAGGACAAAAATCTTTAGTTTATGGTGTTTCATACCGATAGCTAAGATGTTTTTGTAAGTTTCGGTTTTGAAAAACTCCTGCCGTTGTTACAACAAGAACGGTATGAACAATTCGCCAAAATATACACAGATTTCGGTATACTACATATGATAAGAGTGTGTACTGGTCTACTTTAACAATCATACCATGACGGCCTATCAGAGACAGCATGGGGAGGTTCAAAGTAACGTTATAGTGGCTCCAAAACAATCACAAAAGAGGTATGCTACTGCACAAGTCCACACAAGTTGACGGTCGCGTACTACGCAAGTTACAATTTCCAAAATACTGTAATTATTATTGAATGGACCACCCGGGGAGGTGGAGTGACCTGAAGATCACAACGGCCTGATCTATTGCAGTATTATGTTCCACCGCGAGGGACCGAGTTTTCCCGATTAGTAGACCTACTCCTGCCAGAAGACATAAGGATTTACACGTGACACGACTATTTGCATTCCACTGCATGAACTCGTATAGACATGTCCATGCGAATTATTCAGGGAGGGGAATGCCAGAGGTGTATTAAACTCTGGCAGTAAGCTAGATAATCTTGTAATAACTCAGAGTAAAGTGGATGAGAAATTGTTGAAGATAAACACAAGAAAGGCACCTGGAGTGGATGCAATCTATCTAGTTATATTAAACGAGGCAGCAAATGAAGTAAGCAAACCCTTAACCATAATTATGAGATCTTCCTTGGACTCAGGGGAGGTACCCATGGATTGGAAATGTGCAAACGTGACCCCAATTCACTAAGGAGGATCAAAGGGAGACACAGGTAATTACAGACCTGTTAGTTTAACTTCTGTTCCAGGGAAATTAATGGAGGCACTGGTTAAAGAAGCATTGCAGGATTATCTAGAAAAACTTCAGTTATAGCTCGGACAGAGTATGTTTGTTAGGGGGATGTCTTGTCTGACCAATTTGATTGGATACTATGATGTAGTCACAAAGGCACTGGATGCAAAGTGATATCATATATTATTTATTTATTTTTATTTTATTTGGATCTTAGAAAGGCTTGTGATACTGTTGCACATGGCAGACTGCTGCACAAATTAGACCAGTGTGGCATTGGGGGCAAATTGCTGCTATGTATAAAGGGATGGTTGGAAGGAAAGAGACAGAGAGTGGTAATCAATGGACACTGCTCATTGTGGACTAATGTTATTGGTGGACTCCCCCAGGGTTCAGTGCTGGGTCATTTGTTGTTTTCTGTATTCATTAATGATGGTATTTCAGGCTTAATTTCGAAGTTTGCAGACGATACGAAGATCGGCAGGGTTGTTAATGACACTAATAACAGTACGCTGCTGCAACAGGATCTATAAAAGCTGAGAAGATGGGCTGAGAGGTGGCAACTGAAGTTTAACATTGATAAATGTAAGGAACTGCATATTGGATGCAGTAACCCCAGAGTAACGTATCAACTGTGTGGTACTACACTGACAGTAGTAGAGAATGAAAAGGACCTGGCAGTAATTGTTCAGGCAGATATGAAGTTTTCTAAGCAGTGCAGACGGTCTGCAAGAGTAGCTCATGGTGTCTTGTCAATGATATACAGGAATATTTCTAGCAGGGATAAGGAGATGATTATCCCCTTGTATAAGGCAATGGTAACCTTGATTACTGTATACAAGTCTGAAGGCCTCATTTTAAGAAGGATGTAGAACTGTTGGAAGAGTACAGAGAAGAGCAACATGATTAGTGAATGGAACAAAGGGTTGCTCTTATGAAGAAGGGCTTAAGTTTTGCAAATTACAATGTCTGGAGACTAGGCACCTGCGAGGTGATCTGGTTGAGGTGTATAAAGCTTTGAATGGTTTGAGCATGCTCATTGCTGATGGGATTCTTCCTCTTGCTCAGAATAATCGCCTGAGAGGGCATAAATTCAAATTGAGGAAAGACAGTTGTAGGATAGGTGTGCGGAAATTTGCCTTTAGCCAGCTTGTGGTTGATTGCTGAAACAAACTTCCATCTGTCGTAGAAGTTGATAGCTTAAACAGATTCAAGGCAGAACTAGACAAACATTTGGAGCGAATGGATGGGTGAAATGAGAAGGGTGTGTGTGTGTGTGTGTGTGTGTGTGTGTGTGTGTGTGTGTGTGTGTGTGTGTTTTGGCTGATGCTATATAAGCTTGCTCTCTTGCATCGTGTGTCCTTGCTAAATTTCTTAATGTAAGTCGGCACAGGAAAGTTAGTTCAACTCCGCCGAGGTACTTTGTGATGATTCGGATCTCTGTAAAATGGCCAGAAATGTGTATAACTTTTATGTAGTCTGTGGTTCATGAACTAACTATATGAAATTATGACTCCATTAATGCAAAGCAGCATGAGACAAGGGTAGAGAATTCTATCTAAGCCAGTTTGGAATTCACGGTAATCAATGAGGCGTGGGCTGCTCTGCTGCTCTGGCCATTATCCATCCACACTTTGAACACCTTAACTACAGCACTCCAAGAACAGTCCACAAGATATGCAGTTTCTGTAATACTGCCCATCTTCAACCGCAACCTGGCAATCATCCCGTTTATGCATTCCATCAGATTACTTTCTTCCCCCATGTACATTAAGTACATCGTATGGACAGCATACTACAAGCTATTTACTACCACGACTCGTATGCCCCCAGGCAGGAAAGAACGGCCGCTTGCTAAAACACAAGGGTGGTTGTCTAAGAAAGAGGCCACCTCTTAGTACTGCACGCAGGACTGGAATCCTCACTCAACCTATTTAAAGCCTTAATCACTTCAATCAGGTCTCCTTGCAATTCCTAGTTTCCAAGAGTTGCAATTTTCAGAACCAAAAATTATTTGTGGTAAGGGTACCTGTTAGTGTTCTTGAGAACCCAAGAGAGCCAGCCACATCTTTCTTAAAGTGAGGCTTCCAGTCCTGCGTGCAGTACTAAGAGATGGCCTAACCATTGTCTTACACAATGGGAAAATCACCTCGTTGTCCCTGCTGACAAAATTTATACATATTATTAACAGAACTCCATGAGCTGTTCTAGCAGCCTGTCTGCACCGCTCAGAGAACTTCATGCTAGAATATATAATAACCACTAGAACTCTTTTGTTCTCCACTACCTTAAGTGACGACTGTACAATTAACCCTATGTCTCTTTCGTTCCCCGCCATCTAATTGGAATGTTATTCTGGAATTACTGCTGACTATATGCATTAATATGCATTTATCAATTTAAATTAAATTGATAAATGCGTTAAACCTCAATTGGTACATCTAAGCTCATCTGCCTGATTTTTCTGTCTTGCTGCAGTAGTAAGTTGGTTCTTAGCATTAACCCTACTAACCTTTGCATCAACTGCAAACTTAGATAATAGCGTTGATATGTCTTCATCAATATCGTTAATACGTACTATAAACTGAAAGGGGGCCCCCAGCACCGAACCGTGAGAGACTCCAATAGTCATCCATCATTAGTCCAAAAAGAGACATTTCATTTCTAACCATATTCTCTGTTGTTTACTAAACCATACCTTATCCACAGCAGTAACTTGGTTCTAATTCCATATTGTACCACCAATTTGTAGAAGCCTTTCATATGGAACAGTGGCAAAAGCTTTACTGAAGCTTTTGCCACTTTACTGAAGCTTTTGCCATCCAGATCCTTTGTTAATATGCTATAGCAGCTGATTAGACAGGATCCCCCTTAACAAACACATTCTGTGATTTTCGTATAGTTCCACTCTTAAGATGATCCTACAGTACTCCTTTAGCCACTGACTCCATTATTTTTCCGGGAACAGAAGTCAAGCCTACAAGTCTATAATTGGTCATATCCCAGTTATCCCAGTTTGTAAACAGCAAATCCATTTGCATACCTCTAAACTATAGGAACCTCTCCTGAATTCAAGGATGCCCTCATAATTATTGTCAATGTTGTGCTACCTCCTTTGCTGCTCTTTTAATAAAACGACATAGATCCACCAGCTCCAGGTGATTATCCACTTTTAGCTTCAGCAGTTTCTCTTTCGCTTTCTTTTCAGTTATAACAAAATCATTTAACTCCTAGTTATAGCGTGGTGTGTAATTCTGGTGATGCCATCCCTAAAGATTTCTTCATGCCTGACTGTAGATTTCAGTGTGTCAGCAACCTCCAAAGGATCATCACTAGTTATGCGATTTATATCTAGTGTTACACCAATGTTACGCATCCCTTTCCTGCTAACGTTAATATGAGCAAAAGCATTCGTTACCTTTCTTTGCATTCTCAGCTAAGGATTCTCATAATCTGCTTTACTTTGCCCAACACCTTTAGTGACCTGACCGCAGAGTAACTTTTACTTGCTGTAGCATTGCATACACTCTGATAATTTATAATTGTCCCATGCATATTTCTTCTCTTCCACTGCTCTCAATCAGATCATCTTATATCCATTTAGACCTAAACTTTGAACAGCATCTTCTACTTGGTATGAAAAGCCTAGTAGCTTCTACGATTACTTCACTGAATGCATCCCATTTAGAATTTCAGGTTGGTAACATCAGGTAGTTCCACTGAAAAGGCTTTAAAAACTTAAATCCCACTGTAATCGGCTTTTCGATAGCAAAATCCCTTCCTCTTCTCCTAGACAGTAGTTAGACGAAGTGTGGCAATAAAGTTCTAAGACTAGTGCAATAAAAATAACGCAAAGTGAAGGAGCTCAAAAGCACAATGTCACCTTTCGTCAGAAATATCATCACAAATGTGAAATGGGCGAGCACAAGAACCAGCTGCCTTTCTCTAGAAACTGCGACCGCTTCACGAGGGAAAGGTGCTTCAATAGTCTTTGAAACACCTGCATGTAGAACGAAGCACTGACTCTCTTGCCTTCAGGCACAAATTCCTTGTGAATCACACACCCTCTTTGTCGAAAAATATGATCAGCATCGTCTTGTACCTGGACATCTGTAAACGAAACGTTTTGGGCCTTGTTGGCAAGTTTTAAGTCTACTGCATGTTCTGACGCTTCATCTCTGGGTTGTACTGAAACAACTAACAATCATTTCCACTGAAAACATAGTCGAGATAATTAGTCTTCGCACGAGGACACTCTTCGTTGCTTCTGCTCATCCGTGCGGTTATGCGACACAGACCCTCCTTTTCCCTAAATCGTCATGAAAAATTTGACGAATCTTATTAGCCATATACTGCGAGGAAGCCTGAGGTTTATGCTGCACCAACAAAAAAAATAAAAAATAAAAAAAATAATCTGAATTACCAAGAGAAAGAGAGAGAAAACAAGTCAGAAGTAAAAGGGAATCACCAAGAAAGAGAAGAATGATGATATCCAGCTCAGGACCCTAGGTGTGCCAAGCCATACTCACCAGATGTGAGCCCCTGAGGTATTCCTGATCGTTCGGGCAGTACTTATTATGGCATGTTAAGTTACGTTATGTATTATGCGCCCTCGAGGGTAGCACAGTTGGTATTATCGTCCTCCACACACCAGGTGGAAAAGATCTGAGTTAGAATGTCAATGACGTGAAGAATTTTGATTGGAGTTTTGCACAATATGGCTGAGTAAGTTGCTCTCAAGTGATGGTAATCTTTTCATAGTCTTTTCTCCTGGAAATTCGGGTTTTTCCTCCAGAAAAATTGGCAAATCGACTACAGAACGCACGCAATTTACAGATATAATATTTATTTAATATCGGTGTAAATACACCATAGATAGCTCTTAAAGAGAAAACTACGAAAGTAGCGTAAAAGGCATCATTTCATCTGTATCTCATATTGTGATCATCCTTCACAACAAGTTACTACGTATTGCACTACTGGGGATAAGGAACGCTCGCTTCACAAACAGAGAAGTTTTTTGTTACTTACACTCAGTAGTGGCCTTTTACACTACTTTCGTAGTTTTCTCTTTAAGAGCTATGGTGTATGTACACCGATATTAAATAGATAATTTCAAGATCTTATGATATTATGCTTAGTTGCATTTAGCATTAGCATTAGCATTAGCATTAGTAGAGGCATTTGATGCAAGAAAGCAAGCTTATGCAGCATCAGCCAAAAAAAAACCCACTTCCACTTCACCCCTCTGTTCGTTCAAAATACCTGTCCAGCTGAGCCTTAAACTTATTTAGGCTATCAACCTCCACCACAAGGGATGGAAGTCTGTTCCACCAACCAACCACCCGCTGGCTAAAGGCAAATTTCCGCACGTCTATCCTACATCTCTTTCCTCAATTTGAATTTATGCCCTCTCAGGTGATTTTTCTGAGCTAGAGGAAGAATCCCATCAGCATTGAGCATGCTTAAACCATTCAAGGCTTTATACACCTCTATCAGATCACCTCGCTGGTGCCTAGTCTCCAGACACTGCAATTTGCAAAACTTAAGCCTTTCTTCGTAAGAGCACCCCTTTGTTCCATTCACTAATCTTGTTGCCCTTCTCTGTACTCGTTCCAGCAGCTCTACATCCTTCTTGAAATGAGGCCTCCAGACCTGTATACAGTACTCTAGGTGTGGCCTGACCATTGCCTTATACAATGGAATAATCACCTCCTTATCCCTGCTGGAAAAATTCCTGTATATCATTGACAATACTCCATGAGCTACTCTTGCAGCCCGTCTGCACTGCTCAGAGAACTTCATATCTGCCTGCACAACCACCCCGAAGTCCCTTTCATTCTCTACCACTGTCAGTGTAGTACCACAGAGTTCATACGTTGCTCTGGGGTTGCTGTTTCCCATGTGTAGTACTTTACATTTGTCAATGTTAAACTTCATTTGCCACCTCTCAGCCCATCTGCTCAACCTTTCCAGATCCTGTTGCAGCAGCATAGTGTCAGTAGTGTCCTTGAGAACCCTGCCAACCTTTGTATCGTCTGCAAACTTGGACATTAAGCTTGATATACCATCATCAATATCATTTATAAATACAGAAAACAATAATGGACCCAACACTGAGCCCTGAGGGACTTCACTAATAACATTAGTCCACGATGAGCAGTGTCCATTGATTACCACTCTCTGTCTTCTCCCCCTCAACTACCCCTTTATCCATAGCAGCAATTTGCCTCCAATGTCACACTGCTCCAATTTGTGTAGCAGTCTTCCATGTACAACAGTATCAAAAGCCTTTCTAAGATCCAAGTATATAATATCAAAGTTATTCCCTGCATCCAGTTCTTTTGTGACTGCATCATAGTATCCAATCAAATTGGTCAGGCAAGACTTCCCCTTAACAAAACCATGCTGTGTCTGAGCTATAACTGAAGTCTTGTCTAAATGATCCTGCAGTGCTTCTTTAACCAGTGCCTCCATTAATTTTCCTGGAACAGAAGTTAAGCTCACAGGTCTATAATTACTTGTGTTAGCCTTTGATCCTCCTTTGTGAATTGGGGTCACATTTGCACATTTCCAGTCTATGGGTACCTCTCCTGAGTCCAAGGAAGCTCTCATAATTATGGCTAAGGGTTTGCTTACTTCCTTTGCTGCCTCCTTTAATATAACTGGATTGATCCCATCCACCCCGGGTGCCTTTCTTGTGTTTATCTTCAACAGTTTCTCCTCCACTTTACTCCCAGTTATTTCAAGATTCTGTAGCTTACTGCTAGAGTTGAATACACCTCTGGCATTCCCCTTGCTGAATAACTCCTGATGTGTGAATGTCGATGCAAAATATTCATTTAGTTTGTTAGCTACCTGAGCAGGATCATCAACAGTTGACCCATCAATATCAAGTGGACCAATCTGATTCATCCCCTTCCTTCTAGAGTTTACATAAGTAAAGAACTCTTTGCTGTTTTTCTTTGCATCCCTTGCCAAGGATTTCTCGTAATCTGCCTTCGCCTGTCTAACCTCCTTTGTAACTTGGTTGCATATCAACTTGTATCTATCATAGGCTTCTGTGTCATGTCTTAATTTGTAAGTATCCCATGCATTTTTCTTCTCTGCCATATGCCTCATTAGTTCATCTGACATCCATTTTGGCCTAAACCTTGAACAATATTTCTTAGTTGGTATGTAAAGCCTAGTAGCTTCCAAGATAAGTTCTTTGAATGCTTCCCATTTTGAATTTACTGTTGGTAACATCATCAGTTGGTCCCACTGTATAGAATTTAAATACTGTCTCAGTCCATCGTAGTCGCCTTTACGGAAGCAATAACCCTTCCCTTTACCCCTAATGGTAGTTACCTCTTTGAGTAAATCCCACTTCAGCACACTGTGATCACTGCCACCTAGTGGTTCATTTATCTGCAGATTCTTAATGCATGAAGAATCACTGCTGATAATCAAATCAAGAGTATTACTCCCTCTAGTTGCCTCCCGAACATGCTGATGTAGAAAACAATCATCCAATAAATCCACAAAAGCCCTGCTAGTGTGTGAGTAACCAGCCCCCAAAATCCAGTCAATATCTGGGAAATTAAAATCTCCCATTATAAGACACTCTGATTTACTGGCCCACTCTATTTCCCTGTACAGTTCCTTATTACACTCATCAGAGTCATTAGGCCTATAGCACACTCCTACTCTCAATTTTGATCTCCCAATGTTTATGTCACACCAAACTGACTCCACACTGCACTGTCCAGCGATGTCGACTGGCTTCACTTCCTTGGTTTTTATGTGTTTCTTAACTATCCTCCCCCCTTCCTATCCTGTCTATCCTTTCTGTAGACGTTGTACTCCCCAAATTGCAGTTCTGCATCCCTTATATCTGTGTGACACCACGTCTCTGATATCCCAACAATATCTGCCTTTGATGTTTTGAGCAATACCTCAAATTCAAATACCTCAAATTTAGTTTTTGATTATAGCATTATCGCGTATACCTTTTGGCATCTCTCGTATTGTGCGATTAACTTCATAACTGGGTTGTCATGTTCGCAATACCAGGGTACCTGCCCCACCTACTAAAAGCTAACTAGCTTTGAAACGGTCACCAGGGGGAGCCTGATATTCACGGAGTTTCCGAGAATAGGTAACAATAGTCTTCTCTACTGGAAAAGCGTTGCCTATTCGAAAAGTTTGAGTTTTTGAGTGGCGTGTGTATGAGGAGTAACTGTCCCTTTCCTCTTTCGATGGCATTTCTTCTTATTTCTCTATTACTATCACTTTCCTATACTTTTTTTGCTTTCCTAAGTCTAATAGGGACAGTATGAGGATAACAAGCATCTGATCCCAGTGGCGTATCCAGGTATCATCGTAAGAGAGGGCATGGCGACCATCCAGGTATCATCGTAAGGGGGGGCAGCAAGGCTACCAAGTTTTTTAGGGTTTTTTTTTTTTTTTAGTTTAGGATTTTTTGGTTAATGAGGGGCATATGTCCTCTCTGCCCATCCCCTGAATGCGCCCCTGTCTTATCCCATAGCATTTTTCAAACGGTAGCGTCTGGGGGGAACTTGTGGGACCCTCTTTTTTTTTTTTTTTTGATTTGGTAGTTGTTGGCGCATCGGCTTCTGTGGCCATATTGCACCTCCCAAGGTTTTTGCAGTACTTTGATCCAAGCCCGAGGCGGGAATCGAACCCGCGACCTTTGGGTTGCTGGGCAGGTACTTTACCCACTCGGCTAGCCCGGTCGGCGTGGGACCCTCGTTACTGCGAATAGGTAACAACAGTCTTCCCTAATGGGATAGCGTTGCCTATTCAGGGGATTCATGAGTGGTTTAGTTCAGTGAGTGAGTGTGAGGAGTAGCTGTCCCTTTCCTCTTTCGACGGCATTTCTTCTTCTTCCTCTCCTACTGTCACTTTCCTCCTACACCTTTTTGCTTTCCTAAGTCTAATAGGGACAGTATGTGGATAACACAATATTTTATCCCATACCATTCTTCAAACGGGGCCGTCTGGGTGGTGGTAACCACTGAGAATAAGTAACAATAGACTTCTCTATTAGTGAAGCGTTGCTTATTCGAGGTAGTGTAATACATGATAACTCGTTGTAAAGGACTATGAAATACAGATAAACTGATGCCTTTTACACTACTTTTGTAGTTTTCTCTTTAAGAGCTATCTATAGTATATTTATTTATAATATCAAACTGTTATGATATTATGTCTAGTTGCATTTAGTTTTTGATTATAGATATAATATATATGGCACAATATCTCTAAGTCGCTGATGCGCCTTAGACATATTGTAAAAACCCTACAACCCTTATGCTGCACCAGCAAAAAAAAAAAAAATTCTGAATTACCAAGAGAGAGAGAGAGAGGGAGAAAACAAGAGTCAGAAGTAAAATGGAATCACCAAGAAAGAGAAGAATGGTGATGATATCCAGCTCAGGACCCTAGGTGTGCCAAGCCATAACGTAAGTGTATCGCATAGTACAATCAATCAATGTATTATATGCGATACACTTACGTTATGAGACTGCGTTTATATTACCCTGGACTTAAACAGCACCTATACTTCTATGGAATTATATGGAAGACTATTACTAAATCATGTTTATCGATCTAAAACAATACTACGAAACTATGTTTATACTGTTCTGATACCCATACCATGACAATATACTATATACACTAATAATATATATAATATATTAGTATAATATATATATATTATATTGTACTATTACGATATATAGATAATATATCGATACTATAACAGGCGGCTGTAATATTATTATGTCGATATAGTATAATGGCGTCAACTGCTTCTCAAAACTGACTTAATTTTGAAAAACAAAAATTAACAAACTTTGTCAGATAAACATAAGTAACAAGTGCACTATTAATTTTAAACAAAAATCAATAAGTCAAAAATAAAATAAAATAAAAATATAACGAAAATCAAAAATCAACCAATAAAAGTCAACTTAGCAGCTCTCAAAAAAGCGATCTATTCACCATAACTCGACAGCAAGCACTTCGATCGTTATTCGTTTATTCGATCATATTCATTTCAGTTTTGTATTATTTTTAATTATAACATTCGGTTATTCATTTTTGTGCAAAGTATTAACAGGCGAGCTTGTAACAACAACGTCCTTCCCTCACGATTTTTCGAGGCTGGTAATGATCATGGAGTAAACCGCAGAATGAAAAACCTAAAAACTCTTTCTATTTGTACGAAATTCTGGAGTTTATAGAACTAAAAATGTTACCATGTGGTAGGTGGAACTATCTGCGTTTCTAAACCCATAATAGGAGCACTAAGTACAGCCTAGCTATACACGTTGTGTCAAAAACCCTTAAATATAGAATCGGCACGTGTCACCCCATTTTCTTCGTGGCAAAACCAAAGGGAAAAAAAGACAAAAAAAGGACCGCGACTACAACAAAATGCAAACAGCTTCGCTTTCGCACATGTTTTGTTTACGTTTGTGGAGAGTATGCGCGGTATAAATGTAGTAGAAACTGCTTCACGACTTCTTTTCACAGTTGCTACTCGCCATTTAGGAGTACTAGTTAAATCTAAAGAAAGTTGAGTCCAGAAATAAACACGACAAGAGCATAAATTTTAAATAACTTCCGTAACGATAAACAAATAATTGTATTTTAACTTCGACTCTGAAGACATAGCAGCAGTTCTTTTAGAATTCAAGGGATATTTTATTTTATTTATTATTATTATTAGTTTTTTTTTTTTTTTTTTGCTTCCGTCAGAAAAGTATTATATTCATCATCACCACTCGGAAGTAATGAGGACTAGATACAAGTCAGAAGACTGCATCACTATCGTGCTAACCGGTGGAAGACCCTGGGGCTTCAGATTACAGGGTGGCAAAGGGACAGGACAGCCACTGGCAGTTTCTAAGGTACCTTCATTACCTTTAATACATAACTTAGAGATAGCTTAAAGCAACACACAAAGTCATGCAGATGTAGTTTTCCTACTAATTACCTCATGATTCTTTCTAAAATTATAAACCTAATGTAAATTGAAATTTTTTTTACTAAGCGAACTATTTTTCTACGCTAGAAAAAAAAATTTAAAAATAAAAATAAATAAATATATATATAAAGTAAATAGTAATATTTAGGACTTAATTATTGCAATACAATTTAATAATCAAAAATTTTGTTTACAATAATAATTATTATTATAACAAATGCTATTATTTCCTCTCAGAGAGCTGTCTAAAATTCTTGCGAGACAATTGAGAGACGTCTGCGTAATAAATCTGCGGCATAAGTATACCTTTAAATAAGCGAATCCGTGGGACAGCACAATGAATGTTCCTTTCTTGAATTATAAGACGGACCATATTAGCTAACACTTCTCAGATCAAAACCTTTTATTTATTATTATGATTTTATATTTTTTACTTAAAAAAAATTCTTTTTATCGTCGACAGCACGCATCATTAATTCTAGTAAGAATGCAATAAGAGGAAGAGAAAAGGTGGCGCATCCCCAAAAAAGTATTTACATTTTTGAATGTACTGAAAATATTTCCTTTGGATATTTCTAGGGAAAGAATTAAAGTTAGAATATAGCATTAATTTTCGAACTAATTAGAAACAATTTCGAACACATCAGAAAGTTCGAAAATCAGTTGTGTACAATTCACAACCAACCAGCACTCGAAGTAAACACCAATATTTATCAATATCATTACTCCAAAAAAGGCAGTGCCAATTTATAGGGCGTCTCCGTAGCCAAGTGGGAAGGAGCAGCAGTGCGTAGCACACGCTTCTTGATTAGACCGGGGTTCGAGCCCGTCACCACCAACTACGGAGGATGCGGAAAGGTCAAGGGAATAACCACCGCACATTCCAGGAGCAATATGGCCTTAGTTGCTAATGCTCCTAAAAACCAAAATAACATAACATAACATAACAGCCAATTTATAACTATCCTGTGTCTTCCGCCACTAAACTATCCCTTATCCATAGCAATAATTTGCCTCTAATGCCATATTGGACAACCAATTTGTTGACCAGCCAATTTGTTGGGTTGTGGCACAGTGTCAAAAGCTTTATTGAAATCTAAATATATGATATTCGAAGCAAGTAATATATCATATATGATATATTACTTGTTTCGAGATCTTTTGTTACTATGTCATAGTAGCTGATCAGATTGGTCAGACAGCACAGATTCTCCCTTGTCAAACCTATGTTGTGATTTTCGTATAATTTCGTACTTCGAAAAAATATTAAATACATTTTTGTGTCAAAAGTTCATCTAACACTAGTTTTTGTTGGTCAGCATTAGCAAAGGCACAACATGATGCAAGAAACCCAGCTTATATAGCATCAGCTAAAAAAAAAAAAAAAAAAAAAACATTATTTCACCCATCCACTCGCTCCAAATGTTTGTGAAGTTATGCCTTTCTATTTAAGCTATCAACTTCTACAATGACAGATGGAAGTTTGTTCCAGCAATCAACCACCCGCTGGCTAAAGGCAAACTTCCGCTTCCGCATATCTATCCTACAACTGTCTTTCCTCAATTTGAATTTATGCCCTCTCAGGCGATTATTCTGAGCAAGAGGAAGAATCCCATCAGCATTGAGCACGCTCAATCCATTCGAGGCTTTATACACCTCAATCAGATCTCCTCGCAGGTGCCTAGTCTCCAGACACTGTAATTTGCAAAACTTAAGACTTCTTTCGTAAGAGTAAATCTTGGTTCCATTCACTAATCTTGTTGCCCTTCCCTGTACTCGTTCCAACAGCTCTACATCTTTCTTAAATTTGAGGCCTCCAGACCTGTATACAGTACTCAAGGTGTGGTCTGGCCATTGCCTTATACAAGGCGATAATCACCTCCTTATCCCTGCTAGAAAAATTCCTGTATATCATTGACAAGACACCATGAGCTACTCTTGCAGACCGTCTGCACTGCTCAGAAAACTTCATATCTGCCTGCACAATTAGTCCCAGGTCCTTTTCATTCTCTACCACTGTCAGTGTGGTACCACAGAGTTGATATGTTACACTGGGATTGCTGCTTCCCATATGTAGTACTTTATATTTGTCAATGTTAAACTTCATTTGCCCCATCTCAGCCCATCTGCTCAACTTTTCTAGATCCTGTTGCAGCAGTGTACTGTCATTAGTGTCACTAACAACCCTGCCAACCTTCGTATCGTCTGCAAACTTGGACATTAAGCCTGATATACCATCATCAATATCATTTATAAATACAGAAAACAACAATGGACCCAACACTGAACCCTGAGGGACTCCACTAATAACTTTAGTCCATGAAGAGCAGTGTCCAATAAATATAGAAAACAACAATGGACCCAAAACTGAACCCTGAGGGACTCCACTAATAACTTTAGTCCACGAAGAGCAGTGTCCATTGATTACCACTCTCTGTCTTCTCTCACTCAACCATCCCTTTATCCATAGCAGCAATTTGCCTCCAATGCCACACTGCTCCAATTTGTGCAACAATCTTCCATGTGCAAAGTATCAAAGGCTTTTCTAAGATCCAAATATATGATATCAAAATTATTCCCTGCATCCAGTTCTTTTGTGACTGCATCATAGTATCCAATCAAATTAGTCAGACAACACTTCCCCTTAACAAACCCATGCTGTGTCCGAGATATAACTGAAGTCTTGTCTAGATGATCCTGCAATGCTTCTTTAACCAGTGCCTCCATTAATTTCCCTGGAACAGAAGTTAAACTAACAGGTCTGTAATTAACTGTGTCTCCCTTTGATCCTCCTTTGTGGATTGGGGTCACATTTGCACATCTCTAGTCCATGGGTACGGCCATTGAGTCCAGGGAAGCTCTCATAATTATGGCTAAGGGTTTGCTTTCTTCCTTTGCTGCCTCCTTTAATATAACTGGATAGATTCCATCCACCCCCAGGTGCCTTTCTTGTGTTTATCTTCAACAATTTCTCCTCCACTTTACTCTCAGTTATTACAAGATTATCTAGCTTACTGCCAGAGTTGAATACACCTCTGG
Source organism: Mastigoproctus giganteus (assembly GCF_048544385.1). Taxonomy (NCBI): domain Eukaryota; kingdom Metazoa; phylum Arthropoda; class Arachnida; order Uropygi; family Thelyphonidae; genus Mastigoproctus; species Mastigoproctus giganteus. The sequence continues at coordinate 87,976,893 of NC_143582.1, read as the reverse complement.
CATTCCCCTCCCTGAATAACTCCTCATTTGTTAATGTCGATGCAAAACATTCATTTAGTTTCTTAGCTACTTGAGCAGGATCATCAACAGCTGAAACACCAATATCCAGTGGAACAATCTGGTTCATCCCCTTCATTCTAGAGTTTACATAAGTAAAGAACTCTTTGCTGTTTTTCTTTGCATCCTTTGCCAAAGGTTTCTCGTAATCTGCCTTCGCCTGCCTAACCTCCTTTGTAACTTGGTTACAGACCAGCTTATATCTATTATAGGCTTCTGTGTCACATGTTAATTTATATGTATCCCAAGCATTTTTCTTCTCTGTCACATATCTAATTAGTTCATCTGAAATCCATTTAGGCCTAAATCTTTAACAATATTTCTTTGTTGGTATGAAAAGCCTAGTAGCTTCCAAGATTAATTCTTTGAATGCTTCCCATTTTGAATTTGCTGTTGGTAACATCATCAATTTGTTCCACCGTATAGAATTTAAATACTGTCTCAGACCACTGTAGTCACCTTTACGAAAGCAAAAACCCTTCCCTTTACCCTTGATGATAGTTACCTCTTTGAGTAAATCTCACTTCAGCACAATGTGATCACTGCCACCTAGTGGTTCTTTTATCTGCAGTTTCTTGATGCATGAAGAATTATTACTGATAATCAGATAAAGAGTATTACTCCCTCTAGTTGCCTCCCGAACATGGTGATGTAGAAAACAATCATCCAATAAATCCCCAAAAGCCTTGCTAGTGTGTGAGTGACCAACTCACAAATTCCAGTCAATATCCGGGAAATTAAAATCTCCCATTATAAGACACTATTTCTCTGCACAATTACTCATTATACTCATCAGATTCATTAGACCTATAACACACACCTGCTCTCATTTCTCCTTTCCCAGTGCTTATGTCACACCAAACAGACTCAACATTGTATTGTCCACCAACATCAATTGGATGCACTTCCTTAGATTTTATGTGTTTCTTAACTAACAGCATAACCCCTCCTCCATTCCTGTCCTGTCTATCCTTTCTGCACACATTATACTCCCCAAATTCCAGTTCTGCACTGCTTATGTCTGTGTGACACCATGTCTCTGATATCCCAACAATATCTGCCTTTGATGTCTTGACTAGCAATTCAAGCTCATCGAATTTATTAACTATACTCCTAGCATTGGTGTACATGCAAGTATACATGCACCTATTCCTACTCTTAGTTACCCTAACACAACCTATGTATTTACTTTTTCCACTATGATTCCCAGCAGTCCTGGAAATTCCCATTGCCTTGCTTTCCAGGCTGCTGCTCAATTGCATTTCAATAGAAGTAGTACAAGAATCACTTTTACCTCTGCCAGCGCCTACTGTTAATCTCTAACTCTGCCTCGATACCATCAGCAAATATTCTTGCATCCTTTTTATTTAAGTGTATCCCATCCCTGTAGACATTTAAGTGTATCCCATCCCTGGTTCTGACATTCGGTCGCTACGATTAATTCCGAAAGCTCGAATCTGTAATCGACAATAATTATTCTAACATTCTACAAAACCTTTTCGATAATATTATCAACCGGTTCATTTTTACTTAATTTTAAGCAGTAAATTTATCAACCAGAACGGCCTTCCGGCGCTTTTCGAAGTAATTGTCAGAAAAGCATACATAATTTAGTGGGGAAACTTCAAATATTTTATAACTTCAATTATACTGTACCAAGAATAAAAAATAACATCGCAAGAAACACAATACATAAGCGCTACCTTGGGAATCGAATACCTATCCAAAATGAAATGCAAACATGCTTCTTTATACTACGTTGCTTGTGGGCAAAAGGGGTAGACCAAGAGAATTGCTGGATCATTACCTTAGAGGAGAGGTTCCAAAAATGTTATACCTTGCGCCCCCTTCAAAATACTTAATTAATTTCCAGCCCCCTACCAGAATAAGCGCGGAGTTAAAAATTTAGCTATGAGTATACGTACATTTTTAAATTAATATATACCGATGAGCCAAAACATTATGACCACCGACCTAATATGATGTTGGTCCTCCACATGGAGCCAAAACAACTCGGACTCGGCGAGGCATGCACGCTACAAGATTTCAAAATGTGTTTTGTGGTATCTGGTACTAACACGTAACCAGCAGATCCTTTAACTCCTGTAAGGTCCGTGGTTGAGACGCCGCAGATCGGAGTTGCTATTCCAACACAAATCACAGATGCTCGATGATACTGATGTCTGGGGAATTTGAAGGCCAGGGCAATAGCTGGAAGTCTTCCTTCTGTTCCGTGAACCAGTCTCGAACAATCCGAGCGGTGTGGCATGGCGCATTATCCTGCTGAAAGACGGCACCGCCAGAGGGAAAAACCGTTGCCATGAAAGGGTATACCTGGTCAGCAATGATGTTTAGGTAGACGTGTATATTATCTTAGGTAGGACGGCACCTGAACGAAAGTTCAATTCCGCCTTTGTACACTGTGATGATTACAGAGCACTGTAAATGGCCAGAAATGTGTGTAATATTATGTTTGTGCAGTGTATGTGTTGTTTAGTTATTTCTGGCCGTTTTGTCACCGGGAAGGCGATCACCTGGAAAGCCTGCCCAGTGTCCGTCTACACCACGGGGAGGTAGGCCACATCTACGTATGTACCATGGCCAACCTCAACAGTCACGCACTGAATGTGGAATAATTCAAAAGAACCCCCGTACCAGCAACAGCGCGCGCACGCACGCACACACACGCACGCACACACACGTACGCACGCACGCACGCACGCACACACACACACACACACACACACACACACACACACACACACACACACACACACACACACACACACACACACACACACACACACATTTCCAGATGACAGGGCAACAGAAGACGAAGAAATGAAGAAGAAAATAGCATAAAGTAAAAAAAAAATTAAATGTCTTTATCCATGTCTTTGTCCACGTCTGTATCCAGTGATGCCCAAAGTAGTCCACAAGGAAAAAAGGTGTACAGTCAAACAGCAGTAGTAATGTCATCCAAAAACGAGATCTGCAAGACAAAAACAAGTTCTAAATATATGTAAATCTGTTCTGTTAATCTGGAGTGGTATCAGAAGTCACTGGTTGGTGGTATCACTGAGCAGAGGAAGGATTTAGTTTTAGAGAGTCTTGATAAAGGATGAGCCACAAAAGTGCAGCATCTGTTAAAACCTTTGCGTGTTCTTTAAAACCAAAACAATTTTGTATATGACGTCATCAGGACGACAGACGAGGCAACAGGCTGAATTATGATTTATGATCTGTTTTCAGTTTGATTTCTTGAATTAACATTGAGGTTCAAAGTCTTCCTGCGATTAAAATCAGCATTGCTGAAGGTTTGAAAGGCCTCTGGAAACTGTTGATATATATGAGTATTTCCTCAATCCAGGAGACAAGTTTGGAACTGTTGCCTTAAAAGCTAATCTTAGTTCCTCGTAAATGGAGTATTCAAAAAGGACGTGAGAAGAGTTTTCCGGCAGCCTACATCGACAGGAGACCGTATTAGAAAGTTTGAATTGGTAAAGTTCTGCGTTAAGAGAACCATGTCCGGTTAGTATGTAGGAGGTAAACAGTGAGGGTGAAAACTATTTTCTAGTAGATGATGAAAGTAGTGCAGTTACGTCAGGAAGTAATTTTTTTGTAATGGCTCCTTTTTCGGTAGAATTCTCTATTCTGCCAGGTGTTGACCAACAAATTCCAGCATCGGGTTCGTACAGTTTTGGGATCAGCCTGAGGGTTAACAATGATCCCCTGTAATTCCGTAGAAATGCCTCTGCGGATGTAAAAGCAAAGCCCTCTAAACACAACATGCAGGTCAAGTGGTATAGTGCCTGCAAGAGTCTGTAGAGCTGGAGTTTATGCTGTTCGGCAAACATGAAGTAGGCCAAGGAGAAAACAACGTTGAATAGTGGATAACTTGGTTTGTACAGTTTTGAATGGAGTATGTCTAAACCAGTGGTTCTTGACCTTTTTTTACCAAGACTACCCCTTGTCAAATTTAACATCAATTGTGAACCCCCATTATAAAATATCTTTATTTACTTATTTGTATAATATTTTAGTAATCTTAAATATTTAACAAGCATAAATAATGTATACAAATAAAATAAATAAAAAATAAAAAATAAAACCAGCAGTTTAATGTGAGCTTTGTTGCTGTTTGTTCACTGTTAAAACGGCGAACTGCGGATCCGTCTCCTATAAAGAAACATGCATATCATGTTCCACAAGAAATCTACACCTAATTCTGTTTTTGCACGAACTTTTTTTACACGAATTTGATTTAACACGAATTCAAAATAAAAATTTCATTCTCTTTTTACGCAAGTCATTTTGATTTAACACGATTTCAATTAATTTTTTTTGCCTAAATTCTAAGAAATTTTTTTTTTTAATTTGTGGCATATTAGTATCATTTCTATTTTACACGCACCAATAGATTGGATAACAGCTAGTGTGTGCGTTTTGAAACGCGTGCTTTTGTTTACCAATGTGTACGTCTAGATATCTATGAATCGTCAACGTTTTTATTGAATTTGGTGCACATCTACGGTATTTGTGCATTGTATCTTCGGAAGACATTTAGTAGTACGCTCTATTTCAAAGTGAAAGAATCTTTAGTGAAATTTGTGCACATAAAAATTTATTAATTTTGCCGATAGTCAATAAATTGTAAGTTTACAAATTTTTCATACCTTTTTTTATTAATTATAACTGAGATATTTTTCGGTAGCCCTTATATAATGTCGAATAATTCGCCTATTACCAAAATGAAAAGGAAATCGATTTCTTTGGAACTTAAAATTCAAATTTTTGATCGTCTTGCAACTGGACAAGGGGCTACGTCTGTAGGAAAGCATTTTGGTGTACATGAAGCTACCGTAAGAACTATTAAGAAAAATGAAGCTGCAATTAGGAAGTCGGTATGTTCTGGAACAAAGGTAAGTGTTAATTCATCATCATATACAAGAGATATTGTCAAGGAAAAAATGGAAAAGGCTCTGGTAATATGGATAGAAGACCAGTCACAAAAAAAAGTACCAGTAGATGGAAATGCCATCAAGTAAACAGCACTAAGAATTTACAGACAGATTAAAGAAAAGGAGCCAAGCACTTCATCTTAATTAAACAGAAAGTATGAATTTTCTGAGAGTACAGGTTGGATGACAGGGTTTCTTAAAAGGAATACTCTTCATAATATAAAAATTAAAGGTGAAACTGCATCTGCAGATGAATCGGCTGCTAAAGTATTCCCGCAGGAACTTGCAAAAATTATTGAAGATGGAGGATACACTCCTGATCAAGTGTGGAATGCAGATGAAACTGGTTTCTTCTGGAAACGAATGCCAAACAGAACGTATGTAGCCAAATCGCAGAAAACTGCTGGTGGTTTTAAGGTAGCTAAGGATCGTGTGACCTTATTATTTTCCTCTAACTCTTCAGGAGATCGTATGTTGAAACCACTGCTGGTAAATCGAGCCTTAAACCCACGTTCAATGAAAGGTGTAGTTATCAATAAACTGCCTGTTCACTGGATGGCAAACAAGAAGGCCTGGGTGACTACTGCTATCTTTATAGAATGGTTCAACAAATGTTTCGTCCCAGAAGTCAGACGTTATATGAATTTGAAAGGTCTTGAATTTAAAGTTCTTCTGATTCTTGATAATGCACCCAGCCATCCTGTCTTGGAACACCCAAACATACAAATTTTATTTCTGCCACCTAATACTACATCTTTGATACAACCGGTAGACCAAGGTATAATTGCGACAATTAAAACATACTACGTAAAACGAACATTCAAACACGTTTTGGACAAACTGAATGATGAAACACTAATAGTCATTGATGTGTGGAAGAAATTCTCAATTATGGATTGTATCAATCAAGTTGGATTAGCGTTAACTGAATTAAAACCAGCAACTTTAAATGTGTGTTGGAAAGCGGTTTGGCCACAATGTGTAAAAAGCAAAGATCCCATCATCCTTAATACTACCGCATTTCCCAACATCATTACAATGACACACAAAATTGGTGGAGAAGGATTCGATGATCTATCGTTTGAAGATATTGATGAATTGTTAACCGACAAAGCCCTAAGCGAAGATGAAATATTAGAGATTGTCCTTGGGACTCCTTATCCCACAGAACGTAGTGATAATGAAGAAAATGATCCTGTTCTAAATGCAGATTTAATAAAAGAAGGTCTGGAACTGGCCAGAAAATTAGGTAATCATTTTGTCAAACATGACCCTAATGAGGAACGCGCTGAGAAGTTTCAACTTGAACTGAAATTGTTGACAGCCTCTTACAGAGAATTATGTAACGGCCTAACCAAAACACAAACACAACGATTAATAACTGAATTCGTTCGTAAAACCGGTGAAACATCAGCACCAGAGGAGACGCGTGCTGATTTTGCTCAAGAGATCACAGAAAGAATTTCATTAATAGAGGAAGAAGACGATGTCCACAACATTTCTAGTGATAGCAGTGATATTCCAGTCGTACGCAAACGTATGCGCCGTTTATTATCAGAAAGTGAAAATGAATAAAATTTTGTTATGTGTAAAACAGATTTTTTTTGTTCATGAAGAATTCATTTCATATGCATACAAATTTACTTTAATACATTTTCATTACATATTATTACATGTGTATTTTTTTGAAATAAAATAATAAGCTTGAAAAGAATATTTTTATGTGTTTTTTTTTTTAAATTATTTTTACTGTTTTTTTAGATCCGGAACCAATCTTCTTTTCTTCCATAAATACAATGTATTTTTTTACACGAATTTTTTTTGCACGTATTTTTCAGGAACGTATCTATCGTGTAAAAACAGAATTAGGTGTATTTCGTTTCCTGTTCCTATTTCGGTGGCCTCCTTATGTCCAATGTTCCCTTAAGCAAGATAGCAGTCGTTTTGGCAGGCGAGATTTGTAGAAAGTTCTCCGTAGCCCACAGCTGTAAAGTATGTTGAGCTTGATTTGCTTGAGTCTCAAGTTGTGCCCTATTATCTGCTGTCACGGTGAGAATTAAATCGTCTGCAAATGCCTGGGTTACCACCTCTCCAAGGCCGGTGTTCAGAAAATCATCAAATACTATATTCTACGGCAGTGGTCCAAGCACAGAACCCTGGGGGCAGCCCCTGTGGATGTTCCTGCTGATTTGTTGGTATGGTACTTTCACTTCTATTTTTCTGTGTGATATGTAGGCTTTGATATTAATATAAAGGTTGCTTGGGACCTGCGCCATTCTGAGCCTGCCCAGGACGCTCGGCCACCAAAGTGAGTCGAACGCCCAGGCAAAATTAACTGCAATAGCGAGAAAGTACTTCTGTTGGCAATCATTCACTGATATCAGTATGTTTCTCATTGCTTCAAGAGTCGAGTGACCCGGCTTGAATCCGAATTGATTTTTTGCCTCAAGGTTGGCAGTGGAGTAGTAATGTTGTATCCGTCTATGAAGGAGCCGTTCATATAGCTTACTTAAAACTGTTAGGAGCGCTATGGGTCGATATGATTCCGGGAGAGCCAGATTTTTGCTCGGGGCTTTGAGAATTAATTTGACATTTGCTGTTCTCCACTCTTAGGGAAGTAGCCAGCCTCCAGGCAACAATTGTACAACCTTAAGAGAAGTTGGGGCGCTAGGTCAGCAACCTTCTTTATGATTTCAGGTTCTGATGTTTGATGTTTAGGTAAAGTGTAAAGTGTAGCTAGGGTCAAACGGCACTAGGGGTTTCCCCCATTTCTGCGTAGTTTACTTTGTGTGGTGATACAGTTCACTGTTAAGGCCAGAGATTTAAAAGTGTATGGATCTTGAAATGTATGGTGTCTTTAGACCCCAGACCTTTGCTGAGGCCCGACGTTGCCCCACTTTCGCCCTGTGGAGGCAGACCAGGTACCTAATAGTTTGCATTTACTCTGGCAGGTTCTGCCACCTATTTTCCGCCAAGAAATCCGCTTTCAAGCTATTGGATAATAAATCCAGTAACTCCCCCAATTATGAAGCAATCCTCATTACGTTAGGATACAACTTCGTGACGTTTGACGTCTGTGTGGTGTATATACCCCCAATGCCTTCCCAGCAAATCATCCTTGAAGTTTCCAACTGGTTAATCAATCAGCTGCATCCCACAGCTTCTCACTTAGTTTGTGGTGATTTCAATTTACCTCCTCAGCTATCTAATCTGAAAAAGGATCTTCTGGCACACTTGAGATGTGCTGACCTACAACTTATTAATGAAGCTCCAACCAGGGGGAATAACCTCTTGGATCTAGTTCTAGCCTCTATCCCTTGTACCCTTGATAACATTGCAGAAACGTCATTTGACTCTGATCATGTCCCAATACATGTGACTGCATATCTGCCAGCCCCCAAATTAGAAGCCAGAAGGACAACAAAAAAGGTTGACATCATTAGCCCCAACTTACTTGATGTAGATAAGTCCATCAGAGCTGCCTCTCTCATTCCCTGGGTGGCTTTAGAGACTGTGACCCAGAACTAGCTCTGAACATTCTCACAAACTGGATCAACACAGTTGCCAAATATGCTGCCTCTAAAAAAAATCACAATCAGTCCATATACAAGACTTTGGTGGAATTCTAAACTCAAAATGAGTTTCCGGCTGAAGCCTCCATCGCACATGGAAACAGTCGTAAAATGTCAATGATCGCATCGCTTATTCAAGGGGACGGGCTCAATTTAATCGCCTGAAATCTGAGGCTATCAAATTATACGTTAACAGTGATCTGGCTAAAGGAAAAATTCCATACAAGAAAGTGAACCTTCATTTTCCTTTGCAACTTGATCCTGAATTGTGGCTTGATTTCGTCACAAGATTTAATCATAATCCTATGCCAAACTCAGATCTGGCTCTACTAACAGAGGCCACCCAGCAAGAAGTGTTGAACATCATTCAGATCACAAAACAACAGCTGATCGTAGCCATCAATTCTCTACCTGCCTCGTCAACCACCGGTGATGATGGAGTTCCCCAATTCATGCTCAAATGCCTAAGTCCGTACATTATTCAGCCACTTTTAATTATGTTCACTCAGTTACTCTCGAACCAGATTTTCCCACAGCAGTGGAAAAACTATCTCATCAAACCTTTAGCCAAAATTCAGTCGCCATCGAAACTTAAACACTTCCGACCCATCTCCAACTCCTCCAGCCTGCTGAAGCTCCTGGAGAAGGCCTTACTCCCCATCCTCACTAAGCAGATCTTGCCCAGCAATCCAGCCGAAATTCACTACTCCCTTCCAAACAGATCAACGATCACCAATCTGCCAGCGACCACGAATACTATCTTGTCAGCATTCGAGAAAAGGCAAGAACTAGCTGTTACTTACTTAGACATTGAGGCTGCATTTGATGCCGTCCAAGTAAACCAACTACTCACTCTCCTGGAATGCCACTTCCAGATCACAGGGAACATACTATGTTTTCTCTCCTCTCTTCTGCATAACAGAGTTATAAATCTTCATACAGGAAATCGCACCCTTACTAGATTCATCACCGCAGGAGTCCCAGAAGGAGGGGTCCTTTCGGGCCTTCTATTTTCATCTATTATCTTCCCACTGGTTGCACATTCTCAATGGATACTGAGCTATGCGGATGATATCAAGATACTCACTCCCATCATCCCCGGTCAAGACCTAGATCTGGTAAAAGCGGAAATTAACAACACTCTCACTGCAGTCACATCTTACCTCTGCCAGTTTGGGCTCAAGATCAATCCTGCTGTCCGAATTCATGGTGTATTCATTGAAGCAAACTCCTTCTTCTCTCCAGCCTTCGGTCGTAACACCCTCATCCCAGTTGTGTCCAGCCATCGTGATCTGGGCGTTATATTCGACTCTAAACTTCGATTCAACGCCCGCATAGACATGTTCCTCACACATGCTTCAAGACTCAGGTGGATAGCAAAACAACAACTCCTTCATATCACAGACAAAAAGACAACCGTGAGGTACATAAGAACAGTTATCTTTCCACCTTTACACTCTATGCTGCTGAAATTTCGGCGTTAGCGGCACCGTCAATAAAGAACCCACTCTTTGCCGCAGAATTTTGGCTCCCAAAGTGGGCCAACAGGAAGCACAACCTTCCAGCTCTGATTCGCACCACGCAGCTTGCCGACTCTCTCGGGATTCCACGGCTTCCCACCTTAGTCGACGACCAACGCCTCCTAGCAACAGTCAAGATGATAACAGGCATAACTGCAACACCTTCATTCTGGGATACCTGTGGCTGGAGAATTTCCCCTGCTGCCCTTAGGGCCAATCCCGAGCTCTACTCGCATTCTGCACGACTCCATCTCTCGGACAGGTTCCTCCCTCAGCAAATGCTCAAGCAGACCCAGGCACTTGACGCAGACCTGAACAAATTCGCTGTTGACCGGACTTACAGGAAAAAAAATTATGACTAGCAGAACTAATCAGCAACGACTGATGTGTACCTTGCATCTGTTCCTGTCTGATTGAGGTGCTTCCAGGAAATGTTGTTGTTGTTGTTGTTGGTTTGATTTATTGGAGCAAGGGCTACTAAGGCCATAATGCACCTATTACAATATTATTTACTACAGGCTTGATAAACAAAACAGCAAGGTGGATTTATATTAGATGGAATTTGTTTATTGTTCTCAGGAAGGTAAAGGATCATTTGTATCTGGTCGACCTCCGAGAATTTTCTGTAAAGTAGGTTGATTTGAGGAACATAGATGTGAAAAAGCTGTTTGTCGTTCTCTTAAGTATAATGAGCAATCAAGAATAAGATGTTTTACTGTGAGTGGAGTTTGACAGTTGCTGCATAGTGGAGGATCATTCCGTAGGTAACTGTGAGTTAGGTGGGTATGCCCAATCCGCAATCTAGAAAGTACAACTTCTTCCTTCCTATTTCCTCTGAGGCTTGATGTCTACAGCTTGTGATCGTTTTTAATTTGTAACAAATTTATTGGTTTTGTTCTCCTGCCAAATGAACAGTCATTGTTTGATTCCGGCACATTTTATGACGCGTTTGTATTCGGTGTAAGGAATCTGGATGTCTAATGTTATGAGACTCGCATTCTTGGCGGAAAAATCTGCTTTTTCGTTGCCTACGATTCCAGAATGTCCTGGAATCCAACAGAAGGTTATTTTTTGCTTGTTTGTATGAAGCTGCGCTAAATTTATTTGAATTTGGGGTGACTTGAAGGAAGTTTACTCTGAAGAGCAGATACAGCGCTTAAGGAGTCTGTATAAATTATGGTTTCAGGGTATGAAGGCTGCTTTACATTATTTAATGCCATCAGGATAGCGTACAGTTCTGAGGTGTAACTACTGCACTCCAAAGGAAGCTGACGAGATATTGTTAAATTTGGCAGTACTGCAGCTGCACCAACTTTAGTGTCTGTCTTGGAGCCATCTGTGTAAATTTGAGTGTAACAAGAGAACTGAAAGGAATGAGCCGCATGAATCTGCTTAACATTGCAATTTTGAAGGGTATGCTTTCCCCATTGTTGGAAATGTTTATCAATATTTGCCAAGGGTATTTGCCATGGCGGCGTAGTCATGCTTTCATTTGGAGTTATGTTATCCATATTTAGACCCCAAGATGTGTTTAAATTCTATAATCTAAACTATAATCATAGTTTATTTTGAAAAAGTTTATTTTTATACAAATTATCCCTTTTCCATCATCCTATATGGCAATATCTTTTTTTATACAAAAAAATATTGCCATATAGGATGATGTCGGAAACTCCTGATTTTAGCTAAAACTTTTGATCTGAGCTTAATTTAATAGCAGCGCATGCCGACGAAGGAATAGGGGTGGTTCATGCGCTTCTGTATAGAGACTCTGAACTGGTCTGGTGATGTACTGGTGAAAAGCTCCTAGGGCAATTCAGAGAGCACTGTGATGTACAGGATCAAGCCATTTTAATACGCTCTGTCTTGCTGAGCCGTATACAGGAGACACATAGTCTGTTCTCGATCTAATTAGTGAACGGTATAGGTGTAGCAGCATGTACCGATCAGCACCCCATGATATGGCAAAAATTGCCCTAATAGGTTCAGCTTTCGTAGACAGGGTATACAGATATGCAGGTTGTACAGATATGCTTAATGTGCTCTAAAAAACTTAATTTTTTATTCAGAATTATTCCAAGAAATCTAATACTTTGTTGATAAGTAATTGGATAAGAATCAAGTTGTAAATCTGAATCGGGATGTAGATTTCGTTTACGGCAAAAGTGTATTACTGTTGTTTTTTGCTTTGAGAGTCGATAACCATCATTTTTTGCCCACTGAACAAGTTTGTTAATTGTGCCTTGAAGCTGTCTTTCAATTACATGCATGTTTTGAGAGTGACATGAGATTGCCAGATCGTCTGCATACAAGTATGTTTCCACTGAGACAGGAATGCATGTGGTTATTAAATTAATCCTGATGGAGAAGACGCACAGAACCCTGAGGGACCCCCCCCTCTTCTTGCACAAATGTCTGCGAGAGAACAGAAAGAAAACGTATTTGAAAGGACCTATTCTCAAAAAGTTCCGGAAAAATTTCAGAAGATGACCTCGAAGACCAGATTCATAGAGATCGTGAAGAATCCCATATCGCCAGGTTGTGTGGAAAGCTTTTTCAATGTCAAGACATATCATCACTAGGTGTTCATTCCTGAGAAACGCATTTCGAATATTTCCTTCAGCTTTCACAATGAGGTCAAGCGTTTATCTTCTTTTTCGAAAGCCATATTGATTTCGACTTAGGATATTTTCCGTCTCTAGGAGCCATATCAACCTGGCATTAATCATTTTCTCTGTCTTTCCTAAACAGCTGGTTAAAGCAATAGGTCTGTAATTTGTTGGATCAGAATGGTCCTTTCTTGGTTTTGGGAACGCTAGTACAATGAAATGACACCATCTAATAGGGCAGTAATCCTCAAGAAAGATTCTATTATATAGTTTCAGAAGAGCAAGCTGTGACTCTTCACTCAAATGGCATAACATTGCGTAATAGATTCCATCAGGGCCAGCAGTACTGTTTTTTGATCGTAAAAGTGCACTGCTTAACTCTGTCATGGTAAGGGGTACATTATACGGAAGCTGGCGTGTAGTATTGAAATTTAGATTATATTTTTCTGCCTGTACTTTATGTGACTGAAAGGTTGGATCATATGCAGTTACAGCTGAAAGTGTTTCAAACGTTTTACCAAAAAGAATTAGCAATTTCGAGAGGATTACAGATTTATTTCCCTTTTAAAAGTAGAACCGGAGTAGTTATAGCAGGGTATTTTCCATTAATTTTTTCTCACTTTATTCCTAACTGTTTTGATGTCTGTGGTTCTGTTTATAGTGGAGGCATATCGGGACCATGTCTCTTTTTTGCTTATACGTTGCATATGACGTGCTTTAGCTCTTGCTCTTTTAAACTTTATCAGATTAGTTGTGGTTGGGTTTTTACGAAATAAATTCCAGTATTTATTCTTCTGTTTTTTAACATCCCTACACGCTTCATTCCACCATATTTTTGGGTGCGAGCGGGCTTTGATAGATGATTTGGGTATAGCGGATTCTGCGGCTGCCATTACTTTCTGAGTGGTGTAACTTACCGCAGAATCAATGGTGAGAATCTCAATGGTTTGAAAATCTAAATGTGCCAGTGTTTGATATTTCATCCAGTTAGCTTTGTCAAACTTCCAGATTGTTTTTATTTAGTTTGCGGTGGAGAGTTAGTTGAGAATGTGCATAATATTGGAAAGTGGTCACTGTTACCTAGGTTGTCAGTAACTGTCCAGTCAATAAGTGGAAACAAGTTTGGTGAGCATATTGAAAGGTCAATTGCAGAAGTTGACCTGGAGGAGAAAGTTGTTAAGTTGTGCCTTTCAAGAATTTTTTCAATCGACTGACCTCTCTTATCAAGATGTAAAGAACCCCATAAGGAGTGGTGCCCATTCCAGTCACCCAAGATACAAAAAGGTGGTGGTAGCTGAGTGATTAAATCATCTAAATCAGCAAAAGTGTAGGAACGATTGGGTGAAAGGTATAAGGAAACAACTGTTATCGTTATCCCGACCCTGACTCGTGCAGCGATTGCTTCTAATGTTGTTTTCAGAGGGATAGGTCTGAAAGGAGTTCTGGAGTTGACTTGCAGTGCTACCCCTCCATGAGCTATATTAGAGTTGTTCCTATCTTTTTTAATCATTATATGATGTTATGCTTATAGATATTTAGGGGGTCAGATTTGTTTCCTGTAGGCAAAGAATAGCAGGCTTATATTCTATAATAAGATCATAAACAGCACTGTACGATTCTATGCATTATTGAGTATTAGTTTGCTTAGGATGCAGTTTGTTTATGTTTGTCTATTCTTGTTTTTTCTTTTTTTTTTGGGAATATTGGTCTACTGATATCCATTTCAATACATTTCTGTATTAAAAATGGGGAAAGCTTACTCAGTGGGTTGTCTGTCAAGGAGTGCAGAATTAGAAAAAGAGGAGCAGGATTTTCAGTTCCTTCATTTTTCTGCCTCTTTGCATTGGATGTAGCTATATTATCCCGGTCGATGGAGCTGGATCGAGAGATCCGTAATTGTTTCTTCTGTTGCTATCCATCATAGCTCCCTTTTGTCATGGGAGAGTGAGTTTCTTCTCCCAGCTTACCGGCCCCGCCACGTCAAGGCAGGAGCGGTGCCACCAGTGGCCAAGGGGTTGTAGAAGTTAGTTGTTTGTTATTAATAAAATATGTATACTGAATAAAGAAAGGTTGATTTCCTTTCTGTGTTCTTACTTAATACTTTAAGCACAGAATCACTGGAAGTAAATAAAATAGAAAAAGACACTAGAAATTCGGTCCTTGAGGTTGTCACAGATATTCTTTCAGATACGCCGGACAAGCTGTACTTGCTACCTGGGAGTCTAAAACGCTGATGGAACTCATATTCGGGTGACATTCAAGTCAAGTGGACCCAATTTCGGCGAAGTCCGGACGGTCCGTTACAGCCAAATCCTCTGCTTGCACCTTCACGATGGTGGGACTGTTAGTAATCCTGGGTATAGCTTCCATGCACAAGAACTATGGGTTACTACCCAGGTATGAACCAACGTAAGCAGGGGTCGAGGTGCGGCGCCCGCAACACATATAGGGATGCCGCCCCTCTGTGTTACCAGGCAATACTAGGAAGTAGATGACTCTCATCAACCGGTGCAATACCACCACTTTGCTTATTAGAGGCTTGAAGTGGTGGAACCCATGTTTAGTCTCCAGAGCTAAATTCCGGTCAACCCTTCCCAAACTAATAGACTAAGCTTATCTGCAAAAATATCTAAACCTCCCAAACACTTCCTAGTTCATTTCACAAATATACGTGGTCTCAATTCTAATCTCAACGATGTCCATTTCCACTTGCAGTAAAGTGTAACGTGTAAAGTGTATTGATGTCTAACGGCACCAGGGGTTTCCCCCATCTCCGCGTTGCTTTCATTGTAGGTGTACCAGTTCACTGGGAAGGCCAGAGATTTAAAAGTGTATGGATTTTGTATAAGTGTAATGTTATGTATCGTTGTTCATCTGGCCATTTAGCCGCTGGACCCCTACTGAGGCCCAACGTTGCCCACACTTGGCCCCGTGGAGGCAGACAAGGTACACAGTAGTATGGAGCTTTACTCTGGCAGGCCCTGCCACCTAGTTTCCTGAGATTTCAGTGGCTAGGGCCTATGTAAAAAAAAAAAAATTGTAATGCAACACGCGGCGATTTTCAGGATAACTTGCAGTCTGCCAAACCCCATGTACTTTTTCTAATAGAATCTCAGTTATCGGTCGATTCAACTACTGCTCATCTCAGTTGCTCAAATTATTCGCTGTATGATTCCTTTCGCCTCAAAGGTGGTACTTGTGCATATGTTCGTTCCGATATTCCCTGTCAGACTTGGTAATTTGGAATCTCCTCTCTTCGATCTTCTCTGGCTTAAAATCTCTCTAACTCATTGTGTCAAATTCATCTGTTGTGTCTACCGTTCTCCCAACTCCACTAATCACTTGGAGCCCTTTGACTTCCACTCTTTGCAACTTGACTTTCTCTAATCCAACTTTCCTAACAGTGAGGTAATTTTCCTTGGTGATTTTAATGTTCACAACGCCAGCTGGCTTCCTTTTTCTAGTCACACTGACGAGGCTGGTCGAGATGCTGAGGCTTTTGCAATTACTAATGACCTCACACAGATTGTTCATTTACCTACAAGAATACCGGTAGCCATACAGCCAACACGCTTGATCTTTTTCTCACAAACAACCCTTCTAAGTACACGGTCGAAATGAGTGGTCCTTTAGGCACCTCAGATCACAACTTGGTGATTGTCTCTTCTCCAATGGAACCTTTATCTCATTGCTTTCTTCTTTTCCTTGGTTCGATTACTGTTTCAAAATTTCTGATGTCAACGTTTGCTCAGATCATGTCCGTGAATTTATTCTTGCAGGAATGGAATCCTTTATCCCATACTCCACTTTAAAATCTCGTCCTTTATCTAAACCTTGGTTTTCCAATAAATGTGCTAAGGCTGTTCAAAAGAAGAACGTTGCATATCGTAATTGGTTTGTTTCCAATTCTTCAGTTTCATTTTCTTCCTATACCAAAGCTCGCAACAATTGTAAAGCAGTTATTAATCAGTCCAAAATAGATTTTGAACAGGCTAAGAGTAGAAAACTTGCTTCTTGCCCTAATGGTAGCTGTGCATTCTGGTTTCTTGCCAAAGTTATTAGCCGCAACTTTTTCCCATCTTTGCTCCCACCTCTGTCAACACCAGATGGTTCTGTTGTCACTTAAGTCAAGGATAAAGCTGACCTGTTAGCATCCCATTTTGCTCTCGGCATTACTTTTTCTTTCGCTCTCTTCGTTTACATCTTTCGCTCTCTGCGTTACTTTTCTTCAGAGTAAACAGCTGTTTACTCTGAACAAATCGCAAATCCGCCCTACCATAGAATATTGTTCCCACATCTAGGGCGGTGCCCCCAAAACCGCTCTCAGGCTTCTAGATTCTATTCAGAAGAGGGCAGTTAGTCTAAATTCAGAAGAGGGCAGTTAGGTTAATTAATGACGCTCATCAACCGGTGAAATACCACCACTTTGCTTATTGGAGGCTTGAAGTGGTGGAACCCATGTTTAGTCTCCAGAGCTAAATTCCGGTCAACCCTTCCCCATCTCTTGCATCAGGCAGTATGACTGATGACTTTTGAGGTTATGATGAACATCATGGCGAGATCCAATTTTCCTTACATTTTGAGGGTACAGCTCTAAAACGGTGTTCGCAGGCCGGCCGCTAGATAGTACACGGGACCGAACCTATTGGCAACTCTTTAGGAGGCTTCCAGATCAGCTAGTGTATAATCTTGAACAGAGTCTCTCCACTCGCTGTCTTATAGACGTATTGTTTTTGCTTGCATGCCTTTTCTACAGATACTTCCATGGGCGCTGTTCTTCTGAATTGGCTTTTGTAATTCACGCTTTCTCTTTCAAAACAGTCCGAACACGTGCGGCCACCAGCCAACATTCATTTACTGTCCAACTTCAAACTCACAGAACCAACTTTTCATGTTCCTCGTTTATTCATTCAACTGCCGTTTCCTAGAACAGCCTTCCTTCATACGTTTTTCCTGAAAATTATAGTCTACAGAAGTTCAAATCTAATGTCAACAAATATCCTATTTCGTCTTCTCATCCTCCAACCCAAGCACGGTACCAAGTAGTATGGGTTCTATTACCTCTCGTGTTTGGGGTTTTCATAAAAAAAAAAAAAAAAAAAAAGAAAAGAAAACAAATATAACTTTTTCTTTAATAAGAGGACTCTATAAATCGCTGAGAAAATCGCTTGGCACTCGGGGCCTTCTCCAGGAAATTATTCGAAGGATTTCCCTTGGGATACCTGTTAAGGAAGCCTCTCCCCCATTGATTTTGCCAGTCGAAATACGTCCCAAAAGATAGAGCGCATGAAAAGTATAGAACTAATAATAACGTGGAACGGAAGTGGTATAAAACACTCCCAGTAAAACTAAAATTAAAGACAGTGCTACTACCGAGGGCAGCAGTATATGGTATATATCTCTGCTATTTCTTGTTTTTTAAAGAACAAATAGCGTATATCCTTGCTTTTTCATCAATTACCATTGGCGTGGGTGTTTTATTTTACATACATGATTTTTTTTTTACTTCTTTTACTTTTACAGCCTCTGCTTTTCTTTTTTTATAACTGCAACCCTGCTGCAAATGCACTCTCACTTATACGCTGCACGATTAGCAAGTAGTGAGATCATTCAACCGTGTAATATAGGCCTCTATTTGATTAAGACGAATGAGTTCGACAACAGCGTTGTCTAAAAATAGAATTTTGTCACCAATTCAAATTTTGCTCTCCCACTTCTAAAGTTCTTCATCAGTCCGGAAGTCGAAATCGCGCCTGAAGGGAATAACTGCAACAACTACAAAACAGTTATTTCATAATACAAGATATCACATAAAAAAGAAAAACCCGCATACTGCACTAATGACTACTTCCTCTTTTCCCAGAAATAAGAAACTAGAGAAGTCTATTTACAACTGACAGCAACTGTCAGCTGGATGTCCTAAAAATGATCAATTGCATTTTATAGGAGAAACTAAATAGGTAAAATATATATATATACGTATATGCACCCCGGCTTACGTATACTCGAATTGCGGAAATTCGACTTTACTTAAGTTTTTGCCGGCCGGTGCAAACTTAAAAAAATCGTGGAAATGTTTTTTGCATTCCGTAGGAATAAAGGGAGGTATCGTGGAAATATCGTAATGTGAACCCAATTACACATTTTTTTTTTTTTTTTTTTTTTTTAGTAATTCATTCCAAGACCTCGGAAGTTGAAATTTTCGCTACAGAACTAAGCTATTTATCTCTCTACATGATCCTTTTTATAATCGAAACTCACTACACTTTAATCATATGTTCCGTTATAAGAATAAATTTTGAACGCCTTTGTGATATTTTTCTAAAACACATTTCTGGAGGTCACTACCATAAAACAATGAAAACAACTTGCACTTTCCAGTTTATTGGGCTTTTCTGTTAGCGTCATCGGGTAGTAAACTCGACCTTATTGCATTTGCGATAATACCGATAAGAATTCTGTAGGTTTTTACGTTATGGTATTATGGTGAAATGAGTTCCCCTCCACTGAAATCTTCAATCATATAAAAAACACAAATAAATTTTCAGAATCTTCTCTTCATTCCTCTTTAATTATTACAATGGTGAAGGGAAAGGGACCAACGGAAAGTGCAAGTGCTGGCAGAGCTAGGAAACGAAACAAAATCGATTTAGAAATGAAGATGAAAATGATTAAGTACGAAGCAGGACAAAGTTTGTCATCTATTGCAAGGGAATTAGGTCTCGCTGCTTCAACAGTGAATACTATTTTAAAGGACAGTGCACGTATAAAGGAACATGTCAAAGGATCAACACACTTAAGATCAACAGTGATCACACAACAGCGTTCAGGTGGTCTATCGAAGATGGAACAACTGTTAATAATATGGATGGAAATTCAGATTCAGAAGCAAGTGCCCCTGAGTCCAATGGCCATTCAAGCATAAGCAAGAAGTATTTATGAAGATATTAAAGATAAGTACGGAGAACCCCAAGCCAAGTTCGTGACAAGCAACTGGTGGTTTAATAGGTTCAAGCATCGCGCTGGTTTACAAAACATTAAAATATGCAGTGAAGTGGCCAGTGCCGATTCTGCAGCTGCAGAGAAATTTTGTGATGTGTTGGAAAAAACCCCTTTTAAATCTCCATAGCCCTCAACTTCCGCAGCGGCATGCTTATCAACTGGAGAGTTAATTCTGGCAACGATGCTGAAAGGAAAAACTTGCTGACGGTATGCCTATCTCCTCTCCTTTTTTGTAATTTTATAATTTTGAAATTTTTGTAATTTTGGACACTTTTGTAATTTTTCCTACGCATGATATAAAAAAATTTAACAAAATTCTATTTACATGTTCGTCGAACATTTCTTTTTTGCTTCAATCAAATTCAGCTCACGGTTGCGAGTGCTGCATAAGTATTTAGGGAAATTCATTCCGACTTAATTACGTAGCGTTCCTCGAAAAGTTCCGTAGTTCCGACTTACGTAAGGCTCCGTAGAATTCCCTTACGTAAGTCGGAATTTCTAGATATATACAGGGTGTTTCAGTTAAACATTTCAGAACTTCTAAGAGGGGTAGGGTACATCCTGACAACTCGAAATCATATAGCAATGTGGGGTCGGAAATGCTTTCCTGAAGCGGTGTTGTACACAGAAGCATCATAAAAAG
Source organism: Mastigoproctus giganteus (assembly GCF_048544385.1). Taxonomy (NCBI): domain Eukaryota; kingdom Metazoa; phylum Arthropoda; class Arachnida; order Uropygi; family Thelyphonidae; genus Mastigoproctus; species Mastigoproctus giganteus. Next base: position 87,956,529 of record NC_143582.1, on the reverse strand, counting down.
AAAAGAGACCGTAAGTGAGAAATCGTTTTAATAATACACGAAAAGAAGCAAAAGGTACACGGATTAAAGTAAGTGTTCGAAGTTTCTTCCACGGGCTACAATGCACGCCTCACATCTCCGACGCATGGACATCCGAACATTCTGGAATACTCCAGGCGAATTTCGAATTTCTTCGGCAGCTACTGCGATTCTTGCAACCAGCTCCTCAGCATTGTCAACAGGGGTGTCGTAAACTAGTGATTTCATATGACCCCAGAAATAAAAATCAAGACATGATAGGTCGGGTGACCGAGCAGGCCAACGCACGGGACCACCACGTCCGATCCACTGTTGACCAAATGTGACATCCAGGTAGCTACGAACATCTCCGCTATAATGGGCAGGGGCTCCATCGTGTTGGAACCACATTGTCTGTTGCGTCGATGCAGAAATCTGTTCATCTCTCAAAAGTTGTGGCAATACTTGCTGCAGAAAGATCAAGTAGACAGGTCCGGTTAGACGACACGGTAACAGGTAAGGTCCGATGAGGTGATCTCCCATAATACCGGCCCATACATTGACCGAAAATCGAATCTGTGCTGCACGACGTCGTATTGCATGCGGGTTCTCGACCGCCCAGATATGGTCGTTATGCGTGTTGAAAATTCCTTCCCTTGTGAAGGATGCCTCATCGGAAAACAACACTTCAGCAGGAAAAAGGGGATTTGTAGCACATTTTCCAAGGTACCACTGTGCGAAAGCAATACGAGGTTGAAGAAACTTCGAACACTTACTTTAATCCATGTACCTTTTGCTTCTTTTCATGTATTATTAAAACGATTTCTCACTTACGGTCTCTTTTCTTTTTATGGTGCTTCTGTGTACAACACCGCTTCAGGAAAGCATTTCCGACCCCACATTGCTATATGATTTCGAGTTGTCAGGATGTACCCTACCCCTCTTAGAAGTTTTGAAACGTTTAACTGAAACACCCTGTATATACAGGGTGATTCACTACCAGTGCGACAAACTTGTAGGAGGTGTAGGGGGCACAAAGACGAATCGGAATCACATAGCATTGCAGGGTCCGAAATGCCTTCGTCATGCGGTAGAGGACGTTGAACGGGAGGTCGCGTGAACAGCGATCCCGCTGGAAGTCAGCATTTGCGAACCGGTTCCCGAGGCTGTAGGATGGACGAGTATTCAAACGTTGAACTGGACGACATGCACCTCGCGTATGGAGCTGCGGACTGTAACGGGCGTGCCTCTCTGCGCTTGTACCAAGAACGTTTCTCGCACAGGCATGTTCCTCATCATACGATTTTCACATGTGTGCACAGAAGGTTACGTGAGACTGAAGACTTCAGATTCAGAAGCAAGTGCCCCTGGTTGTTTCACGAGAGGTACCATGAAACGAGAGCGAACGACGAGGACGCCAGACAATGAGAATGTCCTACGTCTTGCAGAAGGCAATCCGAGTACGAGTACTCGAGCGATAGGCCAACGATTGGGTATTTCCCAATCCTCTGTATGGAGGAGACTGTCAACAAAACCAAATGAGTTCATACCATCTGCCTGCAACGCGTCCAATCATTGGAGCCTGTAGACTATCCACTCTGGAGGACTTTTGCTACTTGGTTTCTTCAACAGAAACGGTTCGCAAATGCTGACTTCCAGCGGGATCGCTGTTCACGCGACCTCCCGTTCAACGTCCTCTACCGCATGACAAAGGCATTTTGGACCCTGTAATGCTATGTGATTCCGATTCGTCTTTGTGCCCCCTACACCTCCTGCAAGTTTATCGCACTGGTAGTGAATCACCCTGTATATATATAGTGTGCTGCCACTTTATTAGGTACACCTACCTAGTAGCCTGTTAAGTCTCCTTTAGCCTTCAAAACAGCCTGAATTCGTCTAGGCACGGATTGAACAAGATGCTGAAAACGTTGTGCAGGAATGGAGTACCATGCAGACATGAGTGTGTCACGCAGTTACTTGAGATTCGACGGAGGTGCAGGCCTGCAGCAAACAGCCCTTTCCAGCTCATCCCAAAGGTGTTCAATAGGATTGAGGTCCACGGACTGAGCGGGCCACTGCAGGAAAGAAAAGTCATTGTAATGTTCCTGGAACCATTCCATTGTGATTCAGGCTTTGTGCACCGGTGCATTATCCTGCTGGAAGTAACCATCTGACTGAGGATAAACTGTCAAACTGAACGGATGCACTTGGTCAGCAACGATTTTTAGGTACGATGTGGCATTGAGACGTGAATCTATGGGTATCAATGGACCCAACGTGTGCTAAGAAAACATTCCCAACACCATAATACTCCTCCACCAACTTGCACAGTAGTCGTCAGACATGACGGATCCATGGAATCATGTTGTTCTCGCCATTTTCTGAGCCTTCCATCAACATGATGCACCAGGAACTTCGACTCGTCAGACCAAGCAACTGTTTTCCAATCCTCGATAGTCCAGTGTTGGTGTTGCTGTGCCCACAGGAGGCGTGCTCTCTTGTTCTTCATTAATAACAAATGTACGCGATGCGGCCGTCGACTGTTGTAGCCCATTCACGACAAAGTGAGACTAGTGGTCCGTTGCGACATTTTGTTCTGCGCTCCAAGGTTGTATTCTGACGTGATTGTGAGACATTGTGGCCCGTCTGTTTGCTTACACAATTCTAGCCATCCTCCTCTGACCTCTCTCATCACCAAGCGATTTTCTTCCACAGGAGTGCCATTGAGAGGATGTTTTCTGTTCGTTGCACCATTCTTGATACACCCTTGAAACTGTGGTGCGTGAAAAGGTCAGGAGAACTGCAGTTTCAGAGATACTTTGTCCAGGACATCTTGCACGTACTACCATGCCACGTTCGAAGTCTGATCTAATAGATCACTCCTTTTCCCCATTCTTGCTATGGTTTGTACGCTTAACTGATACTAGAAAGGTTGTTCTGCTGCATTTATATCCACAACTGTGGTCATATGACTTGCAGCGTTGAGGGACAAACTAGTTGTGTGCACAGCAGGGGTGTACCGAATAAAGTGGCAGCACAGTTTATATATATATATATATATATGTGTGTCTTCACCATGTCCGTGTTTATTTGTCTGTCCGTCTGCATGTAGTAGTAGTAGCAATAGTAGAAGTAGTAGTAGTAATAGAGGCATGTGATGCAAGAAAGCAAGCGTATGAGCTTATCTAGCATCAGCCAAAAAAAAAAAAAAAAAAAAACAATTTCACACAACCATTCCCTTTAAATGTTTGTCCAGTTCCTCCTTGAATATATTTATCAGCTTCCACAACGACAGATGGAAGTTTGTTCCTGCAATTAACTACCCACTGGATAAATGGAAATTTCCGCACATCTATTTTACAACTGTCATTCCTCAATTTGATTTATGTCCCCTCAGGTTCATAATCTGAGCAAGCGGAAGAATCCCATCAGAATTCAACCTATTCAAGGCCCTATACACCTCAATCAGATCACCTCACAGGTGCCTAGTCTTCAGCCGCTGTAATTTGCAGAACTTATGCCTCTTTCGGTAAGAGGACATCTTCGTTCCTCTCACCAATCTTGTTGCCCTTCTCTGTACACGCTCAAGCAACTGAACATCCTTCCTAAAATGAGGCCTCCAGACCTGTACGCGGTACTCACGGCGTGGCCTGACCATTGCCTTATACAGAGGGACAATCACTTGCTTTTCCCTGCTAGCAAAATTTCTGTATATCACCAAGGTGTCTTTCATTTTCCTACCCGAAGTAACCTGCGTGGCTCCAACCGGGCCTCTACACAACTTTCATGCTGACTGGCCACGGGCCCTTTAATGACAAACTCGCCATTCTGGGTATACTCCAAGATCCAAACTGTCCTTGTGGAGAAAGAGAAAGCTGGGAGCATCTGATGTACCATTGCCCCATATACGAGGACCTGTGGGGAATCTTCATAACGAGAATAAGATTCATACCCCAATGGCAAAACATTACCTATTGGATCCAAGGGACGAATACCAAATCCTGTCCAGATTTGCCTGGGACCTCTTCACAAGAAGAAGAACTCGAAATGCGATCAGGAACTGACGAGAAGATCCACTGAAGAGAATGTTGTAAGCAAAACCACACAAGGACAAGACATCCCAAGTATGACTCTCAACTACAATGATCAATCCTCCTGAGCACTCAAAGACAAATCGAGATAACCCGACCCAGCCAAACAACGATGGTGGACGCAGCGCCTGGCTGACAGTGATTTGCCACCAGCTAAGACAAATAAGGAACCAATCTCTCCAAAGAAGACACCCAAAGCAGGAATAAGAAAACACAAGGACGGGGCTAGCCCCATAAATGATGCAACTAGAAACGACAAAACAAAGTGCAGCTTAATTGCCAAATGCCATATGGTGACCTGAAGAGGGCACCCTAGCCCCCTTCATCTTTGAATTACATTTCCCTGGGGGGGATGGGTTTTTCTTTTTTTCCCTCGTCTCCTCCCCTCCTCGCCACCCCCACTTTTCCTCTCTAGTGGTGCATGGACCTGCCCCACTGAAACCTGGGGCCACCTTCTCTATTGGCCCGATACTTCTGCCTTACTCCCCCCCAGTCTTTAGTCTCCCTCCCCTCTCCATCTGTACGCTAGCGAAAACCCCACACACCTAAATTTAAGCATGTCAAATCACCTTTCGCCCATATTTTGGCCTTTTCAAATTGAAGTAACACCACCCTCGCGCAATCGATTAGTTAATTTTTTTTTTTTATAGGTCCTAGCTGCAGAAATTTCAGGAAAGTACGCGGCAGGACCTGCCAGAGTAAATGAGTCTACTGGGTTCCTGCTCTGCCTCCACGTGGCGAAAGTGGGGCAACGTTGGGCCTCAGCAGGGGTCCAACGGCTAAACGACCAGATGAACAACGATACACGACATCACACAGATACAAACTCCACACACTTTTAAATCTCTGGCATTTCCCAGTGAACTGGTACACCCACAATGAAAGCAACGCGGAGATGGGGGAAATCCCTGGTGCCGTTAGACATCAATACACTTTCACTTTCACTTTCACTTTCCATCATGAGAGTAAACCATTTCGTAACAGATTTTGCAAAGGTAACATCCGGTATGAAGTTTTTCGTGATAGTCTCTTGTTAGTTGTGTCCCATCGCGACTGCCATATATGAACTAGCTCATTATAGCAGCACAGCTTCTCCGTTTTTACGTCCGCGTCTAAGTTAAGGTGGATGCCTAGGATATCTGCAGGAATCCTCTCCGTATTCTTTAGCATAGTCCCATTTAAACTGCAAAGAGGTCCAGTGGAGTAACCCCTGCAATGACTTGTGTTGCCGCTGTGGAGACCGTTCTGCAGATCCGATGGGTGGCCAGGAGTAGTCCCCGTTGGACAAAGTTCAGCTCCTCTTTAATTTTACACTTAATTGCCTGCTGAAACCTCGCCCCTACAGCGAACGTGACTATGGGGAGGAACACCGCCTTGTAGTAAAGAAGTATTTTGGGCTTGGAGAACCCCAGTCACTCCTGGAGGTCCTGACTATTGAGGCTGAGAAGTTTCTTACTTTTATGTTGAGATTCTGAAGATGAGGGAGATTATGATCAATGATTATGGTCAATGACGATTATGGTCAATGAAGACTCCCTAGCACTCGGGTTTGGGTCACAAGAGGTAACTACGTGCCTTGGATTTTAATCTGAGGAGGCCTTCGAAGGTCGAGTTTGGCTCTAAAGGTCATCATATTGGTTTTTGTTGAATTGATTCGGAGCTTATTGGTTTGAGTCCAGTCGGCAAGGTTGTCAAGAACGCGGTTTGCAGTGGTCTCAAGGGCTCGCCGAGAGCGGCCCGAGAAGATGATGGTGAGATCGTCTGCGAATGCAATGATTTTGGTACTGTCGAAGCTGGGACGAAACCAGTCCTGAAGAACTAGGTTCCAGATTAAGGAGCCCAATATGGAGCCCTGTGGACATCCTCTGTACATTGGTCGTGTAGTTGCCTATGTCTTGCCTGTACTGTAACGGTTCTGTCGGTGAAGTAGTTCCTGATTAACCAGTAGAGTTGTGGTGGGCAATCAGCAGAAATCAGCCACTCTAGAACGCTCTCCCACCATACCCAGTCAAAGGCACCCTCAAAGTCTATAAAGACGGCCAGTTCGCACTTGGCCTTGGCGGTTTTCAGATGGAGTATTATTTCTGAGAATGCATCCTCACAGGAGCGACCTTGTGTGAATTCATATTGCGAAGGAGAGATAAATCCTTTGTCTTGAAATATGCTTACAATTTTTATCGCTATGAGTCGTTCCAGAATTTTACCAAGGTTGGGTAAGAGAGCAATGGGGCGGAGTTCCCAAGGTTCTGTTGGTGGTTTGTTAGGCTTCGGAATGAGTTAGAGAAGAGCAACTTTCCAGGGCTCAGGGAAGAAAGATTCTCTAAGGCAGCGGTTAAAAAAGAGAAGTAGGTGCTCTGGTTTTAGTTTGAACACCCTTTGTATGAATGCATACCCAATAAGGTCAATGCAGGGCATTTATTCAGGTTGATTCTGTTCACTGCTGTCTCCAGTTCTTGGAATGTAAAAGGTTCATCAGGTGAGGTTGATGAGTAGAGTGAATTTCTTCTGATATCTGCATGTTCAGGTTGGTCTTCCATTGGATCGTCTGTGGGGAAAAAGTTCATCAATTATAGCACTGATCGAATCGTGCCAGGTTTTGGTTTCCTATTCGCGAACTGTACCGAGCCAAAAACATCTGAGGTGTATGTTTTTCGAAACTGGCACGATTCGATCAGTGACATAATTGATGAGCTTTTTCCGACTGACGATCCAATGGAAAACCAACTTGAACATGCAGATATCAGAAGAAGCAATATACAAATTTCTTCTCAGAAGTGCAAGTTATAGGGGCAGCAGCGATCATGGTATCCGATACATCAGAGTGCACGGCACATGGGTGACTGGACCTAGGTTAACCCAGGAGAACATCGCCCAAAGCATGATGCCACCGGCTTGTTTTCGTTTAACAGTGCATCCAGGCGCCATCACTTCCCCAGATAAACGACGCACACGTACCCGGCCGTCCACATTGTGCAATAGGCGACGTATTCAATGGACCAGACGACCTTCTTCCAATCACTCAAGGTCCAGTTTCGATGCTCGCGTGCCCATTGTATGAGCTGTCGCCGGTGAATCGTGGTTAGCATGGGCATTCGGAGCGACCTGCGGTTATGCAGCCCCTTTTTCAGTAAGGTTCGATGTACTGTGTGTTGTGACATATTACTCCCATCACCAGCATTCCAATTACCGGCGAGTTGCGCCAGATTCGCCCTTCTGTTGCCACGTACCATCCGGGAGAGTCTTCACTCACCTCGAGCATCGATGAGCCGTGGTCGTCCAACGCCTCGCCGGCGGTTCGTGGGTTCCCCTCCTCGGACAACTTTCTGTAGGATCTAACCACGGCTGAATGTGAGTATCCCTCCAGCCGTGCCGTTTCGGATATGCTCTGACCCAGTCGTCTGGCCATTACAATTTGGCCTTTGTCAAACTCGCTTAAGTCCGCTGCCTTTCCCATCTGAAGAACAAGGGTAACACTGATTAACGGATTTTTTATACCGTGTCCCGACCTGCGCATGCGCCGTAGTTCACTTGCAGTTGCGTCGATTTGCATAACGACTCGCTGGTCATAATGTTTGGCTCATCGGTGTATGCACAAGCACCACCTTTGAGGCGAAAGGAATCATACAGCGAATAATTTGGGCAACTGAGATGAGAAGTGGTGAATCAATCGATAACTGAGATTCTGTCAGAAAAATTACATGGGATTTGGCAGACTGCAAGTGGAAATGGACATCGTTGAGATTAGAATTGAGACCACGTATATTTGTGAAATAAAATAGGAAGTGTTTGGGAGGGTTAGATCTTTTCGCAGATAAGCTTACTCTATTAGTTTGACAATTCATGGTGTATTCAATAGTAAGAAAAAGTGGGGGACATGCTCTATGAAGTAATGAAATTTTTGAATATGCTGTACACATGGTAAGAATATACCCACATCCTCAACATAACGTGCCCTTGTTTACACACTACTCGGACTCCCTCCAGTCACTATCTGGCAGAGTAGAGGTAGCAAGATTATACACTAGCTGATCCGAAACCTCCTAGAGAACACCGTTTTAGTGCCCAGAGAACACTGTTTTAGAGTTGTACCCTCGAAATGTAAGGAAGTTTGGAGTTGTGAGCTTAAGTGCCTAATTTACAATTCTGTTAAATCATTTGGGGAAACGCAAAGGGTAAGGAAACAACTCCAAACTTCCGGGTAAGTCTGGAGTTGTGAGCTTATAGTGCCTAATTTACAATTCTGTTAGTCATTTGGGAAAACACATCAATTACCGAATCACTTATTTAAAAATTAAATAATTTAATTTAAGTTAATATCATAAACTCGACATATCGTGAAGGAAAATATATTGCCCTAGGCACATTACAGCCATAGCAGGTTATGTGCCATTAAACCTCTATAACAACAACAACATACTGACGTAAAAAAGAATTTCATAGAAGAGCAGGTTAGCGCAAAGCATCATTTATTCGTAGTAAATAACCGAAGTAGATGAAATGGCATCGTTTCTGTTACATCTCATATTGTGAACGCCCTCACAACAAGTTGCCTGTAATGGTACTACCTCGAATAAGCAACGCTTCCCCAGTACGGAAGACTAATGTTACTCATTTTCGGTGGATACCACCACCGAAAATGTTCCGGCATCGTTTCGAAGTCTGTTGGCTCCTCATCGGGGAGGGGGAAGGTACCCCGATGATACAATGAGTAACAACCCAGTTACGAAGTTTTACTTCAGAATATGGGAGATGCCAGACGGTGTGCGATAGTCAAGTATTAAAAAGGGTCTACGGCTGAAAGCCTCAGACTACGAGAAATTTACTTTCATTTAATTGTTTATCGCCAGTGAATGAAGATAAACCCAGGTGTGAGAATGGACCAGAGCACACCCGAACGCCATTCCGGTTTATGATGTGATTGGTATGATTAAAAAGATAGTTTATTAACGATGATTAAAAAGATAGTTTATTAACGAGTTACCGGATACCGTTTCGTAAAATTTTCATTTTGACTCCTGGATAAACCCAAAATTATATGAGGCTTATGGAAATGAGAAAATTCATTTAAAAAATCATTTTGTTTTTTGGAAAGAAAATAAACAAATCTGCAGTTCGGAGGAGGGTCATACCTTTGATGGTTCTAGTATTTAAGGACAAGTTACTGCTTTGAATAAAGGGATGGTTGAGTGGGAGAAGACAGAGAGTGAATCAACAGACAAAGAATTATTAGTGAGCACTGCTTTCCTTGGACTAATGTAATTAGCAGAGTCCCTCCAGGGTTCAGTGGTGGGTCCATTGTTGTTTGCTATATTTATTAATGATACTGATGAAGGCACATCGGCCTTAACGTCTAAGTTTGCAGATGATATCAACGTAGGCAAAGTGGTTAATGATAGCAATCAGGGTATATTACTGTAGCAATATCTAGACAAATTAGGCATGTGAGGGCGTTCATAATTTTTGGTATTTGGTATTTGGTATGTTGAGGGTCTTGCGGCTCCTGGGATTTCTCCCATCTCCGCGGTGTTCTCTGTATCGAGTGGCAGAACCCTGTCAAGCCAGAGATTTAAAGTGTGTGGATCGTGTATAGTGTAGTCTGTTGTGCCCATTGTTCATCTGGCTTATTGGCCATCTGGCCCCTGATGGGACCCGACGTTGCCCATACCGCGCCACGTGGAGGCTAGCCAGGTGTTACCAGTAAAGAATCAGTACTCTGGCAGGTCCTGCCACCTACTTTCCTCAGATTTCAATGGCTAGGACCTATAAAAAAAATAAAAAAAAGACATTGCTTTAATCGCTGTTGGTGCTTTGTTTGGTCATAGAGATTTGTCTTAAGAGCGAGAATGGATTGTACGCTGGATGAGTTTTATTTTTGACCGAAAAGGGTCGAGCAAGCAATTTTGGTGTAGTTACAATTTTGACATGTGGAGCTGTGCGCTGTGAAGGTAGACAGATTTGGGTGGGGAGAAGGAAGGCTGGAGGGTAGAAAAATAAGAAAGGGGCCGATAGAAAAAGTGGCCCCCAAATATTCAGTGGGCATGCCCATGCCACACCAGAGGGAAAGTGGGTTTTGCAGGGAGAGGAGGAGACAGGGGTGTCCCCCCCCGCCGGGAAAAGGAGATAAAGCAGGCCCGGAAAGGTGTCGGATCTGGGTCGCCATTTGGCTAGTTGGCAGCAAGGCTGCAATCTAAGTCGTTCACTTTGACTCTCCAGGTGGTGGACTTAGTCTCGGCAGAGGCCAGGATGCGTCACCTGCACGTGACAGGCCAACTACATCTAGGTCCCAGTGTTTGGTCGCATCCAGTTAGGACTCAGTTGTCTTTCAGTTGCTGTAGGTTGTCCCCACCACTTGTGTTCAAGTCCTGTAGTCAGTCAGCTGGTCGTCAATGGCCAGTTGTGTTCGTTGTGTCCATCGGTGGTCCAAAGTCTGAAGTTTGTTTCAGAGTGGTGGAAGTGCTCTTAATTCGTTCATAATGTGAGATGTATCATCGAGGTAATTTCCCCTCCCCGATGAGGAGCCAACAGGCTTCAAAACGGTGCCGTCTGGGTGGTGGTATCCGCCGAAAATAAGTAACATTAGTCTTCCGTACTGGGGAAGCGTTGCTTATTCGAGATAGTACTATTACAGGCAACTTGTTGTGAGGGCGTTCACAATATGAGATGTAACAGAAACGATGGGATGAGAAGTAGCAATTAAGGTTGAATATTGACAAATACAAGGCACTTCATGTGGGTTGCAGTAATCCCAGATTAACGTACCAACTCTGTGATACTAATTCAGGGTAGTGGAAATCAAAAGGACCTGAGAGTAATTGTACAGTCAGATAGAAGTTCTCTCAGCAGTGCAGACAGGCTGCCAGATATCTTGTTGCGTTTTTTCAATGATATGCAGAAATTTTGTCAGCAGCGATAAGGAAGTGATTATCCCATTGTGTAAGACCACATCTTGAGTACTGCATACAGGTCTGGAGGCTTTATTTTAGGAAGGAAGTAGTTCTACTGGAGTGGGTACAGAGAAGGGAAACGCGATTTGTGAAACGAAATAAAAGGGTGATCTTACCAAGAAAGGCTTCAGTTTGGCAAATTGCAGCGTCTCGAGACTAGGCACCTATGAGGAGATCTTACTGATGTGTTTAAGTTTTGAATGGATTGAGTAAGCTCAATGCTGATGGAATCCTTCCTCTTGCTAAGACTACAACACACATGAGGTGGAATAAGTTTAAATTGAGGTAGGATGGTTACAGAATAAATGTGCAAAAGTTTGACTTCAGCCAGAGGCCGCTGTAGCCGAGTGGTCAGCTCCAGGGTGCATAAGTATACGTGCCTTGAGTGACCGGAGTTCAAGTCGTGGCTACTAAATGAGGTGATGTTTCTTGTATCTCTGTATCTTATGAATACCCCTGCCTGACGGTGTGGTCGTCCCAGAATGTAAACAGAAAATTCGTTTATTTATTTTAGTTGACTGTTGGATAAACTCCCATCTACTGTTGTGAATGTCGATAGTTTGAATAAATTCAAGAACTAGAAAAAGGGTTGGCTTTTTTTTTTTCCTTTGGCTGATGCTGTATACGCTTGCTTTCTTACATAATTTGCCATTATTAATACTAATATTAATAGTGGCAAATACTAATATTAATAATAAAAACTAGTTCCAACTTAACACATCAGTCTTCACTATGTTCGTCTGTCTGTCCGCCCATCCGAACAGACAGACGGACGGACGGACGGGCATGATGAAAACAATAGCAAATACAGTACGTATATATGCGAACGCGTCTGAAAAGTCGATGAGTTCATATTTTATATAATACATCATTTACAGAATGCATTATTGCTAAAATTTGCGATTGTTTTGATCCGTGTAATTATTCTTTCTTCATTTATTTCATTTTCCATTTAATTACTTTTCGTTTGCATAATTTGATTAATCTTTCTAGATCAGAAGGAAAAGCAAAGCCAGCAACAGTATATGTGAAGGAGACCTAATTTTTGCAGTTAATGATCGTCGCTGTGAGGGACTAACATGTGATCAAGTTATGGCAATTACTGAGGAAGTTTCTACTCTCACCTTAAAAGTGATTAGGTAACTTTAACTTTAATGACGAAACTAGACAATCTTTACTATAACTCTCTATATAATAATTAGCATAGATAATATTCTTACATGGAAAAATATACTGAGCCCATGTATGCAAATTTAAGGTTATCGTTTCATAGAGAAGAAAGAAAAGATCCCAATAAATTAGGAAGTTTTAAATGGACTGGCAGCTATGCTTTTTAATTCTACACCGAATCCTATCTTCAGGTCAAAAACTGAGTTAATGAGCCAATGTTTGCACTAGTAGAATTTGTGGAACGTTGATTGTAATCTCCAGTATAATCTAGAATTTCAAATAAAATATCTGTTTATACTCCGGCACGACAACCAAGTCAGTAGAGTTTACAATAAATCGTCAATACAAATATTTATCGTATTTAGTAGTCACGGGCTTGAACCCCGGTCCATTCAAGGAACGCGTGCTATGTACTCTCGCTCCTGACCACTCGGCTACTTCAATAATTCTATAGGATCGTCATAATCACTGATTCATTACTTCACTCTTTGTCTATAAATAGGATTCAGTTCAGACTCGATAAAGGTAGCCAACAAGCCAATTTTAGAATTTTTGATAGGAGGTGGAATTTATATCTCCAACTTTATTAAAAATACTAAAATTCAAATTTTAGTATTTTTAATCGAGAGCTATAACTCTCGACTAAAATTTTAATATCACGGACATGCTGGTAAACAAGAATAAAACTGTTTATATTTTACTTTCACTTCTATAGGTTGTATTTTTAGCAAATGTATCCTTAGAAAATGAAGTGAAAAATAAAATTTCTGTGTGTGCTCCTGGACAGCAACAGGACCAGAAGGGTTTACTAGATAGACAGAATTACAAGATCGTCGCCATAATTATAAGTCAAGTGAAAGAGAATCGTGGTCACCTGAAACGGGTGTACTCTGTACCCTCGCGTTTGGAGGGAAGTTCCTTCGGAGACCAAAAAGAGATCATTATTGAATACTGCTTCATTAATGCGCACTTATAACGTTCGTTTTGCAACCCAAATTTATACTTCTTTTATTGAAAGCACTTAAAGTTAGTGTTAAGCTGGTGCTATGGATGGATTAAGGTTTGGAGCATTGAAGGAGAGCAACACAGTCAGCTTTCCTGGGATCACCATTGCGGAGGAGATCCCAGCGAAAGACAGCCTACCCAGTGGGGCGTTGGTGATTTCTTCATGTCCCGTGTCTCTCAGTGACCCTGATTAAAGGTTGATAAGATGGGAGACACTTGGTTTGCATGGAATGGTGGTGTTTAGGGAGGGTGTTTATTTTGGCTTCAAAGCAACTAAGGCTATGAGGCATCTGCATATTGGCGCCTCCGTGGCCAGGTAGGCAGGAGCAGCAGTACGTAGCACACGCTTCTTGATTACACCGGGTTTCGAGCCCGTGCCCACCAAATACGGAGGATGCAGAAAGGTCAGGGAATGATCACCGCATATCCCCGGAGTAATATGGCCTTAGTTGCTAATGCTCCTAAAAACCAAATAACAAACAACAAACATCTGCATATTATGGCTGTAAATTGCGTGTATTATGTTGTTAGTTTTGTCTCGCCTTGTTTGCTCGATAAAAAAACAGAGTTACAAGGCAGAACAATGCACCGCCCATAAAAATTCCTCCTACCTGGATGGGAGTCGAAAAAGTCCCTTTCCACAGCATGGAAGGCCAGTTATTATAACCACTGTGCTATCCAAGATGGCATTAGATGGGGACTAAATGTAAAGAAAATGTCGCTGTTCTTTGGGGCGGGGGGAAGAGTTATTTTGAAACCCATGTTAGACTAGTAGTATGGCTTGGTTGATAGTTGGGAAGGCAGATCTTATTAAGACAGAAACGATAGGGTAATGAAGGTTACTTTTGTTTGGAAGGCTTTTGAAGCCTATGCTATTCTACAGTATAAGAAACAGCTAAACATTCAGAATGATTCAATAAATTCTAGGCAGTTCATTATTACCATAAGTTCTCTACCTCATGGCAGGCCAATGACAGCAAAAACTCAATCGCATCTATATTTTTACCTGTCTCCATCGTTCTTCTCCAGTCCTTTTTTTCAACCTCTATCAAATCATCCCCTTCTCTTCCTTTTGGTCTCCTGCTTATCACTACAATTTTCGTTATTTCCGTTTCTATTTTCTTCTCCTCTTCTCAATACTTAATTTCTAATTATCTCTGGGAAACCTCTACAAGAATCTACTCCTGAATCTAAACCTTCAACACCTAACCCGGTGTCTATGTCTCTACAACAGCCCCCAGCTTTTCCAATTCATCCTTAGATAGCTTCCTCTACATTCACATATCAAAATCTTCAGTTCTTTTATCCTCCTTCTTCAATGCCTATGTCTCATCGCCATAAAGGATGACATTCCATACAAACTAGTTGTTACTGCGGACCAAATTATAAGAGGTAGAGGCAAAAAGAGCCAACCAAGTCACAGTTCACGGTACTGTGCAGACACTCAAAACTGACCTGTTCAGAACAACGTGGTTATTGCATGATTGAATACGTAAGTAGTTGGTTCTTACTAACTGTTTATGACAAGCTGAAGTAACACGGCGTACTGCAGTAAGATTTAAAGTTTCTGCCTTGTGATGATTTAATCTGGTAATAAAAATCTTTGAAAAGTCGACTGTATTCAAAAGATATTTGAGAATGTGTGTTATAAATCGAGGGCTTAGTGTCAGAGAACGTTAACTACAAAATTGCATTTTTGTTTTGAGACAACTTTAGTTTAACTTTATAGAAATAACAATGCATATCATGTCATAGAAATGTATTTCTCTAGTAGTTTAGAAGTTAGCTTGGGCTATAAACACATTTCCGGTAAACCAAGAAAATGTCACACAACTTTCTTGGTTAATTACAAAAACGTTTACTACAAAATTATTTTGTAGTTAACGTTGTCTGATACTAAACCCTCGAAATGTTAAGAGTTATTATTGTGGTCTTTACTAACTCTTAACATTAGTATATTTTTATCGTATTCAAAGTAAGTCATTTCACTTCACCCGGAAGTATGCCGGATTCTGTGATCGACTTGCCTGTGATATTTGTGATCCAAGATCACCACAGAATGTCGTGAAAGTTATAAAGATCAAAAATAAGGTTCTAGTGAAGTAGATAGTTTATTTAATCTGTAACTTCCATTCCCAATGACATGTTTTTATTTATTTATATCACTTCGTTCACATTTTCTGTCAAAAGAATCAAGGAATAGTTGGGGGCGCTTAAGTCTGAATTTGATTAGTACATGTATATCCGAAGTAATGCAAACGCACATGAAACGCTTTTATCATTACACTACGGTTGAACAGTTAACGTTCTACTTACAATTTAATTAATTATTATTTAAAAATTAACTTATTAAATTCTGATTAATATCACTCGTAATATAACTCGATGCCTGGCTGAAACGTTTCGAATTATACAGTTTTGTTATACAAATATTCAAGAACAGTTTTGGTAATTTATAACAGACTAAATTGTATGTTTCGTCAATAGTCAACTCTAGGACAATAGTCAGAAACAGACGGCGCTTGTGGCTACCTGTCGCTGATCATTTTGTCAAAAAATCAAATTTGAACATTAACTGAGGATTTTCAACTTTCACTGAAGATTTAAGCTTAACTCAGGTCATCACAATAGAGTTGCAATGCAATATTCGCTGAATTGTATGCTTAAAGAGTTGACCAATCTTCTTATATCACGTATTCACTTAAAACTTTATCCTCAAATACGCTGATATTGCTAGTTCAAAAGACTTATAATAGATTAGTCAATTCTCAAAACTAGAGGAATAAGAGTAGGTTTCATTCTTTCTTCTTATATCCCCCCCACTTCCTCCCTCACATCCAACCACCATCAAAATTGAAGTCAAGCCATTTTAATTTATATCTGATTTCGATTAATATATATGATCATCTAGCTATGTGTGTGTGCGTGTGTGTGTGTGTGTGTGTGTGTGTGTGGTGGGGGTGGAGCTTGCTAACTGTTAACATAGAGTCCGAAGAGGCCGCATCAAGACGCCAACTCTCATGAGCGACAAAAAGAACACAGATCCTTTCTCGTTTTTAGAGAGGGATAGACAAAATTTATACCAAGACCCTTACTTTTTTTTTTTTTTTTTTTGGAAGGAATCTTTTCTTGTGTGCATCGAAGCACTTAAAAGTTTAGACCGGTCCTGTGTGCGTGCGTGCATGTGTAAAAAAGGGAAAGAGACTAGGGAAAAATTTTTGATTCTATCGATCAGCATTTGCACTTTAGTATGAAACTCTCTCGCTTGTTGGATTCTGTATCTGTGATGTTACCTTACTAGCTGAATTAACTTGTGGCACGAAAAAAAATCAGGAGGTGCCAAACCCAAAGATAATATTCTAGCATCTTAAACAGAGTTTAAAAAATAAAGAAACAAAAACGAGCAACAGATTAAACTGAATATCAATCTTCAGATTTATCTGAATTAAATACTTGTTAATTTATAATTAATATTCCCATTTGATAAGTAATTAGTGCACCGATTACGGCGTTACTACAGGAGAAAAAAAAATGTAACTACATTGTTTTCCTTACTCTCACTTAGCTATTCTTTTTATGGAACAATGCCAGGCCTATTACGACAAACATTTGCTCCATTGAATCGTTAGTACTGACTTTCGCACATTTATTTCTTTGCAGCAGCACAGCACCATCTGGCCGCAGATAACGCCCCGGAAGTATTATGTTTAGGTGTCGAAATGTTTAAGATTTTTTGCTGACTTCAGCTGCCACGAACAATGTAGAACTCAGCAGTACAGTTGAAGATATCGTTCTGAAGTCCTCTGCACTGTATAAGTGTATATGTGCGTGTGTTAAAACGTAGAAATTTCAGTGACCATCGCTTTAAGTTTTGCGGGACCTGCTGTCAACAGGTTGCTAAAGTTGTTCGGTGCATGTGGTTTGTGCGCAAGATGGCATCTGTAGGATATTAACACACCTAAACAGGTAAGATTAGCGGTTTCTGTTACGAAGCATCTCGAGAATGAATATCAGAATTATTACTTACTCTGTAATGGATTAGAAAGATTAGGTTAACATAATACCAATTTGTGCCTAATCATATCTTTAAAGAACCGATGACCTTTGTGGGAATTGCATCATCATAGAAGATCGAATACTAACAATGATAACCACATTACTGAAACACTCTGCTGTAGTAATTTATCCTTCACTTTACAATGTGTCCATATTAGTAATGTAATGTACTAGGGAAAGTTCTGTAACGCGAGAATCCCAATTCTGTTTACATATACAGCATGTATATGTTATCATTTCATTAAGTAAAATTCATGCATTTAATTAAAATGTAATGTAATATTTAACTAGTCTCTAATGCAAGCTTCTTGATGTCAGTTTTAAGAAATTAAAGATATATGAATTTCGGTAATAATTAATTAGCCCCAGATTTAATTATGAGAATATGGCTGCTTTATTCAGGAAAACAACTGAAACGAGCGCAAAAAACTTAACCAACGTTTTAAGCTTAGGTAGATTCGATAATTAATCATTTTTCTGGAATTCAAAAATAAATAAATAGATTCGAACTAAAAACAAAATAAATTGAAATATTAATTACGTCAGATAAGTATTTTTGGTATAAATCTCACTGCCCTCCTCACCACCAAATACGGAAGATGCGGAAAGGTCAGGGAATGACCACCGCATATCCCGGAGCAATATGGCATTAGTTGCTAATGCTCCTAAAAAAAAAAAAAAAAAAAAAAAACACTGTCCTCCTTACCCTTACATCTGATCGAAAAGGCCTAAGTTCGAATCCAGTCAAGGATACCTGAAATTTTTGTCGGCTTTAATTCACAACGCGACAGAGTTAGTTGGTCTGAGGAGGGAGGGGGGCTGGATGACTTTCTGTTCCCAGCAACTGGGTTAGACGGATTAACTAATTATGCTGAACATAGCATAATTAGTTAATTTTTTTCTTTTCTTTTTTTATTATTTTTTTATTTTTTGAGATTACATTTCGTTCGTTGGGGATCATTCACTAAATGAATCACTGAATCATTCACTAAACTCAACATGTTTTTCCCGTAGACTTCAAAGCTCTCCGACCGCGATGTAATGCGCAGAATGCAATTCTCGTGATATTCAGACTAAAGAACGCCTATATACATACGCATTTTAAATTGTTTGAATAAATAATTATTTTTCTCATGTACAGTAAATTACATAACTTTATTTACATCACAGATGGCCAACCTGCGGCATGAGCGCCACTCATGGCACGCGCTAGTATTGTCAGAGGCATGCCGCTGACTACAAATATTAATGCAAAAATAACTGTGCAAACAATTATTCAACTAATTTTAAAAATCAGAAATGCACATTAACGCACACAGTTTAAATTCCGCTTTTATTGTCAGAAATTATGGCCCGGTTTCAAAATTACGGGATCCTACCATTTATATTCACTGCCTATTAGCGTTAGTTTAGCGCAGGTAGGTAAGGGGCGCTAGTGAGCTGCTCGGGACATTAATTCTGTAAGGACAAACATTTTTTTTTTTTTTTCATTCGTTAGCCTATATTATTTATCTTATAAGAGTTTAATGTACTCAGCATAAAATTAATTTACACAGCAAAAATAATAAGAGGCGCCAGGCCTTTTTACAGTACTTTTTTAGCTTTATTACAGAAACATGGCAACGGAGTTATGTACACTCCCGCCTAAAAGTTTGCAATCACGTTTCATTTTTCTTAATTTTCATTAAAGTATTTTCTATTATGTATAAAAATCAATTTTTATACATAAAAATTGATTTTTCTTAAATATTTTAAAATTTTTTAAAAATTTTTAAAAAATATTTAAGAAATATTTTAAAAAATTTCTAGAATATCCAGAATATTCTATAAAGGTGTAGAAGACTCTCAAATGTGGTAGAACACTGCAGAAGATTCCAGAATGTGGCAGAACGTTGTAGGTGATTCCAGAGTGTTCTAGAAAGTGGGAGTATTGTTTCAATATTATAGAAGATTGCAGATGGTTCTAAAGTGTTTTGCAATAATATAAATTGAGGATTAAGAGCTGTAATTTATAAAATCGAACAACCGTCATTCAGAAAGAGTGGCTGGTTTTGTGTGTTTCGTGATAAACATGGCAAGAAATTAGGGCTTGAGTGTTGAAAAAAGAAATGCTATTATAACTCTGTAGAAAGAAAGTTATTCCATGAGAAGTATTGGCAGAAGACTACGCCTTTATAATTTAAAGGAGTACAAACTACGATCAGGACGACGGCGCACAACAACGAAAGTACAACATAACACTGATTATATGATCCCATAAAAGCTCTATTACGTTTAAGTCAGGAGATTGGGGTTGCTACACCATAATTAGCAATAACCCCCCCTCCCTGTTTTTTTTAGTTGTAAAATGTCTCTGCACATCTTAGAGCCGTGCTTCAAGTCATTGTCTTGTTGTAATATAAAATTTCTTCCACAAAGCCGAAGTCCAGAGGATATTGCTTTATGTTCAATAATATTTTTATAGCCTTCTTAAAATTCCTTCAATTCTGACGATGTCACCCACTCCAAAAAAATAGAAGCCACCAAGATCATGATGGAACCACCACTTTGCTTGATTGTCTCACATAAACAGTAATCCAAAAATTTAAAATTTGGATCCATTCGTCCACAGTACTTTTTTCCGCTCTTCAATTGGCCACTGTTGATGGCCCTTAAACCATCAAGTTCGTGAAGTCTGCCTATCTTCACAAAATTTACGTGAAACCTTGCAGATCGCTTGGAATAATGTTAGTCAAGATACTATTATAAAATTAATCGTCAGAATGCCACGTCTGTGTATGGCAGTGATAAAACCTAGTGGAGGATATTCTGATAAAAAAATCATTATAGTTGTTAATATTAATCATTTGAATCTTTTTTGCTGTATTTTACCTACTAACACTTGCAGCACATTGCTGGATGCCTTATACACTCTTTACGCTTATACGCTTTACTCTTATTCCCTACACTCTCTACTCTTTACTCTCTACACATGTCCTCATCTTTAAT
The DNA here is from genome assembly GCF_048544385.1 of Mastigoproctus giganteus. Classification (NCBI taxonomy): domain Eukaryota; kingdom Metazoa; phylum Arthropoda; class Arachnida; order Uropygi; family Thelyphonidae; genus Mastigoproctus; species Mastigoproctus giganteus. Next base: position 87,936,278 of record NC_143582.1, on the reverse strand, counting down.
TTTGAGTGTGACACTTTCACTTTATTTCTAATATATTTTGCATGGTCCAAAGTTATTTATTTGCTAAGAATACATTTCATTGTTCACTCACCTACTTGTCACGAGACAAGCAGATATCTGACAGAAGTAGGATATATAGACATGCACACTCGATGACAAGTAGAAAACAAACAAAATGGAGTGAGAAAAGGGCGCATGGATCTCTTCACAAGTGTGATAGAATGGAAAGTAGAAGGTAACGAGGCCATTCATCACAAACCTCTAAGAACAACATTTAATGACTCCAGGATGTCAACAGCTGAAACGGATACCGATAGAAAATTGCAAGGGTATTCTTAATAAGCTTACGAGGAAGAAAGTTGATGCGCCAAAGCAGCTGAGACAATAGAAGCATCAGTATATGGATGTTTGCAAATTGCGTCAGTATATGTGAATTAAAAATAAAAAAAAAAAACATTTAACCTTCGCAAGAGGCAGACTAACTTAGCCACAGTCTGAAAAACGCCCATAAAAATCCCTCTTATATTGACAGGATTCGAACTGATGCCTTTCCTACACACTGTGAAAAGCCAGAAATACTTTTGTACTAATCGACGTACTGCAATCAAGGATTGTTGCTTTTGGATTATAGGTGCATCAGCGATTTTGCCAAAATTGCGCTATTGTATATTATGTGTTCACTTGTATGTGAACATACAAGTGAACATACAAGGTATGTTCACTTGTATGCAATTTTATATGTATGCACTTTTATATCAGAACCTTGGATGCATTTCTGACAGCTATTAACCCTAACTACTAACTGTCACATTTTCATAAGAAAATTGAAAGTGAACACATAGTTTGGAACGAGACTGATTTAAAAATTATAATATAAAGACAAAATATTTCTAAAAAAAACATAACTTTCATATGTAAAAAGTTTATATCCTATATAATCCGATGGCATGTGGGGAGAGTAGTTTTAAGTTATTATACCTGTACAAAAAAAAAAAAAAAATGTGTAGTAAAATCGTTTTATCATTGTATATGGCATGCTGTGGCATGTAAATAAATAGTGCGGGGAAGGAAGATGATATAGAGTTCCTGCACCTTAGTCGTAGCCAAAGATATCTTGTATTGAGATGATACAAACTCACATGTGGTAATATTTTTTTTTTAGCTATATTATGCAAATAAATATTACTTGCTCCTCCCAGTACACAACGTTTCCATCGTAGCTAAGCTCACGATGGCCATCAATGAAATTTATCCTGGGAACTTACACTACCGAAAGAAAACGGTGTAGAAGTTAAGACAATTTTTGTTTTCGCGTAAGCTACATTTGGACCGTTGGGTAAGATCCAAGGGCATTAAATGAACCTTTGGGCAAGACTCAAGGTCACTAACAAAGAATGCCGGTGCTGTGTGACATTGGCGTGTGTATAGGAAGCGGACTTGGCTTCCCGTACTATTTAACACCAAGAAACAAAATCCAGTGAACTAATTTGCATTGTCATGCATATTGCAAGTGCATCTTTCTCCGAGAATAAAAATTTCCAAACTTTGTTGAGAGGTTTTATGACGTTTTATGGCATATAAAAAGATGCCTGGTGCATTAAGTCGATTGCATAAATCAGTGAAACAAGTATCGCACGCATTTACAGAACAAACTAACAAATGTTTTGTGTTGTGTCGTTTTTTTTTAAATAAAAAACAAAGTTGTCTCACATTATTGTATAAAGGGGTGACGAATAACAATAAGAAAACAAGCACGTATAATTTTTTTTGCTATGTATTTTACACATGCACAACGGTGATTTATCCTACAGAATTTCATAATTAAAATTTTTCGCAGTTTTTTCAAATTGGTTTCATATTAACTTTGCAAAAAGAAATGAAATTATTCAAATTAAAAAAAAAATAATAATAAATTAAATGCAATTAAATGCATGTTATGAAAATTTTTGTTGTTAGATAACACCCATGCATATCCTTCCAATGAAATTTTATCATGCGACAACTGGCAATATCAATACCATTTCTTAATTCTCGCCCCTCATACAACCTATGGATAAGGGAGTCATACTCAGCTGTAAACAATTATATCGGAAGAAAAACTGAAGAAGTTTTTTTTTTTTCTTCTTCTTCTTCTTTATTTTGGTGATTCTGACAAGATACGAAAAGACAATGGTCAATATTAGGCAATTATGAAATAAATGTGCTATTTACAACTGGGATGCAAGTCAAAATAAAGAGCAACGTACAGTGTGAGAGCAAGGAAAAAAAGTTTTAATTGATGATGTTGCTTACTTTTATTTAGATGGAATCTAAAGACAAAGAGCGTCAAAATGTGTTTCATAAGAGATTGGAAAAAAAAAAAAATTAAAAAAAAAATATATATATATATATTAAAAGCTGAAATCAAAATAAAAATTATTATATTAAAATTGAAAATATTATTATATCTTTTTGAGTTAGGGAATATAACCCCCATAAGCCCACTACTGTTTAAAAATCGGGCAAGTGAATGATCGTTAATGCCGATCAATTTTGAAATTGTCATATTCTCACCTTGTTTTTATACCCGCGTTATCGTAGTAGTAGTAATGGAGGCATGTGATGCAAGAAAGCAAGCGCATGAGCTTATGTAGCATCAGCCAAAAAAAAAAAAAAAAAACTAATTTCACGCATCCATTCCCTCTAAAAGCTTGTCCAGTTCCTCCTTGAATTTATTTAACCTATCTACTTCCACAACGGCAGACAGAAGTCTGTTCCAGCAATCAACTACTCGCTGGTTAAAGGAGCGAGTAGTTGATTGCTTCCGCACATCTATTCTACATCTGTCTTTCCTCAATTTGAATTTATGCCTCCTGAGGTTCGTAATCTGAACAAGTGGAAGGATCCCATCAGAATTCAGCATGCTCAGCCCATTTTTTTCTGTTGGGCTAACTTCAACTCCATATTCTATGGTTATTTTCCTTCCCCGAATTCATTGTTTGTCTTGTCTCTCTCCCTTATCAACCAGTTAGCAAAACTCTGGTAAAAACAACAACTGAACAGAGCCTAGAGCTCTGTTCAGTTGTTGTGAACACTACTTGTACCTCCTACTTGTGAAACACTACAGACCGATGGTGGCGAACGCCCCAGTCTCTTGAAGAGAGAAGGCTCATTTTCATCAATAAACCACATGCCTATTGTCCTATTTCTTCTCCCTTCACGTGGGTGCGGGATCTTATTGTTCTAACTGATAGAACAGAACGTGCTTGGTTGTGGCCCGCCTCCTAGTGGCGTGGACGAGTATTGAGAAGCAGTGTTCCTGAAGTTCACTTCTTCTTAGTAGCAAAGTGGCCAGAAAACACATACACACACACACACACACCACCACCACCACTCATTTTTCGCTTTTTTTACAATCTATCATCACAGAACTCCACAGCGGAGTTGAACTAACGTCCCGGTACCACTCTGCATAAGATGCAAAGGCATACTCGATTCCAGATATATTCACGGTCACCACTCTTCTTGCTACCACTAACATTATCCATTTGACATTCACATCCGTCGGCTTTGCAGACAACTAACTTTATTTATTTAACTACGCTATATTACAAATATATCCAGACTTTCCTGGGATTTGTAAAAATAAAAATGAAAATATAAATATGAATGAGAAACATGGTAGATTAGGTGCGTGTTAAGCGCCAAAGGAACTAAGAGTACGAGGCATCAGTATATTGTGTCTGTAACTGCGTGTATTCTTCAGTCAGTCTGCTGTTTGCAAGAAAAAAACCGGAATTTCCAGGATTAAAAAAATGAAATAAAATAAAATAAAATAAAAAAGATACTGTAGCCGGAAATCGACTAATTTAGTCACGTTTTTAAAAAGCTCATACGAATTCCTCGCGACATTGAGGGAATTCGAAGCCAGCCTTTTCCACCAGGTATGGGAAAGACGGTGATTTAAAAACACATAAAACTCTAGCCTGAGACCGACTAACTCAGTCACGTTTTAAAAAAAAAAAGCTCATATAAATTCCTCGCGACATTGAAGGGAATTCGAACCCAGCCTTTTTCACCCGGCGTGGGAAAGATGGTGATTATATTAACTGTTCTGCACGGAGAGCACACGGTAGATGGATCGAGGCGTTGAGATTAGGGACTTCGAACGGGGAATCACCATTGGATGCCATATGAGCAATCAATATGTTCGTTCCATTGCAGCAAAATTGCGAGATATTTTTTTATGCAATGATAATCATTAATAATCGCCAAATACAAACGAAATTGTGCTGCTGCATCCAGGAAAGTTCCGGTAAACCGCAGAAATTGACGGAATGTGACCAGAGGGCGATAATACACTGAAAGGAGGCTTGAAGTGGTGAAACCCATGTTTAGTCTCTAGAGCAAAGTTTCCGGCAATACCCCCCCCTCCCCCAATACTTCTCCTTCAACCCATGCACAGTACTAAGTACTATAGGTTTTGATACCTTTCGTGTTTGGGGGTTTCATAAAAAAAAAAAAAAAAAAAGAAGAAAGAAAGGACAGAATTCATTGGACACCTGGTTCCTGAGCACCGCGACGCGGTCATCCCTCTCACTAGTGGACGAACCCACTGCTTGGCAGGTATATAGGTACAATGCACCACTGCATTCACGTAGACAGTAATTCGATGTAAGTATGGATAAAAGTCGTGAGTTAACCGATTTTGAAAGAGGGATGATCGTGGGTGCCCGACGCATGGGTCACTCTAAAGCGGAGGAAGTGCAGAAATTGCACTGTCCCCGTTCGACAGTATCAAGAGTGTATCGGGAATACGCCATTTCCCCGATAACATCTCATTGTGGACAGCGCTGTGGGGGGAGAAAGGTGGTGGATGAACGTGGCCGTCGATGTCTGTCACATTGTTTCAGCCAACGGGGGGGGGTTGACAGTGGCACAAATCACCGCCGAGTTCAACGAGGGAGGTGCCCGAAACGTCTCCACTAAGACCGTCATGCGATCATTAGCTGCAATAGGTTATGGGAGCTGCCGACCCACCAGAGTCCCATTGCTAATACCACGACACAGGACTCTATGCCTCAACTGAGCGAAAGAACATCGGCACTGGACCTTGGATGATTGGAGACGGGTCTCCTAGCCTGATGAGTCCTGTTGTTCCAGTTATTTCGAGAAGACGGGAGGGTGCGTATCTGGCGGAAACCGCACGAAGCTATGCACCCGTCATGTCAATAAGGAACTGTTCAAGCGATCGGTAACTGTTCAGGACGGTCGGAAATGGTCTGGAGCGTGTTCAACTGGCACACGTTGGGCCTCTGGTACGTCTAGACGCATCTCTGAACGGTCCAGATTACGTGTCCATCCTTGCAGACCATCTGCATCCCTTCGTTGTCATCGTGCACCCACAGGCCAATGGACTCTTCCAGCAAGACAATGGGCCACCCCACAAAACCGTGGTGAGTATAACATGGTCTGAAGAGCATTCCGCAGATTTTACCACCATGGATTGTCCTCCTCGTTCACTGAACATGACCCTGTGAAGCATCTTTGGAATGGTGTGGAAAAGTCCGTTCGAGCTTTGGATCCTTCACCCAGCAATGCGACGGAATTATGGACAGCGGTGCAGCAAGCGTGGATGGAAATATCTGTGGAATGCTTTCGCGAACTAGTGGACTCAATGCCTCGCCGTGTGACTGCCCTTATCAGGGCAAAAGCTGGGCCTACCAGTTACTAGGTAGGTATTCTGCGTCACGCAGAACTCGTCAGTCTTTACTGAATATCGTCAACTAGGATTTCAGGAAACTTATATTAGTACAATGACGATACACAGGAAGCTGTACCGCATTGGATTATTATTATTTCTCCCTGATTGGGGATTCCACTTCGTGACCGGTATTGCTACTAAGTACACAGGGTGGTTGTTGTTATGTCTGGTTTTACTGTTGGTCGAGGAACTCTCTGACAGGTCTGGTCCTACAGATGTTCAGCATTGCGACTTTCTGGAGTTCCTTGTAGGTGTTCGCTGGGACCTATTGCCGCTAGGCTGTTATGTAGGGTCTTTGGCACCATACCGGTGGTTGACACGATTATCGGGATGATCGTTACATGTTGCATATGCCACATCTCTTTCCTGTCTTAGGTTTTTGTTCTTCCTGATTTTTCCCCATGGGTTTTCTGCATGTTGCCAGTGTTGGGTGCCACTATGACAATCAGATAGGTAGCCCTTTCCTTCTTGTCCACAAGGGTTATAACCGGTCTGTTGTGTGGGATTGTCTTATCCGTTATTATGGCGCGGTCCCAGTAGAGCTTGTGGGTTGAGGGCTCTAGTACCGCCTGGGGTTTGTACTTGTAGTACGGTACACTTTCTTCGATCAACTGGTACTTCTTTGCTAGCTTCTGATATATCATCCTGGCCACCAGGTCGTGTCTATGAGAGTGTACTTAGTCTGGGTGATCATCTTTCATCCCACGGTGATGCGTTGGATCGTTTCTGATGCCAGGTGGCATCATCGACATGTGTCATCGGACACTCCGGGCTCCTTGGCGATGTATTTTCTATAGTTTCTGGTGTTGATTACCTGGTCTTGAATGGCGAGCATGAATCCTTCAGTCTCCAGGAAGAGCGTCCGCTGGTGAACCATGCATTGGAAGCAATTTTATCTATGTGATCTTGATGCTCTGCCCACCTTTCTAGCTTCTTTGGTGCCTCCTGGTTGGGAGGGGATACCTCACTTAGATGAGGGGGTATACCGCTTGTTTATCTTCCTTATGGCCTGGTGGAGTGCTGCTGTGTGTTTCTGTAAGTAATCCTTCAGGTTAGCAATCGCTGTTTTCTGTTGCTCGATGAGGTCTATCAGGCCCATTCCTCCTTCTTTCCGAGCAATTGTCAGTCTCTCCACGGCTGAATTCAGGTGGTGTTGGCGACTCTTGGTCATCATTGTCCTTGTCTTTCTCATTATATCCTCCAGCTCGGTGTTAGTGCAATCTATGAACCCGAAGGAGTATGTTAGCATTGGGACTGAATAGATGTTTATGGCTTTAACTGTGTTCCCTCCGTTCAGCTTTGCTTTCAGCAGGCTTCTGAGTCTCTGATGGTATTTTTCGGTCAGGCAGGCCTTAATTTCCTTGTGCTGTAACTGCTGAGTCTGCATCATCCCCAAGTATTTGTAGGCCTCTCCATCTGCCATGGCTTCGATCTCTTTACCAGTCTGCAGCTGGTAGTTTCGGCTGACTAATTTTCCCTGTTGCCTTCCGTGGGTCTTTATTATTATTATTATTATTATTAGCCGTATGTGGTGGAAGGAAGTCTGAGGCTTATGCTACACCAGCCAAAAAAAAAAAAAAAAAAAGGAGAGAGAGAGAGAGAGAGAGAGAGAAGTAGAAAGGAATCACCAAGAAAGAGAAGAATGATGATATCCGGCCCATACTCACCAGATGTGATACGGATGATCTGCAAAACACAAACCAAATATTACAGATTACAATGCACAATGTTGACTTGTCTAGTGCACAACACTGAACCTTTATCAGAGTATGTCGTCTGAACTGAGAAGTCTGGCAGCGGTGCTGTCACTGTCTGTGGTTGCTTTGCGTGGTTTGTGGATGGATAACTAATCTTTATTCTTGGAACAATGAATGCCATGTGGTACACTGACATTCTTGACAATCCTCTCTTCTTGCAGTATGGTAGCGCCCTCGTAGGTAGCACAGTTGGTTGGATCGCTGTCTTCCCCAGCGATCTGAGGTGGAAACGATCTGAGTTTGAGTCCCATCGATGACTGGAGGAATTTTTATGGAACTTTTTCACCATGAGTTAGTGGCTGAGTTAGTCGGTCTCAGGCGAGGATAGAATGGTTTTTCTCCCGGAAACTCGACCAGAAAACAGAAAATCAACATCAGAACACACGCAATTTACATGGAGCAATATGGGCCTTAGTCACTGATGCTCCTAAAACCCCACTACAACAATAACAACAATGTGGTAACCGTATGGGGAAGATATTTTTCTGTTTCAGCATGACAATGTACCCTGTCAGACTGCAGTTTGAAGACATGAGCGTGCAAACAGGCTCACTAGTCTGTCCAGAACTCCGATACCTTAATCCGACTGAGCACCTTTTGCATGAATCGGAACTCACTGGACCAGGCAAATATGCACGCAATCAGTAGCTTAATTAGCTGTTATGTTGAAGAATGATTGGACCAAAATACCGCTTTCCTGTTATCAAAATCTGTTTCAAAGTCTATTGACAAGGAAAAAGTCTATAATTAAGGTAAAAGGTGGGCCGAGTTATTAAATATTATATATTAAATGTTATTAAATATTGTATCGATAAATGGTTCTTTTAAATATGCAAGTACTTGATTACTTTTGACAATACAGTGTAGGTTTAATACTGCCGACATGTAAAAGTTGACAATATTTTTGGTGGTCGCCCAAGAAACGTTTACGAGCTGCTGGTTTGACACCTCTGTTCCTTAGTGTAATTTAATGATGATATTTCATATATAACAAGCTGTATTCACTTTCTAGGCAGGCGAGATCTAATGAATACATTTCCGAAAGTGATACACATAGCTATTTTAAAGTGGAACTTAATGTCATCAGGAATGACTAAGAATATCAAAGCACTCTTAATATTCATTTTTTCTTGTATTTTAATAATAAGACTCGAAGTTCAGACACACACACAAATAAAAAAACAAAGCCAAAAAAAAAAAAAAACACGCAACTCTCACGCAAGATTGGCACTATATAACTCGGCCAAAGTGTGAAAAAAGTTCAGTTCACAAAGGGTCTGCCGTCCCAGGGGTAAGGGGAGTCGAAAACTAGGATTTCCTCGACAGTCAGTTTATACTGTTATTTAACGTCAGAAGAGAATACATTCCAAGAATGCAACTACTCCAAAATACCCATGTCCATATGTCTGGATGGTGCGGAACGCGTATCACTGAATTAGCAAGATCAAAATTAGCCGAACGGGCTGTAGAGTGAATGAACCATTAAAATAAATTTGGTTCTCTTCCAACGTGTACATTTGAACGGAAGGAAAATGATATCATTCTTTTCTATTACTTATCTGACAGCCCTGTAACTTACGGAATCCGAGGAGTGAGAGGTTAACGAACCCTTTGCTTGACGAAATTATGATGAAGTGTAACTGTACACCTGGTACTAAGAGAAAGCTGCCACTCGTTAAAAGGAATACTTTTTAAGTTAGAAGAAAACTAGAAGCAGCCGTACGTAAAAGGGTTTCATTAATTTGTTTCGCTAGTCTATCCGTATTCAGAGTTAAATTTTGCAATTTTACTTTATATTTTAGCATTTCTAACGGACTTTTTAAACTTATGATTTTAATTCTTTTTTTTTTTTTTTTTTTCATATTAATAAAAGACTGTACCCAGAATAACAAATGCGATATTATTTCATAAAAAGTTCAACTCCATTTCATTCTGCTTCGGCCATAAATTATCGCCGTCTTTAACCAGATGCATGAAATCAAACAAGCTGATGAAAACTGCCAAAAGAGAATTATAAAATTTCTTTAAGATACACTGTACACTACACTATATACAAATAAGTTTCCGTATTTACTACACTATATAGAAGTAAGTTTACTATTTGTTATTTATACGTACTCTACTATACGATATACCGTACTATATACAAATAAATTTCCGTATTGTAAATTCTCATCGACGCACATATACATACAATACAATCACTCAATCAGCACCTGCCTTTGAAATCACTCGCAAATCTCCATACATTGATCAATATCATCTTCACTCTTGGCATACAAAGAGCTGTGGGATATGGCGCACTATGGCCACAGATGCCGATGCGCCTAATAAATCCCCGAACAAACAAACAATATGCAGTTTACGCTAAACAAATCTCAGTACTGTATAGTGTATATACACCTAGCCCAAAGATTTTTTGGTGATCGCGTAAACACCTGTAAACCACAGCAGCACTGCCTTCATTTATTGAGGACCTACATCTGTAGAAATCGTTTTTTAAAGAGTACTATTATTATTAGTATTATTATTAGTATTATATTTTGTAGCCATTTGAATTTGTACTTATGTTATCTATATGTGAACCCCTGGCGCTCGTCGCCGTGATGGGATATTGTGCTGTAAATCTACTTCACAATAAAGATTTATTTATTTATTTATTTATTTACTACCATCAGCCGTAAAGTTAAGCCCGGCAACCCAAAGGTCGCGGGTTCGATTCCCGCCTCGGGCTTGGATCAAAGTACTGCAAAAACCTTGGGAGGTGCAATATGGCCACAGAAGCCAATGCGCCAACAACTACCAAATCAAAAAAAAAAAAAAAAAAAAGACTTCTTGTAAACGGTAATAATATTGGAGATTAAATATCAACAATATCTTTATGTACAGATAAATATATTGCAATAAAATGTTAATACATTTTCCAAATCAGTACATAGAGAATGTACTGATTGTGGAAAATGGGGGGTGGGGCGTCGTTAAATTCAGTTTCAGATAATATCCCAGATTAGTACAGGCCATAGTGCAGTATTTGCTATTAGAAATTATGCACACCACACGCTATTTGTCATCTGTATGTGGCTTTTGTACTTTCTTTTCTGATATGTTACAGTAGCATATGCTTCCTTGAATAATTAAGCTGACCTTGGCTAAGTTCATAAATCCACTGGCATGACCATGTCTAATTGCTTTGAATGCGTTGCTTCAGCACTGGCTTCATAGAGACGTAAGACATGGGGGAATTTCATAATCATTTTTATTATGCATCAGTCGTTATTTTGCTTAGTTTAACCTGATCGTTGAAATAACTATGTGCTCATCTACAGTTAAATGTCAATAAACATCAACATTCATTTATAGCCTGTAGATAACTATCTTTTAGCAAGTATAAAAATAACAGAGAGGTAAAAATGAATTCAGAAACCTTCAACGAGGTCTTACTAAATTTATAATTACCTCAACGTACTTACATGCAGCTTACATAACGAAACCTACATTCTTATTTATATAAATTCTTACATACAATATACAATTATATACCTTCTTATAGAACAGGGTCATCGAAAAAGGTGTCCGTGATTTCCCTTTTAATTATCTTCAAAAATATTTGATTGATTGCTGTGATCGTAGATCGTACAATGACCTTGGCTGCGCCTTGAGTGTGCACAGAATGACTCCTACGCGCACCGCCTCAGTCAGTGTCAGTAAAATGGCTGTGCAACAGAAAGAGCAGTGTGTATTGTGGTACACTGAATTGACGTTGCACCGTTATGACAGATTTAAATTCAGCGTACCACAACACAAACTGCACTTTCTGTTGCACGGTGGCCATCTTACTAACGCACTCACTGAGGCGGTACGCATAGGAGTCATTCTGCGCACACTCACGATGAGCCAAAGTCATTGTTGAGGTGTCAAAAAAACAAAAAAAAAAAGTGAGTTACCACATTGTTTGCTGCTACGATCATAGTAATCGATCAAATATTTCCGAAAATAATTAAAAAGGAAATCACGGACACCTTTTTTGATGACCCTGTATAGTACATGAATATAGTATATACACTGGTGCGCAAAACTTAAGGACCACTCAGGATTTCACATGTAGCTTCTTATAGGGTGGCCTGGATATGGGAAAAGCATACCAAAGGAACCTCGTGAGGTACAGAAATGACGAAGAAAACAACGACACAACAACGGAAACAAAACGGTACAGAGGGACTTTATTCAAAAAGAGCAACATAGCACTGGCTGCCATGATACAGATGCATCACTGCCAAAGATGGAACAAAGGGAAGAGGTGGTCCTTAGTAGGAGATATGGTCACCTCTAATGTCGATGCTGGCTTTGCACTGCCTGTCCATACTTAAAACAATGTTGTTGATAAGTTCTTGCGGTAACATCGTCCATTCCTCTGTCAGTGCCATCTTTAGAGGGTGAACATTTTCTGGTGGGTGTGGACGTGCAGCTAGGCGTCTCCCCAGAGCGTTCCATGTGTGTTCGATGGGGATTTAGATCGGTAGAACGGGCAGACCAATCCATACGAACAATGTCCTCACTTTCTAAAAGCATATCAACAGCTGCAGTGCGATGGGGTGTGGCCTTATCATCCATAAACACGAACTCGGGACCAGTGGCACCTCAGAACAGACGCATATGGGGAAGGATTACCTCAGTACAATAGCGTGCACCGGTTACAGTACCGCCTTCCAGGATCTGGAGTTGTGTACGTTAATCCGAGATAACGCCTCCCCAGACGAGAACACCTCGACTGCCATATCGATCCCTTTCAGTGATGTTTGTGGGGTGATACCGTGTGCCAACCTCTCGCCAGATTAGCTGACGTTCAGAATCGCTGCTGAGACTGAATCTACTCTCATCAGTAACGAGTACCTTACACCATTGCGCTGCTGTCGAGTCCTTGTGTTCGATGCACCACTGTAAACGGTGTTTCCGATGGGCAGGTGTTAAAGGGATACAGCGTGTTGGCCGTCGGGCAATCAGTCCACCTTTGTAGAGTCGCCTGGCCACAGTAAACCACGATATCCTGCGTTCTGTGCAGCTTGTTTGCAATGGATCCTACAGACCCTCTTGGCCTGTAGGATCCATTGCAAAGTATATAGCGGTCATCATTGGGCGTTGTTTTTCGTGGACAACCACCACTGGTCCTTCGAACAGTTGTACCTCTCGTTCTGAAGGCCGACCACGCACGTGAGACGATGCTATGGGCGATACTGAACTCTGCAGGCACACTCCTCGACCTTCCTTGAGCTTCCCAATTATTCGACCCCGGGTAAAGTCATCCCGATGTTTATTGGCCATTTCGTTGTCTGTAGCACTGCATGAAACCAATCGAACGTCTGTAACAATCGTGCTCACCATTCAGTAATTTGCACGTAACTACTGTTTTTATCTGTTTATGTGAGCCCTATCATCACGATTCAAATTTTTGCACGTGCACCAGCGTTCTACTGAACGGCCACAGTTATGCAAATCGCCACAGGCTGTTTCGTTTCATTTTATGGTTGTAACCTTTAGAAATAGTGTTGATTCTTAAGTTTTACACACCAGTGTAGTATATGAATTTGTCAAATTACCGATTACAGTTTTTTTTTTTCTGAAATTGTGGTTGTTGCTATTTGATTTTTAGGAGCATTGGCAACTAAGGCCATATTGTTCCGGGGATATGCGGTGGTCAGTCCCTGACCTTTCCGCATCCTCCGTATTTGGTGGCGACGGATTCGAACCCCGGTCTAATTAAGAAGCGTGTGCTACGCACTGCTGCTCCTTCCCACCTGGCTACGTAGGCGCCTGAAATTGTGGTGAGCTATCGATGGGTACTGAAGTCACACAGGTGCAGCCACTAAATAATACTTCAAAACTCATTTCAATTTGACCATCTTATGCAAAAAAATTACTTGACCACAGCGAGTAATGCGTTACTGTGCACTGTAAGAAATGAACGAATATCATTTTTTTATATATAGTACCCTGTAAATACATCAGCCAAAAAAAAAAAAAAAAAGACATCACCCATACGTTTCCCACTTCCAAAAAAAATCACCAAAATTAATCGTTTTCGTGGAGCTCACAACGATTTACTGGTGAAAGCCCGATCCACTATTGCAATGTAGGTAAAAAGATATTAACGGAAGTTGTAAGAGGTGATCAAAACTATATAATGAGAACATTTTTGGATGCAAGAAAAGTCCTTATATACTGGAGCGGCGCAAACATCATTCCTATTCATAAAGATAGCTAGAAGGGTAACCAGAACAAGCTACAAGGCTATTGCTAGACCACAGTTGGAATACTGTGTTCAAGTATGGAGACCGCACCTAAAGAAAGACATTGTTCTTTTTGAAAAGGTCCAAAGACGGGTAACTCGCCTGATGAGATCGGCAAAAGGGCATCCATATGAGGAAAGACTTCTACTATGTGGGTTGCAGAGCTGGGAAACTAGGCATCTTAGAAGAGACTTGATTGAGGTGTTTAAGGCTCTGAGAGGCATAAGCAAAGTGAATGAGGACAAAATTTTCACGGTTATAATTGATTCTATAACTAGGGGCCATAATTTCAAGTTACGGGGGGGGGAGTTGTTTAGAATGGATTGCAGGAAGTTTTATTTTGGCCAGCGAGTTGGGTTGTCCATTCCCATTTCTCTTATTAATTTTTATAATTTATTTTTTGGCTGGTGCAGCATAAGCCATTACTAATACTAATACTATACAAGCCTGTAAGTATTAATTCTGTGTCAGGAAAAATTATGTCGCCGAGAGATCAAAATGCAAGTGCAGTATGCGCTGACCATGGTTCTAGCCCATGTAAAAGCTAATTACGATTACGCCACAGCATCTGACTAGGCGCCTCCGTAGCCAGGTGGGAAGGAGCAGTAGTGCGTAACACACGCTTCTTGATTAGACCGGGGTTCGAGCCCGTCACCACCAAATACGGAGGATGCGGAAAGGTCAGGGAATGACCACCGCATATCCCGGAGCAATATGGCCTTAGTTGCTAATGCTCCTAAAGACCAAATAACAACAGCATCTGACTAACGGAAACAAATGTCTGACCATTTTATGCAAAAGAATACAAAGACAGGCATTTCCCTGGTTTTTCTTGTTGTCAGCATGGGATAAGAATGGGTTGCTGAACAAGGCTACGGGATGATTCGTCTGTTTCTTTCCTTCGGACGTTTTGTTCCCGTTGGCCAACAGTTGTGGCATGACAGCCGAAGTGGCTTGATAAATGTACTAATATTTGGGGATCGTGTTTTACTTATTAAAAATGCTTGGTGTTTCTTTAAAAATTCAAGTACAGCAGATTCTCCTGGATCGGATTAACCGGGACACTTCAAAACTCCAAATTAAAAAAAAAAAAAAAATCAACCCGAAATCAAAAAATTCAAGTAATAACTAGAATAGGTATAAACATATATTTTGCAAGTCGTAAATAAACGACAAGCGGAATTATAAGTCGTCATTGGGAGATTAGTGTACCTATTATCTTGCAATCCCCGCTGTCTTCAAGGCCGCCGCTCGAAAAAAAAAAAAAAAAAAAGAGACCAAATGTTTAGTTTGTTTTAGTGCGTCGCGTCAATTGGTGTGTTCCGTTGCAGCGCAAAAAGACAAATTTTGTTTCGTTATTTAGTATTAGCATTAGTACAGGCATATGATGCAAGAAAGCAAGCTTATGCAGCATCACCCAAAAAAAAAAAAAAAAGAAAAAAGACCGCTCCCATTTAACCCATCCGTTCGTTCCAAATACCTGTCTAGCTCAGCCTTAAATTTATTTAGGCTATCAACTTATACAACAAAAGATGGAAGTCGGTTCCACCAACCAACTACCCGCTGGCTAAAGGCAAACTTCGGCACATCTATCCTATAACTGTCTTTCCTCAATTTGAATTTATGCCCTCTCAGGTGATTATTCTGAGCAAGAGGAACAATCCCATCAGCATTGAGCATGCTCAAATCATTCAAGCCTTTATACACCTCAATTAGATCACTTCGCATGCGCATAGTCTCCAGACACTGTAATTTGTAAAATTTAAGCATTTCTTCATCAGAGCAACCCTTTGTTCCATTCACTAATCTTGTTGCCCTTCTCTATGCTCGTTCCAACAGCTCTACATCCTTCTTAAAATGAGGCCTCCAGACCTATATACAGTACTCAAGGTGTGGCCTGACCATTGCCATATACAAGGGGATAATCACCTCCTTATCTCTGCTAGAAAAATTCCTGTATATCATTGACAAGACACCATGAGCTACTCTTGCAGACCGCCTGCACTGCTCAGAAAACTTCATATCTGCCTGCACAATTACTCCCAGGTCCTTTTCATTCTCTACCACTGTCAAAATAGTACCACAGAGTTGATACGTCACTCTGGGATTACTGCTTCCCATATGTAGTACTTTACATTTGTCAATGTTAAACTTCATTTGCCACCTCTCAGCCCATCTGCTCAACTTTTCTAGATCATGTTGCAGCAGCGTAGTATCCTTAACAACCCTCCCAACCTTCGTATCGTCTGCAAACTTGGACATTAAGCCTGATATACCATCATCAATATCATTTATAAATACAGAAAACAACAATGGACCCAATACTGAATCCTGAGGGACTCCACTAATAACATTAGTCCACGATGAGCAGTGTCCATTGATTACCACTCTCTGTCTTCACCCACTCAACCATCCCTTTATACATAGCAGCAATCTGCCTCCAATGCCACACTGCTCCAATTTGTTCAGCAGTCTTCCATGTGCAACAGTATCAAAAGCCTTTCTAAGATCCGAATACTGTATATGATATCAATGTTATTCCCTGCATCCAGTTCCTTTGTGACCACATCATAGTATCCAATCAAATTGGTCCGGCAAGACTTTCCCTTAACAAAACCATGCTGTGTCCGAGCTAACTGAAGTCTTGTCTAGATGATCCTACAGAGCTTCTTTAACCAGTGCCTCCATTAATTTTCCTTTAACAGAAGTTAAACTAACAGGTCTGTAATTACCTGTGTCTCCCTTTGATCCTCATTTGTGGATTGAGGTCACATTTGCATATTTCCAGTCCATGGGTACCTCCCGTGAGTCCAAGGAAGCTCTCATAATTATGGCTAAGGGTTTGCTACTTCCTTTGCTGCCTCCTTTAATATAACGGGAGCATAACTATATAACATAACTATATTTAATATAACTGGAACATAACTATATTTATGTCAGGGATGTCGGAATTTGTTTCTTAAAATTAATCCTGATTAATTTGATGTGAGTGTCAGGACGAAGAACTTCCTATAAAATGGTATGAGTTAAATATCTTATATTTTTCAAATAATATTAAAGTAGGAAGGATTGAGCTGTATTGCTCTTATATATTTTGAAATTATAACATCAACTTACCTGTGACCCAACAAAAGTCAAGTCCACAGAATGATACTACTCCTGGACTCTTTAAAGTATACAAAAGTTCATGAGGTTCCCGCCTAAAGACGCTGAATGGCATTTGACAGACTTCCTTGCTGCAAAAGAACGAACAGTTTGTATATTCTTCAAATAGGCCTCTGGGGTTGGGTATATTCATACTATAATTTTTTAGTGCTTCTCACCAACCATTGAAGTAAAAACGAAAACCAAAATCTTAAAAAGTTTATGTTTAAGTTTACAATATATTTTACAGTAGATCAAACAAAATACGATTATACAAAATGTTACTGATAATAAAATACTGAATTAGGATAAAATAAAACAAATGTAATTTACAGTGAATATACAAATAAAATGAAAATAAAATACTGAATTAAAATGCAATAAAATATACTAGATTAAAAGCGCTAAAATAACTGAAGCTTTCAAAGGCTTCTGCCTTCTTCCTCAATTTCTGTTGAGGAAGAAGGCAGAAGCCTTTGAAAGCTTCAGTTATTTTAGCGCTTTTAATCTAGTATATTTTATTGCATTTTAATTCAGTATTTTATTTTCATTTTATTTGTATATTCACTGTAAATTACATTTGTTTTATTTTATCCTAATTCAGTATTTTATTATCAGTAACATTTTGTATAATCGTATTTTGTTTGATCTACTGTAAAATATATTGTAAACTTAAACATAAACTTTTTAAGATTTTGGTTTTCGTTTTTACTTCAATGGTTGGTGAGAAACACTAAAAAATTATAGTTTGTATATTATGCGATTTAAAAACTCAGTGACCCTTTCTAATATCAGAGTAGACATTTTAAAGTTAACAAACATAGCAAAAAAGACTAACGGTATGCACTACTACACTGTATGTTCGATCACGAGGATTATTCTGCTCCTTCAGGAGAACAACGCCAAAAACGTGGAGCTAACAGTCTTACGTCCAACTTAGAGACATATACCATTATCCATGGTTCAGCCCAAGTTGCTAATACCTTTTTAAATTATGCAGGCTGACCTAGACAACCGAATCCGCTATGCATTTAAAAATCTGAAACACTGCAGGGACAGCTGTTTCGAAGCTTACTGGCTTCTCATCAGCTGGCGGGTGGCCTCTATTAGCGAATGTGAATCAAAGGTGTATCATACACTGGTGTTCAAAGTGCATCACCTAGGTATTTCACATTTCTAACTCTTTTTCGCGATGTTACATTAATGGCTAGCATCACAAATAGAAATAATGTATAAACAAAAGATATTTATTAATAATTAATTAATTAATTTTCTGTTTATACTCCGGGATATAGTTAAGGCAAAACTAATAATATTTGACAGGTGCTCTCAAAATATTCCAAAATCAGCATTTGCAACCTTTATACAACAGTTTTGGTCAACACGACAATTATGGCTGAAATGTTATCAGAAGCCCTCAATTTGCTTCAGTTTATCATTTTAAATGGTAAACAAAATGAAAAGTTCACCAGGTGCAAAGTAATATTTAGTTGAACCGCCTCTGGCCATGATGACAGCAGCACACGGTCGAGGCATTCACAAGATCAATTTCTGAAGATAATCAACTGATAATTCGTGGTTCCAAATACCAATTATGGCTTCCTCAAGTTCACGAAGGGTCTTTGGTTTCTTTCTGGCAACTGCAGATTCCAGACGATGCCAACAGTTCTATATAGGATTCAGGTCCGGACTGTTTCCTGGCCAGCTAAGAGTTGTAATGGACCGTTCTTCCAACCATTTTTTCACCTGTAATAAATGTAAACACATTACTGTCGAACCTCTAATGCAGAAATGAAGCTAAAATAACTACAGAAGTGCCTACTCACACTTTTCGCCCGATGACAAGGAGCAGAGTCGTCCTGAAAGATGCAGTTACTTGGCAGGTTAAAATGGTCTCTAATGGTTTGCCTTCCAATATAGCCAGGTATTCATTGGCATTTACGGAATCTTTTGGAAACTCCAGGTGACCTACTCCGCCATAGATACGAAATACACTCCCATATCATTTGGCTGGTAGGGAATTTCACTGTAGATACCATACAGTCTGGATGGTATTCTTCACCGCGTCTACGGCGAATCGTTTGTCTCCCATCAGAGCCATGCAGGTTGAATTTCTTATCCGAGAAAATAACTGACTTCCACTGCTCGGGGGTTCATCTGACGTACTCCTTACACCAAATTAATCGGGCCTTTTTTCATTTTTTGTGTGAGGAGGGGCTTCTTCTTAGGACGACGGGCTACAAGTCCATTTTTCAAGAGGCGTCTTCTAACTATTACTGCACTTGCTGCCACTCCTATATGTTCTTCCCATTCTCTTTTCAGCTCAGATGAATAAGCTTTACGGTTTTTAAGGCATAAGCGCTTCAAAACGGGGTCGGTCCTGTTTTGGTGTAGAGACTCGTTTGCGTTCGGTTCCTTTTTTCCTATCAGCAGAACCAGTATTCTTGAGTTTGGAAAGAAATCTACTCACTGTCGACTGATTACAAGACACTCTATAAGCAATATGACGTGAAGAACATCCTTCCTCACGTAAAGCAATATAGCACTCTTTCTTTGTGGCATCAACTACACGTAACTCGCCATCCTGACACAAGCAAGGAATGACTGCAACTCTTGCAGAGCGTGCTTATATAGCTGAAAGTAACAGCTGCTGCAATATTACGTCATCGCCTACGCGTGTCAATATTATCTGATGCAATCTGTAAGAAATATTGCCATATACCTACGTTATTCGGACGACAATTACAATTTTACGGGATGATGCACTTTCTTTGAACATCGGTGTATAACAACCGTTATGTGTTCATTTCCCCAAAACGTTCGAGGCCACGTGATCATTAAACATAATAATGTTCTTGTGTTCTTTATCCTGTACTCTTCTCTGACCTAATGTGGCCATCTCAGAATATAAACAGAAAATTTAATTATTTATTTACTTATGGTAAATAAATGATTAAATTTATTTAATTATTTATTTACCATAAATAAATAATTAAACTGCTCATATGACCACAACAATCGCTACGCCAAAAGTCCCCAAAACAAGAACAACCATATTAAAATCATATCTTTCTATCAACATTGTTTCATAAATTTAAGAATATGGTAATATAGTTTATTTTTAAGAATAACGCAAAATACGTAGTTTAAAATTTATGCGGCGATATATATTCAATAGGTCTTTCTGCTCGAGACAACGAACAGGGGTAACCACCGAGTAATTTCCCGGTATCTCTGTAGCAAAAATCACCCCTAGTTTTTCCACAGGGGTGATCCACGTCTAAACTCCCCAGCTTAAAAAATTTACCGATTTTGTGTTGGTTGGTTGGTTGTATCAAAATGAGCCCATGAAGAGGGAAAGGAACACAATGAAAAAGGAGGGAACAGCTTTAACAAATTTTAATCTTATTTTTTTAAATAATGAACATATAAAACATAGTTATTCTTTTTCAGGACTGCTGCTAAGAAAGGCAATACCGAGCATTTTTCTGAAGATTCGCCACTAATATCTGCTTATGCTGCTAATGAAAACGACAAAGTATCCCGAATAGAATCAGATAAGGAATATCTTTCAAAAGTAAATTTTCATTTTTTAAGTATTTATATTGACATGATAAGATTTAACTGTAATTGCTTATAAAAAATATTTAACTTCAATAGAATCCTCAGCTATTAAAAAAAACAATCTCAGTCTATTTTGGAATCACTGGAACAGATATAAACAGCAATCAAAAATAGAAAAAAATACATCATTACCTACAATGGAAGAATTCATGAATTTCTTTGAAAATCTATACTCATCAAATAATGAGATAAACAATGAAACGAATAATTTTCAGAATGATATGGGAAATGACCTGTTCTGTAATTTTGAAAAAACCCCAGACTTATTAGTTGCAGCTATTAGTAAATTCCCTTTCAACTATAACACCACGCTAGATAATATTCGAATGGGTTTTTTGAAAAATTGTTATATTGTATTAAGTAAACAACTGCCGCACTTTATTAACACTATATTTAAAACTGGGCATTTACCCATCAACCTCAAGGTGACTACAATTTGTCCCTCATATAAGAAAGGCGATAAGAATAACCCTGCCTCTTTTAGGCCTATCCACAAAACTAGTCCAATGACTAAAATTGTGGAACATATTGTTTATAGACAACTAATTGCCTTCTTCCACAATAAATTACATTTCTCTCCTCACGGTTTTATTGAAGCAAGGTCGACGATCACAGACTTACTTACAATGGAACATGACATTAGGGAAGCCCGTGACAAAAACAGACAATTGGACGACATTTATATAGATCTTCAAAATGCTTTTGATTCAGTTTCCCATAAAATTTTATGTAATAAACTTGCTGATCTGGATGTAATAGGACTTGCTCTTATTTGGTTTCAGGACTATTTTCACAATCGGACAAGTATTATTTGTTATAATGACATTCACTCGGAGCTCATTAATATTCAGAGGGGTGTTCCACAGGGTTCCTCTCTTGGTCCTTTACTTTTTTAGTATTTTTCTTAACGATATACCTGCTTGTCTACAGAAAGCCAAATTCAGTATTCTTACCTACGCTGATGACATGAAATTGTACAAAGAACTTAATCAGTCTTTGGATTGTGAGGAGCTGCAAAAAGGTATTCAATTAATATACCAATGGATTAAAAGTCATGAACTAGATGGTAATATTGATAAATGTCATGTCATTACCATTTCAGATCCTCATAAACAATTTGTCATCTTTTACAATTACACTTTAGAATTTTTGCATAGTAA
This sequence comes from Mastigoproctus giganteus, assembly GCF_048544385.1. Classification (NCBI taxonomy): domain Eukaryota; kingdom Metazoa; phylum Arthropoda; class Arachnida; order Uropygi; family Thelyphonidae; genus Mastigoproctus; species Mastigoproctus giganteus. Next base: position 87,914,566 of record NC_143582.1, on the reverse strand, counting down.
TAGAACTCATGAAATAAAAGATTTAGGAATTTTAAGAACTAGTAATGGATCTTACACAATTCATATTAATAAAGTAACTGCCAGAGCCTCTAAATTACTTGGCTTAATCAAAAGGGTTTGTTTTGACTTTATTGGCCCTGATATCCTAAAACTTGCTTATACATCATATATTCGTCCAATTCTGGAGTACGCAACACGTGTGGAAAACTTTTGGTATAAATGATATTAATACGCTAGAAAGGGTTCAAAAATCTTTCATCAGATTCTTAGTTTATAAATCAGATTTCGACTATTTTATGTTTAAATATATAGATTGGTGTAAAATTTTTAACCTTCCCATGTTAAGTGTGAGAAGGAATATGTTTGACTGCTTCCTTATATATTCGATGTTCAATGCAAAATAGACGCTCCATTGCTACTCTCGTATATTAACTTCAATTGTCCACCTAGGCCTTTGAGGGAACATAAATTATTTCACATCTCCAAATTTAGGACAAATCATCTTAAATTTGAATTCTTCAACAGAACAGTTGCGTTGTTAAATGAAAATAAAATTGATATTTTTATCAATAAAACTAGTGTTAAAAATGAATATCACAAACTGTTGTTTTAACCCATTCATGTTTTGTATTAATTCTTTATATTTTAACTTTACTGAAGTTTATTTGTATTACTTTTATTTTTATGTTATTATTATACGTATTTCAAACTGTTTTTCACAAATGTAAGGCTTTTTGCTGTTTTTTGTGATTAATAAAAAAAAAAAAAAAAGTCACTGGCTCTGTTATCAAATCTGCCGATCGCTTTCTCAGTCACTTCTAATTTCTATTAGAAGTGACTGAGAAGTGACTAATTTCTATTAGAAGTGACTAAGGCTGAAATTTTGTAAACAATCTCTTTTGACGTAATCATACTTTATTTATAAAAAAATGTATGAAAACTTCTATTCATAAAAAATAATAAAAATAACAAGAATAATAAAATAAAAAATAATATAAAAAACAAGTTTTTTAAAAATATACCTTAATTCCGATAAAATATAAGGTATGGCCTTTACTCCTGCAACATAAAATGCCTAATTTTAAAAAATGGTAAAGACCACACATTATATTTTATCGGAATTAAGGTATATTTTTGAAAAACTTGTTTTTTATATTATTTTTTATACCTTCTCTAGGAGCGTGCGTTATGCAAACCTTGGCATGAAACCCTGGGAAACCATCATCAAAGAGAAGAACCTGCACACCTTGGCACAACTTCTATGCCACCAAATGGATTCGCCTGACATCTGGGAGTTGACGACAAACCCTCGAACCTCAGAACGAACCCGGTGCAGTTCAAAATCTTGTCAACAATCTTCCCTGTAAAACGTGCAATACCTTAGATAAGTGTTTCCGGCGAATACGTTCGGAATGTATAACTCCCTGGAGATTGATGCCACATCTTTCTGTGGCTCGAAGCGCTATAGACAGGACTCTCTGAAAGAAGTCTATAAACATGAACAATAAACATTATGTGGAAAGAATTCCCTGCGAAGACTTCCCTGGATTCACCGTTGGTTTTATTTTATTTTTATTTTGTTTTGTATTTTCAATCCGTTTTGATTTCTTGTAATTCCAACCAATGTAATCAACTCGAATGTGCATAATGTACACCCTTCTAGCCAAACCAAGCTGTTCCGGGGGGTGCCCACTGATGTGAAAATAAAATGATGTTAATAATAATAATAACAACTCCCCTCCCCCCTTGAATTACAATGCCGTGAAAGGATTTGTATGGTTGTTCTTTCCATAATAAAGTTTAAAGAATCACAGTCGATCCCAGATCGAAAGGCACCCCCAGATGAGAAGAATCCTCGGGTGTCCGCCCATCCCGCCCGTATAACCTGGAATCACTTTAATGGTCGACTTTAATGGGGTGATATTTCCGATTGCAGCGTGGCTGCGATGGATGCTCAGTTCATCTTGCTTGTGTGACGGCAGTGTACGCATTCGGAGTCCTGCATCCTCTTCTCCTTAGTTAGCTCTGCATATTCCCTTCCAGGGTATCGGTGACAATGGGAATCTGCCATCCTGAAAGCTCTGATTATATGTGTATTTTACATCTTTTCAATTATTTTTATTTTATTTTATTCAGATTTTATTGCAAATACAGTTTTATATTTAAATAAATAACTTTATGAGACTTAGAAACAGAAATATGGTAGTTCTCCGTTTCTCCAGCAGAATAATTTGTAATTAAGTATCGCTTGCTTAAAGTGATGCTGGTCTCCAAGGATTGACCTCTCACTCGTTTTCCCAATTCATTTCCCCCAGTGGTTGTATTGAGCTTTGAGTGAACCAGTCCATCGGTGTCATTATTTTATTTAAAACGAGTTTTGTGGATGCCGGGGGGAAGGAATTGTCCCGAGCCACAAACCATTCACAAAAATCACCGGTCCAATGCCATACCACGAAAAGGGGCTCTGAATTATCATACTGGCACAACCGCTATGCTTCACAGCGAAGAAGACGCAATCGTTTTCAAAATGTTCTGAGTTGGCGCCACAACGACTTCTTCCATCTGATGAGAACTAAGCATATTGAGATTCGTCACTGGAGAGAATCCTCTTCCACTTCTCTAGAGGTCAGTTCCGCCAAGCATGATAACGCTGGTTGTGCATTAAGCTTCGTGATAAAAGTTTGTGGGTGGGAACAACACGTCAGTGGAACTCCTGAAGCTGCAACGCTCTGCGTATGTAAGTAAGCACACTGGCAATTGCTTCTACACATTTCTGGATCTCCATGATGATTCTTCGCAACTTTAGGCACAGCTTTATTCCTCACAGCACGATCAGTTTAGAGGTCTCTTTTTATTAAAATAAGCAGTCTCCTATTAATGTAATATGCATGCATCTTTGTTACTGTTCTTTCTAACGATTCCCTTCTGAGAAACATTTTCTGCTTAAAATTCAATTTAATCTTCATGCACAGAACAGAAGCTCATTTATCTTGCGTACTATATTCCAGATGAAGATCTTCGGTCTGTTGAGAGCTTTAGAGTCAGCCGTATGCTAAATCCTGACCATTACCTTACCATTACATTCCATTCCATTACATATCCGCGCACAGTGGTTATAATCACCGTTTTCCCCACACCGGGTAGAAAAGGCCCGGAGTTCGAATCCCGTCAATGATGTGAAAAACTTTTGCGAGCTCTTTTTCGCTCCGCGTCTGAGTTAGCCGGTCTCATGAGTGGATAGAAAGGTTTCCCCCACGAAGCTCGGGTTCTTCTTCCAGCAAAACAAGCAAATCGAATAGAGAACACACGCAATTTATGGACAAAATACACATGAATGGAATAGATTGTTATCGGATAGTCCTAATATGAAGAGTTTCTTTTTTTTTTTCTTCTTTTTTATTATTACATATCCTCATTCAAATTCGCTGAACGGATTTCAGCGTGATGTGATGATTGTAAATGACATTCCTGCCTTCTGCATCTTTGTTTATACTTTTCTCTGCTATGATACAACTCTCTAAACTATTTGTATAAATTATTCTTATTCGTTTCAGTCCTAATACTTTTAGTAATATAAAAAAGCTGACAATCAACCTGGCTAATTCTATAAAAGACAATATTTTATCACTAACTTTTAGCGGCGCGGTGAACTTCCAAGTATTTCCCTTCTGACTTTACACACACACTCACCCCAATGTTTCTGTCATGTCTATAACGCTGCTGGAAATCGGATTTTTTGGGACTAACGATGTTCCAATATGGTATTTTTATTTCATATTTCTTTTTATTTCGGGGAGAGATAAAAATCGTCAAAAGAGCTGTATGGGAAGGAGGATGCGCCTTCCCATACATCTTTCACTTTCTCAAACAAGTTTCTAGCGAAGAATTTTTCTTTGATGATTAGTAAACCCAAAGGTAATAATTGTTTTCCGTTTTTTTGTTTACACAGAATTAGTCTGGCCACGTTATTGCCTGACTTCGTTACAGGCTTATATACTAACCACACAATTTTCTTATTTTATATTTATTTTATTTTATTTGAATATATATATGTATAGTTTTTATGTATACTTTTTATTGTTATATATATATATATATATATATATATATTAACTATGTTGTTTTAATGTTACACTTTTTATTATTTACAGACCATTACTCTTTTCGAAGAGCCAGCACTGTCATCAGAAAAGTCGAAGTCAACTGCGCTCCTTCAAAACTATTCCAACTTTTCTGAAGTATCAAAAGCATCTTCAACACAGGACAAATCGATACAGAGGGTAAATAATTTTAACAACATGGCTGACTGTGAAACTGCAGAGTGCATGAAGATAGACGAGGAACTTCAGTTAGAGGAAGCAACAACGGATCAACCAGTTTATGATTATGTGTCATGTAATGGTGACACAAGCGATATGTCCATAGATCAAGACTCCACAATAGAAGAAACAAAGGAAAAAATGGAATTTCATGATGATGATCTGGAGGAAACAGTTCCCGAAAACAAACACAAAATAAATGATGAGAAATCGAATGCCGCAGCTTGTAATGGGCCGCTACCTGAAGCAGATACCGAAATGTTAACAGAAAACAAAAATATTCAAGAAGAGACAATTCGTGATTTGGAAGATGATGAAGCTTCTGTAGAAGAGAAATTAAAGGAAGAAAGCCAGGCACAAAACGCGTTATCAGAGGTCCTAGCAGAAGTAGCTACGTATAATTCAACAGAATCTGTACAAATTGTGGACCCTCCTGTTTCTTGTACTGTCCAGTCGGAAGGAAGTCATCCAGTAGTTTCTGCTCGAGACGACAAAGAAATGACAGAAATTTCGTGTAAGGAAAACCTCATCAATGACAAATATGTAACTGAAAGTGTCTCAGTTGATAAAGATGTGACTGAAAGTTCCCCAGTTGACAAAGATGTGACTGAAAGTTCCCCAGTTGACAAAAATGTGACTGAAAGTGTCTCAGTCGACAATTATGAGACTGAAAGTTCCTCAGTTGACAAAGGAGAAGGAGAAGAAATAGTGGACTTATCGGATAGTGATATCGATAGAACGCTGGTGAAAACTGAAGAACTTCCATGTGAGGCAATTAAAGAAATAACAGCGAACGAATGTAAACCACCTGAAAGTACAAGGACAATGAAGGAAGAAAAAACAAGTAAGACAGTTATTTTCCCTAGTTTGGAATCATTTTACAATTATGTGCAAGAAAAACTTGAAAATATGCAGATGTTTCAAGTGAGAAAGTATCAGCCTGGAGTAGGTTATGAATATTCCGCATTTGACGAACATGAACGGAAGAACGAAGAGCAAAATGAAGCGTCTTTATTAAAGCAAAATGTGGAAGAAATTACTCAAATATCGAAACCACAAGAGGTAAGTAACGGCATGACCAAAAGTTTGGGACTGATTTCATGGACTATTATTTTATTAACGATTTAATAGATGATGCTGTTTATTTATTTTATAAATAATTAAATAGATAATGGCGATACAAAGCGTCCTAGAAGAATTATACGGTTTTGGAAATTAATATTTATTTATTTCCATAACACATTACCAAAGTTTTCCCAAAAAAATGTGTGAAAACAAGATGCAATTTCCGAGAGTGAGGATAAACCTATAGATATATACACTACATAGTACGAACAACGATCATATGATACTGCCTTTTTTTTACAAACTTCAGGTATATCAGGGGCGTATTCAGGGGCAGGCAGAGGGGAGAATATACCTCCCTTAATCATGCGTATAAGTGTTTCTAGGTCTATCTAAAAAAACGCTAAAAAATCTGGTCGTCATGTCCCCTTACGATGATACCTGGATACGATAGTGAGGTATATTACATTCATAACATAAAGAAAATTGTACTTCGATTACTGAGTAAATAGCCTTTGAGATGGTAAAATGACTGAGAAGCACTTCGGTTACATAAGTTTTAAAAGCCTATAGTGGCAAAAAAATGTCGACGCCATAAATGTTTACAAGCGTGCATTTTAGATGATGGAAACTCTGTTGGCAAGAGATTATAACGACAGACTGCAATACAAGTAACATGTCTACGTGAATTACCCCTTGGTACAGATAGCTGTAAGGAAAAAAGCAAACTGGGAGAGAGAGAGAGAGAGAAAGGAAGAAGTCAGGGTTCCAGTTTAAAAAGAAGTATTTTATATATAAATAAAACTGCATGATATGGTCCGCAGCCAATTCTAGGTAAAACCAAAACGCTTACACAGGTGCAAGTAGCCATTACGATGGTACACCAGGTGCGTGCAAAAGCATACTGCTTCCTGTGAATCAGTACAGTTGAATATGGTCGCCGTTCCAAGGTTAGTAGGCCTATATCTGAGTTGAAGGCTAGTAATTCTGACGGTGACATTTATCATATGCAGATAAATTAAATTAAAATATCTAACTTACGAACTGTACAATCTCGAGTGAATTTAAGGCTTTTGCTTAAATTCACTTGAGATTCCACACAAATAGAAAATGTTAAAATTACATATAGAGAAGCTTTAGTTACAATATGGAAATGGTATCACAATAAAAAGATTTTAAAATATGGTTGAAAATTAAAAAAATGATATACGCAAAATTAAAAACAAACTAAATAGTAAAATAAATAAATACTTAAAAGTGGAATGGAAATCAAAAAATAACAAATACATAAAAGTGGAATGTATAAATTAAAAAAAATAATTATATGAAATAAACCTATTCACCCCTATCTACATATTATTTGTTATTTTATACATTACATTTTTATTATTAGTTAGTAAATGTAAATGAAAGAGCATCATTTCCTGCCATTATTTTGTAAATTCCATTTTTATGTATTTGTTATAATAGGGTATATGATTAAATTGGGCAGTTTAAAAAAGGGACTTAATCTACCATTGTCTCTATGGTATTTGATATGAATTAAACAATTATGGCACTGGGACAGTTGTTTAATTAGCAAAACAATAGGATAAAAAAATTCATAGCGATAATTTTGTGTAAGAAAGGAAGAGCAATCGAAAGAATTTTCGAGGAGCAATTTTACTCTGTGTGTGTGCGTGCGTGCGTGCGCGCGTGATGAGTTTCAAGAATGGGGCGAACAGACAGACGCAGCAAAAAAAAAAAAAAAATATATATATACAACAGTGAAACTTCCCTTTAACGGACAGCCATGGGGAACGAAAATGTGTCCGTTAGAGAGAAGTGTCCGCTAACAAGAAGTCTGAGGGAGAAAAAAAATAAGAATGAAAGAAAAATCGTTAAACGTTTAATGTAAACTTAAATTAAAATATATACAGATTTTTAACAATATTTTTGTAAATAATATACGTACAATTGTGCTATGCATATTATGACTTTATCTTAAGAAAAATACATACTGTAATCACTTATTTTCTTCTGCACCTTCTTCGGGCTGATAATTTTGTTTTCAACATTTGTTTGGAGTGAAGAAACCATCGAAAGTCCTTCAGTATCTTCTTCAGCGGCGAAAAACATTTTTAAACGATTGATTTGTATGAGCGCTTCTTCTTCTATTTTCATCGGTGGTTCGTCGTTAATATGTTCTTCGACAGAATGACCTCCTTCCATTTCTTCATCCTCATGAGGAACTTCTTGAAAAATATCGATGATAATGTCGTTGCTATCTAGAGCACCATCTTCTGTAGTGAGGTTTGAGTCTATATCTTTGTAGCCAGGGTCACTTGTAGCGGAAGTATCGTACATTATCAATAGATGTTGAAGTTCTTGTTCTTCTTGGTGCTCCACATTGCTGTTCACAACTTCAATTTTTGCGTTTGAGAAGCCAGACTTTACAAAACAGTTCACGACAGTTTGTTTTCTAATTGCGTTTACTGAAGAGGAAATCCATTGAATCGCATCTAGGATGCTGATTTTCTTTGCAAGGTCACTCGCACATGTTACATCGTTCATGTTTGCAATGAGATGTCTTAAAACACGTTTTCTGTAGTGAAGTTTAAAATTTTTTATTATCCCTTGATCCAAGGGCTGACACTCTGCAGATGTGTTTGGTGGCAGAAAAATGATTTGAATGTTGGACAATTCAATGTGCGGGTGAGATGCAGCATTATCCATGAAAAGAATAATTTCTCTGTTTTGATGAATCATGTTTTGGTTAAAGTGACTTATCCATTCGCTCATGATATCTCGTGTCATCCACGCTTTTTTATTAGACTTCCAGTCAACATTCAAAAGATTCAACTTTATGCCCTTGAAACAACGAGGATTTTGTGGTTTTCCTATAACAAGAGGTTGTTCAAAGTCTCCCAGCATATTTGTACACAATAGTACAGTCAAGCGTTCCTTAGAAATTTTTCCGCCCTGGCACTTTTCGTTTTTAAGACTCATTGTTTTTTTCAGGAAGAGCTTTAAAAAAAAACAACCCTGTTTCGTCACAGTTGTAAATATCCTTAGCTTCAAAATCACAACATAAATCTTCCAATTTGACGGTCCACTCTGTTACAACCCCAGTATCAACAGATCCACCTTCACTACTTACGGTTTTCCAAGAAATTTTATGCCGAGTTTTGAACTTGTCTAGCCATCCCACAGAAGCTTTGAACTCATTTACTCCCATAGATTTCGCAACCCCCAAAGCCTTTTCCCTAATAATAGGCCCATTAATGGGAATTTGTTTAGCATGTGCGCGACAAATTTGAAGTCCAACAATTTTCGGGAATGATTTTTGAACCTGATCATTTCCGTGTTGCCAAAATTGTTTGAGCAGTTCATTTTTTTTTCTTTAGGATGTCGCTTACCTGCGTCTTCCCGATTTTGAATTTTGCAGCGAGAGTGCGAACACTATTTTTTTGCCGATCATACGCATTAATGAGTTCGACTTTATCTTTTAAAGTTAAATGTTTACGAGAAGACATTGTGCACTTCACACGACACTGAACAAAACTGAAAACTGAAACTGAAAAGACGAAAGGCCAACCATATCCCCCACCCCCTGCACACACCGAATTCATCAGAAGTTTTACACGTGCCTTAAAATTCTTGAAAAAGGGTTTGAACCGCGACGTAAACCTTGATAAAATTCAGAGAATCGGAAATAGAAAATAAACACACGATTGAGGCAATACGTCGAAGAAACGTTCCTAGAAAAAGGGCCGTGAGCTCGCCCGCTGTCCATTATGAGGAGATCAAATAAAGTGCTAATCTAAACGAAACAGTGCAGATTGCCTGTCCGCGTCCGCTACAGAGAATGTCCGCTAGACAGACGCTGCAAACACGTTAAAACCAATGGAGGTGAGTTGGGGAATTTGAAAATGTCCGTTGTAGAGAGATGTCCGTTAACGAGAGGTGTCCGTTAGGAGAAGTTTCACTGTATATATATATATATATATATATATATATATATATATAATGAACAATATGAAAGCTATGAATAGTCCTGTAAAAGTAGAAGAAAGAAGAATAGTCATAATGAATTGAATGTGAGGATCAGAATAGAACATTATGTGGAGTTGGAGAATATTTACAAATAAAGTTACTGTTCGATGCCCAGGTATAGAAGAAATCAAGGTGCGGTTTGGGTATAAATCAAAAAGCTTACACGTGAATTAAGAAGGAGAAGACCTAGGGAGGAACCTTGAGGGATGCTGACATCATGAAGAGAAGAATCAAAAAGGAAGGTGAGAGAGGAAGAAACGTTATCATTGTCTTCTCGTCAAATGCGTCAACGTCAGAACCTTATATTTGCGATGTTTCAAATAACTTTGAATAAATTAAAATCAGGGATCAAGAAACCTATCGGAAAACAGTTTTAAGCATGGGGAAATTAATAACTACGGATTCGGACGCTCGTGACAGATCCGTGAGGATAATATCGAACAAGAAACTGAAATCGAAATTCAAAGAGACTGCCAAAAAAGTTTCAAAATTTTTTGGCAATCTCTTTCCTTAAAATTTCTCATTCCGTACATTTTTTTATTTTCCGTAAAATGCTACAGGTGACCTAGCATCTGGTTTCAGAGACCATGATATTGAAGCATAATTAAGTAAATTACTCGTGAAGAGGGCAAGTTCTGTTGGCAACAACATTATCGAAAATTTAGGCAAAATAGAGTAACTGGGCGGTAATTTTTCTTTCACTTCATCCAGGCACTGAACCGGTGAAGAGTACATCTTCCTTTTATGAGCTTCCCAAGTGGGTATTATATCCGGGCGATCCCTCTTGTTGTAAAAACAATCGTTTGCTGAAATTCCTTCGCTTGTGGGACTTTAAGTAACTAATATACCTATACTAAGAGAGAATTCCGCGACGCATTCACACTACAATTCAATCCCTTCTCATCAATAAACTTAAAAATGTCCTGCTCACTTAAGCAGTCGGTATTGTCAATGATATACAGGAATTTTATTGTAGGGAAAAAGAGGTGATTATCCCTTTGTATAAGGCAATGGTCAGGCCACGTCTTGTGTACTGCGTACAGATCTAGATCTGGAGGCCTCATTTTAGGAAGGATGTAGAGTTGCTTGAGCGAGTACAGAAAAGAGGCTACAGGATTGGTGAGGGGCCCTCTTACCAAGAAGGGCTTAAGTTCTGCAAATTGCAGCGTCTGGAGACTTGGTGCCTGCGAGGTATTGGTATTGGTATTGGTATTTTTGGGCACAAGGGCAACTAGGGCCAAAATGTGCCTGTTCCTATAACATGTTTTTATATAAAACTTCATTCCAGTTTTTAATCATAGAAAATCATATATTTGTATCTGCTTAAGAAAAGTAAATAGTTCATCTAAATTCGCATTGTTTCCAATAATATGAGCAAGTGATAGAGGCTCTTGCAGTTGTGAGAGTGAAAGAAAACTATTCCTTCGGAAGTAGGAATACTGCTTACAATCTAAGAGTATATGTTTCACGGTAAGTGGTAAAGTACAATGAGTGCATTGAGGTGGGACATCCTGCTTGAGTAGATATACATGGGTTGGATGCGTATGCCCTATGCGTAATCTTGCTAGCACAACCTCTTCTTGTCTGTTTTTCCTTAAGCTAGATTTCCATAGTGCTGGTTCCTCTTTGATTTCGAGCAATTTGTTGTTCGTTTGTGACCTCCAGATTTCAGACCAGTGGATTGTATAGATTTTTTTAATGCGCTTCAAATAATCTATGTATGGTACTTGGTAATGTGATGGTATTGCACTGATTGGTTGTTTGGCTGCCTGATCTGCTCTCTCATTACCTGTGATACCAGAGTGCCCTGGAATCCAGCAAAATAACACTTTATGATTCTTACTTCGTAGGTGGTTTAAGCAGGAAAAAATTTGTTTTATGATGGGATGCGATATTGAAAGATTATTGTCGAAAGCAGACACTGCACTCCTGGAGTCTGTGTATATTATACTGCTAGTATTATAGGAAGTGTTTATATTTTCTAGGGCTAATTTTATTGCATATAATTCTGCAGTGTAACTGCTACACTCAACTGGTAGTGATATAGAAAATGTAAAAGAGGGAAAGACAGCTGCAGCACCAACAGAAGAGTCTGTTTTCGAACCATCTGTATATATTATACAGCGTTGAGCATTATTGAGGGCATGTCCTTTATGGAGCTGTTTAATACTTTCATCTGGCAGGGATTTCTTTCCCCATTGCTGAAAATATTTATCACAGTGAGGGAGAGTTACAGACCAGGGTGGATTAGGTACATCATTCTCTTGAAGCATATTGTCAAAGTTTATGTCCCAGGCATGTATCAATTCTTTTAATCGAATACCAGTGGGTCTATTTTCTGTAACTTTGCTGTTGTAGAACGTGATCCAATCAGGGTTGAGAAGCAATGGTCGAACAGGATGGGCTGGAAGGCTTTGAATTTTGGCTCCATAATTAAGGAGTAGCATTTTCCTTCTAAGGTGAAGTGGAGGTTCGTACGCCTCTACATACAGACTCTGGACAGGGGATGTTCTAAAGGCTCCTAGCGAAGTACGAAGGGCACTATGTTGGATGGTGTTCAGTCTGCTTAGTGCACTTTTCCTAGCAGAGTCATAGACAACAGCTCCATAATCTAATCGTGACCTGATAAGAGCACGATACAGATGTAGCAGAGAGTATCTGTCGGCACCCCATTTCATGGCAGAAATGGACCGAAGAATATTTAATTTCTTTAAACATACAGTTCGGAGATATGTTATGTGAGAAACAAAGTTAAGTTTGGTGTCCAACATTAAACCTAGGAATCGAAGGTTACTGGTGAGTGGTATCAGGTGGTTCTTTAGCCGAAGCTCCGGTTCCGGATGCAGCTTACGTTTTTTGCAGAAGTGAATTGCAACAGTTTTTTGTTCTGACATACGATATCCATTCTTCTGTGTCCATGTTTCTAGCTTATTTATGGAGAGTTGCAGCTGTCTTTCAATAGTATGAATATTTTTTGAACTGCAAGATAGAGTGAGATCATCAGCGTACATGTATAAATCGACAGTATTGGGAATGTTGTGGGTTATAGAGTTCAGCTTGAGTGAAAACAGAGTAGCGCTAAGTATTGACCCTTGTGGGACACCTTCTTCTTGGGTATAAATACGAGAAAGTACTGTTTGATAACGAACCTGAAATGTTCTGTTTTGCAGAAAGTTTTGAATAAATTTCGGTAAATGTCCCCGCAATCCTAGGGAATAAAGTTCTCGCAATATGCCATACCTCCAGGTTGTGTCAAAAGCCTTTTCAATGTCCAAACTTACCATTACAAGGTGTTCGTTTTTCACATAAGCATTACGAATGTTAGTCTCTGCTTTCACCATGAGATCTAAAGTGGACCTGTTTTGTCGGAAACCAAATTGATTGTTGTTTAGTAGCTTTTCAGTTTCAAGAACCCAGGTAAGTCGCCTGTGTATCATCTTTTCTAGAGTTTTACCTAGACAACTGGTGAGGGAGATTGGTCGATAATTTTGTGTGAGTGTTTGATCTTTTCCTGGTTTGGGAAAGGCTAGAATAACAGCGTGATGCCAGACAGAGGGATATACACCTTCAAGGAAGATGCGATTAAAGAATGTTATTAGCAGATTCAGAGATATATTGTTTAGATGTTTTAGCATTACATAATAGATTCCATCAGCTCCGGCAGCGCTATTTGGTGATCTGTTTATTGCTGTTTGGAGTTCACAAAGACGGAAAGGTTCATTGTAGGCTAGAAACTGGGTTGTTTGGAAATTTATCTTATATTTTTCTGCTATGGCTTTAGTTTGTAGAAAGGAAGTATCATAAGCAGTAGTGGCGGAAGTTTCGGAGAAAGTCTCTGCAAGCGCGTTGGCTATTTCTTGTGGTGAAGATATTTCTTGTCCGTTCTTGGTTAAAATTGGAGCAGAAACCGGTAAAAATTTTCCATTTAGTTGTTGAATTTTTTTCCAAATAATTTTACTGCTGGTGTCTTTTGTGATAGAAGACGCAAACTGTATCCACGATTCTTTTTTGGCTTGTCTTCTTGTTTGTCGTGCTTTTGCCTTAAGCCTTTTAAACTGAATTAGGTTGTGGGTGGTTGGATACTTACGGAACAGATTCCAGGCTTTATTTTTTTCCTTTTTCGCTATGGTACAAGCATCATTCCACCAATGTCTAAGATTTCTGTGTTTGGAAGCAGAAAACATTGGTATTGCTTTGGAAGCTGCTGCTATTATTTGTTTGGTAATGTGCTCGGTGACATCATCAATGGACCCTAGTTGTATCAATTGGCTATCAAAGGAGATGGAGACAGAAAACTTTTCCCAATCTGCTTTAGAAAATTTCCATAATACCCGATGATCAGGGCAAGGTGTCTGCGTTGTTTGGATTCTACATATTATTGGGAAGTGATCACTGTTGTGCAGATCATTTAAAACCGTCCAATCTATAATAGGAAGTAACTCAGGGGAACAAATAGACAAATCAATTGCCGACATACATCCCGTGGAGAGATTAGTGTAGGTGTTTTGACCAGTGTTTAGCAAAGTTAGGTTCTCTTGGTCTATGAGCTTTTCTAGCAAGTGCCCTCTATTATTCATGTGAGCAGATCCCCATAGCGGATGATGTGCATTTAGGTCACCAAGAAGACAAAAAGGAGATGGTATTTGTTTTATAAGATCTTCTAATTCTTGAAACGTGTAAATATTGTTAGGTGGAAGGTACAACGAGACGAGAGTTATAGTTTTTCCCATTGCTACACGAACTGCAACGGCTTCTAAGTGGGTCTGAAGAGGAATCTTTCTTGCTGGAAATTTACAATTCACTAAAATTGCAACTCCACCATGTGCATGGCTTGAACTAATTCTATCTTTTCTATAGACTGTAAAATGTTTAATTGAATAAGTTACCTTAGGATTTAAGTAAGTCTCTTGCAAGCAAATGGCTACCGGATTATATTGCGAGATCAAATCATATATATCATCGGTATTACTGCGTAAACCTCTGCAATTCCATTGTACGATGTACATCATTATTTGGTTTTAGAGAGGGAAGATGATTCTGTCTGTTTCTTGTAAGATGGAGCAGTTTGCTTTTGACGATCATGTTTTATCTTATCCTTTCTTGGAAAAAAAGGGCGTCCGTATTCTGTACTCCCTTCTACCTCATCGGTACCAGTAGATGAACATCCAGTTTCCATGTCATCTTCCGCATGAAGATCAAGGATTGTTTCCTCTTGTGCATTTACAGCTTCGCTGTCCATGCTGCTTGAATTAAGTTGTTGCAATTCAGTGGCGCGTTGCCTTTGTGGTTTCCTTTGTAATTTATCAATTGACGTAATTTTAGATGGAACTGAGAGTGGAGTATTGTTTATTTCGTCGATTGAAACAGGTTTGTTAGCGGGCTGATTTGTCAAAAGTACAGATCGTGCCCATTCTGCAATGGATGTGTTAGGAGGGATTGACACTTCTGTTTGGATAGCAACAGCTTGACAGTTTTGGGTAGCAGTAGCATAGCTGCGTTTTGGCATTGTTACCTTGACTTGTCTTCTTGCTTCTTGATATGATACTTTGTTTTCAATCTTAAACTTCTGTATCTTTTTTTCCATTTTCCACAGATCACATGATTTTGAATAAGCTGGGTGATCATTCTTACAGTTTGGGCACTCTGGAGATTTTGCAGTACAATCTGTTTGAGAATGATTTTTCGAACCACAATTAGGACATGTAATTTCACCTCTGCATGTTGTTTGAGAATGACCAAATTTTTGGCATTTGAAACACCTTAAGGGATTTGGAATGTATGCTCGGACTCGGCAGTGGAGGTAGCCTGCTTTCACTGAGTTTGGTAAATTTGGTGTACTAAAGGTCAATATGATATTTCGTGTTGGAAGTAGTTTATCGTCCTTCCTGATCATTATTCGCCTTGCTTGTGTTACTTTTTGTTCTTGTAATTCTGTAACTATTTCCTCTTCGGTGACGTTTAGTAAATCCCACTCACTTATAACTCCTTTAGAGGAGTTCAGTGTATTATGCGGGGTGACTTTAATTGGGATTCCGCTTATAGTTGAAAGTTTCAATAACAGTTCAGAGTGTCTTGCCTGCGTGGTTTCAATTAATAGATCTCCTGACTGGAGTCTTTTTACCATTTTTGGTGTTCCTGCTGAGTTTTCAAGACATCTTTGAATGACAAAGGGAGACAATTTGCTTACTGGTTGATTCGACAGTGAATGCATTATCAGAAAAGCTGGTGGTTCTGGTTTGCTAGAATCTGTTCTCATTCTTTTTGAGAGACTTGGATCATGTTCCCTTCTACGGGTGTCAATATGTTGAGAGCCTGTTGGCTCTAGTGGTGGATATTCATCGCAATCCATTGTTGCTCCTTTTCGCCCCGGGAGAGGAGCTTCCTTCTCCCAGGTTTCCGACCCCGCCACGTGGAGGCAGGAGCGGTGCCAACTAGTGGCCAAGCGATCAGAAGAATAAGAGAGCAGTACGTTGCTAGCGATAGCAGTAACGATGCAAGCGGGGTTAGCCTGCGAGGTGATCTGATTGAGGTGTATAAGGCCTTGAATGGTTTGAGCAAACTCAATGCTGATGGGATTCTTCCGCTTGCCCAGATTATGAACCTGAGGGGACATAAATTCAAATTGAGGAAAGACAGTTGTAGAACAGATGTACAGAAATTTGCCTTTAGCCAGCGGGTAGTTAATTGCTGGAATAAACTTCCATCTCTCGTGGTGGAAGTTGATAGCTTAAATAAATTCAAAGAGGAAATGTACGAACTTTTGGAGAGAATGAATGTGTGAAGTTTTTTTTTTTTTTTTTTGGCTGATGCTACATAAGCTTGCTTTTTTCATCAGACGCCTCTACTACTACTATTACTACTATGACCATCAACTGTCAAGCTAATTTCTCTCCAGTCCAGGTAGACGCTGCCGCAGATCTAGGGCCCCTTATCGTGTGTTATGGCACAATGATAACTTTAACTATTATTTTATATATATATTTTTTTTTTATTTCCAGTATCTCACAATTGCTAACTTAACCCAACACATTAAATATGACCTCGTCTACAAAAAACAAAACTGTTAATTGAATCCAACAAGGAGATGGAAACCTTTTCATGATTTGCAACCAATGTCTGGTAGTTGTACATAATTTTAATAACGAAACGTAAGATGTTAGGTAGAAAGGATATACATTTGTTCTTCATTTATAGGGAAATTTTCAAGCGGATAAAAGAAGTTTTAATGCTGTTAATTTTAAAATTATGATTTTTGTTTTGTCACCCGGTGTTAAGCAATTATAGATAAAAAAGTATACGCTCTATATAATAAGCTTCGATTTCATGAAATTAAATCGACAGTTTGCCATTGCATAAAGTAACAAGTCAGTGGCTTACCATCGCCGTAGCCTAGTGGTCAGGCGCGCGGGTACATAAGTACACGTGCATTGAGTGACCGGGGTTCAAACCCGTGACTGCTGAATACGGTGCTGTTTCTTGTATTCTGTCTATCTTGTGAACTCCTCTAACCGTTTGGTCGTCCCGGAGTATAAACAGAAAATTTATTTTATTTATTTATTTATTATTTGATTATTAATGATGTTTCTGATGATGTGGGACTGCCAAAAAGTAATGTCGATGCAGTGTTCCACATCATCTAAAGTGATGTGCAAAATGTATTAAACAAGCATTAACTTTTTCCATGTATTTACTTTTACTCAAGGTAATGACTATCAGAATTATATACATTAGGGATATTGAAGCAATTATGATTTGAAAATTAATATCGTTGCGTTAATAACGGAATAGCTGACTTGAAGAATTCCATGTATTCTATTGTAATTCTAAATGAACTAAGCTTAAAAGAATAAGAGCAAAGTGTATTTTGACTTTTTTTTTTTTTTTTTGATGGTATTCTCCACCTTGTCGCGGTGGGGGGGGGTTGCGTATCCCGATGAAACGGAGAGCTAAGTCGGCGGTAGCTTAGCTACTAGTAGAGCCTCCCAAACCGGACAGGTCAAAGGGTAGGGGCCAGACTAAGAGAGAGAGAGAGAGATACCCTGGTCCTCCAGGTTGGGAGTTGCTGCAACGGGCTAGCTCCTCGTTCAGTGTAAAAAATACACAAATGCTAAACGACCTACAAGTGAAAATGAAAACGGACTGCACTTTCGGGAACGACTCGACAAACGGAAAAGGACAATGATTTTGGGATGCTGGAATATTCAAGGTCTTTCAACTAAAAGAAACTTTCTTCTGGATGAACTGCAAAAATTCAATTTAGACAACGTTGTGTTATCGGAGACAAAGAAACAGGGACGTGGAAAGGAAATAATGGGAGAATACTACCAAGAGTGAAAGAGCAAGAGCAGGAGTTTCTATTGCTGTTAAAAAGAAATTGAGACATAACATCAAAAACTGGCAAGTTATTAATGAAAGCGTGATCTCATTGGAATTGACAATGTATGGGAGAGAAATATGTATTTTGGGAATATATGCCCCGACTAATGACACGGCTGATACCTTGAAGGATGAACTTAAGGATATCCATAAATATACTTGGTCACAGGAGACAAGACAAATTAGATCACTTTTAGATTACATTATTTCAAAACATTCAGGGACATATGTATTGAAAGGTGTCAGAGTTTATAGAGAAGCCGAATGTGGATATGACCATTTTCTTGTTAAAACAACACTGAGGTGGAACAATGCAGGGAAGGAGAATGCTACAAGTGGACCAATTTAACGTTGAACTACTTCAAGACGACAGCATTAGAAACAACTTCACCCAGACATTGGATGCTGCAATTGACATAGAGATAAAAGGTAATACTGAAGAAATCTACGAATATTTAAAAAATATTGTAAAAAAATAGCTCATGAAATCCTAGGCAAAAAGAAGAGCCAAGGACCAAAAAAGACCTGGATTACAGAGAAAATAAGACCTGCTGTAGAGGGAAAAGAAACTTGCATATCAGAAATGGCTTGGTGATAGGAATGATGCATACAGGAACATTTATATTGAAAAGAAGAAAATAGCTAATCAGTTGGTAGTAGAAGCGAAAAATGAAGAATGGAAAAAGAAATGCGCGACTATTAATAGCAAATTGGGCTTCAAGCGATCAGCAGAATCGTGGAAGGTCCTTAAAAACTTGAGAAAACAGAATAAACACTGCGCTGGTTTGCAATTAATACCTTTGAAAGACTGGATGAAGTACTATGAAGGACTTTTAAAAGAAGACCGTGAAGAATTCAAGACGGTGAAGGATTTTGGTGTACAAGGCTCGGGGTTGGTTAAAAGTTTCTGTTAGGGATGGTTCAATGAATAGTTTATTGATACAATATATTTAATAACGTGTCGCCTCACCTTCGGCCTTTATCTTTTTAACCCTAGCGATTAAGTAAAATAAACTTACGGGCACGCAGCAAATTTTTTTTCATAAACCTATCAGCAATTTTGGCACGCGCTCCCAAAAGATTTGCTGGTCCTGCATTATACCGTAAAAAGTAACGGGACATCTGCAAGTGGAACTCTTGATAAAGGAAGGAAGGAATGGCAAATCACCTGGACCTCGACCTTCTGAAATACGGAAGAAGGGGAGTGGCTGTTCTGATACAAAAACTGTTAAATGGTATACTGAGAGGAGAAGAAATACCGAAATAAATGAAAACAGGATATATTACATCAATGTATAAGAAGGGAAATCGGAAAAGCTGTTCAAATTACAGAGGAATATGCGTCCTGAACCCGCTGTTAAAGATTCTTGGAAAATGGATCAAGAACCATTTAGAAGCCAGAATCGAGGTTTCAGAAGAACAAAATGTTTTTTCAACCGGGATGTCATGTATAGATCAGATCTCAACAGTACGACAGATCCTTGAAAAATGCCAATCGAAAGGTAAAGAAATCTTTATGATTTTCATTGACTTTAAAAAAGCATATGACAGTGTTCCAAGAAAGCTCTTATGGGAAGCACTGAAAGAGGCAAATATTGATGGACAACTGATTAACATTATTAAGGCAATTTACAGGAATAATAGATGCAGAATTAAAGTGGAATCAGCTTTGTCACCTGAATTCCACACTTCAAAAGGCATAATTATTACAAGGCTGATGCATGTCACCAACACTTTCAAAATTTATATCGACATCTGCCTAAGATCCTGGTCAAAAAATGCAATACAATGGGATTGCCGATTAATAAGAACACCTATATTCACAATTTACTTTTTGTAGACGATCAGGTGGTTATAGTACAAGACTTAGAAAATGCAGGCTATGCATGTCGTCAATTGTTTGAGGAATATAAACAATTGGGTCTTAAAATCAATTTTAGCAAGACTGAAATGTTGTCTTTAGGATCAGGACACATTCTAAATATTGCAGGCTTTAAAATCAAACAAGTCGATAAATTCAAATATTTGGGATCAATCTTACAAAGTGATGGAGCATCCCAAGCAAAGATCAATAAGAGAATTCCAGACGGCAGAAAGGCTATCGGCATGTTAAATTGTTAAATTCTGTCCCGTGGAGCAAAAATATTCTAAATAATACAAAGAAACTTATATTTCAAACGATTGTACAGTCTTCTATTGTATGGAGCCGAAACTGGACATTGAAGAGGCGAGTGGAAAACAAATTGCTCTCCACAGAAATGGATTTTTGGAGGCGCTCAGCAAGAACTTTAGAAGAGACAGAAAACGGAATGAAGACAAGAGAAAATGGAAGTGAAAAAGAATACTATTGACACTATCAAAGAAAAGCATTTAACATGGTATGGACATGTAAAACGGATGCAAGAAACCAGATATCCAAAGGCTATCCTGGAATGGATACCTCCTGGAAGAAGGAGAAGAGGAGGACATGGATGGATGGAGTACGGGAGTGCATGACTGCCCGAGGCTTAACCGACCAAGACACCTTGAACCGCACTCTATAGCGGGAAAAAATTCCTACCAAAAAATAACTTGTAGGCTGAGGAAACCCACTGTAAATGGAAACACTCCTCTTGAAGAAGTAAAAACAGCCAAAAATTAGTATCTTTACTGTAAAATAAAAGATAACTAGGAACAGACTTGTTTCTTTTTTTTTCTTTTTTTTTTGGAAAAGGTTCTTTCCTGAAAGCTTTGGTTGTCTTATAATATAATTGTCTTATAATATATATATAAAGTACTTAAAAGCAGTTTAAAAACTTTTCACTAGACGTAATTTTGTTTTATCACATTTTATTTTTAATATATTTCAATATAAATTGAAATAAATAAGACTTTTAAATGTATTTCAGTATAAATTGAAATACATTCAAAAGTCTTATGAGTTTTATATTTCAATATTAATTTTGGTAAAACCGCCTTTTTCTTCATCTAGAATGTCTTGACCATGAGTAACGAATTATATGGGGAAGGCTCCGCAACTCACGCCTGACGAAAATGTAAGGTAGTAAACGTTAATCGCAAGCATAACGTTTTATTATTGTGCGTATATTTGCAGAATAAAGAAAATCCGGCAGTTAAAATAGTCACGTGTGTTTTAATGTTATTTTCTGTGAAAAAAAAGCTAAACATATAAGTTAATTGCTATGCAATATACCACATAAAATTATGCGGTTTTTTTTTTTTTTTTTTTTTTGAGGAAAGCAAGCACGAATACGTTTGCGTGTATTCGTGCATACCCTCCTGAAAAAAAAGTAAAAAAGAAAAACATAAAATGAAAAAAAAATCTCTAAAAAATACTCTTGGACAGAATATTTATAAAGGAGCGTGCTTGTGTGTGTCAAAGGAAGAGGCTGCCAATTCTACGAGAAAGAAAGAAAGATCTCTTCTAGCCGTGAGAATCTGTCTAACATTATATCAACTCACGTATCATCAATGCGGAAACAATCCTAAGCGTACTGTTTAGTCTACCAGATTCCGCAACCTATCTGTTTCACACAAAGCGTACACTAAGGACGACACGCGCGAGAGCAGTAACGAGTAGGGGGAGACCAATACATAATATTACTTTTCACTGCCAAGAAAGAGACGAGAGTTCCATTCCTTAGACGATAGTCACAGAGGAAAGAGGTAATGTTACAACTTGGCGATAGATAAGGAAGAGTGAATTGGTAGGAGAATCCGAAAGCAAACTAAGCAACATTTTTAAAGAGACATTTCATAGTATTTACTATTAAAAACTAAATTTACAGGTTGTAATCGCAGGATAGCAACTTACATCAAATTTTATCTGACTATTTATACAACCTTTGCTTTTGTTGGTGACACTCGTCGATACTTGGTAGTAATATCAATGAAACAAGAATGCAAAACTACCCTGGAAAATAATAAACAGGCAGACACCTCTAAACAGCTGAATTCCAATAACCAGCAGCCTTGTGAAAAATATTTATGGTAGATATTTAAAATGAATAGTGCTAGTGGAAAACTAAACTGGAAAAAAAAAAATCATTATTTCTTCCTTTCCATGAACCGAACCGTAAACCATTTTAAAAGAATCAGAGCGTGCATCAATCAAAGGGCATCCATTAACCATAGTTTCGGCAAACAAGATATAGAAAAATTCAAGCTAAAACGTTTGAGCAATGGGGCAGTAATCAATTTTTTTTAATGAAAATCCCAAACACAAAAAGTATTAGAATATATTAAAACACAGTTAGATTGAAAGTTTAAAAGGCAAGAAATTCTTGTTGACAGAAACGCAATACTTGAATTTCTGTAAATTATAATTTTTGAGAATATGCAAGAAGGTTGTTCATCAGAACAGATGGAATAAATGAGAAAGACGAAATTCTGCGAGTTTGGTTTTCGAGTTTGAACAGTGAATGGATGTCGATTGATTGCGCGGCATGTGTTCGGACTTGTTTGGAAGAGAATTGGGGAATTGCGCTTGCCAGTTCTAAGAACAGTGCCATGCATGTAGCAGAAACTGAATGTCTATGAGACAGAGTGGAGAAACTTCATGAAAGATGTTAATTAATTAATCTGACTGCCTTTTTTTAAAATGGAATCAGGAAGCTTAAAAGAGATTTTGGGGGAATCATCCCAGATGTGAAAACAATATTCCACAGTAGAGCGGATTTGAGATTTATACAAAATGAATAGTTGTTTAAAGAAAAGTAACGCCGAGAGCGAAAAAAGAAAACCGGCTTTTTTTGGTTTTATTTATTTTTTTTATTTTATTCATTTATTATTACTTTTTTTTATTGATGCAGCTGAAGCAATATTTCTGATGCGATTATAACAACAGACAAATTAGAAGTCAAGAGAATCGCATCAGAAATATTGCTTCAGCTGCATCAATAAAAAAAAGTAATAATAAATGAATAAAATAAAAATAAATAAATAAAACCAAAAAAAGCCGGTTTTCTTTTTTCGCTCTCGGCGTTACTTTTCTTTAAACAACTATGTAAAGACAGAACTGAGTTTTGGAAAGATTGTAATTAATTATGTTTTCTTCATCCCATTGGAGATGAAGATCGGCATTTAAGGAACTAGTGGTGGATGTTTGAGAAGTTCAGACTGAATGGTAAGGTTCTGAAGCTTGAAGGTGAAATGCGGTGAGCTACATCAGCAAAACTAAGGATATGATTTCCATATCTTCAAGCAGGCCTATGGGGGCTGGAAAATTCCATACTGCAATAATTAAAGACAAACACCAGCCAAGGAATTAAAAATTTACTATAAAAATAAAATATACAGAAATAAAATATAATGACTGTTTCTGCTGCATGCCTTTTCTATCTTTCAAAGTCGGAAGACTAAAATATTACAATAAATTATGATAAAATAAACTACGATAAAAACATTAAAAATATAGTTAAAATCTTGATGCAATAAAATTATCTAAAATAAACTGGATTAAAAGCGATAAAACCTGAAGCTTACGGAGACTGCTGTCTTCTTCTTCAACAGTATACTATTACTGCAATGACACATCCTTAAGAAGCAGGCCCATGGCACTCATGAACGTGGTCCATCAGACACATGGTCGGCATTCCCCACGCGCGCATCGGAAACGGAAGTGGCTCGGGAGCGTGTCAAACAGAACCGGTCATCCCGTCTGAGGACAACCGCCTCAAACAGGGGGTGTAAACGTGTCCCCCTGTCCCTGTTAATAGTATTGCGACTGGATGAACCGAATCGCAAGCTCTCGAGCCACTTGCGTTCCCAAAATCCATGGGCACGGTCCGTAATGACCGCGTCTTCAGGAGAGATCCGATGCTGTTTCTCCCAGAAATGCTCTGCCACAGCAGACCTCGCATAATTAGCAGTCTTAATAGCGGTCATGTGCTCTCCCAGACGGTCTTTTAAACGTCGCCCCGTCTCCCCCACATAACACTCCTCACAATCCGAGCACTTAATCTCATAGACCACATTACTACTATAGTATAGTCCTGGGCTATGGGATCTTCTCCGTCCCGGAAGTTGCACACAGCGGGTCTGACACTCCCGCAGTGCCCGTACAATACGTTCCGAAAGGCCCGGATAGTAAGGAATGTATGCGGTAGCCACAGGGGCAGGCGACTCCCTACGATTGGACTCCACCCTACAAATATATTTGTTCAAGACCCTCTGGGGGTACCCACACTTCCTGAGGTCTGCCGTGACTCTGCAAATTTCCATTTCCTTATCCTTGGGGGTACTGCAGTGGGTCCCCACCCTATTCAACAACGCCCTGGCTACACTATCCTTATGGTGATAAGCCTGTGCCGAGCTGTAATGAACATACTGGCCACGGCACATAGGCTTTCTATAAATCGTTGTCTTTATTCTAGACCCATCTCTGCTAACCAGGACATCCAGAAACGGGAGGGACCCAGCTTTTTCCACCTCCGAGGTGAATTGTATAAATAGGGAGAAGCTGTTAAGTAAATTGAGCACCTCATCTTCCTTCCCCTTTTTTAAAATGGTGAACGCATCGTCACATACCTCCTCCACTCGCGCATGGGGAAATCCAACTGATGAAACACCCTTGTTTCCAGTTCCTCCATTGCCAAATTGGCCACAATGGCACTAATGGGGGAACCCATGGCCGTGCCATGGACCTGCTTGTACATAACGTTTTGAAAGATCATGGTAGTGCTAGCGAGGCAAAACTCAGCGCCTTTACAAATATCATCAATACTTAGTAAACATCTAGCACTTAAGTTATCATCCTGTTCCAAGGCCTAATGATCTCGTTTGACGTTGTATCTTTGTTCACATGTATCTTTGTTCACAAGGTTGGCCTTGGAACAGGATGATAACTTAAGTGCTAGATGTTTACTAAGTATTGATGATATTTGTAAAGGCGTTGAGTTTTGCCTCGCTAGCACTACCATGATCTGTCAAAAAGTTATGTACAAGCAGGTCCATGGCACGGCCATGGGTTTCCCCCATTAGTGCCATTGTGGCCAATTTGGCAAGGGAGGAACTGGAAACCAGGGTGTTTCATCAGTTGGATTTCCCCATGCGCGAGTGGAGGAGGTATGTGGACGATACGTTCACCAATTTAAAAAAGGGGAAGGAAGATGAGGTGCTCAATTTACTTAACAGCTACACAGTGGTGTCTCAAGTTAAAGATCCCGTAGCCCAGGACTATACTAGTAGTGTAGTCTATGAGATTAAGTGCCCGGATTGTGAGGAGTGTTATGTGGGGGAGACGAGGCGACGTTTAAAAGACCGTCTGGGAGAGCACATGACCGCTATTAAGACTGCTAATTATGCGAGGTCTGCTGAGGCAGAGCATTTCTGGGAGAAACAGCATCGGATCTCTCCTGAAGACGCGGTCATTACGGACTGTGCCCATGGATTTTGGGAACGCAAGTGGCTCGACAGCTTGCGAATCGGTTCATCCAGTCGTAATACTATTAACAGGGACAGCGGAACACGTTTACACCCCTTGTTTGAGGCGGTTGTCCTCAGACGGGATGACCGGTTCTGTTTGACACGCTCCCGAGCCACTTCCGTTTCCGATGCGCGCGTGGGGAATGCCGACCATGTGTCTGATGGACCACGTTCATGAGTGCCATGGGCCTGCTTCTTAAGGATGTGTCATTGCAGTAATAGTATACTGTTGAAGAAGAAGACAGCAGTCTCCGTAAGCTTCAGGTTTTATCGCTTTTAATCCAGTTTATTTTAGATAATTTTATTGCATCGGTATTTTAACTATATTTTTAATGTTTTTATCGTAGTTTATTTTATCGTAATTTATTGTAATATTTTAGTCTTCCGACTTTGAAAGATAGAAAAGGCATGCAGCAGAAACAGTCATTATATTTTATTTCTGTATATTTTATTTTTATAGTAAATTTTTAATTCCTTGGCTGGTGTTTGTCTTTAATTATTGAGATATGATTTCCAGCCAGTGGTAAAAAGGAACCAAACCTTTAAGAAAACAGGAACACTTAGAGTGCCGTCTACCATCAGTCGCAGTGAGCGTTCAAGGAGAAAACCTGATAACCAAAAGCAAAAAACAGTCAGCAGGCCATAAAATGGGAATTTGTTTAGAAGACCATTACGCTATACACGATCAAAGTCGCTAGAGCAAACTGCTCGAGTTTCACCAAAATTTTTCTATCGAATTTTTCCAAATACAAGTGACATAAGTCAATATATCAGATCAGTGTCAGTGGACTGACAGTGACGAAATCCATAGGCGGTCACTGATCAGGTGGAAGGTTTTAAGATAGTTTAGGAGTCGGCAGTTAATGGATTTCTCCATTACTTTGGAAAGAGCAATCGTAAGTACAATAGGACAGGGATAACTGGAAGTCAACGATTTGTCAACATTTTTAGGAACTGGCTGGATATACAAAATTTACAAGCAAATGGAAAAACACCAGTAGAATTTATTATTCCAATGGTGTTATTCTAGCGTAAAAAGGCTACCAGAACTGACTGGAGCAAGATCAAGGGTCAAGGTTTGAGAACAAGTGAATAGATTCTTGATGTGAAGATTGTTAAGAATTCTAACATCCTTCTATCGGAAGCCCACGGGAGGAATTGAATGTAGCGTATTGTATTGGTTATGATAGAAGCTGTTTTACCAGGATCGTCGACACAAGAGTTTAAAATTAGAATAGGATCTAGTAATCGGCATTATCTTTAGCCAAAACTGCATTAGAACAATCAGGTTTTAACAGGTGGGAATACTGATAACAATAGCCTTGGCAAGAGACAAGAATACTCCATCACCTTTTGGACAAGAGCAAGTGAGCAAGTTTTCTACTCTTAATGACTTAACCTGTCCAAAATTGAGTTTAGGCCGATTAAATAACCGTTTTGCAATTGTTGCGCTTTGTAATGTATGCAGAGAATAAAGCCGGAAATTTGGATAAAAGCCAATTACGACATGCTACAGTCTTATCTTGAAACGTCTAGGCACATTTAATTGAAAACCAAAGGTAAGATAATGGAATAAAGGATTTCATTCCCACAAGAATAATTTCACTGATACAATCTGAGCAAACGCTTGTTCAGAAGATTTAAAACAGGAATCTAATCAAGCAATGGAAGAAAACAAATCACGCAGATCATCCGATTTCGCATTCCAAACAACACGAGACTGATAATAGGCCATGAGAGAGAGGCGCAAGCAGAGGATTTGTTTGTTGCAGAATCGAATTCACCTAATTTCGGTCCACTTGTCACATAAATGGGAGTGAATATCAGTTTCACCAGTATTTATACTCCAAGGTAGCAAATCCCACTTGGAAGAATCTAATAGAGATATGTGGTAATGTCTAAAAATCCGAATACTATCGAAGGTGAACATAGGAGCAGTAGACCCTTATTTTCCAGAAATAAGATAGTACTGAGTGATGAAGTGAAATTAGGAATTGGCTGGTTCCATGCAGATAGATAAACTAGTGGAACAAGAAATTCTAAATAGATGTCCGCCGACTAGTCACGACAATCAAGTTAATGGTAGGGAATACCTCTGCACCCTCTTTCTGGGACATGTGCTGCTGTACAGTCCCGCAAGCAGCTCTCAGATCAACTCCCTCGCTCTGCCCTTGCCACAACCGCTTATATCTCTCTAAAAGATTCCTACCATATCAGATGCTCTCACAAGTTGAAGTTGAGATTGACTGAAAAGAGGAGAAACCGCGGCCAACCTGTGATGAACTATCTCAATCAAAGAAATTTTATATTTTCATACATACATTATTAATATTGCACAGTACTTTTTGACAGTCTGCGCGGGTATGTAGCAGTGGTATCGTCACCTTCCTCACCACACCGGGTGGAAAAGGCCCGGGTTTGATTCCCGTCGATGACGCGAGGAACTTTCATGGGCTTTTTCACTCCGTCGCTGAGTTAGTCGATTTCAGGTGTAAATAGCAAGGTTTTTCCCCGGAAAAACTGGAGTTTTTCGTCGAGGAAAGCAGGCAATTAGACTAGAGAACACATGCAATTTATAGACACAATACACGTGGTAGTTGAATGACACTCCGGGTAACCCTAACATAATAATTTAGTACTTTTTAACAAATTTAATATCTTTCTGATTATTGGACACTTCGGTATAATACTAATTGGAATAATATGTATGTAAATAAAAAATGTGTAAATACTGTACCCAACAGGTGAAGCATGTTATCACCTATCTAGCTTACTGCAGTGCACAGAATGGCTCATGAGCAGAGCAATAAACAGATAATAATAATAATAATAATAATAATAACTAGGGGCTTCGCCCCCTGCTCGCTTTGCTCGCCTACCCTCGCGCACGCTTTTCTACGTAAAATGTAGTGGTATACGAAGTCAAATATTTTCTACGTAAAAGACACACCTGTCGAAACGCATTGATTGATATCAAAATTGATGTAAATCCAGCGTACAATGTTACTTTGTATTTTGAAGATTTGTCGAACAGTTTCAACACCTGCTTTACAGGTTTTAGCCGGGACGTTACCACTCGATCTCTACGTAATTTTCAGAGGCTTATGTTATCGCTTGAAACGTCAGATTCCCACTGAGATCCTTGGTATTTCTATTAACACTCAAGTCGATGTTAAAGCTGAACGACAAAGAATTTGGCAAGAGTTGATCAACTTGTGGCAGAGTAGGTGGAATGGCACAACAATGGGCAGTGTAACACGGAAGTTTTTTCCTGAAGTTGACTTTCTTACGGATAAAAAATCTACAGTCTGGTTTAGCCTTGACTTGTTTACCTCCTATTTGATATCAGGACACGGATCATTAAATAAGAAACTGTTTAAATTTCGCTTGTCTCCTACGGAACTCTGCCATTGTGGCGGTGTGGAAGATTGGCAGCACGTGTTGTACTCTTGTCCCTCATACAATGAATTTCGAGTAATTCTGCAGAATGCAATTCATAACTTTTCCTTCATGATTTTGCTAAGGCAACCTTCAATAAAAGGTTCGCAATCCCTTCTGCAATGACTGCACATGCGAATGTTTCAAATTCAGCTCAAGACTCTTCACCTTCACTGCAATGACGTCCATTTTCTCAACGAGATCTACAATTCTGGACTTGTGCTCTGTGTGTTGTGTTTTTTTTTTTTTTTTTTTTTTTGAAACTCTACAAGTGTCCTACAACTACAACTCAATTTGGCGATGAAAATTCCTGTGCTCCTTTGCTCAGATGGCTGTTAACTGACTGTGACTTTGTTATTGGTGATTGACTGTGACTTTGCTACTAATGACTGCAGGACTTACTGGATTTAACCTCAACTGTTTATAAGGTTTGCGTCTGCTTCTAGGCTTGTGTAAAGTTTTGTCGGTTGAATGGTACTGTTATCCTTAATTATTTTCTTTGAACTTTTTTTTTTTTTATGTTAATATGCATAAGATTACTTTCATTGTTTACTTTGACATTTCAAAGTATCATCTGTGTTTACCTCAATCTGTTGAGGTTATCTTTTGTACAGTATTTAATCTTTGTATAGTTATATAAGTTCCTTTTTTTTTTTTTTTTTTTTTACTATTTTTGGCTCGTACTTTGTTGGGCTCTTGGCGTCCCTCTCTTCTGCTGCCGCCGGTTGGTAGCCCCTTGGTCTACCTTCCCGTGGTGGTGGTGCTGGTGGTGTTGGCGCGTCTCTGACCTGCTGACTCCGGGTAGCCAAACAGCCAGCTCACTTCTGGCCATTTCTGCAGAATCCTCTAATTTAAAAGTGAAACGAGGCGGAGATGAACTAACGTTCCAGGTGCCGCCCAAGACAAATACATACATACATATCTAATCAGGAAATTGCCTGTGTCATTATTTACCTGTGCATTTCTAGTGTGCGGCATTCTCAAGGTCGAATAAATATCACTATGTAATTATTTACATAGGTCACTTAGGAAAAGGCCTTTTGCTTCGGGTTCCAAAATGCATGAGTAATATTGTAGCATCCGAAAGAGCAGGACAAAAATATTTAACTGAAATATTTACAAACTATACAAATATTTAAAATATTTACAAAATACGAAACTATTACAAATACAATATTCATTAATATACAAAAAACGTTACAATGGAACACCAAATGTTAGACAGTGAAGCATGTGCACGAGGCT
Source organism: Mastigoproctus giganteus (assembly GCF_048544385.1). Lineage (NCBI taxonomy): Eukaryota > Metazoa > Arthropoda > Arachnida > Uropygi > Thelyphonidae > Mastigoproctus > Mastigoproctus giganteus. The sequence goes on along the minus strand of NC_143582.1, from coordinate 87,884,663 downwards.
GGTGAACGTTATGGAGGCAGTTGTCAATAATTAATTGCATTTGTAGTGACTTAATTGCCTCGCCCTCTTCTCTCATTGGCTCAAATAAATATCACTAGGAGGAAATTTTTTTAATGTATAGAGAGATAATAATAATGAGAGCAACAACAATAATAACCACCATCAAGACTACATAGATAAGATGACTTCCAACGCGTGGCTCACTAACGGAAGGCTTTTCCCCGAAACCGAAGGACTCATGTTCGACATCCAAGACCAGGTAATCAACACCAGGAACTTCAGAAAACGCATCGCCAAGGACCACAGAGTAACAGTTGTTGTAGGGTTTTAGGAACATCAGTGACTAATATTGCTCCGCGTATATTGTCTGTAAATTGAGTGTGTTCTGACGTCGATTTTCTGTTTTCTGGAACACGAAATCTATGTGATCTTGATGGTCATTGCAGTGTCTTCTTTTCCCATCTTTCTAGCTTCGTTTGTGCCGTCTGGCAGGAGGGAACTCTTCTCTTAGGTTGCGTGGGGTATACCGTGGGGTATGTCTATCTTCCTTATTTTATTATTTTATTTTTTTCTGTTTATACTCCGGGACGATCAAACGGTCAGAGGAGTTCACGAGACAGACAGATTACAAGAAACAGCACCGTATTCAGCAGTCACGGGCTTGAACCCCGGTCACTCAAGGCACGTGTACTTATGCACCCGCGCGCCTGACCACTAGGCTACGGCGGCGCCTGACCACTAGGCTACGGCGGCACCTGGTAGAGTGCAGCTGTGTGTTTCTGAAGTGCTGCTGGGTGTTTCTAAAGTAACCTGAAGTAATCCTCCAGGTTAGCTATCGCTGTTTTCTGTTACTCGATGAGGTATCAGACCCCTTCCTCCTTCTTTCCGAGCTACTGTCAGTCTCCCTACGGCTCACTTTGGGTGGTGTTGGTGGCTCTTAGTAATGATTTTCCTTGTCTTTCTCATGATATCCTCCAGCTCGGTGATAGTCCAATCTATGATCCCGAAGGAGTATGTTAGCACTGGGACCGCAAAGGTGTTTATGGCTTTATAACTGTGTTCCCTCCGTTTAGCTTTGCTTTCAGCAGGCTTCAAGTCTCTGATGGTATTTTTCGGTCAAGCAGGCCTTGATTTCCTTGTACTGTAACTGATGAGCCTGCATCATCTCCAGGTATTTATAGGTCTCCCCCTCTGTCATGGCTTCGATCTACAAAAACACCGGACAACAGGAGAGAGAGAGAGAGAGAGAGAGAGAGAGAGAGAGAGAGAGAGAGAGAGAGAGAGAGAGAGAGAGAGAGGTCAATGGATCCCGTGCCCATAATGGATAACCTGTGGAACCGCGAAGTTAGCCATAACGGCCGTGCCACCGGGATAGACCTAGAAAGGAAGAAAACAAAGAACATACAAGAGATGAGAGATTCAGGAGGAAGAAGTATAGCAGTCCATCAGGAAGTCCTACAGCTGACGATCCCCAGGAATAGATAACATCCACACGTATTGATACATGTATATATATATATATATATATATATATATATATATATATAGGTCCGTTCAAATCCTCCCAGAACGTCCGTTCAAATCCGCCTCGTTTCGTACATGTACATGTACAAAACGTTCAGCCACACACACTCATGCGAAGCAGTCAATCCAGATGATAAGGCACTCTGGCCTTCGTGAGCAGCACAGTTGGTAAATCACCGTCCTCCCCACACCGCGTGGAGGAGATCTGAATTCGAGTCCCGTCGATGACGTGAAGAATTGTTATCGGCCTTTTTCATAACGTGGATGAGTTAGTCGGTCTCAGGTGAGGGTAGAATGGACGAAAAACCCGAGTTTCTCCCGAAACTCGGGTTTTTCGTCCATTGACCACAGAACACACGCAATTTCCAGACAGTATTTACGGAGCTATATGGATTTAGTCACTGATGCTCCTAAAACCCTATAACAACAACAAGGTACTCTACACAATCCTAGAGTTTCTGACTCAAAGAATCACCTATCTAAAGGCTAAGGACAAAGACACAAACACAAACTGGCCAAGTATAGACCAATCATCTGTCTCCCAACAACGTATAAGTCTGACCAGCTGCATAACTAAGAAGATATCAGACCATTTGAAGAGCCAGAACATCATGGCCGAGCAGCAGAAGGGATGTAAGCAGATGAGCAAAGGATGCAAGGAGCAAATGACCACTGACGCGGTAGTTACGGAGCAAGCCTGTAAGAAGCACCCCAAACTATACACGAACTATATCGACTACCGCAAGTCCTTCGACTCCGTGCCCCATAGCTGGCTGATAGAGACACAAGATCTACAAAGTCAACCCGACACTGACACACTTCTTAGAAGCAACCATGGTGAAATGGGGACCACCATAAAAGTTGAGAACATCACGACCAGACCAATCCCTATTAGAAGAGGAATCTTCCAGGGAGATTTCCTGGGCCCACTATGGTTCTGTCTAGAAATGGAGGACCGCTAGGTGGCGAAAGTCAGTGAGTTACTGAATTACGTGCTCCTAAAAATATATTAAAATATCTAAGTTAACCTGAAAGGATCATACATGAATTGCATATTGACAGAGAGCTTATGAGAAGTGGAATCTAGATATAGTGTCTATTAATGGAATCCTGAACAGGTAATATGTTTAAGCATTCATACTTAAAATTGTAGTACCGTTTCTTGCACGGTACTACAATTTTATAACATATGCTGACGATGTAAAATTCTTCATCACTTCCAAAGACCATGAATCAGCAGAAGGTATTTGCCAGGTAGCGAATAGCACAATCCGAGAATTTTAGAGCTATCTGGATTGCATCGGGCTCCGTATTAATGCACATAAGTCTTCCCAAATGACTATAACTTACAAGCAGAATAAAAATGACATCTCGATTTCTGTGAAGGTCTAGTGTGGAAAAGGCGCACGCCCTCCTGGACCTGGGTCTTAAGTGGGATGACAGACTCACCTTTGCTCAACACTTCGCCCATATGAAGACAAAAATATTCGCTGCTTTATGGGCTACTAGACAAGAACTGGTAGGAATTAGGGATCCTCAGCTAACGACCAAATACATTTTAAAGTGTGTCCTGCCAATTGAAATGTACGCGTCTCAAATCTGGTCTTCAGCTCCCGATTCATATTATAAGTCCGTCTTTGGGATCGAGTACTGGTTCTTGCGATGGCTTAACAGAGTTTCTGGCGGCCTTTTTACTATCTCAAGGGCTATTCTCTACTCAAACCTTAACATCACACCCTGGATGCAGGGGACAATTAACAGGAACATACACAGTCTCGCACAAATGCTCACAGGTAGAATGGATGCTCGAGCCCTGGATAATATTCTAGTCAAACCAGGTGCCACTGCTAGACGTTGCGGAGGAGTAAATCATCCGCTGCATCCAGTCCTGAACAATCTTAGTAGCCTGCAAAGATTCTTCCTATGAAATGCAGCAAAAATATTTAACTGTCTGCACATAGATGCCGAAAAACTCTGTGAGGATGCAACATACCGGAAAGAGATCTTCCAGAATTCTTACCGAAATATGAATCGGCTGCAAAGTGACAACATACCAAAGAATTGTGAATAAAAGTAAAACTTTCTGCTTTAAGAACAATAATAATTTGGTACGCTATTGACTGGTAAAATATACCTTCCCTAACAGTGGTGTAAATATGTAAGTTATATATGGAATTACTGAATTGTAAATATATGATTTGTATAATGTATGTACAGAATCATTAATGTGTAAATACTGTATATATTAAACATAAAATGTGTATATAATATTTCGGGACGAGACTACGTGTTCAGTATATGTAATCCACCGCCCGTAGTATCTCGTACCCTGATATGTACTTAGCACTTCCTGGCACTCTACGGTCCCGAGGTGGTTTCCTTTTGTGGAATAAACAGATGATAATAATAATCAACCCATTGTCCACCATGCTCAATAACAGCAAAAACAGATATACCGTAAAAGAAGGGAGGAAGAACCTTTACATCCTCTGTTATCTGGTATAGAGTGATGTCATCAAACTCTATGCCGAAACCGAGAATCAACTCCAACAGCTGCTCCGGATATCCGAAGAGTTCAATACTAACATCAGGATGCAATTTGGTGTAAACAAATGCAAGACTCATGGACTGCATCAGGGAAATCCTGTCAGCCGAAGACTATAAATATCTGGGGATGATGCAAGCTCAACAGCTAAAACACAAGGAGATCAAGGCCCGCCTGACTGAGAAATACCGTTGGTATTTAAATGTGTGCAAACTAACTGCTGCAATAAATATTTCTTAATTACTCAAGTTACTCATTTATTCAATTAATCAAAATAAATCAAATTAATCAAATTAAAATCAAATTAATCAAAATAATTACTCAATTACTTAATTACTAAATTCCTTAATTAATCAAGTAATTCCTTAATTACCTAATTAATCCAGTAGTTCCTTAATTACCTAATTAATCCAGTAGTTCCTTAATTACCTAATTAATCAAGTAATTCCTTAATTACCTAATTACTCAATATTCCTTAATTACTACACTGCTCAACAAAATTAGCTGAACAAAATATTTTTCATGGATATTTTATTGAAAACTATCGCGGAAAGCGAAGATTTGATATAACAGGCATCCTGGCGTGCAATTTCTGCGTATCCAATAGAAATCGATCTACCACCTTACAGAGCCGCACATTATGCAAAATTATTCCTGCCTATAAAAACATGGGTTGCAACCACATCACTTCATTCTCGATATTTGGCTTGCTCAGTGGGACAGCCATATCTCAATTACTCAGGATGGAAAATCATCGTCGTTTAGATGATTCTTTGAGATAGCGGGCCTGCAACTGCCCGACTTGAAGCCGGGCAGTTGCAGGCGGAGGTAGCACGTTGGCTTAATGTGTCACTCAGTGTCGTCTCGGCAATATGAAAGCAGTTTCAGGAGACAGGAACCATTACAAGAAGAGCTGGCCAAGGTCGCCAGAGGACTACGTCAACCAGAACAGACCGCTATCTAACTCTAACAGCAAGACGGAACCCTGGCCTGTCATCAACTGTCTCTAGAGGTTGCTGCGGCCACAGCAACCTCTAGAGACAGTTGATGACAGAGGTTGCTGCGGCCACAGATGAAAACATTTTTGAACCGCACTGTGTTAAAAAAGGATCAATTCAAATGGACTCTATGCAAGGAAGTCAGTGGTTTGCATCCCATTAACCCCAAACCACCGCCGAGATCGTCGAAACTGGTATCATGAACATGCGACTTGAAGCCATACAAATGGTATACAGCTCTGTTCTCTGAGTCCCGTTTTAGCCTACAACCGATTCTAGACGTTATTTCATCTGGAGACAACGAGGAATGCGGTACCGTCCTCCAACATCAGAGAAAAGTACACTTACGGTGGACGAGTGTTCACCTGTGGGGGGGGGGGAAGTAATGATCAACGTCCGCATCCCTCTTCATGTTTTTGATAGGGGTACTTACCATAACCGCTCAGAGGAGAATAGATCCTCAATCCCTATATGCGACTTTTTAGGGGGGGCGACTGGCCCAGATTTTCTGTTCATGCACGACAACGCCACTGCACATAGAGCTCAAGTGGTGGAGGATTATCTTGAAACTGACGATAGTAGTGGCATAGTATTTAGGGTTACGCGCCTAATTGTGATTTCCCACATCTTGAAACTGATTTCCCACATCTTGAAATTTAGGATTACGCGCCACCTGTGATTTCCCACATCTTGAAACTGAAGATATTCAACGACTGCCGCGACCAGCACGATCAGCAGACTTAAATCCGATCGAAGATGCGTGGGATGCCACTGGGAGTCGTATTGAACGCCGACAGCCAACTCCTCGGTCACTTGGTGAGCTAAGGTCTGCGCTGGTGGAAGAATGGGGATTTGTTGCCAAAGAATCATAATGGCACCCTTATATCGAGCATGGTTCACTGCGGTCAGGCCTATTTAGCCGTCGGAGGGGATCATACGTCGTACTGATGTCATGTGACCATATTTTCAAGCATCTGGTATAGACTTCTGTAATGTGACTTTTTTGGTAATTCTTAACAACCCCTATAAATGACCCTCTGCTACTTGTCCAAAGTTTCTCACTGTCTCCTCATTTCATCGTTATTCTATGGTACACCACCATACCAAATTTTGTCCCTCTTCATTGCAAACTGCACGAGTTACAGCACGGTTTCTACGTGTTCTGTTAATTTTGTCAAGCAATGTAACACTAATTCTAATTCGGGGAGTGATCCGATAATTTATAATCTCTAGAATGTTTTTTATTCATACTGCCGGGTCAGTGCGCTGGTAATCCTTAACATATCATAATATATAGATAAAAATTAATTTCGTAATTAAATTTAAATGCTTATAATTTTCATAACGAACTGTTCAATGTTATAGTGTAAGACTGATAAATGTCATAGTGTAAGATTAATATTAGGAGCTTTGTGAAGTTGGCATTATATGAATTTAAAGTTAACGAGTAAAGTAAACATTTAAAGTAAATACTATTTTCACCTCACCACGTAATTCGTGTTTACAGCGTAATACCTGTAACAAAATACCCTTTTTTTTGTATGCCCAATCTGAAAATTAACTTCTAGCAGGGGCAACCACATTTTCTATAAATTTGTCGCCGCCTGATCATATATAATAGTAGCAGTACTTAATCGTAAATCAATAAAATCTTTTAAAAATTAACTTTGATTTTTTATTTGAAATTTTTAACTGACAGACTCAGAATGGAGTGCTCGAACGCCGCTCGTCATACGCATCGGCAACACTATGTATACGCGTTAACTGCCTTCTGCACGTATTATTATTCTGACGTGAAAAATCACAGTATAAGATCAATACTACGCTTTCTTGGTAAATGCTGCAATTTCTTCCGAAAAAAATGACAGTGCGCAACTATTATTTCTGCCTATGGCCAAATATGCGTCTTTGCTTTAGTTGCTGTAGTTGCATTTCTACAAAATAATATATTTTTTTTATTTTTCCAACTCTCCCTTAATGCACAGTTTTAAGGTATGGCGCATTTTCCAAAAGACAGATTAATCTAAACTAAGACATAGTATTGTTTTCTTCTTTCTGTGTTTTTTCTTTTCTCTTTTGTCGCTGATTTTTTTTTTTTTTTTTTTGGTTTTGTTTTCCCATACACCTGTTTTTGCAAACGTTCTGTTCACTCATTTGAATGAATTCCACACCTGATCAAAATAAGCGGTGCTCAACTACTTTCTGCGTGATTCTTAAAGTCACCTTAATAGATATTTGTAACCACCAAACAAAAGGACGCGTTTTCTTGAGACGTAACGGACAGAAAATTACCCACGTGGCAAGCTGGCACCTGATTCCACTCTTTTGATCTTACAATTAACTGACAGCATTGTTCACAGGAGTTTCTATTGAAAGTACACGTTTGCGCTGGCAATGCAGCAAGCCATACTATTGTATGGCTTGCTGCGTTATATTTAGACAGCTCACGTCAAGGACATGAAACTTGGCTTGAACATTGTTGTTTGCTAAAGGTTGCTTTTTATCACTGCTAATCTGGGAAGACGCAAAGCAAGCAGTAACCAGGAGAAGATGAAATTTTGTGCACCGCCTGCGATTTGAAAGGAAAATAATTATTGGAAATGTATGAAATAAGGTAATCCTATGCAAAAAAAATGTGGAGTCAAAAATAATAAAATGGGCAGAAAGCACTACATTATTCCCCAAGTTTTTGCCCCCCCCCCGAATCTCAATACGCTATTTGTATTCAATACCTATGCCGTGTAATATATATTGTTCAATATATTAAAATATAAAAGTATATACGTACTTTCATGTTTTTTCTATCTAAAAATATAAAAAATAAAGTATGGTATGTAAAATTTGTATACACTTTTATGTATTTTGTTCATAAAAGTATGTATAATGTCCATTTTTGAATGGCTACGGTCGTTTCAATTAAAAAAAAAAGTTATGAAGTTTTGAGAAATGGTAAAAAAGTACTTTTTTTTATTAATTCAAACGGCCATAGTTCTATAAACATTCAGAATCAGACATATGCTTATATGATTTTATTCTTTTTCTTATTTTGGTTAAGTTTCCTAGAATAAGTCCCTGGATTTTTTTTTTTAAACATACTTTTGGAATGCCCTGTATAGTCACTACACCGTCAACCCGCCACCTGTCTATCTGTATCTCTATCTCGTCCAAATCCACCTTGTAATTTGTCATACATTCTGCATATAGGCGTGAATGTATGTTGTGTAGTGTGTGTGTGTGTGTGTGTGTGTGGCCAACGCCCGGGCAGCTCCTTCCTGATGCCCATCCCCGGCATGCAGAGCCGGACCTTTGGCACAAATATCCCGCACCCACCTGAGATAGTGCTATACAGGAGGGTGCCAGCCTCCCACACTCAGGCTGCCCATACCTGAGGGGCAGCAAAAAAAAAAAAAAAAAAAACTGCCACCAGTTGGGAATAAATACAGTACAGGGCAATCCCACACTAGACAATAAATTAAACTGCCTGTTGCCATCATCCCGCGATGTGGTAACTTACCAGAACGCCAGAAAAAAAAAAAATATATATTTTATAATAAATAAAAATAAAAAATAAATTAATTAAGCCCCATCAAACAAACAAACAAAAAACCCATCCTGGCATAACCAAGACGGAGGGAAAAGCACAGTACAGTGTATTTATGAACTGTAAGTGACTATAGACAAGGCCCTCCTTTTCTTAAACACCTAGCAAAATTTTGAAAGGCCTGAAAAGCTTCCTTATTATCTAAACATTTACTCTCATGCCCTCTAACATGGTGTGGTATAGCGAGCATTAAATTCCTCCTGTACTCTTCATAAATGGGACAATCAAACATGACATGATCCCACGTCTCAGGCAGTGAGCATCTACAATAAGGTTGGTCTACTAACCCAAAATAAAACAATTTTTGATTTAGCGATCCATCTCCAGTCATTAAAAATGATGTCTTCATATATGGATAAAACCACTTCTTATCTTTAACATTATAATTAAATTTCACAACTGGAATAAAAGTTCTAGTAACTTCTCCAGTAACACTTGTTTCCCATCGACGTTGCCACATTTCCAATAACTTTGAATAATCATTTATTTTTCTTTTTTTAACGTTTTCAATAGGGTACACATTTATTTCCAAAAAACTACCCCTTATCTTCTTCCTCAAGAAATAACAAAATGCTCTTTACGCAAATCTAACGTACTAAATCTCTATACTAAATCTAACGACAGTACCCCTCCTATAATCTGTAACACATTTGTTGACACGGTCTTCCATGCTCTAATTGAAGTCAGCATCATTACTCTCTGTAAAGATAATAATTTTTGTTTAAACTTAACGTTGTTAATAAGTCTAAACCATACAGATGCTGCATATACAACTATAGCAGAAATACGGCCTTATAATATACCGTAACTCTAATACCCTTTTCCCAAGACACCATTCAGTTTTGGTAACTCTAACAATTGCCTATGTAAATTTCTTAATCTTACTTTTTTTTTTATGAAAACCCAAACAAGAGAGGTATTAGAACTAATAGTACTTAGTACCGTGCATGGGCTGGAGGTTGAGAAGACGAAAGAAGATATTTGTTGACATTAGACTTGAACTTTTGTAGACTGTAATTTTCAGGAAATACGTATGAAGGAAGGTTGTTCCAGAAAACGGAAGCTGAATGAATAAATGAGGAAGATGAAAAGTTAGTTCTGTGAGCTTGAAGTTGGACAGTAAATGGATGTTGTTTGGTGGCGGCACGTGTTCGGACTGTTTTGAAAGAGAGAGCGAAAATTACAGAAGCCAATTCAGAAGATCAGTGCCCTTGGAAGTATCTGTAGAAAAGGCATGCAGCAGAAACAGTACGTCAATGAGACAGCGAATGGAGAGACTTTGTTAGAGAGGAGTCATTAATTAACCTAACTGCCCTCTTCTGAATGGAATCTAGAAGCCTGAGAGAGGTTTTGGGGGCACCACCCCAGATGTGGGAACAATATTCCATGGTAGGGCGGATTTGCGATTTATACAGAGTGAGCAGCTGTTTGGAAGAAAATTAACGTCGAGAGCGAAAGAGAAAACCAAGTTTGTTTAGATGCAGAGGAAGCAATATTTGTAATGTGCGTAGTGTGCTTGTGCCAAAAGAGATTAGAAGTCAGGGTAATCCCCAAAAGAGATATATCATTTTGCCTAGAAATCGGAGTGTCACCAAAGATAAGCATAGAAGAATCCTTTTTGCGAGATATAAGAAAACACTGAGTTTTAGAAAGATTGAAATTAACTGTTGTCTTTGCCCCACTGGATAATTACCTGGAGATAGACATTTAAGGAATTGGTAGTGGATATTCGAGAAGTTGAAGATGGTTGAGCAGGGCAAGGTTTCTCAAAATGGAAAGTGGAATGCAATGTGCTATCATCGGCAAAACTATGGATAGCATTTCCAGTCAATGGAAGACGGTCATTAATATACAAGAGGAAAAGAGTGGGGGGAAAGAACAGAACCTTGAGGGACACCAGGATAATCAATTGCAAAACACAGTTGGCAAACCATAATATGGAAGCTTGTTTAGAAGACATTTATGCCAAACACGATCGAAAGCCTTTCAGATGTCAAGAGCAACTGTTTGTTTCACCGAACGTTTCCACTGAATTAGTCCATAAATGGGTAACATAAGCCAGAATATCACCAGTGGATCGACACTGACGGAATCCATACTGGCGATCGTTGATCAGACGGAAGTTTTCTAGGTAGTTTAAGAGTTGGCGGTTAATTGATTTCTCCATTACTGTAGAAAGAGTAGAAGTAATTGCAATGGGACGATAATTGGATGTGAGGGATTTTTCACCCTTTTTAGGAACTTGCAGGAAAATTCCAAGCAGAAGAAAAAACACCTTTGGAATAAGAAAGTGAAAAAAGGCAGCAAAGAACAGGAGTAAGTTCAGGAGCACAGGTTTTGAGAACAAGTGGACAAATACTATCAGGACCTAGAGCTTTCTTAGCATCAAGATTTGTCAAAATCCTTCTGACAGCCTTTTGAAGAAAGACCACAGGAGGCATTGAATGGAGCGTGTTGAGAATGGTGGGAGGTGTTTTAACAAGATCATTAATACATGACTTGGAAGAAAAATGGGATTCTAGTAAGTCAGCTTTATCCGTGGCTGAAGTGACAACAGAACCATCTGATATTGACAGAGGTGGGAGCAAAGATGGACAAAAGTTGCCGCCAATAGCTTTGGCAAGAGACCAGAATGCTCGGCTACCATTAGGGCAGGAAGCAAGTTTTCTCTTAGCCTGTTCAAAATCTAGTTTGGACTGATTAATAACTGCTTTACAATTGTTGCGAGCTCTGGTGTAGGCAGAAAATGAAACTGAAGAATTGGAAACAAGCCAATTAAGATATGCAACGTTGTTTTCTTGAACAGCCTTAGCACATTTATTGGAAAACAAAGGTTTAGATAAAAGACGAGATTTTATAGTGTAGTGTGGAATAAAGAATTCCATTCCTACAAGAATACTTTCACTGACGCGAGCTGAGCAAAATTAGCATTAGTATAGGCATATGATGCAAGAAAGCAAGCTTATGCAGCATCAGCCAAAAAAAAAAAAAAAAAAACACTCCCATTTCACCCCTCCGTTCGTTCTGAATACCTGTCCAGCTCAGCTTTAAATTTATTTAGGCTATCAACTTCCACAACAAAGGACGGAAGTCTGTTCCACCAACCAACTACCCGATGGCTAAAGGCAAACTTCGGCACATCTAACCTACATCAGAAATTTTGAAGGAACAGTAATCCGACCAAGGAAAAGAAGAAAAGAAATCTCGCAGGTCATCCTATTTTGCATTCTTGTAATGTCAAACAATACGATGTTGGGAATAGCCATGAGATAAAGGCTCCATTGAAGAAGAGACAATCACCAAGTTGTGATCTGAGGTGTCTAAAGGACCACTCACTTCGACCGTGTACTTAGAAGGGTTGTTTGTAAGAAAAAGATCAAGCGTGTTGGCTGTATGGTTAGGATTGTCCGGTATTCTTGTAGGTAAATAAACAATCGGTGCAAGGTCATTAGTAATTGCAAAAGCCTCAGCATCTCGACCAGCTGGGTCAGCGTTACTAGAAAACGGAAGCCAGCAGGAGTTGTGAACATTAAAATCACCAAGAAAAATTACCTCACTGTTAGGAAAGTTGGACTGGAGAAAGTCAAGTTGCAAGGAGCTCCAAGTGATTAGTGGAGTTGAGAGAACGGTAGAGACAACTGATGACTTACTACTAATATAATCGAGGTACGGAAAAAATTTAAGCGACCTTCCATAATCTAATTTGCCTTGTAGCAACATCATCACTGTCTTGCTATCCGAAAGCTTATGTTTGTTTAAAGATACCCACTTGATTAAACCTTGTACTACCTCTCCTGTCCTTTGTTCTAAAATGGCCCTAGATTTACCCTCAACGCATATACCCAAATCATCGGCATACCAAACTCGTTTACAATACGGAATCTCCATCTCCAACCATTGGTTTAGCACCATATTCCAGAACAGCTCCAATTAATAGCCCTACCTTATTTTAAATGTTGCGAGCAAACTTGAATTGTCCTTCCACTTAAATAACTTCTTAAAATTTTATAAAATAAATGAGGACAGTTTATTCCCCTCAGTGAGCATAAAATGCTCTCGTGCCACACCTTGTCAAAAGCATCTTCAAAGTTTACAAATAATGCTAGTACATATTTACTTTCTGATTGCATACCATAATCAACCAAAGAATTAATAGCATCGTCAGTTGAGAGGCCTTTTCTAAAATGGTATTGACATGGAAATTCCATTTTAACTTTAACAAACAGGTACGCTAACCTTAATAACCAAAATGGAGTCCGATTTTGAAGGCTATAGTCGTTTCAATAAAAAAAAAGTTATGAAGTTTTGAAAAATGATAAAAAGCACTTTTTTTATTAATTAAAAGGGCCATAGTTCTATAACCATTCAGAATCACACATATGCTTATATGATTTTATTATTTTTATTATTTTGAACTCTAGAATAAGTCCCAGGATGTTTTGAACATGCTTCTGGAATGCCCTGTATATTCACTACACTACCAACCGGCCACCTGCATGCTTCAAAAAATATTTTATTGATAGAATATTTAGTAGTAGTGAATATTTAGTGCTCTGACAGGCCAATGCAGCATTTGCAGTCCCATGTCTTGAGATCAAGACACTACAGACTGTGCAATATGACGCAGTGCATGCAGTGCATCGTCATGCTCAAACAGAAAACGGCCCTCCCATACCGCTAAAATGTAGGAACAGCGGAATTGTCCATCATGTCAATGTACCACATGATATTAAATTTTCCGGAACAGTGGTCCATGGTCGATGCTGAGAACCAACCTGAGGTGGCGACAGCATCGACACCAAACTTCAGATTTGGGACAACACACTCTGGTAAATAAAGTCCGCCAGACCAAAACAGGGCAATTAGGTTGGAAAACTGTGTGCTGTGATTTTCTATTCCATAACAAATTTGTACTTTCCAAAGTTCCATTGGTTGTGCACCAGTTAAGTCCCACTGCTCACTGCGCTATGATGTTTAGTTTGTGTATTGCAGCGCTTCCTTAAAATCCAATGCCATGCACCTCTCTACGTATCATATATGCATTAATATCAGTTTCTGAGACCTCCCTGAACTCCTGGTTGACGGTATTCGATGAGGCTTGCAGAATCTTTGTAGCACTCCTTTGATCGCCCTCCGATCTCTTCCATCAATTTCTGCGGTACCCGGCTGTAGTAATACAATATACTGTAGTAGTTCCATTTAGCGAGTGTGTCGGTCATTGCTGACTTACGGCGTTACAGTAACGGTATGATCAAAGTGATTGCTAATGTGACATATAACGGTGACTTCCCGTTGAAAGTCACTAAACTCAATACCTCGACCCATCTACTGTATTTTTTTTAATCTGCTTATTCCTAACGTGAACGCAGGTATACCTATTCCTGACACGTGGATTATTATTATTATTTCTCTCTGATTGAGGGTTCTACCCCGTGACGGGTATTGCTACCAAGTACACAGGGTGGTTATTGTTATGTCTGCTGTGGGTTTTTTGCAGGTTGCCAGTGTTGGGTAACACTATGTCAATCAGATAGGTAGCCTTTTCCTTCTTATCCACAATATAAGAGCAACAATTGTTGCTCTTATATTATTTGTCCCTGATTAGGGGATTCCACTCCGTGACTGGTACTGCTACCAAGTACACAGAATGGTTGTAATGTCTGCTGTTACTGTTGGTCGAGGAACTCTCACTACCCTACAGGTGTTCAGGATTGCGACTTTCTGGAGTTCAATAGGTGTTCTCTGGGAGACCTATTGCCGCTAGGCTGCTATGTAGAGTCTTTGGCACCATACCGGTGGTTGACACAATGATCGGGATGGTCGATACTTCTTGAATATGCCACATCTCCTTGATCTCATGTCTCAGGTTCGTGTACTTTCTAATTTTTTCCTCATGGGTTTTCTGGACATTGCTAGTGTTGGCACTGCTATGTAAATCAGGTAGGTAGCCTTTTCCGTCTTGTCCACAAGGGTTATGTCTGGTCCGTTGTGCGGGATGGTCTTATCCATTATTATGGCACGGTCCGTGTACAGCTTGTGGGTTCGGGTCTCTAGTACTGCCTGGGGTTTAGTATGGTACATTTTCTTTGGTCAACTGGTATTTCCTCGCTAGCTTCTGATGTATTATCCTGGCTACCTGGTCGTGTCTATGAGCGTACTCAGTCTGGGTGATCACCTTGCATCCCCCTGTGATGTGTTGGTTCGTTTCTGAGGCCAGGTGGCATCGTCGACATGTGTCATCTGACATTCCGGGCTCCTTTGCGATGTATTTTCTATAATTTCTGGTGTTGATTGCGGTATGATTCACCCTGAGCACACCTCAGCTAGGATGGCAGTTATATCAATCAAAATACACACAACTTTAATTTTCCACCTAAGGTAAGTCATGAAAATGTTATTAAGCAAATATTTCAATCAATTCAGAAAAGCATAATAAGAATGTTATTATTTTCATTAGCACAACACACCATTTCACATACATTTGTTTTGAATTGTTGACATATTTCACGGATTTGGTGCCCTCAGATTTCGATTTATTGAGTACAATGGAATATTACCAAAAGTAAAATTAAATAATTAATTTAAACAGGTTAGTTAATGTACAAAGTGCGTTATTTCAGGCCTGTTCGATTTTTTTTTAAATTAATCGATTTTTCCGTGATTAATAGAAGTGAAAAGTAAATTAATAGTAATCGCCTTATTAATTAATTACTAAGTTTATAACTTAATAAAACATTTAATAAAACTATAGTTTTTCGTCCTCTAAACTTAGCTATTCTGTTTAATTTTAACCATATGACATTTATTAGTCTCTACCATATACTTTTAAGTCTGTTTTCTCTCTGTATATATATATATATATATATATATATATATATATATATATATATCTGTTCACAAGCGACACCACTTTCACTAGTCTTATAACACACGCGAAGCGCCAACGGATTGTTAAAGCTGACAATACTGCATTAAAATTACATTTAATAATATGTATCTCTTTTTTCCACACAATTTTTTGCAAAAAAGAAATATTAATTTCCGGATTTCTACTAGTTCGATTCTAATGAAATTTCGAATAGCTCGCTAAATATTTTTAAAAGGCTCAAATATAAAATTTCATAAATATTCGTCCAGTGGGAATCTCTCTGTTACATGCGAGCGGACGGGCAGACAAATGGACATGGTGAAGACAATATGCACACGTATAAGCATATGCGAACGCGCCTAAAGAGAGCAACCAATTTCAAGAGAAATTAAAAATTTCAAAGCAGTAACGATATCATGATTGCTTGGTTGTAGGCCTATGATACAAGTCTAATCTCGTTAGAGAAGATAAGAGAAAATTCATACGTTGAATTTATCAATTACATATAGTCAGTGTTGGGACCAAAATATGATGAAGAACGATTTAAACTATATTTCTTAAAGATGGTCCAGCTTTCCTCCCTCAATTCTCTCACTTCTGAGATGAACTGAATTCTCCTTATGGCTTTTATGAAAAAGGCTTTTAACATGGTCGCCTTACGGTTTTATGAAAAAAGCTTTTGATGGAAAAGGCTCTCGCACCCTCATTAGGAGCGTCTTGCTGCTGCTGATTTTCAGGATATGTTATCCGTTTCTAAAACTTAACTACTAAACGGGAAATTTCAGAACAATGACATGGAATTTTTGAAACAGTTGACCTTTGTAAATAACCTCCTTAATTAATTGACAGCTATACTTTTTTTAAGAGGCATTACCACGCCCATTAGTCTTTTAACATTCTGCTTTTTTCACATGATAGGATGAGAAATCTGCAAAATATTAAGATAATAAATGTCTCAAGAAACCTGCACAGAATTAAAGGCAATTCATTACATCTTCGAAAAATGTGTATTATCCGGGGCACTTTCTAAAGTGAAATAATGTATAAAGATACTACCATGAAATGTAGTAGGTAGGTATTATGGATACTCAAGTGGACCAACCGCTGGATATCCATAATACCTATCTTACATGACTTCCAAAACAGAACTAAATAGAAAACTAAACTACGCCTGAACTCTTGCCGTAATGCATGAGCTTCAGGCGTACAAAAGCCATGACAAGCATTTCAAATAAACCACAGCACTCCTTAGAAGGCAGTGCTTTTTATTTCGGTAGAGGTGCTGAACGAGGCAACTCGTGGTAACGTGCTTCTCGATGTTGTAATGTAGCAGCGAACTTAATTTGCTCTTTACTATGTAGACAACTTAAGCTTTTGCCAATTCAGGTGCAGTGAATCTCTTGCCAATTTAATTCTTAATTAGCTTTGCTTAATCGCAGGGGTGTCCAACCGCGGCCAAGTAGGCAGTCGGAAGTGTTATGCGTATCCCAAGTTTAAAATTCTTGAATCACAAATATAGGTAGTTTCACATAAACCAACCATAACCATACAATTAGAATGTTATTAGCGTTATATAACAATTGTTGGATTTTTGTATTTAATCATTAAATGTTAAAAAAAAAAAAAAAAACGTTAAATATTAAACATTGTAAACAAAAAATAAAATTGTATTTCGAAAAATTCGTCACTAGTGTTAAGGAACTGTTTTGCAACCCGAATCTCCGGGAATCCGTGCGGTCCGCGACATTTAGCACTTTATCCGTTTTGGTACTTAACCAAAAAAGATTGGACGCCCCTGCTTTATCGGGACTTAAAGCTATAAAAGTTTTTGTAAAATATTTCCTTTTACTTGGCAGTCTGGATGCTCAAACCGCAATGAAATTATTTTATTTCAATAAAGTCCAGCTTTTCTAACTCATGTAATATATGTGTTCTTCTCTCTATTCAGAATGGTGTCCAAGCAACTCCTCAAGAACCAGCGAAAAAAGTACCTCCGCCAGTACCGCCAAAACCACGTAAACGTGCAAATGTTCCCGTCAACGGCGAGATGGAAACAGTAAGTTAGTATGCATGACCAGTCATTGAAGGAGGACTTCCTTGTGAGTTAAAATATTTCTCATGTGTTGCATTAATTTTGCAAATTTCATTAGTAATTTATCAACAGTGACACCATTAATCTCGTTAATTCTCTGACAGACAAAGGCTTCTTCCATAAATGCAGGAGCAATATAACAATTTGGTGACTCGCGATCGAATCAGTTTTTCCAGTCAGTTAAGTATTTCCTTATGGAGCAATGCACATTGGCGACATTCCTCTGTACATGTTCTCTTTCTCCCCTTCCCATTTTCACCCCGGAAACGACATGCAGGCATTACTCAAAAGGTAACGACGGAAGACATTTATGGCTCAGAATGTTTAACTGCAGGCCTACAGATATCATTGAGTAATGTAACTGTTGAACAGGACGGATGATACGCAACCTCTTAAAATTCATATAACTTCTCTGTTCCTTAACGCGTTTAAATAAAAAAAAAAACAAAAAAAAAAAAAACAAAAAACCCGCTCATTAAAATTGATTATTACTGAACTGACTTTGTTTTGCTGCAGGATGAAGAATGGCAATTCAGCAGAGGATACAAATAGCAGCCCGTTATGAATTTGGAAACTTAATAACAAGGGTACCGCGAAAGTGTAAAAATAAAAAAATTAGTATCCACATGAAACAATGAATGCTAAAACGACAGCGACAACGTGTCATCAGTGGTTGCAGGAAATAAGGGGCAGTATGGGCTTGGCACATCCAGGGTGCTCAGCTGGATATCATCATTCTTCTCTTTCTTGGTGATTCCTCTCTCTCTCTCTATCTCAGGGTAACTCGGAAAATTTTTTGGCTGGTGCAGCATAAGCCTCAGGCTTCCTTGCACTATGTGGCTAGTAATAATAATAATAAATAAATAAATAAACAAATAAAAAAACTGAAATTGTAAATTCAATGTTTACGAGAACCCCCCCCCCACCCCAGCCAAAAAATCTGTTCGTCCAGGAGCCCGAGAAAGCCTCGTATGTAGAGAGCATGCTGATTTTCAGTGAAGAGTGCCAAATGCATAAAATGTGATAAATGTATGGAGTGTAATGAAACCACGTTGGTTTGCCATCATTAATGCGAAAAACTGCATAATAACATTCTACAAACTCGCGGACATTAAATGAAAAAATTCTGGAATGTATATAGAAAAGGCACGAGATCGAGCAAACCTAACTGATCGGTGAGGTGTAACAATCACAGCTGGGCCTTTTATCGAGGCGCCTCCGTGGGCAGAGCCAGCAGAGCGTAGCACACGCTTCTTGATTAGACCGGGGTTCGAGCCCGTGACCACCAAATACGAAGGATGCGGAAAGGTCAGGGAATGACCACCGCATATCCCCAGAGCAATGTGGCCTTAGTTGCTAATGCTCCTAAAAACCAAATAACAACAACAGCCTTTTATCGTTATGAACACAATCAATGTCGAAAGCTGTTTGGAAATGTTAGAAAAATATAACGTTGCCAATTTAATATATATAAACTTCATTTCATGCGGGACGCATGAAATGAAGTTTCTCAAACATATTCTTTAACGCATAGGTATGCGTTAGAGCAGTGGTTTTCAACTGTTGTGCCGCGGCATCCCTGGGTGCCGCAACAACTTTACAGGGGTACCACGTAATTTAGATTTAAGTTACTTAAACTTTTTTTTTAAATTTATATATTTATTTTATTATAAAAAGGTGTATGGTGTCTTTTTAATTTTGTGGTGATCTATAATTGATGTTTACTCAGTACCTCTATATAAGGAATAAAATTATTATATACATAATTTGTATTATGAATTGTAATTTTGTTTACAGTTATACTATTGTAATAACTATCATATAACATATTTTTTTTAATATTAGACATATACAGAGAGAGAATCAGATCTAACAGGCAGAAAATTGAGTAGGGATGCCGCAAAATAAAATAAATTACTTAGAGGTGCCATTATTTAAAAAAGGTCGAAAACCACTGCGTTAGAGAATACGTAATGTATGGCGTACCATACGTTCGGAACACATATTATGAGAATACATGTACTGTACTTATATATGAAATTTAAATGCAGTAAATGTCCCTCGGCAGCACTATGTTACCTATCAGTTAATAGTAGGTTGTATATGCAAGAACAAGTACCCTAACCGAGACCAACTTCTCATTCCACAAACGGTTTTTTGCTGACAGTTTTTTTTTTTTTTTTTAACTCAACAAACGTGTTTTAAAAACTGGGGTAAAAGTTTTTTTTTACCTATCTTGCTTACGCGCACTATAACTAAACATCATCTGGACACCGGTGAACCTCCAATCATTGCAATCGCCATGTTAATGTACGAAAAAATTATTACACATCGATGTTTCTACTGCTTCTAATTTCTGCTGAATCTGTACTGTTGTATCAAATTGAACGATGCAACCAAAAATCATACACTGACGGAACAATCCATCAGACTCCGCAGTAGGAAATTTTTAGATTCAATTGTACACGTAGTGGTCGTAAACTCACAGGCTTATAAACGCTATCCATATTGCTATGGTCATATCATTAATTTTTAAATTGGCTACTACATACTACTTTTGATCACTGAAAAATATATTAATTGCTTATCATTAATTTGAAAGGATATTACTTAGTTATTAACTATCCCTTTAAAATTAAAGTCCAATCCCAAAGATGGAGTCAGAGTAATTAGACAGTGGTCAGTTTTGAAACATGTCCCGTTTCAATAATGGTTCCTAAACGGTACGTACGTACAAATTTATCATTTTGGTCATCATTTTAATTATACGAACTATTATATTTGCCCATTTATCTAAATTATTAGATCTGCCCCTTTATTAATTTAACCTTTATGAAGGTTAAATTAATTACTACCCGACAGTGTTTAATTCTATAAATTTCTCATATATTTAGGATATATAATGAATTTGTAATATGCATCGTACATTATAATGTATATTATTAATCTTTTACGTATGTCATTAACATGTTACGCTGCTATAAAGTTCACAGAAACGGTTAGTATTATATTAATTACTTCTGTTTATATAGTAATGAGTGCCAGTCCCAGACGACGTACGAGTTGTACATATCGATAGCAGTGTACATAGTGTGCATAGTGTGCATAGTGTTAGGGTCAGGCGCCACCTGTGATTTCTCACATCTGCGCCATATGTACGCTGTGAAGAAATACAGAACTACTGTAAATGCCAGAAAAGTGTTGTCTGTTGTATATGACATATTGCGTTAGGTTCTGTTGGGTGTCCTGGCATTTGGCCGCAGGGCCCCTGGTGGGACCTCACGTTGCCCGCACACACCGCTAGGAGGTAGCCAGGCTGCCCATTATTCTCTGGCTAGTCTCCGCCAGGGTCGCCTGAGCGTCCTGGACGAAGACCAAGTTAAAAAAAAAAAAAAAAAGAAAAAAAAAAGAGAAGAAGAGAAGAGAAGGTCAGGGGAACAAGAGGAAGAGGGATCTGAATGTGAGGAACAAGCTAAAGTGGACAGATAGAGAAGGCAGTCCACCCGAGTAAGGAGAAATAGGGGATGGGTAGAGGGATCAAAAGTCACAGGGGCAGGCGCCACTGTGCGAGTGCCAAAGGCCAAGCACTCTCTGGGAGTCAGCAGTGTACATAGTGTTAGGGTCAGGCGCCACCTGTGATTTCTCACATCAGTCAGCAGTGTACAGTCGTACACTTCTGGAACTTCTCAAGTATGATTCAGCCACAAACCCTGAATCAGCAACTAATGCGAAAAATAAATTAAATTAGGCGCCAGTACTGCCTTGGTTTACAAAACGCTGAAGACAAAAATAATATTATCGCTGTCACCTGACCTGTCAGATCTTTTCACGTATTATTCCAAAACAACAATCATCTATCACTTCTAAAATTACTCAGGTAAGACTGTACATTTATTTAGGAAGATAGACAAAGTAACGGCTATTATTCTTATCCCATGACTTAATGCGCAATAAATGTTTCACTGCAGGATCTGTCAGATCAAACGCCAGTACTGTCGAGCTAAATAAATAAATGCAGTATAAACTCAGAAAGTTGGCAACCTTGAGACAGACTATTGCTTTATACTGGAATGAAACCTCATCGACATTAAATCGCCATATCTAGCATAGCGCAGCATAACAATGTACTGCACTGCACTTTGTTTTTACTATTACGTAACGCTGTATTGTAAGCATAACGCAGCACGCATGCATTAAATAAACAAGACATAAACCGCACTGTAGCAGAGCTGGAAAAAAAAAAAAAAAAAACTTTGGCGCGCATTCTTCCGTAATATTATTATATAGGAAAATCGCACCCTATTTATGAACTACTTCTCAGGATCGCGTGGTGGAAATAAATTGGGAGATTACTGTACTCACTGGTCCTATGTGGCAGTTCAATGGCTTCACAACTTCTCATTTGTTTTAAAATCGGCTTGTGAATACACTTTGAATGAGGCTATACAACAGACGTGCAAGGCAACACGAAATCAATGTATAGGAAATTTATATCATTTCTCTAGGGCAGACTGGGTGCTTCCACCAGAACTGCGAACCCTCTGTGAGGAGGACGCATCACGAAGGGGGGAGGGGTGAAGAGGAGTACCGTACTCATTATTGATAACCACTACTTGTGAGATTACAGTCGAATATTTCCACGGTTTACGAGAACCGTTATCCCACACTGACTACACAGAATATCTTTTTTATTTATTTTATATATTTTGAATACTACTTCAATCATTTGAATCAATCACGGAAAAAAAATTATTTACTACGGAGAAACGCATTTTAAGAATAAGGTTCGTGATTTAATGTATTTTATTATTTACTATAAACAAAAAATAATAATAAACAAAAAGCATCTTATATTTATTATTCATTTGCGAAAAACCACTGATAGCAAACCGTTGAAAGAAATTTTTCAGAAATATCAATTCAACAGTTCCCGGTGAGCGTTGAAAAATTGATAACCACGTATGAAACGAAGACACTGAAATATAATATTTATCAACACTACATTTACAGCGCATAATCAATCCTTTCAAAACTGAAAGCAATCTACCAATTAATTTTATCTTTTCTTTTTGCTAGTTGTTGTAGTAGTAGTGGTGCTTTTGTTCCTTGCATTTTTCTTCGCTTTGGCTTGTCTCTTGTTTCGGCAAGTTGGTAACATGCTGGTAAAACGCACTCGCATCAGCAGCGCTCTATTTTAAGAATTTAGTTCCTGACGTCTACAGCTACGCTTACAGACTACAGTCAGCAAGAAACCCGCCGACAGCAACGGATGGTGCAGCCAAAAACCCCCCCCATTAGTATTTGCGCACTATCGTCTCTCTTTTCCGAGATTTGAGGAAGTTGTGTATTTCCCAGTGACCTCTTTCGAAATCGCCCGGTAACAGCGCGTGTTTGGAACTTTTTCTTCTCAGATCCCTTGGAACACACGACAACAACTGAAACCAAACCAAAACATAACAAAAAATGGAGTGTGTAGGAGGTAAGTTCCGTACCTGTTGTCTTTCAGAAAAATCCTTGATGAGCGGCATTTGGGTGTTTAAGAAGTTCCTCGGATATTCCCAAAGAGGAGGTGGGTTTTTTAACAGTAGAAGGACGGTGTGCTTCTGTTAATTTCTTAAAAAAAGAAAGGTAAATTGAGGTTAATTTTTTTGACTTGTCAAGATATATGTTTGAGACATTTAAACCGTTTGTGAAAGGATCGTGATGACGTTGTCAATGTGATAAGCCTTGCATCATCGACATGCTACAGTGAATCTTTTTAACACTACTCCGTTTCAAATTCTGTCTGTACAGGACCGGAAATAACTTTACTATTTTAGTTATACTAACTAGGTTATCTTTGTGTTAAACAGAGCTTTCAGCCTTCGGCCACTCTCATCACAATACCTTTCATAAACTACCTTCTTAACTGAGAAAGTGAAAAACATGGAATGAAATCGCCCATCTTTGCGAAAACTTCAAGCAACAAAGGTTCTTTTTATTTGCATTTAAAAAGCTTAAAATATAACGATCGATTAAACCCATGCTTGAAATTTGCAGTATTTACGAAGTAATTTAAACAAAAGTCTGGAAATTAAGCTCCTATACGAAAACTGCAATTTCTGGAACCGCTCAATAGTTTGCCAAGTTGATTATTTTTATTTCATTTCTATTTATATTTTATTTATAATTAAATATATTTCAGTTTCAGCTTTTCTATTCCTGGGTAAATATATATATATATATATTTCATTTTAAGCCAGCGATACCCAATCAAATCACCTAGCCGCAGAGTTTCCTATTTAATCAGAAAACATTCAGTTTATTATTATTACTTTGAAGCACCACAACCGTGCTAGCCGCGCAGGATAGAATACGAAAGAGCACTTCATGAAACCAAAGTGAAACGACTTCAATATTACTCCATGCATCGTAACAACATTATTGCATGATGAAACTGAATAGACTAATCAACCTATTTTATAATTTTCCGCCTTTTTCTCTTTAACGCTAAGGGCTTCTTTGGTCATAGAAATCATTAGTCACAACTTATTCAAATAACGCAGACAACCAGTGCTACCAAAATCTGTTGTAGTTAGTAACTAGTCTGTGATGAAATAGTTCTCCGTAAGATTGAAGAAACTGATGATTCTCCAGTTAAGTTTTAATAAGCTTTTGTTTTTGTTAGCACTAAGAAAGAGCTAATGTATTTTGTGTTGGTTGTCTTGATTTAATAGCTTTCGATTCAGCGTTATAAGAATGGTAGAATAGCTTAAAATACGTTCACACAAGCGGACTACGCAGAGATGGCCTCTTTCACTTTGCGATAAATTTGACAACACACAGCTGCATGTTTATTGGTCCGTGCGATTGTGTTTAACGGTCTAATTCAGTGGTCGGCAAGCAATATATTGTTTCTGCAAAACGTGAATTCAAAAATCTGAATTATCTGAATTAAATATAATAATCTAACTGTGGCGTTTAAAGAAAGAAAATTTTCTGATTATACTCTGGGATGACCAAACAGAGCCAGAGAGATTTACGATACAGAGAATGCAAGATCACCGTGTTTCGCAATCAGGTGGAGTAGAACCACGGTCGACTCATACACGTGCACTACTGTACCCTCCGATTGACCACTCGGTTGCGGCGGTATAAATTATATTCGCTAAATAACATCGCACTTTTATTTTCGAAACGTGAAAAATTCCATGTTTCGGAAATAAAAGAATTTCATGAAGAATATTTTGCCGATTTTAATAGCTTCGTGGTGGTTAAATTTGATTGACTGTTACCGATATATTGTAATTTATACAATCGATAATTCATTTTTTCGAATTTTCTTCCATTCAAAACTGAATTTCTTCAAATGATAATTCCATTTCCAGATTTTCAACTGCTAGCAATTCAAAATAGCGATATTCAAGCATTTCCTTTGGTTTAATCATAAAAGAAAACAAAGGTGGGAGGGAGTACCCTTTTACTGCTGGGCTACGATACATCCGTTTATCATCGTTATACAGATGATCACTTCAGCACTGTCATATGGAAATACAATCATACTGAGGTAATTCTAGCTTATGGAAATTCTGAAATAATCACATTTTTATATTTAGATGAAATTTATTGCGAGCGCTAAACTTAAGAATAGCCTCCAATTTGCTAATTTTAAAATATTTTCTGGTATCCTAATTTTTTTTAAAATTCAATTTCGAGATAACTTTTTTGCAGCATTTAATTAGACGGTTATCCATTGCAACATAGATGGCTCACTCCTGAGTTTAGTTAGTCGACCTACGTCATTGATTCTAATACGGCACATAGATATGTTAACCATAGTGGCATAGTATTTAGGTTCAGGCGCCACCGGTGGTTTCTCACATCTGCGCCATATGTACTCTGTAATGGAATGCAGAACTACTGCACAGCCAGAAAAAGTGTAATGTCTGGTTTATGTAGTACTGTGCTTTGTTCTGTTGTTGTGTCTCTGGCTGCTTGGCCGCGGGGCCCCTAGTGGGACCCAACGTTGCCCGCCACAACCACTGGGAGATGAGCTAGGCTGCCCATTATACTCTGGCTGGCCTCTGCCAGGATTGCCTGAGCTTCCTAACAGAGGCCATAAAAATAAAAAAAAGAAAGAGAAAAAAATAGTTTTTTTTTTTTTTAAGAAAGCATATGGGGGGATTAAGAGGAGAAGAAGGAGAAGAAGAAGAAGAGGTCAGAATGTGGGGAACAGTAGTTGGAGTGAACCAAAAGTTACAGGAGCAGGTGCTCCTGTGTGAGCGCTTTGCTCACTCTGAATATCCTGCACTCTGAGGAGTGCTAGCATGAATCCTACCCTTATCGTGTTAGATATGTTAACCAATATTCTTCAACTATTCCAGCACAACGAAACCACTAACTGTGCAAGGCCAGTGACTTCACTAAGACCACAGAAGGCCTGGTTGCGCCGAGGTAAAAAATAAAAAATAACTGGAGATTGAATTCCCAAACGTTTAGGACATATTATACCCGTTATAAAGGTTATTTAAATGATACGCAGAAATATCCAAAAGAAAGAACGGAGTAGCTAGATTTGAGCTAGACTTATGGGCTAGGAAAGAATGTGTATAGAGAGGGGTGCTGGCGTTCTCCATTATAGTATAATGGTTTTGCCATTTGTCACTCCTTTTTAGAATTAGCATTAGTAGAGGCATATGATACAAGAAAGCAAGCTTATGCAGCATCAGCCAAAAAAAAAAAAAAAAAAAAAAGACACTTACATTTTACCCCTCCGTTCGTTCGAAATACCTGTCCAGCTGAGCCTTAAATTTATTTGGGCTATTAAATTCCACGACGAGGGATGGAAGTCTGTTCCACCAACCAACTACCCGCTGGCTAAAGGCAAATTTCCGCACATCTATCCTACATCTGTCTTTCCTCAATTTGAATTTATGCCCTCTCAGGTGATTATTCTGAGCAAGAAGAAGAATCCCATCGGCATTGAGCATGCCCAAACCATTCAAGGCTTTATATATCAGATCACATCGCCGGTGCCTAGTCTCCAGACACTGTAATTTGCAAAACTTAAGCCTTTCTTCGAACCCTTTGTTCCATTCACTAATCTCGTTGCCCTTCTCTGTACTCGTTCCAGCAGCTCTACATCCTTCTTGAAATGAGGCCTCCAGACCTGTATACAGTACTCCAGGTGTGGCCTGACCATTGCCTTATACAAGGGAATAATCACCTCCTTATCCCTGCTAGAAAAATTCCTGTATATCATTGACAAGACACCATGAGCTACTCTTGCAGACCGTCTGCACTGCTCAGAGAACTTCATATCTGCCTGCACAATTACCCCCAGGTCCTTTCCATTCTCTACCACTGTCAGTGTAGTACCAAATACTTGATACGTTGCTTTGGGGTTACTGTTTCCCATATGTAGTACTTTACATTTGTCAATGTTAAATTTCATTTGACACCTCTCAGCCCATCTGCTCAACCTTTCCAGATCCTGTTGCAGCAGCAGCATAGCGTCAGTAGTGTCCTTAACAACCCTGCCAACTTTGCATCGTCTGCAAACTTGGACATTAAGCTTGGTATACCATCAATATCATTTATAAATACAGAAAACAATAATGGACCAACACTGAACCCTGAGGGACTCCAATAATAACATTAGTCCACGATGAGCAGTGTCCATTGATTACGACTCCTGTTTTCTCCCCCTCAACCACCACTTTATCCATAGCAGCAATTTGCCTCCAATGCCACACTGCTCCAATTTAGAGAGAGGGCATACGAGGAAGCTCAGCGGAGAAATTCTTAACTGCCACTTAAATCGAAAAACATTAAGGAATATAAATCCCGAACATAAAAGCTTGTACATATCTGTACAAGATTGCTTGTACCCACGCAACAAGGCCTAAGATAAGTCTTAAAACCAATTTTCGTTTGTAGTGGTATGTATGTGAAAAATGTACCAGAAAATGCATTTTCTCGCTGAAAGTGAAATTTCTCGTTGCATGCATTATTTTCGCAGAAATACTACCTGAAATAAGCAACAGTTCACAAGTGCTGCAAACAACACAAGAAACGCCGTCAATCCGCTAGGTCTAGTCACAACCTTTAGAGAAGCACAGCATATCACAATTGTGGCAATGAAAAAAAAAAAAAAAGAGGCCTAGTACAAATAATTTACTATGTAAAACTAAGAGACTGAAAGTGGTTAATGTAAGTGAGTACACAGCGTGCACCACAATACACAGCTACTGGTTTTATCGGAATATGCGTAAAATGGATGTTTAAACTTATTTATTATTTAAGAACTCCAAAATTCTGGATGCACAAAACAATAACAACGCAATAATGACACACAAATATACTCGTGTGCATAAAAACAGGTAGGGGTATCGGTTCAATCAGTGAACAGGATTTAGAGGGCATGCAACTTTTTCGAACTTTCTAGCACGCTCGCGGGAGTGTTCGGGACTGTTCTATCCTGGGAGTAAGAATCTAGTTGAGCCCACGGATCTCTATAATAGGTAGCTGGTCTTGTGCAGTAACTAGTAGCGGGGTATATATAAGGTAGCTAGTGTTCCGCACATACAGTAGTAGTAGTAAATAAATATTTACGATTATTTATCCAATTAACTTTTTCATGCCTTACATTTATTCGCGAATCAGGAAAATTATTTTTATAGCGGTTTTTTTATTAATATATTATTGCCGCGATTAATAAAGTACCATGAAAACTACATTAAGTATGGCTTCAATATCATTAAGGGGGAAAAAACGGGATCAATCACTCTCGATACATAGATATTAAGAGGTATGGTAATAAAGTTCCCGAACTGGTGCAATAAAAAGACACAAAGTGAAAGAGCTCCAAAATGGTTTTATTTTTATTCAAAAATATAATCGTTATCTGACTGAAGGCAATTATTATAACATTCTAAACATAACTGAAAAGTCAGCAAAGGCATCCAAAGAGATTACGTTCAGTTCAGCGGTTACGTTTTTCTTTATGTCCTCAACATTCTGAAACATCCATCCAGTTTTCATCTTGGGAAAGAGGAAGAAGTCCGCTAGTCTAGATCGGGAAAGTAGGATCGATGGTTCATCTGCACAATGTCATGTTTCGCGATAAATGTCTTCGCAAATGCGCAATGGGCGTGCACAAGAACTAGCTGCCTTTCTTTCGAAATTGCGGCCGTCTCACGCGGGAAAGGCGCTTCAATAGTCTTTGAAACACCTGTATGTAGAACGCAGCACTGACTCTCTTCCCTTCAGAGGGTGTGAATCGCACCCTCTTTGTCAAAAAACATGATCAGCGTGGTCTTGATCCTGGACTTCTGTAAACGAAACTTTTTGGGCCATGGTGACGAGTTTTAAGTCCACTGCATGCTCTGACGCTTCGTCTCTGTGTAGTACTGAAACACCCAACACTCATTTCTACTGACAACACAGTCGAGATAATTAGGATTGTCTTGAAAGTCGGGATGAAGTCTTCCCGTGATGACACTCTTCGTTGCTTCTGCTCATCCGTGAGGTTATGCGGCACAAATTTTTCCCAGACCTTCCTTTTCCCTAAATCGTCACGAAAATTTTGACTTATCTTATTTACATCCAACTCATCAGCCATCATTCTAAGGGTTAAACGACGATCACTTGCACAATTTCCCGAAGTTGTGCAACTCTGTCCTCATTTCAAGGGGTTGACGGATGCTCACTCTTTAGGTTATTGCGAACATCCTCACGTCCGTCCCTGAACCGCTTATACACCAGGTTCCCAACCTGTGGGTCGCGACCCTCAAGGGGGTGGTCGCAAAGTTTTTTTCTGGGGGGGTCGCCGCGGTTATTTTTAGTTGCAATTATTTTTATAGGAAATTTCACCACGAAGGTTTTCAACACTTATTTATTTGAATATGGCATATGACTACACTGCAATATTCTACTAGTGGTAGTAACACTGATTTTTGATAAATGAAAGGAAGTGACTTAAGGTCCACTGCAGCGGATACTTAAAAAATATTAAAAGCCCGTCGTGTTCATACATATTAAACATTTTATATTATTTTAATTATTTGCTATGGCGAGCCTTTAAAATTTCCGCCGCGGCGGACCCTGATTCACTCCCTAAAATTAAAATATACAAATGCAGTGTTATCATTAGAATAAAATTCTGTGTTACAAATAGTAAACTGAAAAAACTATTCACTATGATGCAAAATTCAATATCAAAATTCATTTTTAATCGGTGTCTCGATGTGTGAATAACAGACTGTCGAATACGGACCGTCGAATAAAGGTGAGTTGCTCTCTTAGCGCAGTTGAAGATCACCCCGTATGTTTTGCTGACGCCGCCATGTTTGTAATGATGTAATTCAATAATGTCCACGATGGACCGTCTAATACAAACTGGCGCGAACTTAGTTCACCAATAGTCAACCACCTTTAGTTGGCGCCATGATAGAAACCAGCCACTCGTTGTCGAGCGCAGGTTAGCTACTGCTTGCACTTTCTAAAATGTAAAGAGCGTCAGTAGATCGTCATCAGACCGTACTAAATCCGTACCCATGGAGAAAAAACGTGATTATTCAGAAGACCATCTGAAACTTGGCTTTACCACCTTGATCAGCAATGGCATAGAGAAGCCACAATGCGTTTTGTGCAATGTCGTTCTCAGTGCTGAATCTATGAAACCTTCAAAACTGAAACGTCACTTAGAGACAAAGCATTCAGAACATACTAAAAAGGATTTGGAGTTCTTTCGACGCCATGAAACTGGTCTCAAACGTCAGAGACTTGATCCTACAGGAAGTTTTCAGCAACAGTGCAAGCATAATATGAAGTCGCACTGGAAATTGCCAAACAAAAAAAAAAACCTTACACGATTCGAAAAACGGTAATCAAACCCTGCATGTTGAAGATAGTGAAGTTAATTCTTGGGGAAACCAGCGAGATAAAGATGCGACAAATATCTCTGTCCAATAACAGTATTCAGAGGCGCATTTCAGCTATGTCCGTAGACGTGAAAGAGCAGGTTTTGAATGAAATCAAAGTTTCTCCATTGTTTTCTTTTCAAATTGATGAATCAACGGACTAAGTTCGTGCTCTCAGTTGCTAGTCTTCGTGAAATATATTCATTCAGATGACATCAAAGAAGAGTTTCTGTTTTGTAGTGCACTTGAAACTACTACAAAAGGTGAATATATTATGGATATTATAAATACATTTTTTGAAACTGGAGGACTACAGTGGAAAAGCGTCTGTGGGGTTTGTACAGATGGAGCACCAGCTATGCTAGGGTCAAAGTCGGGCTTTCAGACAAAAGTGAAAAAACTTGCTCCCCAAGCAAAGGGCATTCACTGCATGATTCACCAATATGCTCTTGCCAGTAAGACTCTTCCAGCTCCTCGGCAAGAGGTACTTGATTCTCTGATCAAAATTGTGAATTACATCAAATCTGGAGCCCTCAATATCTGTCTGTTTAAAGAACTCTGTAAAGACATGAATTCTGATAACGAGGTTCTTCTTTTCTACATTGCTGTACGTTGGTTGTCGAAAGGAAATATTTCAATTGTGTCTTTGAGTTGAAAGATGAAATCAAGTTGTTCCGGGAAGTGCAAGGGAAACACGACCTTGTGGCTTACTTTAATGATGAAGCTTAGAAGAAAAGAGTTCCTTACTTAGCAGACATTTTAGACCAGCTAAATAAGCTGAACCTGAAACTTCAGGGAAAGGAAACATACATTATCCAATTTCAAGACAATCTTCAGGCATTTGTATCCAAGCTGCAAAACTAGCGTCGGAAAGTAAATTTTGGAAACACTGCTATGTCTGAAAAACTCTGCAATGTGGTAAAGGAATCTGAAGATGAACTGGATGAGAATCTGAAGGAGGAGGTTACTGGGCACCTTGATTTCCTTGAAAAGGAATTTCAGCGGTACCTCCTTGAGCTTACAGAAGAAGAAGCTGCACTGGTACGAAATCCATGAATGTAGCCAGAATACCCGATGAAGTACAGGATGAATTCTTGGATCTGTGAAACGATTCCTCATCACGTAATTTGTTTTATGAAAAATTGCTGACTCAGTTCTGGTGTGCTATGTATCAGTCATATCCAAATGTCACCATCCTTGCCTTTCGAGTTTTACTTCCATTTGCTTCTACATATCTCTGCGAGAGAGGATTTTCAATGCTTCTTCATATCAACATAAAGGAAAGAAACAGGCTGAATGTTGAGGATGACATGAGGTTAGCTTTAACAAACAGTCAGCCGGGAATTTTGAAGCTGGTTGCCCAAATGCAAGTACAACGATCGCATTAAATATTAGGTTAGAATTATATTCTGAAAAATATATTTTTAATGTGTTTTCTTTACCCTATTAAAATGCCTTTTTATGCAAATATGGCGGGGTCGCGGGTTACTTGGCTATTATAAAAGGGAGTCGTGACTTGAAAAAGTTTGGGAAACACTGGCTTATACCATTCAGACCCACTGGCACATCTTAACATTTCATCGCCGTAAACAGTTCATACATTTTCTGTTGCAGATTTTCGCACTTTAAAGAAAAATATGATATTCGTTCGTTGTTCCACTGCAAAATTGTGACACGGAACATTAATGCTGCTAACGAAACCGGTTGATACTTGCAACCTGTCAGCCTACTGGACAATTTTTTACCACCATCTGTTGGAGGAAGTATGAACTACAACATAAAGTTCCCAGAATGGTGTTGTTGCTTTCATAAAACATGACAGCAACAGGACCAGTCCGGAAACTTTACTGCCACACCTCATATGCCACGCAGTTCTCAGTTCTCCTGCAATGAGAGATCCGGTACCAGCACCATGAAAGATAAACCAAAAAAGTTTTTTTTTTTTTTTTTTTTTTCCCCTGCTAAATTTCAAATTTTAAGATATATGAAGCTAGACAATACCCGAACTTTTCATCAAGCCTCGGCCAAAGTGTACAAGTGGTAGATGCATCCTACGAACTGTCGTTGTTAACCGCTAAAGCCAATAAAGCTCACATAACAGGAGAAACTTTTGTGAAGTCTAGCTGATTAAAAACAACTCATATTGTGTTTGCTGTCGACAGCAAGAAGAAACTATCGAAACTTTTGTTTTTCGGCAATTCCATGAATTGCTTCATCAATGGCTCTTAAAGGAGAGACCCACACCGGCTTTACAACTTTAAGTTGTGAAGTCAAGCCTTCTCTTTTTTTTTTTTTTTCAAAATTCGGTATGACATAATGTAGCCAAATACTGCGAATTGCTTGTCTACGTTAAATTCATTAACGATGGAACTGTGAAAACAGAACCGTTCAGAAGGAATAGACGACCACATCAAAGGCTTCTGATGTTAGGAAAACAATTCCAGACCATGTTGAAGAAAAGGGACTTTCATTTTGCTGGAACGCCAGCTGTGCATACGCCAACCAATTTTTTGGTTGGCCTATGAGCAGCCGGTGTTCCAGCAATGCTTGGCTCTCGCTCTGGATTTGTGACATTAGTAATATATTAACAGTAGACGCAGGCTGAGGTGGAAATGATTCTTCCACTGCTTCTATCGAAATTAGCAGCAGCCCGGAAAGCAAGTTGCTGGGGATTTCAGAAACTGCTGGTAGTCATCAAACAAGTAAATACATAGGCTGTGTTACAGTAACTAAGAGTAAGACCAAGTGTATATATACTTGCATGTCCACCAATGCTAGGAGTATAGTAAATAAATTTAATGAAGTTGAAGTGCTCGTCAAGACATCAAAGCCGGATATCGTTGGGATATCAGAGACGATGTGTCACACAGATATAAGGAATGCAGAATTGGAATTTGGGGTGTACAATGTGTACAGAAAAGACAGACAGGATAGGAAGGGAGGAGGGGTTATGCTGTTAGTTAAGAAACACATAAAATCTAGGGAAGTGCATCCAGTTGACATAGATGGACAGTGCAATGTTGAATCAGTTTGGTGTGACATACGCACTGGGAAAGCAAAAGTGAGGGTAGGAGTTTGTTATAGGCCTAATGACTCTGATGAGTACAATGAACAATTATACAGAGAAATAGAGTGAGCCAGTAAATCAGAGTGTATTATAATGGGGGATTTTAATTTACCAGATATAGACTGGAATTTGTGGGTAGATCACTCGCACACTTTTGTGCGAGTGACCGTGGATTTTGTGGCTTTATTTGATGATTGTTTTCTACAGCAGCATATTAGAGAGACAACCACAGGGAGTAACACAATGGATCTGATTATCAGCAGTGATTATTCATGCATTAAGAATTTACAGATAAAGGAACCACTAGGTGGCAGTGATCACAGTGGACTGATGTGGGATTTACTTACAGACGTAACTAACATCAGGGGTAAAGGGAAAGGTTTATGCTTTCATAAAGGTGACTATAGGGTTACCAACAGCAAATTCTAAATGGGAAGCATTCAAGGAAGTAATTTTGGAAGGCTTTTTGTTTTGTTCCAACTAAGAAATACTGTTCTAGGTTTAGGTCCAAATGGATGTCAGATGAACTAATGAAACTCGTGGCAGAGAAGAAATATGCATGGGATGCATATAAATTATCAGCCGAAACAGAAGCCTATTGTAATATAAGCTAGTCTATAATCAAGTCACAAAGGAGGTTAGGCAAGCGAAGGCAGATTATGAGAAATCTTTGGCAAAGAATGTAAAGAAAAACAGCAGAGACTTCTTTACTTATATAAACTCTAAAAGGAAGATGAATCAGATTGGTCCACTTGATATCAATGGTTTGACTGTAGATGATCATTCTCAGACAGCTGTCAAACTAAATGAGTATTTTGCATCGACATTCACATATGAGGACTTATTGAAGGAGGAAGAGAGAGTCAGGTGTTTATCAAACTCTAACAGGGAGTTCAATAATTTTGTAATAACTGAGTGCAAAGTGGAGGAGAAATTGTTGAAGTTAAACATAAGAAAGGCACCTGGAGTGGATGGGATCTATCCAGTTATATTACAGGAGGTGGGAAAGGAAGTAAGCAAATCCTTGGCCATAATTATAAGAGCATCCTTGGACTCAGGGGAAGTCCGCACGGACTGGAGATGTGCAAATGCATCTCCAATTCACAAAGGGAGATCAAAGGGTGACACGAGTAACGGTAATTACAGACCTGTTAGTTTGACTTCTGTTCCAGGGAAAATAATGGAGTCACTGATTAAAGAAGCATTGTAGGATCATCTAGACAAGACAGCAGTAATAATTCAGACAAGCATGAGTTTGTTAAGGGTCTTGTCTGACCAATTTAATTGTATACTACAATGTGGTCACAAAGGAACTGGATGCAAAAAAACAATTTTAATATCATCTACTTGAATTTCAGGAAAGCTTTTGATACTGTTGCACCTGGAAGACTACTGTACAAATTGGAGAAGTATGGCATTAAGGGCAAGTTGCTACAATGGATAAAAGGATGGTTGAGGGGGAGAAGACAGAGTGGTAATCAATGGACACTGCTCTTTGTGGACTTATGTTATTAATGGTATCCTAAAGGGGTTCGATGTTGGGCCCATCGTTGTTTTGTTTGTTATTTGGTTTTTAGGAGCATTAGCAACTAAAGCCATATATTTATTTATTTATTAAATCCGTTTATTAAAATAGCAAGTGTTTGCTTTCACTCCTTATACACAGCCGACCGGCTAGAAGGGTGTACAAAATGCAAGAAGTGCAATTATATACAGTATAAGAAGGGTGTACAAAAATGCACGATTACAATTATTTACAATATTTACACAAGTGCGTAAATAATATAACAATATATTTACAATATTGTTTACAAAATTCACTCATTGACAAGATTATAGTTGAAGTAAGCTATGCGCTTCTGAGAGGCTCTTCACTCTGTACTGCTCGCTTTCGGAGTATTTCACAGGGTCTATTGCCAATGAATTGAAAAGGTTGACTGCGTTGTTTGGGAAGAAATTCTTCAGACAGCACAGGTTGCACAGTATAAAAGGCAACGGTAGGTAGGGGCTGTAATTACTGCGTCCAGCACGTGGAGTAGAGATAAGTCCTCGAAGACTGGGGGCGTCAATCACACCGGTAAGCATCTGAGAAAGAAGAAGAATATTCCTGTGTGATATTTAAGTTGGTATATAAAACTGCCCTGGAGATGGTGAATGCATTGCCCGTGACCCTGTTCTTCCATCACATTATCCAGTACTCGAAGGCGAGGAATCTATTTATGTACGACGTCGGGGCAGAAGACCAGATTGGTGATGCATATAGTGCGATAAGTTGTAGGCACCGCTGGACGTATCCTCCGACTACATCGACGTGGAGTAACCCCGTCAGCTCTTGTCGAATTGCCCACATCGCCGAGAAAGTCTTAGTTTTCATGGTCGAAAAATGGTTCTGAAAAGTGAGGCCCTCGTCCCATGTTAAGCCGAGGTCGGTGTGAGACTTCACTTTCCTTATCTGCACTCCGTTGTGATAGGCTGTGATGTCATTTTTTATTCTCTTTTTTGTAAATGTGATTTTGGGCTGATTTAGATATGTTTAGCCCAAGAGTTATCTGCAGTAGATAGGTTACGAGGCTGTTGATCAGGACGGCGACTCGCTGATTTGTCAGGTGGGTTTGTTCAGGGTCTTTTGATTTTATATATAATTTGAGGTCATCTGCATATGATGAGAAATCAATGTACCTTGCGAGGAAGGGTTCAAGGGCAGCGGCGAACAGTACACAGGAAAGGACACCTCCCTGTGGTACTCCTCTCTTTATAATGCACTCCTGTTGGAAGGATTTATAGCTGATGATGAGCTGTCTTGGTGATGGTTTTTAGCAGATTCCCAGTAATGCCAAAGTACTTTTCTAGAATGTAGATGAGAGCGGGAATTGAGAACTTATCATAAGCAGATGAAATATCAAGGAAGATGACGTCCAGCTGAGATTTACTGTTGAGAGCAGTTTGAATTTTAAATAGGGTATCCAGTAGGTTTGTATATGTAGATCTTTTGGGGATCACAGCATGCAGATGTTTGGGTCTATGAGAGAAGCATATGAGAGAAGCAGAAGAGATATTGTTCCGGGGATATGCGGTGATCCTTCCCTGTACCTTTCCGCGTCCTCCGTATTTGGTGGTCACGAGCTCGAACCCTGGTCTAATCAAGAAGCGTGTGCTACGCACTGCTGCTTCTGCCCACCTGCCTACCGAGGCGCCTGTTATTTTGTATATTTATCAATGATATTGATGAAGGTATATCAAGCGTAATGTCAAAGTTTTCAGATGATACAAAGGTTGATAGGGTTGTTAATAACAGTAATGACAGTATGCTGCTGCAACAGGACCTAGATAATTTGGACAGATAGATGGGCTGAGAAGTGGCAACTGAAGCTTAACATTGACAAATGCAAAGTACTGCATATGGCTAGCAGTAAACCCAGAGAAATGTACTAACTGGGTGGTGTTACACTCAGGGTAGTGGAGAATGAATGGGGAGTAATTGTCCAGTCAGATATGAAGTTTTCTGAGCAGTGCGCCAGAGTAGGTCATGGGGTATTGTCAATGATATACAGGAATTTTTCGGGCAGGGATAAGGAGGTGATTATCACCTTGTATAAGCAAATGGTCAGGTCACACCTTGAGTACTGCGTACAGGTCCGGAAGCCTCATTTTAGGAAAGATGTAGAGTTGCTAGAACGAGTGCAGGGCAGGGCAATAAGACTGGTGAGGGGAACAAAGGGGTGCTCCTACGAAGAAAGGCTAAGTTCTGCAAATTGCAGCGTCTGGAGACTAGGCACCTGCGAGACGATCTGATTGAGGTGCATAAGGCCTTGAATGGATGCCAAGCGAGAACTGGTTTTATCATCTACTACTCACAGTGGTACACCGTACCGCTAGGCCTGCCATTATCGGAAAAAGAGAGAGTGGTGGCAGCTGGTATCTTATGGTTTTAAAGGAGCACAGTGGGGAGAGACGATTTTTAAATCTTGTGGGAAGACCCAGAATTTATAAGATATAGGCTACTCATCTGAAGTTTCTTACCAATGAATGCTGGCTCCTCTGGTGGTACCTTTACAGTTCAAAAAAGTATCCCTTGTATGACACCTTTAATTGGACTGTACGGGAATTAATTCTACTCATTTCAGTGATGCCTCATGCCAAGTTAAGGACTGGATACCGTCCCGAGACTAAATAACTTCGATAGTAATAGGTAAACGTACTGGTATCAAGTTACTTAGTCCTTTAATCATCTCTCTCTCTCTCTCTCTCTCTCTCTCTCTCTCTCTCTCTCTCTCTCTCTCTCTCCAAAAAAAAAAAAAAAAAAAAGAAAAGAAAAGAAAAGAAAAAAAAAAATTGTGAAAAATAAAAATGTCTGAAAGGTGAAATTTGAAATTTCACCTTTCAGACATTTCACATTTCAGAAAAAAAGGTGAAATATTCCCTCCAAAATTGTTTATAAATAAACTTATTGTATAATCTACTGCCATCAGTGGGATTTAAGAAACGCCAGCTCCAAAAGCGCAAAAAACAGAGGGGGAGAGAGAGAGAGAGATCGTGGGGAACCACCGTGTTCACCCCAGAGATTCGAACAATGAGCAACGCGATATCTTCCTGTCATTTCACACTGTGCACTTAATGGTAGGCAGTACTATCAAAAAGTTATTCTGTTTTAATATTTTATTCATTTTTCGAGTGCAGGTCTTCAGTCTACGCAACGTTGCAAGTCGAATACATTTATATCGAAAAATCTAATAAGCAAATAAAGCACTTCATGTAATAAGTAACGTTTTACGATGATTTAAGGCGAATAATAATAAAGCGGCCTTGCGCTGTAATGACGTAAAGCCTAACTGGATAGCTTGAACTGCAATAATGACGTAAAGGTGCTGATATACCTGGGTATGTTAAGTTTGCCGATATGGCAGGGAGAAAATTATGCCAAAGAAATATACACTACATTACACAGGATATTCACTACAATTCAAATGAACATACAAGCAATACGGCTGTGGTCAGAAGTATCAATTCACAAAAGTAATATTCATTTCGTTTTGGACAAACCTTTACATTCATAGTGATATAAATGAAGAACACAGACAAAAAAAAAAAAAAAAAACTATCGACGCAAGTACTATACTTATTATACTTATTTTGCTTTCGAAATAAAAATCTTAACAAGTTATAGAACATATTAGGCAAGTCACAAAATTTGACAAAAAAGGCAATCTCTTGCAAAGTCACAAAATTTTATATTTATAATAATAAATATAAATTCCTACTTGTAGGAATATATAAATATAAATTCCTAGTAAATATAAAAAAATAAATATAAATTCCTAGTAAATATAAAAAAATAAATATAAATTCCTAGTAAATATAAAAAAATAAATATAACTTCCTAATAAATATAAATTCCTACTTGTTGTCAGCAAAATATATTTTTAAAAATGCAATTGAATAATCTCACTTTGATTAGTGATGCGCAGACGATCATGAAAGAAGTATATTTAGACACAATATCTGTTGTTCTATTTGAATTATATTTTTAGAAATAATTTTAAATTATTAAAGCATTCAAATATTACTAATTTATTTATAAAGTCAGTGGTTCTTACCTGCAGTAGAAACATAACGCAAACGGAGAGAAAAGCTGCTAAGCATCGGACCTCCTTACTATTAATGACTACGAAATGTTTGTGCTCGTAGCGCCTTCATCTGGTAACTGTAGCCAATTTATTAACTTTCTGTAATATTTAATTTTTAATGTTAAATAAATAGCTTATTTAATATTTTATTTTATTCATAAGAATTAATAAAATAAAATGTTAAATGAAACAATATTTATTAAATAAATAATTAAATAAATCCATACTAGTGGCATGCATTATCGAGCAGTTATAATCGATTCATTCGATTATACCGATATAATTCGAATAATTAGTAGTAGTAATGATGAGGTAGGTCGAGAGGTTAAAATCAATTTATTCGATTATTGCAAATCATTCGCTTATAGAAAATCACTCCATTATACTCGTATAATTCGAATGATTAGTAGTCAGTAACGATTATTCTTTAGCTATGGGCATTCCAAATGATCATTCGCTCACCAAGGACCTCCGAATGAGTATATCTGTTACCGTTCTTTGAGGGATTGTTTTGAATAATTTCATTCAATCAAATTCAAAATACTTTCAATCTCGTAAATATTTCATTTACCGTTGGCATAAAAATATATTATTAACAAAAATACATCAATATATACGCAGATTGATCATTTAATTTGCTGAAATAGCAGTGTTACCGTACAATCATTCTAGTTTCGGCAAACTGCCGGTGGATAATAGGAGAATGTACGTATATCCAAAATACAATGACACAGTTTCAAATTCTAATGTTTTGTCTAGTAGTTGCAAAGTGTCCTTAAGTTACCTGTGCGTTGTAAGTGCAAACTGTTTTGTGAGCAGCCTAATGAACGATTTGAAGACAGCAACGTTTCGTCCGCTATTGTGTTCGACGTGGTATGAGTGCTACAGACACTGTGAGAGAAATGCCAGAGGTGTACGGATACAAATCACGAAAACTGCAGTTTTCAAGTCGCACAGGCTCACTCTCAAAAGACTTGTCAAGAAATGGCTTCCGGCCGGGAGTTCCTCTATGAGTTGGTTCATCGATGGCGCAAATGTATATGCTTCGAAGGAGATTATTCCGAAAAGGAGATCGCGCCGGAACATCTCAGCGACGAAGATTAAAAATAAGATAGGACAACTCCGAGAATGAAATAATCAACCCATGCACACCAACACATCAGTTTATAGGCCATAATGCGCCTAAACTGTAGTGAAAAGAAACATAGTTTCCTGACATGTTTTGGTTAATATTTAAAGCGTGTTATAATATCGAATTTGTTTTAGATAGGCAAATATTTTGGCTACTTTCTGTGTATCGCCCTACAGTCAGACTAACGTGAGAGGCGTACTTGTGGTGGAAAACACGCCAGAGGTAGCCTCTTTGTCTCTGTGTATGGGACAATCTACACTGAAATGACAGAATTCATGGAATACCTGGTTCCTGGGCAATGCGACGCTGACACGCTGTCACCCCTCTCACTAGTGGATGAATCTACCGCTTGGAAAGTATACAGGTACACTGCATTCCCGTAGACGGTAATTCGATGTCAGTATGGATAAACGTCGTGAGTTAACCGACTTTCAAAGAGGGATGATAGCGGTGCCTGACACATGGGTCACTCTATCGCGGAGGTGGTACAGAAGTTGCAATATCCCCGTTCGAATGTATCAATAGTGTATCGGGAACACGCCATTTCCCCAATAACATCTCATCGTGGGCAGCACTGTGGGGGGTGAAAGGTGGTGGATGAAAGGGGGCCGTTGACGTCTGTCTTGCATTGTTTCAGCCAACCGGAGAGCGACAGTGGAACAAGCCACCGCCGACTTCAACGAGGGAGGTGCCAGAAACGTCTCCACCAAGACCATCAGGTGATCATTATCCGCAATAGGTTATGGAAGCCGCCGACCCAGCAGAGTCCCATTGCTAACACCACGACACAGGACTCAGCGCGTCAACTGGGTGAAAGAACATCGGCACTGGACCTTGGATGATTGGATACGGGTCTCCTGGTCTCTAAACCGAGATAACTAGAAATGGGACTCTAAAAGAGTCCAGTTTCTAGTTATTTCGAGCGGACGGGAGGGTGCGTATCTGGCGGGAACCGCACGACGATATGCACCCGTCATGTCAACAAAGAACTGTTCAGGCAGGCGAACGGTCGGTAATGGTCTGGGGCGTGTTCAACTGGCACACGTTGGGACCTCTGGTACTTCTAGACGCATCTATGAACGAACCAGGTTATGTATCCATCCTTGCAGACCATCTGCATCTCTTCATGGTCATCATGCACTTACAGGGTGTAAGAAGTGAATCTTACAAATATGGAGAGTTAGAGTTTATGAGAAATTTTTGTGATTTGGGAATAAATTATTCTTTGATATGGAAAGGAATTTTTGACATTTAAGAGAAGCACATATGGGAAGAATACTAAATTTAAAAATAAGCGATTATAGATGTGCAAATTGAATATCACTCAAATGGAAGAGAAAGTAACATATAAAGGTAAATGCGTGGGAAAAGGGGTGAACTGTGAGTAAACAAAAACAGCCGCCCCATATCAGGGAAGCAGTGGTCATTAGTGAACAAGCGGGAAAGGGTTATGGAAACAGAACAATGAGTGAGTGAAATGCAGATGATTAAGAAACGTTTGATCTATGCGGCAGCTGGACCTAAGTCCCGATGGACTATCGTTAGGATCGGAAAAGACCAGGTCACTGTGGTGGCTTTTTGGTAAGTGGCAACATTTTCGCATATGTGAAAACACGAAAATGGCTATCCTGGGAGACGACGGAAGACTTGAAAGGTTTGTGCTGCCCTGAGAACTAGACAAGAAAATTACATTACGGGACAAAGGTTTTGATTTGCACACGGGGCAAAAGGGTCATGGAATTTTTTAAACGAATAGAAAGGAGAGGACAATTAGGTGAATTCTTGGGATTGGTGGAGAGTCCTATGGGAGGAGATTCAAACGAAAGAGAAAAGTTGGGGGTGGTCAGTGTGACAAAAAGACAAGAGTGGGGCTAAAAGAGTGAACGTGGAGAGAGAAAGTGAAAAAAAAGTCGGGTAGTGCAGAAATGTAGGGAGTGCAAAAAGGGCCCTAGACAGTAAGGGAAAAAAATAGTTAAGAGTAGAAAGGTAATGGGAAGGTTAAGGATGATAAGCAAAAAGTTATTAAAGATGGTTAAGTGAATCAGGAAAGGTAACAACCTCTTGGAGAAAGATACATCTGTGTGATCCGTAGTAAAGGAGGAGTTGTGTATTCCAAGCAGGAGATGAAGGATGTCAGACTTAAGCAGTTAAAAGTTCCGGAAATTTATCTGAAGCAGATTCAGGAGAAAGCAGATGAAGGAAAGCCTTAGATGATAGCCTGGAGAGCCTAAGATGGAAGCCTGAAGCCTCCCTGGAGAAGAAGAGAAAAAGATAGAAGAGGTGAGCGATATATTAAGTACACTAAGTTAACAAGAAGGACTGTTAGTGAAAAGATAAATTATCTCTGAGGTAGATATACTAACAGTGTTTATTATGGTAAAAAGGGATTAGTGTATAAGTGTAAGGAGAAGGGAAGTAAAAGGGTTTAAAGAAAGATGCTGAATATGCTTTAAATGATATATAAATAAGGGATATGAGTAAAGCTGAACACAGTGTTTTAATTTATGGAAATTTGTGTACAAGTAGTTTAGCTGAATGATTAGTAACAAGTAGGGACTTTAGGATACTGAAGATTGGTCTACAAGTATATTGTAACAGTGTGGTGAGAACACAGAGCTGAATGATGAATGTAGCATATTTGATTATTAATATATGAAACAGTATTGTATCTAGGAGTAAAGGAAATAGATATAGTAAATGTACAAGTGTTAGGAGTTAATTGGGGAATAAGACAAGAAGAATGAATCATGTGTTTTCATTTAATTGTCAAATCAGAATAACTAGTGAAGGGAAACAGTAATAAGAATAATATATGCAAGGTATCTCCGAGTCAGCTTTGTATATTATGATCATATGCTATCTAGTTAAGTTGTATATTATGTTGTATATGTGTATGTAATAAAATTCATGTTTTATTTTCACTTTGAGTCCTGTTATTCTAAGTAACACACGCCTTGCTTGCTTAGTTAAGAGTTTGCTCTCCAACAAATTGGGTGAGAGAATCCTGGCAATTGATTAAGGGGAAACAAAAGAAATCACCCTCATGATCCTCAGAATCTTCTGTGAGATATAATATAATAATAAAATAGTAACCTTATATTATCCCCCCCCCCCACAAGAGCAATGGAGTCTTCAGCTGGACAATGGACCTCACAGAGCCATGGTGACTAGAACATGGTTCGAAGAACATTCCACTGATTTTAGCACCATGG
This sequence comes from Mastigoproctus giganteus, assembly GCF_048544385.1. Taxonomy (NCBI): domain Eukaryota; kingdom Metazoa; phylum Arthropoda; class Arachnida; order Uropygi; family Thelyphonidae; genus Mastigoproctus; species Mastigoproctus giganteus. The sequence continues at coordinate 87,841,098 of NC_143582.1, read as the reverse complement.
AATGGCCTCTCCGTTCACCGGATGTGAACACTGTGGAGCATCTTTGGGATGCTGTGGAAAGGTCCGTTCGCACTTTGGATCCTCCACCGAGGAATGCGATGGAATTATGGACAGCGGTATAGCAAGCATGGATGGAAATACCTGTGGAACGCTTTCGTGAACTAGTGGACTCCATGCCTCGCTATGTGACTGCTCTTATCCGGGCGAAAGGTGGACCTACCCGTTACTAGATAGGTATTCCATGATTTCTGTCCACTCAATGTATAAGTAGATGTTGAATTGTAAGCTGTGTATTACAGTTTGAACATTCTAGATGATCGGTGTAGATGCAGATGACTTAGGTGGATGTGAGCTATCCGTAGTCTAGGCAGTACAACTGATTCTTTTCTTTATCTCTGATTCTGGATTTCCATGCTTTCAGGTCTTTCTTAATACGAAATAATTTCTTGTTGGTTTTCTCAGATTTGTTGCCATTTTTTTGCTGATCGCTGTTTAATAATAAACTTGTAATCTGAGAATGGTACATTGAAAGAAGGATCTATAGTGTTGCTGCAGTTTTTGCACTCTCGTTTCACAGAATACCGATATGTCCAGAGATCCAGCAAAAGGTGATGCTCCACCTATTTTTATTTAATTTGGTCAGAGTTCTGCAATTGGAAGATTCTTAGCTACAGTGAAATTGGGAAAAACTGCAGCCACACCAACATGACTAGTTAGATCCATCTGTATACACTAGAGCAGGAGTCGTCAACCTTGTTTGAGTGAAGAGCCATTTTTAATCTAATTAAAAAATAAAAAAAAAAAGGAATCCGAAGAACCGCACCTCAGCTCCAGCTGGGATGAGGGGAGAAGGAGGAGATTTATAAGAAATGGAATAGAGTGGGAAGGTGTTTTATTTAAAATATATATATTATTTGAAATAGTATTTATTAATACTGAAAAAGTATAACAAACATCAAATCAGGTACGAATTAATGTGACTTTTGCTGCTGAACTTCTTGAGCGAGTCTCTCAACATCAGGCGAGTATGCTGTAATTTTCATCTTTAAATATGCTGAGAGACTCGCATTGTTCAGACGGTTTCTTCATTTATTTTAAATATAGTTTATGCTCGAAAATATTTGCTCACAGGAATATGTTGCTTGTCGTACATGTGGCTAAAGGTTAAATAGCCGCAGTTACATGTTCAAAGAGCCGCAGGTTGCCGATCCCTGCACTAGAGTGAATCGTGCATATTGAGCATCAGTGATGCATGCAATTGTAATACATTCTGTCGAGACTAGGAATGTTTTCCCCATATTGAGAGTGATAAATAGCATGGTGGTACTAAAGACCGTTCAGTAGTAATACTGTATGTTATTATGTCCATAACAACTGATAACAGAATGAATATACAGTATTTTCTTCATATAATTATCGGCCAATTTGTAGTTTCGCTCGTTTTACATTTATAGGATTCCCTGTTTGACTATTACAACTATTATTTATCAGAACCATGCAACAGTATCCGTTGAAGGGGCCGGATGAATGGCTAGTTTCGAGGGCCTTTCTTATGTTATAGCTGTGTTATACCATTTAAGAAATGCTTTCCATGTTAGGGGCTCGAGTACCTTACATCCATCGCAACCTGCCTCTACACGGCACTGGTACCATTTACCACATCAGGTGTGCAAAAACGACAAAGTCTTAATTTTTTTTCCCTTTTTTTTCTACAAAACTGCACGGTGAGAAGAGCAGCTCTTAATATTTTTTTACTGAATTTAAGATACTTAATTGATGCAAAAATGGATTGCTTGCGTCTGGTCACTGTTTCCCCATCTAATGACAGCTGTTAAGTGCAATTATGCACACGAAACCTCTTATGTGTTATCATGCGCCATTTCGTCTGTCAGCGTGGGTTGTTAATAAATTACCGGACTCCGTGCAGTAGCAAATCATTGGAGCTGGGCTATAAATAACTTGCTGTCGTTTACTTTTGTAGACTTGTCAACCGCCGTTTTGAAATCTGAAGTCTGTAAGGTAGTAAGGTTAAAAAGAGAAAGAAAAAAATAGTTTAATAGTTCGTTTTGTAAACATCACCTGTTTGTGCATTTCAAAATTCCACCATAGTGAAAGTTTTGATGATATTTCCTTTCAAAAATTGACTCTTAAATTTTTTGGATATTTCTACAAAGAGGCAAATCTCAGATTTAAGTACTCTTTAGGATTAAAGTATAACATATTCAATAAAATAAATTCAACTGCATAAAAAAAAATAATAATTTTCTGTTTTCACTTCAGTACTGACAGATATGGCCAGAGGAGTTTACAATGTAGCAAGTACAGGAAGATTAATGTATTTGCAAGTTAGGGGCAACCCGCTGAACGTTATTCCCTAGCGGTTTGCGGATCCTGGTGGTGTCTTGGGAGGGGGATGCGAAGAGATCGACAAACCCGGGGAGGTGCTATTTTAATATTCCACGAAATTTACAAATATTTCTCTGTGAGGTAGGTTCAATAGGATAGCCAAATCCTTCCTATTTTCATTTTTACCAAAAAGGTGCAAGTCCAGATTCTCTGACTGACTTCCCAGTTCTGAAAATAGCTGATAATGAATTTTGGGATGAAAATGCTGTGGGTATACTTCTGCATCCCTCTACGTGATTTAAACAAGAAAGCAGCTTGGATATTGTAGCAAGTTTTGGCTGAATAATATAATTCCACTTAGGTACACTCTCACCTAAAATTTGGAATCACTTTTTCATTTTCCTTAATTTTCAAAGTTTTTATTAAAATACCATCATCTGGTTTACTAAATTTTATTAAAGTATTTTCTATTATGTATAAAAATCAAAAAAACTTACATAATATTTCAGAAATTTCTAAAATATATTCGTTAATATTCCAGAAAGATGTAGAAGACTCCGTAAGAAGAAAGATATAGTAGACTTCGTAGGTGATTCTAGAAAATTCTAGAAAGTTGGAGTATTGTTTCAGTATTATAGAAGATTGTAGATGACTCTAGAGCGTTTTGCAATAATATAAATTTAGGAGTAAGAGCTAGAATTTATAAAATCGAACACCCGTCATTCAGAAAGATTGGTTGGTGAAGTTTTGTGTGATTCGTGATAAACATGGCAAGAAATAAGAAGTGTGTTGAAAAAAGAAGTGCTATTAAAACTCTGTAGAAAGAAAGTTATTCTATGAGAAGTACTGGAAAAAAACTAGGTGTTTCATTTAAAGGAGCACTAACTAATATTTGACGATTCAAGGAGACTGGCAGCTTAAAGGACAAAACGCGATCATGACGACGGTAAACAACAACGGAAGCACAAGAGAAGACCAAAACACTGATTTCTAAACGCAATTGATTACTTAATGCACCTGAAATCCGAGCTGAGTTCAATAGGAACAGAGAAACTCCCACGTCTACGTTCACTGTAAAACTTCGTCTGAAACAAGGACCTCATGATAGCGCAGCGGTCCGAAAACTTATTAAAACCAGAAAAATCAAAAGAAACGGCTGACTTGGGCTAAGAGCCATCAACATTGTCCAATTGAAGAGTAGAAAAATGTACTGTGGACGGCTGAATCCAAGCGTAGAGTTTATGTGAGACAATCAACTGAGAGAAAAAAAAAAAAAAAATGGTGCCACATTGTTTAGTGCTTACAGCCAAGCATTGTGGTGGTTCCATCATGATTGTGGTTGCTTTTATTTTTCTGAAGTGGGTGACATCTGCAGAATTAAAGTTATTTTAAGAAAGGCTATAAAAACTTTCTTGAACATAATGCAACATTCTCTGGACTTTGCGGAGGAAATTTTATATTACAACAAGACAATCATGATGGAATCATGATGACTCGAAGCACAGCTGCTCTAAGCCATGCATGGGCATTCTACAACTAAACAACAGGAGGGGTATTTCAAATTATAGTGTAGCCATCCCAATCGCCTAACTTAAATCCAATAAAGCTTTTATGGGATCATCTAGACGTCAAGTCCGTGATGTCTGTCCACCTTCACAAAATTTGTGGGAACCTTGCAGGTCGCTTGGAACAATGTAAGTCATAAAATTATAATTTTATAATTTTATGTTATGAAATAAAATTAAGTACAGTACCAGAATACCACATCTGTGTAAGACATTCAGAAAATCTCTTGGACGATATTTTGATGAAAAATCAGTATAGTTAATATTAAGTATACTGTACTTAATATTAACCATATTTACTATACTTACACTACGTATGTAGTTAAACTTTTATGCAAACTATGGTGTATTTACACCGATATTATATAGTTAATTTCAACCCATAACGTATTATGCCTTGAGCATTTAGTCTTCAAAATATTATCATTTTCTTCACCATTTGGCATCTCATATTGAATTAACTTCGCAACCGTGATGGCATGTCTGCATTACCGAGGTACCTGCCCGCCCACTGATGAGTGAGCCAACAAGCTCCGAAACGCGTCTGGGTGGTGGTGCCCACCGAGAATAAATAACAGTAGCCTTCTCTACTAGCGAGGCGTTATTTATTTGAAGTAGTGCAATATCTGGTATCTCGTTGTGAAGGTAGCCACAATATGAGATAAAATATAAACGAAGCCGTTACACTACGTAAGTATACTTAATATTAATCATTTTAATGTTTTTACCGTAAATTTTTCAATGCATAATAAAAAAATTCATAAAATTCTTAATATCCGATTTCAAAAAAAAAAAAAAGAAAGAAACGAAAACTGTTGTCATACGCTGTGATTCCAAACTTTTAGGCGGAGTGTATATATCTTAATAGCGTTATTTTAAACATCTCCTATTTTGATTATGTTGGAAACCAATTAGCTAAAATTACAAATCTAATCGAAGTTATTATTTGCAGGGAAGTTATTACCTGTAGGATATACAGTACTTTTAAAGTTAAGTTTGTATCTTACACTCCTGACAAGGTTTGGTTCAGTTAATTGATTTAATTTTATGAAAAGACAACTAAAGTCATTAGTGTATTTGTGGCAATGTTGTCTACTTTGCAGGTGAAAAAAAAAACACGTCGAGTTTTCGGAGTTGAAAAAGAAACGTTACAGCTCTTCAGACACTAACTCCACAACAAAATGCTCCAAAAGTTCCTTAGTTCTATCCGGGACTGGAACCCAGGCCTTTTCCACGTGGTGTGAAAAGACCGGGATTTGACCAATGTGTTAGCTGCGAGGATAACTGTCAAGGAAATCGTCAGTAGGACAGATTTAATGAGATATGCAGAGTCCTACCTAGCTAATAACAAAACCTGTTGTACAAAGAGTTCTAAAAAGACTTTTTAACTGCAAAGCACAATGGCTTTAACATTATAAGCTAGCAGACATTTCAGGTTTGACTGTCACATTAACTCGATTTTTTTTTAACATTTAAAACATAGTATGAAAGAAATAATTATATCCATTAGTGTGGTGAAATTATGAAATCGATAAATATTGCCTTTAAAAAAATCACTCATTTAGCAATTTAAGTACAGTATATTGAGTAATTCAGGGTGAATTCAACAGTTATTGTTGTCATTAATGTTTTTTTGTTTTTTTTTTATCCATGTGTGCTTATCGGTGCATTTATTCCTGTTGTTTTCTTTTTAGACTCAGCCTTCCGTCGGGATGGGTGTTCAATCCACTGACTCGCGTAAGGATGGTCAGCAACACTTAAATCCAAAAATCTACAAACCTCCATCTGACGATATGGAATTTGAGATTACTCCACTTACAAGAAAAAGTGAGTATTAATTAGCTGCCAGTTTTAAGAGACATTATTCCGAAAGAATCCTGAATATAGCTCTGAAAGTTCAATGACACTCTGCTTTCGACTCAAAACTCAGAAAATAAGAATAAAAAATAATAGAAAAAAAACAAAAAAAAACACGCGATATCTGCTTCTGATGACTTTGTATTAAGTTGTAAGCCTATTAATATGTGATTTCACTAGTATTTGAGCTTTGCGAAACAGCGAGATCATGTACAAATACGAGTACAATCTTTCCTAAGAGTACTCAGAAGGTAAAAGTTAATGCTGCACTGCAGTGTTTCTCAAACTTTTCTTTGGCCTAGCGACACACCTTGTAACTAGTAGAAATCTGACTTGGAGACACGTTGGCGGCCATACATGATCAGTTAAAGTGTCCAACTAAATTGTGCGAGGTCATAATTGAGATTAAAAAAAATAATAATAAATAAGAAAAGTGAATTATGTAGTTGGTACAGTTAAAAGGCCAAGTATTTGAACTGAGATAAACTGTCGTCATTTTTAATTGTAGAGTAAAATGGCAGTTACCTTGAACGTGAAGTGGTGATGCCCAGTTAAGTTTACATTAACTACATTCTTAGTACCCAGCACTTTCTAAAATAGCTTTGAATACAATCGAATTTTCAAAAATATTTTATTACCGGGTTAAAGATAAGTATTTATTAAAGATATAAGTTATAATTAAATATTATTAATTATTATCGATCAATAAAAGAAATTCAATCATCAATTTTTTTAAGAGAAAAATATTAATATAAGCAAATTTGGGTGAGTACAATGCATGAATTTCATGTATTATCTTCAGTCAGAGATCTCATGCCATTTCTTGACGTTGTCATAGAAAATGTAACAGAAATTTGACCGCAAAAACAAATTGGTCGAACGAACATACAGTGGTGTATTCGGGCCGGAACGACGTTCCGGTACTTTTTTCTAAATGTCATAATAGGAAATCATTAAATTTATACACCTAATATTATGAAACAATGGCATAATCAAAGGGGAGGGAGAAATATCTATTTTACCCATTGCTACTAAAATATATATTAATAGTAATCTTTAAAATTAATAGATTTCTTTAAAAATTTATTTAAAAACAAAAATATAAATTTCGCAATAAAACTTCAACATTTCTTACTAAAGTATGAGATATACTGTAATGCGTGATTTTGCTGCATTTTGATTCGCCATGAGCTGAACGCTAGAACTGGTTGTTCTATGAACCGTGAGTCTAAAGTCTGATTCAGTTACTGTATAGTCAATGTGGATGTTATCATATAGTCTTCTGGAGAATGAGCGTTCCGGTACTATTTTTTTTTTTAGCAATACACCTCTGCGAACATACTCACAATTCAACAACGGGGTTGGACAGATACACTATATTAGTACCAGCTATGGCGCTCAAGATTTCTTCACATGCGGCGTACACTGCTATCTTTTTTTTTTTTTTCACCTAGCGGTTAAATAAAATAAACTTACGGGCACACAACAATTTCTTTTTCATAAACCTATCAGCGATTTTGGCACGCGCTCCCAAAAGATTTGCTGGTCCTGCATTATACCGTCAAAAGTAACCGGACATCTGCATGTTTCAATGAATAGTTTATTGATAAAATATATTTTATAACGTGTCGCCTCACCTTCGGCCTTAATTGCATACTGTATTCTCCTCGGTATATTCCGAACCCCCGTGCTTTTTAGCAACCATACCATACCATCAATTCTTCTCCTCCTCCAGCGATGACGGACCAAGAGTTTATAGCCAGTAGTGAAACAACCTGACAGTAGTTTGGCCACTGGCTGTAACCAACTTTATTTGGTATACGGCATGTGGAAGGCCGAGTGAAAAACAGCCTACCACATGCAGTAAGAATTTTTCAACATGGTGAAAAACCGTGTGCACCACAAAATACGCCCGACCTCCCAGATATTGATGAACCTTGGTGACAGTGCCGATAGTTATTCACAAATGGCTTTAATAGATATTACAATAAGGTTAGCATTTTCCATGGTCTCTCTCTCTCTCTCTCTCACGCATCACATCTATTTCTCGTTGATGAAATCCAGGATGCGAATTACGTAGCCTGTTATTAGAGCAGGAGTTAAACAATTTGTACTAGAAAAAAATGTTAATACTTTAGTCTATGTGTATGCCTGTGCACATTTCTCTAATTTGAGAGTGATTCTAATTTGGAATTTGTTTTTATCAACAGAGAAGATGTTTTCCTCTTCGAGTTTCTATGAGGAGCCAAATGCTATTTATCCTACAGTAGAAGAACAAGTGGAACTCTGTAGAAAAATTGCGGATTCTCTAATTGCCGATACCAATCGTAAATCACGTGGAGCCAACATGTTCTTTAAGAGGGTCAAGAGGTCTGAGAAATGGATTCACGAAGGTAGTTTTATTTGTTTTGTTTAATTTTTTTAAATACATAACAGAATTAGAAAACAATACATTGTTATTAATATATGGACGCACCAAAATGTATTTAAATTAATAAAATGTAAATTAATAACATTTTAAATAAAAGGTAACTGCAATGAACGTGAAATACAGTACATAAAATTAAGTAATAACTTTTCATTTTCTTAAATCTTTAAGTGATTTTATAAGTTAATTTGTAGTGTATTTTGTTTTTCAGTAATATTGTGACAGGAAAGTTTAGATTTTCATAGCCGATAGTAAAACAGCAAACCATTAAGGTGCATACTAAAATAAAAAGTCAATAATTCATAAAGTTCCAAAGGTCCAACAAAATATTCTTTACTGGCATAGTCAATTAACTGTAAGGATACGGAAGTACGCATGCTTTGAGTGGTTGTGATTCAAACCCACTGACTACTAAATACGTTAATGTTATTGTGTCTCTATCTTATGAACTCCGACCTTAGGCGGTCGTCTCGAACTACAAACGGAAAATATTGCATATGAATGATTGACTTGTTATTGAAAAGAAAAGTTGACTTCGACGTCAATTTTTCTTTTTAGTGGATACGTTTCAAACCAAAATATTTCATGATGAACAGCAGAATGAAAATCACCTCGGGGGTGGGGGAAGAACAAACTAAACTACAGCACTTAAGCTTAAAATAATATTTATTTGCGAATAAATGAAAATAAGAACTTTTTACTGTTTAAAACTTCTAGAAATGATCTCAAAGCTTGCAACTATGACACTCGGGGTACATGCTTATATTTCATGCTTGTAGTTCCATATTTTGCCTTTAAGGTGTCTTATTTGACTACTATTTATTTTAAAAATTCTTTCGTGAACTGTATTGTACCTCTGGTTCATACTATATCTATAACAATAAAGTATAAACAGCTGTTATAATAGCGTTTTTACAGGTTTTCTGCCATTATTAAGGAGCGTAAGTTTTAAAACAAGGGAAATAAAGGAAAGATAATACCACTTGCTCACTTCAGTGTGGGAGCTTGGAGTAGGCGGCTTCTTCAAATAAATCTAACTGCACTACGTCAAATGAGGATACTCTGTCAAAGTAGGATATGGCATCGCTAGCTTTAAACTATCTATAACTCGTTGCTTACTATGACTCACTACTTTGCGTGTGTGCATGTTTGTAGGAGCGGGCGTATGATTGTGTATGTGATGTGTCGAAACAAGATTAAAATTTATACTAAAGCTCAATAACTCAGAGCAAAGGCCACGTGTAACGAGAGACCTATAAAATGAAAATCAATGCTACATAGATTAAGTCTTCATCCTACACGCGCAATTATATCCCCCTCCCCCCATTTTTTCTTAAATTCGTTGGGCTTTTAACCTCTAAACCATCGAGAATCTCACATATTGTGAATATTTCTCATCATTGGGTCGACCGACAGATCAGTCACTTACGATTGCCAACTTTCCCACCCACGAATATTCAAAAAAAAAAAAAAAAAACAGCTCATTGAGCCCAGAGTTTTAAAGGAACTTGGTGGAGTTTATAAAATAGCTTACTTTCCGTCCTTTCTGTATAGCTTCCTTTCTTAATCGAATCCCGAAAAGTCCCTTTTCTACTTTTACTCTTTCATTCTTCTTTACTTTATTTTTCTTCTGCTCACATACTACTTGAGATCCTTCTGAAGCAAAGTGAGATCTTTTACATTAATTAAAAAAACGAGCAAAAACCCTAAGTTGAAATCTGTTAGCCAAGCTGAGATATTTAGCTTGAGAGGTTCATGTAGTGTGGATCCCCTTCTTTTCAACAGCTGTTTTTATCCTCATACTTTCATTCTTCTTCTTTCCCTCTGATCTAGCCTTCACTACTTTTGAGAACCTAGCAGGTAATTGAAACGAAAATTTCATAATGAGCAGAAACCTCTATACGGGGAATCATTTTTATTTTTTGTTTTGTTTAACAGCAATATGTACTTCTCGATTGGAGCAGCGCATTTTGTTTAAAGCACATAGCGCAATACCAAGGCAACTCTTCATGAACTACCTCCGTGAGATCGATGCACTTACGTCGTAGAAAATATAGTTTGCTACATAATACAAATTTACATACATCAGGCTTTTCCCCCTACTTATAATTTGTACTAAAATAAGAGACAAACAATTCCGAAGCTATAGTCTCTGCGTACTCATTGGGCAAAGGTCTATGGAGATACTCCAAAGGCGAATAATGTTCCAAAATTTTTATACTTATTTAAAACTGAAAGAATTTATAGCAAGGGATTTTTGTTAAGCTTGGGGACTCTCGGAAAATTTTTCTCCAACTAAAAAGGGATCTTTAGGTTACTAAAGTTTGAGAGACATCGTAATAAACAAACATGAATTCTAGCTTGGCGACGTACAAACAGCCATTAGACTGAGCTTTACAGGTCAGCCTATCGGTTGTAAGGCTGAACTGTCAGTTTTGCGTTTAACAATCGCTGTGTTTGCATGGGTGTATGTAGATATAGTTATGTGAATGCCTGCATGTTTTTGGGTCTAGGAATGGACGTTGCTGCCCTAACTGAATTTCATTGAACTTGGCTATGGGATTGGGTTGTAAGAGTAACTGTATGTTTAGAGCTCTCACTCACGTTGGCATTGATGTACGTGATAGAGAGCTTGTATATGTGAAAATATATGCTGAGGTATGTATCAACAATGATAACTCCCTTATATGTGTTTACATAATTGTATGAAAGGGAGTAAGTGTGTATGACATCTATGTGTATGACAACAGTCTATGCTTGGTTGGAGCTCTCGGTTGCATCTACGTTGCTGGATATGATTGATAGGCTTGTACAAGTAAGGTTGCCTGATGATTTAGAGAACTTCCCCCAATGTGTTTCTAAATTCCAGTGTGAGTGAATATCCAAATGTACGAAAATGCATGCAAGAATGTATAAACGTTATTGTTCCCCTTTCTATGTATATGAGTAAAATAAAATGAGTAAAAGATTACTCGACTGCATGTGTATATATGAATGTATGTATAATTGTATATTTGTACTGGGTGAGAAATATGTCCACTTAACCTGCAACACAAAAAAGTGTATGCACATTCATATGTGGTGTAATATACAGGGTGATTCACTACCAGTGTGTAGGCGCATTATAGCCATAGTAGCTTATGCGCCATTAAACGCCCATATCAACAACAACAACTACCAGTGCAACAAACTTGCAGGAGGTGTAGGGGACACAAAGACGAATCGGAATAACATAGCATTGCAAGGTCCGAAATGCCTTCGTCATGCAGTAGAGAACGTTGAACGGGAGGGCGCGTGAACAGCGATCCCGCTGGAAGTCAGCATTTGCGAACCGTTTCTGTTGAAGAAACCAAGTAGCAAAAGTCCTCCAGAGTGGATAATCCGCAGGCTCCAATGATTGGACGCGTTGCAGATGGTATGAACTCATTTGGTTTGTTGACAGTATCCTTCATACAGTGGATTGGGAAGTACTCAATCGTTGGCCTATCGCTCGAGTACTCGTACTCGGATTGCCTTCTGCAAGACGTAGGACATTCTCCTCATTGTCTGGCGTCCTCGTCGTTCGCTCTTGATTCATGGTACCTCTCGTGAAACAACCAGTCTCACGTAACCTTCTGTGCACACGTGCGAAAATCGTATGATGAGGAGCACGCCTGTGCGGGAAAAGTTCCTGATACAAGCGCAGAGCGGCGCGTCCGTTACAGTCCGCAGCTCCATACGCGACGTGCATGTCGGCCAGTTCAACGTTTGAATACTCGTCCATCCTACTGCCTCGGGAACCGGTTCGCAAATGCTGACTTCCAGCGTTATCGCTGTTCACGCGACCTCCCGTTCAACGTCCTCTACCCCATGACGAAGGCATTTCGGACCCTGCAATGCTATGTGATTCCGATTCTTCTTTGTGCCCCCTACACCTCCTGCAAGTCTGTCGCACTGGTAGTGAATCACCTTATATATATATATATTTCCATTTTGCAGGTAAGTTGTATAAATGTGTGTGAATGCCAAGTCACCTGTGTAAACTATGCGGTGACTGAATTTGTGATTGTTACCATAAAAAAAACGTGATTGTCTTTGTAGTTATTCATATTTAGGTGGCAACTATGTCCAATCTAGTTGCATGATGATGAATGCAAGATGGCAAATGTCTGAAAGAACATATTGTAATGAACTATTAATTAGCCTGCCTCCTAAGAATATGTCATAATTTTTTTTAAAAAATGTATTATTGTGGATTATTGTGTGACACAGAGCGAAACGGAAGACAGAATAATATTTAATATAATTAATATTAAATATTTAATTACTATTTAATATATGTGTGTTTTACAATCAGTATAATTTTGTCATTATTCTGTCTTCCGTTTCGCTCTGTGTCTCACAATAATAATGAATCCAGAGCGCACAGGCCTCTTTAATCATAAAAAAATGTATGTACTTGTGTACGTGTAAGTATGGCAAGTGTGCAGATGGGTTGAGTACACTTACAGTAGAGTGTATGTTTTCTGACAGGCCCCCCTCCCGATTAGACTGCAGTGGGAGCAACCTATCATTTTGATATTTATTACTTAAAGCGGTCCCAGCCAACCAATGGCAACCCCGCTGTCAGTTACACATAATTTAGCAGTACTTTTATATATACTCCCTCTCCTGTTTGCCGAAGTACAGGGAGGGGAAAAAAACCTGCCAATACCAAAAAGATTGATATGAACAAATTGAAAAATAATCAAATTACATAAAAAATAAAATATACATATAATTAAATTTCAGACAAAGTCCAAACTTCATTGAAAGATCTGCATCTATTCACAGTCTGTTGGAAAGCCAGCAGCGCTAGGAGCTGCCGAGAAGAGAAATACCAGCGCCAGGAGCTGACGAGAGCAGAAATTCCAGCGCCAGGTGCTGCCGAGAACAGAAATGCCAGCGCAAGGAGCTGGAGTTGCAGTGGATATAGCAGACTCAAGCCTCCACGATTTCACAGAAGTTTAGATAATTGAGCACAAGGAGCTGGAGTTGCAGTGGATATAGCAAACTCAAGCCTCCACGATTCACAGAATTCGGCATACACCATACCGCATTACAAATCCAAGGCTTCCAGATGCAGAAGAGTCTTCCGCCTAAGAAATATTGCAGTTGCAAAGGCTTGGAAAGCCAAGAAGTTCTCTGTTTATCAACTAGAATTTTCTCGCAGCCTTCTGCCATAAGATTGATATTAGTAACTCGCGATACCAATTCAATTCGTAGATCGCAGTACTCCTCACAGTTGTACATAATATGTTCCCCTGATTCTCTTTCGCCACAATGGCAACTAGATCTTTCACTAATTCCTAAATCATGAAACTTTGCATTAATCGAACCATGACCAGCTAATAAGAACATGGTTTGTAAGTTTGGGGCAAACCATTTGAATTTTATCGAGGCTGCATTTCTTAAATCTGGTAAAAAATTTTGTGTTATCTGCCCTTTATCACAAACACTCCAACGCTCTTGCCAGACTTTTACCAAAGCATCTCAGATTCTTGTCCTTTCCTTCCGGGGATCTGCCGAAATGCCCACCTGTATATTCACAAAAGAACAGGGAATGCCACGGCGGATGAAGAGCCAATGCACAATACAACAAATGCAGATCAATAGGCAATTTTCCAGTCACAATCTGCAAAGCTGGGGTCGACAGAGTTCTGCATGCCATGCACATCCTAAGAAGCATTACTCTTTGAATGGAACTGAGCTCTCTAGTAAATACTTTTCCACTTACACGTTAAAACCAAATTGATACACCATAAGTTACCAGGGGGATAAATACATCATATAGCAAGTTCAGCGCCTTACCTTTTATTCCCCAGCCAACTTTAGTGATTCGAGTAATCATCCCAATAAATTTCCTCACCTTTTCTGATAGATAAGTAACATGTGAGTTGAAAGTCAAAGAAACCTAATGCCTAGATATTTTAATTGCCTTGCCGATTTTAGGCTGGACCCATTCATTCTAACAACCGGGGGGTCTTCTACTCGAAAATTGATCCTAAAAGACCATTGTCCTTGTTTTGGTTCCGGATACAGTCAGTTTATGTAACCTACATCAGTTACTAAGCAACACAAGATCATCGGCATATGCCACCATCTCTGTATGCTGGAGGTCCCTACGCAACCAGTCCTCCAAAACTAGGTTCCACATTAGTGGTCCAAAAACTGATCCTTGTGGGCATCCCCTGGTCACCTCTCGTACAATAGAATCAACCAACGACTTAACAGTCACTGTACGGTGAGTGAAGTAGTCCTTTACCACCCTAAAGATCTTAGTTGAAGAGCCTGCGTCTCAACATCATAAGAACGCTGCTCCATTGAATGGAGTCAAAAGCTCCCTCAAAGTCAATAAAGATTCCAAGGACATACTTACTGTTCGTGCCTAATATATAGTTTCGCAACGCCCGAAGCGCATCTTCTGTTCCACCACCTGGAGTAAAACCATATTTAGTCAGTAATCCGTCTAGCCAGCATCCTTTCAAACACCTTTCCTAATCCAGGGAGGAGGGCAATAGGTCGATAAGATCGTGGATCATTCTTTGGCCTAGATGGTCCCTTCAGTATCAGCTTTAGGGCATCCTTCAGGAAACCCCTGCCTTGCTGACATCATGTCCCCCCCCCCTCGTATGAGGCATGATGTGGGATCTGCTGACACTGCTTCAGCTGGCGCGGCCTGACCAATGTGGAATTAGAAACGAGAAGTACTGTAGGTCTACAATGCGATCTCCTCCCTCACATATGTGCCCTGGCCCTATGTCTTTACGCAACTTGTATCCTTGTTACATATTATATCATGACATTTTACATCATCTCAATATACTGCCCTCCATCTGAAGATTTAAATAATTCGTTAAATTATCTAGAACCCACATTGAATTTTCAGGGTCCTCATAATGTCCTTATTTGAGCGGATGTAAACGCCAACTCTAAGTTTTGCTCGAGCATCAGTGCATGCTCTGATGCTCGAGGACAATTACTGGAAGAATTTATTATTAATAATAACATGAAGATTTTTAACAGACCTTAACAGTTTACTAGATTCTCCAGCTTCTCCGGCGAATCAAACATTGATATCACTTTCTCAAATTCCTTCTGTAATCTAGCTATCAACGATTGGACTGTACAGCCTAAATGGACAATTAGTGACCATTGGGCAATTTCTTCCTCGGTCTCCATACCTTCTCGTCCCTCAGTTTCGAGTATCTGTGTGCCTGATTTCGTTCGCTTCTCAATTAATAATATTAATTTGGATATATTTGAATATTCTGTAAATGCTGATTTCTCCAAACGGACTAACTCTCATTTTGACGCTATGTCTGTGACTGAAGCTGCAACACAGATTCAAAAAATTCTGATGAATGCATCAAATAAATCATCAAGGAAAAAACGTGTCAGTTCCAGAACTTGTTCCTGGTGGTCGTCAGAATTATCTCGCTTCGGAAACAGGTCCACCTCACTCGATGCACATGCCAGCGTAATCGTCATTTGTCTCAGGCTGATGTTCGCACCTTTTATAATTGTTACCCTGGTCTCAAGAAACGTTATGCGAAGGCGATTGCTACCAGAAAGAAGGAAACATTTGTGCACAACTCTCTGGTAATGCAGACCCATGGGGGGCTACTTTATAAAATTGTAAGAAATAAATTATTTACAAAAGAAGTGTATGGATCGATCGGATACAATGGTTTAGAGACCATTAACTGGATGGATTCTGTAAACATTATTCTAGATAATCTTTTCTACAGGACAATGTGCACTTTGATTCTGATTTTCACATTAATATTCATTCTGCCAATACTCTGTATGTTTCTTCAATTAAGACTGAGCCTTTTAGTGCCATCGAGTTGGACACAGCGGTCAAGCAAGTGAAAGTTAAGAAACGCCCAGGAATGGACATGCTGGAGCGTACCTTTATTGTCCGTCTCGCCAAGATTAAGCCCAGTATATTTCTACCACTTTTCATTAAATGTTTAGATGCTGGAACTTTCCCAGATCTGTTGAAGACTGCCCTTATCAAGCTGATTAGGAAATAAGACAAGCACACTCAGGAACAGTGGTCTTATCGGTCTGTAGCCTTATTGGCTAAACTTGGTAAGCTATTAGAACGTTTAATTACCCTGCGATTAAACAACTTGTTATTGTAACGGGGACTAATTGCGCCTAATCAATACGGATTCACTCCTGGAAGGTTCTGCGAGGACGCCCTTATTGACTTCATTTCTTCTGTTGAACACTCCACTTTCACGTATACTCTTGCTATCTTTATTGACTTCGGGGTGCTTTTGATTCCCTTTGGTGGAAAAGTGCACTCGAACGTTTACGTCATGCCGAATGTTCCCAGCAACTTTATCTTCTAATTAAGAGCTATTTCTCTAACAGATTTATCACCGTCAGATCTAAGTACAGACAAATTTTGTGTCAGGTCTTTCGAGGGCGTCCTCAATGTTCCATTTTGGGACCACTTTTCTGGAACTTTGTTTTGCAAGGTTGGATTACCCGAACCTTTGACAACGTGAAGATCATTGCATATGCGAATGATTTGACAGTCCTTTGCATATTCACAAGGACTAACTGTCCTTGTTAGTGGCAATTCAAGATCTTCAATTGAAATATCCTGAGAAAGTTTTATCTGATCTTCAACAATGGGCAGTTGAAAATAAGTTAAAAATTAGTCCTACCAAGACAAAAATTATGGTCCTTGGCTCTAAATTGAACGTTCGCCGACCACCAAGAATTAAATAATCAATATACAAATACCTCTAGTAACGGAAAGTACACTTTTGGAAATAACTATTGACAGCAGGTTAAATTTTCTCCCCCATTTATCCAATCTGCGAATTAAGATAAGAAATTTCACAGGCGCTCTTGTCCGAGTTTCTAGAACTGAGAGGGGTCTTTCTAGAAGATCTTTAAGAATTTACTATAACTCTGTGTTTCTCCCTATGCTGCTGGCGCTTGGTTCCATAGGGTGCGGACTGTACAATTTCAATCAAAACTGATGTCAATCCAGCGTACAATGTTACTTTGCATTTTGAAGATTTGTCGAACGGTTTCAACACCTGCTTTGCAGGTTTTAGCTGAGATATTCCCACTCGATCTCTATGTAGTTTTAAGTCTTATGTTATCGCCTGAAACATCAGATTCCCACTCAGATCCTTGAAATTTCTATTAACATTCAAGTCGATGTTAAAGCTGAACGACAAAGAATTTGGCAAGAGTTGATCAACTTGTGGCAGAGTAGGTGGGACAGCACAACACTGGGCAGTGTAACACGTAAGTTTTTTTACTGAAGTGACCCTCTTATGGATAAAAAATCCACAGTCTGATTTAGTCTTGACTTGTTTACCTCCTATTTGTTATCAGGACACGGATCATTAAATCAGAAACTGTTTAAATTTTCGCTTGTCTCTTACGGAACTCTGTCATTGCGGCGGTGTGGAAGATTGGCAGCACGTGTTGTACTCTTGTCCCTCATACAATGAATTTTCAGTATGCAGAATGCAATTCCCAACTTTTCATCAGAATTGGAACCTAATTTTGTATCAAAGCCACCAGTTACCGCGCCCTTCAGGATTTTGCTAAGGCAGCCTTCAATAAAAGGCTTGCAATTCTTTCTGCAATGTTTAAAATTCAGCTCAAGACTCTTCACCTTCACTACAATGACGTCCATTTCTCAACAAGATCTACAATTTTGGACTTGTGCTGTGTTTTTTTTTTTTTTTTTTTTTTGCAACTCTACAAGTGTCCTACACTCAATTTAACGACGAAAATCGAAAATTCCTGTGCTCTGCTCCTGAAATTGCTCGGCTGGCTGTTAACTGACTGTGACTTTGCTACTTATTATTATTAGCCATATGATGCAAGGAAGCCTGACGTTTATGCTGCACCAGCCAAAAATATTTTTTGAATTACCCTGCCTGAGAGAGAGAGAGAGAAGGGAATCACCAAGAAAGAGAAGGATGATGATATCCAGTTCAGGACCCTGGTTTGCCAAGCCCATACTCACCAGATATGAGCCCCTGGGGTTACTGATGATTGTAGGACTTATTGGATGTCACAGTTAACCTAAGCTGTTTATAAGTCGTGTGCCTGCTTCTGTGTTAAAATGTTTGTGTAAGGTTTTGTCGGTTAAATGGTACTGGCCTAGGGTTTTTTTTTTTTTTGTTTGGGGATTATTATCTTTAATTATTTTCTTTTATCTTGTATATAACCTTTAATTTTTGATATTTATGTTAATTTTTAAAATTTAATTACTTGTTTTTTTTACTTTTATTTTGAAAACCTCAAAGTATCATTTGTTTACCTACTTTTTTTCCCCTACAATTTTTGGTTAGAGTCTTTGGCTCGAACTTTGTTGGGCTGTTGGCGTCCCTCTCTTCTGCTGCTGCTAGCTGGTAGCCTCTGATCTAACTTCCCGTGGTGTTGGTGGCGCGTTTCCGACCTGCTGATTCCTTGTAGCCAAACAGACAGTTCATTTCTGGCCATTTTTACAGAATCATGTATCAGAGATGAACTAGCGTTCCAGGTGCCGCCCTACACAAATACATACATACATATGACTTTACTTGCCTGGTCTGCCTCCACGAGGTATAGTGTGTGCAACGGTGGGCCCCCATTAGGGGCCCCAACGGCTAAAAGGGCAGATGAACAATGGTACAAAACATTACACGCCACAATATCCATACACTTTTAAACCTCTGGCCTCTACAGTGTTCTGTATCACACCACAATGTTTACTACGCGGAGATGGGGGAACTCCTGATGCCGTTAGACCCTAAACACACTACACACTATACTATGACTTTACACCCCTTCAATACCTGTTTCCCTCCTACCTCCCATCTAAACCTTTCGCCTAGTGGCCCCTACACCAAAAAAACTTGCCCAGTGAAGGATAGGCGCCTTCCACAAGGCTGCCCACTTTAACCTTCGTTTTCCTGGTGGAAGCCTCCCAATCATCCATCTTCTTTATTTTAACCTTTTTCTCTAATACTCGAACTATTATCTGTGCACTCCTTTTCAATAAAAAAAATTAAATAAACTTTCAATTTTTTTTATTTATTTTAGAAGCCCCTTCCTGGCAAGCTCAGGCAACGCTCAAGGATCATCCCAGCCAGGGACTTTATCTACACTCTACGCCCGGGCTACCTCCAGGTGGTGATGGGCGGGCAACGGCGGGTCTCACCAGGAACCACGCGGCTAAATGGCCGGAGCAACAACAGTGTTCTGTACCTTGGGGAGTTGTTCGGAACTACCGGTGCTGCTAGACCCTAGGCACTATGTACAATGTGTTCTGTGTCTTGCCTGGGAAGGAAGGTAACAAAAGATAGTAAAAAAGTAATGGTGAAAATATGAACAGAATAAACCATGTTAAACAAGGTTCTTTTGAGAAAAAGAAACTCTTACATCAAACAAGATAAATTTACACACAAGAAAGAAATTTATAAATAGTTATGTATGGAGAATAGCATTATATGGATGCGAGACCAGGGCTGTGGAAATCGTGGAGAAGAGAAGCTTGGAGGCATTTCAGATATAGTACTATTAGCAGGCTACTGAAGGGACAGCAGAAAATTACTGGAGATGGAATAATTGGATACACACACACACACACACACACGCGCACCACGAGTCTGATGAGGACAGTTGTGGGTGGGAAGAGCTGATCTTTCAACAGAGGAAGGCCAAGACTCATATACAGTACAGGGTGTTTGCAGGCCATGCCTTCATGAGTTCAGGAACTAAAATCAATGAAAAAGGTTCATATAGACAAGTCGCATTTATAAATTTGCGGATCCTAGATAAATAAAATTGGATTGGTGGCACACGCTACCAATCCACGCCCCACGCACGAGGAAAATTTTTAAATAATGCAACCTGAAATGGGATCGTGATGTGAAGAGAGTATTCCCTCAGTTGTGGTAAGATAACATTGATAACTCTGATAACCTAGTTACCAAAACACGCTTCATATCACTATCGCATCCATTCCGGATTAGTGATAAGATCATCTGGTTAGCCAGAAAGCAAAAGATCAATACAAGATTCCATTTCTCTGCTTCCAGGAACATTCGGCAACCTCTCAAATCTTCCCCGAAGGCGAAATTAAACTTCCTGTGTATCACATTATCACGTGAGATTTGCGAAGGTGTTTATGTAGAGCAGAGTCAAAGGAAGTTGTTATAAAGGATCAGCAAACACAAAAGAGATGTGCAACTAAAGTTATCAACTCGGATTCTGCTCTACGTTCTATTGAAACAGGACATTATTGAAACTTTGAAATTACAACACTTTCCAGAGATCGACATAAGGTTGTGGAGACTTAAGTCGTAGAAGCACAAGGAGGGGTTGTAACTGATTAACAATGATTTCATACATGTATGTGTTCAGAAGCAGCTTTTGCACAGCGCCCTCTCAGCACAATAAAACTAATAGGCTCTTCAAAAACTAGCAACCTTGCCAGATAGGCCGTCTTCGGCTACCGAAATTAACATGTCCCAAAACGTTCCACTCAGACGGTCCAATCGTACTGCAGCCAGAAACAGAATTCCTTCTTTTTATTCACAATGAGAGGTCTTTATGGTAGCACAATGGTTAATGATGATGATGTAAGGAACTTTATGGGTTTTTTTTTTTTTTTTTTTTTTTGCACTCCGTGGCTGAGTTATTCGGTCTCAGGCGAGGATAACAAAGTTCCCACTCCCGAAAACCAGAGCTTTTCGTCCGCAAAACAGGCAAACAGACTAGAGAAAATACAATTTTTTTTCTTATTCAGCACGAAGAACACGTCTTCACTTCCAGATTACATCCGTCCGCAGAAGGCAGGTTTTACGGACAGTGATCAACGTCAATAATAATAATAATAACCGGACATAACCACCTCATTCACCGGTATCAGTTCTCCCTTCGCGGGGATGGTAAAAAAAAAAATCATAAGGAGAAGAAAGAAGATAATAATAATAATGTTCTTTATTAATTTAAATTAGCTACATTATGATCCCGTACACAGATGACCAGAGGAATTTTACAGTAGATTGTGTACGCATATGAAAAAAACAGAAATGCAAACCACAAACACCACGATCCATTCAATGATATAGTCAAAACGCATCATATCATTAATTTACCAAAATAATGAAAATAAAATAAAAATAGCAGCTAAAGGCAAAACAAAACTGCAAGAAATAGTAGAAAGAAGAATAATAATTAAAATTAAATAAAGTGCAAATTAAGCATAAAATAAAATAACAATCAAGATTTGGAGAGGATTACATACAGAGTCCACGTTATCAACGCGATAGGACTTCTCAATCAACCATAAGGCGGCCACAAAAGAACGGATTGTTCGCAGATCTGAACTGCTATGGTTTTAATACACGCAGTAATTTCTTGCTAAATAATTATTTTAACTTTAAAAACTGAACGAATCGTAGTTTTTCATTGGGAACACAGAATTTTCGAACGTGTTCGACAATCTATGAGAAGACGTTGTTGCGCAGGTCTTTTCTCCGTTGTAGTATAAACTTGCTAGGGTTCCAACAATTCTCAGTTATGGTGTGATGTGTCAGTTAGGAATAAATGTTCTTTGCAAGAGTTACACTAATATTTGCATCCGGAGAAACCTGGCTTTCATGTAATCGTCTAGTAGTTAGTTAGGACAAATCCCGTGTTCTAAAAACTTACTCAGATGGACGTTGAGCAAATCTGCAACATCAAGATCGCGTTGTGATTATTTTCACCTTTGACTCCTTTCTATTTGATTAGAATCAAAAGCGCCGCCTTAACAGTTCTTTATCAGTAATCCATTCAAGAAATCATGTGTCATCAGAGAGTAATCAATAGGCAAAAATTAGCAAACAAAACATGGTTTATTAAACATACTAAATTGTTACAAAATACAGTTAGACAAAACAGTGTATAAGTCTTTAGTAAAATAGCCTTGAGCTTTTATACCTTTACATATTTAGGTAACCAACGGATTAATTAATAATGGTATTGGTTTGCAAATTGTTATGTTATTCATGAACATTCGACAGCCAAAGAGCGTTCATACATCGCGTAGCTGACGAATATTACACCACATTGGTGGAACATGTAAGATTGTAGGCCATGATTAATATTCAGTCTTACTATTTAATTATAATATTCAGTTATAATATTTAATTATAATATTCAGTTTTAATGTTAATTAGGATTATTCAGTTTTAATATTTAATTATAATTAATTCTAATTAAATAACGTCCGGTATTCATGTACAAGTTATAGTATCTATTAAATATGAAATGCTAAGTAAAATAACAAAACTCTCATCAAAGTATGAGTGTGCGTGAGGATCGATGTCTTTAAGCACATAAAAAATATATAAAAGGGGGGGATGGAAGTATGTTCGACTTAGCGCAATTAAGTTCCGTTTATAATTAAATAACGAGGGTTAACTTACCCGAATAATTCAGCATCGCCTCAGGAACTGTAGTTACCGGACAGTAGTTCATCTCGATTCCTTCCTATATCTCATTAACGAGTTTTTTGCCTTCTTCTTCTTCCGACTTTTCGTTTCCCCTTCTTAAGAATATTTTCTTCACAATCTAAAAAAGATTATCATTGCGACGGCTCTCTATCTTAACAAAATCCTAACTCAAACTCCGCTAACTGCCCTTACAAGTCACAGCTCATTCACCGACCAACTCTCACTCTCCAAGGCTCAGCTCCAACTGCCTCGAACTCCGACTTCAACTATTCCCACACCCTAACTGTTAACCGAACTTCCTTCCCCCCTATTTCCCTTCTAGTTAGTTTCGTCAAACGGAAAAACATCTGGGGAACTGTATTTTTACAGCGTTCAGACTCAACCGAAAATCCGATTTATGAAAGTCGTTGAAAGAATTACATGTTTGTATGAGGCTCGCCCAAAAGCCAAAACGGACATAAAATCGTCTACTCCGACACAAGAAACTATGAAATAATAAACACTCTGCTGATGCCTGAATCAAACACAATACTAGTAGTGTTCTCCGAAAATCTAACTCCCCTGTTTTTCGTCAACAATACGCTTGCCCGCTCCGAACGAGTAAATAACGTACGGCAGGCGTCGGACGGTGGTTTTGGAATTTCGTGGGTGCGGCTCTGCTCCCATGCGAAAGCGAAAGTAATTCTGCCTTCTCCGGCGAGGTAAATATCGTATGACAGATACAGTGCAGCAAAAAAGTATGAGGCCCTTGTGCTCTCTAAGAATGTACCAATACGGTTAAAAATAAATGCATTTTTAACACCCCTCCGCGCCACCAGTAGATTTTGCGCAAGTGAAAAGAAAATTTCACATGCTCAAAATTTAAAGCATTACACAAACTCAAAGATTGAGCATGGGGCCTTTAGGGGGGGAAAATCAGACATCTTTCCTCTTACATAATCAAATTAACCTAAATTAAACAAAAGGTGTCAAATATAACACTGTGTTCAACACATAGTGTACAATACATAAATATTGTTGTCTGAGGATAATTACTGTTCATGTTTTTACACTTTTGCACATGACAACCTTACCTGGTTGGAGAGACAACAACAACAATCTTTGCAGCAAAAAAAAAATTAACACAGTAAAAAATGGTAAGTGTTCTTGGAGAATTATGACAGTGTCTCTCTTGGTTTTACTCATTTCTGTTTATTGATTGTGCTGTAGGATGTTCTTTTTGTTCACTATTGTTGGTTCTGGACCATCAAAGTTCTGTCGTATTGGAGAAACTATCTTTCATTATCTGAAGAATCGGTAAGAGTTCATCTCCTCTGGAACATGGAGGATGTAGGTGATGTGTGACATCCATCACCATTCGATGCAGTAACATGACATGAAACAAATAGAAGTACAAAAGTATTAATATCTGTCCTTGTTTCTAATATTGTTTACAAAATATGATGTATATCTAACACAAAACAGAATTCACATCTATGACAATTAACAACCAAGACAGTACATTGTATATATAATGTTATTTCAACCTTTGTGTAATTATATATTTAAGCTAAATTGTATGTAGATTAGCCATCCCTTACAATACATAATCAGGGTTTAATACAAAAAAAAAAATGCTTAAGGAACAAACAATTACAATGGCTACATCCACCAAAATATAAAAGAGATAAAGAGTAACGTATTAGATTAATTGATAAGTAATTGATAAGTAATTGTACCTGAGATTATATAACTATTTATGCAGTATAATAATAATCAGTGCATAAATACTTCTGACAGATGTTGCACTTCTGTCAGTCACTTCTACACCTGTTCAGAAATTGTACAATACTAATGTCTGACATTCAATGGTTATATATGTCTAATATATATATATATAGAGCTAAGATTACATACATGATAATTCAATACTGCAGTAACATAAACTGGTTACAAACTGTGATTATTATGAAAACATATTATGTAATTGTTCAACATGAACATCTGACAGTAATATATCAGTCCTTATTTATCTCAACATTCAGTCTGGTCAGTAGCCTTCTCCAACTTCACTAGTCCTTTAAACTCAAGCTACTGAATGGAGGTATTGGTTGAGTGCACTGCACAGTGCTCCACCAAGCGTTTCCAAGGACACAAGAAAGGGTTGTCTCTTGGTAATGGTAATAGTTCTTTATCTGGGCAAGGAGAAGTCCCTTATGTCTACTACTGTTCTAAAGGGAAGGGTCTCCTGTAGGAATTGTGCTTTTCAACCCCTTTGGTGAGAATTGACTAGCACGGCATAGCAATCAGGTTGATCCATGACCCAGAGGGTCAAGAAGTTGAGAGCTCCTTGCTCTTGAACTGAAACCATGTACTGATTGTCACATCCAATTATGAGAATCTCCTTTGCTGAGGGTGCATCTTCTTCACCTCTAAACCACAGGATATCAACAAACAACCTGTTGTTGAAGGGGATGATTAACAATCTGCCGGGGTTTTCTTGGGCCGACTGAGCACCAAGGTCTTCAATGGTTTTGCATGGACACCATCTTGGCCCACATCTTTGTATGCCATAGCTCTCCACAGTCACACTGAGGAGGAAGGCTCTCAGTTTGGTAACAAAATTTAACACATTCCTGACTAATAATGTTGATGTAACTGCAAGTGGGAAGAGAAAAAAAAAAACAAGCAAGGAGAATAATTCCATTTATTCACTCTTTCTCTCCTCACTCTTCCCTTTCAGTCAAAAGATTTGTTTCATTTACGTTTTCTCGTATTATTTTGAATCACAGGAGAGGGATATCTTAGATCATTTACACTTCTCATTTACTCATTTCATTCACTCTTCCTGTTCTCACTCACAACCTCAAATGTCACTTTCTCGATTTCCTTACATTTCATTTCAGAAACGAATCACTCAATTTATTTGCAAAACAACACATGTCATGCACGGAAAACTAACAAGATTCCCATCCAAAAAAAAATACTTAGAAACCATTCTCTTATTTTGAAAATCGCCCCTGATTTTCCTAATTAACACAGTGTTTTATTCATCAGCAGTCTGGAATCTTGAAAGCACGAGCATGAGTACAATACTCAGCAGACTTGTTTCCGTTTCCTTTTCATTATAGTTGATATTAACTATGTGTTTGTTCTATATTGACTTATCTACATTCATATGATATCAATCACTCCCTTCATTTCATCCATGATGGAGTTCTCAATAGTAGGTAAACTTTATTTGAAAAAAATTTAATTATGGAACTAGAAATCTGATTCGTGTTGTTTCACATCCTTATCTGAGAGTAAAACTGAGAGGTGTTTTGTTTTTTTTTTTTTTCCAAAATAGCACAGGGAGATGGATCCCAAGTGTAGACCTTGAAATTCAGATGTTACCTTCTTTTCCTTTAGTCTTTTCTTCAGGAAAAAGACAAAACAAGTAGTACCTGGGTGGAACCAGCCGTTCCCAGGACAATTGCTTCACCTCGTCCCCAAAATGAAAGAACCAAATATGATTTTTTTTTTTTCTCTGGATCCAATCACCTGAACTTAAATTTTAGCTATGCAATGAGAGAGAGAGAAAACAAAAGTAACCAGGGGCTTACTGGCCATGCCCTAGACAAAATGCACCCTTCCTCTCTGCATTTAATCCTGTATAATTTTATAAACTTGATATGTTTGTGCAAAAAAAATAATAATGTCTGTTCAATAGAAATATTCCATCACTGGTCATATTTGATCAGAAGCTGTAGTGCTAATCTCCTTTTACTCCCCTTTTCTTTTTTTTTTTTTTTTTTGGATAATGATTCTTACTTTACATGGAATTTAGGTTTGTTTTTTTTTCTTTCCTGTGTTTCCACCATCATCATTCGATACTCTGTGCTTGTTGCTCCATCCATTTACACAACTGCTGATAAAACATCCTGACAGAATCCGACAAAAATGATCAATATCTTCACCTCTATGGTCACGTTCTTTGATCCTTTGTTTGCCATAACTTCGCTTATCCCCTTTTTTTTTTTTTCTCATTAAGGTAACCTTTTCCATATGGTGAAAACTGGGCTTGCTCACCAGTCAACACATGTCCCAACTGTGTCTAACCTGATCCACGTTTACATTGGTGGCATCAAACACATTCTGTAGAAAAAAACTGGTGGGTTCCTAACAATCTACGATCCAACTCTGCTAGCCAATACGATTCGGCTGCTAGCCTCTGACATATACATAAGGCCTGCCAATTACACTACATATAAATACAGAAGAAATGTCACTCTCATGTGCCTCTCCTGTTCCAACAAAGAAAAATTGTCCTGTTCCTTCAAGACAGAGGAAACACAATAGTGAGCCTCCTCCCACACTGCTCTTTCATTCTCCAGGGTTTCTATCTTACAATTTCTCTCTTTTTTTTTTTTTCTTAATCTCTCCAAGCATCTCTAAGTGCGCCTGCCCAATCAAATCCTTCGCCTTCAACTCTTCGGTTTAACCTCGCTGCCAGTGGCGCTCCTAGCATCCACTGAAAGGTCCTATCCACCATACTTGGCTGTTCATCTGGGTCTGCAGTTCTCTGTTCTTCACTATTTTGATCTGGAGGTTCACCCCTCTGAACTTTTGTCCCTATGGTAGGATAATTTTGTTCTGCCTCATCTCTTCTAACTGGAACTGACTCGGGCACTACTTCATTTTGTGGTGGAGAGATACTAGACACCACAGGAGGGGGGTGAGTCACACGGCTACGTAAGTTGTATGGGTGAGACTGGGTGGGTGCCTGTGTAATTCTGTCTGAACTCTCTGATGGCTCTGTCCTCCACTGATTCCTCGATGGGAGAGAAGACAATGGGATTGATACAGGCAAACTCA
Organism: Mastigoproctus giganteus; assembly: GCF_048544385.1. Lineage (NCBI taxonomy): Eukaryota > Metazoa > Arthropoda > Arachnida > Uropygi > Thelyphonidae > Mastigoproctus > Mastigoproctus giganteus. The sequence continues at coordinate 87,813,574 of NC_143582.1, read as the reverse complement.
CCGTTCTATCTGGTTGTAGTCTCACAGGTCTGGGGTGTATTGGTGGAATCAACGCACATTCTTCTAATATGGGCTCATCAAAGATCCAAGTTTCCTTCGGCACTGTCTCTGTACATGTCTGATCCAGTGATTCACTATCTTCGGGTTCTTCTTCCTCTCCTATTCTAAGTTCGGGAAAAACTTTCCGATCAACAACCTTTGTCAACCGATCCACATGCACTATCTGCCTGTCCTTTGGGTTATACAGATTTTGTATCTCATAATTGACCAAAGAGGTTTGATTAATTACCCGGTATGGACCTGAGCTTAATCGGGCCAGTTTCTTCGTAGTACCTGTCTTTATCTTAGGTGTGAACAGGTAAACTAAATTTCCAACACGAATATTTTTATCTACTGCCACAGCAGTTCTGCGTTCTTCTTGTTTCTGTAAAGCCTCTTCCAAATGTTGAGACACAATCTCATAAGTCCTTTGGAGACGTGCACACATTTGTTCTGAGTAGTTTTCTAACGAGGCATAGCCCCGTCTGGTTTTTCCATGCCATAGGTCAGATGGTAACACTAAATCTCTACCATAGATTAAGAAATTGGGCGATTCCTGAGTAGCACTATGGGTTGCTGCATGGTACACAGCTATCGCCAATGGCGTCATTTCATCCCAGTCTGATTGAGCCTCATTTATGACATGCGATAAAATATTTGCTAAGGTGCGATTTAGACGTTCTACTTTGGCATTTGTTTGCGGATGATATCGAGACGTATGAATTTGATGAATATTCAACCTCTCACACACTTGTCGTACCAAAGAGGATATGAAATTTGTGCCTTGGTCTGTAAGAATGTACTTAGGAATTCCATGCCTAGCAATCACATTATTAATAAAAGCTGTAGCAACTTCATCCGCTTTTTGAGTCTGCAGTGGGACCACTTCGGCATAACGAGTAAAGTTGTCAACTGCCAACAGCAAATACTTGTTTCCTTTCAGTGTCATTGGGAGAGGTCCCAAAATGTCTAATGACACCCTCACCCAAGGGGCGTTTTCGACTGGGACTCTCATCAGAGCCGCTTTAGCTTTAGGATTATAACCTTTTCGTTCCATGCAAGATGGGCAAGATTCAAGATAATTCCGGATGTCTGCGTACATGCCTGACCAGAAAAAGTCCCTTTTAACTTTTTCCAGTGTCTTCTGTAACCCTAAATGGCCTCCAGAAAGTAAATCGTCATGGCATGATTTTAAAATTTCCCCCTTTAGACCTTCTGGAACGACTAACTGTTCATTTGGGTCTTCTCGGGTGTTTCCAGAGCCAGACAGAGTATAGTGGTACAATAATCCATCATTACTCATATAAAAGGAATCTGGCACTCTTGTTGATGCCTGGAGTGTTCCTTCTAGCGCTTCGATTAATTTCCGCAAGATCGGATCTTCTCTCTGTAGAGTTTTGATCAAAGTTCTGGTTTGATTTTGAGGAAAAATCACTGGTTCCTGATTTGCCTCTGTTGATATTGGAGCGACTACCTTCATATTTCTTTGTTTCCTGTGCTTTTTCTGTGACTCATCTTCCTCTAACACAGGTCTAGAAAGGAAATCTGCATTTGAATGAACTCGACCAGGGCGGTAGACAATTTGAAAATCGTATTCTTGCAACAACATGCTCCAGCGGGCTAATCTAGGCGATGGGTTCTTTAAATTAAGCAAAAAACTCAATGGTTGATGATCAGTTATTAGTGTAAAGTGATTTGACACTAGAAAAGGTTTAAATTGCATGACTGCAAAGATTATAGCCAAGGCTTCTTTCTCAGTAGTACTGTAGTTCAATTCTGACTTTTTTAACAGTCTAAACGCATAAGCTACTGGCTGTCTAGAATTCTCATCTATCTGTACTTCTAAGCATGCTGCGACACAATATGAAGATGCATCAGCAGATACCACGAAAGGTCGGGAAAAGTCAGGGTAGACCAACAAAGGTGGGGTGGTCAGAACAGTCTTTAACTGGTCAAAAGCCTGCTGCGTTGAGCTGTTCCAGACGAATGGTGTTTCTTTCTTCGTCAAATTTGTTAGAGGTCTCGCAATCTCTGAAAAATTTGGAATAAATTTCCTGTAAAATCCTGCCATTCCTAGAAAAGATCGCACTTGTTTCGCAGTTCTTGGGGGAACTGCATCTCGAACAGCAGCCACCTGGTCTGGATCGGGACGAATACCTTCAGAATTGATTAAATGCCCAAGGTATTTTAATTGTTCTTTTAGGAACTCACATTTCTTAGGTTTTAGCTTAAGGTCGTATTCTCTCAGATGCTGGAAAACCTTTCGCAGCTTCAAGAGATGCTCATTAAGGTTGGGCGATGCAATAATTATGTGTTCAAGGTAAGCGAAAATCGATTCTTCTCCGAGTCCATGAAGCACTAATGATAAGGCTTTCAAGAGCGACGAAAATCCATTCTTTAATCCATGCGGTAATCGAGAAAACTCATATAAGGATTCTCCAGTAGTGAAGGCAGTTTTGTGACGATCACCTGGGTGCACCTCAATTTGCTGGAATCCACTTCTTAAATCAAGAGAAGTAAAATAACGCGCTTGTGCGAGATGATGGAGTACTTCACTGACATTAGGGAGAGAATAATTATCAGAAAGAATTTTAGCATTTAATTTTCGAAAGTCCACACACATCTTATAACTCGAATCAGGCTTTTTGACTAGAACTATTGGCGCTGCATATGGGGAATGGCTTGGTTGTATGATGTTTGATTCCAATAGTTCATTTACCTGCCTTCGAACTTCATCTTTTAACAAAAATGGAACTCTATAAGCTGTCTGCTTCACCGGTACATTATCAGTCAATCTAATCCTATGTTTTAGCACCTTCGAATTTCCTAGCTTAGCTGGGGACTTAGCGAAGATATCTCTATACTCATATAACAAATTGGACAGTTTATGCCTTTGATCATCTGTCAAGTGATCGAGGTCAAAGTCTTGCAAAGTCACCGGAGCTGTAGTTTTCTCATTAGCTTCCTCACCTGTAAAAACAACTGTATTATCCCTAACACCCTCAAGACTAGCGATATTCATCCCTTTGGGAAGGTGGAGGGTTTCATTAGTCAGATTGGCTACAAGAACAGACACTCTGCCATCTGGACCTAATCTGTCTATTGAGCATTTGACTGCCAAGTCATCACGGCTTAAGTTAGAGTTAGGTTCTGTCAACACTAACTGTTCGGCAGAAGCAGCAAGATGGTTACAAACAGCCGTTACTACTTTTTCTGATGAGGCGGGAATCAAATGTTTGGAAGTTAATTTAGCTACTGACGGTTTTAAATTCAAATACTGATCTCTTACGCCTTGCTCCTCGCTACCCTCTTCCCTTAAGCAAATGTTCAAAGGGGCAGAGTGTATAATTCCCTTACCCAAGTCTAATGTAAACGAAAATCGCCTTAAAATATTTAATCCTAAGATTACATCGTACTGGTCCTTAAAATTTCCTGAAGCTACCAAAATCTTATCCCGAAAAGTCGCCTGATCTAACTTAAAATTTACTGTAATTTCTGTATGTATTGGAACCACATAACCTGAGACTCCAGTTACAGTTAAATCTGGACGTCTGGGATTCAATGATCTATCATGCTTAATTTTATTAAATAAATCTGTGCATAAAAGCGATACACTTGCTCCCGTGTCCACCAAAAACTTGGCTGGGATGCCTTGAACGTACCCATTAACTAGCGGCAGTTTGGCATCATTATTTAATATATACACCCCATGTTGTATATTTCTCTGATAGGCATAAGATTTATCGAATCTATGGAAATTCTGGCGAGGGGAAGCGGTTTTATTGCATTGGAAGTTCCTTCCGTTTCGCACCATGTTCCTTCTTTGTCATAAATACCTCTCCCCATTTTGCCTATAGTCTACATGATTTGGTGATCTTCCCAAAATAGATCTGTGCTGAGTTTGATCAAAGGTACATTCATCTCTGGGTGTTCCCCTTCTTTCCCTTGTAAATGAGCTCATATTATCCCTATTTCGATTGTTATTATAGATTTTATCTGTTACTGTATCTCTATTTCTATTAAAATTACTACTCTTTCCATTAACATAGGCTGTCCCATTTTTTGGCACTGCAGTGTATTCGCGCGTCGAGCGCCAATCATGCCGAGAAGGAGAAAAATTCGGCACCGGCCGGCGATTGCTTGAACGGCCGCAGCCAGCAAAACGATTCTGTCCCTGCTCCCTAGCATCTATGTGATTCGGTAACCCATGCTTCCGGTCATAATTCGGTTCTCCATAGCGTCGGTACTCGTGATTGTTGACCCCATTCGTAGCGTCTCCTAGCAACGCCCTTCCTGACTGTGAGTGCCTTACGGGGAACGCTACGTGATCGCAGAAAGGGGGGGATGCATAAGTTTCCGTATTAAAACTTTGGCTTGGATGATACCTGTTATTATCTGTGCCTTGTGTTTTTAAATTATTGTGTGTAATATTATTTACAGCTAGTGTATGTAGCAATTGCTGTAGGTCTTTTATCTGGTCCTGTAATGGCTTAATGATTTCATTAAGATAGTTTTCTTGTTGGTCCCATATTTCTCCATCTGTTATTCTGACTATACATGGCATTAATTGACCTGTGTTTTGTTTCTGTAATAAGCTCGTTGGTTTCCTCTCGTTTCGCCACTGTAATTGCTTGTGTGAAGGTGAGAGGATTTTGTGAAAGAACCAGCCTCTTGATCTTATTTGAAACGCCCCTGAGAAATTGAGCCAGCATTGCCTGATCTAATATTGATAATGCCTCTGGCGACTCACTTTTCGTGTTAAACGCTAAACGGGCCAAATTTTTAACCCTCGTAGCAAAATTTGCTACGGTCTCATTAGGCAATTGTACAGCATGTGAAAAATTATGTAGACATGTCACACTAGGTTCCGTTTTTTCGAACTGAGCCAAAAATGCATTTTTAAACACACTATAATCTTTTTCTTTACGTAAGTCTACAGAATTTGCGAGGAATTCCGCAGCAAGAGAGCGAACTTTGGACTTACAGACAGCTATTAATTCGCAATTTCCCCAAAGTGCTAATTGTCCTACACTTTCCAGCATTTCAAAAAAATATTGAACAGATGGCCCTTCGTCTACTTTGCCAGAGAAAACTGGCACTAAACCCAAATAACCAGCAATATTTGCCAAATAAGGTCTGCCCATTTCGGGAGGGGGTTGAGTCTCCTGGGTTCCAAAAGGTGGAACAGAATTTTCTATACCCGAGGTTTCGGGGCTTTGTCCCTCCATTTTGACTTAATTAGTGTCTGTGTAAAATTAATGTCCCCCAAAATGGTGTAAAACCTACCTTTCCGTTGAGCTGAAACAGAAATATATTGTTAATAATCAGCAATTCTAAAGCAAAAGGTGTTACAACATGTAGCAACTCATTTTATTCTTAATTTTTGATAAATTTTCTAGTTTAAAACATTACAAGTTGCTGCCTGTTGTTCAAATGAGTGTTCCTGGAGACGTCTGTTTTATTTGTACTGCTGTAAAAAAAAATGCCTATGACTAGTCTCTGTACACACAAAAATCAGTGCTGTCCCAATCCTTTCTATTAGAAGTACGTTCCTCAGTCTACAACCATCAGAATCATTTACGGGCATTCATATAAATCGGGTTTTTCATCCCGCAGTAACCCAGGTTCGAATCCTGGTCACGGCACCAGTGTTGCGCAGGTCTTTTCTCCGTTGTAGTATAAACTTGCTAGGGTTCCAACAATTCTCAGTTATGGTGTGATGTGTCAGTTAGGAATAAATGTTCTTTGCAAGAGTTACACTAATATTTGCATCCGGAGAAACCTGGCTTTCATGTAATCGTCTAGTAGTTAGTTAGGACAAATCCCGTGTTCTAAAAACTTACTCAGATGGACGTTGAGCAAATCTGCAACATCAAGATCGCGTTGTGATTATTTTCACCTTTGACTCCTTTCTATTTGATTAGAATCAAAAGCGCCGCCTTAACAGTTCTTTATCAGTAATCCATTCAAGAAATCATGTGTCATCAGAGAGTAATCAATAGGCAAAAATTAGCAAACAAAACATGGTTTATTAAACATACTAAATTGTTACAAAATACAGTTAGACAAAACAGTGTATAAGTCTTTAGTAAAATAGCCTTGAGCTTTTATACCTTTACATATTTAGGTAACCAACGGATTAATTAATAATGGTATTGGTTTGCAAATTGTTATGTTATTCATGAACATTCGACAGCCAAAGAGCGTTCATACATCGCGTAGCTGACGAATATTACACCACATTGGTGGAACATGTAAGATTGTAGGCCATGATTAATATTCAGTCTTACTATTTAATTATAATATTCAGTTATAATATTTAATTATAATATTCAGTTTTAATGTTAATTAGGATTATTCAGTTTTAATATTTAATTATAATTAATTCTAATTAAATAACGTCCGGTATTCATGTACAAGTTATAGTATCTATTAAATATGAAATGCTAAGTAAAATAACAAAACTCTCATCAAAGTATGAGTGTGCGTGAGGATCGATGTCTTTAAGCACATAAAAAATATATAAAAGGGGGGGATGGAAGTATGTTCGACTTAGCGCAATTAAGTTCCGTTTATAATTAAATAACGAGGGTTAACTTACCCGAATAATTCAGCATCGCCTCAGGAACTGTAGTTACCGGACAGTAGTTCATCTCGATTCCTTCCTATATCTCATTAACGAGTTTTTTGCCTTCTTCTTCTTCCGACTTTTCGTTTCCCCTTCTTAAGAATATTTTCTTCACAATCTAAAAAAGATTATCATTGCGACGGCTCTCTATCTTAACAAAATCCTAACTCAAACTCCGCTAACTGCCCTTACAAGTCACAGCTCATTCACCGACCAACTCTCACTCTCCAAGGCTCAGCTCCAACTGCCTCGAACTCCGACTTCAACTATTCCCACACCCTAACTGTTAACCGAACTTCCTTCCCCCCTATTTCCCTTCTAGTTAGTTTCGTCAAACGGAAAAACATCTGGGGAACTGTATTTTTACAGCGTTCAGACTCAACCGAAAATCCGATTTATGAAAGTCGTTGAAAGAATTACATGTTTGTATGAGGCTCGCCCAAAAGCCAAAACGGACATAAAATCGTCTACTCCGACACAAGAAACTATGAAATAATAAACACTCTGCTGATGCCTGAATCAAACACAATACTAGTAGTGTTCTCCGAAAATCTAACTCCCCTGTTTTTCGTCAACAATACGCTTGCCCGCTCCGAACGAGTAAATAACGTACGGCAGGCGTCGGACGGTGGTTTTGGAATTTCGTGGGTGCGGCTCTGCTCCCATGCGAAAGCGAAAGTAATTCTGCCTTCTCCGGCGAGGTAAATATCGTATGACAGATACAGTGCAGCAAAAAAGTATGAGGCCCTTGTGCTCTCTAAGAATGTACCAATACGGTTAAAAATAAATGCATTTTTAACAACATTGTGAAGTGTATATTGCCGTTTAAGACCATTTCGAACACTTGTTCTGATGTAGACATAAAGGGACCCATACACGATCATACATGTATGACATACTTTGTGTTTGTTCATACAATGTTTGATGTTGATTTCCCATACACCATCATACATGCGTGACATACACGAAATATGAAATAGTCATTCTTGGACCATCAAAGAAAACGGTACAAACGGTACTAGTAAACAATTATGGACAGCGAAGAAGAGGCTTGTATTGTTATTATTCTATCCTTCCTTTGTGCTAAAGAAAAAAAAAAAAGAAAGAACGGAAGAAGGGTAAAGACTGGTTCAAAAAAAGAACGAAATTCACGCATCATAATCTTTTGGATGAATTACTGTTCACATCCGCAGCTGATTACTAGAACTATCTTCGAATGGACCATGCGACATTCAAGGAGCTTCTAGCGAAAAATTTAATACAACTACTTACAAGTAAAGAAGAATTTCTTATTCTCATCTTCATCATCCCAGATACTTGTTCCTCTTGGTCGCGGCAGAATTCCAGGTCCTTGAAGTACCATAGTGCTGGTGTATATACGTATGTCGTCCAATCCAGCTCCCGACTGCTTTCTGGCTTAAATTTTTTTTAGTTCGCGTATACGCTGATCGCAAGGAGTTGATTTTTCTTTTTGTGTTGGCGAATAGCGTCCAGTTCTTTTTGTTTCATAATCCCTGTTAACTTCTTGTAACGCTCTTCTTTTAAATGTTTATTTTTTGTAACAATCACGTTTTATTTTCCACAATGCAGGCATATCGCGATATGTGTGAGACACTGCGACTAAAAATCAAACATGTTTTGATCTCCGTCATACATGAGTCTGGCGTGTCATATAGCGTCATACACGGTCATTTTGGTATGTCATATATGATGTATGTCATACATGTATGATCGTGTATGGGCCCTTTCAGTTCTCTTCGGTCATTTACAGTGTGAATTAATTACTTTAATATTAAGATCAATAACTTGATAGGAGTCAATACTTTCATGCTACAGTATTAGATGAAAAAAAAAAAAACTGGCTATAACTCGGAAGCAAAGAGCTTCCGGACCTATGTTCATTGTTCATTTGAACTTTTTTTTTCTCCCAATGTTTGAAGAGACCTTCCAAAAACGCCCCTTGTCTTTTTTTTTTTTTTTTTTTTTTTTTTCACAAAATTTGGGAAATTAGTCAGGGAGGATTTATTTCTCTTTTAGTACTCACCGGTAAAACAGCTCCACAACGAGAACTGGGAGCATGTGTGATGTCGTATTGACCACAGATGTCGTTTGTTCAGGGATTATTATTATTTTTTTTTTCCTGCTTATTTTAAAACATACGAATTTCTTTCATTAATAAAAAAATAATAATTTATAATAGAAACTGAATTTAATTTTATTCTCCTTGCTTTCGGTTCAGTGAACACAATATTTTTTTGAGGGAAGAACGTAATGAAACTGAAGCCTGTTTACGGATAGCATTATTTATATTATAAATATAAAAATTTGATTTTTCATTATGGCCATCGACTGATACGAAAGTTTCTAGGATGCTTTTATGGTGTGGTTACTATACGTCTCGAAATATCCCGATGTTTAAAATGCATCCCACAAGGTTACCTCACACGAGCTACACATTATCAGATACTTCGCTCTACTCTCTTTTCTGCACGTTACATCAGGTACTCTCCCATCCCCCATATAGTCAACGTTATATTTGCTTTACAGCAAGTCTTATTTAAGCTGCTTTGTTAATGCAATCAGTTTAATGCTCACAACAGAAAAAAATTATTTTCCTTCAAGTGGCCCTGGGGATTGCAATACTTTTCACATTTCTTTGAAATTGGTGCACAACCGGTTGTGAAGATAGTTTTGTCATGATTAAAAGAAAAGAAAATGAAAAAAAAAAAAAAAAAAAAAATATATATATATATATATATATATACGCATACAAACACTGGTGTTCAAAGAAAGTGCATCACCCCTTTAAATTGTAATTGTCGTCCAAATAACGTAAGTATATGCAATATTTCTTACAGATTGCATCAGATAAGGTTGATACGCATAGTTGATGACGTAATATTGCATCAGCTGTTACTTTCAGCTATATAAGCACGATCTGCAAGAGTTGCAGTTATTCCTTGCTTGTGTTAGGATGGCGAGTTACGTGCAGTTGACGCCACAAGAGTGCTATTGTTGCTTTATTTTCTTCCCGTCATATTGCTTATAGAGTGTCTTGTAATCAGTCGACAGTGAGTAGATTTCTTTCCAAACTCAAGAATACTGGTTTTGCTGATAGGAAAAAAGGAACTTGACGCAAACTAGTCCCTACGCCAAAACAGGACCGCGTTTTGAAGCGCTTATGCCTTAAAAATCGTAAAGCTTCTTCGTCTGAGCTGAAAAGAGAATGGGAAGAACATACAGGAGTGGTAGCAAGAGCAGTAATAGTAAGAAGACGCCTCTTGAAAAATGGACTTGTAGCCCATCGTCCTAAGAAGAAGCCCCTTCTCACACAAAAAATTAAAAGGGCCCGATTAATTTGGGGTAAGGAGCATGTCAAATGGCACCCCGAGCAGTGGAAATCAGTATATTCTCGGATGAGAAGAAATTTAACCTGTATGGCTCTGATGGGAGACAAACGATTCGCCGTAGACGTGGTGAAGAATACCATCTAGACTGTATGGTGTCTGCAGTGAAATTCCCTACCAGCCGAATGATATGGGGTTGTATTTCGTATCACCTGCAGTTTATAAAAGGTTCCGTAAATGCCAATGGATACCTGACTATATTAGAGGGCAAATTGCTGCCAACCATTAGAGATCATTTCAACCTGCTAAGTAACTGCATCTTTCAGGAAGGACGACTCTGCTTCTTGTCATCGGGCGAAAAGTGTAAGTAGGCAATTCTGTAGTTACTTTAGCTTCATTTCTGCATTAGAGGTTCGACAGTAATGCGTTTACGTTTGTTACAGGTAAAAAAAAAAAAATGGTTGGAAGAACCAACGGTCCATTACAACTGTTAGCTGGCGAGGAAACAGCCCAGACCTGAATCTTATAGAGAACTGTTGTCATCGTGTGGAATGTGCAGTTGCCAGAAAGCAACCAAAGAACCTTCGTGAACTTGAGGAAGTCATAATTCGTGTTTGGAACTGCAAACTATCAGTTGATTATCTTCAGAAATTTATTTTGTCAATGTGTGCTGCTGTCATCACACATGCTGACCTTGAAGGTGTGCTGCTGTTATCAGGGCCAGAGGCGGTTAAACTAAATATTAGTTTGCACCTAGTGAACTTTTCATTTTGTTTTCCATTTACAATGATAAACTGAAGCAAACTGAGGGCTTCTGATAACATTTCAGCCTTTATGTTGTGTTTACCAAAACTGTTGTATAAAGGTTGCAAATGCTCTTTTTGGAATATTTTGAGAGCACCTGTCAAATTTACTTAGCTTTGCCTTAACTATTAATTAATATCTCTTGTATATCTATTTGTGATGCTAGTCATTAATGTAACATACCATCGAGATAGAGGGTTAGAAATGTGAAATTTCATTGCGGTTGGTGAGAGGCTGTGCTTGGAAAATGTTCTTGAAGCGCTGCAAGTAATCGAAAACGAAAGCATTCCACCAAGGTCCATGCAGAGAGAAGTTTGTGAAGAAGACGATTCCTACGTGATGCGCTTTCTTTGAACACCAGTGTATATAGTATGGATAATTGTTGTTGTTATTTGGTTTTTAGGAGCATTAGCAACTAAGGCCATATTGCTCCGGGGATATGCGGTGGTCATTCCCTGACTTTTCGGCATGCTCCGTATTTGGTGGTCACGGGCTCGAACCCCGGTATAATCAAGAAGCGTGTGCTACGCACTGCTGCTCCTGCCCACCTGGATACGGAGGCGCCAGTGTGGATAAAATTAGTAGTAATGACAAATATGGAAGTATAGGCGAAATATGTTTTAAAAGTTAAAAATGTTATATGGTAATTGCACCTATATGGGTTAAAAAGAAGCTAAGCATACAAAAGTATAAATTTAATCTAAACGTAATAAAGCGAGAGACAGTGCTAACATATGGAATTGTAAAGAACACAAGGTGCCATAACTAGTTGGAAAAAGAAAGCAGGAAATAGAAAAATTAAGGTGGAGGATAGGAAAATAATATGAAGAACCGCATTGAATTATCTGAAATTAAAGGCTGAATTAATAAGCCAATTAACAGGAAAGCTATAAGGAAGAAAATAATAAAAAAATAATAATAAATTACAAAGAACTAGCAAGCATCAAATAGAAGGTGAGAATACACTTTGATGTTAAAAACCTAATAATAAGGAAAATAAAAATAAAGGTTAAACATTTTGAAATATTTGATGTAAGTTATAAAAGCTTGATGCATAATGCAATAATTTTTCTATTTTTCTATTTCCTACTAGTTTTGCATTTTGTGTTCTTTACAGTTCCATCTGTTAGCAATTTGTCTCTCGCTTTATTACTTTCAGCTTAAATATATATTTATATATATATATATATATATATATTTTTTTTTTTTTTTAGAATTATTTTATTTCATTATAATAATGACTATGATTTCATTTAATTATTAATTAACTAAATTCATAATTTCATTTATTTAATTCTGGTTCCAGATATACAGAATGGTATATTTTTATTTTTCATGAGCTTTTTTTAAACTTGAGGCCAATTTTTTTCCCCAGGATTTAAACCAGTGGCGTAGCTACCATGTAGGCAGGCAAGGCAATTGCCTCCGGGCCCGGGCCCTTTAGGGACCCTTTGGCTGTCTCCTCTTTTTGCAATTTTCATTAATTAAGTAGGGGCCCGAACATGTTCTTTGTCTCCGGGCCAGAAAAAGGGTAGCTATGCTACTGATTTAAATGGTATAGAAATGGTAACCCTATGGTAGGAAAAGCAAATACTGTACTTAAAAATGTTCTTGTTTATTCTCTGGCACGACCACCAGTGGAGTTTATAATAAATCATCGATACAAATGTTAATTGTATTTAGCAGTAGATTTGCTGCTGTAATTGAATTATAGACAATTCGATAAATTTGAATGTAATAATACCAAACTGTAAAGGACCTCAGAAATTAAATAAATAAACGCATTTTTTCAATGGAGCAGCGTATACGTTTAACTATTCGGAGCATAGCTATGTACTTACATCACAGTTGGCCCACTGTGCTGCCAAGCATTCTTGAATTGGTTGCGTTTCCTGTTTTTTTTTTTTTTTTTTTTTAAGTCCCAAGCAACTAAGCAGAAATTTTTCCATATTTACCATATGCATAGTGTTCATGAAACAAACGACAAGACAGAAACCATACCGAATACTATATACAGGGGCTCACATCTAGTGAGTATGGGCTTGGTACACCCAGGGTCCTGAGCTGGATATCATCATTCTTCTTTTTCATGGCGATTCCCTTCGGTTTATCTCTCTCTCTCTCAAGGTAACTCTGAATCTTTTTTTTGGCTGGTGCAGCAAAAGCCTTAGGCTTCCTTGCACCATATGAATAATAATAATAATAATAATAATAATAATATATATATATAAGTTTTTCAAAAACTAGAAGGTATATGCTATTCACCTAAAAAATCCAGGGGGTATACGCCGTATACCCTCCATTACAGCCCTTTATATAATTTTGCGCCTAGCCCAGCGCAAATTATGAGGTGGAGAACGGCTGTTGTATCGCGTTGACTGTAGAAACGCACGCATGTGAGCGTGCGACTCCACAAATAGCGATATACAGTACTTCTCCACTGGAGCAGTGTTTTTTATTTTAAATGCGCAGTGCAATACTGAGGAAATTCGTTATGAACTGTTTTTATGAGCATTACATTCATTCGTTGAGAAATTTAATGATTAGAAAAACAAATGATTGCAACTCTTTAGAAATATGTATATTTTTTTGTAAATTGTATCACAATCACATTTTGTATTTTGTATTTTTATTTTCGTTGTATCCGGAACTTTCTGATAATTTTTTCAAAGTAGTCGACCGTACAAGAGCAGAGGGAACACAGAATTTTTTTTTTTTTTTTGGCTTGTGCAGTATAAGCCTCGGGCTTCCTTGCACCATATGGCTAATAATAATAATAATAATAAATAACAAAATACTAACGAAAAACAAAATAACACTGAATATTAGAACAAATCTAAAATTACACTTAGACTTTCAGCACTGCTTACTTCGGTTAAGTGTATAAAATGAAATTAATTTTAACCAATTAACTTCCTTAAAAATTTTCACTTTCTTTTTTTTTTTGTTTTCCTTTTATTTTTTCTTCTTTTTTTTCCCTTTTTCTGGGACCCCATTACAGTCCGGGGCCCGGATGCCTTGCACCCGAATAACTCCCCCCCCCGTGGCCGGCCCTGACAACGAATTACCATGATAATTCGTTGTGGAGGATGGGCACAATATGAGATACAGTTGAAATGATGCCTTTTACACTACTATCGTAGTTTTTCCTTTAACAGTTGCCTATGGTGTTTTTACACCGATATTGTGTTATGTATACCTACATAATAATATGTTATATGTTATGTACACAATAATATGTCAAGGCAAAACTAGACAAACATTTGGAGCGAGTGGATGGGTGAAATGATAATGGAGTGTGTGTTTTTTATTTTTGGCTGATGCTATATAAGCTTGCTTTCTTGCATCATGTGAATTTGCTAATGCCAATGTTATGTACATATTATTAAACAGGGTTAATCACAAATAGAATAATTTATAAACCAGCCTTCCGTTTCGTAAATTTTTTTATTTTGACCCTTGATTATACATACCATTTATTAAAACAGAGCAAGTTTCTTAGTGAGACGACCATCGACCCCTTATAGGAACTACCAAAACATGATGCTACTAATAATGAAAGCAAAGTTTTTTTGACATTATTAGTTTAGTCTGCACTAAAAGATAACTGTCAGGAAAACTATTACATCAACTCCCTGATTAACGTAAGGGTTGTGTTCCACGGAACCCTACGTAAGTCGGATTTACCCCCATGCTTGGGCAGCACTCGCAACTGTGCTCGCTGAATTGATTGAATCAAAAAAGAAATGTTCGACGAACATGTAAATAGAATTATTTATTGTATTTATTCAATTTTTTATCTCATGCGCAGGAAAAATTACAAAAGCGTGCAATTAAAAAAATTTCGAATTAAAAAATTACAAAAAAGAAGAGAGGAGTCAGGCATAACATCAGTAAGTTTTACCTCTCGAGCATCATTGCCAGAATCGACGTCTTCAGCTGATAAGTACGCCGCTGCGGAAGTTGAGGGCTGTGGAGATCTAGAAAGGGTTCGCTCGTCAACTTTACGAAAGAACATATTAATGGATGACTAGACACAGAGGCGGATTTAACGGCGGGCACACCGGGTGCGCGCCCTGGGCCCCGACTTCTGAAGGGCCCACGCAAAACCCCAACAAATTAGTTGAACATATTAGTTCAAAACTTTGTGATTATTATTATGCTATTATTAATTATATTATTCATATATTATATTCAAATTTTATTGGAAATAAAACATTAATAGTACATAATATTTTTTTATTTATTTAAAAAAATGGTTAACATGTATTTTTATTTTCCCTGTCTCTCTCTTTTTTTTAAGGGGCCCGATATTTTCTTCTGCGCTCGGGGCCTCAACCGACCTTAATCCGCTCCTGACTAGAGAGTGCCTGTTTTCTTTTCATCGTAGATTTCTTTGTAGCAAGCAAGCATATCATTCGTCCCTCTGTTAACTTTTAAGAATCGTTCGCTGTCAGGACTCATTTTCTCAAACCTTGCCATTGTCGATGCAATTTCATGAAATGCCATTGCCATCTCTCTGGTGATGAAGCGTCTCGGCTCTCGATTTGGTTCATCTTGAGCTTCGTCTGCATTTTCTTCTTTCACTATCTCTGCCTGAAAGTCAATAATTTCTTCGTTAGATAATTCCTTCTCTTCTTCTTCTGTTAACTCCTCCCTGTCTTTGGCAACAACCTCCAACTGAAGTAGCTCTGCAACCTTTACAATCTTATTTGTAATTTCTTCATGTGATTCGTCTTTTTCAAACTCTATGCAGCTGTTTACGTGCTGTGGGCATATTTTCTTCCATGCACCATTTAAATAACTTTTTAGTAATTTCTGCCCAGGCCTTATTAATGTTTAAGATGGCATAGTAAATATTGTAAGATTTCCAAGTCTCTTAACGTAAAATTTTTCTCACCATCTACTGCAGACAGTGCTTGAGCAAATGTTGTGCGTAAATAGTATGCTTTTAAATTTGAAATAACACCCTGATCCATAGGTTGGATGAGTGAAGTCGTGTTTGGCGGTAGAAATGACTCACACGTTCAAATTGAAATCGTCTATATGCATAGGATGTTCAGGAGCATTATCCAATAGAAGCAAAATCTTGAAAGGAACGTCATTGTCTTTACAATATTTTTCAACCTCAGGAATGAAGCAGCATTTAAACCAATCCTCAAAGAGAGATATTGCTATCCATGCTCTCTGGTTCGATCGGAAATGCACAGGTAACGTGGCTTTATTGATGCCTTTAAATGCACGAGGATTTCCAGAATGGCACACAAGCAGTGGTACTAATCTGTAATCTCCCACTGCATTAGCCCCAAGCAAGAGTGTGACCCTATCTTTTGAAGCCTTGAAACCTGGCATTGTATTTTCCTCTTTGGCAATGTATGTTCCATCGGGCATTTTTTTCCAATACTGAGCAGTCTCGTCAACGTTAAAAATTTGCTGTGTTGAATGGCCGCATCAATAATTTTTTCCAACCTATCAAAAAATTTCTCTGTAGCTGCAGAATCGGCACTGGCGACTTAACCGCATACTTTAATGTTTTGGAAACCAGTGCGATGCTTGAACGATGATTAAACCACCCGTCGCTTTCCAAGAACTTGGCTTGGGGTTTGCTGTACATATCCTTAATATCTTCATAAATACTTCTTGCTTTTGCTTGAATGGCCATTGGACTCAGGGGCACTTGCTTCTGAATCTGAGTTTCCATCCACATTATTAACAGCTGTTCCATCTTCGATATAGCACCTGAGCACTGTTTGTGATCACTGTTGGTCTTAATTGCGTTGGACATTAGCATTAGCAGAGGCATATGATGCAAGAAAGCAAGCTTAGGCAGCATCAGCCAAAAAAAAAAAAATAATAATTTCCCCCTTCCAAATGCCTGTCCAGCTCAGCCTTAAATTTATTTAGGATATTAGCTTCCACAAGAAGATGGAAGCCTGTTCCACTAATCAACTACCCACTGGCTAAAGTCAAATTTCCGCTCATCTATTCTGCAACTATCTTTCCTCAATTCAATCTGACTCCCTCAGTGGGAGTCAGAAGTGTTCAAAGCCGCTAAGTGGATTTTCTTATTTATTGATTTTAAATTATCGTTTTTCTAAAACTTTGATTTAAATTTAGTGGTATAGCATTATTTTGTGATTTCCTGATTAATCTAGTGTATTTATTCTTTACTCGGCCTTATTATTATTATTATTATGCTGGATATCATCATTCTTCTCTTTCTTGGTGATTCCTTTGTACTTCTGTGTCTCTCTCTTCTTTCTTTCTCAGGGGGTAACTCGGGATTTTTTTTTTTTTTTTTTTTTTTTGGCTGGTGCAGCATAAGCCTCAGGCTTCCTTGTACCATATGGCTAATAATAATAATAATAATAATAATAATAATGTTGGTGGAGCAATCGGGTACGGGACATGATATTGACATGGGGGATGTCTTTGTGTGTGCGGAGTGTAAGGAAATCAGGCGACAACTCAGCGTTGTTATGGGCCTATATGAGAGCTTGAAGGACAGGGTGGATGTCCTCGAAGGATCTAAATTGAGAGGCACATCAAGCTGTCAGCTGCCCAACCAACACCAGAGCTTGCACTTGGTCATCACGCAACACAGTGGCAACCCCCAAGGCAGAATGCGCTGTCCCACAGGAACTAGTAGTTGTTGGTGACTCTATTGTCAGGGAAACGGGGAACATGCTTTGTAAAAAGGATAGGTGGAACTGGACCAGGGTATGTCTGCCAGGGGCAAAGGTTTATGACGTTGTAGAGCGGATATCATCTTTTAAGGGCACAAAAGGTGATATAGTTGTACACATTGGCACTAATGATATTAAGAGTAGGAGACCAGCAGAATTACTTAACAAGTACAGGTCACTGTTCAAAAAAAAGCCGTGAATTAGGGTTGAATTTGAAAGTGTCTGCAATTCTACCCAGACACGATAGGGGGAAGTATATGATGAGAGCCTTGTCAATTAATTCGGCCCTGGAAAGATTGTGCAAGGCTCAAGGGGTAAAATTTTTTTTCAGCCTGGTCTGTACTTGTTAACAGGAGAGACTGCTTCTACAGGGATGGGATACACTTAAATAGAAAGGGAGCAAGAATATTTGCTGATGCTATCGAGGCAGTGTTAGGTGGGTTGGAAAACTGCTAGCTTGGGGGGGATACATGGACTGATAGATTAACAGTAGCCACTGGCAGAGGTGAAAGTGATTCTTTCACTGCTTCTATTGGAATGAGCAGTAGAATGAAAAACAACATGCAGGATATTTCAGAGACTGCTGGGAGTCATTGCGGTACAAGTAAACACATGGGTTGTGTTGGGGGTAGCTAAGAATAGGAACAGGTGCATGTATATTTGTGTATACACCAATGCTAGGAGTTTGGTAAATAAATTTGATGAATTTGAAGTATTGCTCAAAACATCAAAGGCAGATATTGTTGGGATATCAGAGATGTGGTGTCACACAGATATAAGGAATGCACAACTGACTTTGGAGAGTACAATGTGTACAGAAAGGAGAGACAGGATAGGAAGGGAGGAGGGGTCATGCTATTAGTTAAGAAACACATTAAATCCAAGGAAGTGAAGCCAGTTGACATTGCTGGACAGTGCAGTGGCGAATCAGTTTGGTGTGACATAAGCATTGGGAGATCAAAATTGAGAGTAGGAGTGTGCTATAGGCCTAATGACTCTGATGAGTATAATACGAAACTGTACAGGGAAATAGAGTGGGCCAGTAAGTCAGAGTCTTATAATGGGGGATTTTAATTTCCCAGATATTGACTGGAATTTGTAGGTTGGTAACTCACACACTAGCAAGGCTTTTGTGGATTTATTGGATGATTGTTTTCTACATCATGTTCAGGAGCCAACTAGAGGGAGTAATACTCTTGATCTGATTATCAGTAGTGATTCTTCATGCATTAAGAATCTGCAGATAAATGAACCACTAGGTGGCAGTTATCACAGTGTGCTGAAGGGGGATTTACTCAAAGAGGCAACCACCATCAGGTGTAAAGGGAAGGGTTTTTGCTTTCGTAAAGGCGACTACGATGGTCTGAGACAGTATTTAAATTCTATACGGTGGGACCAACTAATGATGCTACCAACAGCATATTCAAAATGGGAAGCATTCAAAGAACATCTTGGAAGCTACTAGGCTTTACATACCAACTAAGAAATATTGTTCAAGGAAATATTGGCCTTAATGGATGTCAGATGAACTAATGAGATATATGGCAGAGAAGAAAAATGCATGGGATTCATATAAATTAACACATGACACAGAAGCCTGTTATAGATATAACCTGGTCTGTAATCACATTACAAAGGAGGTTGGGCAGGCGAAGGCAGATTACGAGAAATCTTTGGAAAAGGATGCAAAGAAAAACAGCAAAGAGTTCTTTACTTATGTAAACCCTAGAAGGAAGGGGATAAATCATATTGATCCACTTGATATCGATGGTTCAACTATTGATGATCCAGCTCAGGTAGCTAACAAACTAAATGAATATTATGCATCGACATTCACACATGAGGAGTTATTCAGCGATGGGAATGCCAGAGATGTATTCAACTCTGGCAGTAAGCTAGATAATCTTGTAATAACAGAGTAAAGTGGAGGAGAAATTGTTGAAGATAAACACAAGACAGGCACCTAGGGTGGATGGGATCAATCCAGTTATATTAAAGGAGGCAGCAGAGGAAGTAAGCAAACCCTTAGCCATA
Organism: Mastigoproctus giganteus; assembly: GCF_048544385.1. NCBI lineage: Eukaryota > Metazoa > Arthropoda > Arachnida > Uropygi > Thelyphonidae > Mastigoproctus > Mastigoproctus giganteus. The sequence continues at coordinate 87,794,036 of NC_143582.1, read as the reverse complement.
ATTATGAGAGCTTCCTTGGACTCAGGGGAGGTATTCATAGACTGGAGATGTGCAAATGTGACCCCAATTCTCAAAGGAGGATCAAAGGCCGACACAAGTAATTATAGACCTGTGAGTTTAACTTCAGTTCCAGGAAAATTAACGGAGGCACTGATTAAAGAAGGACTGCAGAATCATCTAGCTAGACATAGCTTGGACACAGCATGGTTTTGTTAAGGGAAAGTCTTGCCCGACCAATTTGATTGGATACTATGATGCAGTCACAAAAGAACTGGATTCAAGGAATAACTTTGATATTATATATTTGGATCTTAGAAAGGCTTTTGATACTGCTGCACAAATTGGAGCAGTGTGGCATTGGAGGCAAATTGCTGCTATTGATAAAGGGATGGTTGAGAGGGAGAAGACAGAGAGTGGTAATCAATGGACACTGCTCATCGTGGACTAATGTTATAAGTGATCCCTCAGGGTTCAGTGTTGGGTCCATTATTGTTTTCTGTATTTATAAATGATATTGATGATGGTATATCAAGCTTAATGTCCAAGTTTGCAGATGATATAAAGGTTGGCAGGGTTGTTAAGGACACTACTGATGCTATGCTGCTGCAACAGGACCTGGAAATGTTGAGAAGGTGGGCTGAGAGGTGGCAAATGTAGGTTTAACATTGACAAATTTAACGTACTACCTATGGGACACAGCAACCCCAGAGCAATGTATCAACTCTGTGGTACTACACTGACAGTGGTAGAGAATGAAAAGGACCTGGGGGTAATTGAGCAGGCAGATATGAAGTTCTCTGAGCAGTGCAGATGGGCTGCAATTGTAGTTCATGGTGTCTTGTCAATGATATACAGGAATTTTTCTAGCAGGGATAAGGAGGTGATTATTCCCTTGTATAAGGCAATGGTCAGGCCACACCTTGAGTACTGTATACAGGTCTGCAGGACTCATTTCAAGTAGGATGTAGAGCTGCTGGAACGAGTACAGAGAAGGGCAACTAGATTAGTGAATGGAACAAAGAGCTGCTCTTACGAAGAAAGGCTTAAATTTTGCAAATTACAGTGTCTGGAGACTAGGCACTGGCAAGGTGATCTGATAGAGGTGTATAAAGTCTTGAATGGTTTGAGCATGCTCAATGCCGACGGGATTCTTTCTCTTGCTCAGAATAATCACCTGAGAAGGCATAAATTCAGATTGAGGAAAGACAGATGTAGAATAGATGTGCGTAAATTTGTTTTTAGCTAGCGGGTAGTTGGGTGGTGGAACAGACTTCCATCCCTTGTGGAAGTTGATAGCCTAAATAAATTTAAGGCTCAGCTGGACAGGTATTTCGAATGAACGGAGACATGCAATGTAAGTGTTTTTTTTTTTTTTGGCTGATGCTGCATAAGCTTGCTTTCTTGCATCATATGCCTCTACTAATGCTAAAACTGTGCCCCCTCAGATTCTTAGTCTGAGCAAGAGGAAGGATCCCATCAGCATTCAGCTTGCTCAACCTATTCAAGGCCTTATACACCTCAATCAGATCACCTCACAGGTGCCTGCTCTCTCCAGGCACTGCAATTTGCAGAACTTAAGCCTTTCTTGGTAAGAGCACCCCTTTGTTCCCCTCTCCATTCTTATTGCCCTTCTTTGTACTCATTCTAGCAACTCTACATCCTTCCTAAAATGAAGCCTCCAAACCTGTACACAGTAATCTAGGTTTGGCCTGACCATTGCCTTTTATAATGGGATAATCACCTCCCTGTCCCTGCTAACAAAATTCCTATATATCATTGACAAGACTCCATGACCTGCCTTGGCAGCTCGTCTGCACTGCTCAGAAAACTTCATATCTGCCTGCACAATTACCCCCAGGTCCTTTGCATTCTCTACCACTGTCAGTGTAATAACACAGCGTTAATACGGTACTCTGAGGTTACTGCTTCCCATATGGAGTACTTTACATTTGCCACCTCTCAGCCCATCTGCTCAACTTTTCTAGATCCTGTTGCAGCAGTGTAATGTCATTAGTTTCATTAACAACCCTGCCAAACTTTGCATCGTCTGCAAACTTGGACATTAAGCCTGATATACCATCATCAATATCATTTATAAATACAGAAAACAACAATGGACCCAACACTGAACCCTGAGGGACTCCACTAATAACATTAGTTCACAAAGAGCAGTGTCCATTGATTAGAACTCTCTGTCGTCTCCCACTCAACCATTCCTTTATCCATTGTAGCAACTTACCCGTAATGCCATAGATCTCCAATTTGTACAGCAGTCTTCCATGTGCAACAGTATCAAAAGCTTTCCTGAAATCCAAGTATATGATATAAAAATTATTTTTGGGATTCAGTTCCTTTGTGCTTACATCATAGTATCCAATCAAATTGGTGAGACAAGGCCTCCCTTTAACAAAACCATTCTGTGTCTTAAGTATTACTGCAGTCTTGTCTAGATGATCCTGCAATGCTTCTTTAACCAGTGATTCCATTATTTTCCCTGCAACACAAGTTAAACTAACAGGTCTGTAGTTATTTGTGTCACCTTTTGAACCCGCTTTGTGAATTGGTGATACATTTGCACACCTCCAATCCATGGGGACCCCCCCCCCCCCGCCCCTGAGTCCAAGGAAGCTCTCATAATTATGGCTAAGGGTTTGCTTATTTCCTTTGCTGCCTCCTATAACTGGATAGATCCCATCCACCTCATGTGCCCTTTTCATGTTTATCTTCAACAATATCTCCTCCACATTGCTCTCAGTTATTACAAAATCACTTAGCTCCCTATTAGCACTTGATAAACTTCTGGCACTCCCCTCTTTGAATGATTCCTCGTGTGAATGTAGATGCAAAATACTCTTTCAGTTTGTCAGCTACCTAAGCATGATCATCAATAGTGAATCTATCTATGTTAAATGGTCCAATCTGATTCATCCCTTTCCTTCTAGAGTTTACATAAGTAAAGAACTCTTTGCTGTTTTTCTTTGCATCCTTTGCCAAAGATTTCTCATAATCTGCCTTTGCCTGCCTAACCTTCTTTGTGACTTGATTACAGACTAGTTTTTACCTGCCATAGGCCCCTGTTTCACCTGATACTTTATATGCATCCCATACATTCTTCCTCTATGCCACGAGCCTCATTAATTCATCTGGCTTCTCATTTCGAATTCATCATTGGTAACACATCTGTTGATCCCACTGTACAGAATTTAAAGTCTGAGTCCACCGTTGTCACCTTTACAAAAGTAATGTTCATTTATATATGTGCACCCCCCTCTAAAATAGTATTCACTGTTGAAGCAGTGAGACCTAATTCCCTTGCAATAGATGACAAACTTTAACCTTCTTCGTACTTCTTAATCATTTTCATTTTCATTTCTAAATCAATTTTCTTTGGTTTCCTAGCACTGCCACCACTTGCACTTTCCGTTGGTCCGTTTCTCTTCATTATTACAATATGTAAAAGTAATGAAGAGAAGTTTCTGAAAATTTGTTTTTTATAGGATTGAAGATTTCAGTATAGGGGAACTCATTTCACCTTAATACAGTAACGTAAAGTCCCACAAAATTCCAGTTATCGCGATTATCGCAAATGCAATAAGATTGAGTTTAATATCCATTTATAATAGATTATGTTAAGAGAAAAGCTCAATAAACTGGAAAATGCAAATTGTTTTTATTGTTTTTTGTTTGTGACCTCCAGAAAGTGCTTTATAAAAATATCACAAAGGTGTTCAAAATTTATTCTTACAATGGGAACATATGATAACGACGAAAGTGTAGTGCAATTTACATTATAAATATGACCTTTTAGAGAGATAAATAGCTTAGTAATATAGTGAAATTTTCAACTTCCAAGAATTTGGAACGAATTACAAAAAAAAAAAAAAAAAAATGTTATTCGGTTCACATTACGATATTTTCACAATACCTCCATTTATCCCTACAGATGCAAAATACATTTCCATATTTTTTTAGTTTGCACTGCCCGGCAATAACATTACATAAAGTCGAATTTGTGTAAGTCGAGTGTTACGTAAGTCGGGGAGTTGCTGTATAGGGCAATGCAAAATATCAGTAGTTAAAATTTTTATTACTTCTTTCACTTCTATGTGCATGTTAAGTGCCAAAGCAACTAAGAATACAATACGCTGAGTTGGCTTTGCATTAGCAACATCTCCTTGTGTAGGAATGGACTAGTTTGTTATGCTGGTGAAGATTCAAAGTCAGGAACAACTGATATAAGGCTATAGTTTACACATGAAGCGATCAGTTTTTGAGGGTGAGTAAGAATAGGTCGGCAATGAGATCTTTCCAACTTTGAATATGGAATGATTGTGGGGAGGAAGACATGCATGTACCACTATCTGAACAACAGCCAACATGGTTAAGAGCTTTAATTCTGTGCTGTCACAGGTCTGTGACTGGCTCAACAGCAGTCAAACAACCAGCCAAAGGTCACACGTGAGATTGATGTCTGTTGTATCATGGTCTGATTGATGTATGTACTAGTCATTAGTTCATATAGGTTATGATAGTTGACGGCTATCGTGGGTATCCAAAATCACAGTAAGACAAGAAACTATGCTTCACATGGGCACGTCAGCACCTGGTCTGATGAATCATGTTTCCAACTCTATCATACTGATGGGCATAACTGCATTTGGAAAAAGAAACATGAAGCCATGGCACCTGGATGCACTGTTGGTGTTTGTGGCAGGCTGAAGCAGTGGTGTTATGGTTTGGGGACTATTTTCACGGCATGCACAGGGTTCTCTGATCACTGTTAATCAACGGTTCAATGGGAACACCTACCTTTCTATAGGGACAATGTCTATGCCACAAGGCCCAGCAGGGTGCTAACTGGTTTTAAGAACATGGCCACCCAACTCACCTGATCTCAAGCCAATTGAGCATGTTTGGGACCTACTGGAAAAGGATATCTGATGCTGCTACTACCATCCATGTGACAATGTGCAAGCATTACTGGACACATTGTGCAATGCATGGGTAGCACTATGCAGGACACCCCACAACACCCTTGCCATGTACAGGCTGTCTTATGTGCAAAAAGTGGCCCTACAAGGTATTAGGCAGGTGTTACTAATGCAAAGCCAATTCAGTGTATAAACTTTAAGACGGAATTTTTTACTCCTTCCAAAAGCAACTTAAGCAGTTTTTCTGATATTTGAGTATTACTGAGATATATTTTTATTTCACTTTTACATTATGAGCAAATTGATATATATCTTTCTATACATTAAAACAATTTTCTTCCTAGTGATATTTATTCAGTTAATAGAAGAGAGATGCGGATTACGTGGTAATACGTAACAAATACTAAAATATGTAACAGAAGCTTGTTTTCGGTGGTAAAACAAGCTTCTGTTTAAGTGTGGTCACACGCTATGTTTATCTAACATGACCACGCGGTACCATGCTTGATTTCCATATGTAAGGTATTTATGTATTCATAGCAGAGGAAGAGACACACACACACACACACAGTGTCGAAAACTTCTGTATTTTATTTTACTTTATCAAAAGAAGCAAGCAGAGCGAGCAGGGGCGGTGAAGCCCCGTAGTAATATTTATTATAATTTTTTAATTGCTGTTGATTTTTTGTGGATGTATTCATTGCTTATTGTATGTATTATCTTGTATCAGATAAAAAGCATACTGTTTTTTTTTTTTTTTTTTTTTCACCAAAGAAACAAATAAATCACTGGCCCAAGCCTTCTTGCTGGGGACTTACAGAGGCCCAGTGATTTGAAGTGCAAAATAAATATTCAAAAGAATTGATAAATCTTTCTCAGTTCAGAGTTCCTTTTTGATTTGCAATTGTAATGCCTATGGTGGTACAGTTATATCTCTGGTTTTAGTACCTAGCATTTTTTATCTGTGGATATTTGGTAACCCTACAGAAATTTCATATAATGCAAATCTTCATAATTATTATATCTTTCCTCAGCCTTACTGAACTACATACAAATGTCCCTTAGATGAGTAGACTACAGACTGAGGAAATCTGTTTTTCACTCCAAAGAAGTGGTGGCTGAAATTCACTTGCAAAATGTCTGTGATTTTCAGTTGTGGAATGAGAGGTGAAAATAAACTGATTTTGACCGTACTACACAAGCTCAGTACTTTTATTCTTTAAATTAATTAAGTATTGAAGAATAAGTGAAAGTGCCTACATTCAAAGTCACTGACTCTTTGTTCATTCTTTGAGATAGCCAACTATTTATCAATCATTTTCTTTATTTTGAAACAGATAGAAAAGACAGTGCAGTAATGTAGTTAACTACATGTAAATGAAACATAAAAAAATTCAATATCACAGGCTTTTGAATTATAAAACAGTATCTATATATAAACAGGTAAATATATATAAATCAGCTCAATCTAAAGAGTTTATATATTTTATATGTTAAATATTTGTCCATTAGCATGCATGTTGTGCAGCATTGTCAGAAAATGAAGCAAGATTCTCTGTTGAGCATGGTGGACTTTTTTTCGGGCAAAGGACAGTCCAACGATGTTCCATAGTTTGGATAGTACTGCAGTTACTTTCTAGAGAACTATATGAGTAACCCCAGCAGTCCAGATTTATCTGTTCAAGCATATCCACATGGTCCAGTCTAAATCGACTCCAGGTGGAAGTGCCTTGGATAGTCAGAGGATGATAGGTCTGCTGGGTTGTTGTCTGGCAATAGCATCTTGATGGAGTCTTAATCTAGTAATATCAGGAAGAAGGAAAGTGTTGTTGTCTCATGTAGGAAGCTCCTGTGGGATGGGAGATGGCATGGTCCCTAATATCCTACAGTGGATATAAGGGATCAAGCTGCTGTTTGATTCTTTCATATTGTTAATGTTTCTTCAGATAGAGGGAGGGACAACACCCACCACAAGTAATGGTACATGGGTTCAAGGCATTCTGTCACTAGTCTTCAAGTTTTGTTTAGTAGGATCTAATTTTTTGCATGACAGCATCTCATCCACACAAGGTTGGAGTACTCTACAGTCAAGAAATATAAGGCTAAGGCTGTTGTCCTTTGTGTGTGTGTGTGTGTGTGTTGGTTGGTCCCCACTTATCTGATGTTAGCCTTTGAAGGATGTTGTTTTGTGTTCTAACTTTGAGTTTAGTTTTTTTGTTTTCTAAAGATAAGGATGCACTCCATCATGACACCTAAACTGGGTATTTATGAAAATTAAGCCAGATGATATTCCAAATATCATCCAAATATCAAGGATGCCTTTTGGCATCCTTGCTTTTATGGTGGAACAAGACGAGTTTCATTTAGTGTGGACTTTTTTTGTAAAACAATCTTGTAGTAGTACTTGCCAACGTTGATTAAGGTTTGAGTCAAGGCATTTTCAATGGTCTGAAAATCATTAGCCTGGGTGACAAGAGCTAAATTCTTGACACACAAAACTCTGTTAATGTTACTTGGTAACTAGTTTAGTTGTAAAATATCTAAATGTCAGTTTCATAAAACTAGGCAAGTAATAGCATTTGGTTTTTTTTCAGCTTCTGAATCTTCATATGGAAAGGAAAAAAGATTCACAAATGCTGATGATTTAGGAATTGAGCCACCAACACCTGATCCTTCTACTGTGCCTTATATTCGGGTGAGCAAGGGACCACCAAAATTGAAACTGATACTTGATCCACGACATTTACAAGATATGAAAAAGTTGCGTCAGGAAGGTGTACCAATTAATGAACATAATACCATTAGCCCAGACATTTGTCTTGACCTTGTTCGAGACCTTAATTCTCCTAAAGGAAAAGGTGCACAACTATTTGCTAAACGAAAAAAGAAATCTGAAGAGTGGGTAGTGGATGAAGAAAAGGTTAAAGCACTTCTAAATGAGAGATATACTGGGGGTACACCAGAACCACCAATCCAGCCAGAGCCCATGCAGTATCAGCGGGTCCAATTATTAAAATCGCCTTGGCAAGCAGCAATGGAATCTCCATTTGGTAGCTGTGCTGGTGCCTTTATTGATGTACATCCAGATCAAGTGGCAGAAACTGTTATTCGAGCTGCAGAAAACAAGGTTATAAATAATGAAGATGAAATGCAGCGCTCCGAACCATTACCTCTACTCCCCCCATTATCAGTTGTGGATGCTCCACCATCATCTACATTTCCTGCACCAACGTTTAAACCTTTTCTATATAGTGCTGATCCTTATAAACCTAGGGCACCACAAGGATGGAAAGGAACAACACTTGGTAATTCTATTTTTGGTAATTTACTTTTGTCTTCTAAAAGTAATGCATGATGTTACATTAACACATGTGTTTCTCTTTCAGAACAACTGTTATTAAAAACTCACTATAGAGTGATAGTAGCAAATATCTCATGAAATTCTACTTTGGCACACCATACAAGATTATAAAATAACATGATTTCAGTCAATTAAAAAAAAAACCTATACATATTCTAAGTCCCACATTTCACTGGATGTTTGTTGCTTTGGCTGTTGTTCTAAATTAATTATAATTAATTAACAGTACATTTCCATTGTTCCTAGGACCAAGCTAGAACAATTTTGAGGAACTGCACTAATTATAAGGAGAAATGAGTTTCCCAATGCAAATCAAACTATGTGATGTCTCTCATTAGTTGCATCTAAATCAGGGCTCCCACTCACAAATTTTAAAAAAAACTTAGATTGCAACTTAAATAAACCCAAAAAAAACCTAGTTTTCATCATACAGTATAGCAACACAAATAAGATAAAACTTACCATGCAAAAATATCTTTTATTTAATTGTAATCAGAATTTTCATCCCATTCAGTTCCCTCCACATTTATTTTTTGAAGTTCTTTCATTTTTTTCAAACATTCTTCGTATCTTTTATGACAAGTTCCTTGTATGACGTCTTTTACCAATTCTAATTTAGGTTTCCATGTATAGGAATTTTGATTACATCTATTTATCACCTGTTTTGCCATTAGTCGATTTTTCACAGTTTCTGGTTTAAGGGAGTTTGTGGCTTTTGTTTTTATATGGTTTACTTGGGAGAAGATTCTTTCTACTCTTGCCGAAGAGTGAGGTAAAATAGCTAGACTGGTCATAAAGTAAGATAAAATCTCATATTTAGAATTATTAAAGCCATCTTTTACATTACGTAACAGATACCATAACTCAGGGATGGTTTTATAAGAGAAATCTAAATCTTGATTTAAACGAAGTGATCTCCATTCATCATCTAGAAGATCTAGTTTGTCTTCAGAAACAAGGTGAGGGAACTGCATTGCTAAATGGAAAATGGAGGATGGCGAATTGGCACGATCATGTATCACTGCTGGGTCAAGAACATTGAGACTGGCGATAATTCCATCATCATTTAGAGGAAATCTTTTTTTCTGATTTCCATACAAAGTTCAACAAGAAATTTTAAGCAATCATTTTTAAACCTGCTTTCACTGTCACCAAGTGGTGTTGAATTTAATAAGGCCATACAACAGCCTCCCAAATATATTTTATTCAGAGGCTTATGATTTATTGTATTGCTTGGATCAATTTCAACCAGCTTGCACGAAGTAATGACTTCTTCTTTTATGAAAAAACTAAGAATATTTTTATACTCAATTGAAACCATTGAATGAAGTAAGTGCAATCTGAAATGCTCAGATTGAAATTCAATATTCAGGCAGTTTATTTTCTCCAGTACATATCCTAAAAACAACAACATATGCTTAGTTCCTTTGGTGATCATAGTATTGTAAATATTTCCTGCACCATCGATTTTGTCAATTTTTGATTGAGACTGAAAATAAAGAACTAACGCATCCCACTGCTCAATAATAATTTTTATTACATTGCCATGGGATAACCAACGTGTTTGTGCTAATTTGGGGATTTTATGCTTAGCAGTATCTACAACATCTTGAATCATTTTGAACTCGTTTAATCTTTTACTACTACGGGAAAAATAACAAGAGATATCTTTTATAAATATTTCTAGATATGATGGCAGTACCTTGACTGAATGACTAGCACATAATGCAAAAGAATGGCAAACACATGCCATTATAAATACTGATGGTACATACTTTTTTAGCAATGACTGGAACCCACTCTTAGTACCCATCATAGTGGCACAATTATCACTTCCAGAGCCAACGAGATTACTTATTTGAATGCTTTTTTCTATGAAAAGATCTTTTACAGCTTGATAAAGCCCTTCTGAAGTACCATTTTCGACACAAACAGTGTCAAGTAACACATCTACAACATCAAGTTTTTGAATATCAAAATATCTAACAAATAACAGCTAGAACTTGCGATGAAGATAAATCTGTACTTTCATCTATTATCATTGAAAACTTGTTGTTTCTGCATATGTTAGAAATGTATATATTTTCATGATAGGCTATGCCATCTTGTATAAGATAAGAGACTTTAGTCGCCTTCATCTGAACTTGTTTTGCAATATTGCTATCATGAAATGCTTTCTTACATGCTTCTATAAGGTGATCACATTGCGCAAATGGAATATTATGCTCAGAAATGAGTGCAGCAATTGTTAACTCTGCCTTTGCTACTTCTTCATTCTCCGTAGGTTTACGTTTTGTGAAGAACGTGTCTAACGTTGAACTTGTCTTAGCAATATCTGCACTTTTTTTTTTTTTTTAACTGTATTTTTATGCACTAGTAACATCGATTTATTGGCATTCTTTAATTTCATTTCACAACAAATACAGTAAGACGCACCTTTTTCATTACTGTCTTCTTTCAACCAATCTTTAATTCCGGATCTTCAAACCTTTCATTTCTAAAATTTTGAGTATACCACCGTTTACTCATCTTTCTCTGTGGGGAACAAGTTTCAGACATTGTGGGCAATTTGTGGGTATGGCTAATTAGCAATTATCTTATTTAAAATGTTCTATAAAATAAAAAATAAATCACTAACCCATTAACATAAAATAGAAATAGTCACTACAATTTAAATTTATTATATCACTGTATGTAGTACACGCATAAATGTAAAAATCACACCAAATAATGCAATAATACCACAAACGATCATGAAAGACTGTGCAGTAAAGACCGCCTTCCGCCTGCTCAATAGGCTGTGCATGTTAGTAACATGAACATGTATGCATGAACATGTAAGCGTAATTTCATAGTGTAGAACCCTGCGAAAACTTTGAAATCCTTTTACATTTGTAGTATTTTGTACAAGCACTTACAAATTATGATCAGTATTGTTAGAATATAAAATTAAGAAAATTGTAAACTGTTATTAAATGTGTTAAATTTTATTGTATTTACAAGAAATAAAAATAAATTTTGACTTAAAATTAAAAATTACCAAAAAAACCCAGATAATGAGATATTTTTGTGAAAAAAAACCTATCAACCCAGATGACAATCAAAAAACCCAGATCTGGGTGGAAAAACCCAGGAGTGGGAGCCCTGATCTAAATGACTGACAGCTACTGTTATTCAAACTGTGCTTCATATAAATTTGGAAAATGTGAAGTTATTTATTATAAATGTGATGCCAGTAATTGCTCTGTTTTAGTTATGTTATTTTAATTACATACTAAATTTACATCTGATCTCAGTTAAATCAGGCAAAATTTCCAATTAAGCATAACTTAACAGTTCCCTGAAGAAGTATTCAGCAAAATGCTTCTCCAATATTTGCTCATTGGAAAAATAAATTATTGTTCCTGACAGAGATGAGACACAATTAAGTTACATGTACATAAAATGTATTAATAAATTATACAATAGGTTGTTTTCATAGCCTAATGTCTTATAAAATAACATGAAAAGATTATATGTCAATGTCTTATGCAGTTTTCTAAAATATAATTTGGGGAAGTACCATCCAATTATGCTATTTTTAAAAAATAGTCAGCAGAGTTCAAAAGAGGATGGGAGTCTGTTGAGGATGATCCAAGGTCTGGTCAGCCATTCGAAGTAGTCAATTCTGAAACAACTGCCATCATTGAAGAAAAAAAAAATTTTTTAAATTTTTCTTCAATGATGAACATGAAAAAGTACTTAACATTTCCTAAGCCTTTTAACAATAATACACGAGCAGCATTTGGAAATATCCAAAGTTTGTGCAAGGTGGGATTCCAGAAACTTATCCATTCATGAAAAACATCAGAAAGAGGAGTCATTAAAATAGAATTTAAAATTAATCCTTGCCAATCCAGATAGATTTTTATCCTGTTTGGTGAATGGTAATTAAACTTGGATACATTTTTATGATTCTGAATCCAAACTAGAATGCATTCAGTGGAAGACAGAGTGTGGTAATCAATGGACACTGCTCTTCGTGGACTAATGTTATTAGTGGAGTCCCCCAGGGTTCAGTGTTGGGTCTGTTGTTGTTTTCTGTATTTATTAATGATACTGATGATGGTATATCAGGCTTAATGTCCAAGTTTGCAGACGATACGAAGATCAGCAGGGTTGCAGCAGGATCTATAAAAGTTGAGCAGTGGGCTGAGAGGTGGCAACTGAAGTTTAACATTGACAAATGTAAAGTACTACACATGGGAAACAGCAACCCCAGAGCAATGTATCAACTCTATGGTATTACACTGACAGTGGTAGAGAATGAAAGGGACTTGGGGGTAATTGTGCAGGCAGATATGAAGTTTTCTGAGCAGTGCAGATGGTCTGCAAGAGTAGCTAATGGTGTCTTATCAATGATATACAGGAATTTTTCTAGCAGGGATAAGGAGGTGATTATCCCCCTGTATAAGGCAATGGTCAGGCCACATCTTCAGGCCACATTTTAAGAAGGATGTAGAGCTGTTGGAACGAGTACAGAGAAGGACAACAAAATTAGTGAATGGAACAAAGGGTTGTTCTTACGAAGAAAGGCTTAAGTTTTGTGAATTAGTGTCTGGAGACTAGGCACCTGTGAGGTGATCTGATTGAGGTGTATAAAGCTTTGAATGGTTTGAGCATGCTCAGTGCTGATGGGATTCTTCCTCTTGCTCTGAATAATCGCCTGAGAGGGCATAAATTCAAATTGAGGAAAGACAGTTGAAGGATAGATGTGTGGAAGTTTGCCTTTAGCCAGCGGGTGGTTGATTGCTGGAATAAACTTCTATCTGTCATAAAAGTTGATAGCTTAAATAGATTCAAGGCAGAACTAGACAAACATCTGGAGCAAGTGGATGGGTGAAATGAGAAGGGTGTGTGTTTTTTTTTTGGCTGATGATATATAAGCTTGCTTTCTGGCATCATGTGTCAATGCTAATGCTAAAGACAAAGTACCTCCAACACAGAAAAACTTTTGAACTCAACCATCAGCTGAAAAAGTACTGACCTCAATTTTCTGGGACACAAAAAACTGTTGTTAATTGATTACCTTGCACCTGAATCCACAATAACAGGGAAATACCATGGCAGCAGCCTTATGCCAAAGTTAAAAGGTGATATATGGGTAAAAAAGACAAGGAAAGTTGGGTCACTAGGTTTTGCTGCTTCATACCAATGCACCCACACAAAAAGCTAGGGTTGCACAGGCTAAATTTCACGAATGTGAATTTGAACAATTAACCCACCCCCCCAACTGATATAGCCCAGAACTGACACCAGGTGGTGACCATACCATTATTTGTTTGAGAACCTCAAGCCGCATTTTTCTGAAACTCATTTTAAAGATAATGAAGAGTTAAAAGCAGTTGTGGAAGTCTGATTTAATGTCTAACTGAAAGAATTTGTTTATGAAGGATTAAACTTTGCAGATTAAATATAATAAGTGTATTGAACTTCAGGATGAATACAATACAAGAAAAAAAACAACAAAAAAAACTCTCCCATAGAATCTTGTACCTATACCTTTTACACTTTCTTAGGGTTGATTAATTACCTCTTGTAGTTATACTCAGTGCAAAATACTCAAGTTATGAAAAGCTAAAAAAAAAGTTATTTTACATGAAGGGCATAGCCTCTTTTTGTAGGTAGGTGTGAGTAAAATGGATTTGTTACTTAGTACTTATTTCATATTGTGGAGGCATTACTGTGAAGTTACATATAATCAAATTTGTCCAGGTTTTTTAGTCTTAATTAAATATGGAGGATTGCAATACATTACCTTCTGGAAGTAACAGTAGTTAAGATAAAACAGCAACATAAAGCCAAATGACAGTATCAAAAGGTAATGAAAAATACAGAACAAAATTCAGATTTATCAAAAGCAATTAGCTGTTATAAACAAAGTTTAATGAATGCAGTTCTGTTAATATTCGTTATGAGTACAATTCCTCAAAGACATCAAATGCATATTTAGTTATGTAATAAAAAAATGTTATAGGTAGGTGAGCAACCAAATTCATTTCACAGTATAACATATTTACTGATGCTATCAAGGCAGTTAGGTGGGTTGTAGTGACAAACCCATGTATTTGCTTGTGGGACAAACAAATACATGGGTCTGTCAGGGTTACTAAAACCAAAAACAGGTGGTGCATGTACACTTGCTTGTACACTATCATTAGGAGTGTAGTCAGTGGTGTAGCTAGAGGGGGGCGGTCCACCCTGGGTGGCACTTTTCACGTGAGAAACAGGTTTATTTTTCGATGATCTAAAGAACAGCAACTGAGTGATGAAATAGACTTCGACAATGTCATTGATGATTTTGCTAACAGAAAAGCAAGAAAAATAAATTTAGAATATTGGAATTAAAGTTTTACTTCAAAAATAAACATAGTGTTTTAATTTATTTCCCTATACATCATTTTGACTTTTTGTAGTATTTTGGTGTGTATTGAGAGGGATAGCAAACTCAGAGACCACCCTGGGTGGCAAAAGCTCTAGCTACAGTACAGAGTGTAGCATTAGCATTAGTAGAGGCATTTGATGCAAGAAAGCAAGCTTATGCAGCATCAGCCAAAAAAAAAAAAATAAAGTAAAATAAATAAATAAAAAATAACCACTTCCACTTCACCCCTCTGTTCGTTCGAAATACCTGTCCAGCTGAGCCTTAAACTTATTTAGGCTATCAACTTCCACGACAAGGGATGGAAGTCTGTTCCACCTACCAACCACCCGCTAGCTAAAGGCAAATTTCCGCACATCTATCCTACATCTGTCTTTCCTCAATTTGAATTTATGCCCTCTCAGGTGATTATTCTGATAAGTGGAAGAATCCCATCAGCATTGAGCATGCTGAAACCATTCAAGGCTTTGTACACCTCTATCAGATCACCTCGCTGTTGCCTAGTCTCCAGACACTGTAATTTGCTTTCTTGTAATTTGTAAGGATCTTTCTTTGGAAGAGCACCCCTTTGTTCCATTCACTAATCTTGTTGCCCTTCTCTGTACTCATTCCAGCAGCTCTACGTCCTTCTTGAAATGAGGCCTCCAGGCCTGTATACAGTACTCTAGGTGTGGCCTGACCATTGCCTTATACAAGGGAATAATCACCTCCTTATCCCTGCTAGAAAAATTCCTATATATCATTGACAATACACCATGAGCTACTCTTGCAGCCCGTCTGCACTGCTCAGAAAACTTCATATCTGCCTGCACAACCACCCCCAGGTCCCTTTCATTCTCTACCACTGTCAGTGTAGTACCACACCGAGTTGATACGTTGCTCTGCGGTTGCTGTTTCCCATATGTAGTACTTTACATTTGTCAATGTTAAACTTCATTTGCCACCTCTCAGCCTATCTGCTCAACCTTTCCAGATCCTGTTGCAGCAGCATAGTGTCAGAAGTGTCCTTGACAATCCTGCCAACCTTCATATCGTCTGCAAACTTGGACATTAATCCCGATATACCATCATCAATATCATTTATAAATACAGAAAACAATAAAGGACCCAATACTGAACCCTGAGGGACTCCACTAATAACATTAGTCCATGATGAGCAGTGTCCATTAATTACCACTCTCTGTCCTCTCCCCCTCAACCACCCCTTTATCCATAGCAGCAATTTGCCTCCAATGCCACACTGCTCCAATTTGTGCAGCAGTCTTCCATGTGCAACAGTATCAAAAGCCTTTCTAAGATCCAAGTATATAATATCAAAGTTATTCCCTGCATCCAGTTCCTTTGTGACTGCATCATAGTATCCAATCAAATTGGTCAGGCAAGACTGCCCCTTAACAAAATCATGCTGTGTCCGAGCTATAACTGAAGTCTTGTCTAGATGATCCTGCAGTGCTTCTTTAACCAGTGCCTCCATTAATTTTCCAGGAACAGAAGTTAAACTCACAGGTCTATAATTACTTGTGTCAGCCTTTGATCCTCCATTGTGAATTGGGGTCACGTTTGCACATCTCCAGTCCATGGGTACCTCCCCTGAGTCCAAGGAAGCTCTCATAATTATGGCTAAGGGTTTGCTTACTTCCTTTGCTGCCTCCTTTAATATAACTGGATAGATCCCATCCACCCCAGGTGCCTTTCTTGTGTTTATCTTCAACAATTTCTCCTCCACTTTACTCTCAGTTATTACAAGATTCTTTAGCTTACTGCTAGAGTTGAATACACCTCTAGCATTCCGCTCGCTGAATAAGTCCTCATGTGTGAATGTCGATGCAAAATATTCATTTAGTTTGTTAGCTACCTGAGCAGGGTCATCAACAGTTGACCCATCGATATCAAGTGGACCAATCTGATTCATCCCCTTCCTTCTAGAGTTTACATAAGTAAAGAACTCTTTGCTGTTTTTCTTCGCATCTCTCGCCAAGGATCTCTCGTAATCTGCCTTCACCTGCCTAACCTCCTTTGTAACTTGGTTACAGATCAACTTGTATCTATCATAGGCTTCTGTGTCATGTGTTAATTTGTATGTATCCCTTGCATTCTTCTTCTCTGCCATATGCCTCATTAGTTCATCTGACATCCATTTAGGCCTAATTATATGGTTATATAATTAGTTTATATAATTATCTAATTATATTTCTTAGATGGTATGTAAAGCCTAGTAGCTGCCAAGATAAGTTCTTTGAATGCTTCCCATTTTTAATTTGCTGTTGGTAACATCATTAGTTGATCCCACTGTATAGAATTTGAATACTGTCTCAGTCCATCGTAGTAGCCTTTACGAAAGCAATACCCCTTCCCTTTACCCCTAATGGTAGTTACCTCTTTGAGTAACTCCCACTTCAGAACCCTGTGATCACTGACACCTAGGTGTTCATTTATCTGCAGATTCTTAATGCATGAAGAATCACTACTGATAATCAAATCAAGAGTATTACTCCCTCTAGTTGCCTCCCGAACAGAGGCGGATTTAACAGCGGGCGCGCGCCCTGGGCCCCATCTTCTGAAGGGCCTCTCAAAACCCCAACTTTACACTTTTTTCTAATGACACCAAGTTTAGTTTCATACGTGCAATTTTAATTACGTAGGGGCCACGTGCCTCGTCATCTAATAGGTGACGCCTACATATGGACCCAGTGCCTCGTCGTCTAATACGTGACGCCTGAATGGGGGCCAAGTGCCTCGTCATATTATAGGTGACGTCTACAACTAAGGTCGACAATTACAAATTTATGGGTGTCTCGAAAGAAATAAACAGATAATAATAATAATACATACTAACTGTTAAAATTACAACCGTTGCTCAAGAATCAAGAAACAGCGATCATTTCATTCTAAAATTTTCTTAGCCACTGAAATCCCAGGAGAGTAGGTGGCAGGACCCACCAGAGTACTCTAGCATCAGTGGTGCACTCAGTCAGCCTCCCCGTGGCATGGTGTGGTAACGTCGGGTCCCACTAGGGTCTTCGCTGCTAATAGACCGGAAGAACAAAGGGCACAACACAATATACTGCACATGACCCAACACACCTTCAAATCTCTGACCCGATACAACGCACACCCGCGGAGATGGGAGAAATCCCAGAAGCTGTTAGACACCAACATACCTTACAACCAGAGGCGAATTTAACGGCGGGCGCGTGCCCTGGGCCCCGACTTCTGAAGGGCCCTTCAAAACCCCTCAACTTTACACTTTTTTCTAATGACACTAAGTTTGGTTTCATACGTGCAATTTTCATTACGTACAAGTTTACAATCGGCGGTATCAGAGGAACGGCTGCGCTACCGCTCATCAGAGGAATAGAATCGTATTTGCTCCTTTGTACTTACAAAGGCAAATACGCGTATATCGTATATTGTTGAAATTATATTAAGATAAAATTAATTCCTGTTTTTACGTAAAAGTCAGCACCTGAATTTTTGAATTTTAATTCATCATTAATTTATTGCACTATAACAAAAAATCATCTCTTCTCTAGTATTCTAATCATTCAGACTATTAAATTTTATATTTTTATTTTCATTGATAGGCTACCAATGGTAGCTAGAAAAATGAAACGACATCTATCAGGGCCTGAAAAAAGACGCGAATATAATATAATACATATATTATATTCAAATTTTATTGGAAATAAAACATGAATAGTACATATTATTTTTTATTTATTTAAAAAATGGTTAACGTGTATTTTTATTTTCCCTATCTCTCTTTTTTTTAAGGGGCCCTATATTTTCTTCTGCACCCGGGGCCTCAACCCACCTTAATCCGCTTCTGGTCCCGAACATGCTGATGTAGAAAACAATCATCCAATAAATCCACAAAAGCCTTGCTAGTGTGTGAGTGACCAGTCCCCAAATTCCAGTCAGTATCTGGGAAATTAAAATCTCCCATTATAAGACTCTCTGATTTACTGGCCCACTCTATTTCTCTGTACAGTTTCTTATTATACTCATCAGAGTCATTAGGCTTATAGCACACTCCTACTCTCAATTTTGATCTCTCAATGCTTATGTCACACCAAACTGACTCGACACTGCACTGTCCAGCGATGTCGACTGGCTTCACTTCCTTGGATTTTATGTGTTTCTTAACTAATAGCATAACCCCTCCTCCCTTCCTATCCTGTCTATCCTTTCTGTAGACATTGTACTCCCCAAATTCCAGTTCTGCATTCCTTATATCTGTGTATTACTGTGTAGTAAACAAATTTGATGAATCTGAAGTACTAGTTATGTCATCAAATGCAGGCATGGTAGGGATATTGGAAACATGGTGCTACTCAAACATAAAGAGATGAGCAATTTGAATACAGCGAGTACAATGTGTAGAAAGAAAGGAGTGCAGGCTGGAATAATGGAACAGGAGCACACAGAATCTAAGGCAGAGCATCCAGATGATGTGGTTGGCTCGTGCAATGTTCAGTCAATCTGGTGTGACATAAACATTGAGTAAACTAAAACGAGAATAGGAGTCATCTATAGATCAAATGACTGTGATTGGTAAAATGAACAACTACACAGACAGGTAGAGGGGCCCAGTAGGAATATTTTATAAATGGATATTGACTGGAACATGTGTTGGCCACACATGCATTAGCAGAAATTTTCTGAATTTATTCGGATTGTTTTCTACACAAGTAAGTTAGAGAGGAGATAAGAGAAAGCAATACACATTCTGATTATCAGCAGTGACTCTTCATGCCTAAGATTATTCACATAAAGGAACCATTAGGCGGTGATGATAATATATTGATGTGGGATCTACTTAAAGATGTAATCACTCTCAAGGGAAGGGATTTTGCTTTCTTAAATGTGACTACAGTGGCCTTAGACAATTTTTAAATTCCTTTCAGTGGGACTAACTGATGATGATACCAACTGGAAATTCTAAATGGGAGGCATTCAGGGAAGTAATCATAGATGCTATTAAGCTTTTTATACCAACAAAAGATGCTGCTCAAGACCTATTTAGACCTAATTGGATTTAGAACATCAAACGACTTGAGGAGATTAGTGGCAGAGAAGAAAAGAATGCATTTGATGATTATAAGCAGGGGACATGAAATCCTACAGTAAGTATAAAGTAGGCTGCTATCTGGTTACTAATAGTGTTAGGCAAGCTAGGGCAGATTGTGAAAAGTCCTCGGCCAAGAATGCAAAGAAATCTTTGCTTATGTTAACATAGAAGGAAAGGAATGAACAACACTGGCCCACTAGATATAAATGGCATAACAATTATTATTAGCCATATGGTGCAAGGAAGCCTGAGGCTTATGCTGCACCAACCAAAAAAAAAATTCTGTGTTACCCTGAGAGAGAGAGAGAGCGAGCGAGAGAAGGGAATCACCAAGAAAGAGAAGAACGATGATATCCAGCTCAGGACCCTGGGTGTGCCCATACTCACCAGGTATGAGCCCCAATTGATGACGTTGTTCAAATTGCTGATAAACCAAATAAATATTCTGTACCTACATTCACACGTGAAGAAGTTGTTAGGGATAGGAACACTGGAAGTACACTAAGTTATAACTGGGAGCTAAATGATTTTGATATTAACTGAGAAGAAAATGGAAGAAAAAATTTTCAAGATAAAAGCAAATAAGGCACCTGGAGCTGACAGGAGATCTATCCAATTATATTAAAATAAGCAGCAAAGGAGGTAAGAAAACCCTTGGATATAATTATGAGAGCATCCTTGGATTCAGGACAGATTCCTTTAGATCAGAGGTATGCAAATATATCTCCTGCTCTTGAAGGGGGATCAAAGAGCAACATGAGCAATTATAGACCTGTAAACTTGAATTCTGTTCCAGGGAAAATAATGGAGTCAACTGTTAAAGAAATACTGCAGGATCACCTTAACAATGGAAATCACAGTGGGTTCATTGGGGGAGGGGAGGCAGTCTTGTGTCACCAATCTGTCACCAATTAGTCCAAGAAGGGCACTACTCTTCTTGGACTAATGTTTTTACTGGAGTCCATCAGGGTTCGGTGCTCTTCCCGAAGGCATATCAAAGCATTATGTCAAATTGTTGGAACAAAATTCCATCTGGTGTTGTGAAGATAAGTTAGTTCGTTATTTTTGGTTTTTAGGAGCATTAGCAACTAAGGCCATATTGCTCCGGGATATGCAGTGGTCATTCCCTGACCTTTCCGCATCCTCTGTATTTGGTGGTGACGGGCTTGAACCCTGGTCTAATCAAGAAGCGTATGCTACGCACTGCTGCTCCTTCCCACCTGGCTACGGAGGTGCCTGTGAAGATAAGTAGTTTGAATAAATTTAAGGAAGAAATGACAAATTATTAGAAGGAATGGACAGATGAGGTGGGCAGTGTTTATTTTTATTTCTCTCCTTAGTTGTTACTTTATAAGCTTCTTCCTTGCCTCATTTGCCACTACTAATACTATTTTAATATTCTTTAATATTATTAAAGAATTTAAATGAATAGGTACTGATTAAAAGGGAAAAAAAAATTCTGGAACTTTTTGGGCCATACCTTTTATATTACATTCAATATTCATTCACTTTTCAGATTTTTAAGGCTAGTTTAGTTCTCTGAAGTCAGTTTTTATGTTTTGCTCTATAATAATTCACTTAATAAGTAATTATAAATAAAAATTAATATAGTAAAACTCTAATTGGACTATATAGGAGTAAGTCATTTCACCTAAAGCTAAAGCGGAGGTGAAAGTGATTCTTGCACTGCATCTATTGGAACAAGCAGCCGTCTGGAAGGAAAGATGCTGGAGATTTATCCCCGGGGGCTCACATCTGGTGAGTATGGGCTTGGCAAATCCAGGGTCCTGAGCTGGATATCATCATTCTTCTCTTTCTTGGTGATTCCTTTCTACTTCTCTCTCTCTCTCTCTCTCTCAGGGTAACTCGGGGAATTTTTTTTTTTTTTTTTTGGCTGGTGCAGCATAAGCCTCAGGCTTCCTTGTACCATATGGCTAATAATAATAATAATTTCAAGATCTGCTGGGAGTCATCATGGAACAAATAAATACATGGGCTGTGTTAGGGCAACTGAGAGTAAGAACAGGTGCATGTGTATTTGCATGTATGCCAATGCTAGGAGCATAGTAAATATATTCAATGAATTTGAAGTGCTGGTCAAGACATCAAAGGCAGATATTATAGGGATATTAGACGTGGTATCCCACAGATATAAGGAATGCAGAATTAGAATTTGTGGAGTACAATGTGTACAGAAAGGACAAACAGGATTGGAAGGGAGAAGGGTATATGCTGTTAAGAAAAGCATAAAATCTAAGGCAGTGAATGCAGTTGACATGGGTGGCCAGTGCAATGTTGAGTTAGTTTGGGTGTAACATAAGCACAGTTTTTAAATTCTATACAGTGGGACCAACTGATAATGTTACCAACAGCAAATTCTAAATGGGAAGCATTCAAGAAATTAATCATGGAAGCTACTAGGCTTTTCATACCAACTAAGAAATACTGTTCAAGGTTTAAGAGTAAATGAATGTTAGATAAACTAATAAGACTCATGGGAGAGAAGAAAAATGCATGGGATGCATATAAGTTATCAGGCAACACAGAAGTAGATATCAACTACTCTGTAATCAAGTCACAAAGGAGGAAAGGCAAGCAAAGGCAGATTATGAGAAAACTTTGGCAAAGGATGCAAAGATTTCTTTACTTATGTAAACTCTAGAAGGAAGAGAATGAATCAGATTGATCACTTGATATCGATGGTTCGACTCTTTATGATCCTGCTCAGCTAGCTGACAAACTAAATGAGTATTTTACATCTACATTCACATATGAGGAATTTTCTAGGGAAGTGGAGGCCAGAAGTTTATCAAACTCTAACAGGGAGCTAAAGAATTTTGTAATAACTGAGAGCAAAATAAGGGAGATATTTTAATTTTTTTATTTTTTATGTGAACCCCAAACAAGAGAGGTATTAGAACCTATAGTACTTAGTACCGTGCTTGGGTTGGAGGTTGAGAAGATGAAAGAAGATATCTGTTGACATTGGACTTGAACTTCTGTAGATTGTAATTTTCAGGAAATACGTATGAAGGAAGGTTGTTCCAGAAAACGGCAGTTGAATGAATAAATGAGGAAGATTGTTGAAGATAAACATAAAAAAGGCACTTGGAGTGGATGGGATCTATCCAATTATATTAAGGGAGATGGCAAAGAAAGTAAGCAGACCCTTAGCCATAATTATGAGGGCATCCCTAGATTCAAGGGAGGTCCCCACTGACTGGAGATGTGCAAATTTATCTGGAGTTCACAGAGGGAGACACAAGTAATTATAGACCTGTTAGTTTAACTTCTGTTCCAGGGAAAATAATGGAATCCTGCTTAAAGAAGTAATGCAGGATCATCTAGACAAGATTGCAGTTATAGTTCAGACACAGCATGGGGTTTGTTAAAGGGAAATTTTGTCTGACCAACTTGATTGGATACTACGATGTGGTCACAAAGGAACTGGATGCAAAAAATAATTTTGATATCATATATTTCGATTTCAGGAAAGCTTTTGATACTGTTGCACATAAAAGACTGCTTTTCAAATTGTAGCAGTGTCGCATTAAGTGCAAGTTGCAGCTATGGGTGGTTGATTGTGAGAAGATGGAAAGTGGTAGTCAGTGGACACTGCTCTTCAAGGACTAATGGGAGTCCTCCAAGGTTCAGTGTTGAGCCCATTGTTGTTTTCTATATTTATCAATGATATTGATGAAGGTAAATCAGACTTAATGTCCAAGTTTGCAGATGATACAATGGTTGGCAGAGTTATTAATGACAGTAATAACAGTATGTTACTACAACATGATTAGAAAAGTTAGGCAGATGGGCTGAGAAGTTGCAACCGAAGCTTAACATTGACAAATGCAAAGTACTGCATATGGGACCCCAGAGTAACATACCAACTGTGGTACTACACTCAAGGTAGTGGAGAATGAAAAAGACCTGGGGTTAACTGTACAGTCAGATAAAATTCTCTGAGCAGTGCAGATAGGCTGCCAGAACAACTCATGGGGTTTTGTCAATGACATACAGGAATTTAGCAGGGATGAGGTGATTATCCCATTGCATAAGGCAATAGTCAGGCCACACCTTGAGTACTGCGTACAGGTCTAAAGGCCTCATTTAGAATGATGTAGAGCTGCTGGAATGAGTACAGAGAAGGGCAGTGAGATTGGGGAAGAGAACAAAGGGGAGTGCTCTTACCAAGAAAAGCTTCAGTTCTCAAATTGCAGCAGCTGGAGACTAGGCACCTGTGAGGTGATGTGATTGAGGTGTTTAAGCTTTGAATGGTTTGAGCAAGCTCAGTGCTGATGGCATTCTTCCTCTTGCTCAGATTACACACTTGAGGGGGCATAAATTCAAATTGAGGAAAGATGGTTACAAAACAGGTGTGCAGTAATTTTTTTTCATCTAGCAAGTGGTTGATGGCTGGAACAAATTTCAATTTTTCATTGTGGAAGTTGATAGTTTAAACAAATTCAAGGAAGAATGCAAAGGAGGGAATCGATAGGTGAAATAAGAAGTGTTTTTTTTTTGGCTGGTGCTGCATAAGCTTGCTTTCTTTCTCCATCATATGCCAGTACTAATGCTAAAGCTGACTGTCCATTAAACTTAAAAAAAAAAAAAAAAAACCACATATACAGTCATCAAAGTTGCTATAATGGTATGAAAAAAGTTGCACAATGAAATAAAAATCATAAAAATGTATATGTAATACTTTATTATCCTGTCCTGTTGAATTTTGTGGAACAGGGTTGGCCATATCATTTTAATGTATTTCAGCATTGAGGTAAATTTGCTTTATCTTTAAAATATTTTAAATGATGGGAAATACTATCAAATTTAAGAAGCTACATTAGATTCTCATATGGATAAAAAGCTTGTATAGTAGGAGATGCCTGTTATTGCTGATTATAAAAATCTAATTATTACAGGTTTGTATTTGATTGTTATCAGCCAACTGATGATGATTAAAGTGATATTGTATGAAGGGTAAAATCCAAATATGTGATGCTGCTAAACCAATGCCAAGTTTGGTTCCCACTAAATTCTCACTGGATGTTACATAATTATCCCTGGGCCTTCTGGCTGTGGAGTGATTGTACAACAGCACTGTTCATTTTCTCATTGTATAATAAAAAGCACTGATTCATAATGTTATTTTAATGGTGTAACTAAATTTATATTTGACCACTTAACTACATCAGGTGAAATTTCTGCCTATGTATAACTTAATAGTTATCCATAGGTCTATCAGAATATGCTTTTCCATTGTTTGCTTATTTGCAAAATTAGCGATTGTTCCTGATAGAATTGGGGCACAACTGTGTTACAAAATTAAGTACAGGGCAAAAGCCTCGAGCTGTGAAAGGTATAAAAAATCATTGTACATGTCAGGCATAGCCCTTTCTGTACATAGTACATCTGTCCATCAGTTTTGTAAGATGGAGTTTTGTTTTTGCTGTTCATGAAAATTTAGCATTAAAGTTTTGAGTTGAGTGAGATGGGAAATTTCAGTCAAACAAAAATAAAAAAAGGAAGACATGATTATACAAATTCTAGTTTTTTTTTCTTTGTTTCTCTTCCATGATGCTTTTAAAAACATTATTCTACATAAGTGATAAGCATCTTCTTTAATCATTCAACAAAGAACAAAAAAAAAAAAAAAAACCATCATTACCCAATAAATTCTGTTGATTTTTGTTTGATTTGCTTTTCACATTTTTTTTTTTTTAATGGGCATTCTCTTGGAACGTTTGGTTCAGAATTTGTTGCCATAACGATGTAGTCACATCAGTCATGGGAAAGTGTCTTACATAGGTAAAAATTTGACAGAGTTAATTGTAATGGCAGAAATAACTTATACACCCCAAGTTTCACTTCTTGAAACTGTTTGGCAATATCAATTAAAAGTACTTTGTGATATGATTACATGGTTCATTGACAGTAAAACTTCATTGCCACTAATCGTGACTAACTAAAAATTTGATACGAGTTAATTGTAATGGCAGACCTACCTTATACAACCCAAGTTTTCACTTCTTGAAACTGTTTCCTAATATCAATCTAATACAAACCAGTAATAGTTTGAATTTTATATGATAAATATAATTTTTTGAAAGTTACTTTCATTGATATTTAGTAAATTTTACAATGGTTGTTACAAGGTCCGCCTTGAAAACTTTGTTAGAGGGCATCATGGCTAATACGGAAATAGCCAATGCCTGGGTGAGTTTTTTTTTCCTTTGCAGAATCTGTGGCATGTATCCAAAGGTCAACCTAGTGGATAATTATAGCTCACCTGGCGATTCTTTTCTTTGTCACTGTTGTACAGAGTGTACTGATCTTAAGTTAAAATTTGCTGCATTGCTAGAACAATTTGAGTCACTGAAAAAATGAATCTTTGCCCTTGAGAAAAATGTAACTGGGAGCTCGTCAAGGATTCAAGACTCTAGTAATCTACCAAGTGATGCACTCCTGATTTGGGCCCCAGAACAGAATAACAAGTGCAAACTACTCTGGTTCTTAAGGACTTAGTTCTATTAGGAGACTCCATTATCAGGGAAATATTATATACTTGGATCTTAGAAAGGCTTTTGATACTGTTGCACATGGAAGACTGCTGCACAAATTGGAGCAGTGTGGCATTGGAGGCAAATTGCTGCTATGGATAAAGGGGTGGTTGAGGGGGAGAAGACAGAGAGTGGTAATCAATGGACACTGCTCATCGTGGACTAATGTTATTAATGGAGTCCCTCAGGGTTCAGTGTTGGGTCCATTATTGTTTTCTGTATTTATAAATAATATTGATGATGGTATATCAAGCTTAATATCCAAGTTTGCAGACGATACAAAAGTTGGCAGGGTTGTTAAGGACACTACTGACGCTATGCTGCTGCAACAGGATCTGGAAAGGTTGAGCCGATGGGCTGAGAGGTGGCAAATGAAATTTAACCTTCACAAATGTAAAGTACTACATATGGGAAACAGCAACCCCAGAGCAACGTATCAACAAGAATGAAAAGGACCTGGGGGTAATTGTGCAGGCAGATATGAAGTTCTCTGAGCAGTGCAGACAGGCTGCAAGAGTAGCTCATGGTGTCTTGTCAATTATATACAGGAATTTTTCTAGCAGGGATAAGGAGGTGATTATTCCGTTGTATAAGGCAAGGTCAGGCCACACCTTGAGTACTGTATACAGGTCTGGAGGCCTCATTTCAAGAAGGATGTAGAGCTGCTGGAACGAGTACAGAGAAGGGCAGCAAGATTAGTGAATGGAACAAAGGGTTGCTCTTACGAAGAAAGGCTTAAGTTTTACAAATTACAGTGTCTGGAGACTAGGCACCGGCGAGGTGATCTGATAGAGGTGTATAAAGCCTTGAATGGTTTGAGCATGCTCAATGCTGATGGGATTTTGCCTCTTAGAATAATCACCTGAGAGGGCATAAATTCAAATTGAGGAAAGACAGATGTAGGATGGATGTGCGGAAATTTGCCTTTAGCCAGCGGGTAGTTGGTTGGTGGAACAGACTTCCATCCCTTGTTGTGGAGGTTGATAACCTAATTAAATTTAAGGCTGAGCTGTACAGGTATTTCGAATGAACGGAAGTTTTTTTTTTTCCGGGCTGATGCTGCATAAGTTTACTTGCTTGCATCATATGCCTCTACTAATGCTAAATATTTTTTGTAATAAGGATAGGCAGACTAGAACCAGGGTATGTATGCTGGGAGAAACAGTTAATGTTGTCACCAACAGATTGTCAGATTTTAAGGGGGTAAAGAGAATATTATTAATCATGTGGGGACTAATGATATTAAGCACACATGATCTGGCAATTTGTTAGACAAATATAGGACCATGCTGAAGAAATGCCACAAGTTAGGTCACAACGTCTATGTATCTGCAATTCTGCCAGACATCAAAGGAGGGATTATATGCTGAAAGCCTTGTGGATTAACTCAAGACTTGAAGGACTCTGCAAGGCTTTTGGGGAGAAATTTTTATCAGTTTGGCCAGCACTAGTAGGTAGAAGGAATCTGTTTTGTAGAGAAGGGATACATTTAAACAAAGGCAGTGCAAGGGTTTTTGCCAGTATTATTGAGAATACCCTAAAGGTTCAGGGAAATTGCTAGTTTGGATGGGACAACGGTAACACATTTATCTGATAATATTGGTCAAAGTAAAACTTGCACATACCTCAAGAGTTCTTGTTTGTTACCGTACCAGAACATATTAGCAAGATGTTCTGAAGGCAGAAACGTTTCAAATAAGTGTGTAGTTAATGCTAGGGAAGCAAGCTTAAATAGCTTCAAGGGGTGTATCAGGGTAGTTAACTATACAAGAACATTGTCTTAATTGTTTATACAGTTATGTCAGAAGTGTTGTTAATAAAATGAGTGAATTTGAACTGCTGGTCAGGACAAGTAACGCTGATATAACAGGACTTTTGGAAACGTGGTGACACCTGGAGATGGGGGACGATGAGTTTCAGTATGGTATGTATAATGTATTTAGGAAGGATAGGGCATATAGAAGAGGCTATGGGGTCATGCTTCTTATCAAAGCAGCCTGAGTGCAACGAAAGCTTTCCTGGATTCAGTATAGAATTCGTATGCCAGTATAGAATCTGTATGGTGTGAGATAGTTGGAAGCAAAGGTATGAGAGTGGGAATAATCTACAGGCAAGGTGATTGCGAAGATTATGATGAGAGCCTCTATATGCTAATGGAATGGGCAAGTAAGCGTGAATGTCTTATTATGGATGATTTTAATTTGCCTCTAATTGATTGAAGCAAATGGGAAGGAAACTCCACATGGGGGACAAAATTTTAAAATCAACTAGATGACTGTTATTTGTATCAGCATGTCAGGGAAAGTACTAGGGCAAAGAATATTCTAGACCTGATCATCACCAGATGACATAATAGGACTGACAGTACAGGTACCAGTAGCAGGAAGTAATCACAGAGTTCTATGGTAGATGATGGAGAGAGAGAGAGAGAGGAAGCAGTAGTTAAAAGGCAAAGGAAATTATGATGCCTTAAGGTGCTACATGGCCTCTAATAACTGGGCAGATATCGCACAAGAGCAAATGCAATTGAATTATGGTATACCTTTAAAATATTAATCACATAAGCCTTGAATGCATATATACCATTAAAAAATACTCTACGAGGATTCCAAATTGGACAAATAACGAAGTTGCCCTATTTCTTGAGCAGAAAAAGATGGCATGGAAAAGTTAGAGATAAAAAGTACTGAAGCCTATAACATCTACAAAGTAATCTGTAATAGCGCCACAGAAAAGCATAGACTAGCAAAGGCAGATTATGAGGAATCAATGGCAAAGAGTGGGGATAAGGAATTCTTCACATATATAAATGCAAAGAAGAGAAGAGCAGACCAGATCGGACCCTTATGTAATGGACATGGGATAGTATTAGATACCCCCAGCTGATGTTGCAGATGAACTCAACAATTACTTTGCATCGAAATTTACAGAAGAAAAACCCTTATGTCAAAGTGAAATTCTGGAAGTGAAGTTGATAAATATGTAATTAATAATTTCACATGATTATTAAATGAAAAAACTTTCGAGCCTACAGGTAAGGCACCTGGTGTTAAGGCATATACCCTATAATCTTAAGGGAGGTGGCAAGTGAGTGCATTGAACCACTGACGCTAATTATGAGAGCATCACTGGACTCGGAAGTGATTCTGTTGGATTGGAAAAGTGCCAATGTATCTCCAATACATAAGGGCAGTTCTAAGAGTGAAGTGGGAAATTACTGACTGGTCAGTCTAACGTCAGTAGTAGAGAAAATCATGGAGGCAATGATCAAGGGTGGAATTCAGGATCATTTAGATAGAAATGGAATTCTGAAGGACACTCAGCTTGACTTAGTAAAGGGAAAATCATGTTTAACAAATCTGGTTAACTATTTTGATAGGGTCACTCGTGAGCTGGTTTTAGGGAATAATTTCAATATTGTTTATTTGGATTTCAGCAAAGCATTTGACTCAGTTCCACATGAGCAGTTACTTTATAAGCTGTATCAGATTGGAATCACAGGGAAAATCCTTAGACAGATAGCAGGATGGCTTCAGGGCAGGACATAGAGTTGTTGTTATTTGTTGTTTTGATTTTTAGGAGCATTATCAACTAAGGCCATATTGCTCCGGGGATATGTGGTGGTCATTCCCTCACCTTTCCTCATCCTCCGTATTTGGTGGTTGACACAGAGTTGTGATAAATGGTTATTCCTCAGATTGGGTTGATGTAAGAAGTGAGATTCCCCCAAGGATCAGTATTAGGACCACTGTTGTTTTTGATTTTCATAAATGACATCGATGAAGAGATAGAGGACATGATGTCTAAATTTGCAGATGATATAAAGATTGGTAGAGTAGTTAATGATCACTGCCAAACAGAGCTTCTTCAGAGTGACCTAGATAGACTTCGGGGATGGTCAGAAAATTGGCAGTTATATTTTAATCCAGAAAAATGTAAGGTATTAAAAAACAGTAACCCCAAAATAATTTATACACTTGGCGGAGTTAAACTAAAGTCAGTAGTGGAGGAGACTTGGGTGTTATGATACGGACAGACATGAAGTTCTCCAAACATTGTAGACAGGTTGCAAGGAAGGCCCATGGTGTCCTATTGATGATTCATCGAACATTTGCTAGTAGATAAGGACGTCATAATCCAATTATACAAGGCTATTATTAGACCACACTTGGAATACTGTGTTCAAGTACAGAGACTGCACCTAAAGAAAGACATCGAGCTTCTTGAAAAGGTCTAAAGACGGGTAACTAACCAGGTGAGATCGGCAAAAGGGCATCCATATGAGGAAAGACTGTGAATATGTGGGTTGCACAGCTTGGAAACTAGACACCTTAGAGACTTGATAGAGGTCTTTAAGGTTTGAGAGACATAAGTAAAATGAATGAGGATGAAATTTTCACGGTTATAAATGATTCTAGAACCAGAGGCCATAAATTCAAGTTATGGGGGAAGATGTTTAGACTGGATTGTAGGAAGTTTTATTTTAGCCAGTGAGTTAAATTACTGGAATAAGTTATTGAGTATTATAGCTCTGATTCATACTATGGAATAAGTTACATACATGGGTGGTAGAAGCTGAGAGTTTGGAGAAATTCAAAGGTCAGCTGGACAGTTGGCCTATGGAGGGAAACCCATAGGTTGTCTATTTCCTTTTCTTTTATTAATTATTTATTTTTAAAAATTTTCATATTATTTTATTTTTTGGCTGGTGCAGCATAAGCCACAGGCTTCCTTGCACGATATAAAGTGCAAGGAGCCATGTGGCCATTGCTAATACTGATACTAAAAGTACTCTGTGATATGATTAGATGGTTCCCTGACAATCAAGCTTCATTGCCACTAATCTTGACTAACTACTACCATCAGTCAAGCTGCATTTCATATTAGACATTTGAGAAAATTTCCCTAACTCAGCATAACTAACGAAACTCTAGCATATGATTGAATGGTAACCTGTTGTATAATTAATGTCAACTATTAAGAAAACAGACTTCTTTTGTTTATAATCAATAAAAAAGGCAATATAAAAGAAACATAACTTTTGGTATTTGTATATCGACAAGTTTGTTTGTTGTTTGTTATTTGGTTTTTAGGAGCATTAGCAACTAAGGCCATATTGCTCCGGGGATATGCGGTGGTCATTCCCTGACCTTTCCACATCTTCCGTATTTGGTGGTCACGGGCTTGAACCCCAGTCTAATCAAGAAGCGTGTGCTACTCACTGTTGCTCCTGCCCACCTGGCTATGGAGGTGCCTATCGACAAGTGACAGTGTTAAAAAAAACCAACATTTTCAAATTTTAGGTAACACAAGTATGAGATGAACTCTTTGTTCATTGTTCATTTAATTCATTGTCACTTGTCTATCGCATGCACGCCGTCATTCTTGGTAGCTCACATTGGATCATACTGCTGTTAAATCAGTTTGCTTTGTGTATTTATTAAAAATTTCACAAAATTTCTCATAAATTTTATTGAAACCTCAATGTTATTTTTATTATTTAAAATATCCTCAGATGTTTCAATACCCTTCTTATCATTATTAATGAAATTAGTATAAATTTTCTAATACCTTTACATGAGTAGAACATCTGTCAGATAAGTGTCATGCAAGTCAATAATACAGAGGTTGATTGGTCTCATTGCGAGAACTTTCTGTATTTCTGTACTCATGGTATTTAATATTAATTGTTTTAAAGGAAGTTTAAGCTATGTAAAATTTGAGAGTGTGCTTTTTAAAACTAGAGTTGCATTATGATATCATATCTTAAAATATTAAAAACAAAAGTTTGGTTTTAATATGTATATGATATACAGTTTGACTAAGGACAGCTCTGAGTTGCAATTAAGATATATCACAGCATGGCAAACACACAGATTCAGGTAGTGACAACTTGGTTTCAATAAGTTACACAAGTCAACATCAACTATAATTACTTTGAAATATAAGTGCATTTATTAATTTTTTATTGTTAATTGCCAAGACTCAGACATGTGTACCTTGCAGCCTAATTCATTATAGCAACAGGCCATGAGGTACAATTGAGTGCTGTGATCACAGAGCAGTTACTACTTTTTGATTATGACAAAGTATAATGATACACTAACTGTCACACATGCCTGAGTTTTAGCATGTTTGGTAGTTAGTGCAGCTGGATGTTTCATATTACAGGTGTTCAGTTTTAGCCTGGCTTTCTGTGAGAAACCACGAGCACAAATTCTGTGTCGCCCTTATCAACTGTTATAGTAACAAGTAGCTACTATGTGATCACTAACTATTAAACACATTCAAACCCTGTTTGAATTTGTTTAGTAGTTAGTGCATAAATGTTTCATACTATAGGTGTTCAGTTTGTCATGGCTTTATAATGAGGATAAACATATGTCACTAAAGCTACTAGACAAGGTTTATCCAACAAGTAAATAGTTTTTTAAAAAATAAATGTCTCAATTTATGACAATAAATATAAAAATAACAGTTTTATTTATTTTTATAATTTTAGAATACAAAAATATTATTAAACTACAATACACTTTCAAAAAGGTTCTGCTTATTTGCATTTCTTGGTGTTTCTTTTTGAATTTGGATAAGTTGATTCCAAAAATGAATTCAACTTGTGTTTTGTCCAGAAATTAAAGAAAAGTAAATGTATAATAATACTCTATCAAATTTATTAACAATGTTTAACTTCTGAACAGAGTATTACTCTTGCTATGAGTAAACAAGTAGTTAAAAAAAAAATCACTAAAAAGTAGTCCTCCAATTAATTAAAAATATTTCCTTAAAAATGTACATTTGAATGTATGTCTTTTGTGGACAGCAAGATCATCCTGAACAAAGAATTTGATAGAGTTGCCCATCATAGCTTCATCAGACCTTCCTTGGTACCTTTATTTTTTCATTTTATAGACTAGTAAATTCCATGTTCTTCACTAACATTACCCAAATTTGGTCTGAAAAAAATCTAGATGAATGATGGAACTTGATTGATACCCAGCATCCCATTTTTCTGTAATTTTTCAATCAATTTGTCAACTAATTCTTTATAATATTCCACTCGTAATGTTACCAAGAAAGCCATTCATTACAAGGCAAAACAGCTACCAGGCATTTTGCTCAGCATCAGTCTTTGTGCCCCAGCTCCTGTGAAGCCAACATCTGCTTAACTTGTGGACCCAATAAATATTCCACCTTTCACTTTTGCATCAGATAATTTTGGAAACAGATTTTATATACTTGAAAGTGTCACCTTGAGGAATCATTGATTTAACAAATATTTTACCAGTCTCAGCTTAATATGGAATGGTGGAAGCAAGAAATTGCTTTTTTGAAACAAAGAAAATGTTCATCAAGGTGAGTGTGTACAACAGGGCAGTAGGTGCCAGAATTGCAAATCAATTCTGGCTCCTACTGCCCTGTTGTCCCAGAGGCAAAGAAAACAAAGGAGCTTAGTGAAAACACCTTGCAAACTCAGAAGGACGTCTGGCATCCTGAAGTCCCCATGGACATCTTATATATATTGGTCATACTCAATCTTCTCTAAAACATGCTTCATATTTCTATTGTGAAGCAACACAGCTTTCAGAATATTACTTAAACTGTCTATGAAAAGACCTACGCTTCTGGATTGTTACAAATATCAATTTCTTCATAAACACTAATCAAATCAAAACAATAGCTCAGGGATTCTGAAACTGTAAAAATGTGCTTAAGTAACATCTTTTCTGTATGTGAAAGTCTTGCATTTGGGATCCAGTAATCCAACAGATTCCAGCAACAAGGTATGTGATAGTTTGCAGTATTCCTGGCATCTTGTTTAAAAGGGATGGCAGTAGTTTTTCATTGGATTTCATTAGCTTCAAGTCCCTCACATCCAATTCTTGCTAATTAGGGAAATGTGGCATTTTACTTGAATAAGCTTTGAGGTGGAATCAGTTATCCTGTTCACCAGATTCATCATCCAAGTTCTGAAGACTCTTCTCTGGAAGGTGAACTGGGAATTGGCAGCTCATTGTGTACCACTGGAATAACAGAATATGGTATGTTGGGATACACTACAGCTTTATGATCCACAGACTTCTTAAACTTTGATATACCCACCATACAAAAGTAGCAGTATCATGCTGGTTTGAGGGCTCTTTCTCTATTCAAGGAATAATAAAAGGCATATACTTGTGACCAGCACAAAACTGTTGCTCCAATGTTGATCCACAAGTACCATAACAGAAATTAGGACTGACAACTTGTCTTGATTGCCCATAGACATTTCAAAACAAGCTTCATATACAGCGCAGAGCTTGTGCCACCAAGAATGCCATACTTCACCTGTTGAAAGCCTCTCTAATATCTACAAACACAGCAGAGCAAGTCTGGAGATACACCTTCGTTGTAGTAGTATAACATGTAATTTGTCTAGTAAAAAACTGGTTTGAGTGAACACTTGTTTTCCTTATTTGTCACATACACTGAAAATTACAAAATGTGAATAAAGTCCAAAAATAAAATTTTGTTGCAAACCTAGAAGGTCAGCCATAGATATTATGAATGAAATCAAGTTTCAAAGCACCTAAATGAAAAATTTAATCACCAATGACAGGGTAAAAAAAAACTGCACCAGTCAAAATCACATGGGAAGGTCATTCTGATTATAATTTTTGATGGGATAGTATTACCAGAATTTGAATTCTGAGGCATCACTGTTAATGCAGCCTACTTCCAAAAAGATTTCAAATTGTTGATATGCAATCTGCCACAAATGACATGTAAAATGATGAAATGCTTTGCTCCTTCAACACAACAGTGTGCTCTCACATATTACTTGCTGCTTAGCAATATATGACAAACAGAAACATTCTTATTGCTTCCACCTTATTTGTCACTATTGTGACTTTTGACTGTTCTCAAAATTAAAACAAGACACAAAAGGAAAACAATTAGTTTATTATTATTATTATTAGCCATATGGTGCAAGGAAGTCTGAGGCTTATGCTGCACCAGCCAAAAAAAAAAAAAAAAAAAAAAAAAAAATTTCCCACATTACCCTGAGAGAAAGAAGTAAAAGAG
Source organism: Mastigoproctus giganteus (assembly GCF_048544385.1). NCBI lineage: Eukaryota > Metazoa > Arthropoda > Arachnida > Uropygi > Thelyphonidae > Mastigoproctus > Mastigoproctus giganteus. The sequence goes on along the minus strand of NC_143582.1, from coordinate 87,758,629 downwards.
AATCACCAAGAAAGCAAGAAAGAGAAGAATGATGATATCCAGATCAGGACCCTGGGTTTGCCAAGCCCATACACACCAGATGTGAGCCCAAATATATTGTTGCAGGAGATTGCACTGAAGAATATTGAATGCAATGTTGATAATGTTTTGCAACATTTGCCTGATCAAACCTTGTATGTACTGTGAACTTCCTTCCCCACTTCCTCCAAGTTGTTTGTGTTATTTGGTGCTCAACCAGATAATTACAGTATATTCCTAGAAAATTTCTACAAATTATAGAAAATGAACAGAATTTGGAAATTTATTACACCAACAAAGACAAAAGGTTACTTTAAATTTTTTTTAGAATAAATAAAATTTTGAAAATTGTACCAAAATTTCTGCAACTTTTTAATTTATGGCATATTCTTTTCTATTTCTAGATAGTTCTGCTATTCCAGTCAGCATGCCAGAGGTATTACTGTATGACCTTCCACAATCAAAACCTGAACAAGCAGACCCAGTACCTTCTTTATTGATGCCACGAAAATATAACTTCCAGAACTTCAATACTACCCCAAGAGCATGGTCTGGAGAAATATATCAACAACAATCTATCAGATCTGTGAAAGCACCTGCACTTTTTGTCAAATAACACTTGTTATAAGTGCATTCCCTTCAAACTTCCGTCCTAACCTTTTGGGCTTTCGTTTGTCATTTTTGGTATTTTATGAGAAATGAAAATAGATTTTGAGGCTTAAATTCTGTCTTAAACAAAATTTTCAACACTATTAGTAATCTATTGTTTCACAATCTTCCTATTGCATATTTCATTTAAGTTGATTAAAAGCTTTGTACATTGCGTGTACAATATTATCCATGTGGGTACAAAAGAAAAGTATGTGTATATACCAGATTGTGTGTATAACTGTTGTGGTTGTTAGTTATAAACAAACCACATAATAGTATCATTAGTCATTATTTATGAATTTATTTATTGTCATTTGCTTTTCTGTAGTCAGAATTCTGGTACACAATATTCAGAAAACAATATGTATTTATGATGATAAATTTCTTATGAACTAAGTTTCTTTTCACTGAATTATTATACTGCATTCAATTAAACATGAAAATATAATTTTAATGTTTTAACAAGGCAGACACAAAAATTTCTATGTTTGCAGACACATTTGATGTAGCTGAGTTACAAATTTGAAAGTTAAAGTTTTATTATTTTTGTTAACTTTTTACTTTATTTTATGAAGTAACTTCCTCTTAATGAGTTGGAAAAATCTAGTAAAAGTACTGGATTTTGCATTAAGTTGGTTGGGAACCAAAAAGAAGCCTTGTATTTTTGTAATTTTTTTTTTTTTTTTTTTGAAAAGAAAAAAAAATCTGAATTCGTCATTAGAGGGTTATTTTGGATTTCTTAGAATGTGCAAATTTAAAGTGAGGCATGGCATATGTAACCTACAAGAATCCCATAAACTGATATATGTTATTTATGCTCAACCATTGGAAGGATTTTATAATAAGACATGATAACTTGCAACCAATTAAGGAAAGGCCATAAAATAAAAGTTGATTTATAATTTAGAACTATGCTCAAACCAATAAAAATTTGTATTTGTGGTTATAAAAGCTTTCAATGATATTTCAGAACAACCTAGCTAGATGATTCATTCATATGTAAAATTAACTCTGAAACTCTGGTAACTTTAACAGTGAAACACATAAATAACATTAAATAAAATATTTATAATTCAAAAGAAGCACATGGCCAGATAAACTATTTCCTAGTATTAGGGAAACCTATAGCCAGTTCTACCCATTTTCCTGCAAGGAACAATTTATGTTTTATCATCAACTTTAAACAATACCCATTTAGAAAATTTTATACATGCAAATACAATGATATGACATGATTACGACTGCAGCTGTGGGTAGGTAAGAGATTCCACTTCCCTTTCATAGTCATTTCCCATCATCTCCTCCCTAATTGGGTGAGTAATATTAATACTGGTCATGTGCATTTACGGGTCAATTTACATGTTTTGCAGGTGGAAAAACTTAGAATAGGTCATGAAGAAACATCCTGCTACTTCCACCCAAGATTGGCTAACTACAGCCGTGGCTGAAGATGCCTAGAATTCCCTCAGCTGCAGAGAGGAATCAAACTCAAACTTCTCTGAATGAGTAGCAGGCAGTGATCTGCCATGCTGACTAAGCTACCATGGATGATATATACACGCAATAGGGAATAATAATATTAACACAAAAAGTTTTGACATATGTAACTTTCAACCCAAACCTGCACTTCCCAAAGCTGTCTTTGTTGATATCAACCAAAATTACATTATAATATTCATGGATGGTTCTCTGATAATCAAACTCTGTGATACATTTTTCTCACTGGCTGCTCCTAATCAGGACTGGCAGTCAAACTGTAAATCTCATAAACATTTAAACCAGACCATTTCAACTCTCCCCCACTTTAACATTTTTGGGCATCCTATTGAAATTATCCAAAATAAATCCTTCTAGAGAAAAATTTGCTTCTGTTTTGGCACTATTTACATATATAAAGAAAGAATACATATGTATTAGCAAATGAACCTAGTTTTAAAGACAAATATCCTTTCATATTTTAGGTAACATAAAATTTTACCAACAAAATGTTTTAAATATTAAGAAGTACCTATTTGTTGGTAAAGGTTAGGCTAATTTTAGGTTACTTAAAGTTTGCAAGAGTAATTTTAGGTAGGGCCATCAGCATTTAATCTATTTTTAGCATTAGCATTAGCATTATTAGCATTAGTAGAGGCATTTGATGCAAGAAAGCAAGCTTATGCAGCATCAGCCAAAAAAAAAAAAAAAAAAAACCCACTTCCACTTCACCCCTCTGTTCGTTCAAAATACCTGTCCAGCTGAGCCTTAAACTTATTTAGGCTATCAACCTCCACCACAAGGGATGGAAGTCTGTTCCACCAACCAACCACCCGCTGGCTAAAGGCAAATTTCCGCACGTCTATCCTACATCTGTCTTTCCTCAATTTGAATTTATGCCCTCTCAGGTGATTTTTCTGAGCTAGAGGAAGAATCCCATCAGCATTGAGCATGCTTAAACCATTCAAGGCTTTATACACCTCTATCAGATCACCTCGCTGGTGCCTAGTCTTCAGACACTGTAATTTGCAAAACTTAAGCCTTTCTTCGTAAGAGCACCCTTTGTTCCATTCACTAATCTTGTTGCCCTTCTCTGTACTCGTTCCAGCAGCTCTTTCTATTTATTCTTTCTAAATCAATTTAAGGTCTTAAACATTCAGTCAGATCTCCTTGCAGGTCCAACCCAACCAAATCTGTGAAGATTTGGGATCAATAAGCAAAAACTTGGATTGATAAGTTACACATGTCACATTTTTGCCAAATTGCCAGAATTTATTTATATGGAACCTTTAGTTATTATAAAAATACTTTTGCCGACTATTTACATTACAAGTTCTGCTAGGAGGGCATTACATGCCATTAGCATTTTGTTTGTTAACCAACAATATTTGTTACCAATAATATACAACAATACAATAAACATAAAAGAAATTAACTGATATCTTAATCAAAAAGGGTATGCCATTAGTTTAGTATTAACCTTTTCACATGTGAATCTCCAGAATGCATGTGGGATATAGGCAGTTTCCAGTAGCAGCAATGTGTTTATAAGATTATAGGTGAGTTTCTGGAAAATTGAAAACTAATTCTTTAGTTTCTTTGTGGATTAATAAAGGTCAAAAAGGGAATGTCATTAGTTTAGTAATTACCTTTTCACACATGAGTTCCCAGAATGCATGTGGGTTATGGGCAGCTTACAGTGGCAGTAATGTGTTTATAAGATTATAGGCAAGTTTCTTTGTGGAAAATTCCCGAAAGAAACTCATCTATTTTGCAGAAAATTCAAAACTTATTTTTTAATTTCTTTGTGGAGTTTGGAAGCTTTGTTAAAAATGAATACTTTGTACATAAATGCTTTTAAATATTAGTTGTTCTTATTTTAACTTGATTCCAACATTACAGTGAAACTGGAGAAAATGAAATTAAATTGTGAAAAAAAAAGGGAAAAAATAATAAACATGCTCATTGTTAAGTTTTTTATGCAGTAATATCTTCTTCCTCTATTCATGTATCTCCTGATTCAATTTCATAGGCAAAATCTGGCAAATGTATTCAACTGGTGCTTTCATATACCTACATTAGATAACAAAACCTAAGAGGTGCAAACTTTTCTTCCAAATTTCAAAGCTATTTTCTGATTGCATATATTATAAACTATGTCTATAATTACTTGGAAACACAAATAAGGTATAGCAGTACTACTTGAACAGAGAATTGATACAATACAGATACATTATTTTAAATTATGTGAAAAATGAAATTAAACTATGAAAAAAATCACAAAAAAATAAAAATGCTCATTTTTACTTTTTGATGCAGTAATATGGAGGGGGGGATGCTGATAGGTACTCAGCTATAATAGAAAAAAAAAAGATAATCCAATTATATGCATACGCTTTCTACGATGATGTTCCAGCATTTGCAAACCTCTCAAATAAAAATCAAAGATTGCTCCCCAAACCAGGCTTTTCTTTCTTGATGTCATCATTTGATATCCTTTAAATGTTTTGGAGATTTCGAAAGTGGTAGTAGTCTAGAAACTGAAAGCTGATTTGGCATGTGCAATGTGAATACATGCCAAAGTATTGAATAGCAGTTATTATTTTACCCTTTCCTTTCCTGTCCTTTGGTGGTCAATAAACAAAATAACAAAATCCCATCCTTGTTCCAAAAGACAGAGGCCACGACATTCCTAACATACTTCAGGGTGCAGAACTTTGAATGGGGGGGGGAGAACAACAGTGCCATCATTCCTTCTGTTCTTTGGTGTCTGGATCACAATGAAACAACCACGTTTCATCCAAGGTCACAATTCATGCCATAAAAATCATTGGCACCATGTTCAAAATGGTGAAAAATTACAGGTGAAGGTAGAGCGGTTATCACTTTTAGTCAAAATTTAGACACTTGGCAGAAAGCTTCTGCATATCCAAAATTTTATGAATAACATGTCCAATACATTCCTTGGACATGCCTAGAATCTCACTATTCATATAGCAGAAATTCGTTTATCAGACAGTATCATGGTGTAAATAGCATCGACACAACCCAACATGGGCAGTATTCTAGTAATGTCACCGATATATCAGCTTGAATTTCCTTTGGTGTTTCCCCTGTACAAAAAGGTATTATGTAACTTCTCTACCTTCACTTTTGCTGAAAGTGATGTTCTGAGCTTATATCCTTTCTTCAACCCATAAAAAATAAAAATGGATATTACAGCTTTTTGAAGCAGGCTAGTGGGAGCTAGTGTTCAAAAGCCGCTAAGTGGATTTTTTTTATTTACTGATTTGAAATTTCTTGTTTTTGTATAACTTTTGATTTAAATTTAGTAGTTTAGTATTTTTTTTTATGATTTCCTGATTAAATTGGTGCATTTATTCTTTACTCAGCCTTGTAATTGCACAGAAACCACAGTTGATTTCTGCCAGCAATGTATCGACAGTAGCATTCGATACAATGCTACTGCTGCCATTGTTTTTTTGTATCGATATAGCAGATACTGGTAGTTCTACAAAACTTGTAGCAGTTTAATCAGTATCAGCAGAGGATTATAAATTATAACACTACTTACTTGATTTAATAATTTAACTTGCCACGTAGATCGTAACATACGACAGTAATATTCACAGAGCTTTTAGAATCAGTGATTTGGCATAGATAGCTAGTGTGAGAGTTTGAACCATGTGGGTGGCAATAGATAGTTAAATTTATTATCTAATATAGCTACTTAGATTTTACAAACATAATGTTATAACTTAATACATATCACTTGATAGGAGATACAAAATTCATATAATGTAACTCGGTTGGAGATAAAACTCGATACTGAAATATATATATATATAGTTATAACTGCTTTGGGATATGTTAGTGTTATATTTTTAATCGTATTGGAATTGAAATTTTAACTGAAATTGAACAGAAATCATGCCTCAGACCAGAGCAGCAAAGCAAAAGGCTCAAGCTAGTGGGAGTGCTGTGGCTCATGGGAGAACTGAGGGGGGGGGTTGTCCTCTGAATCACAGCCATTTGAAATGTACTGCTTGTTTGATGTTTGTGGATCAATCAGGAATGGGATATGATATTGCCAATAGGAATGTCTTTGTGTGTGCTCGATGTGAGGAAATCAGGCGGCAACTCAGTGTTGTTATAGGCCAATATGAGAGCTTGAAGAAAAGGTAGATGCTCTTGAAGGATTTAAATTGAGGGTCCCATCATGCTCTCAGCTGCCCACATCAACACCAGAGCTTGCACTTGAACATTAGGCAACACAGCAGCAATCCTCAAGGCAGAATGCGCTGGTCCCACAGGGAATATATTGTTCAAAAACAACAGGTGGAACAGGACCAGGGTATGTCTGCCAGGGGCAAAGGTTGACGATGTTGTAGAGCAGATAACATCTTTTAAGAACACAAAAGGTGATATTATTGTACACGTTGGCACTAATGATATTAAGAGTAGGAGACCGGCGGCATTAATTAACAAGTACAGGTCAATGTTGAAAAAAAGCCACGTGTTAGGGTTGAATTTGAAAGTGTCTGAAATTCTGCCCAGACATAATAGAAGTACATTGACAAGGTCTACCCAAAATCACTGACTTGGCTTCAGCTGGGCACTCACCTTTCTACTAACAGGCCATGGGCCCTTCAACGACAAGCTCACCACGTTGATGACTCACGTTGCACCTACTCTCAACATCTTATGTATCAGTGTCCAAGGTACGAAGATCTGCGGAGATTATTGACATACATGAGATTGACATACATCCTACATGAGATTGACATACATCCCACAGGACCAGGAGCATCACCTTTTGGACTCATACTCATACAAAACCCTCAGAAAATATGCCCAGGACCTCTTTGCGAGAAGAGGAACCCGATACACGCTGACAAACTAGCAAGTAACTGGAACCAGTTGCATTTTCCATGCCACTGTTCCTCTAACAGAAAATGACCATTAACCAGAATGGGACATTATTTGAAGAATGATTGCAGCTCTGGACAATAGCTACAACCCAGATTGGACCCCAAACCCCAAAACCGTCAAAGAAAACCAAACTTAACCCAATGAACAATCTGGATGGGATACTCTCCGAAAAGAAAGACGGAATCCCTAACAAGACTACAACTCACAATGGACCCTGAACTCCTAAAAAAGGAAAACTTTACTGAACTTGACCCAACTACTGAATTTCTACAACAGACTCTGACACATAGCAGCTCTGCTGCACATGCGTCATTGGAGATCCATCATAGCGACCACTATCTGGGCCTGATCTGTGGAAAGGGATCAGACTGACTTTCTGGACAGGGCATTGTCCAACCTTTGGCTAGACCATGATACTGATGTCACTGGACTTAAAAGAAACACATCAGATTCGACCAACTGCAGCCTTGCTGCCTATGCGCTATTTGGCGATCAGTATCCTGCTCCCTTGCTGGGTACCTTTATTCCCCTTTCTTGGAAGAGGGGAGGAACCAGACTCCCCCCCCGTTTTTTTCGTTGTTTTCTGTATTTATTAATGATATTGATAATGGTATATCAGGCTTAATGTCTAAGTTTGCAGATGATACGAAGGTTGGCAGGGTTGTTAATGACCCTAACAACAGTACATTACTGCAACAGAATCTAGTAAAGTTGAGCATATGGGCTGAGAAGTGGCAACTGAAGTTTGACATTGGAAATGTAAAGTACTGCATATGGGTAGCAGTAACCTCAGAGTAACGTATCAACTGTGTAGTACTACACTGACAGTGGTAGAGAATGAAAAAGACCTGGGGGTAATTGCAGTCAGATATGAAAATTTTCTGAGCAGTGCAGATGATGTGCAACAGTAGCTCATGGTGTCTTGTCAATGATATACAGAAATTTTTCTAGCAGGGAATAGGAGGTGATTATCCCCTTGTATAAGGTAATGGTCAGGCCACACCTTATACAGGTCTGGAGGCCTCATTTTTGGAAAGATGTAGAGCTGCTAGAACGAGTATAGAGAAAGGCAACAAGATTAGTGAATGGAACAAAAGGGTGCTCTTACCAAGAAAGGCTTAAGTTCTGCAAATTGCAGCGCCTGAGGTGATCTGATTGAAGTGTATAAGGTCTTGAATGGTTTGAGTATGCTCAATGCTGATGGGATTCTTCCTCTTGCACAGATTAATTGCCTGGGGGGCCATAAATTCAAATTGAGGAAAGACAGTTGTAGAATAGATGTGTGGAAGTTTGTATTTAGCTAGCAGGTGGTCGATTACTGGAACAAACTGCCATCTGTTGTAGAAGTTGACAAATTAAATAAATTCAAGGCAGAACTAGATAAACATTTGGAGTGCATGGTTGGATGAAATGGGAAGGGTTTTTTTTTTTTTTTTTTGGCTAATGCTGTATAAGCTTGCTTTCTTGCATCACATGCCTCTGCTAATGCTAATAATTTGACACCCATTTGTCAAAAGAAAAAAAAAGAAAAAAAAAACAAAACTGGAGGTGGGTTGGGTTGAGAATTTATCAACACTCCCCACCCCCTCGTATCCTCTTCTTCTATTTATGTATCTCAATTTCATCAACTTATAGGCAAAACTGTGAATTTATCCAATGGGATAAATTTGCCAGATAATGAAGAAGGTGCCACATGAAAACGACATATATATATGTGTGTGTGTGTGTACTTCAGATGTTGTTCAGGAAATCCAAAAATTTTTTTTTCCTGCTTGTAAAACTTCCATGAAAACTCAAGATCATGGCTTTTTTTTTTTTTTTTTTTTTGAAATGGGTCTTGACAATAAAAATTTGGAACTCACTAACTACTTAATAAATTATAATAACTGTCCACAAAATACCTCTCTAATTATGAAATCCTTATTTATACAGGCCTGCCACTGTTAGCCCAAAGACTGAATGCTTAGTGCTGGGGACATTGTTTCAATACAGACAAGGATAATTGAGTGATGCAAAATTTACAATGCAGCTACTACTGAAATTTAATAAATATTTTAGATAAATGACACATATCTGTTACAAAAACGGCAGAATACACACATTTTTCAGTTTGCATATTTCTCTAACAGTTTTAGTGAATAATAAGTTTTTCTTTATTTTAAAAAAAGAAAAACTTATTCAATGTAAGGTGGCATAAGATTTAAAGAAAAAACAAACATAAAGTAACAGTTATTTTTCATGAAAGAAGTTAACGAGATTACTGTTTTTCCTTACTGCAACCTTAAACTAAATTTAATTACTTTTATCAGCCAACTAACTTAACTTAGTTTTAAAATTTACCCATCTCTGTACATTAGACATTAAACGGCACTGAGGGTTGGGAAGGATTTATACAGTAATAGATAGTAAACATTTCCAGAGCAATGGAAAGAGTATTTTGAAAAGCGTATGAAGAGAATGAGATTTTTTGGTTGGGGGGTGGAGAATTCATGTTGTGTCATGTATGAAACTTTAACATTGATTTTCTTAAAAATTAGTGCTTTTATCAGGTCACCTGACAGGTTCTGGAACTCAACTACTCTGCAAAAACCATAAAAGAGAACTTCAGAGATGATGGCAATATATGTTTGTCCATATTTAGGAAAGTAGAAAAAACTTCCTCTCAGAAGATCCTGACCTGTAGAGAGCATGTACTTTAGGTGGCAGATGGGGGATCCCACTAGATATGGTGGGGTGGTTCAAATATATTGAATAAGGACCTGTGGACCAACAGGGCCACATGGAGCTATCATCTTGATAGCCAGGGAAGTGGCTTTCACAAGGTCCCTTAGCTGGGCATGTTCACTTCTTATGCTTACTTTGAGACAGACCCCCTTTCTTTCATCTTTTCAATCTGGTCTCTCTCTTTCTTGACCAACTCTTGTTTGCTTTCAACCCTGACGCTATTAGAATATTTGAAGGCTAAGGGTCTTTATTTTTCGTATATAAAGTTCTCTTTCTATGGGTAGAAGGAGCTTATAGTCGGGGTGAAGACAGTTCTTCTAGGGATAGAGGCCCTCAATATTAACCCCCCCCTCTCTCTCTCTCTCTCTCTCTGTGGTCTAGTACAGTCTGAAGTTGGTTCTCTACAGACTAGGAAAAAGTGCACTCTGAGAATAAAACCCTGGTCCTCCAAGTTTGGGGTTGAGCAAAAGTCTGGCACCCCTTTCTTGTGATGCATGAGTAAAAAATTTTACTGCTATATATCACCAAAAGAAGCCAGGGGATTACAAGGCAACCACTAAGCAGTGGAGATGTCTTCAAAAGTAAAGCAAAAGTAAGAAGGAAATTTCAGATTTTTAATCAGTAATTAATGGTTAATGCTGGATCATTATTTTCAAGGGTCTCTGTCAGGTGAGCCACCATCACCACTGGGTTAACCAGTGATCCCATTATTTTCCTTGGAACAGAAATCACGTTTACAGGTTTGTAATTACTGTTCTAGGGAAAATAATGGGGTCACTGTTTAACCCAATAGTAATAGGGGCTCACTTGACAGTGACCTTCGAAAATAATGATCCCATGTTTTAATATAAATAGACAGATCCTATCCATCCTGGGTGTCTTATTTACTTTAAGCTTCAACAATTTATCTTCCACTTGCCACTCTGTTATCATAAAATCAATTAGCTCCCTTTTAGAATTTAATACTTCCTCATCCCTAAAAAATTCCTCATGTGGGAATGAACAGGATTAATAGTTATACCATTTACATCTAGTAGACCAGTGTGTTAGCTGTCTGACGGCACCAGGGGTTCCCCCATCTCCACTAGTGGACCAATGTGATTCACTGACAGACTTATAGTAAAGAAGTTGTTGTTATTTGGTTTTTAGGAGCATTAGCAACTAAGGCCATATTGCTCCGGGGATATGCGGTGGTCATTCCCTGACCTTTCTGCATTCTCCGTATTTGGTGGGCATGGCTTGAACCCCGGTCTAATCAAGAAGCATGTGCTACGCAGTGCTGCTCCTGCCCACCTGGCTATGGAGGCGCCATAGTAAAGAAGTCTTTGTATTATTGTTAGAAAAGTCTAATAATCTACCTTAGCTTGCCTAACCTACCCTTTGTGACTTAATTGCAGACCAATTTATATGTAGACTGTCGAATTAACAGCACCCCAAATAATGGAACATTCAAGCTAATGGCACATTGATATTTACATACAGTGCAGATGTCTTGCAGTGCCAAAAAAAAAAAAAAAAGAAAACAGCAAGTAAAGTGATTACTGTATTTGTCTATGTTCACCATTTTACATTTATTTTAAATTAAAAACCCCTCACTAGGGCTTCTAAAGTTAAAAATCTCATACAGTGAAGAAAAGAACAACAACATTAAAGCTTAGTGACAAATAAATTTTCGGTTTATATTTCGGGACAACCACATGGTCAGAGGAGTTCAAAAGATAGAGAATACAAGAAACAGCACTGTATTTAGTAGTCAGGCTTGAACCCTGGTCACTCAAAACATGTACTTATGAACCCTCATGTTTGACCACTCAGCTATAGCAGCTGTATATAATCCAAATTATTATATTAGGGTCATCCGGTAGTTATTACATATACCCATGTGTATTGTCTGTAAATTGTGTTCTCTGGTTGATTTGCCTGTTTTGCTGGATAAAAACTCCCAGTTTCTGGAGGAAAAACCTTGCTATGCCTGAGACTGACTGACTAACAGCCATGGAGTGTCAAAAAAGCCCATAAAAGTTCTTCATGTCACTGACGGGATTTGAACCTGGGCCTTTTCTACCCAGTGTGGGAAGGACGGTGACGATACCACTGCCTACGCAGACTAAACTTGATATAATAATGAAAATAGAACGAAATAGAACGGGGCGTATCAATGGAAGAATATAACATTGGATCGTCAACATGTTTATGTTTTTTACGTGCAGTTAATAAAATTCCATTCTTAATCTCTCTATTTCTTATTTGAATTGAATCCCTGAAGGTGCTGTTATTCTGAAAGTCTACTGTATTTACTGTAGGTTTCTGTATACTCTGATAATTTATACGTACTCCATGTATTTTTCTTCTCTGCCACTAGTCTCATCAGTTCTTTTGACATCTATTTAGGCCCTAGCCTTGAACAGTAACTCTCACTAATACCTAATGGGTGTTAGTGAGAGATACTGCTCAAGGCTAGGACGCTCAAGATAAAGGAACCTAGTGGTTCCTTTATCTGGAGATTCCTAATGCATGAAGAGTTACTGCTGATAATCAGATAAAAAGTATTGTTTTATCTCACTGCCTCTGCTGGTGTAGAAAACAACCATCCAAAAAATCCGGAAGTCTTGCTACTGTGTGAGTGACCAACTCACAAGTTCCATTCAATGTCTGGAAAATTAAAATCCTCATTACAAGATACTCTGATTAACTCAGTTATCATACAATTTGCATATCATCACAGTCATTTGGCCTATAACATTACTACTCTCATTTTTGTTTTTCTAGTGCTTATGCCACACTAATCTGGCCACCACTGACTTGGGTGCTTTGCCTTAGATTCTATGTGCTTCTTAACCAAAAGCATATTCCACTCCTTTTGCTCTCCTGTCTAGTACTACCCAATGGTACACTATGCACACATAACAATTCACACAACTGGCTTACAGGTTTCTGTTTTTAGTACAGGCTTACAATGTGGAGTTGAACTCTTGTTCCAATTACACATTGTAACCATATTCATATTCCACAACTCTGATATCATTACAATGTCTGCATTTGATAACTTAATCAATACTTCAAATTTATCAAATTTGTTTCCTGTGCTCCTAGCATTACTGTAGTAAGAGCAAAAACAGGTGATAATACACACAAGTATACATGCATCTGTTTTTGCTCTTACTAACCCTAACACAGCCCATATATATGCATATACCATTGATATGATAGTATGAGGTCCCACTCCCCAGCAGTCCTTGTAATCCCTGACACTTTGCTTTCCATACTACTACATGTTCCAATAGAGGCTGTATAAGAATCACTTTCACCTTTGCCTTCTGCCTGTTCCCCACCCCACCCCACCCAAGCTAGCAGTTTTCGGATTCATTTAACACTGCCTCAATAGCATCAGCAAATATTCTTGCACCCCCTCTTCTATGTAAGTGTCCCCCATCCCTGTAAAAAGTCTCTCCTGTTAACAAGCACAGGCCACACTAAAAAAAAAAAAAAAATTCCACTCCCCAAGCATTGTGAAACTCTCCAGGGCTGAAGTGATAAGGATCTTCTCAACCCAATCCTATTGTTTCTAGGCAGAATTGCATATATTTCAAGTTTAATCCTAACTTGCAACTTTTTCTCAACACTGCCCTGTACTTTAAAGTAAATCTTCAGATCTCATACTCTTAATATCAATAATAGCCATGTGTACAACTATTACCTTTTAAAAGATGATAGCTGCTTTATGTCATCAACATTTGCCCTGGCAGACATACCCTGGTCCTATTTCATCTATCCTTTTGGTACAAAAAAATTCTCATTTTCTTGACAATAATCACTGAAAATAGTTACTTACTGTAGGGGTGCTTTGTACCATGAAGAATTCTGATATGTCATGTGATGCACGAGTGTAATCTGTAGCACTGTGGTTGGTGGCTGAGTGCTTGATGTTTCCCTCATTTTCATTTTTGAAGGGCATCAACTGTGTACCTCATGCTCTAATATATGACTATCAGAGCAATAAACTGGTGCTTAATCTCCTCATTCTCTCTCTCTCTCTGCAATGGAAGCACACAATGATATCCCTCTTCAGTCATATCACGTCCCTAGAGAGAATTCTGCAAAAAAGGCAACAAGTAGGACAGTTTTTATCCTGTTACTTTTGCTGCTCTTTGAGCTTTGCTGTTCTTGCTTGAACCATAATTTTCGTGGGTCGGGGGGGGGGAGACTAATTTTATTGCTAGAAATATGTACAATTAATATATATAACAGGTACAATATTTAGCAATTTGACCCTTCATGGCAAAAAGGCCAGGGGTTTTACAGAAAATATGAGCCAGATAAATTAATAGGGCAGAGGAACCCATACTGCAAGTAAAATAGAGCAAAATTAGATATAAAAGAATATATGTACAATATATAAGGAATAAATGAAAAACAGAAAGAATGATTACAACATAACTTAAGAGCAAATGAAGCTGAACTGAACAATTAATCTGAAAATCAGTCAGCACTACATGGCATTAAATTGAATTAGATGTTTAATATTGATGAAGGTCCACAGGTGACACCATAGTGCCCAACTAGTGGCAGCTAGTGATTATGAAAGATTCGGTTGAAGGTAGACTTGACTAAGGATGTGTTTTAAATACAGGCATACCTCGGTTAACGTTACCTCTGATAACGAAGCTTCGATATAACGAAGTCGGCAATTTCAAGCCCCATTTAACATAAAAAAAAATATTCCAGTTTAATCACCTGAAATCTAAACAAACTGAAGAAATTACGGAAACCTTTGGGGCTTCTCGTGGTTGGTTCGAGAAATTTAAAAAACGGGCCAGGATTCATAGTGTAAAATTAACAGGAGAAGCTGCAAATAAGTTTCCAGAAAAACTAAAGGAAATAATTGAACGTGAAAATTTTCCAAATTTGGTGTTCAATGTTGACGAAAGCGGTTTGTTCTGGAAACGGCTACCAACAAAAAGCTTAATTTCTATTGAAGAAAAATCAGCTGCTGGGTTCAAAGCAGCCAAAGACCGTTTAACGTTACTCTTTGGATCAAATGCCTCTGGCGATTATAAATTAAAATTGTTATTAGTTTACCATTCAGAAAATCCGAGGGCGTTAAAAGGTAACATAAAAATGAATTTACCTGTAATATGGAAAGCAAACAGAAAAGCGTGGGTTACCAAGGAGTTATTTACTGATTGGTTTGTTAACCACTTTTGTCCTGAAGTAAAACGGTATTGTCAAAAAAAAACAACTTTGAAGAAAAAGCTCTTTTGTTGTTAGACAATGCTCCGGGACATCCTACTGATCATAACACGTTGGACACATGCATTCCTGTCAAAATTGCGTTTCTTCCAGCAAACACAACTTCCCTGATTCAACCATTGGATCAGGGAGTAATAGCATCATTTAAAGCTTATAATCTGCGTCGAACATTAATCAGTTTAACTGAACTAGAGGATAAAGAGGAAATGACAGTTAAAAATTTTTGGAAAAACTAAACCATTAAAAACGCAATTGAAAGCATTGATAGTTCTTGGAAAGAAGTCACTAAGAAATGCTTAAATGGAGTTTGGCCCAAAATATGGCCAGAAGTTGTACTAGAAGAAGAAAATAACATCCAAGAAATTAGAAATGAAGTTATCCAGATGGCTCAATCAATAGGTTTCGAAAATGTCGATGAAGAGGATGTTAGAAATTTATCGAATGCAGAAGATGATGGTTTTTCAGTGGAAGATTTAGAAAACCTTGTTAGCAACGAAGACAAAGATAATGAAGACGAAGTTAAAGTTCCTGCCGAAAAAGTGTTAACAACCAAAGATTTAAAAAGGTGCTTAAATGACATTGAAAACGTTTTAAATTTTTTTAGTGAAAATGATCCTGATTTAGGAAGAAGTGTTATTGTTAAGCGATCAGTGTTAAATGCAATAACTCCGTATAGGCAATTGTTAAATGAAAGAGAAAAAAAGCATAAGCAATCAATTTTAAAATGTGATTTCACTTTGTATGTAAGTTGACTGTTTATTTAATAAAACTTTTCTTTGTTCGAAAAAAAAGCTATTCATTTTCTTTACGTAGGAACGTATCCCTATTCTGGCCATAGTATTTTTACCTCTGAAAACGAAGTTTCGCTTAACGAAGTAATTTCGTGGAACGCATCCTATTCGTTATTCGAGGTATGCCTGTACATTCTGTTCTCCACAAACACGCTGAAGTCAACATCCAATTCTTGGACAAGCGGAAGCATAGCTTAGGAGCTGCCGGCAAACTCTCCAGCAGCATATATCCCAAAACGGATATTGTGGAAATCTGGCCAATTATTAGCTTAACTGTAGCAACAAGATTGATTACTGTAATTAATAACCATTCTTACACCATATGAAATTAATAATAGTTTATTACGCTTATAGCCCAAACCACTATACACTTAAGGTGACATTTCAGGAACCTTACTGATACCCATTATTACACCATGCTGCTGCTGCTGTTAGACGCCTGCTTGCCAATGCTACCAGAACCTGAAGGGCATACTGTATGCACTGTATGGCAGCATGGTAGGTTCTGGTAGCATTGGAAAGCAGGAGTCTGACAGCATGGTCTGATGATGGCATAGGTTAAGATGCCTGAAACGTCACCTTAAATGTATAGTGGTTTGGGCTATAAGCTGAATAAACTATATTATTAATTTCACATGGTATAAGAGTGGTTATTAATGATAGTAATTAATCTTCATGTAAAACAACCACATAACATCCTTCCCTAACTATATTACATGTAGCAACAAGCCTGCAGCACATGTTGATAACCATTAGTAGCTTTGTATCTGCAGAGTTTGAGCCATTGCTATTGTTCTGCAGGCTCTTTCTGTTATAGCGTGTGTGTGTGCTTACCCGTGTGCTGCTGGTGTTCAATCTTGCCGTCAATCGAAGCTCTCTGTGAATTATACAACTGCCGGTAAGAACGCACACTAATATGTGTATCCAGAAAACCTGGGTTTCATATGATAGTCCAGCAGTTTGGATTGGGACAAAAATCTTGTGCCCTCAAGACTCACTCAGATTGACACTGAGAGCAAGCTTGCAGCATCGAAGATTGTGTTGTGATTTCACTCAAAAATCTTTCTTTGTAATTGGATCTTTGAGTGCCGCTTAACTATGGTTCATAATCAATGATCCACTCAGTGAGTTAAGTGTAGGAACTGTCACTAGGCAAAATGATCAACAAAACAAGGTTTATTACACTTATTAATCATACAAATAGTTACAAAAGAACTGGTCAAAGTTTAAGTATAATTGGCAATTGACTGCTTAGAAACAAATTGAATAGCAGGTATAATCTTGCTGCTACTAATATTACAATTTTACAGTGTTCTTTGTGTTGGCACTTCCACCATTACTCTCACGAGTATACACAATGGCTGGTGTCAGTCATACCATACAATTATTCTACTGCTAGAATAAGGTTATATGTCAACTTAACAGTTATAATTAGTATTTTTGAGAACTAGGTCATTAAGTCTCACTACCTGTTAAATTCTAATTACTAAAAGTAGATAAACAATTGTCAGAATGTGTCTATGAGAAGAGAGTAGTAGTAGTAGTAGTAGCATGTGATGCAAGAAAGCAAATGTATGAGATTTTGCAGCATCAGCCAAAAAAAAAAAAAAAAAAAAATCACACCATTCCCTCCAAATGCCTGTCCAGTTCCTCCTTAAATTTATTCAACCTATCAACTTCCACGACAGATGGAAGTTTGTTCCAGCAATTAACCACCCGCTGGCTAAAGGCAAATTTCCGCACATCTAATCTACATCTGCCTTTTCTTAATTTGAATTTATGCCCCCTTAGGTTCGTAATCTGAACAAGTGGAAGGATCCCATCAGAATTCAGCGTGCTCAACCCATTCAAGGCCTTATACACCTCAATCAGATCACCGCGCAGGAGCCTAGTCTCCAGCCACTGCAATTTGCAGAACTTAAGCCTCTCTTGATAAGAGGATCCCTTCATTCCCCTCACCAATCTTGTTGCCCTTCTCTGTACACGCTCAAGTAAATCTACATCCTTCCTAAAATGAGGCCTCCAGACCTGTACGCAGTACTCAAGGCGTGGCCTGACCATTGCCTTATACAGAGGGATAATCACCTCCTTTTCCCTGCTAGCAAAATTCCTATATATCATTGACAAAACCCCATGACCTGCCCTGGCAGCCTGTCTGCATTGCTCAGAAAACTTCATATCTGACTGCACAATTATGTCCAGGTCTTTTTCATTTTCTACCACCTTAAGTGTAGTACCACACAGTTGGTACGTTTCTCTGGGGTTACTTCTACCCATATGCAGTACTTTGCATTTGTCAAGGTTAAACTTCAGTTGCCACTTCTTAGCCCATCTGCCCAAATTATCTAGATCCTGTTGCAGTAGCACACTGCCATTACTGTCATTAACAACCCTGCCAACCTTTGTATCATCTGCAAACTTTGACACTAAGCCTGATATACCTTCATCAATATCATTGATAAATACACAAAACAACAGTGGACCCAACACCGAACCCTGTGGGACTCCACTAATAACATTAGTCCAAGAAGAGCAGCACCCATTGATTACCACCCTCTGTCTTCTCCCACTTAACCATCCCTTTATCCATTGTAGCAACTTACCCTTAATACCATTCTGCTCCAATTTGTACAATAGTCTTCCATGCGCAACAGTGTCAAAAGCTTTCCTGAAATCCAAATATATGATATCAAAATTATTTTTTGCATCCAGTTCCTTTGTAACCACATCATAATATCCTATCAAATTTGTCAGACAAGACTTTCCCTTAACAAACCCATGCTGCATCTGAATTATTGCTGCAGTCTTGTCTAGATGATCCTGCAATGCATCTTTAACCAGCGACTCCATTATTTTACCCGGAACAGAAGTTAAACTAACTGGTCTGTAATTACTCGTGTCACCCTTCGATACCCCTTTGTGAATTGGGGATACATTTGCACATCTCCAGTCCGTGGGGACCTCCCTGAGTCCAAGGATGCTCTCATAATTATGGCTAAGGGTTTGCTTAGTTGCTTTGCCGCCTTCTTTAATATAACTGGATAGATCCCATCCACCTCAGGCGCTTTTCTTACATTTAACTTCAACAGTTTCTCTTCCACTTCCTGCCATTTTCAAACCTTAATAATTCCTCTCGTTTGAATGTAGATGCAAAATACTCATTCAGTTTGTTTGCTATCTGAGCAGGATCATCAACAGTCGAACCATCGATGTCAAGTGGACCAATCAGATTCATCCCCTTCCTTTTAGAGTTTATATAAGTAAAGAAATCCTTGCTGTTTTTCTTAGCATCTTTTGCCAAGGATTTCTCGTAATCTGCCTTCGCCTGCCTAACCTCCTTTGTAACTTGGTTACAGATCAACTTGTAGCTATCATAGGCTTCTGTGTCACGTGTTAATTTGTATGCATCACATGCATTTTTCTTCTCTGTTACGAGTCTCATTAGTTCATTTGACAACCATTTAGGCCTAAACCTTGAACAATATTTCTTAGGTATGAAACTTTTAGTAGCATCCACAATTAATTCCTTGAATGCTTCCCACTTAGAATTTACTGTTGGTAACATCATCAGTTGATTCCACTGTACAGAATTTAAAAACTGTAGGAGACCACTGTACTCGCCTTTACGGAAGGAAAAACCCTTTCCTTTACCCCTGATGGTAATTAAATCTTTAAGTAAAACCCACGTCAGTACACTGCAAATTCCTAATACATGAATGATCACTGCTGATAACCAGATCAAGAGTATTACTTTCTCTGGTTGCCTCTCGAACATACTGCTGCAGAAAACAATCATCCAATAAATCCACAAAAGTCTGACTAGTGTGTGAGTGACCAACCCAGAAGTTCCAGTCAATATCTGGGAAGTTGAAATCCCCCATTATAAGACATTCCGATTTACTAGCCCACTCTATTTCTCTGTACAATTGTTCATTGTACTCATTCGAGTCATTAGGCCTATAACACACTCCTACTCTTATTTTTGCTTTCGCAGTGCTTATGTCACACCAAACTGACTCAACAGTGCACTGTTCATCTATATCAACTGGATGCACTTCTTTTGATTTTATGTTTTTCTTAATTAACAGCATAACACCTACTCCCTTTCTATCCTGTCTATCCTTTCTGTACACATTGTACTCCCCAAATTCCAGTTCGGTATTCCTTATATCAGTGTGACACCATGTTTCTGATATCCCAACAATATCCGCCTTTGATGTCTTGACCAACACTTCAAAATCATCAAATTTATTTACTATACTTCTAGCATTGGTATACATGCAAGCATACATGCTCCTACTCCTATTCTTTGTTACCCTAACACATCCCATATACCTACCCGTTCCACGATGACTCCCACCGTCCCTGAAACCCCCAACACCCCACGCTCCAGGTCACTACTTATTCTAATAGAAGTTGTGCAAGAATCACCTTCACCTCTGCCTATGGCTACTGTTAAACTATTAGTCCTTGTATCCCCCCAAGCTATCAGTTTTCTGACCCACCCAAGAGGTCAGTGGGTACGGATAAATTAAAGGAGGGGGGGGGGAGTAGGATTAACTTTGAGTAGTCGGGTTTGGATTGTTCTAAAAAATGCTAGTCAACTTACCCACACATTTCCATTCTTTTTCAACACTTCTGGCTTCGACTCTTCACTCCGTAAATACAGTTTTGGGGATACTTGTTCAATCCACAAGATCTGCGGGCGCTCTTCAAGGCTCTGCTGACTACACTTGGGTCTAGAAAATCCCTTCAAACTCCATAACCTCTCGAATCTAATCAGTGACTTCCAAATTGACTCCTCACAACTCTGAATGCTCCAAAATCTACCCAAAGAAGCCCTTACAACTCCAAATCCTTCAAAATCCACCCAAGGAAGCCTCGTTTTCTATCCCCTTTTCATATATATACCTATGCATCCCCCTTCCTAAGTTTCCCATGACCTGTTCTGATTTCACAGGTTAATTATGTGGGGCAAAGAATTACACTTGGGGACTCAACTTTTGGGATTTGACACTACTAAAAATGATATGTTATAGGTAGAAGGGAAAATGTCATATTTGTGTAGGGCAGTTTCTTTTGTTTTACAATCATGATCTCAAACAAAAATCGATACACTTTTACGTACGGAATTTTGAAATGACGATCGATGTGTTTATCGGATTCGATTGTGTAAGAAATCATGTCTCTTGTTCTGCTTACTCACCTTTCTCTGACAAAAGTCACGTTCTCCCCTCATCGTTCTTGGGGCTATTATGTGTTCGCTGCCTGCCTGCTACTATCGGGAGAAGAACCTGACATCACTAATTGACTGGACACTTAACGGAAGTATAATGTTTCAATGACCGCATCCCCTGCGGCAGTGCTGGTTGACGTGCGAAAACGAAAGTGAAATGCAACTAATTCTGATAGAGTGACGCTACTTTAGTTATACAGGCTGTGGAAAACGTATATGGAACTTTGAGGAATAAATGCTTCTTAAAAGCGAGCGAAAGGGATAAAAATGATAGCATTTTTATAAAACTTTTTCTTGTAAACAGCCCATTTGAGTAGCCAGAATTCTGATGCAAAGATGGATTTGATAGTAGTGTCTAATGCCCAAATTTAAGCTGTGTATAAAGAGATGGATAATTGACAGTCTGAATGTAGCTGACTATGATTTCTGTTGTCCATGTATTATAGGTGTTGCCTGACAATTTGTATAAGACATGCAGCACATGTCTTATACAAATATAAAGTTGTTGTTGGAGTGGGTATTTTTGGCACAAGGATAATTACAACAGCATAACTACTGTAAGGTCAAGTATGTAACAGTCCATTACAATTGACTGTTTTGATAATAATTATGCATTTCCATCCTCAAACTGACTAGAGGATGTTCAGTATTGCAAACATTAAGTGAATATTATATTGTTACTGTAATCGGAGTGACATCTCAACTCTAGCCAAGACACACAGATGTTGTTGTTTGTTTGGATTTTTTAGCGCATTAGCAACTAAGGCTACAATGCCCCAAGGCCAGGTAATATCTAAAAATTTAAGCTCTCAGTGACCAAATTATTAGGCCACCATGTCCAGATATATAATAACAAATATCTAAAAAATAAATCAAAGCGATAACAATAACAAATTTTAAATACAATTAAAAACCTCTATTGATTTAAAATAGCTAAAAACAGCAGACACGTTGTCACTGTCGGATAAAATCTGACTGAGTGTATAAGGCTCAGTCAGATGATTAAAAGCGGTAAAACGGGTGCTGCTAAAATCTGGACAGTCAATTAAAAGGTGTCTGATCGTTAAAATTGTGCCACAGGACACACACATAGGAGGGTCATCGGCCCTCAAGACACACAGAAAAGCGAGACATGGTACAAAGGTTTCAATAATAAACAAAATGTTTTCAGGGTCATATGAAAATGGTTCTGTTAGAAGGAGGGGAGGAAAAGGTAGGAACTGTGTAAAATGAGCTTTCAGATGGATCTGGGATGCAAAACTTAATTAACAGTAGTGTTGGGGGATATACGTTACTCATGGAGAGATAAATCATCACTAGCATTACTGCAGTAAAAAAAAAAATAATAAAATAAAATTGCAGAAAGCCAACTTGCACAAAAAAAGGACAAAAAAAACTAAAAATTTTTGGTAATAATGAAATTGATGGAGTCAAAAAATTCATACCTGAAATTCAATTTAAAATATAATAACAATAAAGTTATTAAAAGTCTTGGAAATTTTCACATCCTTAGAAGAGAATAAACAAATTAAATCATACTAACTAAGACAGGAAATCAAATAAATGCCACATATGGAACAAGTAACAACCATCCCAATCACTGTGCCAACCATTGGCATGGTGCCGAAGGGCCTCCATAAGAACCTCGCAGATAGGCCTCCCAGAGAACACTTAGCTGGAACTGCAGAAAGCCGTGATCCTGAATACCTGTAGGATAGTATGATGGTTTCTTGATGAACATTAATAACAATAATAATAACAGTAAACAGCCAAGTGCCCTTGGAACCAGTACCCATCATGGGGGGGGGGAGGAGGAATCCCTGAGTATAACCTCATGCACAAGCACACTGTGGGTGACCAACGTAAGCAGGGGTCGAGGTGTGGCATCCATATCACATGGAGGAATGCCCAATACTAGGTGGCAGATGACTCTCATCAACCGTTCCAATACCACTACTTTGCATATTGGAGGCTTGAAGTGGTGGAACCCATGTTTAGTCTCCAGAGCTAAGTTCCAGTCATCCCATCCCCATCTCTTAAATCATGCAGTATGACTGATGACGTTTGATGTTATGATGAACATCAGGGCGAGATCCAACCTTCCTTACATTTCGAGGGTACAGCTCTAAAACGGTATTCGCAGGCCGACGATTAGTTAGTACACTGGACTGAATCTATTGGTAACTCTTTAGGAGGCTTCAGGATCAGCTAGTGTATAATCTTGCTACCCCTACTCTGCCAGATAGTGACTGGAGGGAGTAGTGTGTATGCGGGGTGCATTGTTGAGGCCACGTTATGTCAAGGATCTGGGTATATTCTTACTATGTGTATGCCATATCCAAAACTTTCATTACTTCATATAGCATGTCCCCCCCCCACTTTTTCTTACTATTGAATACACCAT
Organism: Mastigoproctus giganteus; assembly: GCF_048544385.1. Taxonomy (NCBI): domain Eukaryota; kingdom Metazoa; phylum Arthropoda; class Arachnida; order Uropygi; family Thelyphonidae; genus Mastigoproctus; species Mastigoproctus giganteus. Next base: position 87,735,147 of record NC_143582.1, on the reverse strand, counting down.
GAATTGTCAAATTAATAGAGCAAGCTTATCTGTGAAAAGATCTAAATGGCCAAACACTTCCTAGTTTATTTTACAAATATATGTGGTCTCAATTCTAATCTCAACGATGTCCATTTCCACTTGTAGTCTGCCAAACCCCATGTACTATTTCTGACAGAATCTCAGTTATCAGTTTCAACTACTGCTCATCTCACTTGCCCAAATTATTTGCTTTATGATTCCTTTCGCCCCATAGGTGGTACTAGGGCATATGTCTGTTGCGATATTCCCTGTCAGAGATATCGCAATTTGGAATCTCCTCTTTTCGATCTTCTCCGGCTTAAAATCTCTCTATCTCATTCTGTCAAATTCATCTGTTGGCTCTACTATTCTCCCAACTCCACTAATCACTTGGAGCTCTTTGACTTCCTCTCTTTGCAACTTGACTTTCTCCAGTGCAACTTTCCTAACAGTGGGGTAATTTTCCTTGGCGATTTTAATGTCCACAACTCCAGCTGGCTTCTGTTTTCTAGTCACACCGACCCAGCTGGTTGAGATGCTGAGGCTTTTGCAATTACTAATGACCTAGCACAGATTGTTCATTTACCTACAAGATTACCGGACATTCCTAACCATACAGCCAATACGCTTAATCTTTTTCTTACAAACAACCCTTCTAAGTACACAGTCAAAGTGAGTGGTCCTTTATGCACCTCAGATCACAACTTGGTGATTGTCTCTTCTCCAATGGAGCCTTTATCTCATGGCTATTCCCAACCTCGTGTTGTTTGGCATTACAAGAATGCAAAATGGGATGATCTGCGAGATTTCCTATCTTCTTTTTCTTGATCGGATTACTAATTCAAAACTTCTGATGTCAACGTTTGCTCAGATCGTGTCAGTGAAATTACTCTTGTTGGAATGGAATCCTTTATTCCATTTTAAAATCTCGTACTTTATCTAAACCTTGGTTTTCCAATAAATGTGCTAAGGTTGTTCAAGAGAAGAATGTTGCATATCGTAATTGGTTTGTTTTCAATTCTTCAGTTTCGTTTTCTGCCTATACCAAAGCTCGCAACAATTGTAAAGCAGTTATTAATCAGTCCAAACTAGACTTTGAACAGGCTAAGAGTAGAAAACTTGCTTCTTGCCCTAATGGTAGACGAGCATTCTGGTCTCTTGCCAAAGCTATTGGCCGCAACTTTTGCCCATCTCTGCTTCCACCTCTATCGAAGCCAGATGATTCTATTGTCACTTCAGCCAAGGATAAAGCTGACCTGCTAGCATCCCATTTTTCTTCCAAGTCATGTATTTAGGATCTTGGTAAAACACCTCCCACCATTCCCAATATGCTCCATTCAATGTCTCCTGTGGTCTTCCGTCAAAAGGATGTCAGAAGGATTTTGACAAATCTTGATGCTAAGGAAGCACAAATGCAGAAATACCATCAGGACCTGGTGGAGAAATACCACCAGGTCCTGATGGTATTTCTACACTTGTGCTCAAAACCTGTGCTCCTGGAACTTACCTCAGTTCTTTGCCACCTTTTTTCACTTTCTTATTCCAAAGGTGTTTTTCCTTCTGCTTGGAAATTTGCTCATATCCTGCCAGTACCTAAAAAAGGTAACAAATCCCTCCCATCGAATTATCGTCCCATTGCAATTACTTCTAATCTTTCTAAAGTAATGGAGAAATCAATTAATCGCCAATTCTTAAACTACCTAGAAACCATCTGTCTAATCAACGATCGCCAATATGGATTCTGTCACTGTCGATCCATTGGCTTATGTTACCCATTTATGGACAAATTCAATGGAAAAGTTCGGTGAAACACAAACAGTTGCTGTTGATATCTCAAAGACTTTCAATCGTGTTTGGCATAAAGGTCTTCTAAACAAGCTTCCATATTATGGTTTTCCAACTGATTATCCTGGTGTCCCCCAAGGTTCAGTTGTTTCCCCCACTCTTTTCCTCTTGTATATTAATGACCTTCTTCCACTGACTGGAAATCCTATCCATAGTTTTGCCGATGATAGCACATTGCATTCCACTTTCCATTTTGAGAAACCTTGCCTTGCTCAATCAGCTTCAACTTCTAGAATATCCGCTACCAATTTCTTAAATGCCGATCTTGAGGTAATTCTCCAGTGGGGCAAAGACAACTTAGTAGATTTCAACCCTTCTAAAACTCAGTGTTGTCTTATATCTCGCAAAACGGATTCTTCTGCTCCTATGCTTATCTTTGGTGACAATCTGATTTCTAGGCAAGATGATATATCTCTTTTGGGGATTACCCTGGCTTCTAATCTCTCTTTGTACAAGCACATTACAAATATTGCTTCTTCTACATCTAAAAAATTTGGTTTTCTCTTTTGCTCTCGGCGTTACTTTTCTTCCAACCAGCTGTTCACTCTGTACAAATCGCAAATCCGTCTTAAAAAGGAATATTGTTCCCACATCTGGGGTGGTGCCACCAAAACCTCTCTCAATCTTCTAGAGTCCATTCAGAAGAGGGCAGTTACGTTAATTAATGACTCATCTCTAACAGAGTCTCTCCACTCGCTGTCTCATAGATGTACTGTTTCTGCTGCATGCCTTTTCTACAGATACTTCCATGTGTACTGTTCTTCTGAATTGGCTTCTATAATTCCCGCTCTCTCTCTCTCTCTTTCAAAACAGTCCAAACACATGCCGCCACCAGCCAACATCCATTTATTGTCCAACTTCAAACTCACAGAACCAACTTTTCATCTTCCTCATTTATTCATTCAACTGCCATTTTCTAGAACAACCATCATACATGTTTCCTGAAAATTTCAGTCTACAGAGGTTCAAGTCTAATGTCATTATTATTATTAGTCATATGGTGCAAGGAAGCCTGAGGCTTTTATTGCACCAGACAAAAAAAAAAAAAAATATTTCTGTGTGTCCCTGAGAGAGAGAGAGAGAGAGGGAAGGGAATCACCAAGAAAGAGAAGAATGATGATGTCAAGAAATATTTTCTTTCGTCTTCTCAACCTCCAATCCAAGCACGGTACAAGTACTATAGGTTCTAATATCTCTCATGTTGGAGTTTTCATAATAAAAAAAAAAAAGGAAAAATTTTTTTACGATAATAATAATAATAATAGACAGACATCTTCCCCATAATACATCTGGCTTGACAGTGGTTGAAAAGAAGCAGGTGTGGATAATCAATATCAAGAGGACTACTGTGGGAGGTGGGTTGATATTTCAATGCAGCAGTTGAAATTAAATAACACTGGTATGCTTTAACTGCATTTAATTTCAATCATGGGCCTCTTTGTAATCCCAGCAAAGACTGGGGCCAAGTACAGTAAGTCCCCGACATACGTAAGAGATACATTCCAGGATTTCTTGCGTAAGTCAAGTTTTGTGTAACTCGGGAATGACTAATAAAATATTGCTGATTAATAAAATATATCCCTGATATGCCAAAATTACAAAAACCAGATAATATCCTCAGAAGAATGAAGAAAAATAGTTATATATTTTTCAATTAATTAGTTATATATATAGAAAAATAGTTATATACAGCAGAACTTGGATAAGAAATTCCCGCGTAAGATGTGTTCCCCTCTACTACATTTGGGTTTCTTAATTCTCAATTTCAGTTCTATGTATTGTAATGTATTATTTTCCCACGTAAAAAGTTTTCCCGCATAAAAAGTTCGTAATAAAGAATATGCGGCGTAATTATAATGACGTTTTCAATGTAGAAATTCCGAATTTTTATATTAAAAAAATATAAACATTTTGGTAATCGAACAAGTTAGTGCATAACACCATTTTAGTTCATAGTAAATCACTGAAGTAGGTGAAATGGCATCATTTTTGTTACATCTCAAGTTGTGAATGCCTTCACAATGAGTTGCCCTGATGTTGCACTATCTTGAATAGTCAACACTTCACCAGTGGAGTCTTGGCAGATACCACCACCCAGGGATGGCGATATCCGCCGAGACTCTACTGGTGAAGCGATATTTAACTACTGACTTATTCGAGGTGGTTTAACATCAGGGCAACTCGTTGTGAAGGCATTGTGTTTAATCAACAGAATGCTAAGCAATTAGAAATCCTGTTTAAAAATGTTTCCCATAAGCAGAATAAAATATTTATAAATTCTGAAATACTTAAAAATGATCTTTAACTTATGTATGTGTATCTTTTCAGTTTTATTTGTGTAGTTAATATTTCATACCCTTAGGTAATTTTCCCTTCTAAGAAGTTTTCCCTCGTAAGAAGTTCTAAATCTCCAGTCTCTTGGAAAATTTCTTATCCGGATTCTACTGTATTTTTAATTAGTTCAACTAAACACTTTATCTGGTGACAGCGGTGAAGTACCCGGAGTGGCACATAAGAAAACATAAAAGGAAGAAAAAGCACATGTTATTGTACAGTAAAAGTTGATATATATTTCATAGCCTTGGTTATTATAGTTGACTTCATTGGTGCTGATCCCTTCTCGTATTCTGTCTTTGTCCTTTACTATTGTGTTCACTGTTGACACTAACAATTCTGAATTCTGGTTGATACTTGTTAATGTTTGACCATTTTCATAAATCTTCTGATCCAGATCGATCACTTTCTTTTTCTTGGTAAATTTACTAGTACTGCTGTCACTTATTCTCTTAGTCGGCACCATGTTAACTGTCAAAATGAAATTTTCTGTAAAGAACCTCACAGAGTTAAGCAGAAACATACTATTATCACCTCACATTTTACTCAAGCACATTTCAGGTCACTACCATAAAACAATAAAAGGAATTTGTAGTTTCTGGTTTATTGGGCTCTTTTTTAGTGCAATCTATTATAAATGGTTAGTAAAACCAATCTTATTGCATTTATGATAATACTGATAGCTGGAATTCTGTGGGTTTTTATGTTATTATGGTGAAATGTGTGTCCCCTTCTTTGAAATCTTCAGTCACATAAAAAATAAATAAATTTTCAGAATTTTCTCTTCATTTCTATTTTTAAGCACTTTACTCCGTATTTCACTTGTGCAATTTGTGCGTGGCGTGTTCATTGTTACTGATTGCTTATTTTTATTATTTTTTACTTTTTTAAATTTTACAATCCTAAAAAAAAATTGAGTGAAAAATTTTTTTACATAAGTCCGAAGCTACATAACTCAGGCTTACATGTCGGGGATTTATTGTAATTGATCTTAAGGCTTGGGTTATTATGTTCAACTTAGAGACAAATACATCGGTTATCCGGAATAATTTGAAAGGCTGCGTTTTTTTTTTTTTTATTAATTAATGGTAGTATAGTAAGCTCCAGTTATAGTGATCACGTTTGCAAACTGAATTTTAATTATAATAAGCAAAAGATTGAGTTTACTATCTGTTTATAACATATTGTATAAACAAAAAGCCCAATAAACTGAAAACTGCAAATTGTTTTTACTGTTTTATGGTTGTGATCTCTGTCTATGTGACCTTCAGAAATGTGCTGCAGAAAAATATCACAGACACAACTGGGTTTTCTCGGAAAGAATGAGTGAATTTCAGATTAGTTTAGCTCCAGGACTCGGTAAGAATAATATCGGCCCGAGACTGTGCGAGTTATTATTTTTCTCAGTTTTTTACTGTAAAATGTGAACGAAAAGAAAACGCATAGTTTTAACATTGCAACAAAAAACGAAAATTAGAATTAGAAAAGGTGAAAATTTAAGAAATCTCTCCAAAGAGTTTAATGTGGGGACTTCAACTGAGACACGGTATACGTCAACTAGGTATTCAAGGCGAGAAACTTTCTGCAGACAAATCGGCAGCAGTGTCCTTAACCCCGGGGGCTCACATCTGGTGAGTATGGGCTTGGCACACCCAGGGTCCTGAGCTGGATATCATCATTCTTCTCTTTCTTGGTGATTCCCTTCTACTTTTGACTCTCTCTCTCTCTCTCTCTCTCTCTCTCTCTCTCTCTCTCTCTCTCTCTCTCTCAGGGTTACTCGGGAACATTTTTTTTTTTTCCTGGTGCAGCATAAGCCTCAGGCTTCCTTGCATCATATGGATATTAATAATAATAATAATAATAAAAAGTAAGTTTGCTTCAGTTATGGCAAATTAAGAGGAAGAAACTTTTATAATGTTGATGATTATGGGAAGCATTACCGAGAAAAACCTTAGCCACTAAAAGAGAAATGCCTGCACAAGGTTTTAAGATGAGAAAAGAGGGAGTTACAATTGCTGTGCTGTGTGTGCAAATGCCACTGGGACGCACTGATTGTCTGTGCTCGTTATTGGTAAGTTGATAAAACCAAGAGCATTTAAAAATCTTTCTAATTTTCTTGTATAAAAATGCCTGGATGGATGTTTCTGTTTTCTGAGATTGGCATATTTTTTTTATTTAATTAATCTTATTTAATTTAATCATAAGGCAAGATTAAATTTATTTAATCTTACCATATGATTAAATTATTTAATACATGATATTAATAATTACCTTACAATAATTAAATTTATTTAATCTTACCAGAAAAATTATCTGGAAAATTTGGCTATCCGGAAGAGGTCTGACATCAATTATTCCGGATAACTGATGCTCTACTATACAATTATCTAGAATGCTGCCTAAGCTGTTGATACTTTTTAAAATTATATGACATAATCTTAAAGCTAAATCTGCTATGCATTTAAAAATGAGTTATTGCCATGACAACTGTTTTGAAGCTAAATGGTTTAATAGTTAGCAGGTAGTCTCTATTAGTGAACATGTTCTGGACTGAATGTGTTTAGCCTAAGTTAAGAACTAAGCAGAACATTAAAGTAAACTTTCATTTAAATATTTAGTAACCTTATGTGTGCCTTTATGTTTAATATAATAATAAAGGATTGCAGATTACCCTTTTTAGGTCATGCTATACAATTTAAAAAGATATTAACAACTTAGAATCATGGATAATGGTATTTGTCTGTATGATTAGGTGCTCAGTCTTGGTCTTCAGTGGGAGCAGAAAGATCCCATGATCAAAATCAAATGCATAACACATAATCAAAATTTTATTATATTATTTTTCCATGAAAATCTGCCATTACAAATAATTTTAGCATATTATAATGAAAATTATTATTTATTTTAAAAATATAAATAGAATTAGATGCAATATTTTAATGCAGTGGAAGTGCAGCTGCTTTTGAAAATAAACTGAAAAATGACTAGTGTGCTTATGTGGAAATCAACATGTATTTTTTTATATTTTTAAATAAAAAAGACAATTACAAGAAAATATGTGATTTTTTAATATTCAACGTTAGCAACTATTTTACAGTTTGCATTCATTTTTATTAAGGATCTCTAAAATCAAGTAATCATAACATGGATAACTGATTTAATTCTTGTTTTGATTATTAACACTTTTCTGAGATGCTACTCAGGTTAAAATATTCCAGAATTCTAAAAAATAAACTGAGAAATTTCTGTTGCTCTGAAAAATTATAACCACTGTTGCAATAAAATGGACATTTTGGATATCTTGTATTGAATTAATACAAAAGACAAAAAAATTAAATTAGAATAGCATAAACTAATATCAAATATAGAGGTCTAACCCTGAGCAATAATACTGCACTTTTTTGGAGAATTTATTTATTTTAAACATGGCTACTATCATTTTTATGCTACATGAGACTGCTGTCAGTCAAACAAATATCTGTGATCTCAAAAAAAAATATATAAATAAATAATAATAATAAAAATAAAATAATATTAATAATAAATAAGAATGTCATTTTGCTCTTGTTATATTATAGAAACAGGTTAACCTTTATAAAATGTATGTTTTCATTCTGATAAGTATCATTAAAGAAAAAGAAGTTTCTTTATCAAACACTATAGGGCACAAAAAGAAAACTAATTCTGATTCAATCAAACTCAGTCAAGAGATGCACTACAATTCAAATGAAAAAAATTCAGGACTGTTCATGTACACACATGAAGTGCAAATAAATTATATTCACATACTGAAAAGGTAGAAATCACTAAGAAATTAAGTATAAATTACATCTTTATATTTTTGTTATTCATTATTCTTTATACTTTCATTATTCATTAGCCATCTTTGGAATTTTAAAGCACTGCTTCAGACATCATTACTGTAACTTCAGCAACAGGAACATGTGGTCACAGTAAAAAATAAATATTATTACATTATTTTTCTTTTCTTTTCTTCTTTTAGGCTATTTGGAAAATGCATAAAACTTTTTACTTTGAAAATCAAATTACATACAATATTAGTGAAGTATCTGTCCTTGTGTGCAACCTAAGCTTCTTAAAATTCAACACCTTTATTGTATATTACATAATAAAAGTAATTAGAACCTCATTTCATGCCAGTCCAAATCCTTGGGTGTGTTGGATAGCTTGCAAAAGTTTAGTGCGGAGAATTTCTTCACTTGAATAATGTGGCAGGTCCAATATGTTAAAGCAGGTATGAGCAACGGGAAGATGGCTGTCATCAACATGCATTGGCTGGATAAATATCTAACAATTAAAAGAAAATTTATTTGTAGTTTCTAAAGAAACAGCAATGAAGCAAAGAAAACAAAAATTACACATTTGACAACTCACAAAAACATGAACTGTGAGAAAAATAACTTGTTGATGTGAGCTGTAAAATGTGAGTTATAAATAAAAAGGTTTATACTAAATTATAAATTTCTGCTAAATTTCATTTAACAGAGAATTGAAAAGAATGTTACTGCTTTGATTATACTGTATAATAAGTTATTTTTGCAAACACTAATCCTGATTTTAAGCAGAAAAACACAGAAAGCTGGATTTTTGGATTGTCTTACAAGAAAAAAGGAAAAAAGTTTAAAAATGATAAAAACAATTGAATGCATAAAATTTCTCTGAACTGCCTACAGAGGAATCTTTGTCTGAAGGGGTGGAGGCTTCATACAGTATTACCCATTATGGCAAGCCAGAGGCTTTAGATCAATGGATATAAGCCATATGAAGAAAAACGATGATGTCTAGCTCACTTTCACATACACTAGAATGGGGGAGTGGGGATATATAGGGAGACATAGGATTATTATTATTTTATGCATTTTAGAAAATTTTCTTGGACAAACCAGACAAACTCATTAATGAGTTTAACAGATTTCTACTTTTACAGGCAGTATTAATGGACTTTATATACACAGCCAGGTTACAATATAGTAGTATGACAGAAAGTAAAGTTGACAACACAATGTCTTTTCCTATTTATACAGAGGTCAAAATTTCTAAACTATATATATACAGGGTGTCTCAAAAATACACGGCATAACTTCAGGAATGAGTTCCTCATATGTAGACAATAAAAATATTTTATATCAACATAGTTCGGGAAATGCTTGGTTTCTGAATTTTGAAGGTCTGTCTATGACACTTAACTGTTCACATCACCTTATAGTAATTGTTCAAAATGTCCATCTTCTGCCTGAATACAGGCCTCACATCGACATCTCATGGACTCGCGAAGACGATGCCAAATTCCTAGCATGTTTCGTATTGTTTCACAACCTGCCACAATTCGATTGCGGAGAGTTTCCACATCAGCTTCTGGAGTCGAATACACCAATGACTTTAAATGGCCCCGTTTAAATCAATGAGTGTGGAGGCCAGGCAGTTGGTCCACCTCTACCTACCCACTGACCAGGAAACCTTCGATTCAGGTAACTGCGGGCTAAGTGGCTGAAATGTGCGAGAGTGCCATCGTGCATGAAGTGCGCTTGTTGACGAATGTTCAGTGGCATGTTGTCCAAGAAATCAGGCATGTTGTTTTCCAGAAAGTTTCTATACGCCTGCCTTATCACTTATCACCAAATATAACCTTATATAACTTATCACCAAAAACACCCACTCAGATGTTGAGGCTGAACCGCTGTTAGTGATGTGATGGAAGAATTGCATGTGGGTTTTCCTCAGCCCACACATGCTGATTGTGAAAGTTTTGGATTCCGTCTTGTGTGAACTGTGCTTCATCTGTGAATATCATTAAGGTAGGAAAGTGAGGAGTTGTACCACACTGCTGCAAGAACCACTGGCAGAACATTACTCGCACAGGATAATCTGCTGGTGATAAGGCCAGTACCCATTGCAGATGGTAAGGATACAGTTGGTGTTCTCACAACACTCTCCAAATAGTTGAACGTTGAACAGCCAGTTGCATTGCTATTCTGCGTGTGCTGATTCCAGGAGTGGCATGCACAACATCCAAAATCTCCTCCTCTACTTCAAGAGTCGTAGATCTTGGTTGTCCTCTGTCGGCAGCACGAGGTATAAAGGTCCCATGTTCAGAAAGGTGGCGATGGATACCTTCAAATGTTTTCCTGTCTGGACATCTTCGTTCTGGAAATCTTTCGTGGTACAAACGACAAGCCTCCAGAGCACTGCTGTCTGCCAACCAGTACATAAAGTGCATATTCGCTTGCTCTGATTTGAGTACATGGTTGGAATGGAAAACCATCAGATTCTGTCAGTACTGTGTGATGAAGGAAATCACCTGCAGGAGATAAGACATTCCGGTTAATAACTCAGGAACCAAGCATTTCCGGAACTATGCTGATAGAAAATATTTTTATTATCTACATATGAGGAACTCATTCCTGAAGTTATGCCGTCTATTTTTGAGACACTCTGTATACACTCAGTGATCACTGAATTAGGATCAACCCGTTAGTAATGGACTATTCCGCATAACTCGCAGAATAAAAAGCTGAACAGCTTTGTACACTAGAGCAGTGGTGATTTGTATCTGGTCATAAAAATCAAAGTTTTCAACTAAGGTTTCAACTAAGGTCATCAAAATTGCAGGAGATTGCGCATCAGGTGCTTTCATATTGGAAATGTCATGTCTTGTCAGTTGTTCATGGACCACTGTGGTTAAGGCATACTAACAATGGCATCAAACGAGTCAAACCATCTTCCCCCCCCCCCCCAACAGAACTGCAAAGTTTTATGCTAGGTGGATGTTTGTGGTGAGAAAAGGGTGCATTGTATAGGCTCAACTGCAGGTTGCTGTGTGACAGCTGACATTAGCATTTTAGCATTAGCATTAGTAGAGGCATTTGATGCAAGAAAGCAAGCTTATGCAGCATCAGCCAAAAAAAAAAAAAAAAAACCACTTCCACTTCACCCCTCTGTTCGTTCAAAATACCTGTCCAGCTGAGCCTTAAACTTATTTAGGCTATCAACCTCCACCACAAGGGATGGAAGTCTGTTCCACCAACCAACCACCCGCTGGCTAAAGGCAAATTTCCGCACGTCTATCCTACATCTGTCTTTCCTCAATTTGAATTTATGCCCTCTCAGGTGATTTTTCTGAGCTAGAGGAAGAATCCCATCAGCATTGAGCATGCTTAAACCATTCAAGGCTTTATACACCTCTATCAGATCTCGCTGGTGCCTAGTCTCCAGACACTGTAATTTGCAAAACTTAAGCCTTTCTTCGTAAGAGCACCCCTTTGTTCCATTCACTAATCTTGTTGCCCTTCTCTGTACTCGTTCCAGCAGCTCTACATCCTTCTTGAAATGAGGCCTCCAGACCTGTATACAGTACTCTAGGTGTGGCCTGACCATCGCATTGCAATACAATATGGGAATGCAAGAACAATAACTAAATGACAAGGTGCCGCACAATCAGACGTATGGGGTTCCACAGCAGATGACCCAAGAGACACCCTCTCCTCACCATTGATCATCTTTGACGACAAATGCTGTGGTGCCAACAACGTGCTGGTTGGACACTGGAGGTCTGGAAACGAGTGTGCCAGTTGGATGAGTCCAAATACCTGGTGCAACACATTGACAGACACCTTTATGTGTGGTGCAAGCAACTCAAGTCTATGGACCCATTGTGCATGGTGCTCACTATCCAGCCTGGTGGCAGTGGTTGCTTAATATCGGGCATGTTTTTCTGGCAAGAACTAGGATCCCTGGTGCATATGGACCTGAAAGCGCCTCCGTAGCTAGGTGGGAAGGAGCAGCAGTGCGTAGCACACGCTTCTTGATTAGACCGGGGTTCCAGCCCGTCACCACCAAATACGGACGGTGCAGAAAGGTCAAGGGAATGACCACTGCATATTCCCGGAGCAATATGGCCTTAGTTGCTAATGCTCCTAAAAACCAAATAACAAACAACAAACAAGTATATGGACCAACATTTCACTGGTGAGGTCTAATGGCAGCTCTTAGGAGACCATGCACATCCTACAATGTTGCACTTTTTCCCCAGATAGAAATGGGATCTACTGAGACAATGTACCGTGCCAACAGGCCCACACTATGCACAAGTGGTTCGAGGAACATAGTGAAGATACTACCATCTTGATTGCCCTCAAAATTTGCCTGACTTCAGTCCAATTGAACACCTATGGAATGTTGTGGAATTGGAAGTGAGGTGTATGGACATGCACCTGTCAACTATCCCAAAACTGGGGAAAGCCTTCAGGCAGCATGGCTGCAGATCCCTACAGATGTCTTAAGATATCTAATGGGGTTAATGCCTAGGCAAATAGCAGCTGTTATCCATGCGAATGGTGGCACAACACGGTATTAGATAGGTGGTCATAATTTAGTCATCACTCAGCGATGACTGAATATACAGTGAAACTTCCCTTTAATGGACAGCCATGGGGAACGAGAATTTGTCCGTTAGAGAGAAGTGTCCGCTAACAAGAAGTCTGAGGGAGAAAAAAAAAAGAAAGAAAGAAAAATCGTTAAACGTTTAATGTAAAATTAAATTAAAATATATACAGATTTTTAACAATATTTTTGTAAATAATATACAATTACATACACAAGAGATAAAGAAAAATCGTTAAACGTTTAATGTAAAATTAAATTAAATTATATACAGATTTTGCACAATATTTTTGTAAATAATATACATACAATTGTGCTATGCTATGCATATTATGACTTTATCTTAAGAAAAATACATACAGTAATCACTTATTTTCTTCTGCACCTTCTTCCGGCTGATAATTTTGTTTTCAACACTTGTTTGGCGTGAAGAAACCATTGAAAGTCCTTCAGTATCTTCTTCAGCGGCGAAAAACATTTTTAAACGATTGATTTGTATGAGCGCTTCTTCTATTTTCAGCGGTGGTTCATCGTTAATATGTTCTTCGACAGAATGACCTCCTTCCATTTCTTCATCCTCATGAGGAACTTCTTGAAAAATATCGATGATAATGTCGTTGATATCTAGAGCACCATAGTCTGTAGTGAGGTTCAAGTCTATTTCTTTGTAGCCAGGATCACTTGTAGCGGAAGTATCGTACATAATCAATAGATGTTGAAGTTCTTGTTCTTCTTGGTACTCCACATTGCTGTTCACAACTTCAATTTTTGTGTTTGAGAAGCCAGACTTTACAAAACAGTTCAAGACAGTTTGTTTTCTAATTGCGTTTACTGAAGAGGAAATCCATTGAATCGAATCTAGGATGATGAGATACTTTACAAGGTCACTCGCACATGTTACATCGTTCATGTTTGCAATGAGATGTCTTAAAACACGTTTTCTGTAGTGAAGTTTAAAATTTTTTATTATCCCTTGATCCAAGGGCTGACACTCTGCAGATGTGTTTGGTGGCAGAAAAACGATTTGAATGTTGGACAATTCAATGTGCAGGTGAGATGCAGCATTATCCGTGAAAAGAATAATTTTTCTGTTTTGACGAATCATGTTTTGGTTAAGGTGACTTATCCATTCGCTCATGATATCTCGTGTCATCCATGCTTTTTTATTAGACTTCCAGTCAACATTCAAAACATTCAACTTTATGCCCTTGAAACAACGAGGATTTTGTGGTTTTCCTATAACAAGAGGTTGTTCAAAGTCTCCCAGCATATTTGTACACAATAGTACAGTCAAGCGTTCCTTGGAAATTATTCCACACTGGCACTTTTCGTTTTTTAGACTCATTGTTTTTTTCAGGAAGAGCTTTAAAAAACAACCCTATTTCGTCACAGTTGTAAATATCCTTAGCTTCAAAATCACGACATAAATCTTCCAATTTGACAGTCCACTCTGTTACAACCCCAGTATCAACAGATCCACCTTCACCACTTACAGTTTTCCAAGAAATTTTATGCCGAGTTTTGAACTTGTCTAGCCATCCCACAGAAGCTTTGAGCTCATTTACTCCCATAGATTTCGCAACCTCCAAAGCCTTTTCCCTAATAATAGGCCCATTAATGGGAATTTTTTTAGCACGTGCGCGACAAAACTACTCATACGTAACATTGTCAATTTGAAGTCCAACGGTTTTCGGGAATGATTTTTGAACCTGATCATTTCCATGTTGCCAAAATTGTTTGAGCAGTTCATTTTTTTTTCTTTAGGATGTGGCTTACCTGCGTCTTCCTGATTTTGAATTTTTCAGCGAGATTGTGAACACTATTTTTTTGCCGATCATACGCATTAATGAGTTCGACTTTATCTTTTAAAGTTAAATGTTTACGAGAAGACATTGTGCACTTCACACGAAACTGAACAAAACTGAAAACTGAAACTCAAAAGACGAAAGGCTGACCAAGTCCCTTCCTGCTCTGCACACACCGAATTCATCAGAAGTTTTACACGTGCCTTAAAATTCTTGAAAAAGGGTTTAGAACGGCGACGTAAACCTTGATAAAATTCAGAGAATCGGAAATAGAAAATAAACACACGATTGAGGCAATATGTGGAAGAAACGTTCCTAGAAAAAGGGCCGTGAGCTCGCCTGCTGTCCGTTATGGGGAGATCAAATTCAGTGCTAATCTAAATGAAACAGTGCAGATTGCTTGTCCGCGTCCGTTACAGAGAATGTCCTCTAGACAGAAGCTGAAAACACATTAAAACCAATAGAGGAGAGTTGGGGAATTTGAAAATGTCCGTTGTAGAGAGGTGTCCATTAGGAGAAGTTTCACTGTATTAAACATATTATGGATGTGTTTCTCAGCACAACAACACCTATAGGTCCTCATTGGTGTCAAATTTTTCATAATTTGCATTGAGAGCCTGGTTACCGATTTGACAGATACCTGTTTGGTTGGGCCTTTTTTTTTTTTTTTTTTTTCATCATTGTGAAAAGAGATGAACCTGGTAAGTATCTTCATTGTGGTAATTAGTCTATGTATTGCATCTTGTCTGAAGTCACTATTTTAGGTATGAATGCCAACTCAAACGTGCTCGGGGAGGATTTGACATTTATATTTGCTTGCCATTCACCTGATAAACTAATATTCCTTAGCATACAGGCGCTTCAGGATAGGGTGGGCTGCTGATCCCCAGATTTCAACAATATACAAGATCTATGCAAACAGTGAATATCACTAAACATTCAGCTCAGAGTTTCTACCAAATAATTTCTGGGTTTGGGATCTTATCTATTCTTCAGATATCACCAAGTCAAAGAATCACTGAAAGCATCCTAAAAGATATCATCAATTTCAAATAAAACATTAAAAAATACATCATGAGTTTGTTGCACTGACAATGCAACTAAGAGTTGAACAAAACTGCAATGGTTTATGATATACCATAACTCTAACATGCTGAGGTTGAATACTAGTAATATTTCCTTTATTCTCACAAGACCAGTGGCTCTTGAAGGTGCTCTCAAAATTAATAATAGCTCTATTATTAAAGAGACTTAATTCATTAACTGTAATCAGTAGATATTTCTCAAATATTAACAAAGAAACTTTTTTTTTTTTTTTTAATGTAAACCCCAAACATGAGAGGTATTAGAACCTATAGTACTTAGTACCATGCTTGGGTTGGAGGTTGAGAAGACGAAAGAAGATATTTGTTGACCGTGGACTTGAACTTCTGTAGACTGTAATTTTCAGGAAATACGTAAGAAGGAAGGTTGTTCCAGAAAACGGCAATTGAATGAATAAACGAGGAAGGTGAAAAGTTGGTTCTGTGAGTTTGAAGTTGGAAAGTAAATGGATGTTGGCCGCACTTGTTCGGACTGTTTTGAAAGAGAGAGCGGGAATTATAGAAGCCAATTCAGAAGAACAGTGCCCATGGAAGTATCTATAGAAGAGGCGTGCAGCAGAAACAGTATGTCTATGAGACAGCGAGTGGAGAGACTCTGTTAGAGATAAATCATTAATTAACCTAACTGCCCTCTTCTGAATGGAATCAAGAAGTCTGAGAGAGGTTTTGGGGGCACCACCCCACATGTGGGAACAATATTCCATGCCAGGGCGGATTTGCAATTTATACAGAGTGAGCAGCTGTTTGGAAGAAAAGTAACGCCAAGAGCGAAAGAGAAAACCAAATTTTTTTAGATGCAGAGAGAGCAATATTTGTAATGTGCTTGTGCCAAGAGAGATTAGAAGTTAGGGTAATCCCCAAAAGAGATATATCATTTTGCCTAGAAATCGGAGTGTCACTAAAGATAAGCATAGGAGCAGAAGAATCATTTTTATGAGATATAAGACAAGACTGAGTTTTAGAAGGGTTGAAATCTACTAAGTCGTCTTTGTCCCACTGCAGAATTACCTGAAGATTGGCATTTAAGGAATTGGTAGCAAATTTTCAAGAAGTTGAAGCTGACTGAACAGGGTAAGGTTTCTCAAAATGGAAAGTAGAATGCAATGTGCTATCATCGGCAAAACTATGGATATGATTTCCAGTCAATGGAAGAAGGTCATTAATATACAAGAGGAAAAGAGTGGGGGAAAGAACTGAACCTTGGGGGACACCGGCATAAGTGGAGAAGTTAGAAGACAGAGAGCCATCTACCATCACCCTCAGTGAGCGATCAGAGAGAAAACTGGATAACCAATTATTAAAAACAGTTGGCAAACCATAAGATGGAAGCTCGTTTAGAAGACCTTTATGCCAAACATGATCGAAAGCCTTTGAGATGTCAAGAGCAACTACTTGTGTTTCACCGAACCTTTCCATTGAATTAGTCCATAAATGGGTAACATAAGTCAGAACATCACCAGTGGATCAACACTGACGGAATCCATACTGACGATCGTTGATCAGGCAGGTTTCTAGGTAGTTTAAGAGTTGGCGGTTAATTGATTTCTCCATTACTTTATAAAGAGTAGAAGTAATTGCAATGGGATGATAATCGGATGGGAGGGATTTGTCACCCTTTTTAGGAACTGGCTGGATATGAGCAAATTTCCAAGCAGAAGGAAAAACGCCTTTCGAATAAGAAAGTGAAAAAAGGCGGAAAAGAATAGGAGTAAGTTCAGGAGCACAAGTTTTGAGAACAAGTGGAGAAATACCATCGGGATCTGGAGCTTTCTTAGCATCAAGATTCGTCAAAATCCTTCTGACATCCTTTTGATGAAAGAATGCAGGAGGAAGGGTGGGAGGTGTTTTACCAAGATCATTAATACATGAGTTGGAAGAAAAATGGGATGCTAGAAGGTCAGCTTTATCCTTGGCTGAAGTGACAACAGAACCATCTGGTTTGAACAGAGGTGGGAGCAGAGATGTGCAAAGGTTGCGGCCAATAGCTTTCGCAAGAGACCAGAATGCTCAGCTACCATGAGGGCAAGAAGCACGTTTTCTACACTTAGCCTGTTCAAACTCTAGTTTGGACTGATTAATAACTGCTTTACAATTGTTGCGAGCTTAGGTAGGCAGAAAACGAGACTGAAAAATTAGAAACAAGACAATTACGATATGCAACATTATTCTCTTGAACAGCCTTAGCACATTTATTGGAAAACCAAGGTTTAGACAAAGGACAAGATTTTAAAGTGGAGTGTGGGATAAAGGATTCCATTCCTGCAAGAATAATTTCACTGACACGATCTGAGCAAATGTTGACATCAGAAGTTTTGAAACAGTAATCCGACCAAGGAAAAGAAATCTCGCAGGTCATCCCATTTTGCATTCTTGTAATGCCAAACAACATGAGGTTGGAAATAGCCATGAGATAAAGACTCCATTGGAGAAGAGACAATCACCAAGTTGTGATCGGAAGTGCCTAAAGGACCTCTCACTTCAACCGTGTACTTAGAAGGGTTGTTTGTGGGAAAAAGATCAAGTGGTTTGGTTGTATGATTAGGAATGTACGGTATTCTTGTAGGTAAATGAACAATCTGCAAAAGGTCATTAGTAATTGCAAAAGTCTCAGCATCTCGACCAGCTGGGTTGGTGTGACTAGAAACCGGAAGTCAGCTGGAGTTATGAACATTAAAATCGCCAAGGAAAATTACATCACTCTTAAGAAAGTTGGACTATAGAAAGTCAAGTTTCAAAGAGAGGAAGTCAAAGAGCTCCAATTGATTAGTGGAGTTGGAGTTGGTAGAATGGTAGAGACAACAGATGAATTTGACAGAATGAGGTAGAGAGATTTTAAGCCAGAGAAGATTAAAGAGAGAAGGTTCCAAATTGCGAAGTCTCTAACAGGGAATATCAGAACGGACATATGCACAAGTACCACCTTTGAGGCGAAAGGAATCATACAGCGAATAATTTGGGCATCTGAGATGAGCAGTAGTTGAATCAACCAATAACTGAGATTCTATCAGAAAAAGTACATGGGTTTGGCAGATTGCAAGTGGAAATGGACATCGTTAAGATTAGAATAAGATCCACATATATTTGTGAAGTGAATTAGGAAGTGCTTGGGAGGTTTAGATCTTTTTGCAGATAAGCTGGCTCTATTAGTTTTATAATTCATGATGTATTCAATAGTAAGAAAAAGTGGGTGGGACATGCTGTATGAAGTAATGAAATTTTTGGATATGGCGTACACATGGTAAGAATATACCCAGATCCTTGACATAACGTGGCCTCGGCAATGCTTCCCGCATACACACTACTCGGACTCCCTCCAGTCACTATCTGGCAGAGTAGAGGTAGCAAGATTATACACTAGCTGTTCTAGAAGCCTCCTAAAGAGTTACCAATAGGTTCGGTCCGGTGTATTATTTAGCGGCCGGCCTGCGTACACAGTTTTAGAGCTGTACCCTTGAAATGTAAGGAATATTGGATCTCGCCACGTCATAACCTCAAAAGTCATCAATCATACTGCATGATGGAAGAGATAGGGAAGGGTTGACCGGAACTTAGCTCTAGAGACTAAACATGGGTTCCACCACTTCAAGCCTTCAATAAGCAAAGTGGTGGTATTGCACCGGTTGATGAGAGTCATCTACCATCTAGTACTGCCTCGTAACATTGAAGGGCGGCATTCCTCCATGTGGTTTTGGTGCCACACCTCGACCCCTGCTTACATTGGTTCACACCTGGGTGGTCACCCACCATGTACTTGTGCATGGAGGTTATACCCAGGATTACTAACAGTCCCACCATCGTGAAGGTGCAAGCAGAGGATTTGGCTGTCACAGACCGTTCAGACTTCGCCGAAATGTGGTTCACTTGACTTGAGTGTCACCCGAATATCAGTTCCATCAACGTTTTAAACTCCCAGATAGCAAGTGCAGCTTGTCTGGCATATCTTAGAGAATGTCTGTGACAACCTCAAGAACCACCAATAGCCAAGATGTAACTTGCAATACCTTTAAAGTAAACTGGAGGTAGTTTACTTTAAAGGTATTGCAAGTTACATCTTGGCTAATGGTAGTTTCAGAACGTGAAGGCTAAAATGTAACAAGTTAATGTGCAAGGGCAAACAGATGGAATATATGCATATCAAAATACTTTACTAAACAAAAATTTTTCAGACCATAAGAGATATATTTACTGCAAACCTTAATGATATTCTAGGTGGAAATTACTTTTGACTCTTAGGATGATAGATATGAGACTATTATCCAAAATATCACCTCAGTTTATGCTGAACAATAAAAAACAATAAAAATGAAATAAGAGAAAATACCATACATTTTCAGAAACAACTGACACCTCTAAAAAGTAAACTAGAATTCACCTTCACAAATCAAGGATTGCTAATACATTGTCTGTAACAAATCAAAACAGTGGTGTATTAGCAAGTATAACAAGTGATTCTTGACTCAGTGTGAAAGTTAAAGGAGTCAGTAGATTATCCACATTCAATCTCGTGTTGAGCTCTAACTTTCTTACCAGGTATCAGACTTACTCATTGATCCCTCAGCTCAACCAGAAAACCAACTCTCGGTGTCTAGTGATTCAGCTGGCATTAAGGCACTGTGGGCTCTAGGTGCCTCCATACGGATAGATGACCTGACAACGAGGAACCACAAGAATGCACAAATAAAATCACCCATATCTGTTTGGCATTTAGAAAAAAAAAACATAATCCCCTATTGGGAACAGGAAGTCCCTCTCACCTGTCCTTTCAAAAGCCACACGATGGACCTTGCTCATTTGCCATGAGTATCTCTACCACATTGAGCTGTCGGATAACCTAACAAAGCAGGGAAAAGGTATCTACATCTCCGAACTTGATTCCCATATATCTTCCTACCCAAATTGTAGCCATCATCAAAGAAGAGATCCAACTATCTAATTCTATGAAGCACCTGCCAGTCAAGGGTCAAAAATACTCAGCTTTTAAACTTGAGTATTTTAATAAAATCTCTCATCATCCATGTTACCAAATGGAGTGATAATTCTTCAATTTTATGAGACCATCTAACACAACAGGACCAGCACAGCCACAGCAAGATTCTAACCAGTTGACTAGTAATAACTATAAACTGTGGACCTCCTTGTAAAAATTCTGAACAGTCCTCATGATCTGAAACAATCATATCTTATCAACTTACTTATCTTATCTTAACAACTGTACTTATCCCATATCTCTAATGAAACACCAATCTCTGCCATCTCCTACATGCTTACTGACTCCATGCGAGAACATGGATATGCTCGACCATAATCACAGAGGTTACCATGTCCTACTGAAGGAAAATATAACAGATCAACTACCTTATTAAAAATTCCAACTACTATGATTCAGTTACTCCCTCAAAACACTCACAGCATTAGAAACAAAATTGACACCATGGAACAGTTAGATTCTTCTCTACATCAAGATGTGGATGAAGTGTGACCAGGAGTAACTTATAATCACTGTCCCAGCTAGATACATTTCTTCCTTTCCATCCAGAGACAGCAGGAGAGGAGGAGAATCTTCCATTTTTTATGACTAAACTCTTTTCACACTGCTTCAAGCTCTTCAAGTAGATCACAAGATTTGCAGCTATCTTTGTCAATCTCAAGATTCATTCTACTATACACCATGTGATTGTAGTTTATATTCCACCCCATCTCCACCTCAGGACCTTATCCTTGAGACAGCCACTTAAATCCTAAACCAGCTTCAACCTTCCATGTCAAAATCATGCATGCCAACTTCAACCTGGCCCCCTTAGCTTGATTATCTCAAGGTGCAGCTCCTTTCTCACCTTCATACTACAGGCATCTGCCTTATCTGTAAACTCACCACCCATGGGTCCCCACCCAACCTGACCTGATCCTAACGTCCATACCCGGCACCAGTGATCAATCCCCTGAGAGAATGCTCAACTCCAACCACAATCCACTTTTGATACTATTTCAACAACTAACTGTATGCCACCTTTTAGCAAGAAAATCAAAACTATAACTGTGTTTAGTCTCAAATTCTTAGACATACCAAGATATATCCAGGAAAACTCATATTGCATTTTCACCCAGGGGAATTCAAGCTGTGGACATTGATTTAGCTCTCACCATTTTAATTGACTGAATTGTCTCTGAGATGGGCTATGTAATAATGACAAAGGCCACAACTGCTGCTCTCTCTAAGGTAGCGGTTCCCAACCTTTTTTGACTTGCGAACCCCTTTCAACATAATATTTTTAATGCGAACCACTAAGCCTATATTTCTGAAATCGTATTTTTCTGAATTTTTATTATAAAATATTTCCAGTACTACATTTTTATAAGCGACATTGCATAATAATAAAAATTATTATTAAGTATTATTTATTTATTTATTTTTTTTTTTGGTCGAGATTCAGTATCGGGTACAGCCAATGAGAACGAAGTGAAAGAAGGCAGCCGGCTCCACCCAGTGGGCGGAGTCAATGACGTCAGACAATCACAACTGACACGCAGTGCGTGTCACCTCGTGCCGCGCCGTGTTAGTTGTGTGTGTAGCTTGTGCCGCACGTGTTAATAGTGTTTTGATGTCACGTGGTTGCGGTATAATAATCGGTCTTAATTTCATTCGTAAATTAAAGGTAAAGTTAAAAAATGTGGGGGGGGTGGGGGCAGGAGCCCCCAGAAAAAAAAAAAAATTAAATAAATTTTTTTTTCCTGAAAAATAAAGTAATTTCGAAATGTCGACTGAGGAAAGTGACGTGGCCACTTTCCTCCTCTTCTGAGCCTTCTCATTGGCTCATTAGTAATTTAAAAAAATCACTTATCCGAATTTCAATGTGCAATAAAAAATAAAAGTAGTGTGAGAGCGACCCGAAAATCCGCTCAAACGGGGGTCTGGGGACAGAGCCCCCAGAAAAAAAAATTAAATTAATTTTTAAATGTCGACTGATGAAAGTGACATGGCCACTTTCCTCCTCTTCTGAGCCTTCTCATTACTAATCACTGATTAGTAATTCCTAAGTGCTTCTGCCGTATTCCTTTGTTTTAGGTATGTATTCTAATTTTTTTGTTCTGTGTTTAACCTATTTTTATTGCGCAATTTTCAATTTCGTGGTGTTTCTTCGTGGTTAATTGATGTTTGTGAAATAGTCTTTTCTGCGATTCCCGGTCGAATTTTACGTTGTGCTGTATTACCTGCGATCGAGAAAAGGGTTAGTTTTTTAATTTTAGTTTAAAGGGTTAGTTTTTTAAAGGTAGTAAAGGCGAACTACAAAATAAATAAAATTCTAATTTTTTTGTTCTGTGTTTAACCTATTTTTATTGCGCAATTTTCAATTTCGTGGTGTTTCTTCGTGGTTAATTGATGTTTGTGAAATAGTCTTTTCTGCGATTCCCGGTCGAATTTTACGTTGTGCTGTATTACCTGCGATCGAGAAAAGGGTTAGTTTTTTAATTTTAGTTTAAAGGGTTAGTTTTTTAAAGGTAGTAAAGGCGAACTACAAAATAAATAAAATTCTAATTTTTTTGTTCTGTGTTTAACCTATTTTTATTGCGAATTTTCAATTTCGTGGTGTTTCTTCGTGGTTAATTGATGTTTGCGAAATAGTCTTTTTTGCAATTCCCGGTCGAATTTTACGTTGTGCTGTATTACCTGCGGTCGAGAAAAGGGTTAGTTTTTTAAATTGTTCAGTTTATTTGCCTTTCATTTTAGCGAAATTTCGGATTAAATTACCTTTTCCCCTTTCCTTTTTCATCATCTTTTTAGCTCAATCAGACTTATTCAAATGTCACGTGACATTTCGTGAAACCGTAGAAACGTGTATTTTGGTATTTGTATTTTTCTGATTATCGGGTTTATTCTTTGTTTTCAGCCGCCACATTCGTTGCTGTGCTATGTGCCATCTGCGTGTCACTTCGCATCCGCCCGGCAAGGAGAGGAGGGGGAACGCAGTGAGTGGGTGGAGTCACAACCCGTCAATCGCTGCTTTTCCCCTTCCTCTCCTCGCCACCATTTTTGGTGGCCGTACCCCATATTGAATCTTTACCATTTTTTTTTATGTGAACCCCAAACACGAGAGGTATTAGAACCTATAGTACTTAGTACCATGCTTGGGTTGGAGGTTGAGAAGACGAAAGAAGATAATTGTTGACATTGGACTTGAACTTTGTAGATTGTAATTTTCAGGAAATACATATGAAGGAAGGTTGTTCCAGAAAATGGCAGTTGAATGAATAAATGAGGAAGATGAAAAGTTGGTTCTGTGGGTTTGAAGTTGGACAGTATGTGGATGTTGGCTGGTGGCGGCACGTGTTCGGATTGTTTTGAAAGAGAGAGCAGGAATTGTAGAAGCCAATTCAGAAGAACAGTGCCCATGGAAGTATCTGTAGAAGAGGCATGCAGCAGAAACAGTACGTCTATGAGAAAGCGAGTGGAGAGACTCTGTTAGAGATGAATCATTAATTAACCTAACTGCCCTCTTCTGAATGGAATCAAGAAGCCTGAGAGAGGTTTTGGGCGCACCACCCCACATGTGGGAACAATATTCCATGGCGGGGCGGATTTGCAATTTATACAGAGTGAGCAGCTATTCGGAAGAAAAGTAATGCTAAGAGCGAAAGAGAAAACCAAGTTTTTTAGATGCAGAGGAAGCAATATTTGTAATGTGCTTGTGCCAAGAGAGATTAGAAGTCAGGGTAATCCCAAAAGAGATATATCATTTTGCCTAGAAATCGGAGTGACACTAAAGATAAGCATAGGAGCAGAAGAATCCTTTTTTGCGAGATATAAGACAAGACTGAGTTTTAGAAGGGTTGAAATCAACTAAGTTGTCTTTGCCCCACTGGACAATTACCTGAAGATCGGCATTTAAGGAATTGGTAGCAGATTTTCGAGAAGTTGAAGCTGATTGAGCAGTACAAGGTTTCTCAAAATGGAAAGTGGAATGCAATGAGCTATCATCGGCAAAACTATGGATAGGATTTCCAGTTAATGGAAGAAGGTCATTAATGTACAAGAGGAAAAGAGTGGGAGAAAGAACTGAACCTTGGGCGTTAGTGGAGAAGTTAGAAGACAGAGAGCCATCTACCATCACCCTCAGTGAGCGATCAGAGAAAAAACTGGATAACCAATTACTAAAAACAGTTGGCAAACCATAAGACGGAAGCTCGTTTAGAAGACCTTTATGCCAAACATGATCAAAAGCCTTTGAGATGTCAAGAGCAACTACTTGTGTTCCACAGAACCTTTTCACTGAATTAGTCCATAAATGGGTAACATAAGCCAGAATATCACCAGTGGATCGACACTGTCGGAATCCATACTAGCGATCGTTGATCAGACGGAAG
The DNA here is from genome assembly GCF_048544385.1 of Mastigoproctus giganteus. NCBI lineage: Eukaryota > Metazoa > Arthropoda > Arachnida > Uropygi > Thelyphonidae > Mastigoproctus > Mastigoproctus giganteus. The sequence goes on along the minus strand of NC_143582.1, from coordinate 87,710,300 downwards.
GTTTCTAGGTAGTTTAAGAGTTGGCGGTTAATTGATTTCTCCATTACTTTAGAAAGAGTAGAAGTCATTGCAATGGGACGATAATTGGATGGGAGGGATTTGTCACTCTTTTTAGGAACTGGCTGGATATGAGCAAATTTCCAAGCAGAAGGAAAAACACCATTGGAATAAGAAAGTGAAAAAAGGCGGCAAAGAATAGGAGTAAGTTCAGGAGCACAGGTTTTGAGAACAAGTGGAGAAATACCATCAGGACCTGGAGCTTTCTTGCCATCAAGATTCATCAAAATCCTTCTGATATCCTTTTGACGGAAGACCACAGGAGGCATTGAATGGAGCGTGTTGGGAATGGTGGGAGGTGTTTTACCAAGATCATTAATACATGAGCTGGAAGAAAAATGGGACGCTAGCAGGTCAGCTTTATCCTTGGCTGAAGTGACAACAGACCCAACAGAGGTGGGAGCAGAGATGGGCAAAAGTTGCGGCCAATAGCTTTGGCAAGAGACCAGAATGCTCGGCTACCATTAGGGCAAGAAGCAAGTTTTCTACTCTTAGCCTGTTCAAACTCTAGTTTGGACTGATTAATAACTGCTTTACAATTGTTGCGAGCTCTGGTGTAGGCAGAAAACGAAACTGAAGAATTAGAAAGAAGCCAATTACGATATGCAACATTCTTCTCTTGAACAGCCTTAGCACATTTATTGGAAAACCAAGGTTTAGATAAAGGACGAGATTTTAAAGTGGAGTGTGGGATAAAGGACTCCATTCCTGCAAGAATAATTTCACTGACACGATCTGAACAAATGTTGACATCAGAAGTTTTGAAACAGTAATCTGACAAAGGAAAAGAAGAAAAGAAATCTCGCAGGTCATCCCATTTTGCATTCTTGTAATGCCAAAAAAAGCGATGTTGGGAATAGCCATGAGATAAAGGTTCCATTGGAGAAGAGACAATCACCAAGTTGTGATCTGAAGTGCCTAAAGGACCTCCCACTTCGACCTTGTACTTAGAAGGGTTGTTTGTGAGAAAAAGATCAAGCGTATTGGCTGTATGATTAGGATTGGCCGGTATTCTTGTAGGTAAATGAACAATCTGTGCTAGGTCATTAGTAATTGCAAAAGTCTCAGCATCTCGACCTGCTGGGTCGGTGTGACTAGAAAACGTAAGCCAGCTGGAGTTGTAAACATTGAAATCACCAAGGAAAATTACCTCACTGTTAGGAAAGCTGGACTGGAGAAAGTCAAGTTCCAAAGAGAGGAAGTCAAAGAGCTCCAAATGATTAGTGGAGTTGGGAGAATGGTAGAGACAACAGATGAATATGACACAATGAGGTAGAGAGATTTTAAGCCAGAGAAGATCAAAGAGAGGAGATTCCAAATTTCCAAGTCTCTGACAGGGAATATCAGAACGGACATATGCACAAGTACCACCTTTGAGGCAAAAGGACTCATGCAGCGAATAATTTGGGCATCTGAGATGAGCAGTAGTTGAATCAACGGATAACTGAGATTCTGTCAGAAAAAGTACATGGGGTTTGGCAGACTGCAAGTGGAAATGGACATCGTTGAGATTAGAATTGAGACCACGTATATTTGTGAAATGAATTAGGAAGTCCTTGGTAGGTTTAGATCTTTTCGCAGATAAGCTTGCTCTATTATTTTGACAATTCATGGTGTATTCAATAGTAAGAAAAAGTCGGTGGGGCATGCTGTGTGAAGTAATGAAATTTTTGGATATGGTGTACACGTGGTAAGAATATACCCAGATCCTTGACATAACGTGGCCTCGACAATGCTCCCCGCATTCACACTACTCGGACTCCATCCAGTCACTATCTGGCAGAGTAGAGGTAGCAAGATTATACACTAGCTGATCCGGAAGCCTCCTAGAGAGTTACCAATAGGTTCGGTCTAGCGTACTAACTAGCGGCCGGCCTGCGAACACCGTTTTAGAGCTGTACCCTTGAAATGTAAGGAATATTGGACATCGCCATGATGTTCATCATAACCTCAAAAGTCATCAATCATACTGCATGATGGAAGAGATAGGGAAGGGTTGACTGGAACTTAGCTCTAGAGACTAAACAATGGGTTCCACCACTTCAAGCCTGCAATAAGCAAATTATTATACTTTATAAAGCAGTTATTAATAAGTCCAAACAAGATTTCGTACAGGCTAAGAGTAGAAAACTTGCTTTTAGTCCAAATGGTAACTGAGCATTGTGGTCTCTTGCTGCAATTTTTGCCCATCTCTGTTCCCACCTCTAACAAAACCAGATGGTTTTGTTGCCACATCAGCCCAAGATAAAGCTGACTTGCTAACATCCTATTTTCCTTTTAACTCATGTATTGATGATCTTGGTAAATCAGCTCCAACCATTCCTAGCACACTCCATTCAATGCCTCCTGTGGGCTTCCGTCAAAAGGATTTTGATGAATCTGATGCTAAGAAAACTCCAGGTCCTGATGGTATTTCTCCACTTGTTCTTTAAACTTGCTGTGCTCCTGAGCTTACTCCTGTTTTGTGTCATCTTTTTTCACTTTCTTATTCCAAAGGTCTTTTTTCTTCTGCTTGGAAATTTGTTCATATCCAGCCAGTTCTTATGAGATATCTGGAGAGTAAAGTTTGAATCCAATCTTTGAAAGATTGGTAATATAAGAAAGCCTTAATGTAACTTGAAAGAAGCAAGCCCTCTCAAACTCTTACTACATAAGGTGCTCAGTATGCCGTAACTCTAATTTTTGGTTGGCAATAAACCAAATCAGTTGGCTATTTATAATCCACTCCATTACTCTGCACAGATAGCTGGTAAGGAATTTGGGCTTGCAATGACTCAGGTCTCTGGGATATTTTCCTGATTTTTAATAAGGTGAGGACATTGGCATCAAGCCAGGTTTCTGGACTGGCATTTCCTAAGACTATTCTATTACAGAGTAGGAGCAGCATGTTAAGTGCTTGATACCTAAGTTGATAACTATCATTATGTAATGAATCTGGATTTATTCTGGATTATAAATCCACATCTGGTTGTGGATTTATTGGATGATTGTTTTCTACATCAGCATGTTCGTGAGGCAACAAGAGGGAGCAATACTCTTGATCTGATTATCAGTAGTGATTCTTCATGCATTAAGAATCCGCAGATAAATGAACCACTAGGTGGCAGTGATCACAGTGTGTTGAAGTGGGATTTACTCAAGGAGGTAACTACCATCAGAGAGTAAAGGGAAGGGTTTTTGTTTTCGTAAAGGCGACTATGATGGTCTGAGACAGTATTTAAATTCTATACAGTGGGACCAACTGATGATGTTACCAACAGCCAACTCAAAATGGGAAGCATTCAAGGAACTAATCTTGGAGGCTACCAGGCTTTACATACCAACTAAGAAATATTGTTCAAGGTTTAGGCCTAAATGGTTGTCAGATGAACTAATGAGACATGTGGCAGAGAAGAAAAATGCATGGGATACATACAAATTAATGTGTGACATGGAAGCCTATGATAGATATAAGTTGGTCTGTAACCAAGTCACAAAGGAGATTAGGCAGGCAAAGGCAGACTACGAAAAATCCTTGGCAAAGGATGCAAAGAAAAACAGAAAAGAGTTCTTTACCTATTTAAACTCAAGAAGGAAAGGGATGAATCAGATTGGTCCACTGGATATTGATGGTTCAACAGTTGAGGATCCTGCTCAGGTGGCTAACAATCTAAACGAGTATTTTGCATCTACATTCACACATGAGGAGTTATTCAGGAAGGAGAATGATGTAGGTAAAGTAAACATTGGCAGTGAGCTGGATGATTTTGTAATAACTGAGAGGAAAGTGGAGGAGAGATTGTTGAGGATAAACATAAAAAAGGCACCTGGGGTGGATGGGATCTATCCAGTTATATTAAAGGAGGCGGCAAAGGAAGTAAGCAAACCCCTAGCCATAATTATGAGAGCTTCTTTGGACTCAGGGGAGGTACCCATAGACTGGAGATGTGCAAATGTAACCCCAATTCACAAAGGAGGATCAAAGGCTGACACAAGTAATTATAGACCTGTTAGTTTAACTTCTGTTCCAGGTAAATTAATGGAGGCACTGGTTAAAGAAGCACTGCAGGATCATCTAGACAAGAATTCAGTTATAGCTCAGACGCAGCATGGTTTTGTTAAGGGCAGGTCTTGCCTGACCAATTTGATTGGATACTATGATGTAGTCACAAAAGAACTGGATGCAGGGAATAACTTTGATATTATATATTTGGATCTTAGAAAGGCTTTTGATACTGTTGCACATGGAAGACTGCTGCACAAATTGGGGCAGTGTGGCATTGGAGGCAAATTGCTGCTATGGATAAGGGGATGGTTGAGTGGCAGAAGACAGAGAGTGGTAATCAATGGACACTGCTCAATGTGGACTAATGTTATTAGTGGAGTTCCTCAGGGTTCAGTGTTGGGTCCATTGTTGTTTTCTGTGTTTATGAATGATATTGATGATGGGATATCAAGTTCAATGTCCAAGTTTGCAGATGATACAAAGGTTGGCAGGGTTGTTAAGGACAATACTAATGATATGCTGCTGCAACAGGATCTGGAAAGGTTGAACAGATGGGCTGAGAGGTGGCAAATGAAGTTTAACATTGACAAATGTAAAGTACTACATATGGGAAACAGTAACCCCAGATCAACGTATCAACTCTGTGGTACTACGCTGACAGTGGTAGAGAATGAAAAGGACCTGGGGGTAATTGTGCAGGCAGATATGAAGTTCTCTGAGCAGTGCAGACGAGCTGCAAGAGTAGCTCATGGTGTCTTGTCAATGATATACAGGAATTTTTCTAGCAGGGATAGGGATGTGATTATTCCCTTGTAGAAGGCATTGGTCAGGCCACACCTTGAGTACTGTATACAAGTCTGGAGGCCTCATTTCAAGAAGGATGTAGAGCTGCTGGAACGAGTACAGAGAAGGGCAACAAGACTAGTGAATGGAACAAAGGGTTGCTCTTATGAAGAAAGGCTTAAGTTTTGCAAATTACAGAGTCTGGAGACTAGGCATCGGCGAGGTGATCTGATAGAGGTGTACAAGGGTTTGAATGGCTTGAGCATGCTCAATGCCGATGGGATTCTTCCTCTTGCTCAGAATAATCACCTGAGAGGGCGTAAATTCAAATTGAGGAAGGACGGATGTCGGATAGATGTGCGGAAATTTGCCTTTAGCCAGCGGGCAGTTGGTTTGTGGAATAGACTTCCATCACTTGTTGTTGAAGTTGATAACCTAAACAAATTTAAGGCTTAGCTGGACAAGTATTTCGAACGAACGGAGGGGTAAAATGGGATTAGTGGTTGTGCTTTTTTTTTTTTTTTTTGGCTGATGCTGAATAAGCTTGCTTTCTCTTGTAATACCTCTTGTAATCAGTAGTATTCATTAATAAACTAAACCAGAAAATTTGGCTTCTTTATTTAAAGATCACCAATGAGAAAGCACTTTCATTGGAAGATACAGTCCAATTCTGAAATTCACATAAATTGAGAGAGAAAAAAAAAAAAGGTATGCAGTATCCTCCTTATCTGTGAGTCACAAAAAGGTTAAAATTTTATCATGAAATAAGAAATAAAAGCATAACAGCAATCCTTTTTGGCAGCTTACTGTAAGCCAGATAAAATTGGTTTGTGCCTGAGTTTAGCCTGCCCATCCATGATCTTATGTTACCAATCCCGAAATCACAATAAATAACATCAATTTCTACAAATGGTAGAAGATGAAAATTGTTACCTTTACTGCCTTCATTCCCAGAATAGGAATTCTGTCTGATCCAGTAAGAAATACTATTGAGAAAAAAAATAAATAGATTAAAAAATATATATATATATATTTTTAAAGAATTATATAAATAATTATTGTTTTCTGAACTTCCATGTATATTATGCACTACTTCAAGCACATTTTAATTTAAAAATTAAACACTTTCATATTAATGCCACCAGTTGTAGAAGAAAATAATCTCTGTAATTCAAAACTCAATCTGAAAGGCCCAGTAACCTAAATGCCTAACTTCTCGTTATTCAAGAGTTACATGCAAAGCATGGACTGAATTTATTAGTGCATGTCTATGGTATCCCATCCTACATGTGCAAATTAAATTTACAACTGATTGAATTTCAAAGGAAGGTTTTAATTAAAGGGCCTAAGTGGGAGAATGAATTAAGAAATATTAGTGCAAATGCTATCCTTCTTTTAACAGTCCTGCCCTGCCAAACAAAAGAAGGGAAAAATGGAAAAGATAAGGCTTTTACATGAACTTAATGCCATGGTATTATACTACATCGAAATAAAAAGAATTTCCAAAAATGGAATTATTTTTAAAACATGTTACCTTCCTAACAGATGTTTCAACAGTCTCACCAACAACACAAGTCAATACAAATTTGACAAAGCCTACAAAGAGTTGTTAAGATGGTGATTTAATGGTGCAAGAACTGCTATGGCCATACTGCAACTATTCATATGCTATCAATGGAAAAGGTATGTAGATTAATTAAAGGCAATCATATATGTGAATTCATTTCAGGTAACTGAATAATTTAATCAAATTGTCATTATTTCCTATGATGTGGTATAATGCAAATGACTCAAATAAATTTTGCAAAAGATAAGGCTGCATTTCTGTCAGTTTGGTAGTGTAGATAGTCTTTCAGGATGTGCACACAGTCAACAAAAAGTGACAATGAATGCACTGTGGAGAACCTTCTCTTATGAGAAGGCAGGAATGCATCAGTTGGGTGTGGCCAATTTGTGTTCTGGCAAAAACAACAACTTCATCATGTCTGTTGCAAAGCATATGAGAATAGATGCAGTTGTATGATATGTGCTACTCAAAGAGTGTACTGTTGTACAGGGTTGTTAAAATTAAAGTATCCCTATGTAGAGGACTGTTGAGCAAGTTATAAGGCTTGTACTGAAGAGAAATTTGGACAACCGGTACAATAAAGAATGCACTCACCATTTATTGGGAAAAAAAAAATTAGTTACAAAATTTGTCACTGTATGTATGGTGCGTAACTATCTTAGTTACGATTATGCAAATAACGTAAGTTATTTGCATAATTGTAATTTATAGCCACAGCGCCACTACTCAGCTCTACTGTACTGTATAAAAGCAAAGCAGTCTCTTCAAAATCATACAGTAGATGTTTGCCTGAACTACAGTAGATGTTTGCCTGAACTACAGCAGCAATGCCAACAACGTTGCAGGAAAAGGTGCTATTAGTGAAGCTGTCAGAACAGCAACAATGCAGCTGCGGCTATCAGAGAATTCCAGCATCAGAAGTGCATAAGGCGTGGACCTATGACTGCTTGTGCTGTCTGCAAAATGATTGCAAAATTTGAAGCGACAGGACATCTTGGTGTTCGTGAAGTGGACATGCTGTATTCCACCGTAAAGCTAGTAATGTGTCAGGTGTTGCAGTACTATCCTTACAAGATGCATATGCTAGAGCAGCTAAAGCATGGTGATGCAGATATTCAATTCACATACTCATGCACTTCACTTTCTGCTGTGAGTGATAGCAGACATCACTTGGCCATGAAACATCCTTTGGAGTGATGAAGCCCACTTCTGCTTAAATGGACAAGTGAATAAGCACAACTGTCGCATTTGGGCAACAGAAAACCCTCGAGTTATCTAAGAGGTCCCGTTGCATTCTCCAAAAGTGAAGTGTGGTGTGGATTTACAGACACATTCATGATTGGGCCATATTTTTTTGAACAGGCAACACCGACTGGACCCGCACCTGTTCTGTCACTGGTTGTTGTTATTTGGTTTTTTAGGAGCATTAGTAACTAAGGCCACATTGCTCCGGGATATGCGGTGGTCATTCCTTGACCTTTCTGCATCCTCTGTATTTGGTGGTGATGGGCTCGATCCGTCACTGGACAGCGATATTATGAAATGTTGGCAAATTTTGCAATACCAGTGCTGCAATGTGAGTGCTTTCAGGATACAATATTAATGAAAGACAGTGCACCACCCCACATCCACCATTGTGTCCAAAGATTACTAAGGCAACGTTTTACAGACAAATGGGTCATCAGCAGTTGTTTCCAGACATCTTGACCACCCCGATCACCGGACTTCCCCCCTTGCAACTTTTGAGTGTGAGGTTTTTTGAAGAACCAGGTGTATCGGGAAGGATGTCACATTCTGGCAGATCTGAAGGACAGCATTAGACGTCATGTGCTGGCTATTCCAGTTGACTTGTTACATTTTGCTGTAGAAAACGCTGTTCTTCGAATGGAAACTGTTTTGACCAAAATGGAGGACACATTGAACAATTGTAGCGCTGTTCAAGTGATTTGTATTGCCATAGTGCCATATAGTGACAAATTTTGTAACAAATTTTTTTTTTTTCCCCAATAAATGGTGAGCGCATTCTGTATTGTACCTGTTGTCCAAATTTCTCTTCAGAAATATAACTTGCTCCAGAGTCCTCTACATAGGGATACTTTAATTTTAACAACACTGTACTTTTGGGACGTACACATATTTACCCCAGGGGCTCACATCTGGTGAGTATGGGCTTGGCACACCCAGGGTCCTGAGCTGAAGATCATCATTCTTCTCTTTCTTAGTGATTCCCTTCTACTTTCTCTCTCTCTCTCTCTCTCTCTCTCTCTCTCTCTCTCTCTCTCTCTCTCTCTCTCTCAGCGTAACTCTGAAATTTTTTTTCTGGTGCAGAATAAGCCTCAGGCTTCCTTGCACTATGTGGCTAGTAATATAACTACAAAAGTCATGGGACACTTGGTAATTATGAACAAAGAAATTAATAGTGTGTTGGCCCAACTCTAGCTGTAATGACTGCATTGTGAAAGACATTCTGCTAATTTCTGATAGACAGCTGGTGGCTGAGCTCTGCTTCTCTGCATTTGTGAGCTACACTGAAGGCCATCTTCTTGTTGTTTTAATTTATCTTAAAGTTGCACAAATGGGCTGCATTCAATGATCTGTGCTGGCCGGCCACTATAATATTCTGATGTTATTCTTTCAAACCATACATTCAAAATCACTGCTTTGTGACAAGGTGTGAAGGCCCTAAGTTGGGGAATTTTTTTTTTTTTTTGGTTGGTGCAGCATAAGCCTCAAGCTTCCTTGCACCATATGGCTAATAATAATAATATAGTACAGCAGGCCCCGTTAAAACGCGGTTCGCTTTACGCTGATTCGCTATAATGCTGTTCTTATATTATAACCCGCATCTGACTATAACACTCTTTTACAGATTGCATTTTTGGCATATTTAACGAAATCGTTTCATTTGATGGAGTCAATAGCTTGAAAATGAATACCAAAACAGCATTAAAACGTTTCCCACACCGACTTAAGAAATTTTCCCACGCTGAGTGAAATTTTCTCGCACGCTAATTTAATTGCAGTACAGTCACTTGTTACGTAGTTCCGAGATCAACATTTTAAAAAATAATGATCAAGTATATTGCTTGAAATATTTGCGTTATATGCATTTATCCGAAGTCTAGTCATCACTCAGTACAGTATTATTATTATTATTATTAGCCATATAGTGCAAGGAAGCCAGAGATTTATGCTGCACCAGCCAAAAAAAAAAAAAAAAAATTCCCGAGTTACCCTAATAGAGAGAGAGAGAGAGTCAAAAAGGAATCACCAAGAAAGAGATGAATGATGATATCCAGCTCAGGACCCTGGGTGTGCCAATATTAGACATCGTGCATATTGGACAGTTTACTTGAACACTGTATCGTAATTAATGCAACCAACGCAGTTACAGTTACATTTTCGAAGAGTTAATAATGGCCGATAAGAATGAAAAAGCAATGTGTGGGCGCCGTACGATGACTATAAATGTAAGAAAAAGATTGAATATGAAAATTAAATTAGATGTTTTGAAACGAATCCATTGCCGTCAGCGACAAGTGGATGTGTGCCGTAATTTTTGGACTTGCAAGTTTAGCTGTAAGAACAATTATAAAAAAATAAAGAATTAATTTTAGCAGCGGGAAAGATAGCTGTTCCACTGTAAGCAATTAGGACAAGGCTGGCTATTAGGATTGAAATGGAAAAGACTTTTAACTAATTTTATTGAAGATAATGTCCAATGCAGAATTCAGTTAAGTTAAATTTTATTAAAAAAAAAAAAAAAAAAAAAAAGAGAGAGAAAGATTAGCCAATATGATGATCTGAAGAAAACTCACCTAAAAAAAAAAAAAAAAAATGTGGAACCATTTAAAACTGGTAAGGGCTGGTTGAATAGATTTAAAATCTAGGGAGAAGCCGCAAGTGCAAATCAAGGAGCCGAAACTTTCAAAAAAGAACTTGTTAAAATTATTGAAGAGAGGTATCATGTGTTATACTTCTCAACAAGTTTATAACATCAATGAAGCACAACTTCATTGATGTTATAAACGAATTGATGTTATGAAAAACATTGATGTTATGAAACGAATGTCTAAAAGAAGTTTCATATTGAAAGAAGCAAAAAACATGCCAGGTTTCAAAGCGGCGAAGGATCGGGTGACTATTGTTGGGTGGTAACGCTGTGGGGGATTTAAAATTAATACCCCTTTTAGTTTCTTTAGAAGAGGGCCAAAGTTCAACCCAAAATCGACACATTTTTCATGATTAAATTCATCAATTAAATTAAATCAATTAAAATCAATTAAGATCAATTAAATTCATGATTTAATTGGAATTTTAAGTTTAATTTTGATACGTAAGTAGTTACCACATAATTATATATGTATGTAATACTGAAAAATATGTACAAATATTTGAATATTAAATATTTTGACCTCGTTTGTGCATCTTTTCACTACCGTTTATTATTGATTAGGATATATCCTATGGCACTGACCGTAACTTACAAATACATATGTTACCTTATAGGAATGATGAGCTCGCTTTGTGCGGATTCACTTAGTGCTCTGTTTTTCCAGAACGAATTATCAGCGTTAAGCGGGGGTCACCTGGATTGTCAAGAACACAAAGGTAGGATGCAGAATTCATGGCTACATGCTTTATGATTAGCAAACCTAGTCCATATCACAAGAATGACATTTCTTCCGGCAATTTTACAGTTAGAGTTGCAACCTTTTCAAATCAAGAGTAGGAGAGTACATTTTCAAATTAAAAAGTAGGAGGCAGGGAGAATTACTTAACAAGTACAGGTCATTGAAAAAAAGCCGTGAATTAGGGTTGAATTTGAAAGTGTCTGCAATTCTGCCCAGACACGATAGGAGGGAGTATATGATGAAAGCCTTGTCGATCAATTCGGCCCTGGAAAGATTGTGCAAGGCTCAAGGGGTAGAATCTTCTTCAGCCTGGTCTGTACTTGTTAACAGAAAGGACTGCTTCTACACAGATGGGATACACTTAAATAGAAAGGGTGCAAGAATATTTGCTGATGCTATCAAAGCAGTGTTAGATGGGTTGGAAAACTGCAAGCTTGGGGGAATACACAGATTAATAGATTAACAGTAGCCACTGGCAGAGGTGAAAGTGATTCTTGCACCGCTTCTATTGGAATGAGCAGAAGCCTGGAAAACAAGATGCAGGATCTTTCAGAGACTGCTGGGAGTCATTGGGGTACAAGTAAACACATGGGTTGTGTTAGGGTAGCTAAGAAGAGAAACAGGTGCACCAATGCCAGGAGTTTGGTAAATAAATTTGATGAATTTGAGGTGTTTGTGAAAACATCAAAGGCTGATATTGTTGGGATATCAGAGATGTGGTGGTGTCACACAGATATAAGGAATGGAGAACTGGAATTTGGGGAGTACAATATGTACAGGAAGGATTGCAGTTTGGATTGTGGTACATATGGATTGTGAGGTTTTAACTTTCAAAAAATATATTATACGCTTATAAGACAGAAATTCATATAACAAATTAGAAAATTAATGAATAAAAAATTCTGGATAAAAAATTATGGGTAGAGAAATAAGAAAAATGTATAACAGCAATTTTATTGCCATTCATTTTCAATTTGAATCACCTTTGTGTGTTAGCATACATGAAGCTAAACACAAAGGTGATTCAAAAAAGTAATGGCAATTTTAATATAAAATAAATACATTAGACAGGAAAATTTCTCGTTCATTAATTTTCTCTGATCGTCATTTGTTTTTTAAGAAAGGGTCCCAACATTGTACAAGCATTTTCATTCCCTGCAAGAATTCTTTATTCTTAATTTATGACAAGGTTTGCATCAATTGACTATCATCACAAAAACCTAAAGGAGTTATATTAGTATTAATATTAATAATGGCAAATGGCACAAGCAAGCAAGCTTATACAGCATCAGCAAAAAAAATCCCATCTCACCTATAACATCCCCTCCAATTGTTTGCCTAGTTCAGTGCTTCTCAAAGTGGGCGATATTGCCTCCCCAGGGGGGGGGGGTGTTTGAATTATCCATGGGGGCATTAGGCCTGAAAGGGGGTGACAGGGAGGCGATAGTAATCTGGAAAGCTATGAAGCCTTCGAGATTACTATTCAGATAAGGCAAATAACGACTTGTTTTTGGGGGAAGTTTTAGGTCCGATTCCTTGTCTTAGCCCTGATTTACTCCCTATAAAAACTGACTGCAATACAATTACACACCTCTTTGAGATACAATTGGTTACTGATTCCATCCTACGGTGAGCTCCAGGTAATTTCTTGAGTCTGTAGAGAAAGTTTTAGGCATGTTTGATATTTGATAATTGAATGAGCCTGAAGTGTGTGTGTGTGTGTGTGTGTGTGTGTTATTTAATTGCAAACAGACAGTGGGGAAGTGAAATTAATGAGCTTGATTTGCCTATTTTTTCTCCCTACTCTGCTCACTGCTTCTGAACAACTGCAATAAAATTAAAAACTGTCTAAAATACGACGAAATAATGAAAAATATTAAAACAGCTCGTTTTCACAAGTAATAAATTAAAACACGAATATACAAGTTAAAAAAGTTAACAGAGCATAAAAGAAACAAAATTTCTGCAATCTTTCTTCGAAACGAAGAGATCCACCTCTTATAAAATGATGAAGGTAAGTGTAGAGAATATCATACAGAACTCGAAACCATACAAATCATACAAAGTAACCTTATATAAAAATCGAATGACATCTGGCGATTAATTAAGTGAAATAAAATAATTAATGGATCGAGAGATACATTGATTGCCTTACTGTTTTATGCCTTCGTGTCATTCACGTGTTATCGGGTTTAACAGTTACGTGAATAAATACATATATCTTGTCCAATTAAGCGGCCCTAATTACCAGAATTCAAATGCTACGAAAATATTTAGCGGAGGCTCCAACCCAACGGTCATTGCTTAATTGAATTGGTTTAATTATAAGGAATAATCAATGCATTCGTTGCTCATCTTGAATGACATCCTTTCTTAATTGCTCCGATTAATTTGTATTGCGCAAAATTTAAATTCTGCGCGCGTGTACCATCCCCGAGTACAGTAAACACATCGAATAATTCCTCTTCAAAATTAGAGAAGCGGCAGATTAGCTCTTGAAGGATGTTCTCTTAATTATGTACATACTACTCGGCAAATACCCAAACACGTGCAGAGAATACGAGAAAAGAAGGGGTTTATATAATGCTATCAAACACCAATTTGCGTGCTTATTTCAGTTTCTGGCATCATGTTTTGATTTAATACCAATTTGTTTTATTTTCTTTTATCAAAGGAAGCCAATGCAAGCCACAATCACAAAAGTGCCAACCTGTCGCCATTTATCTCCAGAAGTTCTCACCTCGATATCGGTGACTGGACACAAGCAGTCGATTCCTGTTTCTGGTAGCCTTCCTGCTGTTCAACATCATCTACTGGGCATACTATGACTCTGGCAGACGAGCTTTCAATTGAGGATAACGGAAGCCCATTCACGCAAAGTGTGCCGTTATTTTGGGACCAGAAATATTTTTACGTCTTTTTTTAGAAATATTATTTTGTATTACTTTTACGTGTTGGTTCATCTGTTAGAAAACACACCGCGGTCAAGTGCAGCTGGAAATCCTGTGACTCTATGATCTCCCAAACCCCTCAATACCAGAAGTTGCCAACCAGAAGAATTTTCTTCAGATATTCCTTCCTCTTATATATTCCTGTATAACACAGCTGTATAAATTATGTCTTACTTTCAAAAGCTACATGACAAATTTGAAAAGCACCCAACATTATTGAGCATGTTTTCTTGTGCATTGCAACAGAACAACGATGGCTTGTGGGCCTCGTACAATATTTCACCGTTGATTGCAACAGCTGATAAGCTTCATACAATTGGTGAAGAATTAATTTTGCCTGCAATCTCTGAAGTTATCAGTACTGTTTTACATAAATTACCTCACAATATAATAAAATCTATTCCACTTAGCAATGATACAGTTCAGAGACGGATACACGAAATGGCCAAAGACAGAAAATACCCTATGCAACATTTTACAAACAACAGAATTTGCCTTACAAATAGACGAATCAACACTGCCAGGTAACGAATCTTTACTACTAGCATACATTTTATAAAAGATGAAAAGTTGAACGAAGAATTATTATTTGCAAGATAACTAGAAATGTATACCAAAGGCGAGTCTATATTTCAGGTTGCTGAAAAGTTTTTTTAAAGACAGGAAATTCCACTTACAAATGTACTTCCTTGTGCAACGGATGGAGCACCATCAATGATTGGCCATTACAAGGGTTTTATGGCTTATTTAAAAAATGCTGTGCCAAATATTATTACTGTTCATTGTGTCATTCACCATCAGCATTTAGTTGTGAAAAAACTTGGTGATCAACTGCACAATTCTCTACGAACTGTTACTGCTATAAACAAAATTAAAGCACATTCTTTGAATGATCATATATTTCGAAAGCTTTGTGATCAAAACAGTGAAGATTTTGAACGATTGCTACTTCATTCCGAGGTTCGTTGGCTGTCAAAAGGCAACTGTCTCAACAGATTTTATGAATTTTTTGATACTGTTGTCGAGTTTTTTGAAGATAGGAACAACGACCTTAGTAATGACCTCAGAAAATTAAAACTGATATTGCTTATCTTGCAGATTTATTTACTAGATTCAACTCAATGAACTTACATTTACAAGGACAAGATGTAACTTTTATTAAGGCGAAAATTCAAATTTCAGCATTTATTTCAAAATTAAAGCTTTTTATGCACAACGTAGGATGAAGTGAATTGTATCAATTTCCAAATCTGTTGGAAATAGAGAAAAAAGAAAAAAATAGCTGATGAAACTCTACTAACTTTTTGTAATCATCTAGAAATGTTGCACAGAGATATGCAGGAAGGGTTCGAAGATCTACTTAATTTGAAAATTCCAGATTGGGTTATAAATCCTTTTTTAAATAATGACGATAGTGAACATTTTGTAGAAGAAGAATTGATTGAGTTACAAAATGAAGTTGAACTGAAGCCAAAATTTCAAAATTCATATCAGGAATTTTGGTTACAAAAGAAAATCCCTGACCATTATCCTGCATTGTGGGGAATTGTAAAAAAATTACTTATTTCTTTTCCAACATCATATCTAGTCGAAACCGGTTTCAGTGCTGTATCTCAATTGCTGACAAAACAAAGAAATTGTCTGGATGTTGTTAAACGTGGCGATTTACGACTTCTACTTACAGATATTAAACCTAATATTGATAAGCTAATAAATCTCCACCAAGCTCATTCATCGCATTAAATATTAAAATATAATTAACTATTTCCATTAATATCGTGACTTATTTATGTAATTAACTTTAATTTAAGTGACTATAACTGACTTTATTTATGTAGTTGTAAATTTTTACGAAGAAGGAATAAAGTGCAGTAAATAGTTTTCTTTATAATTCACATACATACATGCAGGACTCCAGTTACGTTTTTGGAGGCAAACACACAAATATTCATTTCAGTTAGCTTCACTTTATATTGGTGGGCTAAAAAAAAGCCCTGGCGAAGGCTTTTTTTAGGGGGGGGGGCGGTGATCAAAAAAAGTTTGAGAAGCATTGATCTAGTTCTTCATTGAATTTATTCAAACTATCCACTTACACAACAATGGATGACAGCTTGTTCCAGCAGTCAACTACCTGTTGGCTGAAGGCAAACTTCTGCACATCTATTCTGCAACCATCTTTCCTCAACTTAAATTTATGCTCCATCATGTGAATAGTCTGAGGGAGAGGAAGAATCACATCAGCACTGAGTTTGCTCAAGCCATTTAAAGCCTTAAACACCTCAGTCAGATCACTTTACAGGTTCCACAATTTGTAGAAATGAAGCCTTTCTTGGTAAGATCCCCTCTCTTTGTTTTCCCCTCCCAATTTCATTGCCCTTCTCTGTACCCATTGCAGCACTTCCACATTCTTCCTAAAATGATTCCTCCAGACCTAAAAGTTTCAACTCTTGAATAATGCATGCGTACTCAAGATATGGCCTCACCACTGCTTTATACAATGGGATAATCACCTCATCCCTCCTCGCAAAATTCCTGTTATGTAGATAAACCCCATGAGCTGTCCTGGTAGCCTGTCTGCACTGCTTAGAGAATTTCAGAACAGACTGCACAATTACCTCCAAGTCCTTTTCATTTTCCACTACACTG
Organism: Mastigoproctus giganteus; assembly: GCF_048544385.1. NCBI lineage: Eukaryota > Metazoa > Arthropoda > Arachnida > Uropygi > Thelyphonidae > Mastigoproctus > Mastigoproctus giganteus. The sequence goes on along the minus strand of NC_143582.1, from coordinate 87,693,677 downwards.
AGTGCAGTACTAGTCAGTTGATATGTTACTGTGGGATTACTGCTACCCATATGCAGTCCCTTGCATTTGTCAATGTTAAATTTCAATTGCCTTCTCAGTCCATCTGCCTAATTTTTCTAGATCTTTTTGCAGCAGAATACCTTCATAATTGTCATTAAGCCTGATATACCCTCATCAATATCACTAATAAATACAGGCGCCTCCGTAGCCAGGTGGGAAGGAGCAGCAGTGCGTAGCACACGCTTCTTGATTAGACTGGGGTTCGAGCCCGTCACCACCAAATACGGAGGATGCGGAAAGGTCAGGGAATGACCACCGCATATTCCGGAGCAATATGGCCTTAGTTGCTAATGCTCCTAAACAAACTAATAAATACAGAAAACAATGGGTCCAGCACCAAACCTCCATAAAGAGCAGCATTCACTGATAACCACTGTCTTCCCCAATTCAACCATCCCTTTATCCACAGCAGTAACTTTACATTAATGCCACACTGCTCCGATTTGTACAGCACTCTTTTACGTGCAACAGTATCAAACGCTTTTCTGAAATCCAAGTATATGACACTAAAATCACTTTTTGCATCCAGTTCCTTTGTTACTGCATCATAGTATTCAATCAGATTGGTCAGACAAGATCACCCCCTTAACAAATCCAAGCTGTGACTGCAATATAATACATTCCTGTCTAGATTGCCTTGCATTACTTCTTTAACCAGTGACTCCATTATTTTCCCCTGGAACAGAAGTTAAGCTAACATGTCTGTAATTACTCATGTCACTCTTTGATCCCCCTTTGTTAAATGGACATTAGCATTAGCAAAGGCATATGATGCAAGAAAGCAAGCTTATACAGCATCAGCCAAAAAAAAAAAAAAAAAAAACCCCTTCCCATTTCACTGATCCATTATTCCAAATGTTTGTCTAGTTCTGTCTTGAATTTATTTAAGCTATGAACTTCTACAACAACAGATGGAAGTTTGTTCCAGCAATCAACTACCCGCTGGCTAAAGGCAAATTTTGGCACATCTATTCTACAACTGTCTTTCCTCAGTTTGAATCTATGCCCCTCAGGTTTGAGCAAGAGGAAGAATCCCATTAGCACTGAGCCTGTTCAATCCATTCAAGGCCTTATACACCTCAATCAGAGTGCTTCACAGGCGCCTAGTTTCCAGAAGCTGCAATTTGCAGAACTTTCTTTGTAAGAGCACCCCTTTGTTCCGCTCATTCTAGCAACTCTACATCCTTCCTAAAATGAGGCCTCCAGACCTGTACGCAGTACTCAAGCTGTGGCCTGACCATTGCCTTATACAAGGGGATAATTACATCCTTATCCCTGGTCAAAAACTTCCTGTATATTATTGACAAGACTCCATGACCTAATCTAGCTGCCTGTCTGCACTGCTCAGAAAACTTCATATTTGACTGCACATGTGTACAGTCAAACTGGGACAGATGTGTACTTATCTCCATTATACAAGAGAACACCTTTTAAACTAGTCTCCATTCACTAGGAACATATGATGGAGCTCCTAAGGCACTTATTAAACCAGCGATATCACTGCAATATACGAGAGGACCTTCTTGTGAAAAATACTGTATAAACTCCCTTTCATGATTTCTGTACCAGGAAAATTATGTACCTGGAGCAAGTAAGTCCTTCGCTTGAAGTCTGGATCCCAGAATTTCCACAGCATACTTTGGAAGACCTAAGTCACTTATTAAATCGTTCAGTTTGACTTGCATGAATTGCTGTAGCATTAACATATTTTCTCTTCACTAACCTCTTTAGTTTCTGCTTCAGTGGCAGAAGATGTGGTCTCCAAAGTTTCTGGTGGAGGTTTTACAGGCAGATCAGGTCCATGCAGAACTGGTCTTATGGCTGATGTTAGATCTGAATATTTGATGTCCTTTTTATTTTTTGAATTGTAACCTTTAACGTCACATACACAAAAGTAACATTCAGCATGGCTTACTGGCTCGTGCCACACCGTAGGAATAGCAAATGTCAAGCACACCTTTTTTCCTTGACTCCATTTTCTAAGATGTTTGACACATGTATGGCATACTTTATGTGGTACCCACGATTTATCCTGATCACCTAGTTTTATGTCGAAGTATGCATAATACAATTTTTTTACAAAATCGGTAATATTTCGCCTGTGCTTTACAGGAACAAAACAACCACATATGTAACAAAATATGGCAGGCCTGTTTATACACTTTCTGGTTGCCATACTAAAAGAAAACTAACACACAATGAGAGCTCATGACTGTTTTTACAGGAGTACTGTGACCACATAAGGAATGTGCCACTTGGTTTACGGAAAAGTGCCCCCCCCCCCCCCCGCATTTCACCTCTGGCACATTTTGCCCCAGTAGATAATGAGTAGACCAAAAGAAATAATCAGTCCATATTTATTAAACAGTTTAGACCTTCAAAAATCTAATTTTATGCCAATCCATGTAATGGTTTCCTTGCTGCCACGGGTATGGTGTTTGAAGACAGAAGTCTTGAGCGCTCATTGTTGAGACCGCACGGTCTGAACACTATGGTTCTGACAGTGGGGAAGATGTCCCACCTGTTTTGCAAAATTGATATCGCCATCCTCAAGAATTATTAGCGAGTTAGACTAGGAGAGTTGGAAAAGAAGCTTCCTATATCTAAAATAAAGGTAATCCCTGTTGATTTATAATATAATAGAATACAGCTAGGCCTCGCATAATGCAAGTTCGATTAACGTGATATTCAGTTAACGCTATTTGAAAAATGATACCACTTTTCACTTTACATGATGCAAATTTCCAGTTCACACCATCTTTTTTTTTATGCGATACTTGAAAAAGATTTGAATCGCGCGTTAAGCTTACCGCGAGTCGGTCATACAGTCAATAAACAAACGTTTGCCTGCTGCCCGCCTCGGTGTATTCCATCAACCATCGGAAGAAGACGTGTTTGTCTCCTGCTAATAAAGTTAATGCTGACTTGCATTTAAAAATTCAAATTTTTAAATGAGCCAGATGAAAATGTTACCGCGAAGGAGATAACGGTAAAAGAATTAGAATAAAGAATTAGATCAAATCTTTTGTATCACACAGAACCTCAAACAAAAGGTTTGATGTTTTCTGCGATATTTATTTCGCCAGGGCCCAGAGAAGATTGTTGTTGGCTATCGGAAATTGATTGATGAAAAGAGAGTCAACACTGTTCAAATATTTCCGCAACAGTAATTTCTTCATTGTGTATTTTATGTCAGAGGTTCCCAAAGTTTCTCGGTTCACGATGCCTTTAATGTCTCAGTAATTTTTTCAAGGCGCACCCAGACCAAAAGAAATACCTAACAGTTTCGTTTAGTAGTTAGATCCAAACAACTTAATAAGAAATGCTGAAACTGTGAATTACCTCCAGCTAGTAGTTCACGCAGTGTCCAACAGATGTCGAGTATCGCTGTGTTTCCCTCGAAAATTTAAAATATTCTGCGGCGCAGAGTTTAAGAACCGCTGTTTTATGCAATAAACATTTAATTCCATAATTATTTTCATTATCTTTTACATTATATACAGTTAAAAAGTTATTTAAAAGATATTTTTAAAATTCTTTATGGATATTCCAGAAAGTCAAGGACCAATTATAATTTTTCCTATTGGTTATTAACACGTTACCGTTTTGCGCGATGTGTTTGCGGGACGAATTAATCGCGTTAATCGAGGCCCGCCTGTATAGGAATTATCGAGCACTTAATAGCTCTCAATTATCAAATCTAATGATTAATGATTTTCAGGATAAACTGCTCCCGGGTCGCATGCTTATTTTTTCCACTAGTAACAATCTTCAGTTATTGGCACGTAGCCAGGAGTGGTTTTCTGATGGAACAAGAAGTATGCTGCAATTTCTGCTAGAATCAAAAGAATAGTCCAAGATTTTCAAAATCGTAATGTGATTGATTACCTTAGAGGCATTGCATACAACTTCGAGTTTTAAACAATAATAACGTGCATTTATTCTATGATTGATTACCTTTGATTTCATTACCTTTACCTTTGATTGATTCAATCTATTAAAACAAAATAAATTAGGTGTATTATTTACATTTCTATAGCCTATTCATTATCTACTGGGGGCGAAATGCGGGGGGGAGCAACTTTTCCGGATCCCATGCCACTTACATAGGCTCTGTGGTTGAGTGAACTGTACAAACTCACTTGTTTGTACAGTTGTTAGTGCCGACCGGGCTAGCTGGGTGGGTAAAGTGCCTGCCTGGCAACCCAAAGGTCGCAGGTTTGAATCCCGCCTCGGGCTTGGATCAGAGTACTGCAAAAACCTTGGAAGGTGTATTATGGCCACAGAAGCCGCTACGCCAATAACTAACAAAAAAAAAAAAAAAAAAAAGTGAGTGCATGCTCAGACAAGTTTACCCATAACCACACACAGGAGTGTCCCAGACTCCACTCAGAAAATAAATTTCTGGGAATCACAGATGGGCCGGAAGAACACGTAGGGAGGGGGGGGTGTCTACCTTCCTGGGTCAAGGCCGGGTACCTTACAGTATGACCTTGCAACATGTGTAGTGACGGGCTAAACATGCACAATCTACTGTATTTGAGGCAAATATTTGATACTGATTACAAATATAGGGATATAAAACTTGTAAACCATTGCAGAAACTATAGTTATGTATACATCTGCATATAATACCTAATATTTTGTTAATGAATTATGAAAAATATTTACGTGATAGAAACAAACGGACTTTGTAATCAGTAAACATGCATAAATAACTGCCATATACTTTTACTCAAACCCCAGATACACTGTAAACCAGTGTAATTAATGAACACTGATGTAATTACATCAGTGTTCATTAATTACACTGGTTTACAGTGTAATTTTGCAAGGGAGATATCCATGAATTAACTATTCATTCCATATGTAGTTAATCTATAATTCAAAAATAATTTTATAACTGACTAAAAACTAACAATAATTAAACAACTGTTTCCTGTTGTTTAATTAATGAAATGAAATGAAATAAAATGCTTTTTAATTACTATTAAATTTTAACTAAAATGAAATTGCTTCATTTTTTTAAATCACTTGTGTTGCATTTAGAAACTGCTTTATTAATAAGCACTTACAGAGAAATTTCTTTTTGCAGTCTAAATCAAGGCGATGAAACACCTTCCAAAACATCTGAACTGCAGGGTGATCTTTATGATATCCTTCTTTGTACTGAGTATTCTGGAAAAAATTATAGTAATAGTAATAGTTAATATGAATTTGAATTGAAATGTTTTTTAAAAAATATCAGATATGATTCTAATCAATTACATTTTTTTATGTATTTAAATAAAGCATATAGCTAAAAGTTCAAAATATCGGGTCAAATCAGAAACTTGAAAGCTAATGGCTCCAGTGTTTTCTCACAGTGCTTGAAAATTTTCAAACTATTCTGATTTTGCACATATGTACTATACCTAGTGTATGACGAATGATGCTAACTGCTACTGTTATTTGTTTGTTATTTGGTTTTTAGGAGCATTAGCAACTAAGGCCATATTGCTCCGGGATATGCGGTGGTTATTCCCTGACCTTTCCGCATCCTCCGTATTTGGTGGTGACGGACTCGAACCCCGGTCTAATCAAGAAGCGTGTGCTATGCACTGTTGCTCCTTCCCACCTGGCTACGGAGGCGCCTCTCTAACTGCTACTCCTGGCTAATAACTGCATAGATGAATATTGACATATACCTCTACCTAGGTTACCTGAAGAAAATGAATCTAAAAATACAGATCCTTAAGAGAAAATAGGATAAAGATTGTTATTACATGGAATGATCAGAAATTTCAGGTAACAACTGTGTACCTTGAAACTGCAGTCGTTGTGAGTCTGAATTCAGCATGATCTTCACACCTCATCAAGGCTGGTCTGTCCAATTCCCCACCCTTTGAGAAGATAAAATCTTCGAGTGAGAAAACTATGCTTTTGTTTCTGGATCATAGTCATACACCCACAATTTGTCACGAGTACTGATGGACAAAATAAAGTGTGGATCAGCAGCATGTTCATGAAGATTTTGACAGGCAAGAATTTGCTGCTCTCTGTGATCCATATGTGTAAACATGTCCAAGAAATACCAATTTCACTTCAGTAGTAACTTTAAGAATAGTTGCACCAAATACAAGATGTTTTATGTATTTTGTTGTATTTTAAAATGAAGATTCTCATTAGTTCAGAAAATTTGCATCAATTTTTTTTTTTTAAATTAAAGAGAAGAAAAAAAAAAAAAAACATGAAATAAAAGAAACAGCTTTTGGAAGAGTTGCAGTGTCTTGTTCAGACTTTTCAGTGGTTGGCAAAGTTTAAAGAAGGTCCTTCAAAGATGATCCTCATTCTGGCCTTTTAACTTCAAAACAATAATTCAATCACTCATGTTCTTAACAGGATCAAAAATAACTGACATTTAACTATCCATGAAGTTGCTAGCAAAACTCTCATTTATTATTAGATATATCAATATTAACACAGAATTTGGAAACATGCACACACATAAGTAAACACATGAGTTGTGTTAGGGTAGCTAAGAATAGGAAAAGATGAATGTATACTTGCATATACACCAATGCTAGGAGTTTGGTAAATAAATTTGATGAATTTGAGGTATTTCTCAAAACATCAAAGGCAGATAATGTTGGGATATCAGAGACGTGGTGTCACACAGATATAAGGAATGCAGAACTGGAATTTGGGGAGTAAAATGTATACAAGAACAATAGACAGGATAGGAAGGGAGGAGGGGTTATGCTATTAGTTAAGAAACACATAAAATCCAAGGAAGTGAAGCCAGTCGAAATCGTTGGGCATTGCAGTGTCGAGTCAGTTTGGTGTGACATAAACATTGGGAGATCAAAATTGAGAGTAGGGGTGTGCTATAAGCCTAATGACTCTGATGAGTATAATAAGAAACTGTACAGGGAAATAGAGTTGGCCAGTAAATAAGAGAGTCTTATAACGGTGGATTTTAATTTCCCAGATACTGACTGGAATTTGTGGGTTGGTCACTCACACACTAGCAAGGCTTTTGTGGATTTATTGGATGATTGTTTTCTACATCAGCATGTTCGGGAGGCAACTAGAGGGGGTAATACTCTTGATTTGATTATCAGTACTGATTCTTCATGCATTAAGAATCTTAAGATAAAGGAACCACTAGGTGGCAGTGATCACAGTGTGCTGAAGTGGAATTTACTCAAAGAGGTAACTACCATCAGGGGTAAAGGGAAGGGTTATTGCTTTCGTAAAGGCAACTATGATGGTCTGAGACAGTATTTAAATTCTATACAGTTGGACCAACTGATGATGTTACCAAAAGCAAATTCAAAATCGGAAGTATTCAAAGAACTTATCTTGGAAGCTACTAGGCTATACATACCAACTAAGAAATATTGTTCAAGATTTAGGCCTAAATGGATGCCAGAAACTAATGAGACATATGGCAGAGAAGAAAAATGCATGGGACACATATAAATTAACGCCTGACACAGAAGCCTATGACAGATATAAGTTGATCTGTAACCAATTTACAAAGGAGGTTACGCAGGCGAAGGCAGATTACGAGAAATCTTTGGCAAGGGATGCAAAGAAAAACAGCAAAGAGTTCTTTACTTATGTAAACTCTAGAAGGAAGGGGATGAATCAGATTGGACTACTTGATATCGAAGGTTGAACTGTTGATGATCCTGCTCAGGTAGCTAACAAACTAAATGAAAATTTTGCATCAACATTCACACATGAGGAGTTGTTCCGCGAGGGGAATGCCAGAGGTGTATTCAACTATATCAGTAAGCTAGATAATCTTGTAATAACTGAGAGTAAAGTGGAGGAGAAATTGTTGAAGATAAACAAGAAAGGCATCTGGGGTGGATGGGATCTATCTAGTTATATTAAAGGAGGCAGCAAAGGAAGTAAGCAAACCCCTTAGCCATAATTATGAGAGCTTCCTTGGACTCAGGGGAGGTACCCATAGACTGGAGATGTGCAAATCTGACTCCAATTCACAAAGGAGGATCAAAGGCTGACATAAGTAATTATAGACCTGTGAGTTTAACTTCTGTTCCAGGAAATTTAATGGAGGCACTGGTTAAAGAAGCACTGCAGGATCATCTAGACAAGACTTTAGTTATAGCTCGGACACAGCATGGTTTTGTTAAGGGGAAGTCCTGCCTGACCAATTTGACTGGATACTATGATGCAGTCACAAAAGAACTGGATGCAGGGAATAACTTTGATATTATATATTTGGATCTTAGAAAAGCTTTTGATAATGTTGCACATGGAAGACTGTTGCACAAATTCGAGCAGTGTGGCATTGGAGGCAAACTGCTGCTATGGATAAAGGGGTCATTGAGGGGGAGAAGACAGAGAATGGTAATCAATGAACACTGCTCATCGTGGACTAATGTTATTAGTGGAGTCCCTCAGGGTTCAGTGTTGGGTCCATTATTGTTTTCTGTATTTATAAATAATATTGATGATGGTATATCAAGCTTAATATCCAAGTTTGCAGACGATACAAAAGTTGGCAGGGTTGTTAAGGACACTACTGACGCTATGCTGCTGCAACAGGATCTGGAAAGGTTGAGCCGATGGGCTGAGAGGTGGCAAATGAAGTTTAAAATTGACAAATGTAAAGTACTACATATGGGAAACAGTAACCCTAGCGCAACGTTTCAACTCTGTGGTACTACACTGACTGTGGTAGAGAATGAAAAGGATCTGGGGGTAATTGTGCAGGCAGATATGAAGTTCTCTGAGCAGTGCAGATGGGTTGGAAGAGTAGCTCATGGTGTCTTGTCAATGATATACAGGAATTTTTCTAGCAGAGATAAGGAGGTGATTATTCCCATGTATAAGGCAATGGTCAGGTCACACATTGAGTACTGTGTACAGGTCTGGAGACCTCATTTCAAGAAGGATGTAGAACTGCTGGAACGAGTACAGAGAAGGGCAACAAGATTAGTGAATGGAACAAAGGGTTGCTCTTATGAAGAAAGGCTTAAGTTTTGAAAATTACAGTGTCTGGAGACTAGGCACTGGCGAGGTGATCTGATAGAGGTGTATAAGGCTTTGAATGGTTTGAGCAAGCTCAATGCTGATGGGATTCTTCCTCTTGCTCAGAATAATCACCTGAGAGGGCATAAATTCAAATTTAGGAAAGACAGATGTAGGATAGATGTGCGGAAATTTGCCTATAGCCAGCGGGTAGTTGGTTGGTGGAACAGACTTCCATCCCTTGTTGTGCAAGTTGATAGCCTAAATAAATTTAAGGCTCAGCTGGACAGGTATTTCGAACGAACGGCGGGATGAAGTGGAAGGTTTTTTTTTTTTTTTTTTTTTTTCCTTGGCTGATGCTGCATAAGCTTGCTTTTTGGCATCATATGCCTCTACTAATGCTAATGCTAATCTGATTATCAGTAATGATTCTTCATTCATTAAGAATCTACAGATAATGGAACCACTAGGTGGCAGTGATCACAGTGTGCTGAAGTGGGATTTACTCAAAGAGGTAACTAAAATCAGAGATAAAGAGAAGGGTTTTTTCTTTCATAAAGGCGACTACAGTGGTCTGAGACAGTATTTAAATTTTATACCGTGGGACCAACTGATGATGTTGCTAACAGCAAATTCAAAATCGGATGCATTCAAAAAATTTATCTTGGAAAAAATCTATCTATTAATGGGTGATGGAAGCCTATGATAGATATAAGCTGGTCTGTAACCATGTCACAAAGGAGATTAGGCAGGCAAAGGCAGATTATGGGAAATCTTTGGCAAAGGATGCAAAGAAAAACAGCAAAGACTTCTTTACCTATGTAAACTCTAGAAGGAAAGGGATGAATAAGATTGGTCCACTGGATATTGATGGTTCAACTGTGATGATCCTGCTCAGGTGGCTTACAAACTAAATGAGTATTTTGCATCTACATTCACAAATGAGGGGTTACGCAGGGAGGGCAATGCCAGAGGTGAATTAAGCTCTGGCAGTGAGCTAAATGATTTTGTAATAACTGAAAGGAAAGTGGAGGAGAAATTGTTGAAGATTAACACAAGAAAGGCACCTGGGCTGGATGGGATCTATCCAGTTATATTAAAGGACGCAGCAAGGGAAGTAAGCAAACCCTTAGCCATAATTATGAGAGTTTCATTGGACTCAGGGAAGGTACCCATAGACTGGAGTTGTGCAAATGTGACCTCAATTCACAAAGGAGAATCAAAGGCTGACACATGTAATTATAGACCTGTGAGTTTAACTTCTGTTTCAGGTAAATTAATGGAGGCACTGGTTAAAGAAGAATCTAGACAAAACTTCAGTTATAGCTCGGACACAGCATGGTTTTGTTAAGGGAAAGTCTTGCCTGACCAATCTGATTGGATACTATGATGTGGGCACAAAGAAACTGGATGCAGGGAATAACATTGATATCATATATTTGGATCTTAGAAAGGCTTTTGATACTGTTCCACATGGAAGACTGCTGAATAAATTGGAGCACTGTGGCACTGGAGGCAAAATGCTGCTATGGATAAAGGGATGGTTGAGTGAGAGAAGACAGAGAGTTGTAATCAACAGACACTACTCATTGTGGACTAATGTTATTCGTAGAGTCCATCTGGGTTCAGTGTTGAGTATATTGCTGTTTTCTGCATTTATAAATTTGATGATGGTATATCAAGCTTAATGTCCAAGTTTGCAGATGATACGAAGTTTATCAGGATTGTTAAGGACACTAATGACAGTACGCTGCTGCTGCAACAGGATCTAGAAAAGTTGAGCAGATGGGCTGAGAGGTGGCAAATGAAGTTTAACATTGACAAATGCAAGTACTACATATGGGAAGCAGTAACTCCCGAGTAACGTATCAACTCTGTGGTACTACACTGACAGTGGTAGAGAACGAAAAGGACCTGGGGGTAATTGTGCAGGCAGATATGAAGTTCTCTGAGCAGTGCAGATGGTCTGCAAGAGTAGCTCATGGTGTCTTGTTAATGATATACAGGAATTTTTCTAGCAGGGATAAGGAGGTGATTATCCCTTTGTATAAGGCAATGGTCAGGCCACACCTTGAGTACTGTATACACGTCTGGAGGCCTCATTTTAAGAAGGATGTAGAGCTGTTGGAACGAGTAAAGAGAAGGGCAACAAGATTAGTGATGGAACAAAGGGTTGCTCTTATGAAGAAAGGCTTAAGTCTTGCAAATTACAGTGTCTGGAGACTAGGCACCTGCAAGGTGATCTGATTGAGGTGTATAAAGCCTTGAATGGTTTGAGCATTCTCAATGCTGATGGGATTCTTCCTTTTGCTCAGAATAATCACCTGAGAGGGCATAAATTCAAATTGAGGAAAGACAGATATAGGATAGATGTGCGGAAGTTTGCCTTTAGCCAGCGGGTAGTTGGTTGATGGAACAGACTTCCATCCTTTGTTGTGGAAGTTGATAGCCTAAATAAATTTAAAGCTCGGCTGGACAGGTATTTGGATCAAACAGAGGGGTGAAACGGGAGCGTTTTGTTTTTGGCTGAGGCTGCATAAGCTAGCTTTCTTGCATCATATGTTTCTACTAATGCTAATATAGGATCACAGTGAGTTGAGAGTTCTTGCACATCAGGATCTTTATGAACATGCTACTGCTGATACACACTTTGTTTCTTCTATCATTTCAAGTGACGAATCATGGGTGTATGGCTATGGATCAGAGACAAAGGCAGAGTTTTCACAATGGCACATCTTCCACAGATAATCTCGATGAGATGTGACAATCATGCTTATTGTATTTTTTTGACTTGCTAAGCACTGTTCATTATGAATTCATCTCAAGTGGTCAAACGGTGAATCAGAAATACAAAACAGCAATAAAAAAGATATACTAAAACAGCAAGTGCACATGCTGTTCAGGAAAATGGCTAGAAACTTGTTTCTAGGAATTGGTGCGCGCATCATGACAATGCCTCATCATACTTGGCACTTTCCATTCAAAGATTTCTTGCAAAGCACTACATCACTGTAGTCCTCCATCTGCCATACTCACTGGATTTAGCTGCATTCCGTCCCAGCTTAAAACTTCACAGATTTGCAACTGCTGAGAAGATTATTTACAACACAACACAGGAACTATTAGTAATTCCAAAAGAAGCCTAGAAGGAATGTTTCCAGAAGTTGCAGAACCGGTGGAATCAGTGTACACAGTGTCAAGGACACTACTTCAAAGGACAGCTGTCCAAATAGCCAGTGAGCTTCATCATTTCCCAAATATTAGCTCAGTTCTCAAACTTTTTTTCATTATGCTTCAGATATAAATAGTCTAACACACAAAACTTTTAAATTTTTACAGACTTTAAAGAAAGATGGAGGACACAGTGCTTTTAATGTATATCATGTATGTTGTTTTCTCATGCACTTTCAATTTCTGAAAAACATTTTACCTAAAAATGCACAGACATGTTCTCTGTGAAAATTCACTAAGTCTGAATATCCAGTTATTTAATGGGCTATAAGGGACTGTCTAGGAATACCTTATGGGCATAACCATTCAGCTGCCCAACTCAATGCTTGATTGTGTTGGGTGATGCACCACACACATGCATCATACAACACGACAGCCTCAACAGCGGAGAGTGCTGGTCCCACAAGAAGTAGCTATTGTTGGTGACTCTACTGTCAATGAAACAGGAAATATACTGCTTAAATAGGATAAGTGGAATAGGAGCAGTTATGTCTGCTAGGATCAACAGTTAATGATGTTGTAAAGCATCTGTTAACTTTTAAGGGCATAAAAGGTTACTGTTTTACAAACTGATACTAATGATATTAAGAATATGATACCTGAGGATTTGCTTAACAGTTAAAGAACAATGTTGAGAAAAAGTCATGAGTTAGGGTTAAATTTGAAAGTGTTTGCAATTCTGCCCAGAAATGATAGGTAGGAATATATGAGTCTTGCCATTCAATTTGGCCCTGAAAAGACTTCAAGACCGACAAGGAAGAATTTTTGTTTTGGCATGATCAGTGTTTATTAACAGGAGAAGAGTTTTTTACAGGGACAGGATGATTCCTGTGTTTCTTCTACTGGGACATGCAACAGCCTGGAAAGAAAAGTGTTGGGGATTACAAGGCCTGCTGGAAGTCTTCATTGAACAAGCAGATACATGAGCTGTGTTAAAAAACAGGTGTATCTATACTTGCTTGTACACTAATGCCAGTAAACAAATTTGATGAATTTGAAGTACTCGTCAGGTCATCAAATGTGGACATCGTACAGATATCAGAAATGTGTGCCACTCGAGACATAAGGGTTGCATAATTTGAATATGGTGAGCATAAGGGCAGGAAAGAAGTGGGAGGGTTGCTGCTGATTAAGAACAACACAGCATCTAAGGGAGTGTACCCAGTGCAGTGCTAAGTCAGTTTGTGAAATTATCACTGGAAAAAAAATGAAAGTAGGAGTAATTCATTAGGAATTTATAGGCCAAATTACTGTGATGAGTACAAGCAACTATAGACAAATACAGTGGGCCAGCAATTAAAATCTGAATACTGTATAATGGGAAATTTTTTAAGTTTCAAGATACTAGGCCATTCACATAATCAATTTCTTTTTATAGCAGCATTAGAGGAGCAACAATAAAGGCAATATTACAGATTTCATCATCAGCAATGATTCCTCATGCATTAAGAATCTCTAAGAAAAAGGAACCACTAGGTGCCAACGATCATAATTATACTGAGGCGGGTTTGATTTGATTTGAATTTTATGGCGCAAGGGCAACTGAAGATTTTCATTGTTACGAGGAACTACTGGCTTTGGGTATGCTCACTGGAAGGACTCGTGGAATTGATATTTTTAACAACTTTATCTTGAGAGAGGACTAAACCTTGGTAATGTGGAGAGTGTATGCACGGATGGTGCACCTTCTATGAGGGGAAAGTGAGAAGGATTCGTTTCATTGTTAAAAAAGAGAAAAGCCCAATTTAGAAAAGTTAATTTCGTTCCACTGTATATTACACCAACAAAACCTTTGTGCCACATTGAGCAATACTTTGGACAAAATTATTGCAATTGTTAACTTTATTCAAGTAAATGCTTTAAGTCATCGCCAATTTCGTAGCATGCATATATTGGATGAGACATATAATATCGACTTGCCACATTATTGTAAAGTGCGCTGGTTATCAAAAGGAAAAATTTTAGTAAACGTTTTGGCTTTGCAAGAACAAATTTAAAAAATTTTATGAGGAACAACAACAAGAATGTGATTTATTAGATGAAGAATTTTGTAGAAATGCTGCATTTTTGTATGATATTATGGAAAAGCAAAATGAATTAAATGTTTATTTGCAGGGAAAAACAAGACATATATATGACATGTGGCAAAAAATTCAAGTATTTTGAAAAAAAATTAATTTTTTACAAAACTTTTCTCTAAATCAGAAATATATGGGGAACATTTCCCTCATTTAAAAAATATGTTAAAGGAGCAGAAATATGTTGTATGTGACACTTTCAAAGACTACATAACGTATTGGACATGCTAATTGAAGAATACAATGATAGATATTCTGATTTCGAAGAACTTACTTTAGAAATGAAATTGGTGTATGAGCCACATTTAGTTGATATCCCGACGGCACCCATGGAACTACAGATGGAATTAACTGAATTAGGAGAAGATAATATGATAAATAATAGAAGATAATATGATAAACGTCACTTAAAGGGCAGGAAAGGGGAACAGATATCCTGTGTGTTATCAGACACTCAGCCTAAAACACTGATGGATCCAATATCTCTCTATTACAGAAGATTTAGGAGAAGTCCGGTTGGCCTGCCTCCCTAAAATCCACTCATGCACACCTTCTCGATGGTAAGCCCTGTTACGTCACTTAGGTGGCAACGAACGTGTAGAGTGATTTTCTTCAAGACGCCTGGTCAGCGTGAAGAGGAAAAGACCAAACCCTCCAGCATATGAAAGCACAACGAAACAAATGGCCCTCAGTCCCTAGCGGCTTTCACTCTCCCTCTTACGGCAGCGAGAGGATCAGAGTGGAAGCAGAGGGTACTAAGAATCTCTGGGTACAACCAGGCTGCCATGCACGGAAACTGAACTTGGCCTGTTATAACGTAAGAACACTCGTCGGTGAAGACAGGATATTAGAGCTGGAAAAGGAATTAGAAAATGTGAATTGGAATATCATCAGTTTGGCTGAAACAAGAAGAAGAAATGAATCACTTATAAGTTTATCAAGTGGAAATCTGCTGTACACCAATGGAAACAGTGAAAGGAGTGAAGGCGGAGTTGGGTTTCTGTTCATAAAGATTTTAAAAACAACATTTTGGAATTCAAAAGTACATCACCAAGAGTGTCAAGACTAATACTCAAGATTTCTAAGAGATACAAGCTAAAGATTATAACGATTTATGCACCAACATCGAGCCATGATGATGAAGAGGTTGAAGAAATGTACACCGAAATTGAGAGTCTTCTAGATGAGCAGAAAACCCACTACACTATTATTATGGGAGACTTCAATGCTAAAGTTGGAAAAAGACAAAACAGAGCAGAAAGGGGAACTATAGGAAATTTTGGAATTGGTGAAAGAAATGAAAGAGGTGAAAGACTTGTGGAATTTGCAGAATCTCAAGGACTGTCAGTAATGAACACTTTTTTCAAGAAAAGGGTGAACAGAAAGTGGACATGGAAGTCCAAATGGATTATCTACTAATGAAATCGACTTCATCCTCACTAACAGAAGATATATTGTGAATGATGTTATCATCCTGAACAAGGTAAATGTTGGAAGTGATCACAGAATGGTAAGATGTACAATTGATATAGATGTAGGAAAGGAAAGGAAAAAACTGACTCGAGTAAATAATACAAAGGTCTTTGAGATAACAGAAGAGGAGAAAAAGCAGTATGTACTGGAACTTAAGAACAAGTATGAGCTTCTGCAGACTGCTGAGGACCAAGATATCAACGAGGAATATTATAACTTTTTGAAAGTGATAAAGTCCAAGAAACCTATAGGGAAAAAGAAATCCAAAGAAGAAAAAATTAGTCAAGAAACACTTGTCATGATGAACCGAAGACGACAAATGAAAAGCAAGAAAAACACTGACAGGGAGAAAATTGAGTATACTGAGTTATGCAAAGCCATTAGAAAGAGACTCAGAGAGGACATAAGAAGATTTAACACATGAAAAGTAGAACAAGCATTAAGGGAAAACAAAGGATTTAAATCAGCAGCCATGAGCAGTAATACAGAAAGACAAATGATACTGAAACTGAAGAATAGCGATGATGTACTTATAAACAGCAGAGAAGGCATAATAAAAAAAAACAGAAGACTACTATAGAGAATTATACAAGGAGCAGGGGAATGATGCCAGCAGTGGGGAAGATGGATTGCAAAGTAGCAACACGTACAACATACCTGATATTCTTCCTGATGAGGTAGAACATGCGGGGGAAGATGAAGTTACTGTAAAGTTGTTAAAATTGGGAGGAAGAGACATAACACAAAAACTGGCAAGGCTTTTCACAAAGTGCATTAGAAAAGGTGTGACGCCTAAGCAGTGGAATAATGCAATCATAGTTTTGCTGCATAAGAAAGGAGATAAATCAGAAATTGGAAATTATAGAACAATTAGCTTGTTATCCCACATCTACAAGTTGTTCACAAGGGTCATTACTAACAGATTAGAAAGAGTACTTGATGAGAATCAACCGAAAGAGCAAGCTGGCTTTAGGACAGGATTCTCAACTATGGATCACCTTCACGTAATATCACAGCTAATGGAGAAAGCAAATGAACATATAACACCATTATGCCTGGCATTTGTGGATTATGAAAAGGCATTTGACTCCATACAGCATAAGGCTGTTGTTTGGTTTTTAGGAGCATTAGCAGCTTAGGCCATATTACTCCGGGATATGCGGTGGTCATTCCCTGACCTTTCCGCATCATCCATATTTGGTGGTGACGGGCTCGAACCCCGGTCTAATCAAGAAGCGTGTGCTACGCACTGCTGCTCCTTCCCACCTGGCTACGGAGGCGCCCCACAGCATAAGGCAATGTTTCAGGCACTGGAAAGGCAAGGCATTGATACCCCATATATTATGATTTTGAAGAAAATATATGAGAGTGCTACCTCCTTTATTAGACTAGACAAAGACAGTACAGTAGGAAATTTAAAATTGAGAAAGGAGTTCGACAAGGAGACACAATATCTCCGAAGCTGTTTACTGCTGCCCTTGAGGAAGCTTTCAGAAGATTAGACTGGTTGCAGAAAGGAGTCAATGTGAACGGAGAGTACCTAAACCAGTTACGATTTACAGATGACATTGTCTTCATAAGCCACGATCCCAAAGAATTAGAGGAAAATCTTAATCAGCTATGCACAGCTAGTAAAGATTTTGGACTAAAGATGAATATGGCTAAAACAAAAGTAATGATGAACAAGTATGCCACAGAAAGGAAAATAATGATTGAAGGAGCAGTAATTGAAAAGGTGGAGTCATATTCTTATCTGGGACAAGTTATTAGCTGTAATAATGATAAATGGCTGGAAGTCAAGAGAAGAATAAATTTTGGATTGATAGCATTCAGGAAATATAGTCACATTCTGAAGAGCAATATCCCAGTTTGTCTGAAACGTAAAATAATGAACCAGTTTATACTCCCCACCATGACTTATGGAAGTGAAACTTGGGCACTCACCAAAAAAATGGAAGAGAAGCTGAGAACTACACAGCAAAGAATGGAACGAATCATATTGGGAATCAGACTGTTAGATAAGAAGCCACAGCGCCAGTTCTGCTTACCAAAAGTGGCCCACTGGGGACTCACATCCTTTCGTCCGGGCTTCGAGTCAAGCAAGCCGGACTTCTCGCCCATTTAAAGTTTGAGAATAGGTTGAGGTCGTTTCGGCCCCAAGGCCTCTAATCATTCGCTTTACCGGATGAGACTGATTCCTTCGAGTGCCAGCTATCCTGAGGGAACCAGCTACTAGATGGTTCGATTAGTCTTTCGCCCCTATACCCGGGTCTGACGATTGATTTGCACATCAGAACCGCTGCGGACCTCCACCAGAGTTTCCTCTGGCTTCTTCCTGCCCAGGCATAGTTCACCATCTTTGGTGTCCCAACGTGTACGCTCTCACTCCACCCCTCAGATAAGAAGAGAAACACATGGATTAGGCAACAAACTCAAGTAAAGGACATTCTTATCAAAACTAAAGAACTAAAATGGTCTTGGGCAGGACACATAGCTCGAAGACATGATGACAGATGGACTAAGAAAATAACAGAATGGTATCCAAGAGGAGATAGAAGAAAACCTGGAAGACAAAGGCGGAGATGGATAGATGAAATTCATGAGTTTGTGGGTAGTAAATGGATGGCCAATGCTCAAAACAGAAGGAACTGGAAAGTTGCTGAAGAGGCCTTCACATCCTGCAGTGGATTGAAAATGGCTGATGATGATGAATATGATAAAGACTTTTTTTGATACAAAAAAAATATCCTATTGAAATATGGAAAAATGCAGTTGAATACCCACGTTTACGTCAACATGCTCGTCAACTGCTGTCTTGCTTTGCAACTACGTATTGTTGCGAATCAACTTTTTCATACCTTACACAAATTAAAAGTCATTTAAGGACTCAGATATCTGATATTCATTTAGAAGACCAACTCAAGTTGCATACAACTAAGATGGAGCCTAATATCCAGTTGTTATCTAATAAAAAACAAACCCAAAAATCTCATTAGTTAATTATCAAAAAAGATGTTTCGGCTGAAACCAATGCTTTCTGATGAGTTCAGCTCATTAAAAATGTGCAATCGAAGTGGTTTCAGCCGAGACATCTTTTTGGGTAAACAACTCAACCACCAAAGCATCAAATCTTCAACTCATTAGTTAACTCATATTAGCTGACCAGGCTAGCCGGGTGGGTAAAGTGCCTGCCTGGAAACCCAAAGGTCGTGGGTTCGAATCCCGCCTTGGGCATGGATCAGAGTACTGCAAAAAATAACTCTTGGGAGGTGCATTAGCCACAGAAGCCGATGCGCCAATAACTAAAAAAAAAAAAAAAAAAAAAACCTCATATTAAATTATTTTTAACAGTAGTACAGGGCGCCTCTGTAGTCAGGTGGGCAGGAGCAGCAGTGTGTAGCACACGCTTTTTGATTAGACTGGGGTTCGAGTCCGTGCCCAGCAAATACGGAGGATGCGGAAAGGTCAGGGAATGACCACTGCACATCCCCGGAGCAATATGGCCTTAGTTGCTAATGCTCCTAAAAACCAAATAACAATAGTACAGTGTTTTTCTAATTATTCTTGTATAATACACAGAGAGAATGTTAAATAATTGCTATAAATTTTCATTTGAATAACAATTTAGAAAATAATTTATTATCTTTATAATATTTTTTAAAATTTTGTGTTCATAATAAAATGTAGGTGGATGTATTATGATGAGAATATTGTAAATATGTATGTTTTATTGAAATTAAAGCATCTCAAATAGATGTTTCCATTCCAATTAAGTGGTCCAAAGTGAACCTATTCTTTTGAAGCCGCACTGATTTCGAGAGAGAAGGTTATTTGGTTCTAAGTACCACAAAAGTTGAGCATTGACCATTCTCTCCAATATTTACACAAGCAGCTAGTCAGAGCGATAGGGCAGAAATTTCTTGGATGTTTAGGATCCTTGCCCGGTTTAGCAAAAGCAAGAATAATTGCCTTGTGCCAGGCATTTGGGAACTGCTCTTCAAGGAAAATACTGTTGTATAGGAAGAGCAATTGGTCCATGAATTTTGGTGACAGGTGTTTGATCATTTTATAATGGATGTCATCTGGTCCAACAGCAGAAGCTTTTGTAAGTGCAAGTGCTGTTTTTAGCTCATTAATGGTAAAAGGCACATTATACGGGTGGGAGCCTTTTGATGTAAATTTAAGGGCCTTTTTTTCAGCTACAGAGGTGGGATTTACTTAAAAATTAAGTATTGTCCAGGGTAAATGGAAGGGATTTTGCTTTCATAAATGTGACTACAATGGTTTAGTTTAAATTTTTTTCAAGGAGACAAATTGATGATGTTACCAACTCAAATTCTCACTGCAAGCATTCTAGGAAATCATCATGCATGAGAAAGTTACTAAGTGTTTCATATTAACTAAAAGATATTGTTTGAGATTTAGACCTAAATGGATGTCAGATGAATTGATGAGACTAGCAGCAGAGAAGAAAAAAGCATGGGATAATTATAAGATTAGGTAAGCTAAGATTATGAGAAGTCTTTAGCAAAGAATATAAGCTCAGAATTATTTTCTTAAGTTAACACTAGAAGAGTATTGGGCCACTATATACAAAGGGCATAACTGTTGATGATTCTGCTCATTTTTCTGACAAGCTAAATAAATATCCTGCATCTACAAGATGCAAGCCAAATGTTTCCAGACTGGCATATGGAGTATAGCAGCTCCATTAGATACTGCTGAGCTAAATCATTGTGAGTTATTGTGGTAAGTTTCATACCAATAGGCCATTGTGCTTTTGTCCTGTGATTTTTGTAGCTGAGTAAGATGGTGGGCATTATTTTGTCATAAACTTAGAAAAAAGCTTGAAGACTTATGAAATGCTTAAACAAGCGTCTGGTGATGGTGCAATGGGTAGAATACAAAATTTTCAACTTGGTGTGCTACCCATGGCATTATCACCAAATGCTTTAAGCACTCAAATAAGTCAATCAGCAAGTCACCCTGATAAAAATGTTGAAAAAGTGCAATCAAATCATTTATGAGAACAGACCGCATTAAATTAATATTTTTTACATTTTAAGTCTACTATATGATATATTAAGTGAATTAAACATGAGGCAGACAAATAAAAAATTTGTGTCATGCTTGCTGAGACAAACAGAAACAGAATTGGCTTTTTGTGAATATTGACTTGCAGGCATAGGCCATAAAGAACAGAAACTTCCTTTCCAAGGTCATAACAGGGGATGAAAGCTGGGTTTATGGCTATGACCCAACAGTCTAAAGAAAGCAGCAATCCTCCCAGTAGAAAAGTCTATCTTCACATCCAAAAAAGACAAAGCATGTCAGGTCAAATGTCAAGAGCATGCAGTTCATTTTCTTTGACTGAGGAAACTGTTCATCAGGAGTCCTTTCAACTAGGCCAAATTGTAAATCACCATTCTATACTGGTGGCCTAAGGCATTTAAGGGAGGATTCACAGAAATGGTGCACTTGGGATTAGCCTCTGCATCACAACAATGTGCCAGTCCATATGGCGTTGTTAGTTCATGGTTGTGATCCCAGATCCTCCTTATTTTCCCAAACTGGCCTCTTTGACTTCTGCTTTTTTTCCAAAATAAAAATCCCATAAAGAAGGAAAAAGATTTGAAGAGATTCATGGTGAATCGAACAAACTTTTGGACATCATCACGAAAAAGGTATTTCACAGATGCTTCAAACAGTGTTAGAAGCACGAGGATCAATGCATAAACTCTGGAGGAGCCCACTTTGAAGTAGACAATGCCAACATGCAATTAATGTTAAGTCTAAATTAACATTATTGCCACAATTCAGAACCTTTTGGTTCGCACCTCTTACTTTCACCTGCAAAGGTTTTGGGTTTACCAGAAAGATACCAACTTATAACTGGGAGCTAAATGATTTTGTGATAACTGAGAATAAAGTGGAAGAGAATCGTTGAAGATAAAAGTAAATAAGGCACCTTGTGCTGATGGAATCTATCGAATTATATGAAAAACAGGAGCAGCAAATGAGATAAGTAGACCTTTGGTCATAACTATGAGAGAGCATCCTTGGATTTAGAGAGGTCCTATATATTTAAAATGTGCAAGTATCACCCCAGACCTCAAAGGGAGGATTAAATGGGCAAAGATGAGTAATTAACTATAGACCTGTAAGGTTGACTTCTGGTCCAGAAAAATAATTGAGTCAATGATTAAAGTAGTATTGCAGAATCATCTTGATAGGAAGGCAGTATGGAAATCACAGCATGAATTTGTTAAGGGGAGATCTTGTGCAGCCAGTTTGATTAGTTGACACAGTAACAATGGAACTGGATGCAAAAAATAACTTTGACATCATACACTTAAATTTTAGTAATGCTTTTCACACTGTTCCACATGAAAGAATGTTGTACGAATTAGAGCAGAATGGTATTTGGAGCAAGTTAGCACTAAAGATAAAAAAAACTGAGCGCTGCTCTCCTTGGACAATTGTTATTAGTGAGTCTCTCAGTGCTGGGTCCCTTAATGTTTTCAATATTTAATAACAATACTGCTAAAAACACTTCAAGCTTTCTGTCTAAGATTGCAGAAGTTCTTGGGTGCTCTTATTGGTAAATGGGTATCAGTTTCAACTTGAAATCCCAAGCAGAAGTGCCTCTCCGGAGAAATCGGTTGATTCTCAGATGATTTATGACCCAGCAAACTCTTCCCAGCTTCCATATTTTTCAGAACAGGGAAGCAAACTCTTCCCTGTTCTGAAAAATGCCACCAAAACATTGGTGCGCAATGAATGAGGAGAAGGAGAGAGGGGAGGAACACTTTGTCTGTACAACTATATTCACTCTTATCATACTCTTTTCATTCCCAGAGGGTACTGATCCAGCTACTCCTTAAATTTCATCCTTCCTAAATAAATGCAATTTATTCCATTGGTCGGAGATGTGCTGTCCAAATGTAAACATTCTGAGATCACCAGAAGGATACCTGTAAGTTTTCCCCAATAAGTTTACATGTATGTCCCCAAGTTTTTATGTTACATTTCAGTGGAGGATTCCCATCTTTGGAACCTTCAAGAACTTAAGTCTTTCTTTAGGTACAGCCTCCAGAAATGTACACAATATTCCAAATATGAGATCACTAGTTAATTTAAATTATCAAACTAGCATTTCTTTGTGGAAAATTTTACCAGCGTTTTCTTTATCTATCTCAAAAATACTTTTAGCCTTCTGTTAATATCAAAATGGAATTCACATTAATCCTCATTTGCCAACTTATAATCTAGCAATAAATTTTAATTTTGTTTCCAAAATGGGTAACTGTCCTTGGCAGCTTACTTTTCTCACTTGAATTTGCAGACAGAGACATTACATTTGTCACAAAATATAAAGCAAATGATGCACAAAATCAGGAATTGGTTTGAGTTGTTTGTTATTTGGTTTTTAGGAGCATTAGCAACTAAGGCCATATTTCTCCGGGGAGATGCGGTGGTCATTCCATGACTTTTCCGCATCCTCCGTATTTGGTGGTCATGGGCTCAAACCCTGGTCTAATCAAGAAGCGTGTGCTATGCACTGCTGCTCTTGTCCACCTGGCTATGGAGGCACCCATTGGTTTGAGAGCTTCTCCACAATACTCCTAGTAGATTCACACTGCTGAGTAATTGGAAGTTATATTTAATTTGATTTTCATGGCACAAAAACGACAAGGACTACAGTGCTCCAGGGAAAACTTAAATTTCAAAATAGATTGAGATTTTGGTAACCTTTAAAAAGGTTACCTTGTCAAAAATTTGTATATATACATCAATCAAAAAAATGCAGTATAAGAGTAAAATTGCCTATTTTATATATGTCTATACATATTAATAGATTTTAAAAATTTAAAAGCTACTGACACATGGTCATTGTCAGAGGCCTGACATAGCCCAGTGGTCAGGAGCGAGAGTGCATAGCACGCATTCCTTGTGTGGACCAGGGTTCAAGCCCGTGACTACTAAATACGATAAATATTTATTTATATTGATGATTTATTGTAAACTCTACTGACTTGGTTGTCGTGCCGGAGTACAAACAGAAAATTTATTTATAAAATCTGACTGAATGTACAGGGCTCAATCAGATGGTTAAAAGTGATAAGATGTACACCTCTAAAAATTTAACATACTGTTAAAACTTGCTTAGCAGATAAAACAGTGTTATGTTGCTTGCACATAGGAGGGTCATCAGCCTGCAGCAGAAGACAATTTGTCAGATGACTGTGTCCTATGCGGAGCCAAGCAAGAACAAATTCCTTTTTATGATCCCTGCACAGGTTAGACTCCCATTAGTTTGATCACAGGCTTAATCTGATACAGTTTGTTTGTTAACTGCCAATGTTTGTTTGTTATCTTGCCATTACAAATACAACTTATTATGGATAATAAGTTGTATGACAGGTCAAGATTCAGGGCTGCCAATTTAGCTGCATTATCAGCCAAATTGTTTCCTCTAATCACAACATGACTGGAATCCAACAGAAGCAGATAACAAATCCAACTTCATAAAGGTTGCAAGTAGTAAAGAAAATGGGGATTCAAGCACAAATGTACACTTTTACAAATACACAAAAATCACTCCCTCTTCCCTTAAAATTGTTCATTTTCCAAAAAAAAATCTACAAAAATCAAAAAATTAAAATTATTTATATTTTTAAAAACTATTTTCTACAATCAAAATCAAATGCATGTTCAGTATTATTTTGTAACCCACAGTATATTAATTTTAAACGATCTTTATTAAATTAAAGATTTTTAATATCGATATCAGATAATGCTTGGCTAGACTTTTAGCATTAGTAGAGACATATGATACAAGAAAGCAAGCTTATATAACATCAGGCAAAAAAAAAAAAAAAAACCTTCCCATTTCAACCATCCATTCACTCCAAATGTTTGCCTGGTCCTGCCTTGAATTTATTTAAGCTGTCAACTTCTACAATGACAGATGGAAGTTTGTTCCACCCGATGGCGAAAAGCAACTTTCTGCACATCTATCCAACAACTGTCTTTCCTCAATTTGAAGTTATGTCCCCTCAGGTAACTAATAAGGGGGAAAAGAGGAAGAATCCCATCAACACTGAACTTGCTCAAACCATTCAAGGCCTTATACACCTAAATCAGATCACCTCACAGGTGACTGGGTCTCCAGACACTGCAATTTGGAACTTACACCTTTCTTTGTAAGAGAAACCCTTTGTTCCATTCACCAATCTCATTGCCCTTCTCTCTACTCTTTCCAGCAGCTCGACATCCTTCCTAAAATGAGGCCTTCAGACCTATACAAAGTACTAAAAGTACTGACTCATCCCTGCTAGAAAAATTCCTGTACTTCCTTCACAAGACACCATGAGCTACTCTTGCAGACTGTCTGTACTACTCAGAAAACTTCATATCTGACTGCACAATTACCCCCAGGTCTTTTTTCATTCTCTACCACCCTGAGTACCACACAGTTGATATATCACTCTGGGGTTACTGTTACCCACATGCAGTACTTTTCATTTGTCAAGGTTAAATTTCAGTTGCCAACTTGCAACCTATCTGCCCAACTTTTGTGGATCCTGTTTCAGTAGGGTACTGTCATTAGTATCATTAACAACCCTGCAAACATGGACATTAAGACTGATATACCTTCATCAATATCATTAATAAATACAGAAAACAACGATGGATCCAACACCAAACCTTGGGAGATTCCACTAATAACATTGGTCCACGAAGAGACTTCTGGCATATAAATTTGAAATAAGTTTCTTTTTTCATCATATATTTCTGCTATGAGATGAATACCTGTATCTTTTTTAATAGTTTTAAATTTATTTACATTATATTCAAAATCTATTCTTAAATCAGTTATTTTTCTAGTAAGAAGAATTTGTAGTTTGGTGTGTTCTTACTGCTATTTAATAGTCATAATTTTTTTTCCAAGATATTTTTGCATACATAATTTTGCTTGCATGTATAAAACTAACCTTTTATAATTTTCGTTTAGGGATTCATCACTTAATGAAATTTAAAACAACATCAAACCAGTTTATTTTCATTTTATGTGTATTTATGAATTCTTCACTTAGCAATTGGTACTTTTGCTGTTTCCAGTCTAATTTGTCAAGTATTTGCTCAATGACATCTGATAACTGTTGATATTTAGTTAAAATCTGCATATCTAGTTCATCAATGAATTCAAGAATTAAAAAAAAAAAAAAAAATATATATATATATATGTATCAGGTACATAATGAGTTGCTGTCGCTCTACTCTGAGACTGATAGTGTCACAGCGGCAGCCGTTAAAAATGTTTACTGCAGGAACTCATTATGAAACTGGTACAGTAAAATAAATAAAAAAAGTATTCCTGCATTATTTTTATTGAATAAATAATTTCAGTACAATGAATGGAATTTTTCCCTGTACTAGCATACAACAAAATAAGATATATAATTTTGACACTTAAATGATTTTAATCCCCGAATGAATACTCCATCGATTGTCATTCCATTATGTGTAGTATTTACTAAAGTATTTGACTTAATATCTAAATTGAAGACATCTTTCATAAATTTACAAAACTCCTTTCCAGCCTCAAAAATTAATTCTAGACTGAAATCACCACGAGAACTATAGGTATACAATCCAGTGGCTCTTCCAATAATTTTGCACCTTCAATGGAATGAGTCATCAAATTCTTGTTTAAGAATTTTTTAATTATATCTAACGACATTCCTGGAGTGATGTATATGGCAACGATGAAAATAGATTCACTATTGAATTTGCACTAAGATCCACAAATGTCTCTAATTTCATCTGATACCGCTGTTGCATTGCTGCTATTATGTTGTGCAAAGATATGTGGTGTACTGATGATAGTTGAACCTTCACGTTGATATATCGCAACACCACCACTACGAACACCTGACCATTTAAACTGAGTCACACATTGGAATGGTTTAAGTAATATATGTTCATCATTATCCAACCACGTTTCACTTAATATCAATATTTTGAATTGCTGAAAGATTGTGTCCATTTCAATATCTTGAATTTGGGCCTGTAAACTTTTACGTTCATTGATGATATTGATATACCACATTGTATGAAATCTTGCAGTTCATCCTGTAGAGATGGTAGCTTATAATTTTTCAAGCAATCAGTTCAGCACGAAGTTCTATATTACTAGTAGCTTTGCCGTGGTGAAATCGTTGTGGGGATTTGTAATATATAAACCTTGCAATGAGGTGGTAGTAGTAGTAGTAGCAGTGGAACCAGCAGTGGAGCTTATGCAGCATCAACCAAAAAAAAAAAAAAAAATCACACCATTCCCTCCAAATGCCTATCCAGTTCCTCCTTAAATTTATTTAACCTATAAACTCCCACAAGGACAGATGGAAGTTGTTCCAGCAATTAACCACCCTCTAGCTAAAGGCAAATTTCTGCACATCTATTCTATATTCATCAATATCACTGATAAATATACAAAACAGTGGACCCAACACCAAATCCTGTGGGCCTCCACTAATAACATTAGTCCACGAAGAGCAATACCCATTGATTACCATCCTCTGTCTTCTCCCACTCAACCATCCTTTTATCCATTGTAGCAACTTACCCTTAATACCATTCTGCTCCAATTTGTACAATAGTCTTCCATGCGAAACAGTGTCCTTGAGGTTGTCACAGACATTCTCTCAGATATGCCAGACAAGCTGTTCTTGCTACCTGGGAGTCTAAAACGCTGATGGAACTGATATTCGGGTGACACTCAAGTCAAAGTGGACCCAATTTCGGCGAAGTCCGGACGGTCTATGACAGCCAAATCCTCTGCTTGCACCTTCATGATGGTGGGACTGTTAGTAATCCTGGGTATAACCTTCATGCACAAGTACATGGTGGGTGACCACCCAGGTGTGAACCAACGTAAGCAGGGGTCGAGGTGTGGCGCCCACACCACATGGAGGAATGCCGCCCCTCTATGTTACCAGGCAGTACTAGGTGGTAGATGACTCTCATCAACCGGTGAAATACCACCACTTTGCTTATTGGAGGCTTGAAGTGGTGGAACCCATGTTTAGTCTCTAGAGCTAAGTTCCGGCCAACCCTTCCCTATCTCTTCCATCATGCAGTATGATTGATGATTTTTGAGGTTATGATGAATGTCGTGGCGAGATCCAATATTCCTTACATTTCGAGGGTACAGCTCTAAAACGGTGTTCGCAGGCCGGCCGCTAGTTAGTACACCGGACTGAACCTATTGGTAACTCTCTAGGAAGCTTCCGGATCAGCTAGTGTATAATCTTGCTACCTCTACTCTGCCAGATAGTGACTGGAGGGAGTCCGAGTAGTGTGTATGCGGGGAGCATTGTCGAGGCCACGTTATGTCAAGGATTTGGGTATATTCTTACCACATGTACGCCATATCCAAAAATTTCATTACTTCATACAGCATGTCCCACCCACTTTTTCTTACTATTGAATACACCATGAATTGTCAAAATAATAGAGCAAGCTTATCTGCGAAAAGATCTAAACCTCCCAAGGACTTCCTAATTCATTTCACAAATATACGTGGTCTCAATTCTAATCTCAACGATGTCCATTTCCACTTGCAGTCTTCCAAACCCCATGTACTTTTTCTGACTGAATCTCAGTTATCAGTTGATTCAACTACTGCTCATCTCAGATGTCCAAATTATTTGCTGTATGATTCCTTTCGCCTCAAAGGTGGTACTTGTGCATATGTCCGTTCTGATATTCCCTGTCAGAGACTTGGCAATTTGGAATCTCCTCTCTTTGATCTTCTCTGGCTTAAAATCTCTCTACCTCATTGTGTAAAATTCATCTGTTGTCTCTACCGTTCTCCCAACGCCACTAATCACTTGGAGCTCTTTGACTTCCTCTCTTTGCAACTTGACTTTCTCCAGTCCAACTTTCCTAACAGTGAGGTAATTTTCCTTGGTGATTTTAACGTTCACAACTCCAGCTGGCTTCCGTTTTCTAGTCACACCGACCCAGCAGGTCGAGATGCTGAGGCTTTTGCAATTACTAATGACCTATCACAGATTGTTCATTTACCTACAAGAATACCGGACAATCCTAATCATACAGCCAATACGCTTGATCTTTTTCTCACAAACAACCCTTCTAAGTACAAGGTTGAAGTGAGAGGTCCTTTAGGCACTTCAGATCACAACTTGGTGATTGCCTCTTCTCCAATGGAACCTTTATCTCATGGCTATTCCCAACCTCGTATTGTTTGGCATTACAAGAATGCAAAATGGGATGACCTGCGAGACTTCTTTTCTTCTTTTCCTTGGTCTGATTACTGTTTCAAAACTTCTGATGTCAACGTTTGCTCAGATCGTGTCAGCGAAATTATTCTTGCAGGAATGGAATCCTTTATCCTACACTCCACTTTAAAATCTCGTCCTTTATCTAAACCTTGGTTTTCCAATAAATGTGCTAAGGCTGTCCAAGAGAAGAACGTTGCATATTGTAATTGGCTTGTTTCTAATTCTTCAGTTTCATTTTCTGCCTACACCAAAGCTCGCAACAATTGTAAAGCAGTTATTAATCAGTCCAAACTAGAGTTTGAACAGGCTAAGAGTAGAAAACTTGCTTCTTGCCCTAATGGTAGCCGAGCATTCTGGTCTCTTGCCAAAGCTATTGGCCGCAACTTTTGCCCATCTCTGCTCCCACCTCTGTCCAAACCAGATGGTTCTGTTGTCACTTCAGCCAAGGATAAAGCTGACCTGCTAGCATCCCATTTTTCTTTGAGCTCATGTATTAATGATCTTGGTAAAACACCTCCCACCATTCCTAACACACTCCATAAAATGCCTCCTGTGGTCTTCCGTCAAAAGGATATCAGAAGGATTTTGATGAATCTTGATGCTAAGAAAGCTCCAGGTCCTGATGGTATTTCTCCACTTGTTCTCAAAACCTGTGCTCCTGAACTTACTCCTATTCTTTGCCGCCTTTTTTCACTTTCTTATTCCAAAGGTGTTTTTCCTTCTGCTTGGAAATTTGCTCATATCCAGCCAGTTCCTAAAAAGGGTGACAAATCCCTCCCATCCAATTATCGTCCCATTGCAATTACTTCTACTCTTTCTAAAGTAATGGAGAAATCAATTAACCGCCAACTCTTAAACTACCTAGAAACCTTCCGTCTGATCAACGATCGCCAGTATGGATTCCGTCAGTGTCGATCCACTGGTGATATTCTGGCTTATGTTACCCTTTTATGGACTAATTCAATGGAAAGGTTCGGTGAAACACAAGTAGTTGCTCTTGACATCTCAAAGGCTTTTGATCGTGTTTGGCATAAAGGTCTTCTAAACAAGCTTCCATCTTATGGTTTGCCAACTGTTTTTAGTAATTGGTTATCCAGTTTTCTCTCTGATCGCTCCCTGAGGGTGATGGTAGATGGCTCTCTGTCTTCTAACTTCTCCACTAATGCCGGTGTCCCCCAAGGTTCAGTTCTTTCCCCCACTCTTTTCCTTTTGTATATCAATGACCTTCTTCCATTGACTGGAAATCCTATCCATAGTTTTGCCGATGATAGCACATTGCATTCAACTTTCCATTTTGAGAAACCTTGTCCAGCTGAATCAGCTTCAACTTCTCGAAAATCTGCTGCCAATTCCTTAAATGCCGATCTTCAGGTAATTCTCCAGTGGGGCAAAGACAATTTAGTTGATTTCAACCCTTCTAAAACTCAATCTTGTCTTATATCTCGCAAAAAGGATTCTTCTGCTCCTATGCTTATCTTTAGTGACACTCCGATTTCTAGGCAAAATGATATATCTCTTTTGGGGATTACCCTGACTTCTAATCTCTCTTGGCACAAGCACATTACAAATATTGCTTCCTCTGCATCTAAAAAACTTGGTTTTCTCTTTCGCTCTCGGCGTTACTTTTCTCCCAAACAGCTGCTCACTCTGTATAAATCGCAAATCTGCCCTGCCATGGAATATTGTTCCCACATCTGGGGTGGTGCCCCCAAAACCTCTCTCAGGCTTCTTGATTCCATTCAGAAGAGGGCAGTTAGGTTAATTAATGATTTATCTCTAACAGAGTCTCTCCACTAGCTTTCTCATAGACGCACTGTTTCTGCTGCATGCCTCTTCTACAGATACTTCCATGGGCTCTGTTCTTCTGAATTGGCTTCTATAATTCCCGCTCTCTCTTTCAAAACAGTCCGAACACGTGCCGCCACCAGCCAACATCCATTTACTGTCCAACTTCAAACCCAGAGAACCAACTTTTCATCTTCCTCATTTATTCATTCAACTGCCATTTTCTGGAACAACCTTCCTTCATACGTATTTCCTGAAAATTACAATCTACAGAAGTTCAAGTCCAATATCAACAAATATCTTCTTTCGTCTTCTCAACCTCCAACCCAAGCACGGTACTAAGTACTATAGGTTATAATACCTCTCGTGTTTGGGGTTCTCATAAAAAAAAAAAAAAAGCTTTCCCGAAATCCAAATATATATCAAAATTATTTTTTGCATCCAGTTCCTTTGTAACCACATTATAATATCCTATCAAATTTGTCAGACAAGACTTTCCCTTAAAAAAACCCATGCTGTGTCTGAATTATTGCTGTAGTCTTGTCTAGATGATCCTGCAATGCATTTTTAACCAGTGACTCCATTATTTTACCCGGAACAGAAGTTTAACTAACTGGTCTGTAATTACTCGTGTCACCCTTCGATCTCCCTTTGTGAATTGGGGATACACTTGCACATCTCCAGTCCGTAGAAACTCCCCTGAGTCCAAGGATGCTCTCATAATTATGGCTAAGGGTTTGCTTAGTTGCTTTGCTGCCTCCTTTAATATAACTGGATAGATCCCATCCACCCCAGATGCCTTTCTTATGTGTGAATGTAGATGCAAAATACTCATTCAGTTTGTTTGCTATCTGAGCAGGATGATCAATAGTCGAACCATCAATATCAAGTGGACCAATCAGATTCATCCCCTTCCTTTTAGAGTTTATATAAGTAAAGAAATCCTTGCTGTTTTTCTTAGGTCATTCCAGACAATGCCACCTATACAAGTTGCTGTTGATGCTCTTTCTCATAATTATATACAACTTTGTCGAAGTTACCTCCTTGAGATTTATGTATAGTCAAAGTGCAAGCACATACTAAAGGAAATTGTGTAGGTCTACATTAATTTCCTATTGTTCTTGAATGGAATCGTAGTTGATCATTTTACAATAGGTACGGATTGATTAGGTAAATGTTTATCTTTACCATATTGTTTATAATGAGATTGAAGGTTATGTCCTATTTTTGACTCAGGAAGTTTCATCCATACTCATTTAACTGTTTCATCATCATCCTCAAATTTGAAATATACTAAAGTACTGATTTCACCGTTTACCAATCCATTGACCACATCTATATTTGTAGTAATCATGTACGGTTTTCCTTTCAATAATGGTAGAATGTATGGAAGTCCTACAGTTTCAGTCACTGACATTTTATGAATTTTATTTCAAATCCCTTGCAGACATAAATTAGTAGCATCTTCTTTGGTAACAAATCTTGATTCCTTAATTTTAAGTTCATCTGGTAACAATGCTTCTCTATTGCCTATTTTTGTAAGAATTTTAGAAACTGTACTATCGGACTGTCGAACAACTTGTACTAATTCATGAAATTGCAATGAATTCCATAATTCTGGAGCAATCTCTAATGATTTGTTTATAAATTCTTTCGATTCCAATATAGAACGAATAATGTTAGCTGTTATTCCTACTGATTTAAATTTAATTTGCAAATTTTCTGCAGTAGGTATGCATTCGCATAATTTTAATTGCCATATATAGCAAATGTTGAGGAGTTATCCCATGATGATCAAGATCTAAGAATTTCACTTGATGCCATCAATAAACGGAGTAATTTTCAATCCATTTTGAAATTTTCGTACATGCCCCAAATATATAGCTGGAAAAGAAAGTTCTTCTGCATGTATATGAAATATGAAACTTGTTGAAGATGATTTCTGACCCGGTGCTATACATAAATATTTATCTTCAGATCATAATAATGTTTGTTGTTGAATTAAAATAGTTCATCATCAGTGTTGACAGGTTCCACAATTTTATCTGAATGTTCCTGTTCACTATCATCATTTGTCCTCAAGAAATCGTCACTCACTTTTATGCAGTAAAATTTTTAAGAATTTGATAAATTCACCTTTATACAAAGGTGAATTTATCAAATACATAACCATATTTTCACTATTTTCTTCTGCACACATCCTTGTAGATATGATGATTTATGTATGAGTCTTCATTTTATATGTACATTAATGGCATAATCGTCATTTAATTCTCTAGGTAATTGATGAACCATCGTATTTACGTTAACTGGTACATTTATTACTTGTCCAATGATCCCATAATGTCCATATTCATAAAGTAAACGACAAATTTAAATAAAGGGTAATCGTGGTGATATCAAATGCTCAGTTACAACATCCAGTGGAGGCAAACAAGTAGGATATGCTGGATATATAAATTGATTTGACGTGGCCATAGTTCGTATCTATCCCTCTTTTAATGAAGTATGACATGTATGACACGTCATGAAAGTACTCACTTCTTGTAAATGAAATTCAATTTGAAGTAATTCATATGAAGTTGTTGGAAATGGTTTCAAATCTAATTGAAACCATAAACTTTGGTTTCAATTATATTTGAAACCATAGAGAGTGAATTTGAAAAACACTAGTTTTTCAAATTCACTGTCAGCTTGTTTAGACACTATAGGGATGTAATCAGGAATCTCGTTATTAAAAAAGGTAAAGTGCAGCCATTATCAACCCACTGAAGGATGGAAGCCTCCTCAACAATTCATGCTGAGGGAAATGGACCATAATCTGCCACGCTGGTCCAGTGCGGGTTGGCAGATCGACCGTATTCAGCAGTCAGGGACATGAACCCCGGTCTACTCAAAGAGCATGTGCGATGGACTCCTGCTCCTGACTTGGCTACGGATCTCATTATTAGCCATTTCTAATTTTGCTTTTTTGTGTGCATGATATTCCTTCATTCGTTCTGCTGGAGTTTTAGATTCCTGATAAGTATCAGGCATAATAGAACTCTGTAGTTGAATTTCATTATGATTCGGAATAGTTTCAATTTCTAATTTCCGTTTCTTCCGTTTATGATATTCCTTCATTATTTCAGCTCAAGTTTTTTTGGGTGCAGTTTGAGAACTCCCAGGCATAAAGAAACACTCTTGTTGAGTTTCATCTGGATTCACATTTCTGTCTAACTTCCCTTTCTTTCTCTCTTTCACGATATTCCTTTGAACACTGGGCTGTAGATTTTGGCACAGTCACTCGTGTATTAATCATTATGCTGATATAATGTAGCGCATCACTGCTCAATTGTATTTGTTGTGTCACTGAAATTTGTTGTGTCACTGAACTTGTTGCATACAATTGAGTTTTCTTGGACGTATGCCAAGAAAACTTTCCTGACACCTCAACATAACATAATTACAGGTTGCGTCACTGCAGCAACAAGTACAATGCATGAACATTGGGTTTCGTAACAATTTCTAGGTAATGTAACTCTTTTTTCCAAATAATGCCGTTAAAAATGTTTTTAACGTCAAAAGTACTATTACAAGTGCTTGAAATCGAGTCACTATTTTCATGTTTAATTTCCCTTTGAATTCCTGAATACATTCTTCAGATAATCTTTGAAACTCTGAAATAAATTCCCAGTTTAACTTATCTGCACATACTTTAATACACTCTTCTGAGATAGCTTGATGTTTAGAAATTAGATTTCAGTCAATCTTTTCATGAAATTCTACTATAAATCTTTCTGAGAGTTTCTGTTCTTTAGAAATAATATTCTAATTGAGATAATCCTTAAATTGTCTATCTGTTCAGAGAGAGTAGGATCTCTAAATACTTCATCCCATTTTACAGTATTAGGTTTAAAGGGATAGTATTCAAGAATTTTCATTTAATCAATAACTATTTTTTTATTATTATTTTTTTTCAATTAAATAATAACCGTCTTTTTATCCAATAGTTGTAATTTTCCTTCCTTTTCATATAAAATGAAAAACAGTATATTGAATAAATTTTCATTCTATTTTAATTTCCACTTAAATAAAACTTCGATAGATTTGATGTTTACTGACATCAAAATATATTAAATGTATTATTTGAACTGAAAATAATCAATTATTACACCTTCACCACAAATCTTTTATTCCCGCAGCTAAAAAAACTTGTATATAATCTTACATACTCATTTTCTTCATAATTTATTCTAAATTTTTTACATGGGTATCTTTTTCCAGACATCTCAACATAACATAATTTTAATTTAAAATGATTGAAAATCATATTATTTTGTTTTTGAATTTCAAACCTGTCTGATTTCTGAAACACTGAAAATGTGAGAGGGTGATTTCTCTGTATTAGAAACCAATGCAGTACCCCCATTATTATTTATTACATTAGATAAATACATATTACCACACTCCCATAACAAGTTAACAGTTTCTCCTGAAATAGTATTTTGTAAAAGTTTACTTTCTGTGGTTAACGAGAGTTTAACTTGTGGAAGCTATAAAGATAACTTTTCTAACTGAAATTTATATTTCTTATCAGTTTCTGCAGTAATTAATACATTTTCATCTGAATCTCTATCAACTTCAAGTCTCATTTCAACTCCTGCGAAAACTTTTTTTACATCTCTGCAAAACTCAAAAGCTTTACTGAGTGGTAACCACAAACAACTCGGCAACTCGGCATTGTTATGGGCTTATATGAGAGCTTGAAGGACAGAGTGGATGCCCTCGAAGGATTTAAATTGAGGGGGGGTGCCCATCAAGCTCTCATCTGCCCACATCTATGACAGAGCTTGCAGTTGAAAATCACGCAACACAGCGGCAACCCCCAGGGCAGAATGCACTGGTCCAAAAGGAACTAGTTGTTGTAGGTGACTCTATTGTCAGGAAAACGGAGAACATAGTGTGCAAAAAAGATAGATGGAACAGGACCAGGGTAGGGGCAAAGGCTGATCATGTTGTAGGGCATATATCATCATTTAAGGGCACAAAGGGTGATATTGTTGTACACGCTGCCACTAATGATATTAAGATTAGGAGACCAGCAGAATTACTTAACAAGTACAAGACAATGCTGAAAAAAAGCCGTGAGTTAGGGTTGAATTTGAAAGTGTCTGCAATTCTGCCCAAACACGATAGGAGGGAATACATGATGAGAGCCTTGTCGATCAATTCTGCCCTGGAGAGATTGTTCAAGGCTCAAGGGGTAGAAATTTCTTCAGTCTGGTCTGTGCTTGTTAACAGGAGAGACTGCTTCTACAGGGATGGGATGCACTTAAATAGAAAGGATGCAAGGATTTTTGCTGATGCTATCAAGGCAGAGTTAGGTGGGTTGGAAAACTGGTAGCTGGTGGGGGGATACACAGACTAATAGATTAACAGTAGCTGCTAGCAGAGGTAAAAGTGATTCTTGCACTACTTCTATTGAAATGCAATTGAGAAGTAGCCTGAAAAGCAAGGCAATGGGAATTTTCGGGACTGCTGGGAGTCATAGTGGAACAAGTAAATACATGGGCTGTGTTAGTGTAACGAAGAATAGAAATGGGTGCATGTATACTTGCATGTACACCAATGATAGGAGTATAGTTAATAAATTCGATGAACTTGAAGTGCTAATCAAGACATCAAAGGAAGATATTATTGGGGTATCAGAGACATGGTGTCACACAGACATAAGCAGTGCAGTACTGGAATTTGGGGATTACAATGTGTACAGAAAGGACAGACAGGGCAGAAAGGGAGGAGGGGGTTATGCTGTTAGTTAAGAAACACAAAGTCTAAGGAAGAGCATCCAATCGATGTGGGTGGATAATGCAATGTTGAGTCTGTTTAGTGTGACATAAGCACTGGGAAAGGAAAAATGAGAGTAGGTGTGTGTGTTATAGGCCTAATGAATCTGATAACTATAATGAGCAATTGTGAGAGAAATAGAGTGGTCCTGTAAATTAGAGTGTCTTATAATGGGGGATTTTAATTTCCCGTATATTGACTGGAATTTGTGTGTTCGTCACTCACACACTAGCAAGGCTTTTGTGGATTTACTGGATGATTGTTTTCTACAGAAGCATGTTCGGGAGGCAACTAGAGGGAGTAATACTCTTGATCTGATTATCAGTAATGATTCTTCATTCATCAAGAATCTGCAGATAAAGGAACCACAAGGTGGAAGTGATTACAGTGTGCTGAAGTGGGATTTACTCAAAGAGGTAACTACCATCAAGGGAAAAGGGAAGGGTTTTTGCTTTCGTAAAGGTGACTATGATGGTCTGAGACAGTATTTAAATTCTATACGGTGGAACCAACTGACGATGCTACCAACATAAAATTTAAAATGGGAAGAATTCAAAGAATTAATCTTGAAAGCTACTAGGCTTTTCATGCCAACAAAGAAATATTGTTCAAGATTTAGGCCTAAATGGATGTCAGATGAACTAATTAGACATGTGACAGAGAAGAAAAATGCATGGGATATATATAAATTAAACATGTGACACAGAAGCCTATGATAGATATAAGCTGGTCTGTAACCAAGTTACAAAGGAGCTTAGGTAGGCGAAGGCAGATTACGAGAAATCTTTGGCAAAGGATGCAAAGAAAAACAGCAAAGAGTTCTTTACTTATATAAACTCTAGAAGGAAGAGGATGAATTAGATTGGTGCACTTGATATCGATGGTTCAACTGTTGATGATCCTGCTCAGGTAGCTAACCAACTAAATGAATATTTTGCATCAACATTCACACATGAGGAGTTATTCAGGGAGGGGAATGCCAGAGGTGTATTCAACTCTGATAGTAAGATAGATAAATTTGTAATAACTGAGAGTAAGTGGAGGAGAAATTGTTGAAGATAAACATAAGAAAGCCACCTGGGGTGGTTTGTTTGGTTTTTTTTTTTTTTTTTTTTTTTTAGGAGCATTAGCAACTAAGGCCATATTGCTCCGGGATATGCGGTGGTCATTCCCTGACCTTTCCGCATCCTCCATATTTGGTGTTGATGGACTCGAACCCCGGTCTAATCAAGAAGGGTGTGCTATGCACTGCTGCTCCTTCCCACCTAGCTACAGAGGCACCTACCTGGGGTGGATGGAATCTATCCAGTTATATTAAAGGCGGCGGCAAAGGAAGTAAGCAAACCTTAGTCATAATTATAAGAGCTTCCCTGAACTCAGGGGAGGTACCCATGAATTGGAAATGTGCAAATGTGACCCCAATCCACAAAGGAAAATCAAAGGGAGACTCAGGTAATTACAGTTAAGTTTGTTAGTTTAACTTCTGTTCCAGGGAAATTAATGGAGGAACTGGTTAAAAAAGCATTGTAGGATCATCTAGACAAGACTTCAGTTATAGCTCCAACACAGCATGGGTTTGTTAAGGGGAAGTCTTGTCTGACTAATCTGATTGGATACTATGATGTAGTCACAAAGGAACTGGATGCAAAAAATAACTTTGATATCATATATTTAGATCTTAGAAAGGCCTTTGATACTGTTGTACATGGAAGTCTGCTGCACAAATTAGAGCAGTGTGGCATTGGGGCAAATTGCTGCTATGGATAAAGGGATGGTTGAGTGGGAGAAGACAGAGAGTGGTAATCAATGGACACTGCTCTTTGTGGACTAATGTTATTAGTGGAGTCCTCAGGGATTAGTGTTGGGTCCATTGTTGTTTTCTGTATTTATAAATGATATTGATGATGGTATATCATGCTTAATGTCCAAGTTTGCAGATGATATTACGGTTGGCAGGGTTGTTAATGAAACTAATGACTGTACACTGCTGCAACAGGATCTAGAAAAGTTGAGCAGATGGGTTGAGAGGTGGAAAATGAAGTTTAACATTGACAAATGTAAAGTACTACATATGGGAAGCAGTAATCCCTGAGTAACGTATCAACTCTGTGGTACCACACTGACAGTGGTAGAGAATGAAAAGGACCTGGGGATAAGTGTGCAGGCAGGTATGAAGTTTTCTAAGCAGTGCAGAGACGGTCTGCAAGATTAGCTCATGGTGTCTTGTCAAAGATATACAGGAATTTTTCTAGCAGGGATAAGGAGGTGATTATCCCCTTGTATAAGTCAATGGTCAGGCCACACCTTGAGTACTGTATACAGGTCTGGAGGCCTCATTTTAAGATACCCTTCTCTGTACTGTTGGAACGAGTACAGAGAAGGGCAACAAGATTAATGAATGGAACAAAGGGTTGCTCTTATGAAGAAAGGCTTAAGTTTTGAAAATTACAGTGTCTGGAGACTAGGCATCTGCAAGGTGATCTGATTGAGGTGTATAAAGCTTGAATGGTTTGAGCATGCTCAATTCTGATGGGATTCTTTCTCTTGCTCAGAATAATCGCCTGATAGGGCGTAAATTCAAATTGAGGAAAGACGGTTGTATGATAGATGTGAGGAAGTTTGCCTTCACCCAGCGGGTGGTTGATTGATGGAATGGCGCCTCCGTAGTCAGGTGGGAAGGAGCAGCAGTGCATAGCACACGCTTCTTGATTAGACCGGGGTTTGAGCCTGTCACCACCAAATACGGAGGATGCGGAAGGGTCAGGGAATGGCCACCGCATATCCTGGAGCAATATGGCCTTAGTTGCTAATGCTCCTAAAAACCAAATAACAAACAAACAAAGAACAAAAAACGATTGGTGGAACAAACTTCCATCTGTTGTTGCAGAAGTCGATAGCTTAAATAGATTCGTGGCAGAACTTAAACATATGGAGAGAGTGGATGGGTGAAATAAGGTTTTATATTTGGTATATAATCTTGCTTTCTTGCATTATGTGCCTTTGCTAATTACAGGCTCACTTTTTTTTTTTTTTTTTGTTAATTCTAGTCATTTACAGACTCCTTCATTGAAGTTTTCATTATTTTTTATTTTTGTGGCTATTTGTGGAATTATCAAGTCTTTAGATGGATGCATAATACCATTAAAACGATTAAAAATCTAAAGTATTTGAGGAATCAGGATACCAAAACATATTAGTAGCACTAGATCTTGAATAATCATCTGAGGAATTCACAAAATTTTCAACTAATGTTTCGACCAACATATGAGATATCTGCTGTAGTTTATTTTTTATGATAAGTTGCATCCTTGAAAATATGTTAAAACCATTATTTTCTAATGATACAATTTCATTTTCATTAGCTGTAGTATTATCAGGGTTTAGTATACATCCCATACTTATCAAAATCTTGCACAAAAATTATATATTTTGAAAGCTCCTTAACATTTACATTTCTTTCTAGATAATGATGAAATTCATAATATTCAGTTAAATTATATCTATAAGAGGTTGTTCAAATAAATTCCACATAGGATGTTGTAGTACTTCCATTTAACAGGAAATTATTATTTAAATAATTTTAACCCTTCACCTTTTAATAACTTTTCAAGCATTGCTTTGCTTTTGCCACTTAATTTGTTAATCAGTTGTTTACCTTTATCAATTACCATATCTATAGCCTTATAATGAATGTGATTTGAAGTCCTTTCTTACCAAGTGTTATTAATCCTTTAAATGTATCAAATATAATACCACTTCCAGTAATGTGTTTATAGATTCAATGATATTCAAACTGTTAAAGTCTATTGCACAGAAATGAAAGAATATTAAAGCTCACAATAAAAACAAACTTCTAGAAGAAATTTTATTAGAGGATAATCTTTTTTTTTTCATTTTTCATTTTTATTAGCAAGCGGCCCTAGCCACAAACCGGCAACTCTGCTAAATACATATATATTATATACAGATTCATATGATATACAAGTAATATACAGATTCATAAGATATACAGAAATATAAATCAAAAATATAAATTGCGGCACAAGGAACCACAAAACAAGCACATGGCACAATGAGCCATATGACATGAATAAGACCAAATGTGGTGCAAGGAGCCACTGATCTTACGAAGTCAACGTGAGATGAAGACAAATAACAATATGGTCACAAGTAACTACATAAATTGTCCAATAAGATTAGCCTGTTTACAGGCTAATCTTATTGGACAATTTATGTAGTTACAAACAATGATCATTAACTAACAGGTAAATTACACTATTTATTTCAGAATCTTTTATCTGTTACGTAGAATTCATATCAATAAGTCTATAAGCCTTCTAATGCTCTTTCCTCAAGTTCAAGCAGCACTAATCTTCTCTGGAATAATTTCTAACCTCATTTGCAACCAAGTTACAAATGAGGTTAGGAAGGCAAAGGCAGATTACGAGAAATCCTTGGCAAGGGATGCAAAGAAAAACAGCAAAGAGTTCTTTACTTATGTTAACTCTAGAAGGAAGGGGATGAATCAGATTGGTCCACTTGATATTGATGGGTCAACTGTTGATGATCCTGCTCAGGTAGCTAACAAACTAAATGAATATTTTGCATCGACATTCACACATGAGGAGTTATTCAGCAAGGGGAATGCCAGAGGTGTATTCAACTCTAGCAGTAAGCTACAGAATCTTGAAATAACTGGGAGTAAAGTGGAGGAGAAACTGTTGAAGATAAACACAAGAAAGGCACCCGGGGTGGATGGGATCTATCCAGTTATATTAAAGGAGGCAGCAAAGGAAGTAAGCAAACCCTTAGCCATAATTATGAGAGCTTCCTTGGACTCAGGGGAGGTACCCATAGACTGGAAATGTGCAAATGTGACCCCAATATACAAAGGAGGATCAAAGGCTGACACAAGTAATTATAGACCTGTGAGCTTAACTTCTGTTCCAGGAAAATTAATGGAGGCACTGGTTAAAGAAGCACTGCAGGATCATTTAGACAAGACTTCAGTTATAGCTCAGACACAGCATGGTTTTGTTAAGGGGAAGTCTTGCCTGACCAACTTGATTGGATATTATGATGCAGTCACAAAAGAACTGGATGCAGGGAATAACTTTGATATTATATACTTGGATCTTAGAAAGGCTTTTGATACTGTTGCACATGGAAGACTACTACACAAATTGGAGAAGTGTGACATTGGAGGCAAATTGCTGCTATGGATAAAGGGGTGGTTGAGGGGGAGAAGACAGAGAGTGGTAATCAATGGACATTGCTCATCGTGGACTAATGTTATTAGTGGAGTCCCTCAGGGCTCAGTGTTGGGTCCATTATTGTTTTCTGTATTTATAAATGATATTGATGATGGTATATCAAGCTTAATGTCCAAGTTTGCAGATGATACAAAGGTTGGCAGGGTTGTCAAGGACACTACTGACACTATGCTGCTGCAACAGGATCTGGAAAGGTTGAGCAGATGGGCTGAGAGGTGGCAAATGAAGTTTAACATTGACAAATGTAAAGTACTACACATGGGAAACAGCAACCCCAGAGCAACGTATCAACTCTGTGGTACTACACTGACAGTGGTAGAGAATGAAAGGGACTTGGGGGTGGTTGTGCAGGCAAATATGAAGTTCTCTGAGCAGTGCAGACGGGCTGCAAGAGTAGCTCAAGGAGTATTGTCAATGATATACAGGAATTTTTCCAGCAGGGATAAGGAGGTGATTATTCCATTGTATAAGGCAATGGTCAGGCCACACCTAGAGTACTGTATACAGGTGTGGAGGCCTCATTTCAAGAAGGATGTAGAGCTGCTGGAACGAGTACAGAGAAGGGCAACAAGATTAGTGAATGGAACAAAGGGGTGCTCTTACGAAGAAAGGCTTAAGTTTTGCAAATTACAGTGTCTGGAGACTAGGCACCAGCGAGGTGATCTGATAGAGGTGTATAAAGCCTTGAATGGTTTAAGCATGCTCAATGCTGATGGGATTCTTCCTCTAGCTCAGAAAAATCACCTGAGAGGGCATAAATTCAAATTGAGGAAAGACAGATGTAGGATAGACGTGAGGAAATTTGCCTTTAGCCAGCGGGTGGTTGGTTGGTGGAACAGACTTCCATCCCTTGTGGTGGAGGTTGACAGCCTAAATAAGTTTAAGGCTCAGCTGGACAGGTATTTGGAACGAACAGAGGGGTGAAGTGGGTTTTTTTTTTTTTTTTGGCTGATGCTGCATAAGCTTGCTTTCTTGCATCAAATGCCTCTACTAATGCTAATGCTAAATGCTAATTTCTTGGAAAATTTTTGAAAAGCCTGAAAATCTTCCTCAGTCTTAATTAATTGAGCCTTGTTGCCCTCAGTCAGGGTGACCAGGATTAGGACTAGCAAATAAAAATTAATTTCTGAGATCCAAGTACTCATGACAATAATATAAAACACGACTCCGTGTCTTCAGAGCTGTGCAGTGACACTGCAACCTTTCCGAAACACCCAGATGATTCAGCTTTGCTAAAAATGAGCCATGACTAGTTAATAAAAACAGTTTGTAGATTAGGCACAAACCATTTTTCTGATGGAACATCAACAACAGAGGGAAAGAACCTATGAGTTATTTCATCTTTATTTCAGTTAGCCCATCTATGATTCCAATGAGTCATTAAGATATCTAAGATTCGCTTGGCCTCATTCTTAGGATCATTTGCCAAATCCAACTCAAGATCATGAATAATAAAAGGAGTTCCACGCTGAATGTTGAAAGTCATTACTCTGTAAATCATAAAGAGGTCAATTGGCATTTTCCTTGTGACAATCTGTAGTGCATCAGCGGAGACAGTTCTACAAGCTAAAGCCATCTTCAGGAGCATCATCCTCTGAATGGATTATAGTTTTCTTATATATTTTTATTTAAATTAACAGTCTATCCAAACTGAGATACCATAAGAAATAATAGGAAGGAAAACACAGTCATAAAGAAGAGATAGTGCCCTACCTCTAATAACCCAATCCTTTCTAGTAATTCTTGCTATTGCGTTGAAAAAATTGGCAACCTTTTCAGATAGAAAATTGATAGGGGTGTCAAATCTAAGACCTCTGTCAATGAAGACCCCAAGATATTTAATATTCTTAATGGACTTTAAACTTTCATAACCAATCAGCACATGAGGTTCTCTACAAACAGATAGGTCCCCTTTAGCAATAATATTTTTGTTTTTGACCTGAATATTGTTAATTTATGGAAGTCACACCAAGCATTCAGATCTTTTATTTCATTAGACAGTTATTCAATTTGTAGCCGTGAAGTGCCTTCAACTAATATTAGTAGGTCATCCAGATATGCAAGCATATGAACATGACTATAGTCCTACTGTAACCAATCCTCTAATACCAATTTCCATAGTAAACTCTCAAACGTTGCAATAAGTTTGTCAGTATTGTTAGAGATTTTGTGAAAACAAATTCATTAGTGCGCTGTATTATCCATTCTCTAATAGCAGATCTCGTCGCCAAATTCCAACTAGACTTAACTGTAAAAGATATTTCCTTAAAATAATCCACTGTGACGCTATAAAGCTGATGGGAGAATTGGACGATAAGAAGAGGGCTCAGTTTTAGGCTTTAAGGTGACTTCAAAATGATCTTAAGAAGAGCATCCTGCCGTGTGTTGTAAAAAAAAAAAAAAAAAAAAGATAAAGCCAGTATTTAGGCAATATATTGAGGAATACAGGTCGACCATCATTAATCTGGCAGCGTTGGGACCTGTGGGGTGCAGGATCACTGGTGGTTATTTTAGTACATACAATTTACCCAACAGCTAATCATCATCCTACCTTTAACATGTTGACTGCCAAGCTAGTTTAAGAAAAACATTCCACAACCAAAAAATATTTAGCAAATAATTTGATCAGTAATTCTATAATAAATATTGTAATATCAGTGCTTTCGTTTTTTTTTTTTGCTTAAAAAAAAAAAAAAAAAA
Organism: Mastigoproctus giganteus; assembly: GCF_048544385.1. Classification (NCBI taxonomy): domain Eukaryota; kingdom Metazoa; phylum Arthropoda; class Arachnida; order Uropygi; family Thelyphonidae; genus Mastigoproctus; species Mastigoproctus giganteus. The sequence continues at coordinate 87,648,947 of NC_143582.1, read as the reverse complement.
GGTCTTTTTTTTTTTTTTTATGTCACATATGTGGCCGACGTGGCCCAGTAGGTTACTTTATTTGTTGAGAAGCTGTGCGACAAGCCGTCACACGTATGTGTTGCCACATACGTGTGACGCTATTACGGCATACATATGAAGGTCGTTTGTGATTAGTTTATTGCACGCACGGCGAGTGCTGCAATAAAACTAATTGCGATAAAATAAACACTCAAACGTCACAATAAGTGTGTCAGTATTGCTAGAGATTTTGTGAAAACAAGTTCGTTAGCGTGCTGTATTATCCATCATATTGTGTTGTGTTTTTCCGCAAGTTTGTACAAGTGTGTTGTTAAAAAAAAAAAAAAAAAAAAACTAAAAAGGAATGGCTAAAAGAAAATTACTGAAATAAAAGGAACTGAGAGAAATTGCTGGAATTTACAATTAAGCAGAGTTAAACTTCTCACAGACACACCGCTGTCGAGTTTTTCAGAAGTTCAACTTTATCTGTTAGGGACAACGTACGGTGTTTGCGCTTTACACCATGAGAGGCACATGCATTGGAACCATGGCTGGGGCTAAATGTGAACATGTTATAATAATAAATGCAGAAAAACAAGTGGGAATGTTTGTTATTGTTATTTGGTTTTTAGGAGCATTAGCAACTAAGGCCATATTGCTCCGGGATATGCGGTGGTCATTCCCTGACCTTTCCGCATCCTCCGTATTTGGTGGTGACGGGCTCGAACCCTGGTCTAATCAAGAAGCGTGTACTACACACTGCTGCTCCTTCCCATCTGGCTACGGAGGCGCCAAGTGGGAATGGCTTGCCAGTGTTTATTAGTTTTCGCCAACAGCTGATGCTATAACCAACGCCACCAAAACAGTAGAGGCAGGTCGGTGTGCCGACACAGGAAATTTGAAATTATGTTCATGGAAATTATGTCCGAATAAGCAGTGGAACTAGGATTACTGGTGGCCAGATTAGTGATGGTCAACCTGTATATCAAAGATGGATTTGTATGCTCCAATAATTCTTCTCTTCCTCAACGTGTATGTCTTATTTGCCTAGAAGAGTTAGCAAGTGAAGCAATTTACCACGAAACATCCATCACGTGCAAAAAAAAATTGAATTTTTTAAGTGTCTTCAAACGCACAAATAGGAAGCAAAGTTCCTTTATGAATTCAACTGCAACAGTACCCAGGGGCTCACATCTGGTGAGTATGGGCTTGACACACCCAGGGTCCTGAGCTGGATATCATCATTCTTTTCTTTTTTGGTGATTCCCTTTACCCAGTACTTCTCTCTCTCTCTCTCAGGGTAAGTTGGAAATTTTTTTTTTTAGCTGGTGCAGCATAAGCCTCAGGCTTCCTTGCACTACATGGCTAGTAATAATAATAATAATAATAAAATTGAGCTGAAGAGGCTAGTTATAAGATCGCCCAATTGGTAGCCAAATCCAAAATGTCTTATACAATTGTGGAATCACTTATTTTACCAACCTGCATTGGAATTGTTAACACTATGCTTGGGGCAAAAGAAGCAAAGGAAATTGAAAAAAATGCCACTTTCAAATAACACTATTAGTAGACACATTGAATACATATCAGATGACACAAAAAAAAAAAAAAATTCAGAAAATTATCGAATGTAAAAAAATTTCATTGCAAATAACTGCTCAATTAATAGCATTAGTTAGAATCAGTGAAGAGAAATTGCTTGTTCTGCAAAGAACTGTCAAATCACACTACTGGAGATGAAATATTCAAAGTGGTAAATGAATACTTTGAGACAAATAAGATGTCATGGAAAGATTGCTTAAGCTTGTATACTGATGGGGCAGCTGCAATGACTGGAAGCTTTAAAGATTTTACATCAAGAGTTCATTCTGAAAGCATGGAAATTCTGGTAATACATTGTTTTATTCACAGAGAAACTCTCGTCCCTAAAAATTTGCCTGTGGATCTGAATTCCACATTACATGATGTTATCAAGATGGTCAATTTAAAAAAATCGAAGCCGTTAAAAGTCACGTCTTTTTCAGCTTTGTGTGACGAAATGGGATCAGAATACCACTCTGCTGTTTCATACTGAAGTATGCTGGCTGTCCAAAGGAAGAGTTTGTCAAGAGTTTATAGTTAAGAGAGGAGTTGAAAATGTTTTTTGTGAATAATTCTTACTTTGCAGATTTAATGAAGGATAGTTATTGGCTCCAAAAACTAACTTACTTAACTGATATTTTTTAACACCCGAATGAGCTAAATTGAAAATGGCAAGGATCACATGAAAACAAACATACTAACGTGTACAGACAAAGTTTATGGATTCAAAGAAAAACTGAACTTTGGAATTCGAAAAGATTTCATTTAAAAGTTTTGTATGAATTTAGTATATTAAATATTTAATATCTTCCATAGTATTTATATTTTACTTTTATTATCATAAATAATATATATATAATATAACGTAAATGTAATAAATATTTTCACGAAGTCCTTATAGAAACCCCAAAATCTGCCCAGTTTATCTCTGTGTACCGTACAAAAATTATAATTTTCCAAGTGTGCCCTAATGCGAAAAAGGTTGGGAAGCACTGCTCTACAATATGGGTATGATATGTTAAATTTACTTTCGTTTTTCTCTTGCTCATATTTCTTGCAGAATTTTATTTTCATTTATAAAAACACACTTTTTTTCTTCAACTATTTTTCTTCTTCAAACAACTGAAAAATTATTTAAAAAAAATTGTTTTTATAAATAGAACTAATAAAACAACTACAAAACATTGGGCAATTCCAACCTATTCCATTGCAACTCAGGTCGTAATGTATACTCAATTAAAAATTTTATATAATAATAAAAAAACAGAGAAAGGAGATAAAGTAATTGTTCATATAAATTAAACTAATTTATGAAGATATGAAAAAAGTGAGAAAAAATAAAGCTGATATAATTGATTTCGAAGCAGAAAATAATTAAATTTATTGAAAAGGGAACGTTTTTAGTCATTTTTTGCTTAAAACTGAGTTAGTTTCTTAAAAAATATAAATAATTTTAATTTTTTTTGATTTTTGAAATTTATTTTAGGAAAATGAATGCTTTTGAAGGAAGGGGAATGTTTTTAGGGAGGGGTTATTTTTTGCATTTGTAAAAGTGTACATTTGTGCTAGAATCTCCATTTTTCTATACTACTCTTGTATATTACCTGCTGAATCTGGCACATGGTTGGATAAGTGGTGTATCTCGTCGCTGGTAAAACCTGTAATCCATTTTTCTTGAAGAACTGGTGCATATAATAAACTGTTGGTATCGGGAGTTCTTATGTGATCTAAGGCTAACTCTACACTATACTCAGAGGGAATCCACTCAGATATAGTAAGATCAGAAAAAACAGCAGCAGATCCCACACGACTCTGACTTTGAGCCATCTATGTAAACTGGCAAGAAGTCAATGTTCAGCATGGTGTTCTGAATAGAGCTGAAGGCAGATGAAAGATGGGTATCAGATGTCATCCAATTCTTAAGGGAGAAGTTATATGCTGGTATTTGAGCATGTCAGGGTATAAGGCAGTGGTTTCCAACCTTTTTTTAATAACGGCACCCCTAAGTAATTTATTTTATTTTGCGGCATCCCTACTCATTTTCTGTCTGTTAGATCCGATTCTGTGTGTGTGTGTAAAATATTAAAAAATATATGTTATATGATAGTTATTACAATAATATAATTATAAAAATTACATTTCATAATACAAATTATACATACACAGTATATAATAATTTTATTCTTTATATAGAGGTACTAGGTAAACATCAATTATAGATCACCACAAAATTAAAAAGATACTGTAAACCTTTTTATAATGAAATAAACATATAAATTAAAAAAAATAATAAATTTAAGTAACTTAAACCCAAATTACGTGGTACACCTGGAATGATGTTGCGGGCCCCCCTGGTTGAAAACCACTGGTATAAGGGGTTACTTTGGTGATCGGGCAACACTGTCTACCGTAATGCTAAGCTGTCTGAATAGCCCTTCGACACGATACCAGATGGTTCGTAGTCTGACGAGTGTTATAAAGATTTACTCATTGTGGCTCAAAAACTAGTGTCCACATAAGGGAATCTGGCAGGGATTTCAGCTTAAAAGCATATTGTAGAGAAATACTATACGTAAAAGCAAACTGTTTTTGTGAAAGTGATAGGGATAGTTTGCTTGCTTCCACATATAGACTTCATAAAGGTGATGTTCTGAATGAACCAGTAGCGATATGAATAGTTTGAAGGTGAATGGGGTCAAGCTTCTGAAGTATGCTATTTCTGGCAGAAACATATACCTGAAACTCAATCTAATTTTAATCACACAAATGCACGATACAGACAAAGTAAAGTGCACCAGTCTGCACCCCAAGAAGTATAAGAGAGAGTGTGGAGAATGTTCGGCCTTCTCATGCATTTTGTGCATAACTGATGAATGTGTTGGAGAAATGTCAACCTTTCGTCAAATATGAGTTCAAAGAATTTTGTCTATGCTGCTGCTATTGGGATGGTGCTTTGTCTAAGTCTTGATTCAGGTTCAAGATGAAGGTACATTTGTGACAAAAATGGATACAAATGGTCTTCTCTGGTGAGAATCTGAAACTGAACCTGATGGGATAAAAAGTTTTTTATAAAAATGAGAATGTGACCTGTTAGATCGAGGTTATAAAGATTTTTTTTAAATCCCAAATCTCCAAGTTGTGTTATGCGCTTTTTCCATATCAAAGAAGAAGAAAACCAGATGCTCTCTTTTCAGGAATGCATCTTGAATAGACGTTTCCATTCTAAATAAGTGGTCCTAAGGGGATATGCTCCTTTGGAAGCTGCACTGAATGTGGGAAAGAAGGTCATTTGATTCTAAGTATCATAAAAAATTAGCATTGACCATTCTCTCCAATAATTTTCACAAGCAGGTCAGAGAAATAGGGCAGTGATCTGTTTGAAATTTAGCATCCTTGCCTGGCTTAGCAAAAGCAAGTTGCCCTGTACCAGGTGTCTGGAAACTGCTCTTCAAGGAAGATTCTGTTGTATAGGAATAGCAGTGGTCAATGGATTTGGTGAGATGTGTTTAATCATTTTATAATGGATGTAATCTGGTCTAACAGCACTTGCCTTTGTAACGGTGAGAGCTATTTTCAGCTTGTGAATGGTAAATGATGCATTATATGGGTAAATATGCTTTGGTATAAAATTAAAGGCCTCCTCAGTTTTGTGTTTAATGACAGAAACTATGAGTAATAAGATGATGTTGCTAAGATGTTAGAAAATGTTTCTCCAAGAGAGAACATCTATTTCTAACATCTATTTTCTAAGTACTATTGTTGGCGGTTGATTTTCTGTACTGTTACTTTACTGCTCGATTTTTGTAATGCTGGGATGCAGGGGGGGGGGTAATCAATATTGTAGAGGCAGCTGGCTGAGTTTTCACTGTTGGTTTTTCTGAACTCAGTAAGTAGCAGGCTATGTGTATAAATGACTCTTTTGGTGTTAGTCATTTCAGTTCAAGTTGCCAAGAAATGTCCCAAAAGAACATTTCTTGGCAATCTTTTCTGCATGTTGCCTTATTGCTACTTACTGATTTAACTGCTTCTCTGGCCTCCTGGTAGGAGATGTTCAGCTCTGCCTTGTCGTATTTCTTTTTCTTCTTTCCACCTCTGGAATGCTTGAGAGTATGTAGGGTGCTGTCCTTGGCAATTAATGGAGGTGGGGTTTGCAGCTTTACATGATGCAATTTCATGTTCCTTCACATCACATTAAGCACAGGCAAAGGAACCATGGCAGGCCATTTCTACTGATCATGTTCTGACTAATTGAAAGATGTGTGAGGTGGTCATGTGATTGGAGCCTCTTTTCCTTTATGTGACATATCAGTTGGAAGCCATATCTCATGCATATCATCACTACATAAGATACAGTTCTCAACACATTTACTTAATTCTCTAAGTTGATAATTCATTGTTGAAGACTGCCTGGTTCCAAGTATGTAGGGGACTATTAGTAGGCTGCATCTGTGTAAATGTTCTTCAATTCAAGTAGAGAGGAAAGTTCTTTGCGGCTGCTCTAAGACAGGGTAAGTCTAATAGTGAAAGCTTGTTTGATGTTTCAATTTTATCTGGTGGATGACCTGATGGTAGTTCAGATTTCTTCTAACTCATGGTTAGAAATGTGTCTACTCATTTTGTCTACTACGGCTAAAAGTTGAAGTTTAAAGGCACAGAAATTACAGGGCACAAAACATGAGTATATAGCACAAAACATGAATAAAACAAGTAATGCTGATCAAAAACCATAAGCACATGTTTACCATTTCCAATTCTTGCCAGTTGTATTCCTCATTACCAATAACTAAAGCCATTAATTCTTGGGCATGGAAGAGTTCCTAGAGAATTAATTAATATACATAATAATTAATATAATAATTAAATTATTAATAATAATAATAATGAGGCACAATGGCCCAGTGGTTATGACACTGGACTACCAGCCTGATGGACCCGGGGTTCGAGTACCGCCTTTGCGGAAGCGAACACGGCTCCATCATGCTGGGAGACCGGTATAATAATAATAGTAATAAATTAGAATAATAATAATAAATTAATTAATAAAATAAATAAACATCGTGAAAGTTGCTCCAAGGGACCTACCTACCCCAAGGTCGGAGTGGCGGCTAAGGCAGATTGTGGTGCCATCTGGCATCACCTGTGAGGACTACCACTGGACATAAGCCGAAGCTAAACAGGTCCACCTCCAATAATGGATGATGTTGCAGAAAAATATTAATCATACTGCATTGAGTGTGGTGCAGGATAACGTCACTCGCATTCAGGCCTTAGGCAGAGGGATCGGTTTGAAAAATCAGAGACCGTCGCCTGAGGAAGACAGTGGAGCAAGTGGCACTGTCCCCCCCCCGTATGGCTACCACAAGAGAAGGGCAAGACCATCTGGCCCCACCAACTGGAGGTGCTTCCAGTGCAACTGTGCTAGTGACCACCCAGGAAGGGAGAAAACGGCAATGCATGAAATGGAGAATTGAAATGAATACGTACATCATGCAAGCATACTACGAAATAACGAAGCTGGAGACCGATATGACAACTTACAATGCGAGACTACATACCAAGTGGCTGGAACGATTCCCGGATACTCAGGTCACCAAACAACGAATAGTGGACCAGAGAAGGACCATTGTCACGAAGAATCTAATAGCCCCTGCAATCTTGGAAAAAATGAAGCAGGACGTGAGCGATCAACTACAAAGGATAAAGAATATGGAATCAGAGGAGGAAGAACATACCACCACCGAACAGGCAGAAGAGCAAGAGGAAATACAACCCGCAGCAGCTGAAGTGGAAACAGACGAGGTCACGATATCCAGAATAGAGGCCGAGTGGAAGAAGGCCCTAACAGAATTCGAAGGAATGGACTCCACAAAGACACATGATACCGAAGCAGAGGCCGAATAGAACCTTGTGGAGAGTCACAGACCACCTGAATCAGCACATAATACCGCATTACCTCAACAGCAATGGTGCAACACTGGAGGCCATCCACACAGCCATGTATTGTGCTGTGGTTGCAGCCACGAAAATTAATGGAAGAGAAGCAAGAGACCAGCAGCAGAAGAACCGAAAACAGAAGGAACCACCAGCTTGGGAAAGAAGACTTCAGCAGAAGATAGAAGAATTAAGAGTCAAGATAGGCCAATTGACCCAGTACCAACGGGGTAATAGGATAAGAAATTAATTGGAAAAGTGAAGAGCATCCTCAAGAGAGACAGAGTCCACAGCAAACATGAGACAAAAAATCAGAGAATAGGAGAGTACTTGGACATATTGAAGCAGAACCTCCTTGCACTCAGCAAGAGACTATACCAATACAACGAGAGCTCCAAGAGGAAAATAAACAATGAATCTTCGATGAGTACCAAAGAGGTTTCTACAGGAATCTTGGAAAAGATGGGAAACAAGGGAATGGATCACTCGAGAAGAAGACGATTGAGGATTTCTGGGAAAACATATAGAGCAGGGAAGTAAAACATAACAGCCGAGCTACCTGGATAGAACTAGAATGCAAGAAAACCAAGGACTTACGAGAAATGAGAGGATGGGAGGTTCAGGAAGAAGTAAAACAGATGATCAAGAACTCTAACAGCTGGCAGACTCCAGGAATAGATAACCTCCACAACTATTGGTACAAGAAGCTCAATTACACACACACAAGCACCTGGCAGAGCAGTTCCCCCAAATGATAAGGCACCCAGAGACAATCCCAAAGTTTCTCACTCAAGGAATCATATAACTAAAGCTTAAAGATGAAGATACAAGAAAACTGGCAAAATATAGGCCAATCACCTGCCTCCCAACAAGGTACAAGATCTTGACCAGCTGCATAACCAGAAAGATAACAGACCACTTGGAGAGCCAGAGCATAACGGCCAAACAGCAGAAAGGATGCAAGGAGCAATTAACCATAGATGCTGAGGTTATGGAGCAAGCATACAAGAGCCGCAACATGTACACAACACCTAAATCAATTACCGCAATAGAGGCGCTGAAAATCCACAAAGTCAATCCGATAATGACAAACTTCCTAGGAGAAATGATGGCAAAATGGAGTATCACCATTAAGGTCGAAAACATCACAATCAGGCCAATCCCCATCAGGAGAGGAATTTTTCAGGGAGATGCCCTAAGCCGATTGTGGTTCTGTCTAGTACTTAACCCACTATCTACCATGCTCAACAATAGCAAGTATGGATATAACCTCAAAGAAGGAAGGAAGAACCTGTACACTCTCACCCACCTGATGCATATGGATGACATCAAGGTCTACGCGGGAACCGAGAATCAACTTCAGCAACTACTCCAGATCACCGAAGAATTCAGCAAGGATATTAGGATGGAATTTGGTCTAGACAAATGCAAGACCCATGGATTGTGGCAGGGAAAATTAGTCAACCGAAACTACCAGCTGCAGAGTGGTAAAGAGATCGAAGCCATGGCAGAGGGAGAGGCCTACAAATACTTAGGGATGATGCAGGCTTAGCAGTTACAGCACAAGGAAATTAAGGACTGCCTGACTGAAAAATACCATCAGAGACTCAGAAGCCTGCTGAAAGCAAAGCTGAATGGAGGGAATACAGTTAAAGCCATAAACACCTATGCAGTCCCAGTGCTAACATACTCCTTCGGGGTCATAGATTGGATTAACACCGAGCTGGGGGATATCATGAGAGAAAGACAAGGACAATGATGACCAAGAGCCGCCAAAACCACCCAAGAGCTGCCGTGGAGAGACTGACAATTGCCCAGGAAGAAGGAGGAAGGGGCCTGATAGACCTCATTGAGCAATAGAAGATAGTTAACCTGAAGGATTACTTCCAGAAACACACAGCAGCACTCCACCAGGCCATAAGGAAGATAGACAAGCAGTATAGCCCACTCAACATAAGCGAGGAGTCCCCCCACAACCAGGAGATACAAACGAAGCTAGAAAGATGGGCAGACACTACAATGATCTCCATCAGGGTCACATAGATAAAACTGCTTCCAATGCATGGCTCACGAGAGGGATGCTCTTCCCCGAGACTGAAGGATTCATGCTCGCCATCCAAGACCAGGTAATCAACACCAGGAACTATAGAAAATACATCACCAAGGAGCCCGGAGTGTTAGAAGACATGTTCACGATGCCACCTGGCCTCAGAAACAATCCAACACATCACCGCAGGATGCAAGGTGATCACCCAGATTGAGTACACTCATAGATACAACCAGGTAGCCAGGATAATACATCAGAAGCTAGCAAGGAAATATCAGTTGATCGAAGAAAGTGTACCATACTATAAATACGAACCCCAGACAGTACTAGAGATCCCAGCCCACAAGCTGTACTGGGACTGCGCCATAATAACGGATAGGACAATCCTGCACAACAGACTGGACATAACCCTTGTGGACAAGAAGGAAAAGGCTACCTATTTGATTGACATAGCAATACCAAACACTGCCAACCTGCAGAAAACCCATGGGGAAAAAATCAGGAAGTACACGAACCTAAGACAGGAGATCAAAGATGTGGCATATGCAACAAGTAATGACCATCCCTATCATCGTGTCAACCATAGGTATGGTGCCAAAGACCCTACATAACAGCCTAGCAGCAATAGGTTTCTCAGCGAACACCTACAAGGAAGTCTAGAAAGTCGTAATCCTGAACACCTGCAGGATTGTCAGAGAGTTCCTCGACCAACAGTAACATCAGACATAACATAACAACAACCACCCTGTGTACTTGATAGCAATACCCGTCACGAGGTGGAACCCCCAATCAGGAAGAAATAATAATAATAATAATTAATTACATATTAATATACATTAATATGTAATTAATTGTGAAATCAAGGAATCATACAAATATATAATCAAAACATTGCAGAAATACAGAAAGTTATGAAAGATGAACAGTGTGTATTACACAAAAGGCTCATAGCTCTCACCGATATATGAAATTTGTTATATATCATGTTAAGATATGTGATAAGTTAGTTAGCATGACAACTGTTATATGAACTGTTATAGCAAAATTACAAATTAATTCTCCATTTATACATAAATGATAAAAATACAATATGAAGAATAATTATTGCATGTATTTTGCAGCTTCAAAAAACATATCTAAATGAAGACTAGAACATATAAAAAGGACTTGCTAAATGTTTTTGGCTGGAACAAAGAAAGGAGTTCAGGCCATGTAGCAATATTCACATTTATGTATAAATTTTGGGTTCTAAATTGTGTTCTTCTTCAAATAAAAAAAAAAGTGAAAATCCTGGATCCTAAAAGGTCAAACAAGTTCCTCTCATCATCACCATTAGGATTTGAACCTGAATTTTATTTGGTATTTTATCTGAAGAAAACAAAAAACACAACAGTTGGTATGCACGAATAAGATGCAACCTCATGCAGCTAAATGTGTGTATACTGAAGAGCAAAATCCCATGCAACCATTGCACTGTTTTTTTCCTTCTTTCCTTCAAATAAAATTGGCTTACATTTGTTTCAGAAGTTTAGATGATGTTTTTAGACTACAATGAAGGCGTGGAACAAGTTTCCCAGCAGAAAAGAAAGAAGAAGAAGAAAAAAAAAAAACACTTCATTAAGAAAAAAATTTAAATTTATGTAGAAATCATAAAATCTAAAATTATAATATTTTGTTCAATTTTAAAAAATTTCAGCCCAAGCAGGGAAAAAATATCTAGACAACAAATCACAAAAGATTAAAAATAAGTGAGATAGCCTCTGGCCTATTTTAGCTGTTTAAAAATGATGGACTGGTAAGGTGCCTGTGGATGTTTTCATCATTTTTTTTTTAAACAACGTGATGATTTATCTGTACTAACTTGTCAGGGAAGAGTACAAGGGTGATGAATATCCTTGAACCAGTCATCACCAGCAATTTGAATAACGGTTAGCAATGAGTGCTCACAATAACCTAAAGCAGATGAATATAAATGAGATTCTAGTAGTCAATAGTAAGGAGCAAGGGTTTTAATTTCAAAGAAGACGATTACTGTGGACTAAGGACAATTTTTAGTAATAGTATTGGCAACATGATGCAAGAAAGCAAAGCTTATACAGCATGAGACAAAAAAAAAAAAACCCATTACCCCATTCCTTCTGATAATTCAATTTTGGACACTATCAACTGGGATGAAACATACAAGGGGAAAATACAGTTCTTATGAGAAGCCACAAGAAACGAATGCATAAAGAGGATGTCAAGATGGAAATAAAAAGGGATTAATGAACATTAGAACACTGGAGACATGAAATTTTTTATATACTGAGTTAAGATCAGGGCCTATGAGGGGGAGGTGCAGGAAGTACATCGTACCTGGGCCTGGGAGCCAAAGTATTAACTATAACTTATATTACAGAGCTTCTCAACTGGTGTGCCACGAAAGGTTAGGGACAGGGGCATATTCAGGGGGGGAGGCATATGAAAACCCCCTTGAGAAAATAGAGAAGAAACTAACAGCCTCTTCTCTATTTTCTCAAGGGGTTTTCAGATTCTAGAAGAGCTAACTGGAAGATTCCAGAAAAACCAATGATTTTGTTCATTGGAACTATTCCAATGTAGCTGCATTTGGGCCCGATCTTGAAAAGGAACTGTTAAATTTAGAGGACAGGTTCATTTCTAAGACAATTAACAAATTTCATTAATAAATGAGAATTTTTTTAATTAAATGTAACGCATTCTTATCAGCACAGTGACTGGCCATCCGAGTATTGTTTTGACTGTGCCACACTTATAGAAATAGTAGCAAATAAAAGATAGTTTATTTGTTATTGTGAAATATTCAGCAAAACCAGTGCCAAATATACATATACAGAGTGTGTACATCACATCTGATTTTATTCTAGCGTTGAATTAATTTTACATTTCTTGTATGTGTGAGTACACTGATTGTTGTCGTTGGGCAATATGTTTTATTTTACAATACATAAATTTGTCACATAACAGTCTGGCCATTGCCAATGTTGTCGTTTTAGTGCCTTAAATTTGTCTTTTTTCTTTCCTTTTTTTTTTGTTTATCTAAAATGAAAAACTGCAAGGACTACTACGAATGAGTTATTACTATGCTAGCTAAAGGTACATCTAAATTGCGGATGATCCTTTGATCCTTGCATATGTCAATGATGTTCTGTGTATGTAAGTGACCGATGCAGTGGGAGGAACCCTTCGCGTAATTAATGTTTATCTTGTGGTGTTCAGAGAGTGAATTAAACAATGACAAGGAAAAGTAAAACGTCTACTTCAGTCACCCCAAAATTAGCAGGTTTCGTTCACACAAGTTGTTGGTCAAACATGTCACTCCAAAGCATGCAGTTTCATTAAATTTATGGTTTTGAGGTCATTTGCTATTTTCACAACAACATTCTACCTTTGTCTATTGCTTTCTTTCTATACAGTCAACAAGACTGGACTTTGTCGCTTTCAATACATTTTATAACCATTTTATATGTATCTGTTCTGTTGTCATTGCCGTGGGAAAATTTGTTGCAAAGTTACTTTAAGGAGAAACTGGGGAAACAAGAGTGGGAAATGAAACAAAAAAATTCAGCCAACTGGATGTTTTCATTTTGCTTTATTGGCACATGGAAAGTTCTGCAGCTCTTATCATGTACTAATCTGTACTATTCTGTGGTTCGGCATTGTCAAGTGTAGCGATTTTACATTCTGAGTTTCTCAGAGCAGAGCAAGAAAAAAATTCACAAATTCAAGCATTCTTTTCTAACCTGTGAGAGAAAGGCTGAAAATGTAAGTAAATTTATTATTCCAGTTTTCATTAGTTTACACAGAATGGACCATTCACAAACAGAAGCGGAATGGCCATAAGACTTACCAGGAAAACCACAGTGGGCCAGAGGCGGGAGACCGATGTGTAATTGCATGGCCATAAACACTGTGTGAGGCCGCTAAACGTTTTCCCCCGGTAAGAATTTTTGACCCAGTCCGCCTCTGTTCACAAATGTTGAATGATCCTTAATGTCTGCTATAGTCAAAAGGCTGTCCAGTTTTGATAATAATGTTACTCATTGCTGTAACTTCACAGAACAATCTGTAATGTTGTTACTCTGCTATCAGTATTTTTTTTTTTTTTTTATTGAAAACCTGTTGCTGGATCATTTACAGATTATAGAATGATATAATATGAATTTCAAAAAGTTATTTTTTGTGATTTCAAAAATTTGAAAAGATTTTATTTTGAAGTTTTGTATGAATTAAGTATTAAATATTTAATATCTTCCATGGTATTTCTATTATACTTTTCTTATCATAATTACATATAATGTAACAAATGTAATACATTTTTTCACAAAGTCCTTATAGACACCCAAAAATATGTTCCAGTTTATCTCTGTGTGCTGTAGAAAAAGTATAAGTTAGTCTGTTTGTTTGTTATTTGGTTTTTTAGGAGCACTAGCAACTAAAGCCATATTGCTCCAGGGATATGCGGTGGTCATTCCCTGACCTTTCCGCATCCTCCGTATTTGGTGGGCACGGGCTAGAACCCCGGCCTAATCAAGAAGCATGTGTTATGCACTGCTGCTCCTGCCCACTTGGCTACGGAGGAACCAAGTTAGCCTGAAATTCTGCCAAGACACGATAGGAGGGAGTATATGATGAGAGTCTTGTCGATCAATTCGGCCCTGGAAAGATTGTGCAAGGCTCAAGGGGTAGAATTTTTTTCAGTATGATCTGTACTTGTTAACAGAGAGACTGCTTCTAGAGGGATGGGATACACTTAAATAGAAAGGGTGCAAGAATATTTGCTGATGCTATCGAGGCAGTGTTAGGTGGGTCGGAAAACTGCTAGATTGGGGAGATACAAGGACTAATAGATTAACAGTAGCCACTGGCAGAGGTGAAAGTGATTCTTGCACTGCTTCTATTGGAATGAGCAGAAGCCTGGAAAACAAGGTGCAGGATATTTCAGAGATTGCTGGGAGTCACTGCGGTAAACACATGGGTTGTGTTAGGGCACCTAAGAATAGGAACAGGTGCATATATACTTGCTTGTACACCAATGCTAGGAGTTTAGTAAATAAATTTGATGAATTTGATTGTTTTTTTTTTTTTTTTGGAGCATTAGCAACTAAGGCCATATTGCTCTGGGATATGCTGTGGTCATTCCATGACCTTTCCGCATCCTCCGTATTTGGTGGTGACGGGCTCGAACCCTGGTCTAATCAAGAAGTGCACTGCTGCTCCTTCCCACCTGGCTACGGAGGTGTCAATGAATTTGAGGTATTGCTCAAAGCATCAAAGGCGGATATTGTTGGGATATCAGAGATGTGGTGTTTGGTTTGATTTGATTTGGTAGTTGTTGGCACATCGGCTTCTGTGGCCATATTGCACCTACCAAGGTGTTTTTTTTGCAGTACTTTGATCCAAGCCCGAGGCGGGAATCGAACCCGTGACCTTTGGGTTGCCGGGCAGGTACTTTACCCACTCGGCTAGCCCGGTCGGCGAGATGTGGTGTCAAACAGATATAAGGAATGCAGAACTGGAATTTGAGGAGTACAATGTGTACAGAAAGGATAGACAGCGTAGGAAGGGAGAACGAGTTATGCTATTAATTAAGAAACACATAAAATCCAAGGAAGTGAAGCCAGTCGACATTGCTGGACAGTGCAGTGTCCAGTCAGTTTGGTGTGACATAAGCATTGGAAGATCAAAATTGAGAGTAGGAGTGTGCTATAGACCTAATGACTTTGATAAGTATAATAAGAAACTGTACAGGGAAATACAGTGACCCAGTAAATCAGAGAGTATTATAATGGGGGATTTTAAATTCCCAGATATTGACTGGAATTTGTGGGTTGGTCACTCAATAAATCCACTAGCAAGGCTTTAGTGGATTTATTGGATGATTGTTTTCTACATCAGCATGTTCGGGAGGCAACTAGAGGGGGTAATACTCTTGATTTGATTATCAGTAGTGATTCTTCATGCATTAAGAATCTGCAGATAAAGGAACCACGAGGTGGCAGTGATCACAGTGTGCTGAAGTGGGATTTACACAAAGAGGTAACCACCATCAGGAGTAAAGGGAAGGTTTTTTGCTTTCGTAAAGGCGACTACGATGGTCTGAGACAGTATTTAAATTTTATACAGTAGGACCAACTGCTGATGTTACCAAAAGCAAATTCAAAATGGGAAGCATTTTGAATTTGCTTTTGCATTTTGACTAGGCTTTACATACCAACTAAGAAATATTGTTCAAGATTTAGGCCTAAATGGATGTCAGATGAACTAATGAGACATATGGCACAGAAGAAAAATGCATGGGGTACATATAAATTAACATGTTACACAGAAGCCTATGATAGATATAAGTTGATCTGTAACCAAGTTACAAAGGAGGTTAGGCAGGCAAAGGCAGATTACGAGAAATCTTTGGCAAAGGATGCAAAGAAAAACAGTAAAGAGTTCTTTACTTATTCAAACTCTAGAAGGAAGGGGATGAATCAGATTGGTCCATGATATCGATGGTTCAACTGTTGATGATCCTGCTCAGTTAGCTAACAAACTAAATGAATATTTTGCATCAACATTCACATATGAGGAGTTATTCAACGAGGGGAATGCCTCTGGCATTCCCCTCGTTGCTGCCAAAGTTGTATACAACTTTGGCAGTAAGATAGATAATCTTGTAATAACTGAGAGAAAAGTGGAGGAGAAATTGTTGAAGATAAACACAAGAAAGGCACTTGTGGTGGATGGAATCTATCTAGTTATATTAAAGGATGCAGCAAGGGAAGTAAGCAAACCCTTAGCCATAATTATGATAGCTTCCTTGGACTCAGGGGAGGTACCCATAGACTGGAGATGTGCAAATGTGACCCCAATTCACAAAGGAGGATCAAAGGCTGACACAAGTAATTATAAACCTGTGAGTTTAACTTCTGTTCCAGGAAAATTAATGGAGGCACTGGTTAAAGAAGCAATGGAGGATCATCTAGACAAGTCTTCGGCTATAGCTTGGACACAGCATGGTTTTGTTAAGGGAAAGTCTTGCCTGACCAATTTGACTGGATACTATGATGATGTCGCAAAAGAACTGGATGCAGGGAATAAATTTGATATTATATACTTGGACCTTAGAAAGGATTTTGATACTGTTGCACACGGAAGACTGCTGCACAAATTGGAGCAGTGTGGCATTGGAGGCAATTGCTGCTATGGATAAAGGGGTGGTTGAGGGGGAGAAGACAGAGAGTGGGAATCAATGGACACTGGTCATCGTGGACTAATGTTATTAGTAAAGTCCCTCAGAGTTCAGTGTTGGGTCCATTATTGTTTTCTGTATTCATAAATGATATTGAGATGGTATATCAAGCTTAATGTCCAAGTTTGCAGACGTTACAAAGGTTGGCAGGGTTGTTAAGGACACTACTGACGCTATGCTGCTGCTGCAACAGGATCTGGAAAGGTTGAGCAGATGGGCTGAGAGGTGGCAAATGAAGTTTAACATTGACAAATGTAAAGTACTACATATGGGAAACAGTAACCCCAGAGCAACGTATCAACTATGTGGTACTACACTGACAGTGGTAGAGAATGAAAAGGACCTGGGGGTAATTGTGCAGGCAGATATGAAGTTTTCTGAGCAGTGCAGATGGGCGGCAAGAGTAGCTCATGGTGTCTTGTCAATGATATACAGGAATTTTTCTAGCAGGGATAAGGAGGTGATTATTCCCTTGTATAAGGCAATGGTCAGGCCACACCTTGAGTACTGTATGCAAGTCTGAAGGCCTCATTTCAAGAAGGATGTAGAGCTGCTGGAACGAGTACAGAGAAGGGCAACAAGATTAGAAATGGAACAAAGGGTTGCTCTTACGAAGAAAGGCTTAAGTTTTTCAAATTACAGTGTCTGGAGTCTAGGGACCGGCAAGGTGATCTGATAGAGGTGTATAAAGCCTTGAATGGTTTGAGCATGCTCAATGCTAATGGGTTCTTACTCTTGCTCAGAATAATCACCTGAGAGGGCATAAATTCAAATTGAGGAAAGACAGATGTAGGATAGATGTGAGGAAATTTGCCTTTAGCCAGCGGATAGTTGGTTGGTGGAACAGACTTCCATCCCTTGTTGTGGAAGTTGATAGCCTAAATAAAATTAAGGCTCAGCTGGAGAGGTATTTCGAATGAAAAGAGGGGTGAAGTGGAAGTGTTTTTTTTTTTTTTTTGGCTGATGCTGCATAAGCTTGCTTTCTTGCATCATATGCTAATGCTAAAAAGTTCTTAAGTGTGCCGTGGCATGAAAGGGTTTGGGAAGCACTGCTATATTACACGTTATTACAGTAATTCATAGCTTATCTATAGAACTTTTGTGGGGTTTTTTTTCCAAATGATGATAACTATGATTGCTAGCTTAGCTAAGCCTATTCAAAAGATCAGACATCACATATTGTAAGTCCTGATAAGCCAATGATTTTATGCTACAAAGAAACTTAAGTAGGTATGCAATTTGTACTTGAATCAATGAAAGGTAAAATATACAATATTAAAAATCGGAATGGCTAAATATACAATATTAAAAATCGGAATGGCTAAATATACAAATACATTTGTATCTTTATATTATGCTTACTTTGCAACCTTTTACATTCTACTTGACTTCTTTTTTTATTGCATTGTAATGTCTTAAGGCTCAGGCAACAATTTTTTTTTTTTTTTTTTTTAAATTCCAAATATCAATTGCTTTCCATGTCAATTATTTTGGCACAAGACAGTCAATAGTCTCAAGACTAGCACTTCTGTGTCTAAATCTGCACTGGTATCTGCTGAAGGCTGGGATTCTAATGGGAAGTGGCAGAAACTTTCCTACAGGATCCCAAAACATGATAAAGGCAATAGTCACAGAGAATGTTACCTATCACAGAGAATGTTACCTATCACAGAGAATGTTACGTCAATCAAAACTAAAGCTGTGAAATGGTACAATCTTTTAAAGCGCATCATCGATGTTGTACTTTTCTTGGGAGAACGTGATCTGGCATTTACTGGTTCATGCCATTGAATTGGTGATTCAAACAACAGACACTTTTTAGGACTCATTGAACTGCTCTCCAGGTGGGACCCCACCCTTCAGGAACACATGCTAAGTGTAGAGAAGTCACAGAAAAGGAGTGAGCAGCTTCAAGTTCATTATGACTCACAAAATGAATTTATTGCAGAATGCTCGAATCTTGTGAAACAACACATTTTGCTGGAGAGGCAATCTGCAAAGTACTTTGCAGTAATAGTCGCTGCCACACCAGATTCCTCCCATATTGAAAAAAAAAAAAGAAATGCAGTATGAGATTCAAGAAAGATTTCTCAAGTTTTCAGATTGTAGCAACAAACGAGGGGGCGAAATTGCTCAGTTGATAACTGATACATTGAATACGCTATTCCTCTCAGTGACTGTAGAACTCAAGCCTATGATAATGGGGCAAATATGGCTGGAAAATACAACAGCACACAAGCAAACAAGAACAATGCTGAACAGCAATTTTTTCACCTTGCGGTTGTCACACACTCAACTTATGTGGAAATGATGCTGCTGAATGCATACCTGAAGCAATAACCTTTTTCGGAACAATTCAAACTGTGTATCACCTGTTCAGTTCCAGTCCTAAGTGATGGGAATTACTACAAAATCGTATTGGTTGTTCTCTTCATGGTATGTCTAAAACAAGATGGTCAGATCGTGTTGAAAGTGCCTTTCGCAGCTCACTTGCCTGGCATTAAATTAGCACTGGAAGACCTCCTAGAACTAAATTTGATGGCCAAAACAAGAAATGAAATCCACAGAGTTTTATTATATGTGACACCTTTTGCCTGTGTGTTAATGTCAGCTGTATGGTACAAAATATTAGCTGGCATAGATATTTGCAACAAGGTCATCCAAGCTAGTGCCACACTGGATGTTGAAGTAGCAAACATAGAAATTCTCCTCAGATCTGACTAAACTTCGAAATAACTGGAAATGCAAGTGGAATGAAGCCAAATTGGTTGTGGCAAACTTAAAGATAGAAATAAAACTCTCCCGTAGATGTGGTGGAGTTAGGTGCAAGAGGGCAAGGCCGCATGATGACAGCACACCTGATGCTAACTTGGAGGAAATGAATGACAGATGATATGCCAGATACGTTTTGGTAGACAATGTTATAGCAGGATTAACTGTCTGCTTCAATGCTGTTAAGCAGCTGGCAGAAAAATTTGCTTTCTTGTGGAAAAATCTCACCATGTATGAAAGTGATGTGGAGAGAAAAGCTGACCTTAATGGTGATGATTTTGGAAAAGAAATGCAACATTTACATAAAGTACATAAATCAAATTTTGCAATGCACAGTTAAAACCATTCGATCTGTAGAACTTGTTAGTACAGGCTTGGTGATCTGTTTCCAAATGTTTGTGTTAGCTTAAGAATACTATTAACAATTCCAGCAACAGAAGCTTCTGCAGAGAGCTCATTTGGCAAACTAAAGCTAATTAAGAATTATTTAAGGTCTACAATGTCTCTGGAAGGTCTATAATGTCTCAGGAACATCTTGTGGATTTGGCCACGCTAAGTATTGAATCAAACATTGCCAGGATGAGTTATGATGAAAGAATTCCCCTTGCTCATCTTTTACGTCTTCCAAATTTTGAGAGAAAAAACTGAGATTCATTTTGTTTGAAACAAACAAAATGAATTTTTAAAGACATTCTTTAACAATGCAATAAAGTTGACACCAGAGATTCATAATTGTCTTCCTTCTTTTTTCCAAGAAATCCATTAAGAACTATTTAAAATAATTGCCAAGCTGATAGTTCAGTATTGTATAGCTTTGTTCCAAATACATCATCTTTGAGAAATTTCTCTATTTGAAGACCATTTATTATTTTTCTTTGTTTATTTTATATATATTTAAAATATAAATAAAAATAATTATTTTTTATTTAATTTTTATTAATCCTAAAACTCAGTCCAGTTTATATCTTGCAAAAAGGATTCTTCTGCTCCTATGCTTATCTTCGATGACACTGATTTTTAGGCAAGATCATATATCTCTATTAGAGATAACTCTTACTTCTAATCTCTCTTGGCATAAACACGATACAAATTACAAATACTGCTTCCTCTGAATCTAAAAAATTGGGTTTTCTCTTTTGTTCTTGGTGTTACTTTTCTTCCAAATAGCTGTTCGCTCTGTATAAATCTCAAATCTGATCTACCATGGAATATTGTTCTTGCATTTGGGGCAGAGCACCCAAAACTTCTCTCAGGTTTCAAGATTCCATTCAAAAGAGGGCAGTTAGGCTAATTAAAGACTCATATTTAACAGAGTCTCTCCACTCTCTATCTCATAGATGTTCTGTTTCTGCTGCATGCCTTTACTATAGATACTTTCATTGGCACTGTTATTCTGAGTTGGTTTCTGTAATTATCACTCTCTCTCTTCCAAAGCAGTCTGAACACATGCTACAACTAGTCAACACCCTTTTATTATCCAATGCCAAACTCATATAACCAACTTTTCTTCTTCCTCATTTATTCACTAAACTTTCCATTTTCTGGAACAACCTTCCTTCACATGTATTTCCTGAAAATTACAATCTACAGAAATTCAAGTCTAATGTCAACAAGTATTTTCTTTCATCTTCTAAACCTACAGCCGATGCACAGTACTAAATACGATAGGTTCCAATACCGCTCATGTTTGGGATTTCCATAATAATAATAATAATAATAATAATTAAAAACAAAAGGCTACTTCAATTGATAAGACATGGATAAATTTAGCAGATGGACTGAAAAATAGTGATTGAGGTTTAACATTGATAAGTGCAAAGTACTTAACTTGTGTAGCAATAATCCTGGAATACAATGATATTTGGATAGTAACAAATTCAAGACAGTGAACCAATTATGGTCCTTGAGGTTGTCACAGACATTCTCTCAGATATGCCAGACAAACTGCACTTGCTACCTGGGAGTCTAAAACACTGATGGAACTGATATTCGGGCGACATTCAAGTCAAGTGGACCCAATTTTGGCACAGTCTGGACAGTCTGTGACAGCCAAATTCTCTGCTTGCACCTTCATGATGGTGAGACTGTTAGTAATCCTGGGTATAACCTCCATGCACAAAAACATGGTGGGTGACCACCCAGGTGTGAACCAAAGTAAGAAGGAGTCGAGGTGTGGCACCCACACCACATGGAGGAATGCCGCCCCTCTATGTTACCAGGCAGTACTAGGTGGTACATGACTCTGATCAACCGGTGCAATACCACCACTTTGCTTATTGGAGGCTTTAAGTGGTGGAACCCATGTTTAGTCTCTAGAGCTAAGTTCTGGTCAACCTCTCCCTATCTCTTCCATCACGCAGTATGATTGATGACTTTTGAGGTTATGATGAACATCGTGGCAAGATCCAATATTCCTTACATTTCAAGGGTACAGCTCTAAAATGGTGTTCGCAGGCCGGCCGTTAGTTAGTAAACCGAACCGAACCTATTGGTAACTGTCTAGGAGGCTTCCGGATCAGTTAGTGTCAACATCATCAGCCATTTTCAATCCACTGCAGGATGAAGGCCTCTCCAGCAACTTTCCAGTTCCTTCTGTTTTGAGCACTGGCCATCCATTTACTACCCAAAAACTCATGAATTTCATCTATCCATCTCCGCCTTTGACTTCCAGGTTTTGTTCTAGCTCCTCTTGGGTCATTTTGTTATTTTCTTAGTCCATCTGTCATCATGTCTTCGAGCTATGTGTCCTGCCCAAGACCATTTTAGTTCTTTAGTTTTGATAAGAATGTCCTTTACTTGAGTTTGCTGCCTAATCCATGTGTTTCTCTTCTTATCTAACAGTCTGATTCCCAATATAATTCATTCCATTCTTCGCTGTGTAGTTCTCAGCTTCTCTTCCATTCTTTTGGTGAGTGCCCAAGTTTCACTTCCATAAGTTATTTTTTTTATTATTTTTTTTTGATTTGGTAGTTGTTGGCGCATCGGCTTCTGTGGCCATATTGCACCTCCCAAGGTTTTTGCAGTACTTTGATCCAAGCCCGAGGCGGGAATCGAACCCGCGACCTTTGGGTTGCCGGGCAGGTACTTTACCCACTCGGCTAGCCCGGTCGGCTCCATAAGTTATGGTGGGGAGTATACACTGGTTCATTATTTTACGTTTCAGACAAACTGGGATATTGCTCTTCAGTATGTGACTATATTTCCTGAATGCAATCCATCCAAAATTTATTCTTCTCTTGACTTCCAGGCATTTATCATTATTACAGCTAATAACTTGTCCCAGATAAGTATGACTCCACCTTTTCAATTACTGCTCCTTCAATCATTATTTCCCTTTCTATGGCATACTTGTTCATCATTACTTTTGTTTCAGCCATATTCATCTTTAGTCCAAAATCCTTTCTAACTGTGCATAACTGATTAAGATTTTCCTCTAATTCTTTGGGATCGTGGCTTATGACCACAATGTCATCTGCAAATCGTAAATGGTTTAGGTACTCTCCATTCACATTGACTCCTTTCTGCAACCAGTCTAATCTTCTGAAAGCTTCCTCAAGGGTAGCAGTAAACAGCTTCGGAGTATTTGTGTCTCCTTGTCGAACTCCTTTCTCGATTTTAAATTTCCTACTGTCTTTGTCTAGCCTAATAAAGGAGGTAGCACTCTCATATATTTTCTTCAAAATCATAATATATGGGGTATCTATGCCTTGTCTTTCCAGTGCCCGAAACATTGCCTTATGCTGTATGGAGTCAAATGCCTTTTCATAATCCACAAATGCCAGGCATAATGATGTTTTATATTCATTTGCTTTCTCCATTAGCTGTGATATTACGTGAAGGTGATCCATAGTTGAGAATCCTGTCCTAAAGCCAGCTTGCTCTTTCGGTTGATTCTCATCAAGTATTCTTTCTAATCTGTTTGTAATGACCCTTGTGAACAACTTGTAGATGTGGGATAACAAGCTAATTGATCTTTAATTTCCAATTTCTGAATTATCTCCTTTCTTATGCAGCAAAACTATGATTGCATTATTCCACTGCTTAGGCGTCACACCTTTTCTAATGCACTTTGTGAAGAGCCTTGCCAGTTTTTGTGTTATGTCTCTTCCTCCCAATTTTAACAACTCTACAGTAACTTCATCTTCCCCAGGGGCTTTCTGATTCTTCATTTTCTTCAATGCATGTTCTACCTCATCAGGAAGAATATCAGGTATGTCGTATGTGTTGCTACTTTGCAATCCATCTTCCCCACTGCTGGCATCATTCTCTTGCTCCTTGTATAATTCTCTACAATAGCCTTCTGCTATTTGAATGTTACTTGTTCTTAAGTTCCAGTATATACTGCTTTTCTCCTCCTCCTCTGTTATCTCAAAGACCTTTGTATTATTTACTCGAGTCAGTTTTTTCCTTTCCTTTCCTACATCTATATCAAGTGTACATCTTACCATTCTGTGATCACTTCAAACATTTACCTTATTCAGGACAGTAACATTATTCACAATATATCATCTGTTAGTGAGGATGAAGTTGATTTCATTAGTTTTTAATCCATTTGGACTCTTCCATGTCCACTTTCTGTTCACCCTTTTCTTGAAAAAAGTGTTCATTACTGACAGTCCTTGAGAGTCTGCAAATTCCACAAGTCTTTCACCTCTTATTTCTTTCACCAATTCCAAAATTTCCTATAGTTCCTCTTTCTGCACTGTTTTGCCTTTTTCCAACCTTAGCATTGAAGTCCCCCATAATAATAGTGTAGTGAGTTTTCTGCTGATCCAGACGACTCTCAATTTCGGTGTACATTTCTTCAACCTCTTCATCATCATGGCTCGAGGTTGGTGCATAAATCATTATAATCTTTAGCTTGTACCTCTTAGAAACCTTGAGTATGTCTTGATACCCTTGGTGATGTATTTTGAATTTCAAAATGTTGTTTTTAAAATCTTTATGGACCAGAAACCCAACTCCACCTTCACACCTTTCACTGTTTCCATTCGTGTACAGCAGATTTCCACTTGCTAAACTTATAAGTGATTCAATTCTTCTTCTTGTTTCAGCCAAACCGATGATATTCCAATTTACATTTTCTAATTCCTTTTCCAGCTCTAATATCCTGTCTTCACCGACGAGTGTTCTTACGTTATAACAGGCCAAGTTCAGTTTCCGTGCATGGCAGCCTGGTCGTACCCAGAGATTCTTAGCACCCTCTGCTTCCACTCTGATCCCCTTGCTGCCGTAAGAGGGAGAGTGAAAGCCGCTGGGGACTGAGGGCCATTTGCTTTTTCGTGCTGTCATATGCTGGAGAGTTTAGTATTTTCCTCTTCACGCTGACCAGGCGTCTTGAAGAGAACTACTCTACACGTTTGTTGCCACCTAAGTGACGTAACAGGGCTTACCATCGAGAAGGTGTGCATGAGTGGATTTTAGGGAGGCAGACCAACTGGACTTCTCCTAAATCTTCTGTAATAAGGAGATATTGGATCCAACAGTGTTTTAGGCTGAGTGTCTAATAACACACAAGATACCTGTTCCCCTTTAAGTGTATAATCTTGCTACCTCTACTCTGCCAGATAGTGACTGGAGGGAGTCTGAGTAGTGTGTATGCGGGGAGCATTGTTGAGGCCACATTATGTCAAGGATCTGGGTATTTTCTTACCATGTGTACGCCCTATCCAAAAATTTCATTACTTCATACAGATGTCCCACTCACTTTTTCTTACTATTGAATACACCATGAATTGACAAACTAATAGAGCAAGCTTATCTGCGAAAAGATCTAAACCTCCCAAGCACTTCCTAATTCATTTCACAAATACACGTGGTGTCAATTCTAATCTTAACGATGTCCATTTCCACTTGGAGTTTGCCAAACCCCATGTACTTTTTCTGACAGAATCTCAGTTATCGGTTGATTCAGCTACTGCTCATCTCAGATGCCCAAATTATTCCCTGTATGATCCCTTTCTCCTCAAAGGTGGTGCATGTGCATATGTTCGTTCGGATATTCCATGTCAGAGACTTGGCAATTTGGAATCTACGCTCTTTGATCTTCTCTGGCTTAAAATCAATCTACCTCATTGTGTCAAATTCATCTGTTGTCTATACCATTCTCCCAACTCCACTAATAACACGGAGCTTTTTGACTTCCTCTCTTTGCAACTTGACTTTCTCCAGTCCAACTTTCCTAACAATAAGGTAATTTTCCTTGGTGATTTTAATGTTCATAACTCCAGCTGGTTTCCGTTTTCTAGTTACACCGACCCAGCTGGTCGAGATGCTGAGGCTTTTGCAATTACTAATGACCTTGCACAGATTGTTCATTTACCTACAAGAATACCCGACAATCCTAATCATAGCCAACACGCTTGATCTTTTTCTCACAAACAACCCTTCTAAGTACACGGTCGAAGTGAGAGGTCCTTTAGGCACTTCAGATCACAACTTGGTGATTGTCTCTTCTCCAATGGAGCCTTTATCTTATGGCTATTCTCAACCTCGTGTTGTTTTGCATTACAAGAATGCAAAATGGGATGACCTGTGAAATTTCTTTTCCTTGGTCGGATTACTGTTTCAAAACTTCTGATGTCAATGTTTGCCAGTAAAATTATTCTAGCAGGAATGGAATCCTTTATCCCACACTCCACTTTAAAATCTCGTCCTTTATTTAAACCTTGGTTTTCCAATAAATGTGCTAAGGCTGTTCAAGAGAAGAATGTTGCATATCGTAAGTGTCTTGTTTCTAATTCTTCAGTTTCATTTTCTGCCTACACGAAAGCTCGCAACAATTGTAAAGCAGTTATTAATCAATCCAAACTAGAGTTTGAACAGGCTAAGAGCAGAAAACTTGCTTCTTGCCCTAATGGTAGCCGAGCATTCTGGTCCCTTGCCAACGCTATTGGCCGCAACTTTTGCCCATCTCTGCTCCCACCTCTGTCCAAACCAGATGGTTCTGTTGTCACTTCAGCCAAGGATAACGCTGACCTGCTGGCATCTAATTTTTTTTACAACTCATATATTAATGATCTTGGTAAAACACCTCCCACCATTCCCAACACGCTCCATTCAATGGAGCGTGTTGGGAATGGTTGGAAATTTGACAGAAGACCACACTCCTGTGGTCTTCCGTCAAAAGGATGTCAGAAGGATTTTGACAAATCTTGATCCTAAGAAAGCTCCAGGTCCCGATGGTATTTCTCCACTTGTTCTCAAAACCCTAGCTCCTGAACTTGCTCCTATTCTTTGCCGCCTTTTTTCACTTTCTTATTCCAGAGGCATTTTTCCTTCTGCTTGGAAATTTGCTCATATCCAGCCAGTTCCTAAAAAGGGTGACAAATCCCTCCCATCCAATTATCGTCCCATTGCAATTACTTCTCCTCTTTCTAAAGTAATGGAGAAATCAATTAACCGCCAACACTTAAACTACCTAGAAACCTTCCGTCTGATCAACGATCGCCAGTATGGATTCCGCCAGTGTCGATCCAATGGTGATGTTCCGGCTTATGTTACCCATTTATAGACAAATTCAATGGAAAGGTTCGGTGAAACACAAGTAGCTGTTCTTGATATATCAAAGGCTTTCGATTGTGTTTGGCATAAAGGTCTTCTAAACAAGCTTCCATCTTATGGTTTGCCAACTGTTTTTAGTAATTGGTTATCCAGTTTTCTCTCTGATTGCTCACTGAGGATGATGGTAGATGGCTCTCTGTCTTCTAATTTCTCCACTAATGCCGGTGTCCCCCAAGGTTGAGTTCTTTCCCCCACTCTTTTCTTCTTGTATATTAATGACCTTCTTCCATTGACTGGAAATCCTATCCATAGTTTTGCTGATGACAGCACATTGCATTCCACTTTCCATTTTGAGAAATCTTGCGCTGTTCAATCAGCTTCAACTTCTCGAAAACCTGCTACCAATTCATTAAATGCCGATCTTCAGGTAATTCTCCAGTGGGGCAAAGGCAACTTAGTTGATTTCAATCCTTCTAAAACTCAGTCTTGTCTTATATCTTGCAAAAAGGATTCTTCTGCTCCTATGCTTAAATTTAGTGACACTCCGATTTCTAGGCAAAATGATATATCTCTTTTGGTGATTACCCTGACTTCTAATCTCTCTTGACACAAGCATATATGACAAATATTGCTTCCTCTGCATCTAAAAAACTTGGTTTTCTCTTTCGCTCTTGGTGTTACTTTTCTTCCAAACAGCTGCTCACTCTGTATAAATCGCAAATCCACCCTGGCATGGAATATTGTTCCCACATCTGGGGTGGTGCCCCCAAAACCTCTCTCAGGATTCTTGATTCCATTCAGAAGAGGGCAGTTAGGATAATTAATGATTCATCTCTAACAGTCTCTCCACTCGCTGTCTCATAGACATACTGTTTCTGCTGCATGCCTCTTCTACAGATACTTCCATGGGCACTGTTCTTCTGAATTGGCTTCTATAATTCCCACTCTCTCTTTCAAAACAGTCCAAACACGTGCCGCCACCAGCCAACATCCATTTACTGTCCAACTTCAAACTCACAGAACCAACTTTTCATCTTCCTTGTTTATTCATTCAACTGCCGTTTTCTGGAACAACCTTCCTCCATACGTATTTCCTGAAAATTACAGTCTACAGAAGTTCAAGTCCAATGTCAACAAATATCTTTTTTCGCCTTCTCAACCTCCAACCCAAGCATGGTACTAAGTACTATAGGTTCTAGTACCTCTCGTGTTTGAGGTTTACATAAAAAAAAAAAAAATAAATAAATAAATAGATTGAATTTAATATAATTCAACATAAAGTTTACTGAGCAGTGCAGACAGGTTTCTAGGACAACTCATGGAATTCTGTCAGTTATATATATTCAGGAATTTTGCCAGAAGATACAAAGAGGTTTCTATTCCATTTTATAAGGCAATTATTGAATTGTATCTTGAATGCTGCAATACAGGTTCACACGCTTCATTTTAGATGCTTCATATTGACCTGTTGCAATGCAGGTAGAAAAGAGCAGCACGATTAGTCAAGGAGCAGCAAAAAAGGTGCTCTTACCAAGAAAGACTACAGTTCCGGAAACTGCAGTGTCCGGAAACTAGGCATCTGAGCAGAGACCTGATTTCAGTGTTTACAACCTTGATGTGTTAAATCAATGCTTCCCAAACTTTTTCCTTCACCCAAAACTGCTTATCAGAAAGTCCTTTTTACTCAATGTAGGTAAAACTAACTGCACAGAAAACATACATGCCAAGTGAAGAGAGATCGGTAAAAAATAGGAAAGAAACAATATGTTTGATGCAACGTCCTTATTTTTAGCATCTCTAAACATTTTAGCAGCCACAAAAAATTTGGTAATTATT
Organism: Mastigoproctus giganteus; assembly: GCF_048544385.1. Lineage (NCBI taxonomy): Eukaryota > Metazoa > Arthropoda > Arachnida > Uropygi > Thelyphonidae > Mastigoproctus > Mastigoproctus giganteus. The sequence goes on along the minus strand of NC_143582.1, from coordinate 87,620,019 downwards.
CACCACAAATATTTCATCACCCAGGTCCCAGCTAATGAGTATAATGCCACTGCTCCATCTTATTTACTAGTTCTGCAAAATTGGGAGCAATTGGAGACACAGCACACCTCACCGTAATCGAGGTTCAGCAAACAGTTTCGTTTTGTGCTCTTTATGAAGGCAAGAGTGTAAAATTGCAATGGCAATAATTGCATCACAGCCTCCCCAGCTACCACAGGATATTTATCGTGAATATCCAACCAGAAAGACTCCAAATGGTTTTGCATTGACTGCTTGACCTAAGCTCCATCATTTGCTCTAAAAAACCATTAACACTATCGGGGATTTCAGTCAAGTCACACAGAAATGGGTTTACAATCCACTGATACATAGAACTTTCTAGTTCAGGAAAGTATTCCTTGAAATGCAAAGATAGTTTTGTTAGTGGGTGATCACGTCATCCTTGATTTCATTGAAATTAACCCCATCAGCATCCTCCAAGAACAAAGAAAAGGTGGGGAAGGATGCAATTTTATGCCGCTCTGTCTTTTTTAGCCAAACTTGAGCTTTTCTTGAAACGCTGTTATTTTTTCACTGGCAGTTGCAGATTGAGTGCATTTGTGTTGAATATCAACATGAATATCAACTAAATAACTAAGCTGAGCTAACCACTTCATGTTGGAAATTCTTTCAACAAGAGCATGCTTCTTTTAAACCAAAAACATCTAATTTCAGTCCTCAGCTCCCAAAAGCGATTCAGAACATTCCATCTTGAGAGCCAACGGGTCTCAGGTTCTTATATAATTAATCAGTTTCAGAACACAAGGTTCTGAAGAGTCTTGTGTTTAAAGTGCCTGCCTTGATTAAGTTCACTATGGTAATGACGTTTTTCATCACTTCCTCTAGTTCAGGAACAAGACCTTTCATGGCCAGAGCTTGGTGGTAAATCATACAATGTGCTGACAGAATTTTGGAGATGTGTTGCTTTGCATGAGCTATAAAGCCTGAATGCTGACCCAACATTGAGGGAGCTATTATTGTTATTTGGTGTTTTTTAGGAGCATTAGCAACTAAGGCCATATTGCTCCGGGATATGCGGTGGTCATTCCCTGACCTTTCCGTATCTTCCGTATTTGGTGGTGATGGGCTCGAACCCCGGTCTAATCAAGAAGCGTGTGCTACGCACTGCTGCTCCTTCCCACCTGGCTACGGAGGCGCCGATTGAGGGAGCACCATCACTGTTAATCCCCACACAGGAATCCCACATTAAATCTTCTTTGTTAAAAAATGCATGCATACTATGGAATATGTCAATTCCTTTACAGGTTGCTTTCAAAAGCTTGCAGCAAAGAAGATATTGTTCAATCATGGTTTCAAACTTATAACAAACGTAGACCATCATCTGTGAGTCATTGGAGACATCCGTGGTTTCGTCCAGTTGAACAGCAAACTTACCACTCTGAATGATACGGCGAATAAGTTCTGCCTTTATATCTCCAGCAATGATTTCAATTCAGCGACTAATGGTATTATTGGACAATGGTACTGCTCCTACTTTTCTTGCTTGGTCAGACCCACACATTATTTTGTTGATGCGAATAGTAGCTGGCTGGATGAGCATTTCCCCTATTGTGTGTGGAATCTTTGATTTTGCAATCAGGTAAGCCACTTCAAAGCTTGCTTTTTGCTGCATCCTTTTGATTAATTTGGAATTCTTGTTAGTAAGTCACTGCTTCTTTATAATCCCTTCTAAACATTGAAAATATGATGGAGGCTTGGACAACAACGTTGGATGTTTCTGCTCCATATGGTCTTGGAGCTTACTCTTTTTCAATGACTTAATGCATAGAACGGCAGAGCACACAACACACTGTGGACAACTCCCTTGTCTTCAATATAGGTGAAATCTAGCTCAATGAAATCTGGCACATAAGGACGTTTAGTAGCACTCATTCTGGGTAAGAAAAAAGATGAAAATTAGGATTTGAATATTCATTATAATAATTTAAATAAACTAAAAATAATATAATGAAGATTACCTTTTCCAAATGTGTATGGTACAATTTATAAACACAGCCAGCACGATACATATCTCACACTTCCACAACTAGCAAACACTGCACTAAAATTTAGATTAGACAACTAGACTCACTCACTTTAGTTTAGGGGGAGCGATACATGAAGATGTATTTTGTCAATTCTCCACATACATGCGAGCACGGAAAAAGTGATTGAATCTAATAACAAGCATATGGCGTATTTATTAAATAGCAAATCAATACTTGTTAGGCTATTTTAGAGTATCAGTGCACACTGACTGATCACTTTCTTCAGAGTACTTCTTCTTCTACACTTTTAGGGTAAATTTTAATGTGTACTCCGAGGTGTGTCGTTACCCAAAGAAAAACCACTTTTACCCAATTTTGGGTAATTTACCCAGGTTTGGGAAGTGCTGGGTTAAGTAAACTAAATGCTAAGTGCATCTTTACTCTTTCTTGGATGACATACAAAAGGAAATAAACTGGAAAAGGATAGCTGTTCTCCCCTCTTTTAAATAAATTTTAAAAAGGAGTGAATAAATTATTAGAAAGTGATGGGCAAACCTGGTGACAACTTGACTTTTCCTTACAGAACAATGCCCAAACATTTGAAATAGACTCCACAGAAAGATAACTTGAAATTTTATGGAAAAAATTTTTGTATCATTCTAAATGGCAAAATTTTATATTTTGGAAAGATTATAATGAAAGAAAATCTTTCTTTCTAAACTTTCCAAAATATAGAAGTTCGACTCAAATTCCACTGGAAGTTCAGTTGTTACACGTAGGTGGAAAGCCGTGCAATAGTGAATAGGCACCTATATATTCTTAAAGCTGCCTAGAATTAGCCAACCTCTTTATTTACTGTCTTTGCATCTACTGGCTTGCTCAATAACCTTTTCTCACTTCCCAATCCTCAAACAATCTATTCTGCCAGAGTAGAACTCCACAAAAGAAAACAAATAAAAAAAAAAAAAGGAAGAGATATTCTTTTTTTATTATTATTTATATTTGATACCATGTTTCTTCTCATTTCCCAAACCTTTTTTCTTGATTTCTGTGTCAACATGTTTCCTCTGGCTCCTGAACTGCAAACCATCAATGATATTTGAGAAAAAAAAACCCAACACTAACCTACCTGATTTCTTTATTTACTTCCTTGTTTCCCAATTTTAACTTGCCTATGCTACTGAACTTGTACAGTTTCAAGATTGTTCCATTATGAAATACAACGTTACCTTCATATATTTTCTTTACTTCTGGTCACTATATGACACACAGAATTGTTATACAAAAATTTTTTTTACCAAACTGTTGTGATCTCCTTGGTTAAAAAGAAGTCAAGAACACTATTTTGCTATGCAGAATCTCTCGAGTGTTGATATAACATGCAATCATCTAACTGATCGAGAAATAGAATAGCAACCCAATGTCATGACACAGTCCATCTCTGGAAAATTACCTCCATGACAATACATTCATTACAGTCATGTGCTTTGTCACACACCACACTGACTCAATAACATCTCCCATCTCTTTACTGGATATAAAAGTGAAAAAACTTCTCAAAATACTATGGAGAAAGTCTTTATTATTTATAAAAAAAAATAAGTGAGTTAACTATACTTACTAATACTTTACTTCCACAAACTTTATGAAAGCCTTTGTCAAATGCATCAAAAGGTTCCGCAACGGATTGATTCAGAAGAAAATTTATATACAAATCAACATATTCATGCCTAGAACAATACAAATTTTACACCTAAAATAATACATAAAATACAGTACAAAACAATTTATTAACAGTTATATTTAGATTAAAGCAATGTCTTCAAACAAAAAGAAAAATAAAGGAGTTTACTTATTATTATTATTATTAATAGCCATATGGTGCAAGGAAGCCTGAGGCTTATGCTGCACCAGAAAAAGAAAAAAAAAAAAAAAATCCTGAGAGAGAGAGAGAGAGAGAGAGAGAGAGAGAGAGAGAGAGAATCAAAAGTAGAAGGGAATCACCAAGAAAGAGAAGAATGATGATATCCAGCAGCTCAGGACCCTGGATGTGCCAAGCCCATACTCACCAGATGTGAGCCCCCGGGGTTGATACATGGGTTAATGCACACACGCACACACACATCATTTCTACTACCAAGGTAGTTTTAATGCATCATTTTAATTATATCTCATATTGTGAATACCTTCACAATGAGTAGCCATGGTATTGCACCACCTCGAACAAGTAACACCTTATGGAGAAGACTATAGAGAAGCCTACACCTATGGAGAAGACTATTGTTACTTATTCTCGGTGGATACCACCACCCAGACGGCTTGTTTCAAGGATTTTTTGGCCCCTCTTTGGTGGATGGGTGTTGCAATAGTAAACTCCTTCATACTCTAAAGCTTTAGCCAGGAAATGTCTTTTAGATTAAACCATGAACACCACCAGGCATCTCTCATATTGTGGAGTTATTCTTTAACTGGGTTGTCATTATTGCAACACCAGGGTACCTACCAACCCACTGAAGAGGGGCCAAAGAGCCTTGAAATGGTGCTGTCTGTGTGGTGCTGGTATCCATCATTAAATAAGTAACAATAGTCTTCTCCATAGGCGAAGTGTTACTTATTCGATGTATTCCAATACCATGGCAACTCGTAGTGAAGGTATTCACAATATGAGATTAAACTGATGCATTAAAACTACTTTGGTGGTAGAAATGATGTGTATTCATTAACCATGCATAAGTAAACTCCTTCATACTCTAAGGATTTAGCCATGAAATGTCTTTCAGATTAAAAGAAAAATAATATGAACAAAAAGAGATAAGATTTAAATTATTTTAAATCTTAGAAATATTTTTTGTACAAAAATTGTATCAGAGGGGAGAGAAGACATGAGTAACTACTTATGTATTTGGAATGTTTGAATTCACACTCACAATTATTGTGAAGAATTAAGAGTGCCCAGAGGTCAATAATGCCATCTTATCATTTTATTACAAAAAAAAAAAAAAAAAAAAAAAAGGCATCATCTGATGGAGATTTTAAACATTTTGACTGTAGATCAAAATGTTTGTAAATGCCCTTGCTCTGGTTGTCATTTAAGAGTAAGTAAGGCTAATTTCAAGTGATCTTAAAAGGCAGCAAGATAATAAGCCATCAACATTCCAAGCAATGGATAGCTTGATAAGTTTAGAAATCAGTATAATTTGCATTCTATCAAAAAAAGTGGAGAAGCTGCAAGTGCTAATAAGGAAGTTGCTGAACAATTGCAGTGGAACTAAAGAAATTTATAGAAGGGAAGGTGGGGGGGGTTGCAATTATGCCAACCCAGTTGAAGTTATTAGGGTATTAGGAGAAAATTCAAGTGGTAATTTTAAGCTTAAACCCCGACTCATTAGTTGCTCTGTAAATACTATAAATAAATTATAAATGCTCAAGGCATAATGTTACGAGTTTAAAATACAGTATAAAATATTGGTGTAAATACACCATTGAACTCAATGAAAAACTACATAAGTAGTGTAAAGGCATCGATTTGATTGTATCTCATATTGTGACTACCTTTGCAATGAGTTATGGACAAGTAATGCTTTACTAATTGAGAATACTATTGTTACTTATTCTCAGTGGATAACACCACCCAGATGGCACCGTTTCAAGGCTTGTTGGCCTATCATTGGCGGGTGGGTGGGCAGTTACCCTGGTGTTGCAATCATGCCAACCCAGTTGAAGTTATTTGCACAACATGAGATGTCAAAAGGTTTGCAAGATAAAAATTAAATAAAATATAAATGCTCAAATATAAAATATAAATTACTACTTATGTAGTTTTTCATTATGAGTTCACTAGAGTGTATTTATGCTAATATTTTATAGTGTATTTTAGACTCGTAACATATTATGCCTTGAGCATTTATATTTTATTTAACTATTATCTTGCACACCTTTTGACATCTCTCATACTGTGGAAATAACTTCACAACTGGTTGGCATGACTGCAACACCAGGGTACCTGCTCACCTACTGACGATAGGCCAACAAGATTAGTGAATGGAACAAAGGGTTGCTCTTACGAAGAAAGGCTTAAGTTTTGCAAATTACAGTGTCTGGAGACTAGGCACCGGCAAGGTGATCTGATAGAGGTGTATAAAGCCTTGAATGGTTTGAGCATGCTCAATGCCGATGGTATTCTTCCTCTTGCTCAGAATAATCACCTGAGAGGGCATAAATTCAGATTGAGGAAAGACAGATGTAGGACAGATGTGCGGAAATTTGCCTTTAGCCAGTGGGTAGTTGGTTGGTGGAACAGACTTCCATCCCTTGTTGTGGAAGTTTATAGCCTAAATAAATTTAAGGCTCAGCTGGACACGTATTTCGAATGAACGGAGGGGTGAAATGGAAGGTTTTTTTTTTTTTTTTTTTTTTTTTTTTTTTGGCTGATGCTGCATAAGCTTGCTTACTTGCATCATATGCCTCTACTAATGCTAATGCTAACAAGCCTTCAAACGGTGCCATTTGGGTGGTGGTGGTGGTGGTGGTGTCCACTGAGAATAAGTAACAATAGTCTTCTCTAATAGTGAAGAATTACTTATTCAAGGTATTGCAATACATGGTAAATCGTGAAGGTATTCCTAGTCACAATATGACATATGACATACAATCAAATCAATGCTTTTTTTTCTACTTATGTAGTTTTTTCATTATAAATTCACTACGGTGTATTTTCACCAATATTTTATAGTAAATACTATAGCACTGAGAAGCATCCCAAAGTTATTACTTTCAGTGTCTAATAAGACAAAGGGTGGATTGACAGGTAGCATGCTGTAAGGTAACACCGAAAGTGCAATTGATGATTACAGTAGAGAAAGGAACGATGATTACAAGGGATTGGGCAGACTGGATAATACCTCTGGCAAGCCAAAATCAATCACTAGTACCTGTAGCAGTGATATTTTTGCTTCCAAACACTACTAGTTTAATAAAATCTAGGGATCAGGGGGCAACACGTACTTCTGTGGTTATGAGACATTTACATTGTGTAGTACATCTTATTCTTGATGAGAATGGGAAAGAATAGCATTAGCATTAGTAGGGCATATGATGTAAGAAAGCAAGCAAGATTATATAGCATCAGCCAAAAAAAAAAAAAAATACCCTTCCCATTTCACTCATCCATTCACTCCAAATTTTTGTCTAGTTCTGCCATGATCTTATTTAAGTTGCTGACCTCCACTACAACAGATGGAAGTTTGTTCCAACTATCAACCACCTGCTGGCTAAAGGCGAATTTCTGCACATATATTCTAGAATTGTCTTTCCTCAATTTGAATTTATGCCCACTCAGGTGAGTAATCTGAGCAAGAGGAAGAATCCCATTAGCATTGAGCTTGCTCAATCCATTCAAGGCCTTATACACCCCAATTAGATCACCTCGCAGGTGCCTAATCTCCAGAAGCTGCAATTTGCAGAACTTAAGCCATTCTTGGTAACACCAACCCTTTGTTCCACTCACCAATCTCATTGGCCCTTCTCTGTATTCGTTCCAGCAGCTCTACTTCCTTCCAAAAATGAGGCCTCCAGACCTGCATACAGTACTCAAGGTGTGGCCGGACCAATGCCTTATACAAGGGAACAATCACCTCCCTTATCCCTGCTAGCAAAATTCTTGTATATCATTGAAAAGACACCGTGAGCTACTCTTGCAGCCTTTTTTGCACTGCTCAGAAAACTTCATATCTGAATGCACAATTACCCCAGGTCCTTTTCATTCTCCATTATCCGAGTGTAGTACCACCCAGTTGAAACATTACTCTGCGGTTACTGCTACCCATATGCAGTACTTTACATTTGTCAATGTTAAACTTCAGCTGTCAGTCAATCACTGAAATTCTGAAGAAATTAAGGAATGCTCTTTTGTGAAAGTCAACGTTTCAAAGACATTGTGAGAAGTAAGAAATATAATGTAGCAATAGCAAATGAGGCTGGCTTTGGTGAAACTCAAGACAAGAAGTTAAGGATGTTCTGTTCTGCATTCAGAACATCCTTAACTGATGACAAGAAGTTAAGGATGTTCTGAATGCAGTTCTTGAAGAACTTAAAATCAAATGCAAGATATCAGATTTTCAAGAACTGTTTGAAAAGCTGAGTCTATTGTAACAATAAATGGGAAGAAGTTAAGAGAAATCTTGAAAGTTTTGAAGTGTGAAAGTCCTAATCAAGGAGCGTGTGCTATGCATTGCTGCTCCTACCCACCTGGCTACGGAGGTACCTAGAACAGGAAGGGAGGAGGGGGTTATGCTGTTAATGGTCAGTGCGATGTTCATTCAGTTTGGTGTTATTTAAGCACTTGGAAAGGAAAAATTTGAGGAGCATGTTATAGGCCTAATGACTCTGATGAATATAATGAACAACTGTACAGAGAGAGTCAGCCAGTAAGTCAGATTGTCTAATAATGGGGGATTTTAACTTCCCAGATATTGACTGGAACGTGTGGGTTGTCACACACAAACTTGCAAGATATTTGTGGACTTATTGGATGATTGTTTTCTACAGCAACACATTAGAGAGGCAACCAGAGAGAGTAATACTCTTGATCTGGTTATCAGCAGTGATTATTTGTGAATTAAGAATTTGCAGATAAAGGAACCACTGGGTGGCAGTGATCACAGTGCAGTGTGGGATTTACTTAAAGATATTAAATACCATCAGGGGTAAAAGGGAAGGGTTTTTGCTTTCGTAATAGTAGTAGTGGCATGTGATGCAAGAAAGCAAGTGTATGAGCTTATGCAGCATCAGCCAAAAAAAAAAAAAAAAACACACCATTCCTTCCAAATGCCTGTCCAGTTCCTCCTTAAATTTATTCAACCTATCAACTTCCACAACGCCAGGTGGAAGTTTGTTCCAGCTGTTAACCATCCACTGGCTAAAGGCAAATTTCCGCACATCTATTCTACATCTGTCCTTTCTTAATTTGAATTTATGCCCCCTTAGGTTCATAATCTGAACAAGTGAAAGGATCCCATAAGGCTCCCTACAAGTCTGTAGGGAGCCTTATACACCTCAATCAGATCACCGTGCAGGTGCCTAGTCTCCAGCCACTGCAATTTGCAGAACTTAAGCCTCTCCTGGTAAGAGGATCCCTTCATTCTCCTCACCAATCTTGTTGCCCTTCTCTGTACACGCTGAAGTAAATCTACATCTTTCCTAAAATGAGGCCTCCAGACCTGTATGCAGTACTCAAGGCGTGGCCTGACCATTGCCTTATACAGAGGGACAATCATCTCCTTCTCCCTGCTAGCAAAATTCCTATATATCATTGACAAAACCACATGACCTACCCTGGCAGCCTGTAATGGTGACTAATGAGACTCGTGGTAGAAAAGAAAAATGCATCACATACATATAAATTATCAGGTGACAGAGAAGGCTATGGAAGATATAAGCTAGTCTGTAATCAAATCACAAAGGAGGTTAGGCAAGTGAAGGCTGATTATGAGAAATCTTTGGCAAAGGATGAAATGAAAAACAGCAGACTTCTTTCCTTCTTTAGAAGGAAGGGGAAGAATCAAATTTGTCCAATTGATATCAATGGTTTGATTGTTGATAACCCTGCTGAGGTAGCTGAAAAACTGAATGAGTATTTTGCATCTGCAATTCACACATGAGGGAGTCTGTAGGGAAGTGCAGGTCAGAAGTTTATCAAATTAGCAGTGAGCTAAATCATTTTGTAATAACTGAGGGCAAAGTGGAGAAGAAATTGTTGAATTTGAACATAAGAAAGGCACGTGGGATGGATCTCTCCAGTCTATATTATATTAAAGAAGGCAGCAAAGGAAGTAAGCACACCCTTAGCCATAATTATGAAAGCTTCCTTGCATTCACAGGAGGTCCCCCATGGACTAGAGATATGCAAATGTGTCTCCAATTCAAGAGTAGGATCAAATGGATCTTTGTTTACAAATGTGGTCGATACAGGGCAAGGAGTGTCACCAATGGAATTATCACCATTTGGGTCACATGAAGATTTGTCTCTCCTGAGAGAAGATATAGATATGAAAGGTGAGCTATATCTAGTGGAAATGGATGCAGGCAAATTTTATTTATTATGTTTTCTACAGCAACACATTAGAGAGGCAACCAGAGAGAGTAATACTCTTGATCTGGTTATCAGCAGTGATTATTGATGCATTAAGAATTTGCAGATAAAGGAAGGACTTGGTGGCAGTGCTCGCAGTGTACCGATGTGGGATTTACTTAAAGATATTACTACCATCATGGGTAAAGGGAAGGGTTTTTGCTTCTGTAAAGGTGATGACAGTGGATTCAGATAGTTTTTAAATTGTATACAGTGGAACTAATTGATGATGTTACCGGCAACAAATTCTAAATGGGAAGCATTCAAGGAAGTAATCGTGTAAGCTACCAGGCTTTTCTTACCGATTAAGAAATACTGTTCAAGGTTTAGGCCGAAATGTCAGATGAACTAATGAGACTTGTGGCAAAGAAGAAAAATGCATGGGATGCATATAAATAATCAGGTGATACAGTAGACTATTGTAGATATAAACTAGTCTGTAATCAAGTCACAAAGGAAGTTAAGCAAGCGAAGGAAGATTTTGAGAAATCTTTGGCAAAGGATGCAAAGAAAAACGGCAAGGACTTCTTTAGTTATATAAACTCTAGCAGGAAGGGGATGAATCAGATTGGTCCACTTGATATCAATGGTTCGACTGTTGATGATCCTGCTCAGATAGCTGATAAACTGGATGCATCTACATTCACACATAAGACTGCATCTACATTCATACATAAGAAGTTATTAAGGGAGGAAAATGCCTGAAGTTTATCAAACTGTAACAGGATGCTTCATGATTTTGTAATAACTGAGAACAAAGTGGAGGAGAAATTGTTGAAGTTAAACATAAGAAATAAATGAATATTAGACATAAGGAGTGAATGGGATCTATCCACATATATTAAAGGAGGTGGAAAAGGAAGTAAGCCAACCCTTACATAATTATGAGAGCATCCTTGGACTTAGGGGAATTGCCTACAGACTTTAGATGTGCAAATGTATCCCCAATTCACAAAGGGGGATCTAAGGGTGACACGAGTAATTACAGACCAGTTTAACTTCTGTTCCGGGGCAAATAATTGAGTCACTGGAGATGCATTGCAGGATCATCTAGACCAGACTGCAGTAATAATTCACACACAACATGTTTGTTAAGGGAAAGTCTTGTCTGACAAATTTTATTGGTTACTATGATGTGGTTACAAAGGATCTGGATGCAAAAAATAATTTTGATATCATATACTTGGATTTCAGGAAAGCTTTTGATACTATTATGCGTGGAAGGCTACTGTACAAATTGGAGCAGTATGGTATTAAGGGTAAGTTGCTACAGTAGATAATAGAGTAGTTGAGTGGAAGAAGACAGAGATTGATAATCAATGGACGCTGCTCTTCCTAGACTAATGTTATTAGTGGAGTCCCCTAGGGTTTGGTGTTGGGCCTGCTGTTGTTTTGTATGAGGCTTATTGTCAAAGTTTGCAGATGATACAAAGGTTGGCAGAGTTGTTAATGACATTAATGACAGTGTGCTACTGCAACAGGATCTAGAAAATTGGGTGAGATGGGCTGAGAAGTGGCAACTGAAGTTTAACATTGACAAATGCAAAGTACTGCATATGGGTAGATGCAATCCCAGAGAAATGTACCAACTGTGAGATACTACAACTTAGGGTGGTAGAAAATGAAAAAGACCTGGGAGTATTAGTAGGTGGTAGATGACTTTCATCAACTATTGAAATACCACCACTTTGCTTATCGGAGGCTTGAAGTGGTGAAACCCATTGTTTAGTCTCTAGAGCAAAGTTTCCGGCATCCCCCTCCCCCCATACTTCTCCTTCAACCCATGCACGGTACTAAGTACTATAGGTTTTGAATTCTTTCGTGTTTGGGGTTTTCATAAAAAAAAAAAAAAAATTATGCAGTCAGATATGAAATTTTCTGACAGTGCAGACAGACTGCCAGAGCAGGCCATGGGGTTTTCTCAGTGATATAAAAGAATTTTGCAAGTAAGGAAAAGGTGATTATCCCTTTGTATAAAACAATGGTCAGCTCACGCCTTGAGTACTGCATACAGATATGGAGGCCTCATTTTAGGAAGGATGTAGAGTTGCTTGAGCAAGTACAGAAAAGGGCAACACGATTGGTGATGGGAATGAAGGGGTACTCTTACCAAGAAAGGCTTAAGTTGTGCAAATTGTAGCATCTGGAGAGTAGGCACCTGCAAGGTGATTTAATTGAGGTGTATAAGGCCTTGAATGGGTTGAGCACGCTGAATTCTGATGGGATTCTTCCACTTGCTCAGATTATGAACCTGTGGGGGCATAAATTCAAATTGAGGAAAGACAGTTGTAAAATAGAAATGCAGAAATTTGCCTTTAGCCAGTGGGTAGTTGATTGCTGGAACATACTTCTATCTGTCGTAGAAGTTGTTAGCTTAAATAAATTCAAGGAGGAACTGGACAATCATTTAAAGGGAATGGAAGTGTGAAATGGCTTTGTCTTTTTGGGTTGATGCTATATAAGCTTACTTTCTTGAATCACATGCAAGAAAGTAAGCTTACGTAGCATCAACTACTACTACTACTTGCAAGTTTTTTTTCGTAGTGTAGGTTTCTTGGCTGACATAGCATTTGAGAATTTGGGAGCAGATTGTTTAAAGAGAAGATGGTTTAAATTTTACTTTCTCATATATCTCCTTCTATCAGTGAATGTTTTCTTCATTATCACCAATAAATTTGATGCTATGGTCTGTTTTAGGATAATTTTCTTTGAGAATATCAAAAGCCTTCTTTGTCTTTGCAAAAAAATCCTATTTGCAAAGACATCAGCGACACCACATCTCTGATATTCCAACAATATCTGCCTTTGATGTCTTGACTAGCACTTCAAAGTCATCAAATTTATTTACTATACTCCTAGATTTAGTGTACTTGCAAGTACATTTTAGCTTGCAAGTACTAACACAACCCAGGTATTTATTTGTTCCGTGATGACTCCCACTAGTCCCTGAAAACCCCAGCATCCTACCCTCCAATCTAATAGAAGCAGTGCAAGAATTACTTGCATCTCTGCCTGTGTCATCTTTAAGTCTGTGAATTCCCCAAGCTAGCAGTTTTCTGATCCACCTAACACTGCTTTGGTAGCATCAGCAGCAAATATTCTTGCGCCCCCTTCTATTTAAGTGTATTCCATCCCTGTAGAAGCAGTTTCTCCTGTGAACAAGCACAGACCATGCTGAGAAAAATTTTACCCCATAAACATATACATACCACAATCTCTCCAGGCCCAAATTGATTGATCATCGAGTGGTCAGCTCACTAATCAGATGATTCCCCAAGCATGAGCTTTCCTTCCTCTTCTCATTTCACTTCCACCTTCATATCACTGTACAGAAAAAAAAAGGTTTCAGTGTGTCACTTTCCTGTGTTGAAACCTTGGCCTTTAAATGACAAGTGCTTGCACCTTAACGATGGTGGGACTGTTAGTATTCATGGGTATAACCTCCATGCACAAGCATACAGTGGGTGACCACCCACATGTGAACCAATGTAAGCAGGGATTGAGGTGTGGTGCCCAAACCACAGGGAGGAATGCCACCCCTCTGTGTTACAAGGCAATACTACATGATAGATGACTCTGATCAACCGGTGCAATACCACCACTTTGCTTATTGGAGGCTTGAAGTGGTGGAACCCATGTTTAGTCTCCAGAGCTAAGTTCTGGTCGACCCTTCCATCATGCAGTATGACTGATGACTTTTGAGGTTATGATGAACCTCATGGCAAGATCCAATCTTCCTTACATTTCGAGAGAACAGCTCTAAAATGGTGTTCGCAGGCCAGCCGCTAGTTAGTACACTGGACCTCCTAAAGAGTTACATTGGTAACTCTTTAGGAGGCTTCCAGATCAGCTAGTGTATAATCTTGCTACCTCTACTCTGCCAGATAGTGACTGGAGGAAGTCCGAGTAGTGTGTACGTGGGGGCCCTTGTTGAGGCCATGTCATGTCAAGGATCTGGGTATATTCTTACCATGCGTATGCCATATGCAAAAATTTCATTACTTCATACAGCATGTCCCCCCACTTTTCTCACTATTGAATACACCATGAATTGTCAAACTAATAGAGTAAGCTTATCTGCAAAAAGATCTAAACCTCCCAAACACTTCCTAATTCATTTCACAAATATATGTGGTCTCAATTCTAATCTCAACGATGTCCATTTCCACTTGGAGTCTGCCAAACCCCATGTACTTTTTCTGACAGAATTTCAGTTATCAGTTTATTCAATTACTGCTCATCTCAGATGATGAAATTATTCGCTGTATGATTCCTTTCACCTGAAAGGTGGTACTTGTGCATATGTTCGTTCCGATATTCCTTGTCAGAGACATCGTAATTCGGAATCTCCTCTTTTTGTTCTTCTCTGGCTTAAAATCTCTCTACCTCATTCTGTCAAATTCATCTGTTGGCTCTACTATTCTCCCAACTCCACTTATCACTTGGGGCTCTTTGACTTCCTCTCTCTGCAACTTGACCTTCTCCAGTGCAACTTTCCTAACAGTGAGGTAATTTTCCTTGGTAATTTTAATGTCCACAACTCCAGCTGTGGACATTAAAACAGGTCACACCGACCTGTTTTCTAGGCACAAGGACTAATGACCTTGCACAGATTGCTCATTTATCTAGAAGAATACCAGGAAATCCTAACCATACAGCCAAATACTTGATCTTTTTCTCACAAACAACACTTCTAAGTGCACAGTCAAAGTGAGTGGTCCATTAGGCACCTCAGATCACAACTTGGTGATTGTCTCTTCTCCAATGGAGCCTTTATCTCATGGCTATTCCCAACCTCGTGTTGTTTGGCATTACAAGAATGCAAAATGGGATGACCTGCGAGATTTCTTTTCTTCTTTTCCTTGGTCGGATTACTGTTTCAAAACTTCTGATGTCAATGTTTGCTCAGATTGCATCAGTGAAATTATTCTTGTAGGAATGGAATCCTTTATTCCACACTGTACTTTAAAATTTCCTTCTTTATCTAAACCTTGGTTTTCCAATAAATGTGCCAAGACTGTTCAAGAGAAGACTTTTGCATATCGTAATTGGCTTGTTTTCAATTCTTCAGTTTCATTTTCTGAAACTACACCAAAGCTCACAACAATTGTAAAGAAGTTATTAATCAATCCAAACTAGATTTTGAACAGGCTAAGAGTAGAAAACTTGTTTCTTGCCCTAATGGTAGCCGAGCATTCTGGTCTCTTACGAAAGCTATTGGCCGAAACTTTTGCCCATCTCTGCTCCCACCTCTGTCAAAACCAGATGGTTCTGTTGTCACTTCAGCCAAGGATAAAGCTGACCTGCTAGCATCCCATTTTTTCTATCAACTCATGTAATAATGACCATGGTAAAACCCTCTCACCATTCTCAACACGCTCCATTCAATGCCTCCTGTGGTCTTTCTTCAAAAGGCTATCAGAAGGATTTTGACAAATCTTGATGCTAAGAAAGCTCCAGGTCCTGATGGTATTTCTCCACTTGAGCTGAAAACCTGTGATCCTGAACTTACTCTTGTTCTTTTCCGCCTTTTTTCACTTTCTTATTTCAAAGGTATTTTTCCTTCTGCTTGGAAATTTGCTCATATACACAGTTCCTAAAAAGAGTGACAAATCCCTTCTATCCAATTATCATCCCATTGCAATTACTTCTACTCTTTCTAAAGTAATGGAAAAATCAATTATCCGCCAACTCTTAAACTACCTAGAAACCTTCCGTTTGATCAACGATTGCCAGTATGGATTCCACTGGTGATACTCTGGCTTATGTTACCCATTGGTGTAACATAAGCCAGATTATGTTACCCATTGGTGTAACATAACATATTTTCCACTGGTGATATTCTGGCTTATGTTACCCATTTATGGAAAAATTCAGATGGAAGAGTTAGGTGAAACACAAGCAGTTGCTCTTGACATCTCAAAGGCATCTCTCAATTGACATCTAGATCATGTTTGGCATAAAGGTCTTCTAAACAAGCTTCCATCTTATGGTTTGACAACTGTTTTTTGTAATTGGTTATCCAGTTTTCTCTGATTGCTCACTAAGGGTGATGGTAGATGGCTCTCTGTCTTCTAATTTTTCCACTAATGCTGGTGTCCCCCAAGGTTCAGTTCTTTCCCCCACTCTCTTCCTCTTGTATATTAATGACCTTCTTCCATTGACTGGAAATCCTATTCATAGTTATGCCAATGATAGCACATTGCATTCTACTTTCCATTCTTAGAAACCTTGTCCTGCTCAATCTGCTTCAACTTTTTGAAAATCTGCTACCAATTCCTTAAATGCTGATCTTCAGGTAATTCTCCAGTGGGGCAAAGACAACTTAGTTGATTTCAACCCTCAAAAAACCAGTCTTGTCTTATATCTCACAAAAAAGGATTCTGCTCCTATACTTATCTTTGGTGACACTCTGATTTCTAGGCAAAATGATATACAAGAGATATATCATTTTGGGGATTATCCTGACTTCTAATCTCTCTTGGCATAAGCACATTACAAATATTGCTTCCTCTGCATCTAAAAATCTTGGTTTGCTCTTTCGTTCTCAGCGTTACTTTTCTTCCAAACAGCTGTTCGCTCTGTACAAATCACAAACCTGCCCTACCATGGACTATTGTTCCCACATCTGGGGCAGTGCCCCCAAAAGCTCTCCCAGGCTTCTAGATTCCATTCAGAGGAGGGCAGTTAGGTTAATTAATGAGTCCTCTCTCTACTCGCTGTCTCATAGACATACTGTTTCTGCTGCATGCCTTTTCTACTGACACTTCCATGGGCACAGTTCTGAATTGGCTTCTGTAAATCTCGCTCTCGCTCTCTCTCTCTCTCTCTCTCTCTCTCTCTCTCAAAACAGTCCGAACACGTGCTGCCACCAGCCAACATCCATTTACTGTCCAACTTTATACCAACAGAACCAACTTTTCATCTTCCTTGTTTATTCATTCAACTGCTTGTTTTCTGGAATAACCTTCCTTCATACGCATTTCCTGAAAATTACAGTCTACAGAAGTTCAAGTCTAATATCAACAAATATCTTCTTTCGTCTTCTCAACCTACAACCCAAGCACGGTACTAAGTACTATAGGTTTTAATACCTCTCCTGTTTGGGGGTTTCATAAAAAAAAAAAAATTATTAGGTAAAATACTACAAGAAGGCAGAGGGACAGAAGAAATCATTCGTCGTTGCTGCTGTTCAAAGCATTAAATTTGTATCTTTAAACTTAATGTAACTTATTTTATTTTAGTAAAAATTCCAAACATGAAAGGCATTAGAGCCTACAGCATTAAGTACTGTGCATGGGTTGAAGGCTGAGAAGATAGATGATACTGGTTCACATTACGTATGAATTTTTGAAAATTGTAATGTTCAAAGTTGGCACTTTTATTTTTTTGTTGGACAGTGAATGGGCACTGGCTGCTCATAATACATGGTCAGACTGGTTTGGAAAACAGTGGGAGGAGGAATTACATATGCCAATTCGTTAGAATAATGTCCATGGAAATATCTATAGAAAAGGCATGCAGCAGAAACTGACTACTTTGAAAGTGATGGGTCATTATAAACATGACTGTCTTCTTCTGAATGCAGTCAAGAAGCACGAAAGGGGTTTTGGAGAGCAAAAATCCCAGATGTGTGTAAACGTTCCGCGTCAGGGTAGATTTGAGATTTTCACAGAGTAAGCAACTGTTTAGACGGAGAGTAACACAGAGCATAAAATAAAACCCAATTCTCTTGATGAAGAAGAAGAACTATTTATGACGTGCTTATGATGAGATTAGATGAGAGAAGCCATGGTACGTGAGGGAAAATAAATTTTCAGATCCAGCAAATGGATAAGTTTTATTTAAAATTTTGCTGTTTTATTGACTTCATTTTAATTTTATTGACTTAATTTATTGACTTAATATTAATTTATTTTCTATAAGTAGCTTTATAGTCCTAGTCACGATCCTTAGTTTATTTTGAATTTAGCTAGAGATTTTGTGGGTTACTACTTAATATATGTAGCCCCTTTAGCCGTTCGAAACTTGACACCATTCTTATAGTATATTAGATTGTATGGCATAGCATAATCCTGAATTTGATGTCATAAGATAAACATAAAACTTCATAGCATAATGTGTATCACTGCATTTAGGAATCAGATAGCTTAGTGTAGTGTTCTCAACTGATCAATTAAATTCATTAATCTTATTAATTTTCATTGTCAATCAATTAAATTGAACTTAAATGGAAATCATTCCCCAGACCAGAGCAGCAAAGCTATGGGCAGAAAGTAGCAAGTGTTGTGGCTTGAGGAAGAAAAGAAGGTGGCAATTCTCCAATGCATTACAGTCTAGAAAAACGTGCAACTTGTGAAATGTATGCAAACCTCTCTCTGGAACAGGACATGATCTAGCCAAGGTGAATGTCTCTGTGTATGTTAGGTGCACAGAGTATGAAGAAATTAGAAGCCAACTCAGCATTCTGATGAGCATCTATGAGAGTGTGAGGAGAAGGGCAGATGCACTCGAAGGAATTAAAATGGGGGCCGATCCAGCTCTCAGCTGCCCAACTCGATGCCAGAGCTCACTCTTGTACATCAGGCAACACAGTGGCATTCTTCAAGGCAGAATGCGCTGGTCCCACAGGAGCTAGTTATTGTCGGTGACAATAACTGTCAGGGAGACGGGACAGGTGGAATAGGACAAGGGTATGTCCACCAGGGGCAAAAGTTGATAACTTTGTAGATCAGATATTATCTTTTAAGGGCACAAAACATGATATTACTGTACATGGCATTAATGATATTAAGAATAGGAAATCTGTGGAAATACTTAACAAATACAGGTCAATGTTGAAAAAAAAAGTTGCGAGTTAGGGTTAAATTTGAAAGTCAGCTATTCTGTCCAGACACAATAGGAGGGAGTATACGTTGAGAGCCTTGTCAATCAATTCGGCACCAGATAAATTGGGCAAGGCTCACGGGGTAGAATTTTTTCAGCATAGTCTGTGCTTGTTAACAGGAGAGACTACTTCTACAGGAATGGGATACACTTGAGAAAGGGTGCAAGAATATTAGCTGATGCTATCGAGGCAGTGTTAGGTGGGTCAGAAAACTGCTAGCTTTGGGGGATTCACAGATTAATAGATTAACGGTAGCAGCAGGAGAGGCAGAAATGATTCTTGCATTGCTTCTATTGGAATGAGCAGCAGCCTGGAAAGCAAATTGCTGGGGATTTCAAGATGCTAGGAGTCATCATGAAACAAGTAAATATATGGACTGTATTATGGCAACAAAGAGTAAGAACAGGTGAATGCATACTTGCATTTACACCAATGCTAGGGGGATAGAGTAAATAAATTTGATGAATTTGAAGTGCTGGTCAACACATCAAAGTCAGATATTGTTGGGATATCAGATATAAGGAATGCAGAATTGGAATTTGGGGAGTATAATGTGTACAGAAAGGACAGGAAGGGAGGAGGGGTTATACTGTTAGTCAATAAAACAAAATCTAAGGCAGTGCATCCAATTGACATTGGTGGACAGTGCAATGTTGAGTCAGTTTAGTGTGACATAAGCACAGGGAAAGCAAATATGAGGGTGGGATTACGTTATAGGCCTAATGACTCTGATGAGTACAATGAACAACTATACAGAGAAATAGAGTGGGCCAGTAAATCAGAATGTCTTATAATGGGGGATCCCCAGGGGATAACATCTGGTGGGTATGGGCTTGGCCACCCAGGTTGCTGAACCAGATATCATCATTCTCATTCTTTTCTTACTTGGTGATTCCATTTTACTTTTGACTCTCTCTCTCTCTCTCTCTCTCTCTCTCTCTCTCTCTCTCTCTCTCTCTCTCAGGGTAACTCAAAATTTTTTTTTGGCTGGTGCAGCATAAGCCTCAGGCTTCCTTGCATCATATGGCTATTAATAATAATAATAGTACTAGAGACCCCCACAAGCTGTACTGGGACCGCACCATAATAACGGATAAGACCATCCCACACAACAGACTGGACATAACCCTTGTGAACAAGATGGAAAAGGCTACCTACCTGATTGACATAGTGGTACCCAACACTAGCAATGTCCAGAAAACACATGAGAAAAAAATTAGGAAGTACACGAACCTGAGACATGAGGTCAAGGAGATGTGGCATATGCAAGTAATGACCATCCCAATCATCGGGTCAACCACCGGTATGATGCCAAAGACCCTACACAGCAGCCTAGAAGCAATAGGTCTTCCAGAGAACACCTACAAGGAACTCCAGAAAGTCGCAATCCTGAACATCTGTAGGATAGTCAGAGAGTTCCTCGACCAACAGTAACACCAGACATTACAATCACTCTGTGTACTTGGTAACAGTACCCATCATGGAATGGAATCCCCCAATCACGGAAAAATAATATAAGAGCAACAATAATAATAATAATACTTTTAAATTCCCAGATATTGACTGGAACTTGTGGGGTAGTCAGACACACACTAGCAAGACTTTTGTGGATTTATTGGATGATTGGTTTCTACCATAGCATGTTTGAGAGGCAACAAGAGGGAATAATACTCTTGATCTCATTATCAGCAGTGATTAATCATGCATTAAGAATTTGAAGATAGTTGTTGTTTGGTTTTTAGGAGCATTAGCAACTAAGGCCATATTGCTCCAGGATATGCGGTGGTCATTCCTTAACCTTTCCGCATCCTCCGTATTTGGTGGTGACGGGCTCGAACCCCGGTCTAATCAAGAAGCGTGTGCTACGCACTGCTGCTCCTTCCCACCTGGCTACGGAGGCGCCTGATTTGAAGATAAAGGAACCACTAGGTGGCAGTGATCACAGTTACACCTTTAAGTAAATATGGGATTTACTTAAAGGTGTAACTATCAGGGGTAAAGGGAAGGGTTTTTGCTTTTGTAAAGGTGACTACAGTGGTCTCAAACAGTTTTTAAATTCTATACAGTGGGACCAACGAATGATGTTACCAACAGCGAATTCTAAATGGGAAGCATTCAAGGAATTAATCTTGGAAGCTACTAGGCTTTTCATACCACATAAGAAATACTGTTCAAGGTTTAGGCCTACATGGATGTCAGCTGAACTAATGACACTTGTGGCAGGGAAAAAAAAAATCTTTGGCAAAGGATGAAAATAAAAAACAGCAGACTTCTTTACTTATATAAACTCTAGAAGGAAGTGGCTGAATCAGATCGGTCCATTTGATATCGATAGTATGACTGTTGATGAGCCTACTCAGATGGCTGACATAATGAATAAGTATTTTGCATCTACATTCATACATAAGGAATTCTATAGGAAAGTGGAGGACAGAACCTTATTAAACTCTAACAGGGAGCTAAATTATTTTGTAATAACTGAAAGCAAAGTGGAGGAGAAATTGTTGAAGTTACATACAAGGAAGGCACCTGGGGTGGATGGGATCTATCCAGTTATAATAAAGGAGGTGGCAAAGGAAGTAAGCAAATCCTTAGCAATAATTACGAGAGCATCCTTGGACTCAGGAAAAGTCCCCGCGGACTGGAGATGTGCAAATGTATCTGCAATTCGCAAAGGGGGGATCAAAGGGTGACATGAGTAATTACAGACCTGTTAGTTTAACTTCTATTCCGGGGAAAATAATGGAGTGACTGGTTAAAGAAGCATTGCCTGATCATCTATACAAGACTGCAGTAATAATTCAGACACAGCATGATTTGTTAAGGGGAAGTCTTGTCTGAACAATTTCATTGGATACTATGATGTGTTCACAAAGGAACTGGATGCAAAAAATAATTTTCATATCATATACTTGGATTTCAGGAAAACTTTTGTTACTATTCAACCTGGAACCTGTACAAATTGGAGCAGTATGGCATTAAGAGCAAGTTGTTACAATGGATAAAAGGATGGTTAAGGGGGAGAAGGCAGAGAGTGGTAATCAATGGACACTGCTCTTTGTGAACTAATGTTATTAGTGGAGTCCCCCAGGGTTCGGTGTTGAGCCCAATGTTGTTTTGTATATTTATCAGTGATATCGATGAAGGTATATCAAGCTTGATGTCCAAATTTGCAGATGATACAAGGGTTGGTAGGGTTGTTAATGACAGCATGCTAAATCAACAGGATCTATAAAAGTTGGGCAGATGGGCTGAGAGGTGGCAACTGAAGTTTAACATTGACAAATGTCAGTTATAGCTCAGACACAGCATGGTTTTGTTAAGGGGACGTCTTGCCTGACCAACTTGATTGGATACTATGATGCAGTCACAAAAGAACTGGATGCAGGGAATAACTTTGATATTATATACTTGGATCTTAGAAAGGCTTTTGATACTGTTGCACATGGAAGACTGCTACACAAATTGGAGCAGTGTGACATTGGAGGCAAATTACTGCTATGGATAAAGGGGTGGTTGAGGGGGAGAAGACAGAGAGTGGTAATCAATGGACACTGCTCATCGTGGACTGATGTTATTAGTGGAGTCCCTCAGGGCTCAGTGTTGGGTCCATTATTGTTTTCTGTATTTATAAATGATATTGATGATGGTATATCGGGATTAATGTCCAAGTTTGCAGACGATACAAAGGTTGGCAGGGTTGTCAAGGACACTACTGACACTATGCTGCTGCAACAGGATCTGGAAAGGTTGAGCAGATGGGCTGAGAGGTGGCAAATGAAGTTTAACATTGACAAATGTAAAGTACTACACATGGGAAACAGCAACCCCAGAGCAACATATCAACTCTGTGGTACAACACTGACAGTGGTAGAGAATGAAAGGGACTTCGGGGTGGTTGTGTAGGCAGATATGAAGTTCTCTGAGCAGTGCAGACGGGCTGCAAGAGTAGCTCATGGAGTATTGTCAATGATATACAGGAATTTTTCCAGCAGGGATAAGGAGGTGATTATTCCATTGTATAAGGCGATGGTCAGGCCACACCTAGAGTACTGTATACAGGTCTGGAGGCCTCATTTCAAGAAGGATGTAGAGCTGCTGGAACGAGTGCAGAGAAGGGCAACAAGATTAGTGAATGGAACAAAGGGGTGCTCTTACGAAGAATGGCTTAAGTTTTGCAAATTAATTACAGTGTCTGGAGACTAGGCACCAGCGAGGTGATCTGATAGAGGTGTATAAAGCCTTGAATGGTTTAAGCATGCTCAATGCTGATGGGATTCTTCCTCTAGCTCAGAATAATCACCTGAGAGGGCATAAATTCAAATTGAGGAAAGACAGATGTAGGATAGACGTGCAGAAATTTGCCTTTAGCCAGCGGGTGGTTGGTTGGTGGAACAGATTTCCATCCCTTGTGGTGGAGGTTGATAGCCTAAATAAGTTTAAGGCTCAGCTGGACAGGTATTTTGAACGAACGGAGGGGTGAAGTGGAAGTGGTTTTTTTTTTTTTTTTTTTGGCTGATGCTGCATAAGCTTGCTTTCTTGCATCAAATGCCTCTACTAATGCTAATGCTAATGCTAAATTCAAAGCACTGCATATGGGTAGTAGTAGTAACCCCAGAGAAATGTACTAACTGTCTGATATTACACTCAGGATAGTGGAGAATGAAAAGGCCCTGGGGTTAATTGTGTAGTCAGATATGGTGTTTCCTGGGCAGTTCAGACAGGCTGAATGATATACAGGAATTTTACTAACAGGGATAAGGTGGAGATTATCCCTTTATATAAGGAAATGGTCAAGTCACAACATGCGTACTGCCTAGAGGCCTCATTTTAGGAAGGATGTAGAGTTGCTAGAACGAGTACAGAGAAGGGGAAACAAGATTGGTGAGAAGAAAAAAGGTGTGCTCTTACTAACAATGGCTCAAGTTCTGCAAACCACAGCACCTGCAAGGTGGTCTGACTGAGGTGTAAAAGGCCTTGAATGGTTTAAGCAAGCGCAATTCTGATGGGATTCTTTCTCTTGCTCAGGTTACGAACCTGTGGGGACATAAATTCAAATTGAAGAAAGACAGTTGTAGAATAGATGTGCAGAAATGTGTCTTTAGCCAGAGGGTGGTTGATTTTTGGAACAAACCCTCTTTCGTTGTGGAAGTAGACAGTTTAAATAAATTCAAGGCATAACTGGACAAACGTTTGGAGTAAATAGATGGGTGAAATAAAAAGGTTTTTTATTTTTACTTTTGGCTATTGCTGTATAAATGTCTAGCATCATATGCTTCTACTCTAATGCCAATATTATCTGTTATTTTACCAAGTTTAAGGAAAGTCCCAATCCTTGCATGGGGCCAGATCTTTGGAATAGTTAAGGTCTCTAGCATTAGTAGAGGCATATGATGCAAGAAATCAAACTTATGCAGCATCAGCAAAAAAAAGAAAAAAAAAAAAAAAACACCACTCCCATTTGACCCCTACGTTTGTTCGAAATACCTGTCCAGCTGAGACTTAAATTTATTTAGGCTATCAGCTTCCACAACAAGGGATGGAGGTCTGTTCTGCTACACAACTACGCGCTGGCTAAAGGCAAATTTCCGCACACCTATCCTACATCTGTCTTTCCTCAATTTATGCCCTCTCGGGTGATTATTCTGAGCAAGAGATAGAATCCCATCAGCATTGAGCATGCTCAAACCATTCAAGACTTTATACACCTCTATCAGATCACCTCGCCGGTGCCTAGTCTCTGGACACTGTAATTTGCAAAACTTAAGCCGTTCTTCATAAGAGCAACCGTTTGTTCCATTCACTAACCTTGTTGCGCTTCTCTGTACTAATTCCAGCAGCTCTACATCCTTCTTGAAATGAGACCTTCAGACCTGTATACAGTACTCAAGGTGTGGTCTGACCATTGCCTTATACAAGGGAATAATCACCTCCTTATCCCTGCTAGAAAAATACCTGTATATCATTGACAAGATACCATGACCTACTCTTGCAGCCCGTCTGCACTGCTCAGTGAACTTCATATCTGCCTGCACAATTAACTCCAGCTCCTTTTCATTCTCTACCACTGTCAGTGTAGTACCAGAGTTGATACGTTGCTCTGGGGTTACTGTTTCCCATATGTAGTACTTTACATTTGTCAATGTTAAACTTCATTTGCCACCTCTCAGCCCATCTGCTCAACCTTTGCAGATCCTGTTGCAGCAGCATAGCGTCAGTAGTGTCCTTAACAACCCTGCCAACCTTTGTATCGTCCGCAAACTTAGACATTAAGCTTGATATACCATCATCAATATCATTTATAAATACAGAAAACAATAATGGACCCAACACTGAACCCTGAAGGACTCCACTAACAGCATTAGTCCATGAAACGCATGGGAATATGGATCCCATGCATTTTTTTCTTTTTTTCCCCCTCTTTTCTTATTTTTCTTTTAGGCAGTTATAAAGTTGTAATACTAATGCTAATACCTAATAGGGATACATCATCTTGTCTAGAAATCCAAGTGTCATCGAAGGTGAGTAAATCATTTTTTTTTTTTTCGTTTCACCAAATTTTTCCACCTGAATTTGTCCAAAGATGAGTAACATAACCAATTATATCACTAACAGGATGTATACTGTTAGATTTCGTATTGGCAATCACTGATCAGATGGAATGCTTTGAAATAAAATAAGAATTGGAGTTTGACAGATTTCTCCATTGAAAGCACAAAGGTAAATGCAATGGATAGGGAAGGGAAGAATTTGTTGCTCTGTTTATGAAGTGGTTGGATATGATCACATTTCCAAGAAAAAGGTAGGGAGGAAATACCATTGGAAGCAGTAAAAGTAAAAAAAAAAAAAAAGGCGACACAAGACAGGAGCAAGTTTGTGAGCACAAGTTTTGATAGCAAATGGAGAAATGCAATCTGGACATGAAAGAAATTTTTCACTTTATGGCACTTTCTTGGCATTAAGATTTTTCATTCTTCTAACATCTTCTGTCAGAAGACCATGGGAAGTATTTTGTGGAGTATATTCAGTAAGAGAGGAGGTGGTGTAACAAGACTGATAATACAAGACTTGAAAGAAAATTAGGATGCTAATTAGTTGGCTTTCTTTAGCTCAAGATACAATAAAACCAGCAGGTTATAACAGAAGTAGGATTATTGATGGATCAAAGTTGTGGCGAATAGTTTGGGAAGAGAGCTGAATGCTCTACTACCATTTGGACAACAAGCAAGTTTCCTAATCTTAGCCTGTCAAAATTGAGTTCGGACTGATTAACAAGTGCTTTACAATCACTGCAAGCTTTAGTGTATAATCAGAAAATTAAGCTACTGATACAGGCTATTAACCAATTGCAATATATTACATTCTTATCTCTAACAGCCTTGGCACGCTTATTGGAAAAAGGAGATTTAGATGAGTCACAAGGGCAAAATGTAGAATAAAGAATACTATCCCTACAAGAATAATTTTACTGACATGATCTGAGCAAAAACTGAGATCAGGAGATTTAAAACAGTAATCCAATAGTGGGGGGGGAGAGCATGCAGATCATTCCATTTTAAGTTCCTGTAATGCCAAACAATAAGGCTGCAAAATGCCATGAGAGAGAGAGAGAGACAGAGAGAGGGAGAGAGAGAGAGAGAGAGAGAGATGGAGAGAGACTCTAATGGAGTTGTGGTTAGAAGTGCCTAGAGGACTAATAATTGACCATGTACTCTGGAGGAGTCTTGGAGGCATGGTTAGGACTGTATGGTTCTAGTAGGTAAATGAACAAGTTGCATGAGGTTATTAGTGTGACCATCTGTGTAATTATAAAACCGAAGCTAACTGAAGCTATGAACATTTTAATCATCAAGGAAAATTACCTCACTGTTAGGAAAGTTAGGCTGCAGAAAGCCAAATTTCAAAGAAAGGGAGTCACAGAGTTTCAAATGATTAGCACAACTGGGAGAACAGTAGAGGTAACAAGTGAACTTGACAGAATGGGTCAGAGTCTATAGAGGTAATAAGTGAACTTGACAGAATGGGTCAGAGTCTATAGGGGTAACAAGTGAACTTGACAGAATGGGTCGGCGTCTATAGAGGTAATAAGTGAACTTGACAGAATGGGTCAGAGTCTATAGGGGTAACAAGTGAACTTGACAGAATGGGTCAGAGTCTATAGAGGTAACAAGTGAACTTGACAGAATGGGTCAGAGTCTATAGAGGTAACAAGTGAACTTGACAGAATGGGTCAGAGTCTATAGCCAGGGGAGATGTTTGTGTTGTGTTTGTTATTTGGTTTTTAGGAGCATTAGTAACTAAGACCATATTGCTCAGGGGATAGGCGGTGGTCATTCCCTGACGTTTCCACATCCTCCGTATTTGGCGGTCATGGGCTTGAATCCCGTTCTTATCAAGAAGCGTGTGCTACGCGCTGAGGGGGGGAGATCAAAAAGACAGATTCCAAATCAGTATGTCATTGACAAGGAATATCAG
Source organism: Mastigoproctus giganteus (assembly GCF_048544385.1). Lineage (NCBI taxonomy): Eukaryota > Metazoa > Arthropoda > Arachnida > Uropygi > Thelyphonidae > Mastigoproctus > Mastigoproctus giganteus. Next base: position 87,592,502 of record NC_143582.1, on the reverse strand, counting down.
ATTGGATATATGCACAAGTACCACCTTTAAAGCAAAAGGAATCATCGAGAGTGAATAGTTAGAATATTAGTACTGGTTGAGACAATCAATAATTGAGATTAAGTAGGTGGGGGCTTAGCAGAGATTGTAGATAGAAATTAGCATCACTGAGATTGGAACTGAGACCATATATATATACAGGCTGGCCTCAATTAACACGATGAATTCGTCCCGCGAGCGCATCGCGCAAAACGGAAACGCGTTAATCGAATATAATAATCAATAGGAAAAATTATAATTGGTCCTTGACCTTCTGGAATGTCCATAAAGAATTTAAAATATACCTTTTAAATAACCTTTTAACTATATACAATGTAAAAGATAATGAAAATAATTATGGAATTAAATGTTTATTGCATAAAACAATGGTTCCCAAACTGTGCCCCGCGGAATATTTTAAATTTTCGAGGGAAACATAGCAATCCTCGCCTTCTGTCGGACACTGCGCGAACTACCAGCTCGAGATAGTTCACAGTTTCAACATTTCTTATTAAGTTGTTTGGACCTAACTACTAAACGGAACTGTTAGGTATTTCTTTTGGTCTGGGTGCACCTTGAAAAAATTACTGAGATACTAAGGGCGCCGTGAACCGAGAAAGTTTGGGAACCTCTGACATAAAATACACAATGAAGAAATGACTGTTGCAGAAATATTTGAACAGTGTTGACTTTCTCTTTTCATCAATCAATTTCCGATCACCGACAACAATCTTCTCTGGGCCCTGGCGAAATAAATATCGCAGAGAACCTCAAACCTTTTGTTTGCGGTTCTATGCAATACGAAAGATTTCATCTAATTCTTTTACTGTTATTTCCTTCGCGGTAACATTTTCATCTGGCTCATTTAAAAATTTTAATTTTTATGCAGGTGTGCACTGATTTTGTTAGCGGGAGACAAACAAGTAACACGTCTTCTTCTGATGGTTGATGGAACACACCAAAGCAGACAGCAGGCAAACATTTGTTTATTGACTGTATGACTCGCGGTAAGCTTAATGCGCGATTCAAATCTTTTTCAACTATCGCATAAAAAAAAAAAAAAAAAAAGATCACGTTAACCGGAAATTTGCTTTGTGTAAAGTGAAAAGTGGTATAATTTTTCAAATAGCGTTAACTGAAAATCGCGTTAATCGAACTTGCATTATGCGAGGCCTGGCTGTATATATCTTTGTCAAATTAATGATAAAGTTATTGGTAGGTTTAGATCTTTTCACAGGCAATCAGTTCTAATGTTTCTGAATATGTTTTGTTAATGGGACAAACAATTTCATATTGACTTTCTTTTCTTCAAAAGTGGAGGGGGAGGCATGTTGTGTGAATTAATGAAATTTTTGGAAAATAATTTGCACACAGCAAAAGAATATGATTACTACATACACACCACGTAGACTACCAGGCAGAGTAGATTTTGAAGGGTGATCCAACAGCTGATTAGATGCCTCCTACAGATTTACCAATAGGTTCTGCCAGGCAGACTGTCTAGCAGGCAGCCTATGAATGCTGTACCCTTAAAATATAAGAAATATTGGATCTCACCAAAATGCCTATCATAACCTGAAAAGAACATCACTGATACTG